>NC_064620.1:364789171-366039171 GCF_023898315.1 Schistocerca nitens | reverse complement strand
TAATGTCACAGAAATGGTACAAGATTTGGGCTGGACATCATTAAAAGAAAGCGTCCCGTCTTCCAATACGACAACGCCTGCGTTCACAGGGCTGTAAACATACGTTCCTGGTTTGACAAGCATTCAGGTACCCTATGGACATCGATAGGCCCGACTTTAATTACGTAAAATATTTGTGGGTCTAACTGTAACAGGAGGTGGAGGAGGAGGAGGATATTGGTGTTTAACGTCCGTCGACAACGAGGTCATTAGAGACGGAGCACAAGCTCGGATTAGGGAAGGATGGGAAAGGAAGGCGGCCGTGCCCTTTCAAAGGAACCATCCCGGCATTTGCCTTGAGTGATCTAGGGAAATCACGGAAAACCTAAATCAGGATGGCCGGGCGCGGGATTGAACCGTCGTCCTCCCGAATGCGAGTCCAGTGTGCTAACCACTGCGCCACCTCGCTCGGTGAACAGGAGGTGAAACGTTGAAATCCTACTGGCGCAACTTGCTAGGTAGACAGACTGTGGTCATCAATGGCTTCATCTGGATGTGTCAATTATGGGTCATTGTCATAGCTGGAGGCAGTGTTACGCTGTGTTAGCGTGGTGACTCTGTAGGGATGACAAATGTTTTGTCCGATACACTTGTATTCTCGTAGGAAGTATTATAAATAATCACAACTGAAATGGGATGATGGCGACCGCAACTTCGAAACTAGGTGAAAAATTACTATCATTACCATTGGTGGAAAATGGGGCTAAATTTGTGTTGCAGTTTTAATGGCAATAGTGCATGTTCTCTAACAATGGCGTTTTGTGAGAAAATTCAACAATTTCACGTCATCATTTGATAGTAGTAGAAGTGGTTTATTTAAGAAACCTTTCGTTATTAGCGTCACTACGCTCATGTTGCCACCACCTTGCGTAATCTTTCAGAAAGCATCTGACCGTATCTCTTAGAGGTATCACTTGCAAATGATTTAAATTACCTTCAATCCTGTTCTAACACTTTCCCACCAATCAGTTTTCGAGTATAGATGCCTCAAGCTTTGTGTCGCCATTTTTACCCATTTTAGAACCATACCTTCACATAACTTTCTCCATCTATGAGCCCGAAGTAAACCAAGACGAAAATGTCTGCAGTGGGAAACAAACAGCTATTCTCCATCCTCAGAGTAGAATGGGTACCTTTTCGGAGAAATGTATTTGTTGTAATCAAAAATGAGAATCCAGTACCTCGTTAGTGATGCAATCATCATATGAAGTTATTTTGAAATTTATCAACTGTATGTCGTGTTTCGAACTGATGATAATTGGCACAGATAACGCTCTATCATTGAAACAGTTAAAAATGCACACTTCCCCTTGAATTCTATTGATCTGCGCATAAAATGGAAGAAAGTGTTCTTATTTTTTTCTTTAAACGATTGTTGAACAATCATTTAAGACACATTCTTCAAATTTACTGGACTAAGCGTACGGAGTCATTTAAAGTAGAACGAGCAGATGAAAGTTATTGCGGAAAATGTGGAGGTCGTACTATCAATGCTGATGAAGTTTAGTCCCTCTGCGAAGGATGTATCGTATCTCCAATACTAGACCCTTGCTCCTCAGTGTAGATGTTTTATTCCATCAGTTTTCTGAATGGTTTAATGCACCCTTTCACAACCATTTCTCCTCTGCCAGCCTATTCATCTCAGAGTAACACAACTAACGTCTTCAGTTATTTGTTGGATATATTGCAATGTCTATAGTCTTCTACAAATTTGACTCTCTAAAACTCCCTACAGTACCATGAACGTATTTCCCTTATGTCTCAACACATGTCCCGACGTTTTGACCATTATTCTTGTCAGAGCTTCCGTATGTTCTTCTCCTCGTTGATTTTCCGGAAAACCTCATTTTTTTATCTTCTCATTCATCTCATTTTCAACATTCTTGTATAGCATCGCTTCTTAAACGTTTCGATTCTCTTTTTTCCCCGTTTTTCCATAATCCATGATACCCTTCCATACAATGCTGTGCTCCAGGCGCACATCCTCAGATACTGCTTCCTGAAATTAAGGCCCATCTTCATATTCCGCAGGGTACCGGGCTGTAGCGTCCGATTGCATGAATTTGGTTCACACTCTGTATTTTGAACAAGCAACACAGTAGGTTTTGAAAGGTAACAAATAATGTTTTTAATTCACTGATGAATGTAAACGCTGACTTAACAGTTTCAATAATACACCCAAGCTGATTAAAAGAGAATAAGTCTTGTTTCCAAAACGCTAGGACAGTGGTGTAAATGAAAACAGTTATTCTTATTTAGTCTTCAGTGACTAACTTAGCAGATTCTCCATTAAGAAGACCAAAATCTGTTACAGAACTACCAAAGACTGGTATCTCTTTTGAAGTAGGATCACAGTGAATACAGACGATAACATAACACGATGATCCTGCTTAGCGCAGACTTCCTTTCTTGCCGGAGCACTTCCCCTGAAAAGCCGGCCAGCCCGCGTAACGCTCACGCAGCCCTGGCTGCAGACACGCCGGCGTAGTATCGACCGATCGCAGCTAGTCCCCCCCCACCCCCACACCCCTCGCTGTCCCCAACCCACTTACCCACACCACTCCACAGCCTGGCGCGATAGCTCTCTGTGGGGTTGGCCGCTATCCTGCGCTCTCCAGCAGGACTCAGATATTTGCAGACCACTCGTGACACAGCAATATGACAACGCCGAGTTTCGTAATGGTCGTGCTCTGCTTCCTATCTCTCGCGCTTGCATGGGTGGTACCTTATTTGCACTGTGACCAATAATCCTCCCTGCAATCACTTCACACTGTAGTAGGGCTCGCATCATTATTTGAAGAACAGTGTTACTAATTTGACTGCGCAATTTGACGGAAATTTGTTCCATCCTTTCGGATGAGCTTACCGACTGACTCTAGCCTTTCACAAGCACGACGAACCCCAAATTAGTCACCACAGCAGACATCACACCAACAGAGTTTAATTTCAGCCTACTCTCTCGCAGTTCGGCGAGGAGGAGGGTCTACAAGTTTCTTCAGGTAAGTCATATCCAGCCGAAACCATTCACTGAAGATTAGATACGGTAGAGCTATGGTACCGCGGGGATAGTTACACTTACGTTTTCCAAATAATGCCAGAGATTCGCGATGGGATTAAGATCACGAGGTTTACCGGGCCAGTTAAGGTGCAGTAAGGTGTCTGGCTGTTCGTCAGTCCAGGAACGTATAACGCCAGTGCTGTGAACACGGCTGTTCTCATCTTCGAAGACAGAAATAGCCACGGCATATGAAGATAGAGAAAATTGACCAACTGTTCTTTTTAAGTCATCAGTCTTCTGATTGGTTTTGAAGCGGATCGCCACGAAATCCTCTGCATGTCAATCTCTTCAACTCAGAGGAGCACTTGCAACAATTATTTGCTTGATGTATTCCAATATCTGTCTTCCTCACTGCCCTCTAAAGCTCCCTCTAGTACTATGGAAGTCAGACCCTGATGTCTTAAAAGTTATCTTATCACCTTGCCCGTGTTTTCCACATATTCCTTTCCTGTCCGAATCTGCGCACAACCTCCTCATTCCTTACCTTATGAGTCCATCTAATTTTCGACATTCGTTTGTAGCAACACATTTCAAATGCCTGATTCTCTTATGTTCCGATTTTTCCACAGATCATGTGCTCCAAACGTACATTCTCAGAAATTTCTTCCTCAAATTAAGGCCTCTGTTTGTTACTAGTAGACTTCTCTTGGACAGGAATGCCATTTTGGCAGTGCTAGTCTGCTTTTGATGTCCTCCTTGCTCCGACCGTCATAGGTTATTTTGCCGCCGAGGTAGCAGAATTCTTTACATCTACTTCGCGATGACCAGTCTTGATGTTAAGTTTGTCGATGTTCTCGTTTCTTTTACTTTCCATTACTTTCGTCTTTCTTCGATTTACTCTCAATCCATATTCTGCATTCATTAGATTGTTCTTTCCATTAAGCAGATACTGTAATTCTTCTTCACTTCCACTGAGGATAGCAATGTCATCAGCGAATCTTTCACTCTGAATTTTAATTCCACTAGTGAAAATTCCTTTGTTTCCGTCATCGCTTCTTTGATGTGTAGATTGAAAAGTACGGGCGATAGGCTTCAACCTATTTTAATCCTAGCACTTCGTTCTTCATCCCCCCACTCTTATTGTTCCCGCTTGATACTTGTACAAATTGTATATTACCCACCTTCCTCTATAGCTTACCCCTATTTTTCTCCGAATTTCGAACATGCACCATTTTACTCTTTCGAACGCTTTTTCCAGGTCGACCAATTTTTTTCAGTCTTGCTTCCACTGTCAACTGCATCATCATAGTTGGCTCTCTGGTGCGTTTACCTTTCCTAATCCCAAAATGATGATCATCCAGCAGATCTTCCATTCTTCTGTATATCGTTCATGTCAGCAACTTGGATACATGAGCTGTTAAGCTGACTGTGCAATAATTCTCGCAAATTCAGTCACTAAGAATTTTGGAATAAAAATCCTCTGTCATGTTCACGGTAACATGAATGTCTGGGCTCAAGTCATGATGCGGAAAACATACTTAAAATATTGCAATACCACGTTAAATGACTTATTGGGCCGCAGGTGCATTCAGCGGATTGCGTTATTCTTACACCGTATTACACGTCTGAGAGCGGTACACCATTCCTAGTGGGCACGCTAGATATGGTCACTGTTACATCCAAACCCGATAATTACTTTCTGATATTCTGTTGCGCCTCCACGTCGAACCATTTTACTGTGCTAGTTCCATATAACCTATTGGCCGCACACCAATTCACTGCCATGACTTACGTCACATGACCGCAACGAATGATGAAATGAAATGAGCGTTTGGCGTCATTGTCCGGTAGTCCCCTTATGGGGCAGGTCCGGCCGCCTTGGCGCAGGTCTTATTACAGTCGACGCAACACTGGGCGTCCTGCGCGCGGGATGGGGATGAAATGATGATGAAGACAACACAACACCCAGTCCCTGAGCGGAGAAAATCCCCGACCCAGCTGGGAATCGAACCCGGACCCCTTAGAACGGCAGTCCGTCACGCTGACCATTCACCTATCGGGGCGGACACCGCAACTAATGATGAATTTCGATAAGTGTTTACGGTCTGTGGAGCACTACCTACTATAAATACTTCGCACTATTGAGCCAAGTTATTTTTAAAAGCAGAAGATTTGTGAAATGATAGTGCTTGTCCACAGACGAAGAGAACTTGTAACAATACAGCTACATTAAAGAGTATAAATCAACAAATGTCACTGTAATTGCATGACAACATGGATGTTAAACAAGGTGTTGTAGTGCTGATTATTTTCTTAACATAACAGTTGTTGTAACGAAAATATTGCCGGCCGGTGTGGCCGTGCGGTTCTAGGCGCTTCAGTCTGGAACCGCGTGACCGCTACGGTCGCAGGTTCGAATCCTGCCTCGGGCATGGATGTGTGTGATGTCCTTAGGTTAGTTAGGTTTAAGTAGTTCTAAGTTCTAGGGGACCGATGACCTCAGAAGTTAAGTCCCATAGTGCTCAGAGCCATTTGAACCATTTGAACGAAATTATTCGGATGGGAAAAATGTGACTTTGTAATAGTGAGAAGCAAATTTTGTTTTGTTGTTGTTGGTGGTAGTGGTGGTGTTATTGTTGTTGTGGTCTTCAGTGAGGAGGCATTTGATGCAGCTCACGATGCTACTCTATCCTAAGCGAGCCCCTCAGTCTCAAAAACACACTGTAACCAACATCCATTTGGAGCTGCTTGGTGTATTCATCCTAAACTACATCTACAATTTTTACCCACACACTTTCTCTGTTATCAAATTCCTGAATACCTCAGGAAGTGTCCCGTGAACGGATCGCTCCTTTTACTCAAGTTGTACCGTAAATTTCTTTTTTCTCCAATTCGATTCAGTACATCCTCACTAATTATTAGACTTATCCATCCGATAACTTTAGCATTCTTATGTAGCAGCGCATTTCAAAGGCTTATATTACCTTCCTGTCTCAACTTCTTACTGTCCATGTTTCAGATCCGTACGTAGTTAAACTCTAGAAATATACTCTCAGGAAAGACGTCCTAACACTTTTCAGAAATGTTTTTCTTGCTGTTTCCAGTGTGCGTTTTTTATCCTCTCTATTTAGGCCATCTTCTACTATTCTGAAGCTCAAATAGCACTACTTTTACTCTCTCATTTCCTAATCTAATCCCCTCACGATTATCTGATTTAATTGTACTAAATTCCATTAAGCTTGTTTTACTTCTGTCGGTGTTGAAGACACTATCCGTTCCGTTTAGTTGCTCTTCCAAGCTCTTTACTGTCTCCGACAGAATTATAATGTCATCGACAAACCTCAAAGTTTTTATTATCCCTAAATATTTGATTCCTGTTCCAGAATTCTGTTTAATTTCGTTTTCTGCTTGCTCATTGTACAGATTAAATATCAGTAATCTACAGATAACGGAAAATACATCCTTCAAAAATTCTTCATGAGTGTGAACCCCGACCATGAGGACTTAAACATTATCCAGGCCAACGGCTGCACCGAACACGCACAGCGACGCGGGCGCAGACCACTGGAGGTAGTATCATGCTATTGTAGAGGACGTTCGCCTGAGATCCATAGGAACTGTGGGAATAATCGAATCTACCATGGCATCTGTGGACTGCGTGAACATTACAGGGGACCACCTACATCTCCTTTATGCTTGATATATTGCCCGACGGTGACGGCATCTTCCTCGAATGTTATTGTTCGTATCGTAAGGCAGAATGGTGCTAAAATGGTTTGAGGAGCATGATAATGAACTCTCGTTGACGTCTTGACCTCCAAATTTGCCTGATCTGACCTCGATGAAACATATCAGACGCCAGCTCCGCACCCGCAAACCACCGGACCGTAATTTACTGAAGTTGCTTGACCTGTACGTACACATCTGGTGCCAAATACCTAGAGAAACCTACCAAGGACATGCTGAATCCATCTCACTCAGAACTGCTGTTTTACTGCATTCTAAAGGTGGAGTAACACGCTTTTAAGGAGGAGCTCATAATTTTTTGGCTCATCACTGTCTTCGAATAGTTTCGTCGTTAATCAGAAGATATTATGAGCACCAGATACATATTACGTCTCATCTATCTATGATGATAAATACAGGCTGAGGCAATGAATTAAAATTTGTACCAAGATTGGCATTCGAACCCGGGTCTTCTGCTCACTTTTTTCTGACCTACATTGAAAAAACATACATTTAAAAGACAAAACAAAGAAATGAGTGTAGTTTGCCGATTACGGAGCCTGAACGCTAACCAATTTTTTTTCGGACTGGTGCGTTAAGGGTACCTAAGAGAAAACAAAAAGCACGAGTAACCCCACGGGGCACCGACACTTGTGCCCTACCAACAAAAATAAACTGACCCCTCTCCGGGCGTTGCTATTCTCCCCCCCCCCCCCCACCGAACCTAAGGAAAATAACTAAAATGGGGTAAACGTTCGGACGACAATCTGTAAGGGTTGGAAATCCCAGAAACCCTAAAACAAGTACATTTTAAATTTTTTTTATTGTTTATTTCTATTGTGTGTTCGTGTTACATCCGTTCGCTGGCCTTTACCTGTTGGTTCACATTACCGTGAGAGGTGAAGGTGGATGTGTCATGAAATGGGGGGACGGGGCACATCCTTACTGTATGGGGGTCAAGAAAGGCGCTACTAAGATATCCCATGAAGGTTCGTCGGCAGCGGGGCGAGTGGATGAGCGCTAGATACTGTGCCACTGTGCCACCATGGCACTGCGGCTGACACAGCTGCACAGATTACTTTATGCACCTTCCTGCCTAATACAAACTCCAATTCACACCTCAGCCCATCACGATGTTTCCCTTCTCATCTTATCAGTATTTCATAGGCTCTCCAACACTGGGATAGCACCGTAGTATTGAACATATGGGGATAATTCTGCCTGCCCCTCAGGCGAAGGCGATATCTTAATCAGATGAAATTATATGAAGAGCCAGTGCAATACTGATATGAGTTAAGGAGGCAAAAATGAGGAAGGGTTGAGGCATGAACTGGAGTTTGTATTAGGAAGGGAGGCGTACTAGGATAATTCGTGCAGCTGTTTTACCTGAAATACCATTTTAGCGCAGTGGCTAGTGCACCTGCCTAATTAGCAGGAGATCCAGGGTCGAATTCCGGCCTTGGTTTAAATTACACTACTGGCCATTAAAATTGCTACTCCAAGAATCAATGCAGATGATAAACGGGTATTCATTGGACAAATATATTACACTAGAACTGACATGTGATTACATTTTCACGCAATTTGGGTGCATAGATCCTGAGAAATCAGTACCCAGAACAACCACCTCTGGCCGTAATAACGGCCTTGATACGCCTGGGCATTGAGGCAAACAGAGCTTGGATGGCGTGTGCAGGTATAGCTGCCCATGCAGCTTCGACACGATACTACAGTTCATCAAGAGTAGTGACTGGCGTATGGTGACGAGCCAGTTGCTCGGCAACCATTGACCAGACGTTTTCGACTGGTGAGGGATCTGGAGAATGTGCTGGCAAGGGCAGCAGTCGAACATTTTCTGTATCCAGAAAGGCCCGTACAGGACCTGCAACATGCGGCTGTGCATTAAGCTGCTGAACTGTAGGGTTTCGCAGGGATCGAATGAAGGGTAGAGCCACGGGTCGTAACATATCTGAAATGTAACGTCCACTGTTAAAAGTGCCGTCAGTGCGAACAAGGGGTGACCGAGACGTGTAACCAATGGCACCCCATTCCATCACGCTGGGTGATGCGCCAGTATGGCGATGACGAATACACGCTTCGAATGTGCGTTCACCGCGATGTCGCCAAACACGGATGCGACCATCATGATGCTGTAAACAGAACCTGGATTCATACGAAAAAATGACATCTTGGCATTCGTGCACCCAGTTTTGTCGTTGAGTACACCATCGCGGGCGCTCCTGTCTGTGATGCAGCGTCAAGGGTAAACGGAGCCATGGTCTCCGAGCTGATAGTCCATGCTGCTGCAAACGTCGTTGAACTGTTCGTGCAGATGGTTGTTGTCTTGAAAACGTCCCCATCTGTTGACTCAGGGATCGAGACGTGGCTGCACGATACGTTAGGGCCATGCGGATAAGATGCCTGGCATCTCGACTGCTAGTGATACGAGGCCGTTGGGATCCAGCACGGCATCCGTATTACCCTGCTGAACCCACCTATTCCATATTCTGCAAACAGTCATTGGGTCTCGACCAACGCGAGCAGCAATGTCGCGATACGATAAACCGCAATCGCGATAGGCTACAATCCGACCTTTATCAAAGTCGGAAACGTGATGGTACGTATTTCTCCTCCGTACACGAGGCATCACAACAACGTTTCACCAGACATCGCCGGTCAACTGCTGTTTGTGTATGAGAAATCGGTTGGAAACTTTCCTCATGTCAGCACGTTGTAGGTGACGCCACCGGCGCCAACCTTGCGTGAATGCTCTGAAAAGCTAATAATTGGCATATCACAGCATCTTCTTCCTGTCGGTTAAATTTCGCGTCTGTAGCACGTCATCTGCGTGGTGTAGCAATTTTAATGGCCAGCAGTGTATAATTCTTTGCTTCGGCCTGTATTCACACTTCTGTCAGTGTGGGCGCTCCCAAGAGTCTCAGTAATTCTGAAAGGATACAATCTTAGTCTTTCACAAATGTAGCTAAAGTTCTGTAGGCAGAGCAAAATTACGCCCAAAGACACGGACTACGTTGTTGTCTAAACAAGACGCCAGTAGAGCAGAGAGGAAAGTGTAGAGTTGGCGGTACTGCGTCTGCGTGTGGCTCTAGGCGTCGCTAACGAGCGCGCTGCTAGCTCGCGCCTAAGCAGCGTGCAGACGCGCCACGGGTCCAGAGGCCCGCCGCTGACACACGCAGACCGCGGCCGCCTGCCCCACACCGCCCCCTGCCACCGGCAGCGGCTCGCAGCTCCGCCTCTGGCTGCTGCATTATTCATGGCCGGCCAGCCATAATTATTCAGCACTGTCGCTGACGCTGACGCGGGCGACTCTCAGATACGGTGGAGGCTCCAGATCCGTCACTCGGCGCACAGTCAACTGTCACTCCACGTCTCGAACAGGGCGCCCACGTTCGTTTCTCTCGCACGAATGTTAACACTCCTCGTGCAATCTTTCTCTGGACTCGGTTCTTCTGCCTCAAACAGCGACATGAAGACTTACAAAACACTTGTGTGGTTACCATGAAAGGGCATAGGATTCGGCGATAGATTGTGATAAATGAGTGAGTCCAGCTTCAACAGAACATTTGACATATTTATTGCATCGCAGAACAGTTAACGTCTACGTCTGTGTGATTGCGCTGCTATTCACAATAAAGTGCCTGGCTGAGGGTTCAATGAACAAGCTGTCTCTCTACCATTCCACTCCCCAACGGCGCGCGGGAAAAACGAGCACTTACAAGGCGCAAAAATGGTTCAAATGGCTCTGAGCACTATGGGACTTAACTGCTGAGGTCATCAGTCCCCTAGAACTTAGAACTACTTAAACCTAACTAACCAAAGGACAACACACACATCCATGCCCGAGGCAGGATTCGAACCTGCGACCGTTCAAATGTTAAAATGTGTGTGAAATCTTACGGTCATCAGTCCCTAGGCTTACACCCTAATTAACCTAAATTACCCTAAGGACAAACACACACACACACCCATGCCCGAGGGAGGACTCGAACCTCCGCCGGGACCAGCCGCACAGTCCATGACTGCAGCGCCTTTTTAGACCGTAGTGGTCGCGCGGCTCCTGACTGTAGCGCCTAGAACCGCTCGGCCGGGTAAAAGGCGCAAGCTGGAAACATGAATACATTTAATATTTAACTCAACACTCACACTACAATCACAGCTCGTCCGGTCTAAAGGTATAAAAACATTTGTTGGGTTTTTTGGGGGAGGAGACCGGACAGCGAGGTCATCGATGTCACCGGATTAGGGAAGGACGGGGAAGGAAGCCGGCCGTGCCCTTTCAAAGGAACCATCACGGCATTTGCCTGGAGCGATTTAGGGAAATCACGGAAAACCTAAATCAGGATGGTCGGACGCGGGATTGAATCGTCGTCGTCCCGAATGCGAGTCCAGTGTACAAAACATCTGTTTATATTTCAGAACCAATTAAGGTAAAATTAAAGCAACAACAGCTCTCGGTCGCAAAAAAGAAGTATTTTGACCTAGGTTTCGACACTGCTCTAGTTCCATTCAGTAATTCAAAGTTGTGCATTCAATTAATGACTCAACAATTAGAAACTTCAGAGAAAATCTTCAGCAGTTAGACTGGGTGAAGTGTACAAGGAACCCGATGCTAATTTAAAATATAGCTTATTTCATAATACACTTGTAAGACAATTTGAAAACTGTTTCCCCAAGAAAGTATTTAAATCTAATTATAAGAAACTATGCAACAAAACCTTGGCTTACTACAGGAATAAAAATATCTTGTAACCACAAAAGGGAACTGTATCTAACAACAAGAAAGAGTAATGACCCAGAAACAGCGAAATATTATAAAAACTAATGTGCTACATTGAGATAGGTTATCAAAAAGTCCAGAAGCATGTCCATCATGTCTGAGATTAATATCTCTGAAAACAAAATCAATACAATTTGGAATATTATTACAAGGGAGACAGGACAACCAAGAGTACAGGATGACGGCATCACCATCAGAGCGAATGGAAACTTGATAAACAACAAGCCGGAAGCCGAAAACATTTTGAATAATCATTTTTCAAATGTAGAGAAAATAGGATCCAAATGTTCATTAGAAGAAGCAAGGCTGTTAATGGAACAGGCCTTACCCACACCATTTGATGCAACT
This sequence comes from Schistocerca nitens, assembly GCF_023898315.1. Taxonomy (NCBI): domain Eukaryota; kingdom Metazoa; phylum Arthropoda; class Insecta; order Orthoptera; family Acrididae; genus Schistocerca; species Schistocerca nitens. Next base: position 366,027,262 of record NC_064620.1, on the reverse strand, counting down.
GAAATTCCACCCATCTGAAATTAGGAAGATAATAAACTCTCTCAAGAATAAAAGCTCACATGGAATTGATGGCATTTCCAGCAGGATAATAAAGCTTGTTCCCAAGAAATAAGTGGGAATTTTAGCCACACATGTAATACCTCTCTGAAGCAGGGTATTTTCCAAGATAGACTGAAGTATGCCATTGTTAAACCACTGCATAAAAAAGGGGACATGGCTGATGTCAACAACTACCGCCCAATCTCTCTTCTGACTGCCTTAACCAAAATTCTTGAAAAAGTAATGTATTGTAGAGTAGCTTCACACCTTTGTAAAAATAAAGTTTTAACAAAATGTCAGTTTGGTTTCCAGAAGGGTTTTTCAACGGAAATGCTATATATACTTTCACTAATGAACTATTAAATGCCCTAAGTAACCAGAAGTCACCCGTTGGGATTTTTGTGATCTATCAAAGGCTTTTGATTGTGTAAATCATGGAATACTTCTAGATAAGCTCATGTATTGTGGTATGAATGGGACAGTGCTCAAATGGTTTAAATCATACCTAACGGGAACAGTGTAGAAAGTTGAAATAAACAGTTCACATAATTTGCAAAAAACTGGTGATTTCTCAAACTGGGGAACAATCAAGAATGGGGTGCCGCAAGGTTCGGTCTTGGGTCCTTTGCTGTTCTTAATATATATTAATGACTTATATTCACGAAGATGCAAAGGTGGTACTTTTTGCCGATGATACAAGTATAGCTATCACACCCGACAGACAAGAATTAACTGGTGAAATTGTAATCGATGTTTTTCAGAAAATCATTAAGTGGTTCTCTGCAAATGGGCTCTCATTAAACTTTGACAAAACACAGTATATACAGTTCCACACAGCAAATGGAATGACCCCATTAATAAATATGGACTTCGATCAGAAATCGGTAGCTAAGGTAGAATATTGAAAATTTCTAGGTGTGTGCATTGATGAGGGGTTGAACTGGAAAAAACACACTGAGGATCTGCTGAAACGTTTGAGTTCGGCTACTTATGCTATTAGGGTCATTGCAAATTTTGGCGATATACATCTCAGTAAATTAGCTTACCACGCCTATTTTCATTCTCTGCTTTCGTATGGCATCATATTCTGGGGTAACTCATCATTGAGTAAAAGAGTGTTCATTGCACAAAAGCTTGTAATCAGAATAATTGCTGGAGCTTATCCAAGATCATCCTGCAGACACTTATTTAAAGAGCTAGAAATCTTCACTGTAGCCTCACAATATATATATATATATATATATATATATATATATATATATATATATATATATATATATATATATATTCACTTATTAAATTTGTTATTAACAATCTGAAATCAAAAGTAATATTAGTGTACATGGCTACAACACTAGGAAAAAGGATGATCTTCACTACTCAAGGTTAAATCTAACTTTGGCTCAGAAGGGGGTAAATTATGCTGCCACAAAAGTCTTTGGTCACTTATCTAATAGCATAAAAAGTCTGACAGATAGCCATATAGCATTTAAAAGGAAACTAAAAGAATTTCTTAATGGCAACTCCTTCTACTCATTAGATGAATTTTTGGATATAGTAAGTGGGTAATTTTCCAACTTCCCAAAAAAAAAAAAAAAATTGAGTGTCATATAATATTTTGTCTAATTTAATATCTTGTATAGACACCTTTTATTAGCCTGACATGTTCCACATCATTACGAAGTGTCGTATTCATGAACTATGGAACAAGTACTAATCTAATCTCTAATCTGCTATGACTGCCTTCATCAGAAGGCAGCTTAAGGGTATGCAATCCGTCTTCAGGCCACAAGTGGCCCATGGGGACCATCCGACCGCCGTGTCATCCTCAATGAGGATGCGGATAACAGGGGCGTGTGGTCAGCACATCGCTCTCCCAGTCGTTATGATAGTTTTCTTTGACCGCTACTCATCGGTCGAGTAGCTCCTCAATTTGCATCACGAGGCTCAGTGAACCCCGAAAAATGGTAACAGCACATGACGGCCCGAATGGTCACCTATCCAAGTGCCGGCCACGCCCGACAGCGCTTAACTTCGGTGATCTGACGGGAACCGGTGTATCCACTGCTGCTAGGCCGTTGCCCGTAAGGGTATGACGCATGGGTTTTCGCGCGCAACGTTTCTTCCGCTGTTAGTTCTGTTTGTGCCGAGATCGACCTGCCACTCCTTTGGATAGTGGCAACCACACAACCGTATCTACGGTGTCCTCCTACGGATTTGCACTTCCCTGTTTATCCATGCTGTGCGGACATCGACGGTTGTAGTTTTGCCCTCATCGTTGCCGCCTATGCATTTCATTGTAGGTCGCAATCTGGTGCAAAAATGTTCCCGTTCAGTTTGGCAACGTGTCAGCAACCCTTTGTACACGTCTAGACGGTGAAATTTGTGCTCTGCGGTGAGAAGACAAGACGCCACGTTGCGGACAGTGATGATAGCCAGAGCACTATTGTAGCTTATGCCAGTTGATCGGCCACCATTGACCAGACGTTTCCAATTGGTGAGAGATCTGGAGAATGTGCTGGCCAGGACAGCAGTCGAACATTTTCTGTATCCAGAAAGGCCCGTACAGACCTGCAACATGCGGTCGTGCATTATCCTGCTGAAACGTAGGGTTTCGTAGGCATCGAATGAAGAGTAGAGCCACGGGTCGTAACACATGTGAAATGTAACTTCCGCTGTTCAAAGTGCCGTCAATGCGAACAAGAGGTGACCGAGACGTGCAATCAAAGGCACCCCATACCATCACGCCGAGTTATACGCCAGTATGGGGAAATCGAATACACGCTTCGAATGTGCGATTCACCGCGATGTCGCCAAACACGGACGCGAACATCATCATGCTGTAAACAGAACCTGGATTCATTCGAAAAAATGACGTTTTTCCATTCGTGCAGCCAGGTTCGTCGTTGAGTACACCATCGCAGGTGCTCCTGTCTGTGATCCAGCGTCAAGGATAACCGCAGCCATGGTCCCCGAGCTGATAGTCCATGCTGCTGCAAACGTCCTCGAACTGTTCGTGCAGATGGTTGTTGTCTTGAAAACGTCCCCATCTGTTGACTCAGGGATCGAGACGTGGCTGCACGATCCGTTACAGCCATGCGGATAAGATGCCTGTCATCTCGACTTCTAGTGATACGAGGCAGTTGGGATCCAGTACGGCGTTCTGTACTACCCTCCTGAACCCACCGATTCCATATTCTGCTAACAGTCATTGGATCTCGACCAACGCGAGCAGCAATGTTGCGATACGATAGACCGCAATCGCAATAGGCTACAATCCGACCTTTATCAAAGTCGGAAACGTGGTGGTACGCATTTCTCCTCCTTACACGAGGCATCACAAGAACGTTCACCAGGCAACGGCTATCAACTGCTGTTTGTGTCTGAGAAATCGGTTGGAAACTTTCCTCATGTCAGCACGTTGTAAGTTTCGCCACCGGCGCCAAACTTGTGTGAATGCTCTGAAAAGCTAATAATTGGCATATCACAGCATCTTCTTCCTGTCTGTTACATTTCGCGTCTGTAGCTCGTCACCTTCGTGGTGTAGCAATTTTAATGGCCAGTAGCGTACAACACAATGCGTGCACGTTAGCATGCTTTGATTCAACGTTCTGGCGGTCACGCCGGCTCTTAATGGACTGGCATTTCACATTCTCTTATCTAGCGCTTTCGTTATCCTGTCATTTTGCTGTTTTAGTGGAAGTTTACTAACTTTTGGTTCAAAAAATCGATTTTTTTAAAATGCATTTTTGGATCCATAAAAGTGTTTAGAATCCACCCCTGAAACGGTTTTCCCGAATACGGAACGGAAATGTTTGTTATTCGCGGTCGAACAAAAAAATACACCTGCCTGAAATCGGTCTTCTTCATGCACCAGTTTCTTTCTTTCGGAGGACGAGTTATTGTACCGGTTCTTGGGAGGAGACACACAAAATTCAAATGAAAGTTTGAACACGTGTGTTTGGAAGTTAGCCCCCAAGCATTTGCTTACTGGTGCGAAGACTATGGAGATTGCGACTTTTCTGTCAGTGAGCGACTTCAACGAAGCGTATTCGGTAACTCTGAAGACGATGACAACGATGGACGTCACCCTGGGGCTCTATTTGACGCAGTTCGCCAAGCACTCAGACGACCACCGGATTCAAGCGGCTGAAAACCGCTTGTCAGCGGCCGTACAGGCGGCTTTGGAGAAGCGCAGGATGGCCCAGATCGAGGAGAACACCCTCTGTGGGGAAGAGGAAGGACTAGTTTATGGACCCGGAATAGCACATTGAACGTACGTTGGATAATATTGCATTTATATGTAGTCAAAACTTCAAACGCGATTTTCGCGAAATGACTTTTTTTATCGCGCGGTATGGTAACTTCAAATCTGCTGAACCGATTGGCATGATTCTTTGTTTCCGACGAAACTAACTAAATTGGCTTGGAGCTGTACTACTGTTATTCATATCCATCAACTATTCTTTTCAAATTGCCGCCATTTTGTTTCCTATGGTCCAAACAACTTAAGCGATGTACAACTCCTTAAGAATCTTATATACGAGTACTTCGCTGACGTCAACTCAATTTTGATTCAGACGAGTCGGCTGACCTGTGGCATACCGCGCGTGGTCTACATCGAAATTTTGTTTCGTTCCGACGGCACTTCCGCCTTTGCTCTTCGACATTTCCGGTAGAAAAAATCCAGTTTGTAGATATCTGTAACACATCTCAAAGAACATGGTTTTTTTCGGGCCAAAGATAGTAAACCTTCCCTTAATCTCACAAATGTTACCAAGGCATATGTATTACTCTACATTAATTATTTTTAGGGACTACGATTCTTTTCCGTCAGTGTATTTTCAGTCCCATCCCAACAGAAATTTCATTTCATGGAATACTTAATAAATTCGAACTTCCTGATTATTCTGGCACAGGGCCATCTAGCAACTGAACTCATTCCGTCCACATGTTGCGCAGCGGACGAGTACGTTTCCGTTGCCACATAAAAATAGCTCGAAACGTATTAATAACTTACCGCTGAAAGGTACCGTGAAATACAAATTCCTTCAAATTTAGGATATGTGGAGATATCTGCGGTGATGAAATTAATGAGACTAATTATTTCCGTGCCAGTGACATACGTTTACCATCCTTAGGTTTCAGATATACTTGGTCTACATTTAAACCTACAAACATGTTCCGCAAGCCACGGCATGGTGCTTGGCGGAGGGTACTTTGCACCTCTACTAGTTGTTTCCTTTCCTTATCCATTCGCAAACAGAGCGAGGGAAAAACGACTGTCTATATACCTCCGCACGAGCCCTAATTTCCCTTATCTTCTTGGCCCTTACGCCAAATGTATGTTGGCGGCAGCAGCATCGTCTTCAGGCAGCTTCATATGCTGGTGCTCTAAATTTTCTCAATAGTATTCCTTGAAAAGAAGGTAGCGTTGTCTCCAGGGTTTCCCATTCGGATTCACGACACATATCCGTAATACTTGCATTTTGATGTGCCACCGCTAACAAATCTGCCAGCCTGCCTTGTAATTGCTTCGATGTCTTCCTTTAATTCGATCTGGTGGGGTCCAAACCCTAGAACAGTACCCGAGAATGAGTCGCACTAGTGTTCCATACGCGCTCTCCTTTACATATAACCAGTTTTTTCCTTAAATTCTCCAAATAAACCGAATTCGACCATTCCCATTCCCTACTGCAATTCTTACATGTTTGTAACATTTCATATGGCTTTGCAGTGTTATGCCTCGATATTTAATCGAAGTGACTGTGTCAAGCGACTCTCTACTAATGCTGTACTCGTACATTACGAGATTGTTTTGCTGACTCACTTGCATTAACTTTCGTTTTTCTAGATTTAGAGCTAGCTGTCATTCATCACACCAACTAGAAATTTTGTTTAAGTTATCTTGTACCCTCCAACGGTCACTCGACACATTCCCATACACCACAACATCAGCAAAACAGCCGCAGGTTGCTGCTGTCCGTCAGATCATTTATGTTTAAAGAGAATAATAGCGTTCTGATCACGCTCCCCTCGGGTATTCATGACGATTCCCTTGTCTTTGATGAACAGGAGAACGTACTGGTTTCCATTACTCTAGAATTCTTCGAGCCTCTCATGTATGTGGGAATCTATTCTGTTGCTTTCTTTCTTTAACAGCTTGCAGTGGGGCACTGTGTGAAGCGCTTTCCAGAAAGCTGGAAATATGGAAACTGCCTGTTGCCGTTCATCCTTGGTTCGCAGGTTATCATGTGAGAAAAAGGCAAATTGAGTTCCGCACGCACGCTTTCTAAAACCATGCTTATTTGTGAACAGAAGCTTTTACATCTGGAGGAAATTTCCTATATCCTGAGAATATGTTCAAGAACTCTGCAGCAACCCCTGCAAACCGATCGATGTTAAGGACATTTGTCAGTAATTCTGCGGACCGTTCTTTTGCCCTTAGTATATAAAGGAGTCATTTGTGCTTTTTGCAGTCACTTGGTACTTTGCGCTGGGCGAGGGGATTCTCGATAAATGCAAGCTAAGGAGCCAATGCTGGAGAGTACTCTTTATAAAATCAAATTGGGGTTCCATCCAGACTTCGCGAGTTATTTTTTCAACCGTTCAGTTGCTTCTGTACGTCATGGATGCATATTACTGCTCCTTCATATGGGAGTCTGTGCGATGATCAAACTACGGTATGTTTAGTACGATGCTCCTGTGTGAACAATTTTTTAAATGCTAATTGTAAAACTATACTTACCTCTTGCTTTCTTCTATTGCCACACCAGACTGATGAGTGATTGGATAGAAGCCTTCGACGTCCATAGTAATTTAACGTAGGACACGAAATTTCTCGGGTAGTTGGCAAAATCTTTTGCTAAGGTATGACGGTGGTAGTTGTTGTATGACACTTTTTACAGACGGGCGAATCGCTGTAAAGATTTGCCTCTCGTTACTTCCCCCTAAAATTTTCAAAGCTGTGCCCTCAGCAGTCCAGATGAAGCTCACCGCCTTTTTCGACGTCCGAGCTCCGATACTCATCAAATTCCTCGATCAGTAAGAGCCATAAACACTGACGTGTATTGCGAAACACTACATAGTCTATGCAAGTCCATCATGAGCAGATGGCCTGGGATGTTCACGAAAGAGGTGATTCTGCCCAATAACAACCCGCGTCCACTTGTTTTCAAGATCACACGAAAGATAATGACCAAGTTCAAGTGGGGACAGCCTGAGCATCGGCCCCACAGTCCAGACGTTTTGGCCTGCGACCTCGATGTGTTTGGTCCTCTAAAAAAACAAAAGTCTCAAAGGGAAGCGCTTCAACTCGGATGATGAATTGAAGGACACAGTTGAGGACTGCCTCCTGTAACTGCCACAGGAATTCTGGCAACAGAGAATTGTTCAGCTCGTGAAATAGTGGGATGGATGTGCTCAGGCCGCTGGTGATTATTTTTCATTATACCCACACTGTTTTTTCGTACCTTTTCTTTTGCACATCCCTCATATTTCGTTTCATCTTCATATTTGAGGCAGTGCTGCGCGACAACTGATTTGATTTGCTTAGTTGTTTTAGTTAGGTGTGCCGCTAATGTACCTTGAACCTGTGTGCGACTATTCTAATATTCTGCTCACGTGAATCATGGCACATTCGATTGGAAACACAGAGGATGTGCTCTTCACAGAATATCAATGCGGGCTCTGAAAAAAAAAGAGCGTCAAAGTGCGTAGGTGTCGTTGGGAGTCGACCTCAACTACAAATGACTGCACAAGACCAACAATAGTTCATAATCTGATTGGAGCCCAGGTACCGATCACACATAATAGCCCAACTGGCAACATTTGATGAAGACAGTTAGGTCTGTGGTCGAAATATTATGCATAAAATGGAAACAATAACTCGGCGAAACATACTGAAGCACACCATTAAGTTCTTTGCCTCTTACATAAAAATCTATACAAGACCTTTTTGACTTATTCGAAAATCATGAGGACCATTTCATGCTGAATCTGCTGAAAAATTACTAGTACATGTCTTTTATTGTAAACTAGCCTTCTCACAGCAGTCCCCCCCCCCCTCCCCACCACATATGAGTTCGACACGTATGTTGAACACACCTCCCCCTCCTTTTCCTCTGTGTGTCCACCTCTTCCTCCCTCTGTCTGTCCACCTCATCCTCCTATCTCTATGTCTGCCCCACATTTTCTGCCTCTTCATCTGCTCCTCTCTCTCTCCTTGTCCATGTCCTCCAACCCATCTCTCAGATCACTTCCCCCACCCTATGCCTCCTCTCTCTTTCCATCTCTGCCTCTCTTTCTTCATTTTCCTCCTGGCCATCCCCCCCTCTTCACTTCCCACCTACTTCAAGGAACTCTGATTCTCCCTCCCTCTGTCCCTCTTCCCCATCACTCTGGCCATCCCATCCTCTATCCATCTCAACCTGTCCCCAGTCACTTTATTGGCATGTGTAGCTCATGAAATACAGTTCAATAAAGCAGGTCAATATTACTCACACAACACGCCTGTATTGCAGGGCAGGCTGCAACTTCTGGGCTCGAAAATCATTTACTTCCTCCTGACATACAGGCCACCTTGCAAAACAGGTCAATACTACTCCAACGCAACTCACATGTCAAGCAAGTCAGCCTATGTGCCAGGACTTGGAAAGCCGTTTTTTGCCCCTCTCATATAGACTGCCCTGTGAAACAGGTTGATTTGGCAAGCCAAAGCTGTTCCCATGTAACGTACCTCTCATGCAGGGTAACCTATATGCTAAAGCCTGGCAAAAGCATGGTTTTCCCCTATCTTTGCTCCTATTGGGGCCAGGAGGTTATAAAGCCAACAGTGCTAATACTCATGAGGCCTGCTGTTTCTGTGCCAGATTTGGTTGAAATCGATCCAGGGGTTTAGATATGCTCTGTTTTATACACACAGGGTCTGCAGAAAAAGTGTCAAATACTTTTGAGAGGTGGTAGTGCTCATCCAAACAAGAAAAATAAGTCCATTAAACATGGGTCCAGAAATGCATACTTCCTGCAATAAACAGGTGTGTACAGTAGGTCTTCAATGTGGTGTGACAGTGCACCCCTCTGCCCTCTGACGTAAGAAATAACACACCCTTTGAAGTAAACCCGGTTATTGTAGCTACAGGCACAATCTGAAGACACAACTCTGTAGTGTCCACACTTCGTTGATTTGCGTGACGTCCCCATAACCAAAAGACTACCGGATTGAGGTCTGGAGAACGAATAGGGCAAGGTGTGGGGTCCATCTGACCAATCAAGGGGTCCTGAAATGTCTGTGTCAGATGTTCGTGCACATTGTGATGAAAGTGTGTGCATCAACCACATTTGTGTGGTACAATGGCACAGCCTCCAGCAAGGTAGGTAATACATTGATGAGAATGTCCAGATAATGCGCCCCAGTTAACCTTTGTGGTAGCACATATGTCCCTATTAATCTATCGCTAAGAGTGCCTGGCGGTATCTTGATTGCGAATCGGTGCTGATGCCTTCTTTTCTGAATGGCTTGGGGATTTGCATCTACCCATATATGCTCGTTACGGAAATTCGTAACACCATCTATTGTGAACTCTGCCTCATCAGTAAATAAAATCTTGGATGTGAACGGTGCATTTGCGTCTCACTTCTGCAACAGCCAGTGACAGAACTGCCGTCTTCCACGGTAGTCCTGTGGCCTAAGGGCCTGAACGCGCTGTAGATGATACAGGTACAGCAATTTTTCGTGAAGTAACCCCCAGATAAGAGAATGAGCTGCTACCAATCATCTTACACTGATCCCAGGGGTTTCTTCCACTGAAAGCAGCACACACACACACACACACACACACACACACACACACACTGTTACGTATGCGGAGTGTGTGGGGCCTTACACGGTCAGTCTTCTGAGGTGCAAAGGTACCAGTGTCCCTCAGGCTTCCACGAAAACAAGTGGTGGAAGAGAGAAAATGTAAATGTACGACACCACTTGTGCGTACAAACAGCGCAATAACAGTAAACACGTAACTGAATTCGCATTTGGAAGAAGGTAAAACACCATGATACGTACCCAGGAATGACAGTACTGTACAATAAGGGGCACGAACACGACGAAAACTAACGTAGTCTATAACAAGACTCTAACCGCACAAGAGTAGGTAAAGTACTGTGAGCAAGATATCATAATACCCTGCCGGCGCATCTGACGGAGCACCAATGCAACGACTGTGCTAATATCCGCAACCAAGCGTCGCGCAGCCCATCCTATAAATATGTGTTTATCTCGGAAAGTACGCGTTTCTGTACCCATGTTCATCGGACTTCTTTTTCTTGTTTCGGTGAGTACTACCACCTCCCAAAATATTCGACACTTTTTGAACAACCTATATATTCTTGTCTTATGACATACTAGCGACCCACCCCGACTTCAGAAATATTAGCACTAACTACAGCTGGGCGACTTGTTTATAAGATATATAGATATCAACAAACCTTCCCTGTGAATAAATTGATTAGTGAAACTGTATCGAAAGTCCTTAATTAGTATCTGAAATTAACCTTCATATACAGACAAAAAGTCGTAGTGAGGGACTAACTTTTAACACGTATAGATCCTGGTCAGGTTTCGCTGGTCTCTAGAGTTGTGACGGCTGTGATTTTACTGTGTTTTTCGCCAGAGACCGCCTCCTCTCTAGATAACCAGCTTGTATCTCCCATGACTGCTACGAGGTTATCACTCAAATGCCTATGTTAGTCTGCCTGCTTGTAACCAGAAAGGCCAATAAAGTTCTGGCTGCTGAGAAGCACTAGCTCATTTAGCATTACCCGTAGTGCATGTGCGGTATTTTACTGCTAGATTTACATTCCAGACCCTCTTACAAGAGAACCTAAAAATGTATATGCCCTTAATTGACCTTATGACAGAATATGACGCTGTCTCGAAGGAAGGGATGATTCACAAATTACTGAAAATAATTGAATGCCGAACGTGAGCATTTATTATTAAGAACATACAAGTAATCGATAATATCATGTTTGTTTGGTTAAAAATAGAAGCTGAGTAAGGAAAGTAAGTAATGGCTCAGTTCGCGCACCTCTCCTCTTCAATCTTTGTATTTCTGACCTTCGCGAAAGATGTTCAAGGAAATTCTGCTACGCAGACGATATCACTCTGGCTTGTCAATCAAAAGAGCTTGGTCAGTCAGAGGGATCGGTAACAGAGGACTTAGCGGCTCTTAGTTCAAATTTCAAAAAATAGAGACTGAAGCCCATTATCAGCAAAAGCAAAATTTGTACGTTTCACATTAACAACAAACAGGCTAACACTGAGCTCGAGGTGCAGTTTTATGGCAGTATTCTCTGTCAGAAGTATCCCGAGTATCTTGGCATCATACTTGACTGCCCTCTGTCTTGTAAAAACATCTGGAAAATACATCAGCGAAGAGTAAAAGACACACAGTCCTTGGGAGTCGTCAACATACGAGCGCTGTAACGTGCAGTTCTATTTGATGCCTGCCAATATATTTTAGTATGTTGACGACTCCCAAGGATTGCATGTCTTAATTCTTTGTTTCCCCCGTTGATTTTCACTTTATCCTGTCAGACGTGGATTGTCATGTGGTATCCAGGCTCGTTTTTTTGATAGAGTTTTGGAGATGTTTTACTAATCATACACGATTCGGATTGGGTACTTGTCTGCCGGTTCATCCCTGGTTTTACCGAGGAGTGACTTGTATTTACACGCATCTGCACCTTGGAAGTTTTGGCACATGAAGTATTAGTTTTATATGACTTAAAGATATACCTCCAAGGGTATAAAACCGGTCGCCATACGGGGAAAAACAGAATACACAGCTACTGCGGATTTAGAGTTTCACTCAGTAAAGTGTAGACTATTTTGCTATCTTTGATTTTAAATTGTTTGATTGTCCTTCACAAATATGGAACAGTTAACGATATATACATTACACACTCGTCATTAGTACGAGGGTGGTCCCAAAAGTAAGGTCTCCTAATTTTTATAAGTACATAGACCTGTTTATTTCTACAGTGGTTTACATCAGGTTAGAGCTTGAACATTCAGCTATTTTTCGACATAATCACCATTTCTGTCGATGCATTTTTGTAGACGCTGTGACAGTTTTTGTATACGCATGTCATACCAGCTTGCCGTCATGCTGTTCAGAAAGTTACGAACCTCTTCTTTCACCTCGTCGTCGGAGTTGAATCGCTGGAACCACAATTAACGCTGATAGGTACTGTGAGACTCTGAAAAAACTCAAATGGGCAATTCAGAACTTCCACACATCACTCGGCAAACCGTTGCTCTCCTGCAACAGTTTCAGTGGAACATAATCACCGACACACACTATAGTCCTGACTTGGCGCCCAGTGACTATCACCTGTTCCCTAGGTTTAAAGAATATTTGGCCGGAAAGCGATTCAACTCCGACGACGAGGTGAAAGAAGAGGTTCGTAACTTTCTGAACAGCATGGCGGCGATCTGGTATGGCATGGGCTTACAAAAACTGCCACAGCGTCTATAAAAATGCATCGACAGAAATGGTGGTTATGTCGAAAAATAACTAAATGTTCAAGCTGTAAACTGATGTAAACCATTGTAGAAATAAACAGGTCTATGTACTTACAAAAAAATAGGAGACTTTATTTTTAGGATTCTAAAAATACCACCACTTGCAAAGTAGGTTAGAATTCAGATTAATAATGTTGCTCACGCAGCATATATTCGCTTTATCGGGCAACAACAAAGTTATTGACTGTGGATGGTATCGTCAGAATGGAAATAATGAAGTCACTGTAAAAAAAGTCATTAATTTTGGCACTTATCTTGAATGGATTCCCACGTAGATTTCGTCGAAGTTGTTATGGCTCATCTTGTTGATTCTAGGGTGATTCCTTTGACTGCTAGAAGGTCCAGATCTGTATTTTAGCAATATTTGAAGACCTATCAAATGCGTTTTTCAGGAAATTCTTAATGATCAAACAATCCCAGATCAGAACAATGGTATGGTAGAAATAATTTTTGACTTCGTGTTCACGATCCAAATTTTTATTAAACTTCTTGTAAATTCACATATACTTCTTCTTAATTGTCACATCATCATGAAAACAGTTTTGTATCAGTCTTCATATATTTAATTTCCACTTTAACCAAACACAAGACTTGACTGTTCTTTTACAAAGCGAAATAGCAACTTAACTTCTGCAAAGTGAAACAAAGACTGCTATGTGCGCATTCGCGCCAAATCGGTTACAAGTAAGTCAAAGATTATGACAGTCTCACAGAAATGAATACATACAAGAACCATATCACTGTAATATATCGATACATCGGAGTACCTATACATTAATAAAACCAAATGTGAATATTGTCACAAACAAATGTATGTTACTTACCAGAAAAGTACTACGATATTACTGGTATCGAGAACTGCGGTTGGAGTGCCGTAATGGTCACGTAAATAAAGAACCATTACAGGATTACCCTTGTATAAACCGTATATCATACGCACAAACCTTCCTTGTGAATTGAGTATATCTATTAGCGAAAACCGTATCAAAATCATTGCAGTGGTTCCTGAGGTTAGCCGTAAGACACATACAGAAAAACGCGGGACTTCGATTTGTAATACGTATACAGGGTGTTACAAAAAGGTGCGGCCAAACTTTCAGGAAACATTCCTCACACACAAAGAAAGAAAATATGTTATGTGGACATGTGCCCGGTAACGCTTACTTTCCATGTTAGAGCCCATTTTATTACTTCTCTTCAAATCACATTAATCATGGAATGGAAACACACAGCAACAGAATGTACCAGCGTGACTTCAAACACTTTGTTACAGGAAATGTTCAAAATGCTCTCCGTTAGCCAGGATACATGCATCCACCCTCCGTCGCATGGAATCCGTGATGCACTGATGCAGCCCTGGAGAATGGCGTATTGTATCACAGCCGTCCACAATTCGAGCACGAAGAGTCTCTACATTTGGTACCGGGGTTGCGTAGACAAGAGCTTTCAAATGCCCCCATAAATGAAAGTCAAGAGGGTTGAGGTCAGGAGAGCGTGGAGGCCATGGAATTGGTCCGCCTCTACCAATCCATCGGTCACCGAATCTGTTGTTGAGAAGCGTACGAACACTTCGACTGAAATGTGCAGGAGCTCCATCGTGCATGAATCACATGTTGTGTCGTACTTGTAAAGGCACATGTTCTAGCAGCACAGGCAGAGTATCCCGTATGAAATCATGATAACGTGCGCCATTGAGCGTACGTAGGTGGAAGAACATGGGGCTCAATCAAGACATCACCGACAATGCCTGCCCAAACGTTTACAGAAAATCTCTGTTGATGACGTGATTGCACAATTGCGTGCGGATTCTCGTCAGCCCACACATGTTGATTATGAAAATTTACAATTTGATCACGTTGGAATGAAGCCTCATCCGTAAAGAGAACATTTGCACTGAAATGAGGATTGACACATTGTTGGATGAACCATTCGCAGAAATGTACTCGTGGAGGCCAAGCAGCTGCTGATAGTGCCTGCACACGCTGTACATGGTACGGAAGCAAATGGTTCTCCCGTAGCACTCTCCATACAGTGACGTGGTCAACGTTACCTTGTACAGCAGTAACTTCTCTGACGCTGACATTAGGGCTATCGTCAACTGCACGAAGAATTGCCTCGTCCATTGCAGGTATCCTCGTCGTTCTAGGTCTTCCCCAGTCGCGAGTCATAGGCTGGAATGTTCCGTGCTCCCTAAGACGCCGATCAATTGCTCCGAACGTCTTCCTGTCGGGACACCTTCGTTCTGGAAATCTGTCTCGATACCAACGTACCGCGCCACGGCTATTTCCCCGTGCTAATCCATACATCAAATGGGCATCTGCAAACTCCGCATTTGTAAACATTGCACTGACTGCAAAACCACGTTCGTGATGAACACTAACCTGTTGATGCTACGTACTGATGTGCTTGATGCTAGTACTGTAGAGCAATGAGTCGCATGTCAACACAAGCACCGAAGTCAACATTACCTTCCTTCAATTGGGCCAACTGGCGGTGAATCGAGGAAGTACAGTATACATACTGACGAAACTAAAATGAGCTCTGACATGGAAAGTAAGCGTTACCGGACACATGTCCACATAACATCTTTTCTTTATTTGTGTGTGAGGAATGTTTCCTGAAAGTTTGGCCGTACCTTTTTGTAACACCCTGTAGATTCTATATCTTCGAACGTCTTCTCACCACCGAACTTTGGAACAGAACGAATATATAATTTAACGTGTTTTTGTGTCAGGCTTTTTATGTCAGTTTTTTCCCCCGTTGCGTTACGTTTATTTGGCCGTAGTTGGTGTCTGAGTCTGACACGTTTGTTGTAGAATGTAGGGAAACAGCGACCGCTGCAGCCGCCACGCTGCCGTGTATAACGCGCTGTTGGCGCGTGCCGTGTTGCAGCTCGCCGAGTTACCAGGCGGCGGCGAAGCGCAACCACAGCGGCGCAGGGCTCGACCCGTACGCGGTTTCTACGCCCGCCTCCGCCGCCGCCTCGGCGCAGCCCCCGGGGTCCGCCGCCACGCACTCCGGCGTCATCCTCGAGCCAGCCAACATCGACACGGCCAAGCTAGGTAAGGCGCGCCGCTAATTCCCCATGGAAAAGGCTGCACTGGGGCTGTCCACGAAACGTTCCACCTCGAAAATCTCGTCGACGTCATTGTAAACATGTTTGTCATGCAACGGTTTCTTTTATCTGAGGGAAGAGGAAGAGCCCACTGGGTATCTTAACGCAATAACGGAGGGTAGGGAATGGGGAGGTTGCAAAAATTTGATAGTCCAAATAAGCATCATAATGTTACTGTGTCCTGAGCCCCCTTTCAAAAGCTGTACGAGACATTTGTCTTAAAAGCTTACCCTGATTTCATCACAAGGCTTCGCTAATATGCTCCTTTGACAGTTTGCACCTTATAGACATAATCTGTTAGTAGCTACCAGATTATCTGGTTCAGTGGTTCACTGGTAATCACCACAGAAGCTCAGAATGTTTCGTCAGGAGTCAGTCCACTCTCCGCAGTATATAAAAAAAAAGGGGGGGGGCACACAGGCTGATTTATCTGCCGCTACCAATGTCGTTCTGTATCAGGAATGGTATCCAGGTAACCAGGCAGACGATATAGGTTCCCAGTCAGAGCTTTTGGCGCCTGTTAGCAAACGTAATTGTACTGTAATTGGTCATGAGTTACACGGTATTTTTGGACCTTATTTCTACCACACTTATCCAAGTGCCCCCACTCTTTCTTTTTGTAATTAGCGGTGTAGTCATACAGGTTTCGGATGTCTCTGAAAGTTTTTTTTCGTTTATACTACTTAATCTTTCATAAATGCTCCAGAAACGTTGCCCTATAACATGTGTTTCACCATCGGAAACAGCGATATTAACAGGAGATATCAAAAACTAAAGCATGTAAGTAACAACTTTACAGTACATGGCCAAACGATGAATATATGACTCGCCGTGTTAATGTACTAAAGTTGTTTCATAAATCAAATTTGTACGAAAGTTCTAAGACGTTGTTTGAATATTTTACCAGTCATTCTGCAAGATTTTTACAATGTGCTAAAGTAGTTTCTCAAACAAAATTATTATGTACGTCTAAGATGCCTTCCTACATTTTATCAGCTATTCTGCATATTCTGATAGCACGTTTTTCTTCTCCAGAGTGAACTCATGATGAAACTGATAAATAGTGTTCAGATAAGAAATGATAGTGGTAAAACGCCAAACTGCAAATCCAAAGGTCTCGGTTTCGGTCGCCAGACAATCCTAGACTTTTTATGTGTCACTTATCCCTATATAAATCTCTGGAAATGTTAGTTGATGTGAAAAATGCCCAATTAAATCGAGGTCCGGAATCCACGTTCAGCTGCAGGTCCCTCTATAGCTGGCTGGGTGAGTCAGTTCAAAGGTCGGAGGAAGGCAATGGCATACCGCACCATGCCTTGTAAAGCACTGTGATGTTCAAAACAGTCTTCGGACTGATGACTACTTTACATTTTAGCTTGAACACCATGAAAGATCCAAAAACCACCCCGCCGACTGTTTCGGTGGCAGTGAATCGGCATGTTTCCACTTCTGTGTCTGAGGCTCGTTTTTTTTCTGATTTGATGCGGCTGGAGATTACTTCGCCGCCTCTACCGACCTCGATAGCTTGCGCCCTACGTCCTCGGTCTCTGTTTTCCCTTAGTTTTTACATTCTACAGCTCTCTTGCAGCACCATCCAAGTTATTCCCTGATGTTTTAACAGGGACCCTTTCTTCTTAGTGGTTTCCATACATTCCTTCCTTTACCGATGCTGCGGAGAATTTCTTCATTCTTTATTTTGTCTGTCCTTATATAGCACCACATCTCTAACGCTCTGAGTTTCTTCTCCTCCGGTTGTCCCACAGTCCATGATTCACTACACACAATGTTGTGCCCCAAACGTACATTCTCGGAATTGTCTTCCTCCGTTTAGGGCCTATGTTTGAAGTTTTGGCCCTATTACAGTTCTCTTGGCCAGGAAAGCCTTTTTTACCTGTGCTGATCTGCTTCCTACGTGTTCCTTACTGCGTCCTTCTTGTGTTGCGGGTTGCGCATCCTTTCTATTCCAGCGATGAGCCAGTCACAGCTTCTAAAGCATCTTTTTAATTCCTTTCTCTACTTTTTGCTTATTGCTGTTGGTTTTCATTGGGACAACGTACGTGATTTTCAAAGTTGTTTTGTGTGTGTGTGTGTGTGTGTGTGTGTGATTGTGTTTGTGTGTGACTGTGTTTGAGTGTGTGTGTGCGTGTGTATGAGTGTGTGTGTGTGTGTGTGTGTGTGTGTGTGTGTGTGTGTGTGTGTGTGTTTAGGCGGTTATTTACGTTAGTCCTTGTAGTTGCAGCGTTTAACAATACTGCGCCCTTTATCCACATTCGTCTCATAAAATTCGTTAGGATGCCACTTCCCTCCATAATTTTAGAAATTCCGTTATAATATTATCCATGCATCCTGCCTCGATCAGACTCTAATTCTGGATCCCCTTTATCTTCCAAATCGACTACCATTTCTCCTTCTAACACGTCAGCAGACAGTTCCTCTCTCTCCTAGAGACCGTCAATGTACTCTGTCTACCCATCCGCTGTCCTCTACGCTTAGCAGCTGAATTCTTCCCGCAGTCTTGATGATCACACTTTTGCTTTAATTTCCTGTAACGTTGTTTCTACTTTTCTACATGCTGACTCTTTGCTTCCAACAACCATTTCTTTTTAGATTTCTTCTGGCTCACAGTGATACACTAAGCACTCTTTTATGGTGATTAGGCGGCTAAGAAAAATACTCGCTGCTGACTCGGTTTGGCGAGCTTTCTGATCGAGTGTGTACTGTCTCGGAACCTTTGTCAGTTCAAAATGTTGTAATATTTTGTAAATCGATCCATGGCTGATTCTCACTTTTTCCAGTGTCGCATCGACTGTAGCACGCAGGCCTTTCAACACCAAGGCCTCCACTTCTTGGAGTCCCCGCTGTTTTACTAAGAGATTACTAGTCACTTCATTTTCTATCATTTAGACATGTCTGACCATAATGGAATTGTCTGCGCAACCTAACCACTGTCTCATATGATGGCGCACTGTCGCCGTACACTTTCACCAACTCAGCATGAACTGTTGCAGTGTTGTACCCGTTTAGATGTGGAAAACGGATTGCCGCACGACACTTCACTTCATCCGTGGACTAAGCCATGTAGCAGGAGCGTATTACTTACTGTGGCGCGGGTATTGCATTGCATACCAGGACTGCTGCATGCACTGTCAAACAAACAAATAGTTAATTATGTAACCTTTCCTTAGGCGAATGGTTACCGTCGCTGCCCTCGGCACGGAAAGACTTGGCCTCGATTCCGGATACTTCCTCGGATTTTTCTCTGGCGGGAAAGTCTGGAACGTCATCGACTCCACCTAACGAGGCAAAATGAAAAGTTGCTTGAATAAAGAAGCAGCGGCATCATCATGATTCATCTACTGGCAACAACAGTAGGAGGGGTGGCGACATGCTGATCACATGTTCCACGATCATACGAGGGCTATACAATAACTAACACGAAAAACTTTTTTTTAAGCAGATTGGTTCTGTTCAGGGTTCCAGTACACCATATCATTCCACCATTTCGACTACAAAACCCTAGTTTCCAGCATAGTCTCTGTTGAGTGAGACGGTCTTATGTCATCTTGTTGGGAGGGCCTCTATGCCCGCATTACACCAATCTACAGGTGGACGTCGGAGCCAACGTCTTGTTGTATCAATACTCTCCCCATCACCCACGTACTGCTTCCCGTTGTAACTTCCCCTTGTATATTGATTGATTGTTAATTAATGATGCTCAGGCTCCGGCTAGCTCGCGGTAGAATGTTTGCGAGGGAAGTCAGAAAAAAAGAATTGTCTTGCTGCACTGTATTTACGCCGAGTGCGTGTTAGTTGTACCGGCTTACTCAGATGAATATTTGCTCCCCGACGTGTACGAGCCTAGCAACACGCAAATGCATACAATCTGAGATTATTGCCCTAATAATGATTGCAGTCTATATACATCCAGAGTTTATCTATAGAAGTTTACAATTCGCTTGAGCTAAATAGTCTGAATCAGTACGATAACTTTCTAGAGCGCCAAAGAATATCTATGAATTCTGCGCTCTGTTGATAAACTGTGCTGTCGCAGAAATAAATGTTTCATGAGCATGTAATATTAAATGGGTTGAAAGAAATGCCAAACACTGTAAATTCACTTTATGTTGGTTTATTCTAGTCTATGCGCATCCTATCATTGTCTTAAGGAAGTAACCTTTCTTTCAGATGCGTGAAATTAGTTACGTAAATTCAGCCAAAGAGTTTACAGCAATATACAGATTACGCTGTTTACTTTAACGCAATTTAGGTATATTCCTCACAGTTTACACTATGCATCACTTACTATCAGTTGAATTATTAATTGTCTATCGCGTTGGGTCTAAGTTCAGTCTTTTGTTGATAATGATCAAATTAAGACAATATATTCGGTTATTTTCCTAACTTGAATTACTTCAAAGATATTTTCAAAGTTGCTGATTTACCTCTGTCAGTTTTTAATCATTTCTAGCAGATCGCAAATATTCAAAATGTAACAGACCATCTCGTATCGCCTACCAATATTACGCACGAGCGCACAAGTCCAGTTACGACACGACAAGGCAAGCGCCAGAAGCACATTAACAATGTGCAACTTTAGCTTCTGTATTTCGCAGTGTCCTCAAAGAGTACTCACAAGAAGTATTCTTGTAGGTCACTTGTTATACTCAGTGATCTACAAGTCTACTATTTTGCGATCTATTATTATTTTATCTTGAAACTAATGAATTCTATTTCCTTTTTATTCTTTTTCAAAGCATTAAGTTACTTTGCTACCAAAATTCTTTTGTATTTCTTTTTGTATTACTATCTTTTCAGTCTACTTGCTACCAGTCATGCAGTGTTAGTACAGAGGAACTTTTTCTTTTTATGAAATTTGGTTCTTGGTCTCGGGGTGTGAGGACTAGATTTATGTTTTTCATTTTTGCGTCCAAAGGGTAGCGACGTTACACCGTGGACCAAACAGGAAGATGCGAGATGGGGGTATTATGATGGATGAGGAAGAACAGTCCATTGAAATTTTCTGAGCTCCTCTCTGGTGGGCGGACTTGTATGAGGCCTTGTGTTGTCATGGCGAAAGGGAAATTCATTTGCATTTCTTTGGCGACGAACACTCTAGAGATTTTTCTTCTATTTCCTGATGGTAGCGCAATACACTTCCGAGTTGATCTTTACACCATGAGGGAGGACATAAACGATAATAACCTCTTCAGAGTACCAGAAGACCGTCGCCATGACGTTACCGACTGAGGGTGCGTCTTTGAACTTTTTCTTCGGAGGAGAAGTGGTGTGGCGCCTCTTGGTGGATTGCCGTTTCGTTTCCGGCTCGAAGTAATAAAATGTGTCATCGCCCGCGATGGTGTTCCACAAAAAGTTATCACGATGGGCCTCGTAAAGCGCAAGCAATTGCAGACAGATGGTCCTTCGTCGCTGATGAACCCGGTGGCCACACACCTTTTAGTATCCCAACTGGTGGTCGAGTGTGTCAGCACTACCAACAGAGACGTCCAGCTGAGTAACGAGGCGTTTGATTGTGAGCCGTCGATCACCTCGAATGTTCGTGTCCACACCTTCCAACATTGCAAGAGTGACACCTGTGTGCGGGCGGCCGGCACATGGTACATGGACAGATTTATTCGATCTTTTTGTGATGATGACAGACGCTTTGCCCAACCTCTCACAGTGATTTTGTTCAATGCCAGGCCTCCGTGGACATTCTGCAAGTGTCTATGAATACCTGCGATGCTCTGGTTTTACGTCAAAAGAAACACAATGACAGCTCTCTGCTTGGAACGCACCTCATTACGGACACCACCTTGAACGCTACGTATTGCGCTGCCACCTATCCGACCTTCAGAAAACTATAAGAGCTGAAGCGGGAATATTCCACGATGTACCACAACAAATTCAGAATTTTTTCAAAAGAAATTATCAAAAGGAAACGTGTTGCATTACTTATTGAGCGCCCCTCGTACATCGATCCTCGTACTGCCTTGTAGTCATCAGTCGACTACTCAGAGCTGACCTAAGGCTTTTTTTTTTTTTTTTGTGGAATGGAACACCGACCATCGTAAAAACTTGACCAATCGAACGAAGTACTTGAAATGTTCTACTGTCGTAGAGTGTTTCAGATTAAGTGGACTTTTAAACACCAAGAATAATAAGTGGGAAAGAAGGTCTATCAAAGACACCAAAAGACGGGACAGATAGTGGGACTTCTTCTGTGCCATCAATGAACAGACAACTTTTCGCTTTAAAGGGCGATGGAGGGGAAAAACGGTAGCAGCGGACAGAGGCTAGACTAAACACAACAAATTATAGCGGACGGTGTAGTGATTGCGTAGATATGGAAGCATTAGCACAACATAGGGGAAGGTGTACAGAATGAAGCCAGGAAAAAGACTGATAACAAAAAATGAGATGAAAAGAAAATTATAAACTGATTTCAAGCCAGTTGTCTTAAGAACGTCGTAAAATGCATAACAAACATCATTACAGAGGAGCGTCAGAGACCACATGAAAAGCACCAATTCTTTCTAAGCTCCTCGATGAATCCAGATCTACGGAAGATCCTTGCCCAAGTAATATCGACAGACACAAGTGTGAACACCAAGAAAACTTAAGCTTTTCAAAAGCGAACCCATAACTGTAATAGGCCGGGTTTCAAGAAGAGGGTCACTACCTATCAACAAACAAAATCACTGTATTAGTCACTGATGTAAATAATTTCTTATGATTGTAATACATTATGTACGTAGGTTGGAACTTAAATAGTGGCAACTATTTATTCACAACCGATACAAAATATTAACATGTTTGCACCTGTTACTGTCCTTCAAAGTAGTCACCAGCGTTGTGTAGAACCCGTTGCCAGCGATGGGGAAGGCGTAGTATACTGTTAGCAGAGCCGGATCTGTTGATGGTGTGGATGGAGCGGTCTACTGCCTATAGAATCTCTGGAACAGTCCTGAAGCGAATGCCACGAAGTGGTTTCTTCCTCTTCGGAATCAAATCAAAGTCACGAGGACTTAACTCCGGAGAGTATGGTGGATGGGTCAGTACCTCCCAGTCCCATCGACCGAACAGAGCAGCCACAGCTTGTGCTGTATGCACCCGCACATTGTGGTGCAAAATGATGGGTGGGTTGCGCAGAAACCATCCACCATACTCCACGCAGTTAAGTTCTCGTGACTTTGATTTGATTCCGAAGAGGAAGAAACCACTTCGTGACTTTCGCTTCAGAACTGTTCCAGAGATTCTACAGGCAGTAGACCGCTCCATCCGCACCATCAACAGATCAGGCTCTGCTAACAGTATATTACGCCTTCCACATAGCTGGCCACGGGTTCTACACAACGCTGGTGACTAATCTGAAGGACAGTAACAGGTGCAAACATGTTACTCTTTTGTATCGATTGTGAATAAATAGTTGCCACTATTTAAGTTCCAACCCTCGTATTTTATTATTATTAAAATCCTAGGCACCAGTGCCACGCTAAATATAAAGTTGAGAAGAAGACAGCCCCCCCCCCCTCCCCCGTCACAACTACACCTCGTCGAGGTACATCGTTACAACCAGTGGTAACTAAGTAAATGTAAATGCCGTGTGACGTTGTTGGCTGGGGGAGGTCACCGTTGGGAATTTTCACTTCTCTAAAGCAGTGGCAGTGGGGTATGATGTTGGGGTATCTCACGTGCTGCATTCAGCCACTACTCCGAAAAGTTGTTCTTGCTCTGCACGCAACTACCCCTTTGTTTCAGAACGTCGAAAATTGTATTGTATTCATATTTGTAGAGTGTAGGTGAGTGTATTGGACTCGTTTAGTGTTTTGTTTGTGTTGTACGATGATGACAGGAAAAGAGGGTGGAACTTGGTGTCAGGACATAGCACCAACGGAGCGGCCGAGCTTAACATCCCCTTCCGATGGACGAATCATCAACAGTGTCACTTGTCCTCGCTTCACGAGACACTGCGCAGATGTATGGAATTTAATATAAGGCATTGCTACAAAGGCTGGGGATCAGAAAATTTACCCCATCACCTCTTCTCCCCTTGCCGGCCATATACTGGCACTGAAATTTTCATCCAAAATCAGGATTCGAACCGGCTTATGTCCGAGCAGCAGCGCACGGGCGCGCGTTATCGACTCGGTTACTAAGGCGGCTCGGTAAGTCTACGAAAAGGGCCCAATAACCCACGTTTCTGGGATTTCACAGAACACAGACCTTTTTCTGTATGTTAACCGTATCGAGTTACAATAAAATGTCCAACGTTTCGCTTTCTATTGCAAACGACTTTGATCAAAGTGACTGTCACCGTGATTAATGCTGCCAGCAGCAATAGCCGAAAGTCGTTTGTTTTATCGTATCAAGACATCACGACGCGGTCATATACCCAGAAGAATTTTATTGCAGTGGGCTGTGACCGCGAAATGCTACGTTCATCTAGATAGTACCTAATTTCGCAGTATCTCCTTCACAACATTGCACAGGTTTTTCCCCACAAATGAATGTTGTGATGTTTTCCATTTCCATCCTACCGGAATTTTGTAACATCGGTACAAAATACGTATCTGGTGTCATTGTTTACTTTTTACTGTGTCACGTAAAGTTGTGAATGATGGGAAAGACCCACCATTTTATAAAGATGATCCGAAATCAAAGAGAGTAAACATAGCCAATACCTTATAGACAAACAAAACCTGAACGGACTCAAAGTTAGCCATGTGTGATGCGTTCAACGAAATCGAAAGTAACATTTTGCCTGCATGCGTGACAGAAAATAAGAAGGTTTGGTCTTCAGCTACCTCAGGAAATGGACCGAAGCCATCTGTACAGACACACTGTACTCATACTGGTAGCGAAACGGAGAATGACTGTTGTACACAGGAAGATCGACCTGCGGTTCGTGTTTTAAAACCGCACGAACGTTAAAATGACAGATATTGGCATATGTGACCGCAGGATGGGAATCACTCAACAGGGAAAAGGTCAACGGACATGACACAATTTTACAAAGAGTATGGGAAAGAACCTGCTCCGTTTCGAGCAGCAGTGAACAGTAGGTTGCTGGAAGAGCGAAGCGGCACTAGTGATAAGAAAAAAGCCCAGTAATTCCCATTTCAAGAAAGGTCGTCGAACAGCCGCACAAAACTGTAGGCTTGACGTCGGTCTGTTGTAGAATCTTGAAACATGTTCTATGCTTGCTCTTTTATTATGAAATTTCAGGAGACCGAATGGAGAATCAACATGGATTCCAAAAATAACATTCGTGTGAAACTCAGTTCACCCTATTCGTCCACGAGAGAGAGAGAGAGAAATAGAGACTGGCTCCCTGGTTGATGCCATGTTGGTTGACTTCCAGGATGGCGTTCCGGACAGTTATACCCTGTCCACAAATTAACAAAATACGAGTTTACGAAAAATCAGAACAACTATATGATTGGAGAGTTCCTAGCAAACATAACACAGCCTTAGCAATTAGCAATCCGCAAGACGGGTGGGAGCGGAGGGGGGGGGGGGGGGAGAGATAGGGGCAGTTCCCCCCTCCTGGAATCTGGAGGTCAGACGTTTTATTCTTTAGAGAATTAGAATTCTGACACTGCGTTTCTACAACGAAATCTAGCACTGTTAAATGCGACAGGAAATATTGTTTTTGTATGTCTGTCCATGTGATGGAGGTCTGGTGGATTTCGGCCGTTCACTTCCGTAAAAAAATTAAACACCTACAGCCGTCTTTATGATGTAATTTATTGTGTGGCTACCGGTTTCGATGCTTCAGGCCTGTACGCATAAATAGTAATAATAGCATCATCAACTTACCAACCATGCAATACAAAAATAGATTAAAAACAGACTAAGAATCGAGGACAAGATTCTGTAAGTGAATTTACAGTAATCATTTGATAAAACCAATCGATTGTCACATTCCTAAAGTATACCGTAATGAAT
The DNA here is from genome assembly GCF_023898315.1 of Schistocerca nitens. Taxonomy (NCBI): domain Eukaryota; kingdom Metazoa; phylum Arthropoda; class Insecta; order Orthoptera; family Acrididae; genus Schistocerca; species Schistocerca nitens. The sequence continues at coordinate 366,001,577 of NC_064620.1, read as the reverse complement.
TTCCACTCTATACGTTGTACAAATGTACTATTAATAACTTCATTAATTCGATAGTCCATGATTTTTATTGGCCAGTTGGACGATATATTATATGCAAAGTCCTGAAATAATCTACTAAACGACAAAAGTAGCTGTACGAAATGAGAAATGTATGAAAGAAACTATAACCTCAGAAACAAGTAAACCGAATAAACATTCATATACGCGCAAGTAACCTTGCACAAGAGCAGCATCACATCAGAGATATAAAATGCTAAGATGAAAACCGAATACGGAGATATCTATGTCACATGTATGAAATGAATGTACACAGCCTTATCAAAAGGTCAAACATAGAGAATCACCTGTGTCATACCATTCATATTATTGCTTCAGGAATCACTATGTATGTTGGATTTCTTTGGTTGTTAGGCTGCTTAATGGGAATATTATAACTTTTCCTTTTGGCACTGTGCTGAAGTAAAGGCAAATATGAAGATTTGCAGAACATCGCCAAAACAGCCCGCAATCCTCTCCCTACCACCTTCTCATAATCTTTATCGGGTTACAGAAAGTGTCTATTCCAGCATGCAAGTGCGCGTATTCCCGCTCTTATTCACAGCACAAAATAAAGATTGGTGTAGTAATTCTGCCCAATGTCCGTCTCCCATTTTCATAAGGTCGTTCCCTTCTGCTGTTGGACAACTTGATCATAATAGTCTTTTACCGTATGTGTAATCAAAGCGAACCCGTCACCACTTTCTGAGTCAACATTCTGTTTTAAAATCACAGATCGATCGTTCTAGAATAAGGAACAACCCAGTGGACTGAATCACACGAATCGGAGATGACAGAATATGCAAATTAATAAAGAATTATTACGCAGTAGGCGTAAGATATTTAGAAAGACCAAGTAAAAGGTGGAAAGATCAATAATGTCAACCAAGAGAGCGTAGCAGGCAAATGCCTGACACGTGTAGATAAAACAAGACATTTCATATTTAAAATATTACAGTTTTTTTAAGTAACTGTGATGTCATAAGTTTTGAAATTACATACAACCATGTTCTGCTGTAAGTGGTGTCCTCAGAGCATTAATCTGGTTCGGTTTAAAAAACAAATAATTAATACAAACAATATATACACGAGGTATCACATATGGAAAACTAAATATGTAAATATATAATGTTATTATGATAAAAAATAAATATCCAGTAAAGCTAAACTTGGATGGAGAGGCACTGAGTCAAGGAAGCGAACTGCATGCTAAATCAGTGAGTGAGCCAAGAGTGCAGAGAATAGAATAACTCCAGAGTTACTTTTTATCCACTCCATGCTTTCGGCCGGCGATCGGAATTTGACGCTAGCCCCCATGGAGGGTCGCTTAGCGATCTACTCCATGTGAGTGAGGGCTAAATACTGCTGCTCATGCGACCCACAATATCGTCAACAACATACTGGAAAATGAAATTTTCACTCCGCAGCGGAGTGTGCGATAATTTGAAACTTTCTGGCATATTAAAACTGTGTGTCGGACCGAGACTTGATCTCGGGATCTTTGCCTTTAGGGAGCAAGTGCTCTACAAACTTGCAGGACTAGCACTACTGGAAGAAAGGATATTGCGGAGGCGTGACTTAGCCACAGCCTGGTGGATGTTTCCAGAATGAAATATTCACTCTGCAGCGTCTCCGCAATATCCTTTCTTCCAGTTGTGCTAGTCCTTCAAGTTTTGTAGGAGAACTTCTGTGAAGTTTGAAAGGTAGGAGATGAGGTACTGGCGGAATTACAGTTGCGAGGACGGGTCGTGTGTCGTGCTTTGATAGCTCAGTTGGTAGAGCACTTGTCCGCGAAAGGCAACGGTCCCGAGCTCGAGTTTCGGTCCGGCACACAGTTTTAATTTGACAGGAAGTTTCAACATATTCCGAGTCCAATGGTACTTCGATTGATTAGAAGTATCGACTCATTTAACAGCACATATTCGATTATTGGGCTTCTGAAATTTGAGATTTTCTTTTCAAATCGAAAGCGGATATAGAGGGTGTAAACGGTAACTGTTACCTACGTACCACTATAGTGTAGAGGAAGTCGAGACGAACAATTTGATACAAGAGACTTGTGGTCTTTCAAGTGGGAAAACTGTCTCAGATGGACCCAAAAAAGACTAAGCTAAGGTGCATGAGCGTTGCGCAAGATTTGCAGTATTCTCTCGCTCTCTTGACGTAAATTATTAGTCCTAGACATAAAAAAGTAGAAAATTTAATTTAGTTTTCGCTAGAAGCCACATTTTTCGAGTTTTTCAAGAAAAAAGTGACCTTCAGACACCCGCCACTACTAACTTCCTACCAGTCATGATTTCGCCGGCCGCTGTGGCCGAGCGGTTCTAGGCGCTTCAGTCCGGAACCGCGCGACCGCTACGATCGCAGGTTCGAATCCTGCCTCGGGCATGGATGTGTGTGATGTCCTTAGGTCGGTTAGGTTTAAGTCTAGGGGACTGATGACCTCAGATGTTAAGTCCCATAGTGCTTAGAGCCATTTGAACCAGCAGTCAGGATTTCTAGTATGTATTTCACAGCGCTCGCACCTGCCATTGTACGAAAGTGTGAGACTACCTAAATATTTTCCGTATTTTGCAGTTTTTGGTCTTCATTGACTGGGCTACTATGCCACAGACTTAGACGCCTCCTTCGTTAATATTAATTTAGTATTTCTCGTGAGAGTAATGAAAGAAAAAAAGACTTTGTGAACGTTATGCAGAACCTAATTAAGTTTATAGTTCAATCTACACTTAACCTTTATAAGCACAGCAGTTTTGTAACAACAAGGACAGATAAAAGGAAACGGTTTAATTGTTACTCTACTATTGCTGAAATTCACAAGATTCTGACGTAAAATTTAGTCAAACGTCCATTTTACGATCTGAAAGTGCACCACTCAGCTAGCGGCTTAACAGCAAAATCAAGAAAGACCAAAAAAATGTGGAATACGGGAAAGAATTCCGGTGGTCGCACAATTTTGTACATTGGTAGGAGCTAGTGCCATCAACAACATACTAGAAATGCCGATGTGAGGGATGAGAGAGTGCGTGGAGGTGCATTTGAAGATAGCTTTCGTACGTTTTTCTTAAATAACGTTAAAAACGCGGAGTCTAGCGAAAATGTATCCCAGTACAAAATAAAACTACGTTAAACTTTCTACAAAAAAAATTCTGTTCATTTTCGCCCAGGAATAATCTTTTGCACGAATAGAGGGAGACAACATTGAAAATCCCTCACGATGTGCATGCACTGTAGCTTAGGTAATCTTTGTTCAGCAATATGAGGCCGTTTCCTGACTTGATAGAGCACAAGTGTCCTCTATGAGATTGTTTCTTCTCTACTTCCCCTACACCTGTGTGATATGTTGTAAACAGTTGTTGTTTAAACTCAGTATAAGGCTCAATGTGTGCTCTGTATTAATGCAGTGTTCTGAAGAACTTATCTTTCTTCTTTTCTATTTTTTTCCACGGCTGATTTAGCAGCACACATTAGTAAGTTATGCAAATCCATACATGCACATGATCTATAGCACATTTCTTTGCAAATTGGGAAACGTTTCCTTCAGCATGTGACATGGACGCTGCTGCAGCAGCATGCCGCAGAATCCTTATTCAGTGCACCGACACTCCTTTTTTTCCGACTCACAGATCTCTCAGTCCTTGGGATCTGGTTCCCTGAATCAGTGTAGGAGCGGATTGCCCATCTCTACACCATGGGCCGTAGGAGTCAGGTTCAAATAGTTCAAATGGCTCGAAGCCCTATGGGACTTAACATCTGAGGTCATCAGTACCCTAGCTAACCTAAAGACATCACACACCTCGATGCCCGAGGCAGGATTCGAACCTGCGACCGTAGAAGTAGCGCGGTTCCGGACTGAAGCGCCTAGAACCGCTCGGGCGCAGATGCCGGCTAGGAGTCAGGGGTGAACAGTAGCTGAGGAGATGGGTACAGACGAATAGATGTGCAACTGTTGAGCAACTGACCGCCAAGAAAAACCAAGTGGCTACCAACCGTGTTTCAACGACCATTCAGCAACGTTGCTGCGATAGAGCCTCCGCAGCAAGCGCCTGGTTCATGCATCCATGCTGACTGCTGTTCATCGGCGATAAAGGGTGTAATTCGCACGCCTTTTCAAATAAATCACATTTTATGCCCCATTAGATGGTCGTTAGTGAGAAGGGCGTGAAAAGTCTGAAACCTAAAGGTCCAGGCCTGAGGTGTGCGCGTTATGGTGAATATTTTCGTGACATTCACTGGGTGAGCTTCTCATTCTGGAAGACACAATGGATCAACACAAGTATGCATCCATCATTGTGGACAGTCCTCCTTCCTACATGCACTTCGTTTCTCCCTGGCACCATGGTATCTACCACCAACTCGCAGCCTACGTGCGTGGAAGAGCACCAGAATGAGTTCACCTTCTCTCCTGCCCGCCAGACTCCCAAGATTTAAACCCAATCGGATAATCTGTGCGACCACTTTGATAGGACTGTTCGCGACATGGATCCTCAATCGAAAAATCTAACGCAACCAGCCGCAGCTCTGCAGTTGACATGTCTCCACATCCTTGTCGGTATCTTCCAAAACATCACTGACTCACTTCCTTCACGTCTCGCAGCAGCCGCCGCTGCACAAGGCTTTTAGCAGTTAGTCACGTTAATGTGACTGAACAGTATAGTAGCGAAACACAGGAAGGCCAGCAGAGGATCGATGTTTGGTCCAGTGATTGGCAGTCCACCCTCAATACAATAAAGTGTTGCATATTGCAGTTAAATAAGCAGAACGATCCATTATTGTATGATTACACGATAGTAGAACAATCAGTGGTAGCAGCCACACCCATTAAATACCTGAGAGTGTGCAATGGAGCCTCTGAGAGTAGAACTACCACGTAAAACTAGTCATAGGAAAGGCAGATTTTGAAACGCCCGCTAAACCCGCAGGGTAGAACAGGTAATAGGATTGTGGAAAGGGCCAAGAGTAGAACACAGTTCTGCTTCTAATTGTCATTATTGTAATTTAGCAACTCTTTCACGGCTGAAGGCCTCCAACAAGAAACATAAACCAGATAAAAATCCAATTAAGATAGCAATAAAATAATTAAAAGAAAACAACATACGCGAAGTGCAAAAGAAATGGCTGAGGGCCACAGTTAATTTCCAAAATTTTAGAATATATTACCATAGATCTTCAAAGCCAGAAGGCCCACAATAAATCTTTAAAAAATCAAAAATGCAATTAAGATAGCAATAAAATAATTTAAAACCCAAAAAGGCAACATACATAAGGAGCAATACAAATGGCTGAGAGCCACAATTAAATTTCAAAACTTCAGAGTATATTACCATAGATCTTTAAAGGCAGAAGGCCAGCATGTTTAACAATAAGAAATCTTAAAAATCAACAAGACAAAAATCCAATTAAGATAGAAATAAAATAATTTAAAAATATATGTTACCATAATCTTTAAAGGCAAAAGGCCGCAGTGTTTAAGCTTGAAAGATTAATTTAAAAATTAATTTTGCACAATTTTAAGAAACAAACAATAACCACAAGCCTAAAATTTAAAGTAGCTAACAACAGATAATCAAACACCGGTGGCACTCAGAAGGCCTCCAGGGAGGTCGGTCTGCCCTCGTTCACTTAGGTGAGACAGGTTGTGAGCCCAAGTATACTTGATTCGTCGGAACCCAACCAGGGGGCAGCCACGGACCGACCAATACAACAACTTGCTTCCCGTCAATCAGTACGTGAGAACCCCAACCGGCGATGTTACAAACGTGATAATCCACAATGGAGTACGTATTAGCTGTCAAAATTACACACCATATTGGACAGCGACAACAGGTGAGGAAAGGACGCTGCCTAAAATTACGTTAGTGGCCAGGGCAGGTAACCGGAACAAATGGTTCAAATGGCTCTGAGCACTATGGGACTTAACTTCTGAGGTCATCAGTCCCCTAGAACTTAGAACTACTTAAACCTAACTAGCCTAAGGACATCACACACATCCATGCCCGAGGCAGGATTCGAACCTGCGACCGTAGCGGTCGCGCGGTTCCAGACTGTAGCGCCTAGAACAGCTCGACCACCCCGACCGGCAGTACCATCACAGAATGGTCTGGTGGCACGGTGGCGATCTTCGGTATTGTGTTCGGAATCCATGCCACTTGAAAACCATGGACGAACACTTCTCTCATTTAGTCACTCTGAATGACTTCTGGTGTGGCACTTTGCAACCGAAGTCACGCTGTCTTCTAGTTGGTTTCAAAGTCTGCAACCGATAGTTTCAGAGTTTTTTCTTTCATTTATCCTCATGTGACGAGAAAAAATGAATGCAATATGTGTCTCCAGAGGCGTGCCGTGTTCGAATCAGCCTTCAGTAAAGGATGTGCGGCTGTCTGTTCAGTGGCGGAGTGTTGGTGTTGTGCGCTACGCAGGGAGCGAGTAGCTAGGCACCATGAAATATGTACCAGATGAATTACTGGTCTTCGAGCTTCCGATGGAGGATGGGCACTAAAGGTCACAGACATTTTTCCGACGACGAAGGCGACTCGCTGCTGACACGCAACACTCGGGTGAGCACGGATGTAATAAACTTGGTGGACGCACCAAAGCCGTGAAAACTGGCTGACGAGGAAACCGGTCGAACTTCCCTTCGCCGATTTGATTCATACTGACAGGGCGTGCAGAGAACGACTGGCACTTTAATTTATATAAGCAGTAAGACCCGTATCTCAATCGTTTTCAAGGAAATGTTTGAAAATTTTAGGCACAGTTATACACTTCGTAGGTTCACTAGTTTCCAACGAGTCCGCAGCCGAGCGAGTAGGTGCATAGTTTCACAAGGGCGAAGTCTCTGGATCTAATGTTGCGCCCATACAACTTTTTTTGTGAGGTATCTGAATCAGTATTCGGTGATACGGTTCTATATGCAACTTTTTTTGTGAGGTATCTGAATCAGTATTCGATGATACGGTTCTATATGCAACTTTTTTTGTGAGGTATCTGAATCAGTATTCGGTGATACGGTTCTATATGCGTGGTACGCCGCGAAATTGTGTGATGACCGAGAACCGTTTATGAACGAAAAACAAGTTTGTTTTACAATGGGCCCATTGAAAAGATATGCACATGGAAATACTTGGCCTTCATAACACGTGCTCTATGTCGCTAAAATTATTATTTTCCATGATTCTACGATCAATATATCCTGATTCGTGGAGTTCTACATACGCTACATTCATGCTTATCACTAATGTAGATAGAATAATGTAAATGAAATAACTATACTCATTTGACTGGAAGTTTTCGTGTATGCTTTTTTTTATTTCCTATCACCTTAAGAAAAAATTTGTTCTTTTTTCGGGGTGGAGATTATGAAGATAATAAAATATTTATAATTTTCACACTCTTAATAAATCTGTTTTGTTACAATTGCGTGGGAATAAAAGAATAAATAGAAAAAAGGTATAAGTGGCGAGACTCGATTCAGAGGCCTTACTCTTATAAAAATAAGCGCTTTTTCGCCTTTTCCCTTATTTTTTAATAACCTTGGCAGACACACAAAATACGAGTTTAAAAAAATAAGGCATCGAGTGGCCACGAACTCACGCCTTTACAGCTACAGTGATCGGCGCTTACCACCCTTTCCACCTTAAAAAAACTGGGCCCTGTTTCTTTTTTATTTATTTTTTGCTTTGTTTTTGTGTTACTTTACAGCAAAGAATGAACACATTTAGCTTCAGGCTTGGTGGAACAGGGGGGGGGGGGGGGGGCGGGGGGGCGGGGGGGGGGGGGGCAGGATCGGAATCCCGACGACTGGCCACGATGCCTTCCTCTCGCCTGCATGGTGCTAGGCTGGTTTTTCTTCTTTTTTACTTTTTAAATTTTTTTTCTTTATTTCTTCTGAAAACTTGACAGACATAAATTCCACAATTCCGGGACTCAAAAGAAAACAATTTTTTTTCTCTAGGAAGAACACAATGAGAGAAGCCTCCAGAAGAGGGAAAAAATAATAAACAAAACTGTCTAATATTTTGATTATTTAAGACAAGATGCAACATGATTGCAAATAAAGCACGATAACATAGAAACCTTTGCCACTTCCAACGAGCGTTCGCCACATATTGGAGAAAGACAGCGGGTCGGGATCGTTGTCACAACCGACAACATAGTTGGCGTAATTTCCGGGGAGCCATACGATCGAATTAGTCTTTGGCCGAGGAAAAACAGAGAAGCCGGAACAGAGAAGAAGTTCAACCGAGAAAGCAGCTTCAACTAATCGGGTAAGGAAGGCCAGCTGTCGGCGAATCCGATCCCAGTGTTGGTATCAGATCAATGGCATGTGTCGCAAAGAGCAGTCGGACTAAGACCAATGCGATGGAGTCGTTCGTTGGTTGGTATCAGATTGTGAATGACCCTATACCACGAGGAGGTGACTTCCATCCGGAGGATAGGAACACTAATGTGGCACCACACTGTTTTCCAGGTTATCAATTCCATTTTAACCGCGGAGAGGGATGACTGTATTCATCAATGAGAAGGCAAAGATTTGGTGGTAAGTTGTGTCACTACAAAATAGCGGCTCCCAGAAAGCTTATTATTATATAAAATTCACAAGTTATTGCTGTTGTGGTCTTCAGTCCTGAGACTGGTTTGATGCAGCTCTCCATGCAACTCTATCCTGTGCAAGCTGCTTCATCTCCCAGTACTTACTGCAACCTACATCCTTCTGTATCTGCTTAGTGTATTCATCTCTTGGTCTCCCTCTTCGATTTTTACCCTCCACGCTGCCCTCCAATACTGAATTGGTGATCCCTTGATGCCTCAGAACATATCCTACCAACCGATCCCTTCTTCTAGTCAAGTTGTGCCACAAACTTCCCTTCTCCCCAATCCTATTCAGTACCTCCTCATTAGTTATGTGATCTACTCATGTAATCTTCAGCATTCTTCTGTAGCACCACATTTCGAAAGCTTCTATTCTCTTCTTGTCCAAACTAGTTCATGTTTCGCTTCCATACATGGCTACGCTCCATAGAAATACTTTCAGAAACGACTTCCTGACACTTAAATCTATACTCGATGTTAGCAAATTTCTCTTCTTCAGAAACGCTTTCCTTGCCATTGCCCGTCTACATTTTATATCCTCTCTACTTCGACCATCATCACTTATTTTGCTCCCCAAATAGCAGAACTCCTTTACTACTTTAAGTGTCTCATTTCCTAATCTAATCCCCTCAGCATCACCCGACTTAATGCGACTACATTCCATTATCCTCGTTTTCATTTTGTTGATGTTCATCTTATACCCTCCTTTCATGACACTGTCCATTCCGTTCAACTGCTCTTCCAAGTCCTTTGCTGTCTCTGACAGAATTACAATGTCATCGGCGAACCTCAAAGTTTTTATTCCTTCTCCTTGGATTTTAATACCTACTCCGAATTTTTCTTTTGTTTCCTTTACTGCTTGCTCAATATACAGATTGAATAACATCGGGGAGAGGCTACAACCCTGTCTCACTCCCTTCCCAACCACTGCTTCCCTTTCATGTCCCTCGACTCTTATAACTGCCATCTGGTTTCTGTACAAATTGTAAATAGTCTTTCGCTCACTGTATTTTACCCCTGCCACCTTCAGAATTTACGTGCCGAAATTTAGAGTTGATCCGGCCAACATCTGCAGGGAGAGTCAAATTGTCTGGCAAGAGATAAATGAGCGAGATGCAGTGGAATAAGGAGCTCGATTACATGTTAAAACTTTACGCCATATAGACAATACTGAAGCTTTCACTTTGATATTGGGAAGACCTAACCCTCCAAGATGACTTTTCCAGAGGAAATGACCAGATAATTGCATCAATTTGTGCACCATCATCGCGGGGAGCGGAAATGTTTGTGCCACACACTACACTTTACTGAAAATGAAGGAATCTAAGACCTGTGCTTTGTGAATAAGGCTAAAGAAATGGCGTTAGTTTTCACGAATTGTCCCTTGAATTCGATCCATCACTTCCCACAAACCGAATGCATCCATTTTCATGGGGCAGTGACCCACAATAATCCCCAACGATTTGCGGCAAGCAACCACCACTTCCCACGGTATGGTGAAAACCCCGCAACGATAAAAGTGTACATTTACGTTCATTAATGCGGGTCCCAAAGGGAAAGAGAGAGATGGAGAGAGAGAGAGAGAAGAAAAGGAATCCAATATGTCCTTGAGGAAATGTAAGCCAAGGACATGACGTAGCAATACCGTAACATCATCCGTTTACCCTCGTACCGTGAACATTTTCCCCAATATCTTCCGCCCATATAATTGATCAGCCACACGGCGAACCGGAGATTTTAGGGACAAGACAAAAAGCGACTTGGAGAGGGGGTTTCACTGCGGTAAGTCCCTTCGGATGATGATTACGGGAATATCAGTAAAAAGATTCGATAATACCTGACATGGAGTATGATTGAGAGTGTTCGTCTATCGCACCTGCAGCGAGAAACTGTGACGGACCCAGACAAATGCCTTAATAAAATGTATAAAAGGCTCCAGAAATAGAGATCGCTGCAGCCACCGAGATGACGTCCCAGCATTCGACTACAGAAGTCAGGATCGTGCGTCCAGGCACACAGCTTTGGTGAACAACAAGAATTTTCTCTGGAAATATCGACAAACGGTTATTAACCACCCGGGCGACAGTTTTATGGTCGGAATTAAGTAGTGTCATGGGGGTGAATTATCAGTATCTGGAAGTCCGGTTTTCTTCGGAATTAGAATGATTTTAGTAAACTTGAAAAGGGCACGAATGAAACCCGCCACGCCCCCTTCCCCCCCCCACCCCCCTCGCCTGTAATCACCTCATCTACCAGTGACGTAATGATATCAGCTGAAAGAGGTCAAAAATGTGCATAAAATTCCTGAGAAACGTCGCCGAGACCCGGCAATTTTTGCGATGGTGAAGCATCAATAAGGCGATATGTATCATCTCGAGTAAAACCAGTTAGAAATTCTTTCTTTAATGCAGAAGTAACCACGCTATCCAGGAGAGGAGTAAATGTATCAGAGACAATCGTATCAGTAGCACGGTCGTCATAAAGGTCTGTAATTTTAGATAGCTCAGGAAATGTCACACTGGGACGTCAGCACATGAGTAACGGTTTGAATAAGCGTCGCGATACATGCTCTTTTACGACACACCCACACGCGAGTAAGGTGATATACGCAGGTGAATTCATCCAGTAGAAATGAGCAGGATTTTGATCCCAGCCCGAGTCCTTCCATTTGTTGTCTCTTCAACAGAAGATTCTTCGCCTTAACATGGCGGACACCCATAATCCGTAAGCACCGTCATAAAGTCGTGGCAAGACGGAACAATAAAATTTCTGGGTCTGCTGGAGATCCCCCGCCCCCTCAGCCCCGTAACGCATTAACGCTTTCCGGAGCAGTGGTTTTGCATGCCCTGGTCGTCATTCCATAAGAGAAGGACAGAGGTCCTGCTGACGCAAGCTACGGGCCCAAACCTGTCGTACGATAATCTCGAGGGAAGCGTTCTTTAAGAGAGATGTGCTGCACATCCAGGGAAGGCGATACAGTTTTACTGGTTGCGGCACCTGATTTAAGGCTACAACCACGGCACAGAGATCAGTGAAACAAGTGAATATCACGTCTGTCGCTATTGCCCGCATAAAGAATCATAAAGATAAAGCGATCGAGTGTGCTGCTGGAGGCAGCCATAAAGTGCGTGCACCTGACGAGGGCGGGAGAGTGATAAAGCCGCGCAGCGTGTATTTCCGAAGGGCGCACCAAATGGTCTAGTTCTTTCCTGAAATTAAAACTGAGGGTCTCATCCACAGGACGGAAAACACAATTAAAATCTCTAGCTAACAGAAGTTTCTGTGGAGTTTTACGACATAAACTGCACCTGTTCTGTAAAATCGTGCCCGATCTGTGGAATGGCCAGATTCTGAAGGGACATGAAGAAGAATTAAAGGAAGGCCAGAAGAAATGCAGCCTATCAAGAACATTGAAATCATTCAGTGGTATTCCCTCTGTGTAAAGTAATGCGGTATCAACTGATAGTTCAGGAGCCATATTAAAGGAACAGGAAAACCTGGAGTAGAAAAATGGTCAAATAGCACTTCTTGCAGAAATACCACGTCTGCACTTGAATTGTCCCAGCATCGCAAGTTTAAGATCGGAATGTTCACATTCAAGGTAAGAAAGGTATAGGCCTGCATCCAGTTGTTATTACCAAAACAATTCAGCTCGTAACTTGCAAGTGCCTTTAAAGTCGCATGGTAGAGCCAACGTATGAATGCAGCAGTTCTGGATCCATTTTTCCACCCTCTTTCTGGAGGGAAAGGATACTACGGAAATTCAGAATCAGGTTCAGAGGATCCAACCCACTCTTCAATCAGCGGAAATAAAAAGTGATGATATGTCTTTCACCGTTACCAAGTGTTCCACAGGCACGTTTGGACCGATCTGGGACTGATCAGCAGTGGCTTGTGACATACTCTCCCCATCCACGGGCGCAGAAGTAGGGTGGGAATGCATTACAGACTCAGGGATGCCCGGAAATTCCGTTAATATAATACGGAGCACCACAGGAATCTCCTGATGCCATCCAGGCTCTCGGGCTCGGGACGCTTTTGAATCTTAGACAGCAGCATCTCGTCTGAACTCGGGGAGGGGAGAGGCCTGTTCCAACGGAGAAGGGAAGAGCAATCGTCCGACTCCTCACCATCTGGCGTCTGTCTACTCTTGTTTTGAAGAGGAGGTGGTGATGACGCGGAAGCTACTGTGGTAAAGTCCCCAATGGAGGTTAAGGCGGAAATGCAGTAGAGACATCAAGCAATGTCTCACGCTGCCCCTCAGGAACTTGGTTAGGCAAAATTACGGAACGTGAGAAGCTTTGTGACTAAGCTACCCTTATGAGTGATCAGTGACAAAAAACATGCTACAGACAACGAAGACCGAGTTGATACCATTTTATATTCACATTAATAATTGCTCTTCGGACAGCATGATTAAAGAGGTGTCTATATCACTGTAGTTGAAATTAATGTATTAGTAATAAATGTACTCAAGTAATGAATTCAGGGTAGCCGTGGCCCTCGTTTACCCAGTGAGAAAGAGGATAGGTCATGATCGTAACCGACAGTGATGATGATCATGATGTGTTTTGCTCATTAGTAAGTTCCATCAACGCAATTTCATCATTCTGTGATCCTCTATGTTTTCTGTCGCTCTTTTCATAGCTGTGTGTGTTGACTTTGTCTTGATGCTGTCAACTGGCTTTCGTCATCTTCTTCCTCTTGTCCTCAGAAAGCATTCCTTGTTATGCAGTTTGTTCACATCCTTCTCTTAACTATTTTCATTATTCCCTTTTTCTCGTCCACCCTGTGTAACACAGCTTCATTACTTACTTTATCTGTCGATTTCACACCTATTCTTCTCTAAATGCAGATCTCAAGACTCTCGGTGTACATTATGCGGCACTATACAGGACAACGCTCCTTACTAAATACCTCGTTAATCTTTTATTTAATTCTTTATTTAACAGATCACGGAAACTAGTCCTTCTTCAATAAAAAAATTCCTTTCCAATTGCTGTCATTGTTGTTGTTTATTGATTACTTATCAAGTTACTGGCTATTTTGCATCCTAGTTTGTATCCAAGTTATCACCTTGTTCTCTTAACTCACGAAAAATGGTCATACCTGCTTACATTACCTTGTAAACGTCATTGCCTTAGTCTTTTTCACATACAGTTCATTCCGTATTGCTCACAGTTGATGTTCATTTCTTTTAATATATCACTAATTGTCTTTTCATTTTCTTGTATTAGCACCAAGCCACCAGCAAATGTTGTAATTCAATTATCTTCCCCGTTTTGTGTTGGAAGCGGTTACTAACCAAATCATCTGAATATTATATAGACTTTGTCATATCATCTGCCATTTTTTCTGGGTCATATATAAACTGCTTTTTAACTCCTCTCTTTCTGACAGTGTGAGTACATGGAAAACACCATCACTGCTACCATTCAATTTAAGAGCGTTATATTGCGTTATAACTATGCTTAAAGGATTTGATAACCTTTGAAGAAGTACACTGTTCCATTAAAAAACTTCTTTTCGAATTCTCAATATAAAAAAAGATAAGACTATTAATCAGACAACAAATACTTCACCCTTTGCTGAAAAGCCCGATTCGAAATGATAATCTGTTTATAAAGTATTAGGGTTTTCATTCCTAACTGGTTGCGGATTGATGGACAGCATTGGTACGAACAAAACTTACAAGGGGACCATCAGATCTGTTGATAATGGATTTTCATGAGTTCAGTTATGTTTCCGAGGGACATGTCCTGAGTACCTGCTTAGCGGCTCTTCATACGACCGCCCCTAAATTCCGAGGTAATATATGTTGAATTGTTACGCGTACCTATTATACCTGCAACGTTCATTGTGTTTCGACCGACCGAGCGTAGCGCAGGGGCCAAGGTTCTCGACTGTCACACTGGCGGTGCTGCTTCAAACCCTGACTTTGTACCTTTTTTCCAATTTCATCGCACACAATATGATTAAATACTATATGTCATGAAAAATTTATCAAAAATTGTGATTTTCGCTGTAGTAATTTCATTAATAAATCTATCATACAGAAAACTTTCTTAAAATGTCTGGTTGGTTTGGTTGATTGTTTGGGGGAAAGAGACCAAACAGCGAGGTCATCGGTCTCATCGGATTAGGGAAGGATGGGAAAGGAAGTCGGCCGTGCCCTTTCAAAGGAACCATCCCGGCATTTGCCTGGAGCGATTTAGGGTAATCACGGAAAACCTAAATCAGGATGGCCGGACGCGGGATTGAATCGTCGTCCTCCCGAATGCGAGTCCAGTGTGTTAACCACTGCGCCACCTCGCTCGGTCTTCAAACGTTGTTCCGTTTGTGGCTCGTAGTCAAAATTCCAAATATTAGGACATCTCCAAAGAGTTCTCAACGATGAAAGACGAAAGTTCTCATGCCTCATTTTGACCTCTATTATATACTACTGGCCATTAAAATTGCTACACCAAGAAGATATGCAGTTGATAAACGGGTATTCATTGGAAAAATATATTATACTAGAACTGACAAGTGATTACATTTTCACGCAATTTCGGTGCTTAGATCTTGAGAAATCGGTACCCAGAACAACCACTTCTGGCAGTAATAACGTACTTCATACACCTGGGCATCGAGTCAAACAGAGCTTGGATTGCGTGTACAGGTACAGCTGCCCATGCAGCTTCAACAGGATACCACAGTTCGTCAAGAGTAGTGACTAGCGTATTGCGACGAGCCAGTTGCTCGGCCACCATTGACCAGACGTTTTCAATTGGTGAGAGATCTGGAGAATGTGCTGGCCAGGGCAGCAGTCGAACATGTTCTGTATCCAGAAAGGTCCGTACAGGACCTGCAACATGCGGTCGTGCATTATCCTGCTGAAATGTAGCGTTTCGCAGGGATCGAATGAAGGGTAGAGCCACGAGACGTAACACATCTGAAATGTAATGTCCACTGTTCAAAGTGCCGTCAATGCGAACAAGAGGTGACCAAGACGTGTAACCCCCCTCCCCCCCAAAACACACACACAGGAAGTAGACACTTCTGTATTCGTTGTGACAGGGAAGGAAACTATCTCCTAATGTTGTCTTGGGGAATACTTTGCCATTCCTGAAATATACACCTGTCACTTCATTTAGGCTGCTGGCTGGTACCAAAGTATACTTCTTCCCACAGCATCCCAGAGATTTTCTACGGGTGACAGATCTGGAGACTGGACAGATCAGTAATGCAAAGCGTTTGTAGTAAGAACTGCAGTGTTGGATCTTGCATAATCTTGCTGGATATATAATCTGGTACCCAGGACATGAAGAGTAAAGAAAAGGGTTAACTACATTTTATGTAAACTAGCGTGGATTCATCCTCCTTTCATCAAATCAGTCATCCGCCGCGCCATGTTTCCAGCAAGTGGGGACGTAGGGGACACGAGAATCGGTGACTCCCGTGACCTGTTAGGTCGTCTTTGGACGCGTTGGTGTCCATCTGAATGCCGCCGCAAATAGAGAAGCGAGAATCTCGCTGAGCACCACATAATGCCACCCAATATCTCACTAGAGTCTAGTCTGTGATATGATGATCTTTGGTTCATGGGGCGCTCAATTGCGCAGTCATCAGCGGCCATACAAAGTCCCAATGTTTACACAGTCCGTTTTTTTACACCAATCTAGCCACTGTCACGATGATGATGATGATGATGATGATGATGATGATGATGATGACGATGAGGAGGAGGAGGACAACACAAACACCCAGTCTCCGGGCAGAGAAAATCCCCAACCCGGCCGGGAATCGAACCCGGGACCCCGTGGTCCAGAGGCAGTCTATGATATCATGCCAGCACGGCTACTCCAGATCTGAACCTAGTTTCCAGCGATTTATTCCTGACGATACGTGGTGGCACTCTACCCAGAATCTCTGGCAATAATTTTGCTGTTGTCATCCGTCTATTCGTCATAGTCAGTTGAAAAAACCAACTATATCTATCTGTTGTAGTCGTTCTAGAAGTACACGTGTGTACCCCACTTGGCATACTGTTGCCCAACTATGTTGTCAGGCATCATACGATGCTCCAGTATCCGTCAGACCAGATTCCGAAAGATGGCTATAAGTTCCAAGTGCACGGAGTACGGGCACGCTATATTGTCGTCTCCACGTGAAAATTGCCATCAATATTGGCACACCCGGCAGCCTTAATGTACGCAAATGGTTTTCCATCTGTGGGTACGTGGCTCATCCGTACCAAAAACACTAAAAATAAGCATTGATAAAGATGAAATTTTAATCAACATATCCCAAAAAATGGCTCTGAGCACTATGGGACTCAACTGCTGTGGTTATCAGTCCCCTAGAACTTAGAACTACTTAAACCTAACTAACCTAAGGACATCACACACATCCATGCCCGAGGCAGGATTCGAACCTGCGACCGTAGCCAACATATCCCATCTACATCTATATACATAACTCACAAGCAACGGTACGGTGCATGGCGGAGGGTACCACTAACCATTTCCTGTCCTATTCCACGACTGTTTTGAAGTCTTCGTAAGAGAGCTAATTTCTCGTGTGCTATCTTCGTGTTCCTCACGGGAAATGTATGTTGGTGGCTGTAGACTCGTTCTGCAATCAGTTTCAAGTGCCAGTTATGTAAATTTTCTCAATAAAGTTTTCGAAAAGAACGTCGCCCTCTCTCCAGGGATTCACACTTGAGTTCCGGAAACATCTCTACGACACTGGCGTGTTGTTGGAACCTACCGATAAGAAATTAATAAAGCCAACTTTGAATTGCTTCGATGTCATTTTTTAATCCGACCTGGAGCGGATCACAGTCACTCGAGCAGTAGTGAAGAATAGGTCGCACTAGCGTCATATGTACGGTCTCGTTTAGAGATGAAGCACACTTTCCTAGAATTCTCCTAATAAAACGAAGCCGACCATTCACCTTCCCTCCCACAATCCTTACATGTTCGTACCATTTGATGTCGCTTTGCAACGCTACGCCCAAGTATTTAAACTGTAAAGTGTAAAGCAAGGCACTACTAATGCTATATCCGAACATTACGGGTTTGTTTTTCATAATCATCCGTATTAACTTACATTTTGCTATATTTAGAACAGGATGGCATTCATTACATCAACCAGTAATTTTGTCTAAGTCATCTTGTATCCTACTATAGTAATTCAACTTCGACGCTTTCATCAGCATCACCAGAAAACATTCGTCGATAGCTGCTCACCGTGTTACTAGATTATTTATGTGTACTTCTACATCTACATCTACATCTACATGCAAGTGTCTGGCAGGGGGTTCTTAAAACCACCTTCATAATTCTCTATTATTCCAATCTCGTATAGCGCGCGGAAAGAATGAACACCTATATCTTTCCGTACGAGCTCTGATTTCCGTTATTTTATCGTGATGATCGTTCCGCCCTATGTAGGTCGGTGTCAACAAAATATTTTCGCATTCGGAGGAGAAAGTTGGTGACTGGAATTTCATGAGAAGAATCCGTCGCAACGAAAAACGCCTTTCTTTTAATGATTTCTATCCGAAATACTGTATCATTTCTCCGTCAGTCGTATCTGGTAAGGATCCCACACCGCGCAATAGTATTCTAAAAGTGGACGGACAAGCGTAGTGTAGGCAGTCTTCTTAATTGGTCTGTTACATTTTCTAAGTGTCCTGCCAATAAAGCATTCTTTGGTTATCCTTCCCCACAACATTTTCTGTGTGTTCCTTCCAATTTAAGTTGTTCGTATTTGTAATACCTAGGTATTTAGTTGAATTTACTGCAACGAAGGTTAACGAGTTCCTTTTAGCACTCATGTGGATGACCTTACACTTTTCGTTATTTAGGGTCAACTGCCACTTTTCGCACCATTCAGATATCTTTTCTAAATCGTTTTGCAGTTTCTTTTGATCACCTTATGACTTTATTAGTCGATAAAGGACAGCGTCAACTGCAAACAACCGAAGACGGCTGCACAGATTGCCTCCAAAATCGTTTATATAGAAAAGAACAGCGGCCCTATCACGCTTTATTGGTGAACTCCTGACACCGTTGTCTCTGATGAACACTCACCGTCGAGAACAACTTACTGTGTTCTATTACTTAAATAATATTCGAGCCACACGCATACCTAGGCACCTAATCAGTGTGCGCGGAGTTCAACAGTCTGCAGTGGGGCACCCTGCCAAATTCTTTCCGGAAGTCTATAAACATCGAATCTACCTGTTGCCCTTCATCCGTTGTTCACAGGCTATGATGTGAGGAAAAAGCAAGCTATGTTATGCAGCAGCGATGCTTCCTAATTCCGTACTGATTTGTGGACAGAAGCTTTTCTGTGTCAGGAATGTTTATTACATTCCAATGCAGGATGAATTCATGGTGGAACACTTTCCAATTGTTAGTGTAAAGTCTCTTGATACAGGTCATCATAATTAAACTTCCGCCCCGATAGCTGAGTGGTCAGATTGACGGATTGCCGTCCTACGGGCCCGGGTTCGATTCCCGGCTGGGTCAGGGATTTTCTCCGCTCAGGGATTGGGTGTTGTCTTCATCATCATTTCAACATCATCCGGCGCGCACGTCGCCCAATGTGGCGTCGAATGTGGTAAGACCTGCACCAAATGGGCCGGACCTGCGCCGCAAGGGGCCTCCTGGCCAATGAGGCCAAACGCTCATTTCCATTTCCATCATAATTAAACGAAAGGAGGCAGGTTACAGGTTACTTGCTGTCTCCGATCTAGTTTTGCAGCGCTCTAAAGCAAAGAGGTGATAATGCCCGCGACCGCGTCAGGGAAAAAGCCAGGCGGCGCGCGCCGCCGCCACGCCGACGCCGACGCCGGCGCCTTGGCCGTGACCTGTGACGGCGCGGCGCCGCCACCTGTTGCCGACGCCCACGCAGTGCGCGCTCGGTGCTGGAGCCGACGTAGGAAATAACGCGCCGTGGCCAGCGCAGCGGGGCGATACCAAACCCTCACCCACTGCCGCATACCCAGACCACGTGGGCAGCAGACACCGCTCCAGTAGAACCTCTCGAAGAAATCATAACAGCATGCTATATCTGGTGAAAAATATCCGGACACTCTTCTCTAATACGTAACTAATCGTCAGATCTTACGAGAGGCGGAGGAGTATGTGTAGTCAGCGAAATGCTGGATAGGTAGCAGAGGGGAAAAACAGAAAAATCATCTTATTAATGTACATTAAAATTGTTACACCAAGAAGAAATGCATATGATAAATGGGTATTCACTGGACAAATATATTATACTAGAACTGACATTTCAATACATTTTCACGCAATTTGGGTGCATAGATCCTGAGAAATCAGTACCCAGAACAACCCAACCACCTCTGGCCGTAATAACGGCCTTGATACGTCTGGCTACTGATTCAAACAGAGCTTGGATGGCGCGTACAGGTACAGCTGCCCATGCAGCTTCAACACGATACCACAGTTCATCAAGAGTAGTGACTGGCGTATTGTGACGAGCCAGTTGTTCGGCCACCATTGACCAGACGTTTTCAATTGGTGAGAGATCTGAAGAATGTGCTGGTCAGGGCAGCAGTCGAACATTTTCTGTATCCAGAAAGGCCCGTACAGGACCTGCAACATGCGGTCGTGCATTATCCTGCTGAAACGTAGGGTTTCGCAGGGATCGAATGAAGAGTAGAGCCATGGGTCGTAACACATCTGAAATGTAACGTCCACTGTTCAAAGTGCCATCAATGCGAACAAGAGGTGACCGAGACGTGTAACCAATGGCACCCCATACCATCACGCCGGGTGATACGCCAGTATGGCGATGACGAATACACGCTTCCAATGTGCGTTCACCGCGATGTCGCCAAACACGGATGCAACCATCATGACGCTGTAAACAGAACCTGGATTCATCCGAAAAAATGACGTTTTGCCATTCGTGCACCCAGGTTCGACGTTTAGTACACCATCGCAGGCGCTCCTGTCTCAGATGCAGCGTCGAGGGTAACCGCAACCATGGTGTCCGAGCTGATAGTCCATGCTGCTGCAAGCGCCGTCGAACTGTTCGTGCAGATGGTTGTTGCATCTCGACCAACGCGAGCAGCAATGTCGCGATACGATAAACCGCAATCGCGATAGGCTACAATCCGACCTTTATCAAAGTCGGAAACGTGATGGTACGCATTTCTCCTCCTTACACGAGGCATCACAACAACGTTTCACTAGGCAACGCCGGTCAACTGCTGTTTGTGTATGAGAAATCGGTTGGAAACTTTCCTCATGTCAGCACGTTGTAGGTGTCACGACCGGCGCCAACCTAGTGCAAATGCTCTGAAAAGCTAATCACTTGCATATCACAGCATCTTCTTCCTGTCGGTTAAATTTCGCATCTGTAGCACGTCATCTTCGTGGTGTAGCAATTTCAATGTCTAGTAGTGTATTAGATCTACAACTTCGCTTCCGCTGTTTTGCAATAGACGGCAGTAGTGAAAAGTAGTGGTGCAAGTCGTTCCTCATAAGTGTCATACAGTAAGCTTAGGCATTTGAGAACATAACGCCATCAAAATATAGGTCGATTTTTTATTGCATCATAAAGTTATTCTCGGCTAAATACGTCAACTTATGAGCCCAATTATTGTCATCTGCGGGAGGTTTTAATTTTCTGGTTTGATATGAAGAAATCTGCGGCTGAGTCTCATAGAAAGCTGGGTAAGATCTATGATGAGACACCTGTTAGTGACAGAACTGCGCAGAAAATGGTTTCCATACCTCGAGACTGGTGATTTTGACGTTGAAGACTGGCATGGTTGTGAAAGAGAGAAAACTTTTCATGCTACTGCAACCGACGGGAACAATCACAGGAGATAGTTATCGAAAGCCGTTGATGTGTTTGAGCCGAGCACTGAAAGACACAAGGCCAACAGTCTGGAACCGCGTGACCGCTACGGTCGCAGGTTCGAATCCTGCCTCGGGTATGGATATGTGTGATGTCCTTAGGTTAGTTAGGTTTAAGTAGTTCTAAGTTCTAGGGGATTGATGACCCCAGAAGTTACGTCCCATAGTGCTCAGAGCCATTTTTGAACAAAAGGCCACACTATAGCGATAGACATGGAAAAATGATTTTGCAGCATGACAGTGCACGACCTCATGTCGAAACTCCCGTCAAAACATACTTGGAAACGTTGAAATGGGAAGTTCTACCCCAACCGCTGTATTCTCCAGATATTCCTACCCCAACCGCTGTATTCTCCACATATTCCTTCCTCTGACTGCCAGCTTTCTCGATCCATGACTCACGAGCTAGCTGACTAGCACTTGCGGTCACATGAACAAGTGCAAAATTGGATCGATTCATGGCTCCCCTCGAAAGATGCCCAGTTTATACACTGTGGGATTCGTATGCTGCGCTAAAGCTAGGAGAGAGCAGTGGCCAACTATGGCCAATACTTTGAAACGTAAATTTTTTGTAGGTTTTTCACACAAAGTCTCTAACTTTGAGAGAAAACGGCGGAAGCAAAGTTGTAGACCTAGTAATATTATGCGTTACGGTTTTTGGCTTCATCAGACATCCTGGAATTTCAAGTAACCAATAGACATAATAGTTACAAAGTAAATGTATTCGCATTTGCGAATAATGACAACCATCAGCTGTAGTTAAAATTTGTGCCAACCGGGACTCGAACCCGGATTCCTCGCTTATCGCGAGCGGTCATCTTATCATTTTTTATCTCATTTTGTTCTATACTGTTCGTCGCATTTGTTTGGGGCGGACGTCCGATGACAGCCGTCCAAGTTGTTCGTTGATCCATTCACTCAGTTCTTTTTTTTATTATTACAAGAGGTAGTTAACCATTTGGCTACCCGTGAACTACACAACGCCAGTCCCAAACTTCCATATGTAGTCAAACGTGTGTCTACAACCTTTACTCGTACATCCATCATGTATATTCCTGTACAGGTCAGGCGTTGTACTTTAAAGTCGCTTGCCCGCTATCGGCACAGAAATACCATATTGCAGTGCCTATGTTGTTCTGATTACGATGCAAAGTTCCTTTGGGCATGCATGCATGCCCAAAGGAACAGACGCAAGGTTGACGACATACGTATGGAAATTTGGGTTTGGCCGTCACTCGTGCACGGATAGCCAAATGGTAAGGCGACCGCTCGCACTAACCGGGAAATCCGGGTTAGAGTCATGGTCCAGCACAAATTTTCAGTGGCGTCATTCCATTCTACAGCTGATGATTGTCATTAATTGCAAATGCGAATACATTCAGTGTATTTCATAACGGCAGTAGTCGCAGCAGTCTCTGTTCCTTTGTCCAAGGGAACTTTGCATCGTAATCAGAATAACACAAGCGGTGCAACGTCATATCGTATAATAGTTACATGTTTTAGTGCCAATAAAAGTAAGCAGGCTCTGCTGCTGGACCAATAAAGTCACTCTACATTCAGTGAATGACTCTTCCATTAGCGACCTATCCAGCATTTTGCAGACCACACATATTTTTCAACATGTTCACTTACCATCTTCACGAATTTACGTCACGGCTGTGAATAGCGAGTATTCTTTAGTCAGTAGAGAAGCAGTAGCAAGAGAATTGGCCAGTCAGAAAACCTCAGTGCCTTTGAACGGGGACTAGCCATTGGATGCCATCTGAGTAACAGATCCATCAGGGATATATAAACCCTTCTAAAGCTGCCCAAACGACTGCTGGTGATGTGATTGTGAAGTGTAAACGCGAAAGAACGACACAGTTAAACCCGGACCAGGTAGATCTAGTGTACTGACCAACGAGCATTGCGGAGATTGGTTATAAGAAAATCGCATGAAGTCAGCAGAAGGAATCACTCGGTAGTTCGAAAGCGCTACCAACAGTCCAGCCACCACAGCGATTGCGCGTAGGAAATAAAAAAGATCGGAGTAGCACAGTGAAGCAGCTCCACATAAACCACATATTTTTGTCTCTGTTGGTCCATCATGGCCAGGTGACAACGGCTGGTAAGTATTTGTCAATGTCAATAAAATTCACCAACGGCCATAGACTTTAAGATACTTTACTTTATTCTGAAAGCGATCGGTTTGACAATTCTTTACTTGTCGCAAAGCGCCATAAATCACTGGATATCGTGAATTCCATTGCAATGAAATGCCGAAACTATTGCTTTCATAATAAAATAAAATAATATCTTAATAAAATTCACCAAAAGCAGTATATTTTGAAACTGACAAACACATATTGTGAGTGTGTGGGTTTTATTTTGTCAAGTTGTACAATGGATTGATCCAACAAGTATACTTTGTCGCCTGCAATAAACAATTTCCACCTCACACTACTACAGAAGTCAGACAGACGCTCCTAATGTACCAACAAGAACTGCTTGAAAAACATTCAGCAACAAGTATCTGCTGGAGTCGTCCGCTGTAAGGAAATGGCACAAAAATATTCTACATTCTTACGTAACTAGTGCAATACTTGGGTACTGGAGTATTGCTAGTTAGTGTAAGAAAAACAGTAAACGAACGAAAAATATTATTTATTGCAAAAAAATTCTGAGAAATCAAGTGAAACTTATGGATAGGAATGCTATTATTTTACAAAGTGTGGGAACGTTCTTTTCTCCCTTTTCTTTAAGAATGTTATTTACTCGGCAGAATGGCTGAGAGCCACACCTACACAACTTGAATAACTTTTCTAGGTACGATCAAGGCTGACGCATGATAAATGTAATGGAGTGTACAGTTAAGGAGGAAAGACGGGGCTCGCATATGCTGTAGCACACAATACCGTGAGCTGCAACGACTGCTTCCTGCGTCGCTCGCTGCTGACAAATAACACAACTATCTCTTTCTATCTGTATTGACCCTCACCAATCAAACTCTCCCTACGTCTTGATGATGCCAAGGACTCCTTTCTGCCCCTAGTCTATTGGCGTGGTACACCGGTCAGACAGCCAGTCCACCGTGATGTCACTCAATATTCGCTTGCAGGCATTTGACTAGTACTCTGTCCATGTTCACACCGCACAATAAGTGTGGAGGCCAACACAGTGAACAACGCTTAATCGCGAGTGACTCAATATAGAGTATCACTCCGATTCACTAACGACAGAGGTGCTCTCCCAGTGAAGTACTGAGGAGAGACTTTGTTCCTTGGTCTTTGCGTACATGTACAAGCGAATTCGCTCTCGTTACTTGTTCACGCTCCAAGAGCGACAATGGAATGGCCCCTTTTTATGGAAAAATTGCGAGGGTATATCACTCAATATTCGCTTGCAGGCATTTGACTAGTACTCTGTCCATGTTCACACCGCACAATAAGTGTGGAGGCCAACACAGTGAACAACGCTTAATCGTGAGTGACTCAATATAGAGTATCACTCCGATTCGCTAACGACAGAGGTGCTCTTCCAGTGAAGTACTGAGGAGAGACTTTGTTCCTTGGTCTTTGCGTACATGTACGAGCGAATTCGCTCTCGTTACTTGTTCACGCTCCAAGAGCGACAATGGAATGGCCCCTTTTTATGGAAAAATTGCAAGGGTATATCATTCGCTCTCTTCCCTCACTCCTCTGGCTCTTTGTGTCAGAAATATTCCGCCAATCAGCGTTGCTCTTTTAAACGGGAGAGTGACGTTTCGTTTAAGTCGACCATTGCGGAAATATGTAGCATCTCCGATAGGCATATACCGTCCTCCTGTGAGAACTCCGTAACTACGCAGTCGGTCCGTCGGAAAATGCGTCTTCTGGGCGCTCCCATACAATGTAGCGGAATTTGCTTTTAAGTCAAACACAGGGGTCGTTATCCCTTCGCTCTGGCAAAAGCTGCCCTCTCTCTGGGCGGTCGATCCGGCCGAAGTAGATGTGTGTTGACTCACCCCTCTGAAGGGACAGGCCTCCCAGCAGGCTGGTTGCCTCTTTAGAGCGAAAATTCCTCTGGCCGTCATGTTGTGTATGCCAGCTTCGACTTTTTCAACCTCGGTGCGCACTTGCGATTTACTTATTAGATTTTCATATGGCTTACATGAATTCATACAAAACTGACTCACCCTTATCGAGTTTGTGTTTGAATGAAGCGTCTTGATGTGCAGAATACGATTGTACGAAATGAAGGTCAGGAGACCACGCCACCTTACAATATTTGTTGTCAATGCTAAGCGACGCTTTAAGTGGTGCAAAGACCAACATCGCTGGACAGTGAACGATTGGAATAATGATGTATCTCGATACACCCTGTAGAAATCCAATGGAACAGTTTGGGTTTGGCCAATGCCTGGACAACGTTAGCTGCCAGTATGCATACTACGAGCTCATGTTACAGTAAGGGTGATTTTCGTGGTCAGGGTGTGGTCCCCTTGATGTGTATAAGAAAATGTTAAATGCAGAAGGATAGGAATACCTTTTACAGCATTGTGTGCTGATACAGAGGAGGAAGAGTCCAGAGATGCTGACTGTTCATATTAGCATTACAGTGTATTCTGTCATAAAGCAGCATCTGTTAGGTAGTGGTTTGTGGACAGTAAAAATCCTAAAATGCACTTTCCTACCCAGTGTCCCGACCTGAATCCAAAGGAACAAATATGCGATTAATTAAAACCTCAATTTTGCGCTGGCCCCAGCGTCCAACATCACTAACTTCTTTGGTTTCGGCTCCTAAGGAAAGAAAGTGCAGCCATTTCTTCACAGACATTCAGATACCCCATTGAAGTGTCCCCAGCAGTGTTATAAAGGAAACAGTCGTCGTGACATCCTGTGCTGCATATGTTGTTGATGTTGCAGGCTTCTCATTGAATAGGGTTCTCACTCGTTCCACAGGTGAGGCTGATCATCTTCAGTAGCCCTTCCTGGAATCACGATGGGATCTGGTCTTTGAAAAACGATACTTCAAGCTGAAAAAAACCCTCATAGAAAAATGGTCACTCTGGATGCCGCTGTCATTAAACCGAATGTGCTGTTGAACGCGCGATGCACGTGAAAGTGAGCGGAAGTTTTTCTAAACGTTACGAATAATTTATTTATTTGTTTATTTATTTATTTCATTAACAGTACAGAGTAACTACCGCCTTGAGATGCAAGGCGGGTTGGATGCTACTAAATCTAACAGAAAACTTCGTATTGTTACAGTCTTATTGGTATGGAGTTGTTAATGCTATTTAAAATAATATAAAGAACATAACATATAAAAATTAACTTATAAAAATTAAGCGCTTTGCGATTGTTAAAATGGTTCTATGTAAATTGTTTCTGTCTCGTTGAGGAGAATATAACTTATAATTTGTAATTTATTTAATGCAACTATTAAAAAATGTAATACGAGGTGCATTCAAGTTCTAAGGCCTCCGATTTTTTTTCTAATTAACTATTCACCCGAAATCGATGAAACTGGCGTTACTTCTCGACGTAATCGCCCTGCAGACATACACATTTTTCACAACGCTGACGCCATGATTCCATGGCAGTGGCGAAGGCTTCTTTAGGAGTCTGTTTTGACCACTGGAAAATCGGTGAGGCAATAGCAGCACGGCTGGTGAATGTGCGGCCACACAGAGTGTCTTTCATTGTTGGAAAAAGCCAAAAGTCACTAGGAACCAGGTCAGGTGAGTAGGGAGCATGAGGAATCACTTCAAAGTTGTTATCACGAAGAAACTGTTGCGTAATGTTAGCTCGATGTGCGGGTGCATTGTCTTGGTGAAACAGCACACGCGCAGCCCGTCCCGGACGTTTTTGTTGCAGTGCATGAAGGAATTTGTTCTTCAAAACATTTTCGTAGGATGCACCTGTTGCCGTAGTGCCCTTTGGAACGCAATGGGTAAGGATTACGCCCTCGATGTCCCAGAACATGGACACCATCATTTTTTCAGCACTGGCGGTTACCCGAAATTTTTTTGTTGGCGGTGAATCTGTGTGCTTCCATTGAGCTGACTGGCGCTTTGTTTCTGGATTGAAAAATGGCATCCACGTCTCATCCATTGTCACAACCGACGAAAAGAAAGTCCCATTCATGCTGTCGTTGCGCGTCAACATTGCTTGGCAACATGCCACACGGGCAGCCATGTGGTCGTCCGTCAGCATTCGTGGCACCCACCTGGATGACACTTTTCGCATTTTCAGGTCGTCATGTAGGATTGTGTGCACAGAACCCACAGAAATGCCAAGTCTGGAGGTGATCTGTTCAACAGTCATTCGGCGATCCCCCAAAACAAGTCTCTCCACTTTCTCGATCATCTCGTCAGACCGGCTTGTGCGAGCCCGAGGTTGTTTCGCTTTGTTGTCACACGATGTTCTGCCTTCATTAAACTGTCGCACCCACGAACGCAATTTTGACACATCCATAACTCCATCACCACATGTCTCCTTCAACTGTCGATGAATTTCAATTGGTTTCAAACCACGCAAATTCAGAAAACGAATGATTGCACGCTGTTCAAGTAAGGAAAACGTCGCCATTTTAAGTATTTAAAACAGTTCTCATTCTCGCCGCTGGCGGTAAAATTCCATCTGCCATACGGTGCTGCCATCTCTGGGACGTATTGACAGTGAACGTGGCCTCATTTTAAAACAATGCGCATGTTTATATCTCTTTCCAGTCCGGAGAAGAAAAATCGGAGGCCTTAGAACTTGAATGCACCTCGTACAATGTTCAAATGAAGGGGCCAGCAGACCTACCGCCGTTCTTAGTAAAATCCTTTATACCGTCCGACACTTACGTCCTAACTTCCCTTCCTTAGTACTCACCAAATATACCTTACATATAATATTTCTGTCTCTGTCGAAAGTTCTAACATCTCCATCAACCTCCTCGATTATTGACTCCCACATATTATCTTAACGACGAGTATTTCATCACCATTGTTTCACTGTATTAATGTTTGCATACATACGTAAACTTTCTGTATAATATATTTGTTTCGTAAATAAAACTCACCTTCTCTTTCTGCACTCTATTTTATTTTTCTCATACGCGTTTCGCCTCTGTAACTTTAAGGCATTTTGAGTGGTGTCTACGTGATCTGTTTTATAATCTACAAATAACACATATCAAAACAAAAGTGTATAATTCTAGATCCCTCTGAAGGTACCTTAAAGTAAAATATGCGAAATGTGTGTGAGAGTAATAAAATACAGTACAGCAAGAAAAGTTGGTTTTGATTTAAAAATCAAATATTTTTGTGCTTGCTGCGGAGATGGCCACGCAAACCAACTTGTTTCTGTACGATGTCTAAAGAGCGACAGGCAGTCCGCTGCCTGTCCAGCATCTATTAAGAGGAACGTATACAGCTTGGCATAAAACTCTAATGTGTATGCAGTAACAAGACAGCCACAATTTGCATAAACGGCCATGGAACACAATCAAAGTAGTCTTTTGACTTTATTTTCCTCCAGGTGCAGCCAGAAGAATTTCAGCATTTTAGCTTTTTGCATTCAGTTCTCGTGCATGGGGCTATCTGTCGTACAACTTTCTACATCTACATCTACATCTATGTTCTGCACAGCACCACGCATTGCATGGCAAAGGCTATGTCCCACTTTACCAGTTATTAGGATTCAATGCCTCTAATATTATGCTCAAAATCCGTCTGTGAGCAATACGTAGATGGTTGTAGTATATCTCTAGAGTGATCATTTAAAGTTGGTTTTTGAAACTTTGTTAATGGACTTTCTCGTGATAGTTTACGTCTTTCAGTTCCTTCAGTATATCTGTGACACTCTCCTACGGATTAAACAAACCTGTGACCATTCGTGCTACCCTTCCCCGAATGCGTTCAGAACCCCTTTTAGTCCAATATGATACGGGTCCCACACACATGGCCAATATTCTAGGATGGGTCGCACGCGTGGTCTCTTTTCTAGACTGACTGCAACTTCATCGCATATCCCAGCAGGCTGGTAGCTGAACAGTAGGAGTCCCATTTGTGAACACTTAGAAGGCGATTTCTAGTTCCAGAAACCTCCAGAAAACCATGATGGGAAAACTTGTAAAGTTTTCCTTCGTTCTAGCCAAAGATTAGAGGTGTGTGTGCGTGTGTGTGTGTGTGTGTGTGTGTGTGTGTGTGTGTGAGTGAGTGAGTGTGTGTGTGTGTGTGTGTGTGTGTGCGTCAAGAAGTAGTATCTATTTCTCCTGTCTGATATTATCACTTTGTTGTACATTCATTCAAGACTGCGGATAGGAGAATAACTAGGCAACCAGCCATGCCTGACTTTTTTTATAGTTCTAGTACTCTGTGTTCATAGAGCACTTTGCTCTAACAAGCCGTGTGAACATGACAAGAGAAACAATAGAAACTCGACCAAACACCGCATCCTGTCCATGTGACAGTGAGTCAGATTTTGTTTTAATTCTCCGTAATAATTCTGTTCTTTTGCATTGGAGTGTTCGCTTTCGTGAAACTTGCAGACAGATTAAAACTGAGTCTGACCTTGCCTTTCGGCAGCAATCTTCTAAAACTTGCCCGCAGGTTTCGCTCTGGTAAATAGCTTAAATCAGCCAAACTTCCAATTTTTTTTACTCGAATCGCATCGAGCATCTATCTTTAACGAACTGTGAGTTGTAGTTTAACTTTCGTGTAACTGCAGCTAGGTACTGTCACATTTAGCATGCCTTTATTTATTTTTAACATTTTTGAGTGTGTTCTGTAAGTAGGAAAAGTACGAAAGCAGACTATAATAAAATGGGTTTTATGTGAGACTCGGTAAAAGGGAAAGAAAAAGGAGGAAAGGTGTTCACACACAACACGCAATCATATCCGATGGCAGTGTGAAAAAGTTTCAGCCTGCAGCAGAGGCAGAAAAATTTAATTTTTGTTACGTTGATGTAAGTTATGCATAGACATAAGTCGACTAGTTGATATATGTATATTTTTATTGCATAACTTTTTAAAAGTAGCGTGTACTATAGTTCAGTCAGAAAAAGCAAAACTGATAGAGATATCTCAGCAATTAATCTATTAACCACAAGAGACAATTCTCGTTCAGTGAGGACTTTTTGTAATTCATTCAATGTAAATAGAATTATGATACATTAAACGGTTCTGGAAATTCCGAAATCACCCAGTCAGTAATATGGCAGGTATGAAAAGACACACAAAATTTCAAGCATTTTTATGTTATAGTCGAAATTTTGTGCCTGGTTACATGAGAACCAGCCTTTAATATGTGTAAATTAAGGTTATTAAACCAAATAGCTTTTAACGAGTGGAATCAGTCTGATATTAATTTAAAAACTTTATGTTCTGCCTTACGGCAGGTCTTGTCATGGGCGGAAGCCTCGTCAGAGAGGTCCACTGCAAAAGTGATTCCAGTGGTGGTTTCCCGTTGCCTTCCACTGATGATGATGAAATGATAATGAGGACAACACAACACCCAGTCCCCGAGCGGAGAAAATCTCCGACCCAGCCGGGAATCGAACCCGGGGCTCCTGGGTGTGACAGACCGTCGCGCTGACCACTCAGCTATCGGGGAAGACTCATATTAATTGATTGCTATTGATCTTTGAATTTTGAGTGGAAAAAATTGATGGGGATTGCCGATATACCATAAGCTTCTCGTCTGAAAGTGTGGCAAATGACAGACCGCCCATTTACTGGCAATTGTGATAGTGATATCATCAATCTCAGGTGATTTTCGGTGTTTTGTAAGCAAAGAAAACCATACAGCCAAAAAAAAGTGAAACGCCCTCAAGGACAAATTCATTTTATTGACAAGTGAGATGACACGTAGTGCATCATTGTAAGAATGGTATGATAAATTCTGGCCAAATGAAACTCCCATGTTACAGTTACGGCTGCCAAGACAGGTGCATCAATACACGGTCTGACTCTCTCAGAAAAGTCGCAAATTGCACCCTGCGATAGGGTTTCCCAAGCATCTAGCCCATCTTCTTGCAGTTCGGCAATGTTTCGTGCAGACTCTGGAGAAATGCCCACTTCATCATGTTCCATGCGTGTTCAGTTGACGAAGGAAGTGCTGATCTTGCTAGCCGGGGCAGTTGTACGCACGCAGCAGCCGTATGCTGACGTTCATTGTCCTACCGAAACAGCATATCATCTCCCATCGAAGAAATGGCTGAAGCGCGTGGATATCAGTCTGTGCAATGTAACGGGTGCCGGTTGCTTTACACAGAAAATGTGGCCACAAGTTGTACTAATAGTCGCTCCCTCCCTCCCCCACTGTGACGCCTGTGATGGAACATGTCTATTGTGGGCGAATGCACTCTGGAACAGGCACTTTGCTTGGTCCACATCATACACGTGTATGTCCATATCGCTCGCATACAGATACAACCTACTCTCATCAATGACAACAGAGCTCCACTCTAAAGACGACTCTTTCCTCAAAACCACAGTAGCCATGACTGGCAGCGTCGTGGTATCAGTGGCAGCCTGGCCAGAGGCACACGTGATCTTGAGCCTGTTGCAAGCAGACTGGTTCCAATGGCTCCTGATGACACAGTAGGTGCAAGATGTGCCTGGATTTCGTCCTTGGGTGATGTTCGGTCGGGCGGTCGCTGTTGCTTGTACAAACCGTCGATCTCGACGGGCTTCTGTACTACACAAATGTCCAAAACATGGTCTGCAGGTGTTGGAATGTTCAGACCACTGTCGATACATCCGTCCAGCTTCCCGCAGGCCCACAATTCGACCCCATTCAAATGCCTGAAGCTGTTCAACTGGAGTATGTACTCGTTTCTGGGGCGTTTTGCCAAACTGTTTACCTCTATACTCAGCATACTTCTGGCTGCAGAGCCAAAACAGAGGGTGCATAGACAGGCCTCCTGGGCGTCATCTGATCGCCGATGGCCGAACAAATGAATCAGTAACACTACAACCCCTCAGTATCCACATATTATACCCGGCTACCCCTGAGCACAGTGTATCTATAATACCCTGGTGCCACTGAGCACTGTCCTTGAGGTTGCTGCATTTTCTTCGGCAATCTATAAGCCTTGCAGGACCCTCATCATCATCATCAG
Source organism: Schistocerca nitens (assembly GCF_023898315.1). Taxonomy (NCBI): domain Eukaryota; kingdom Metazoa; phylum Arthropoda; class Insecta; order Orthoptera; family Acrididae; genus Schistocerca; species Schistocerca nitens. The sequence goes on along the minus strand of NC_064620.1, from coordinate 365,968,995 downwards.
TGTCCTGCCTAAAGGCAGGTTTTCACATGGTAGTTCTCCAGGCTGTCCGGTATTCTGCCATCCTCATCAAGTCTGCATAATTTCCTCTTCCCTTTATGTCGTCTACCATCTTGTATCTCCTTCTTCCTCTCAGTCTTCTCCCACAAACTAATCCTTCCAAAGCATCCGCTAGCAAGCACTCCTTTCTCAATGAATGTCCCAACCAGATCTTTTTCCTTTCTCTTAAAACCTTCAGCAGACATCTTCTCTCACCAACCCTTTCCAATACTCTTTCATTACTCGCCCACGACAGGCATGTCCCATCCCAGGCATCACGGTGGGGGAGGAGGGGGGGGGGGGCGTCTATTACTGCAACTTGTGTCCGTATTTGCTGTGTAAAGCAGCCAGCGCCCGCTACATTGCAAAGACTGATATCCACGTGCTACAGCAGGTGAAAAAAAATCTTGCAGGACTTTGTCGCCTAGAAATTACCACATCCCTCTCTTTTCGAGTACAGGGGCTCATGACCGTGACATTAATGTTCGCGGCCGCACACAAGGTTGAAACAAACTTTCGAGTGTGATTGAATGCCACGAGCTAAAGCGGGAAAATTACGATAACACATTGCATTTTACAGGGTGGATAAACTTAGAATGATAATAAGCCCAGAGCAGGGGAACATACGATGAATCGAACAATATTTACGACATAACCATAGGCCAGGAATGCACCATTCGTAAAACGATGATTTCACAAAATGTTTGCCCAGTAGACAAATGTGTTTGGGTGTGTCCAGCATAGTGCTTTTGCTCCAGTTAGCTGCTGCTGTTTCCGCAATACAGCCAATTATCTTAACAAATGAATGACTTTAAGGTAAGTGTAGCATAGATGGCTGAAAAGTCAACCTTTACATACACAGCATGACAGATAATTCATGTCTAATGCAACCACACACGGAAAGGAACTTATAGTTTGCCTAGCTGTAACTGTTCATCTCCAACCATTATCTTTAACTAATTTTATTGATGATGAAGGGTGACATGATCACCTAGAAAGTAACAGGGATCCAATGTCCGAGAATACGTGGGAACCAAAACAGTCTCTGGAAGTGAATTCGTTTTATTCAGTTCAGTAACCAGATTCTGTTGTGTACGACTTTGTACGAGGAGAGGTGGGCTACAGAATGGCTCGGCTACTGTCATCATAGGAAACCTGGACAGCAATGGAAATAATTAGCGAACAACTTAACACAGAAAACAAAAGATTTACTTAACTTGTTTTTCTCCAAGCGTACAAAGACTCGTTACAAATAATGCAGTAAGAAATAAAGGCTAGCTCGGAAAGTCAACAAGGATGAGGCTCTCTGAACTAAAGCACGAACGATGAAGTTGGAGCCAAGACTAGGCGGCGTTTTCGTAGTATGTTACAGCAAAGAGGCTCCAAGCGTGAGTGGGGGTGTCTGGTTGCGACCGGCCGCCCTATAGCGCAACAGCAGAGGGTGCTCGTAGTCCAGAGCCGCTGTAGACGTGCACAGCGGGCGCGCGCCATTGGGTCCGCTGGATCACGCTCGACAGAAACTTGCAGTTATATTGCCAACTGTATGACGTCCATGGTGTGGTACTGATACGTGATACCACGGTTTCAACCGTTACTACCACATTAGATTGAACTCTCTCCTTAAACTTCGAAACTGGTCACAGAAATGAATAAAAAATATTGGGGCTCACTTTTGGTTTCCACGTATTCTCAGTTTAATTGGTAACTGCACTACTTACCATAAGAGCCAAGTTGATTTAAATGCGCACACTCCAGCATGCTTGTCGCTGATTGGCTGTAGTTTTACCGCTGTATCTCCATAATGGTGCGTTTTCGACCCGTGGTGGTGGTGATGCTAATAGTAGTAGTAGTTGTTGTTATTGTTATTTTCAATCCGAAGACTCATTTGATGCAGCTCTCCACACTAGTCATCCCTGAATACCTACTGCAACCTATATTCATCTGAACCTGCTTACTGTATCCGTGCCTCGTTCTCGCTCTACAATTCTTGCCCCCCCCCCCCCCCGTACCCCTCCATTACCAAACTGTCTATTAATTAATGCTTCAGGAGATGCCTTATCAATCGATTCTTCATTTTAGTCAAGTTATGACATAAAGTCCTTTTCTCCCCAATTGTGTTGTGTACTTCCTCATTAGTTACTCGTTTTATCCAAACAATTGTTAGTATTCTTCTATAGTACCATGTTTCAAAAGCTTTTCTGTTCTTGTCTGAACTGCATATTGTCCACATTTCACTTCCGTAAAAGACTACAATCAATATGAATACCTTCCTAAGAGACTTCCTAATACTTACATTTATATTTCACTTCATCTATTCTTACTTGGAGGGACGATAGGACGACAGTTGATAGATATAACCAGCTATAAATAAACCAACAGCTGTATTTTCATCTCTGGTATATTTCAGAGGCAACCGGTTTTGGCCATCCATTATGCCATCATCAAGGCATCTGTGGCAACATAGTGGCTGAGCTTATATTACAAGACAAAGTATCATGCAGAAGTGAACCAGTATCCTCACCAATGTACGTAATTACCACATTTAACACCCCTGGTACGGATGCTGGATCACTTCTGCATGTTATTTTGTCTGGTAATACAAGCTCAGCCACTTTGTTGCCACAGACGGCTTGACAATATCGTAATGGAACGCCGAAACCGGTTGCCTCTGGAATAAATCAGGGATCAAATAGCAGCCGTTCGTTAATTTATTGGCGCTTACAAACTGAAATCTGACTATCAAACTTCTATTGCCAAGAAAAGTATTTTTTTCTGCGGCCAGTCTACATTTTACATTGGGTCATTGGGTCATTCTCAATTATTTTGCTATCGAAATAGCAGAACTCATTGACAACTTTTAGTGTCTAGTTTCCTAATCGCTCCGGCATCGCCAGATTTAATTAGACTACATTCCATTACCTTTGTTTTTCTTTTCTTGGTGTTCTAACTCCTTTTCAGGATACTGCCCAGAATTTTCACCTGTTCTTCCAAGTGCTTTACTATGGTTATCTGGAAAATTTTGCTCCGTTCGACATCCTCTAAACTGCACTGGTGTTATCAGGTTGCTTCCCTCCACTCTGTACGAACATATCAAATCCTTTAGTCGATGTTCATCTTATAATCTCTTTTCAAGACGCTACACACCTCCTCTTCCAAGTCCTTTCCTATGGTTGTCTGGAAACTTTTGCATGGTTCTGCGTCCCCTACCTACCCTTCTTGATCTTACCAGGATGTTTTCCGCTGCCCAGTATACACAAATTAAATCATGGACATTTTAGCAGATAACTTTTAGCACGCCGAACTGACACCTGGTTGCCTGGTTGCCCTTCGCCTGTCACGGTGCTGTGTGTGTTACAGCGGGCGGGGACCATTGGACCACAGGCATCTCGACGGAGAGGAAGCTCAGCAAGGATGGGCTGGCCAAGGTACGCGGCGTCGCCACCTCCAGCATCTCAGGTGAGCGCCTCCCTCCGTGTGAGTCACTAGAAGTTAGTAGTTCATAGCTGCAGAGTAACGCACGCCTGAAAAATTCGACAACTGGCTAAATACGAGTACTAGACGATCTGTATTACTGAATTGCTAAAACGGTCACCCAGAACAAGACTCAGCTATTTGTCTGACAACTTTCAAGGGTAACAAAAATAGGTTTTTCAATATGTCATATAATTACTGGCCTAATTTAAAAATTTAAAATTCTGGCATAATCTACTGATCAATATGTGTAATACGTAAACTGAATAACGTTTTACGAACTTATCAGATCGTTATACCTGTTGTTGTGGTCTTCAGTCCTGAGACTGGTTTGATGCAGCTCTCCATGCTACTCTATCCTGTGCAAGCTTCTTCATCTCCCAGTACCTACTGCAACCTACATCCTTCTGAATCTGCTTAGTGTATTGATCTCTTGGTCTCCCTCTACGATTTTTACCCTCCACGCTGCCCTCCAATGCTAAATTTGTGATCCCTTGATGCCTCAAAACGTGTCCTACCAACCGATCCCTTCTTTTAGTCAAGTTGTGCCACAAACTTCTCTTCTCTCCAATCCTATTCAATACCTCCTCATTAGTTACGTGATCTACCCACCTTATCTTCAGCATTCTTCTGTAGCACCACATTTCGAAAGCTTCTATTCTCTTCTTGTCCAAACTAGTTATCGTCCATGTCTCACTTCCATACATGGCTACACTCCATACAAATACTTTCAGAAACGACTTCCTGACACCTAAATCTATACTCGATGTTAACAAATTTCTCTTCTTGAGAAACGCTTTCCTTGCCATTGCCAGTCTACATTTTATATCCTCTCTACTTCGACCATCATCGGTTATTTTACTCCCTAAATAGCAAAACTCCTTTACTACTTTAAGTGTCTCATTTCCTAATCTAATTCCCTCAGCATCACCCGACTTAATTTGACTACATTCCATTATCCTCGTTTTGCTTTTGTTGATGTTCATCTTATATCCTCCTTTCAAGACATTGTCCATTCCGTTCAACTGCTCTTCCAAGTCCTTTGCTGTCTCTGACAGAATTACAATGTCATCGGCGAACCTCAAAGTTTTTACTTCTTCTCCATGAATTTTAATACCTACTCCGAACTTTTCTTTTGTTTCCTTTACTGCTTGCTCAATATACAGATTGAATAACATCGGGGAGAGGCTACAACCCTGTCTCACTCCTTTCCCAACCACTGCTTCCCTTTCATGCCCCTCGACTCTTATAACTGCCATCTGGTTTCTGTACAAATTGTAAATAGCCTTTCGCTCCCTGTATTTTACCCCTGCCACCTTCAGAATTTGAAAGAGAGTATTCCAGTCAACATTGTCAAAAGCTTTCTCTAAGTCTACAAATGCTAGAAACGTAGGTTTGCCTTTTCTTAATCTTTCTTCCAAGATAAGTCGTAAGGTCAGTATTGCCTCACGTGTTCCAACATTTCTACGGAATCCAAACTGATCTTCCCCGAGGTCGGCTTCTACCAGTTTTTCCATTCGTCTGTAAAGAATTCGCGTAAGTATTTTGCAGCTGTGACTTATTAAACTGATAGTTCGGTAATTTTCACATCTGTCAACACCTGCTTTCTTTGGGATTGGAATTATTATATTCTTCTTGAAGTCTGAGGGTATTTCACCTGTCTCATACATCGTGCTCACTAGATGGTAGAGTTTTGTCATGACTGGCTCTCCCAAGGCCATCAGTAGTTCTAGTGGAATGTTGTCTACTCCCGGGGCCTTGTTTCGACTCAGGTCTTTCAGTGCTCTGTCAAACTCTTCACGCAGTATCTTATCTCCCATTTCGTCTTCATCTACATCCTCTTCCATTTCCATAATATTGTCCTCGAGTACATCTCCCTTGTATAAACCCTCTATATACTCCTTCCACCTTTCTGCCTTCCCTTCTTTGCTTAGAACTGGGTTTCCATCTGAGCTCTTGATATTCATACAAGTGGTTCTCTTCCCTCCAAAGGTCTCTTTAATTTTCCTGTAGGCAGTATCTATCTTACCCCTAGTGAGACAAGCCTCTACATCCTTACATTTGTCCTCTAGCCATCCCTGCTTAGCCATTTTGCACTTCCTGTCGATTTCATTTTTGAGACGTTTGTATTCCTTTTTGCCTGCTTCATTTACTGCATTTTTATATTTTCTCCTTTCATCAATTAAATTCAATATTTCTTCTGTTACCCAAGGATTTCTATTAGCCCTCGTCTTTTTACCTACTTGATCGTCTGCTGCCTTCACCACTTCATCCCTCAGAGCTACCCATTCTTCTTCTACTGTATTTCTTTCCCCCATTCCTGTCAATTGTCCCCTTATGCTCTCCCTGAAACTCTCTACAACCTCTGGTTCTTTCAGTTTATCCAGGTCCCATCTCCTTAAATTCCCACCTTTTTGCAGTTTCTTCAGTTTCAATCTGCAGTTCATAACCAATAAATTGTGGTCAGAATCCACATCTGCCCCAGGAAATGTCTTACAATTTAAAACCTGGTTCCTAAATCTCTGTCTTACCATTATATAATCTATCTGAAACCTGTCAGTATCTCCTGGCTTCTTCCATGTATACAGCCTCCTTTCATGATTCTTGAACCAAGTGTTAGCTGTGATTAAGTTATGCTCTGTGCAAAAATCTACAAGGCGGCTTCCTCTTTCATTCCTTCCCCCCAATCCATATTCACCTACTATGTTTCCTTCTCTCCCTTTTCCTACTGACGAATTCCAGTCACCCATGACTATTAAATTTTCGTCTCCCTTCAGTACCTGAATAATTTCTTTTATTTCATCATACATTTCTTCAATTTGTTCGTCATCTGCAGAGCTAGTTGGCATATAAACTTGTACTACTGTAGTAGGCATGGGCTTTGTGTCTATCTTGGCCACAATAATGCGTTCACTATGCTGTTTGTAGTAGCTAACCCGCACTCCTATTTTTTTATTCATTATTAAACCTACTCCTGCATTACCCCTATTTGATTTTGTATTTATAACCCTGTAATCACCTGACCAAAAGTCTTGTTCCTCCTGCCACCGAACTTCACTAATTCCCACTATATCTAACTTTAACCTATCCATTTCCCTTTTCAAATTTTCTAACCTACCTGCCCGATTAAGTGATCTGACATTCCACGCTCCGATCCGTAGAATGCCAGTTTTCTTTCTCCTGATAACGACGTCCTCTTGAGTAGTCCCCGCCCGGAGATCCGAATGGGGGACTATTTTACCTCCGGAATATTTTACCCAAGAGGACGCCATCATCATTTAATCATACAGTAGTGCTGCATGTCCTCGGGAAAAATTACGGCTGTAGTTTCCCCTTGCTTTCAGCCGTTCGCAGTACCAGCACAGCAAGGCCGTTTTGATTAATGTTACAAGGCCAGATCAGTCAATCATCCAGACTGTTGCCCCTGCAACTACTGAAAAGGCTGCTGCCCCTCTTCAGGAACCACATGTTTGTCTGGCCTCTCAACAGATACCCCTCCGTTGTGGTTGCACCTACGGTACGGCCATCTGTATCGCTGAGGCACGCAAGCCTCCCCACCAACGGCAAGGTCCATGGTTCATGGGGGGGCGTTATACCTATAAGCTGCTAAACAAAAGTAATGGTAATGGAAACACATAAGAAGTGCAAAATTAGTAATGAGCAATTAAATAATAGAAAAGGTAAATTTGTTTGAGTACCATGGGACATAAATACACAAAACTAATTCAGATGTAGTTCAAAATACACAAAAATATGCCATAAATGACAGTTTAACGAGGTGTCTTGGTAGAACTATGAGGAAACAGTTGGCACTAAGACAACACAAGATTGTAGTTAAGCCTGCTCTTATGTATATTCGTGAGAACTGGATCCTTAAAGAAACGGAAATGAACGAAGAATTGAAGCAGCTAAGATAATGTTTGTGAGGTGACTACTTGGGCTAACGCTAAGAAACAGATTGCGGAGTGAAGACGCAGCTAGACGTAAAACCAACAGTGTCAGAAGATATTAGATATTACCAAAAAAAAGGGTAGGACCACATAAAAAGGATGCCACCCAAGCACCTGCCACGGCAAGATTACACCTACACCTCAACCAAACTGGAAGACAGGATGTAGTACCACCAATAACGAAATGAGGACAGAAGATTTGTTCCTGTGGTTTCAGGACGGGCCAACGCTCGCTCCTTGAAATGGAAGAAGAAGAATATTGTGCCAAACATTTAACAAAACAAGTCAAATATTAAACTTAGAAACCTGAAGTGGCGTAACCCATGGCATGCAAATTACACAGACCATATTCATCCATTATTTGAGGAGACCACTTAGCGACTTCCGAAGTATACACAACTTCAAACCCTTACGAAACTTTTTCTCACAGACACCGTCTATAGAATAATGAGAAGAAAAGATTTTATCTCTTACCACATTTTCACTGTTCATGTAGTAGAACTTCAGCCTCAGGGGTGACGTTTTAATTTATCACTTCTTTACTACTCACTCTATTTGGTACTCATTTTGCAGACATTATTCACATATGCCACTGAAGATATCTGTAAAATCATATCATTATACGACGCATAGTTTGGGAGAAAACTTAGCTTTTCAGAAAAATGTAAATAGTTCTCAATATCAGTTGTATAAATGTTTATAGAATTATGAGCAGAATTCATTTACTTTTTAACGACGATATGTGTAAGAAATGCCAAGTGATTCGTGTTACATAACCACATCTGGACGCCTTGCCATTTCCCCTTCTATTTCCAACTGCACAATAAGTCTAGAGCCTAAACTTGCAAGATATAAGAAAACAAGAAACCAAAACTGAAGTTTCACATCTACAACCATGAAGCTGTTACAAGCATAACGTCATATACATGGTGTTTCTAAATGAATATTGGGGTTTTAACGCTTTATAATATTTATTATATTAAACTTACAGTTATAAATGATATATCAAATGAAAGAGGAACTCAAACAGTTTTATCAAGAATCTTATAAATGTTCAATGTGAGCACCATCTGTCTCACGGCTAACACATCAAGCCTATACCCGAGTTCTTCCCAATTGTTGATAAGTGTGCCATCAATGATTGTAGCAACAGCTGGTACAGTCCGGTTTCTTAATTCAGGGAGATCTGCTGGTAGCGAAGGCACGTACACACGATCCTTGATGAAGCCCCAAAGGAAAAAAATCGCATGACGTTAGGTCGGGTGAGCTTGGAGGCCATGCAAAGCAAGCCCTGTCATTGAGCCCCTTGCGGCCTATCCAGAACTTGTGTGTAGTGAAGTTCAACCAATCGCGTACTTCGCTATGCCAGTGAGGTGGCGCACCATCTTGCTGGAAAACGAAGTTCTCTGGCTCATCTTCTTCCAACTGAGGGATGAGCCATTGTTCTAGCGTATCAAGGTAATAAGTGCAAGTTACAGTAGGTTCACCAAGAAGGAAAGGCCCATAAACTTTTTGCCAGGATACGGCACAAGAAACAGTCACTTTAGGGGATTCGCGTTGCATTTGTACCAGCTTGTGAGGATTTTCTGAGCCCCAGATGCGCACATTGTGAGTGTTAATATATCCACTAAGGTGAAAGGTCGATTCATCACTGAAGACAACATGATCCAGAAAATCTTCACCGTCATGAAACCACATTTCGTTTGCGAAGTTGGCACGTAATCCATGGTCTGCTGGCTTTAGAGCCTGTAATAACCGTAAACGGTAAGGACGTAGTTGTAGCCGACTGTTGGTGGCAAGCGGTTCAAGGCGCTTCAGTCTGGAACCGCGCGACCACTACAGTCGCAGGTTCGAATCCTGCCTCGGGTATGGATGTGTGTGATGTCCTTAGGTTAGTTAGGTTTAACTAGTTCGAAGTTCTAGGGGATTGATGACTTGATGTTAAGTCCCATAGTGCTCAGAGCCATTTGTACCAATTTTTTTTTTTTGACATAGTTGTACGCGTTTTCTTAAAACTTTCCAAACAGTCGACATGGGAACTTGTAATTCACTACTAGCTTTTAGCTTCAATGATTATATTCCGAAAATATTTATTTTTGAAAATATTCCTACGATATTCTATTTTGAAGGACAATTATGAGTGATTAGAAAATTTTATGTCTCAAGTAGAATTCTAGTTTAGAAGAGTGATTTGGTTACCAAGAATAGTTTTAGTTTCTAATAATATTTAAATGGCTTTTGGTGGTGGAGAAGAAATTACTATTCATCACGCTTCCTTCTCGACGCTAGGAAACAAAGTTCCGCTTTTTTCAGCTGCGTACATTAAAAAGTGTAACTATCAGATCAGAAATCTAAGGCTCCAATTTTCAGTCTGTTGTGTTTAAATATATTTTCTGATCATTTCAACAAGACGATCAACTAAAAATGAATAGATATTTGAATAATATTCCTTATTAGAGGGGTGACATGGTCGCTTTGAAGGTAGCATCGAACCAAATTTTGACAATAATTAAAGGTTAAAACAGTCTATAGTGTTTACATAATGCTCTCCTTTACGTTCTAATTTGCCTTTCGAGTTCATCTCTTCTGCTACACATCCAGGTCCGCCATCTATGTCTGCTTGGATCCAAGGATTAACATGCGACGGTCGTTTAATAAGTAATGCAACACGTTTTTCTCTGAAAGCAACTTAGTTTATTCAGGATTCCAGTACACCATATCATTCTCCATACACCATATTATTCTCCACTGTTTTGGCTACAAAATCCTATTTTTCAATATAATCTCTGTTGTATGCTTGCATGTTACCACTCTAAAGGTCGACTTCGGAGCCAATGTCGTGTTATATCAACCATCTTTTCATCATCCACCTACTGCTTCCCGAAGAGTACGTCCTTCATTGTGTCAAACAATGGAAGTCGAAAGGTGTGAGATCCGGGTTGTAGGATCGATGAGGAAGAACAGTCCAACGAAATTTTGTGAGCTCCTCTCGGGTGTGCAGATTTGCGTGAGGCCTTGCGTGGTCATGGAGAAGAAGTTCAGTTCCAGTTTTGCTGCGACGAACACGCTGAAGCGCTGAAGTCGTTTCTTCGATTTTCTGAGGGTAGCACAATACGCTTCGGAATTTGCCGTTGCAACATGAAGGAGCCCCCGAAGACCCTCGCCATGTCTTTACTGGTTTAGGGTGCGGCTTTGAATTTTTGTTTTCTTTTTGGGGTAGTGTGGCGCCACTCCATGGATAGCCGTTTTGTTTCCGATTCCAAGCGATGAAGCCATGCTTCATCGCTTGTGACGATGTTCGACAAAAAATTCCCACGATCAACGTCGTAACGCGCAAGCAGTTCTCCGCAGATGGTCCTTCGTTGGTCTTTACGGTATTCTGTTAAGCGGCGAGGAACTCAGCGGGCACATAACTTAGTGTACCGGAACTGGTGATCGAGCGTGTCAGCACTACCAACAAATTATGACGTCCAGTTGAGTAGAGAAGTGTTTCATTGTGATCCGTCTAGCAAGTCGATTGAAAGTGACCGCACATCCCAACATTGCAGGAGTCACAGCTGTCTGCGGCCGGCCGGCACGCAGAGATCGGAAAAGTTTGTGCCAGTTCACTGCCAGATCTCCGTAGACATTCTGTAAGCGCCTGTGAATATCCGCGATGCTCTGGTTTTCCGCCAAAGGAAACTCAATGACAGCTCTCTGCTTAGAAAGCACTGCAGTTAAAGACGCCATTTTGAAGGCTACGTGTAACGCCGCCCGCGCCATCTATCGGAACTTCATGAAACTATCGAGGCTGATCTGGGACTATTCTACGATGTCCCACAATAAATTACGCTTTTTTCCAATTGAAACTGGCCGAGAAAAAAAAGGATTGCATTACTTATTGACAGCCGCTTGTACAAGTTAGCTTCACAGAATACACAACACCTCTCGGCAGCAGCAATGGTCGCTTGATAAGTAGGCATCACAAACTCTAAAACATGGAACAGAATTAATTAAACAATGAAGTAAGATCAGTATTATCGCAACATGACGTTAAAATTTAAATATGATTAAAAATTCAAATACTGAATCAGTGATCCAGTATCGGATATTTTTCGATGCAATAACGTAATTTCAGGAGTAGCAGCCAGAATTCGTACCGCTCTCTACAGCTCATAAAGATCCAGACGACCGATAAGTGCGGAATGAAGTTAGAACAAGCACGGAGAAAGACATTGGCCTCACCGATATAATATCTTTGTAGTCACGACTCGCGATTTTGATTACAGAGACAAGGGCGTACCCAGGATCGGAACTAGGGGGGAGGGGGCGGGGCAGGTCATTCTAGTCTCAGGAAACAAGGACTCGAGACAACATACAGCACTTCTTATTAAATAAAACAGTAAACCAGTGAAAAACTGCTTTTAATAAGCATTTTAAATACAAGAATGCACTTGTACAATCCGAGAAAACATGCAGCATTTCTTATTAAATAAAACAGTAAACTAGTGAAAAATTGCGAATATCTTCTAGGGGGTACGCCCATGTACAGAAATATAATTTCGTAATTAAAATAATAATTTCGAATATCAATAAATATAATTAAGCGTTTCGCTATGGACACGATAAGTCCTCGGCCGGCCGCGGTGGCCGTGCGGTTCTAGGCACTTCAGTCCCGAACCGCGTGACTGCTACGGTCGCAGGTTCGAATCCTGCCTCGGGCATGGATGTGTGTGATGTTGTTAGGTTAGTTAGGTTTAAGTAGTTCTAAGTTCTAGGGGACTGATGACCTCAGATGTTAAGTCCCATAGTGCTCAGAGCCCTTTAAACCCCCTTTAAACGATAAGTCCTCTATCAGTTCCAGGATCTTTTTTCTGTGTTTATCGCTTATCTTGCTTCTGGTAACGATTTATATGTGTGAAGCATTAACATTAAGCTCTAACCCAACTACAACTTGCTGATTAAGTCAGTTCAAAAGGTGGAGCAAGGCAACCACATCCACCCATAAGTTGCTGTTCTCAGAGAGAGGAATGTTTTAGGTCTATATCTAAAGTACAATACTACAAGTTTCCATTTGTTCCACAGAAACTGATTTTGGACTTTCATATGTTCTCTAAGTATTATTTCAAAGGTGTAGCCTATCACACCTATATAAAACTATTTTATTTCATGTATGCCAGATTTCGGAACAATAAAAGACCAGCATAGCCGAACTCGGTAACGTACCGCTTCAGCGATTCTGGGCGGCGAACCAGTCCCGGATAGAACCGCCTCGCGTAATAATGACGATGGTTGGAGAGCCGATCACTCTGGTTTTTAGGCTGTTTCCAACATGCAAAAAAATGGTTCAAATGGCTCTGAGCACTATGGGACTTAACATCTGAGGTAATCAGTCCCCTAGAACTTAGAACTACTTAAACCTAACCTAAGGACTTCACACACATCCATGCCCGAGGCAGGATTCGAACTTGCGACCATAGCAGTCGCGCGGTTCCAGACTAAAGCGCCTAGAACCGCTCGGCCACACCGGCCGGCTTTCCAACATGCACCTAGTAAATACCAGTCTGGTGGTTACGTCCCTCCTCAGATACACTATGTGATCAAAATTATCATGACACCTGGCTGAAACTGACTTACAAGTTCGTGGCGCCCTCCATCGGTAATTCTGGAATTCAGTGTGGTGTTTGTCCACCCTTTGGCTTGATAACAGCTTCCTCTCTTGCAGGCATACGTTCAATCAGGTGCTAGAAGTTTTCTTGGGGAATGGCAGTCCATTCTTCAAGGAGTGCTGCACTGAGGAGAGGTATCGATGTCTGTCAGCGAGGCCTGGCACGAAATCGGCGTTCCAAAACACCCCAAAGGTGTTCTATAGGATTTAGGTCATGACTCTGTGCAGGCCAGTCCATTACTGGGATGTTACTGTCGTGTAACCACTCCGCCACAGGCCGTGCATTATGAACAGGTGCTCGGTCGTGTTCAAAGATGCAATCGCCATCCCCGAATTTCTTTTCCACATTAGGATGCAAGAAGGTGCTTAATACATCAATGTAGGCCTCTTCTGTGATAGTGCCACGCAGAACAACAAAGGGTGCAAGCCCCCTCCATGGAAAACACGACCACGCCATAATACCACTGCCTCCGAATTTTACTGTTGGCACTACACACGCTGGCAGACGACTTTCATCGGGCATTCGCCATACCCTCACCCTGCTATCGGATCGCCACATTGTGTACCGTGACTCGTCACTCTACACAACGTTTTTCCACTGTTCAATCGTCCAACGTTTACGCTGCTTACACCAAGCGAGGCGTCGTTTGGCATTTACCTTCGTGATGTGTGCATTATGAGCAGCCGCTCGACCATGAAATACAAGTTTTCTCACCTCCCGCATAATTGTCATAGTGCGTGCCGTGGATCCTGATGCAGTTAGGAATTCCTGTGTGATGATCTGGATAGATGTCTGCGTATTATACATTACGACCCTCTTCAACTGTCGGCGGTCTCTGTCAGTCAACAGACGGGGCCGGCCTGTACGCTTTTGTTCTGTACGTGTCCTTCACGTTTCCACTTCACTATCACATCGGAAACAGTGTACCTAGCAATGTTTAGGACCGTGTAAATTTCGCGTACAGACGTATGACACATGTGACACCAATCACCTGACCACGTTTGAAGTCGGGGGTGTCCGTATACTTTTGATTACATACTGCAGATGTTAAGCAAACATTTAGGAAACGTTCTCACATTTGAGCATGAGATTTAGTCTGGACGCAGACAGGTGGGGTAGACAAAATCCGTACCGTTGAGGGGGGGGGGGGGGGGGGGAAGTAGTGCAGTCAGATAGGGCAAGCGGCTACCAGCTGTCACTAACTTTGCCAGTACCTATGTAACAAGGAAGAAGAAGAAGATTTAAAAACAACATTCCTGCCATTTCCATACGAGCATACCCAACAAACCAATTTATACCTACATCTCTCGGGGGAATATTAGCTCCAGAGCGTCGTCGAATGGTGAAGTACTGAAGGGCTAGAGACCCTTCTCTACTATAATGATGTGCTGCATGGGCAGAGCTATTCTGTTCCATCTGTAGTCAACTAGCAGGGCTCACAATGAGCACAAAATTCGTCAAAATTCGACCTATTTCGAATAATGTCGAATGCAGATCCATGTGAACAACCAAGGGCGCACGCCATATTGTAGAGCTCCTTTCGACCATCTTCATGTATCATTTATTTCACCCTTTTCAATGTGATAAACTACGCAACGCGATAAGGATGATCCCTGTTTGTTATTCTTCCTCGTCATTTGTTGAAGTCCTGTATGCAAATGCGCTCAGTTTTCCTTACAATACAGCTCCTATCATATACATGACATATTTTATGACTAATAGTCCCTTGGCTGAGAAGAACAGCACTACTGCGCGGTGTTCAAGAGACTAGATCAGTGGTTTCCAGCCTATCCGGGAACATTATCCCTCAGTGCGATCACTGTACAATATTTTCAACTGTTGACCAAGGAAGAGGCAGTGTCTGTGATACAGCTCGAGCACTGACTGTGCTGCACGGTCGGCTACAGCTACAGTACCCCCCTCGCACTTTCCTCGCCCCAACCCCCCCCCCTCCCCCCCAATCCCTACTCCGCGGCCATTATCAATATTGGTGCCTAAGTAAAATTAAGAATTAAAACGATTTTCGTTGAACACTTTAATTTTTAAAATAACGGAAGATAAATGGTGTTTAGTATTTATAGGTATCTTACTGAACCACAAATTAATGAGTTCTCCTTCTTCCCTGAGACCATTTGAGCTGCTTTCTTCTCAGACTCTTCTTTTGTGTACATTTTCGAAGCAATTGTCAGCGCTTCGCGAGTGCTACCTACAACTCTTCTTTCAGAAAAGAAAGTTAACTATCCGCGTAAACGGTAGTTACTTGGTACAAAACATGTTTCCTCTGCACCACCCCCGTCCCCATCAAATCTTGCTTCTCACAGCCTCATTAAAAATGACCCAAATTAAACTGTGTGCACCATACTTACTCCTAGTGTTTGTAAATCATTTTAATGGTGGACTCATTACTTCTGCATTGGCAGAAACTAGAAGAATTCAGGCTGCCAACGCGTTGTGCCTGAACAATTCCATTAATACCGCTACTGCTACCACTTCCAACAATAATAATACTGTGTAGACCATACAACAGTGTAGTAGCTATTACATAGTTTCTGCTGTACTGTAATTAGTTGATCTATCGCGAAGTGAAAAGTGAAGCAATTCCTTGTCGATTGTGAGAACTACCTACAACATGGAGAAGGCATTTTCATGAGATATTTAAGAAAACTTGTGTAAATTTAACTTTCATAGATGCATGGTAGGAAACAAAAATTATGTGGTTAAAGAGGCATCTAGGTAAGGAAGATGTCGTTCATAAATTTGTTTCACCTCCACCACATTGTGTCACGTGTTAAAGCTAGTATTTGAAAAAAAAACGTAATTACTGGTAACTTTCGTAATCAGTATTACAGTCTTACGAAATAGCTACGAGGGTTGGAACTTTAATAGTGGCAACTATTTGTTTACATCTCGTACAGAATAGATACGTCTTTCAAAGTTTTACTGACCTTCAAAGTAGACACCAACATTGTGTATAGCCCGTTGCCAGCGATGTGGAAGTCGAAGGATAGTCTTAGCAGTGCCAGTTGCGTCGACAGTTCGAGCGGAACGGTCTATTGCCCAACGAATTTGCAGCATTGATTGGCGACTCCATAGTGTCCTGTGCACTACGACCAGATAATGGGTATACTTGGAAGGATGGACAGCATTGGTCGTATATTTTTGTTTATTATCGCAAAATCGATTTTCGGTCACTTAGTGACCATCTTCAGTGCTGCAATATATAACTTAAATTAGTAAGCACTGGTGTCAATAAGCTTACGGCGATCACATAGACTCTATGTGATCACTCTATGTGATCGCCGTAAGCTTATTGACACCAGTGCTTACTAATTTAAGTTATATATTACAGCACTGAAGATGGTCACTAAGTGACCGAAAATCGATTTTGCGATAATAAACAAAAATATACGACCAATGCTGTCTCTCCTTCCAAGAATTTGTAGCAGTTCTGAAGCGAATGGAGTAAAGTGTTTCCTTCAGTTTAGAAATCGAGCTCAACTCACAAGGGCGTAAGTCAGGGGAGTGCAGTAGGTGGTATAGCACTTAGCAGCCCCATCAGTCAAAAAAATCAGTTACAGCTTGCACTCTGCGTCCTTGAGCATTGTCCTGCAAAATGATGGTCAGGTCCTGCATAAAGCGTCATCACTTCTGTCTCTATGCTGTTCGTTTTTGGAACACAACCTACACCAGCTTAGAGACAAAAGTGATGACACTTTCTGCAAGAGCTGAACATCATTTAGCAGGACAATGCTCAAGCACGTACAGCGCAAGCTGTTACTACTTTGAAACTTCCTGACAGATTAAAACTGTATGCCGGATCGAGACTCGAACTCGGGACCTTTGCCTTCCGCGGGCAAGTTCAAAAAATGGCTCTCAGCACTATGGGACTCAACTGCTGAGGTCATTAGTCCCCTAGAACTTAGAACTAGTTAAACCTAACTAACCTAAGGACATCACAAACATCCATGCCCGCGGTCCGCGGGCAAGTGCTCTACCAACTGAGCTACCCAAGCACGACTCACGACCCGTCCTCACAGCTTCAATTCTGCCAGTACCTCGTCTCCTACCCTCCAAACTTCACAGAAGCTCTTCTGCGAACCTTGTAGAACTAGCACTCCTGGAAGAAAGGATATTGCGGAGACATGGCTTAACCACAGCCTGCCTGATGTTTCCAGAATGAGACGTCCCGACTTCGAGTCTCGGTCCGGCATACAGTTTTAATCGGTCAGGAAGTTTCATATCAGCGCACACTCCGCTGCAGAGTGAAAATCTCATTCTGTTACTAATTTGTTTGACTGATGGGGCTGCTAAATGCAACACCACCTACAGCACTCCCCTGACTTAAGCCCTCGTGAGTTCAGCTCGATATCTAAACTGAAGGAAACACTTCACTCCATTCGCTTCAGAATTGCTACAAATTCGTTCGGCAATAGACCGTTCCGCTCGAATTGTCGACGCAACTGGCACTGCTAAGATTATCCTTCGACTTCCACTTCGCTGGCAACGGGTCATACACAATGTTGGTGTCTACTTTGAAGGTCAGTAAAACTTTGAAACACGTATCTGTTTTGTACGAGATGTAAACAAATAGTTGCCACTATTAAAATTCCAACCCTCGTATAATAATAATGCTCCTTTAAAAATAGTTTTGTTGCTATCCCTCTGAAAGTTACACTTTAATCCCGACCTTCCCTCCGCAGAGGTAATTACCTCAAGGTTCAAATGGCTCTAAGCACTACAAGACTTAACATCTGAGGTCATCAGTCCTCTAGACTTGGAACTACTTGAACCTAACTAACCTAAGGACAGCACACACATCTATGCCCGAGGCAGGATTCGAACCTGCGACCGTAGCAGCAGCGCGGTTCCGGACTGAAGCGCCTAGAACCGCTCGTCCACAGCCGCTTCAGTTACCTCAAGGTTGGGGACTACTGATGTAGACGCTACGTTCTTGAAGCACAACTAATATTACAAACTGGTTGCGATTCACTGACGACTGACGGCGGAATTTTTACCCGAAATATGTCGCCACCTTCTAGAAACACATGGAAACGGAACTTAACACAGTACACAATATTCTGGGTTAATTAGTCCACTATATGTGAAAACTGGCCTGGAGACGAACGAGTGAGACATTCCTGACTTGTCTCTGATATGCACACGACGATTGTGGGGCACACAAAAATGTAGGGATGGAAATGGTCATTATCATTGACAGACAGATACCGCTTGCAAATGAAACTATATGGTTTCAGAGACCTTTCCGAGTCTCAAACATGTATGATGAATATTTGTGGACTGAAGCAATGAAGATAAATTTTTATCCAGTGTGGGATACGCCACGCTGGTACCATCTTTTTGCATCACCGCACCAGCTACCTCGCACCCGTCCCTTCTCAATCCAAATTCCCGTTCATGCTTCAGTCTACTACGTGCTATGGTAGTTCGTGCAGTTTCGCAAAGCCACTGTGGCAGGGTGTCGTAGTGATTAGCACATGTGCCTAGTGAGCAAGGAATCCGGGTTCTGACACCAGCCTTGGTGCCATATTGTCAGTAAGTTCATGGGACAAAATATTAGCCATGCTTTTAATGTACTAAACTGCTTTGAAACGCTGTAGATGGTGTAACCAGTCATGTATGCTTCCAATGCTGTCGTAAGTCATGGATCACCAGGCCGGTTAGCCGTGCGGTCTAACTCACGGCTTTCCGGATTGGGAAGGAGCGCCTGGTCCCCGGCACGAATCCGCCCGGCGGACGTGTGTCGAGGTCCGGTGAGCCGGCCAGTCTGTGGATGGTTTTTCGGCGGTTCTCCATCTGCCTCGGCGAATGCGGGCTGGTTCCCCTTATTCCGCCTCAGCGACACTGCTGCGCAAACAAGTTCTCCATGTACGCGTACACCACCATTACTCTACCACGCAAACATAGGGGTTACACTCGTCTGGTGTGAGACGTTCCCTGGGGGGGATCCACAGGGGGCCGAAACGCACAATAACTCTGAAAGAGTGGTTTGGTGTGGGGCGGTGGAGGGGTGAAGTGGACTGCGGTAGTCGTCATGGGGTTGTGGACCAATGCAGCTGCGGCGGGGAAGGAGTCTCTCCGTCGTTTCTAGGCCCCCGGTTAACATACAAGTCGTGGACCGAATTGCAGAGTGTGGTTCAGTACATTGTTTGGAGTCAACGCAGTGACATTGGCCGACATGGAGCATAACGACAGTAGGAGCTAACGTGTTTCGACGTACCCCTGACCACACTATGAATGAAACTGCCGGATTTATTGCTGTAGCAACGTGAACTGCTCAACGTGTCTGCGACAACTTGTGTCCCGTGTAACACTGCATACGAACAGTGGCCATAAAAAGATTCTGACCAGCAAGGGTACAAAGAGAGAGTCACGCGTTTTCAACGACCGAGTAAGAATCACTGCTGTCAGTGAATTCAGGTCCGTCCCAACCAGTTTCCTAGCAAACACAGAGAAGGGAACAGCATGCAGTTCACATTTGGAGTCGATAACTTCTCGACACATACAGCTGTTCGCTTTCAATGGGTCAGGCAGCATAGAAATTGGACAGTAGTTGACTGGAGGCGTTTGGTATGCCTCCTGGTCGTGATTTTGTCTCTTTTCAGTTGATGCAAGATGTCGTGTGCACCGATGGCCGAATGTGGTATTTAATCCTCGGCTTGTGGAGGGTGCAGTTACGGTCGGAGGTGAGATCGTGAACAAATAATAAATGGACGTTCCTGCCCGATGTTCGCGTCAAACTGGTGCCAATGTTTAGGAAGCTATATGACACGCTAGTACAAGTGGGGGTGGGGAGGGCGGGGTGGGTGGGGGGGGGGGAGTTGCGCGGCTGATCAGTTTAATAGGTCATTACTTTTAAAATGATCCTCACACCAGGCGACGCTTCACGTCAGTTCTACAGCTAGTTCATAAGTTACATGTACTACAGATCATTCGAATGATTCTTTTATCGAACAGATGTGGAACAAGTCAGTTTACAGGATATGTATACGTAATAAGTGTTAACATTTATGAAGATATTATTAGTCGTACTCACTCAACTACATTTAAAAAAATCACCATGGAATACAAAGATTTGTTAAGAAGAAATGGTTTTAGGTTAGACTTAAAACTTGCTTTCCTTCCTATCAAACATTTTATCAAATGATCAAAAAAATTATGCTCTTTCTCAGCAACTAACAGCTTTAACAGTGGGTAATAAAGGTCATTTTTTTCTTGTAGCATTTGTGCGTGGATATCAAAATTCTTCTCAAATTTTGATGGATTATTTATGACGCATTTCACTAACGAGTATATGAATTGTGGATGTGCAGCTAAAGTGCCTAACTTCTGCCACAGCTACCTATATAACGACTGTGGGCGAACACACACAACTGTAACTTCCTGCTTTTGTGCAGTCAATATTTTCTTCCAAAATCATATATTATTCAAGAAAGTAATTCCATTAGACATTGAGTGGTAATATGAAAGATATGCTACAATGTTCATTGATTTGCATGCAAGACTAGCAGTTATGCGAAGAGCATAAGCATTTGAACCTAACTATTCGAAGAGTTCTGTAACATGCTTCTTCCATTTCATGTTTTCATCAGTTTGTACACCCAAAAATTTGGAGCGTTCTATCCTGTTTATTGACACTTGTTCATCTACTAAGTCAATTTTGATATGATTATTTATTGTACAGAATTGAATACAGAGTGTTTTGTCAAAATTTAGAGGAAGACCATTTTCAGAGCACTGCTTAATAATTCTTTGAAAAACATCACCAATAATCTCTTACGTTAGTTTTTCTCTAATGGGATCCACTATTAATTTACGACACAAGAATCGTCTGCAAAAAGTACCGATTCTGCTTGATGAATGTTAAGCGGAAGGTCATTCACATATACAGGGTCATTCTCATTAGCGCTTAATCATCCCCAAGGCGACTTAGATTATGCTGAGATAAATAATTTAATACAAGACACGCAGAGCCGCAAATGTTGCGAAATACCCCAAAAACAGATGATAAATGTTGAATACGTGACGTCACCAGATGACGTCCCTCGCCGCATGTGCAGTGGTTAGGCTTGACTTTGAATGGATGATTGAGTGGTGTAATACTTGCATTGGAGCAAACGGTGCACATTTCGATTACCTCCTGTAAATGTGATCTATCGTAAAGGAAAAAGCTACAAAATTATTGTCCTCGCTGTAACCGAAGGAAGGCAGTTTTTATTTTTTATTTCTTCCTTCTGTCGTTTCACTTTTTGGTTGCAGACATACTCTACTGAAGAAAACGTAGGTCATTTAATGGTAACGACGCATTAGGAAACTTTTACGTGTGACACAATACTGTAGGTTTTTTCTTTCACTGTATTTTGCAGTATCCAATGGAGAGAGCGTGGGCAGTTAACAAAATAATAAACCTTACCTTAGTGTAAATACATAAATACTTGACGCAATGAAAAAAATACTGCTTGTCAGACGCAAGACGCGAACCCTGAGCTCCATGCGCTAAAGTCACGCGCGTAGGCTCAGAGCCACATCGACGTGAATACCTGTCTTGGGTCGGGATGAACAGGTGGGACACACCGATAGGCTCAACCACCGCACGTACGGCGACGTACGTCATCTGGTGACGTCGTATGTTCAACAGTTGACATCCACTTCTGGCAATTTTTCCGATATTTGCGGACACATATGTCTTACATTAAATTAGTTGGTGAATGACGCAACCAGCCATAAATAGTTTTTAAATGTTTTATTTTAGTGCCCATCTTCAGATGCCTAATACTTCTCGTTACACTGATTTTTGATCAATAGCGTGTCGCCTACTCCACATTGCACAATAACATTTGAGTGTTTAGCGCCAATTCGTCAGTTGTTTCATTAATGACAATACACTAAAGGGCTTGCATTTTTATGGAAGCGGGTAAGTTTACTTTTATTAATGAAACAACTGATGAGTGGTGATAAATACTCAAATAATCTTGTGCATTGTGGAGCAGACGACATGCTGTTGATCAAAACATCTGTGTAAAGGAAGTATTAGCCATCTGAAGATGGGCATGGTAGCCCGAAGCCAGTTATGGCACTAAAACAAAAAATTTTAAAGTATTTGTGACTCGGTGCGTTATTCAACAACTATCATTAACAGCCGCCGAGGTCACAAGATCCAACATGCGTAAAATAACCTTATATTAAATTGTTTCAGCGTCTTCTATGTACAGGGTAGCAATTATTGAACTCTATGGGAAAAAAACCTAATTAGTTCCAAACTACGGCATGCACACATTTTGTTCAAGATGTAAACGCCACTACAGACATTCAGATTTAGATGATGATATGTTCGAAATGCCTGCCATCATTGGCTATGAGGAGGCGCAGACGAATAGCGAAATTCTGAATGACCCACTGAAGTGTCGGAACATCGATGCTGTCAGTGACCTCTTGAATGGCTGTTTTGAGCTCGGCAATGGTTTTGGGGTTATTTGTACACATTGTATTTAATATAGCCCCCACGAAAAATTGTCGCTTGCGTTCAGATC
Source organism: Schistocerca nitens (assembly GCF_023898315.1). Classification (NCBI taxonomy): domain Eukaryota; kingdom Metazoa; phylum Arthropoda; class Insecta; order Orthoptera; family Acrididae; genus Schistocerca; species Schistocerca nitens. The sequence continues at coordinate 365,946,342 of NC_064620.1, read as the reverse complement.
CGGAGAACATGCTGGCCAATCCGAGCCCATGCCAGTGGCCTGTGGGTACCACAGAGTCAAAATGCGGTTCCCAAAGTGCTCCTCCAGGGCACCTAACACTCTCCTGCTTCGATGGGGTCGCGATCCGTCTTGCCACATCTTGTCGAAATGAGGGTCACTTTGGATAATGAGAATGAAATCATTTTCCAAAACCTTCACGTACCGTTCGGTAGTCACCGTGCCATCAAGGAATATCGCACCGATTATTCCGTGACTGGACACTGGACACAACACGGACATTGGACTCATCACAATCAGCCGTTGAGGGTGAAGAGACTTCTCTATAGCAAAATGTGGATTCTCGGTTTTCCAAATGCACCGTTTTGCTTATTGACGAACCCATCCAAATGAAAGTAGGCTTGGTCGCTAAACCAAACCATACAGCGCATACTAATTCTTATCATGCCCCGCGGCCAACCGCGCAGTTTGAACGTCCTAATGCAAACCGTTGAGAAGTTATGACGATTTTCTTTCATATACACTACTGGCCATTAAAATTGCTACAGCACGACGATGACGTGCTACATACGCGAAATTTACCGGACAAGAAGCAGATGCTGTGATATGCAAATGGTTAGCTTTTCATAGCATTCACAAAAGGTTGGCGCTAGTGGCGACACCTACAACGTGCTGACATGAGGAAAGTTTCCAACCGATTTCTCATACACAAACAGCAGTTGAATGGCGTTACCTGGTGAAACGTTGTTGTGATGCCTCGTGTAAGGTGGAGAAATGCGTACCATCACGTTTCCGACTTTGATAAAGGTCGGATTGTAGCCTATCGCGATTGCGGTTTATCGTATCGCGACATTGCTGCTTGCGTTGGTCGAGATCCAATGACTGTTAGCAGAATATGGAATCTGTGGGTTCTGGAGGGTAGTGCGGAACGCCGTGCTGGATCCCAACGGCCTCGTATCACTAGCGGTCGAGATGACAGGCATCTTATCCGCATTGCTGTAACGGGTCGTGCAGCCGCGTCTCGATCCCTGAGTCAACAGATGGGGACGTTTGCAAGACAACAACCGTTCGACGACGTTTGCAGAAGCATGGACTATCAGCTCGGAGACCATGGCTGCGTCTACCCTTGACGCTGTATCACAGACAGGAGCGTCTGCGATGGTGTACTCAACGACGAACCTGGGTGCACGAATGGAAAAACGTCATTTTTTCGGATGAATCCGGGTCCTGTTTACAGCATGATGATGGCCGCATCCGTGTTTGGCGACATCGCGGTGAACGCACATTGGAAGCGTGTATTCGCCATCGCCATACTAGCGTATCACCCGGCGTGATGGTATGGGGTGCCATTTGTTACACGTCTCGGTGACATCTTGTTCGCATTGACGGCACTTTGAACAGTGGGCGTTACAGTTCAGATGTGTTACGACCTGTGGCTCTACCCTTCATTCGATCCCTGCAAAACCCTACATTTCAGCAGGATAATGCACGACCGCATGTTGCAGGTCATGTATTGGCCTTTCTGGATACAGAAAATGTTCGACTGCTACCCTGGCCAACACATTCTCCAGATCTCTCACCAATTGAAAACGTCTGGTCAATGGTGGCCGAGCAACTGGCTGGTCACAATATGCCAGTCACTACTCTTGATGAACTGTGGTATCGTGTTGAAGCTGCATGAGCAGCTGTACCTGTAAACGCCATCCAAGCTCTGTTTGACTCAATGCCCAGGAGTTTCAAGGCCATTATTACGGCTAGAGGTGGTTGTTCTGGGTACTAATTTTTCAGGATCTATGCACTCAAATTGCGTGAAAATGTAATCACATGTCAGTTCTAGTATAAAATATTTGTCCAATGATTACCCGTTTATCATTTTCAATTCTTCTTGGTGTATCAATTTTAATGGCCAGCAGTGTTAGTTCCATAATTGAAACCCTGTAGCTTCGGAGGTTTTGTAAACGTTAATAAGAATCGTACTCGATAAGGAATAGGTGTGGACCTAAAAATCAACCTTGTTGGATTCCTGTTGTGATTTGCCCCCAACCACTAAAAGTTTCTCACCTTGCAGCATTGTTCGAATTATTCAGACCAACTTTTTGCATTCTTTTTGTTGAGTATGATACAAACCAGCTGTGTGCAAATCGAAATTTTTCGAAGAGAGTAGCATGATCCACACAAACGAATGCCTCGGAAGGGAAAGTTAGGGTGGTGTAATACTTTAGTACGGAAATTTTATCGAAAGTAGTTGGAGAATACTCAGTATTGTAAAACACTCAGTATAATGTCGTTTATTGAAACTGAACTACACTTCTCGAACAGTCACTATATACACACAAAAACAAATAACTTGTAGACGACCATTCAAGAGCGTCGGTGAGGTCTGTCGGAGCTGGTCCTAGCTCGGCGAGGAACTGGCTGTACTGCTGCTGCGCTGGCCTTATAAAGCCGGCGGCGGTCGGCGGAGTACTCCAACTTGCCCTGTATCTGTGAGGCGGCCTCTGCAGAAAAAGGTTCGCATTAGTCTCTAGCAAGTTCTGTTTGTTTTGAAGAATTGTTTTCCTCTTGGTTGCACCTGCAAGTGTTTGTGTATGATATATGGTACACAGGGGTGTCTTGAGTGCAGTCTGCCTGGCAGGGGCCGTCTGTGGCAGACGTAACAGTAGTGGATCTTGTTTCTTGCTGGGGAGGAGTGCCGGCAGTGACGGCGAGCTGGCTGTTGCAGCGGACTCGATGTCGCTGTCGTCGCCGCCGGCGCAGAGCCCGCGGGACTCTGAGCGCGGCCCGCCGTCCTCGGCGGCGCCCTGCTCGGCGACGCCGTCGTCGGCGGCGCTGCAGCTGCCGCCCGAGGTGCGCCGCCTGCCTGAGGGCGCGCGCCACCTGCTGCTGGGACACGTCGCCGCCGCCAGGGTCGCCCCGCGCTGCCGCAAGATCGCGCTCTACGTCTGCGCCGCCGACTCGCAAGGTACGCGCCTGCTCGCTCTGATCGTACAAGATGTTTTGCTAACAGAAGACCCCCCCCCCCCCCCATAGCTGACGCGCCACTTCCTGGGCACAGGCGAGAGATGGCGAGTCGTCCGGCCTGAATGTGGCTTTCAGGGGGTTTTCCACATCCATCGATGTTATGGTTGTACACTGACCAGCCAGAACATTATGACTACCTGCTTGATAGCTGGTATGTTCGCCTTTGCCGCGGATAACTGTGGCGACGCGTCGTGGCATGGAAACAAAGAGACCTTAGTAAGTCGCTGGTGGTAGTTCGCACCACATCTGCAGTACATCACCTAACTCCCGTAAATTCATAGGAGGAGGTTGATTAGCTCTGACACCATGTTGAGTGACATCTGAGATATATTCAGCTTCAGATCTGGCGAGTTGGGGGACCAGCACATCAACTGGAAATCGCGATTGACTCATCACACTCCTGGCTCTGTAAAATGGCGCATTATCTTGTTGAAAAATGCCCATGTCATGAACAGATGTACGTGGTCTACAACCAGTGTACGATACTACCTGGACGTCATGGTGCCTTGCACGAGTTCCAGTGTATCCACAGTTATCCACGTGAATGTTCGCCAGGGAATAATCGAGCTGCTGGCAACTTGTCTCCGTCCCTCAGTCCCACAGTACAGGTGTCAAGGAGCTGTACTTCTGGAAGACGACTGATTCGCGCCCTCCTATCAACATGATGAAGAAGGTACCTGTATTCATTAGACCATACAATGGTCTGTCACTGCGTCAACTTCCAGTGCCGATGGTCATGTGCCCATTTCAGTCATAGTTGCCAATGTCGTGGTGTTAACATTGGCACATGCAAGGGTCGTGGGCCGTGGAAGCCCATCGTTAGGAGTATCCGGTGCACTGTCTGTTCAAGTACACTTATACCCTGACCTTTATTTCTTACATATTCCGACCTCGCCATCGTATTCTGCGTATCAAGACGTTTCATTCGAGCCCAAACTCGATAGAGTCAATTTTATATATTTCCACTTAATTAATAAATAAATCGCAAGTGTGCACCGAGATTAAAAAGTTCAGGCTGGCGTACACAAACATTCAAGACACGACGGCCACAGGAGGTTTTGTTCGGTGGAGGCAACCAGCCCGCTGGAAAGTCCATAGAAGGGTGAGGTAGCACGCAGCTGCGCCAGGTGGCCGAGTGCCCACGGACCAAAACGGTTTTTGCCAGAGAAAAGGGATAATGGCCTGCCCGTTCACCATAAAAGCAAAACCCGCTGGATTTTTTGGGAGAGCCCCAGCATACACATTTTTTTGATGGACCTAGTGCACAGTTTCAGAGATCTCACAAGTGGACAGTAAACGCCTAACGCAGATGCTATATATTTCCGGATTGGTCGGCTTAGCCATTCTCCCATTTGTAAGAGTAACGCTGATTGGTGGACTATTTCTGACGCAATGAGCAGGAGGAGTGAGGTAAAGACAGCAGATGATAGACCCTTCCGCTTTCTGCGTGGAGGGAAGTCGTTCCTGTGACACTCTTGTAGTGGGAACACGTAGCAGGAGTGAGTGCGCTCGTGCGTGTACGCAGAGAGCGATGAACAAAGTCTCTACTCAGTACTGCACTGGGAGAGCACCTCTGTTGCTAGCGAATCGGAGTGATACTCTATATTGAGTTGCTCGTGATTAAGTGTTTGTTCACTGTGTTGGCTGCGACACTTAATGTGTGGTGTGAACACAGAGTATTAGTTAGCACCTGCAAGTGAACATTGAGCGGTATCGTGGTGGACTGGTTATCTGACAGAAGTACCACGCCAATAATTAGACTAGGGGCAGATAGGAGTCCTTGACTTCATCAAGGCGTAGTGAGAGTTTGATTGGCGAATGTCAATCCAGATAGAAAGAGATAGTTTTGTCATTTTTCAGCAGCGAACGACGCAGGCAGCAGTCGTCGCAGCTCATGGTATTGTGCGCTACAGCATAGGTGATCCCCATCTTTCCTCCATTAGAAATAACATACTTCATTCACATCACTCCATTACATTTCTCACGCGACAGCCTCGAGCGTACTTAGAAAAATTCAGTCAGATAATTATTCAAGTTGAGTAGATGCGGCTCTCAGCCATTCTTCCGGGTAAATAACATTCTTAAAGAAAAGGAATAAAAGAGCTTTCCCACACTTTGTATATAAATGTCATTAACAGGATTCCTATCCATAATAGGTAACCTCCTATTCCGAAAAGAACCCGGAAATTTGTGTATCAGTTTATAAATAAAAGTTTCATATGATTTTTCTTAAATTTTGCAATAAATAATATTTTCCATTCGTTTAATGTTTTTCTTACACTAACTAGCAATACTCCAGTCCCCAAGTATCCCACTAGTTACGTAAGAAAACAGAACATTGTGTGTCTTTTCCTGACAGCGGACGACTCCAGAAGATATTTATTGCTGAAAGTTTTTAAGGCATTTCTGTTTGGTGCGTTAGAAGCGTCTGTCTGACTTCTGTAGTAGTGTTGGGTGGAAATTGCTTCTTGCAGGAGCCAAAGGGTACTTGTCAGATCAATCCGTTGCGCAACTCATCAACAAAACACCCACACACTGACACTTGTCCATCATTAAAGTCTGACGTTAGTTGCGCCATAATTCTCGAGCCCTCCTGTTTTACCAGTCCGCCCAGACTACGACGCCCGACATCCGCCTGGATGTGGTTTCACCTTGATTTGACGCATGCTGAAGACACTCACCACAGCGCTCCTCAAACGCCTGACATTTCGTACAGTTTCCGAAATGCTCGTGCCGAACCTCCAGGCCATCACAATCTGCCCTCAGTCAAACTCAGATAGATCACATGCCTCCGCCATTCTACACAGGGACAGCACCCCCACTGATACTACATGCACTGTGTGTGTGTCTGACCAATAGCCATTTCTCGCCAGGTGAAACTGCTATCGCCTGTACGAGTTTATATCGAAGTAGGTCGGCGGTCATAACGTTCTGGCTGATCAGTGCACTTAAACTGACAGTGCTCCAAGTGTTTCAACATGGGCTGTATACTTGTGCATCGCAGGATGCTGAAACATCGTTAAGTACGTTCATTAATCGGTGAGTTCGCGAATATACTGAAAGATAATAGTTCCACTTTCTGTAACCAGGTGAAAATACGACGCTGTTAGCAGTCAGAATGTCGTGTGGGTGCAGGAAAAGGGGAGGAACAATCACACATGATAACGGTGATTCTGGCATGTTTATTAGGATATGACCACAATACGCCATATATTTTCAGTATGGTCTCCCGACTCAGCAACGTGCTGCGTCCATAAACGGCGTGGCCAACAGTTGCTCGCAGTACATCCGGTGTAATCACAGAGAGATGTCGTCGTATATTAGCCTTCAGATCAGAAAGATTCTGGTCACATCCCTGATAGACACGAGCTTTCGGACATCTCCACAGTCAGAAGTTACGCTGATTTAGGCCGGGGAATCTTGAAGGGCACACATATGAAATTGCCTTGAGATGATGTGGTCGTTACCAAAGGTTTCTCCAAGCAAATCTTTTACCTACCAAGAGACTTGGGGTGTCGCCGAATCTTGCACGAAAATAAAGGAACAAGATTGCAAAGCTGGAAGCAAGTGTTGCACAATGATGTCCTTATAATGTGCAGATGTCACTGTACACCTGAAAAGCCCGTGATGGTGCCATGTCCTCGAAGAAAAACGGACCGAGAATAAAGGAGCTTATGAAATCAGACTACAGTGTCCCATAAGATGAGTGGCTCGATGTTACAGCACAACTTGTGGCAGAGTACAACCCCATATGTGACAATTCTGTGCATTCACGGCACCGTGCCTCGTCGGTCCAAAGAATATTCTCTGGCCACATGTCATCCACCTCTATGCGTGCCAAAAAGGAAGGGCTAAGTCACGGTATTGTAACCCATCTTGGGGATTCATTTGTTGCACATTCTCAGTCTTGTAGGGATATCAGCGTAAAATGCGCCACAAAATATTTTGAACTCTTGACCAAGGAACCGGCAGTTTCTGTGATACAACTCGAGCACTGATTGTGCTGCACGGTCGGCTACAGCTACGGCAACTCCGGCAACAACTGGCATGGGAATGATGCAGGTCCCTCTCCCTGCTGCCCCACCTTCAAATTTATTCATCATATTTTTAGCCAATTTATTATGGGGCCCTTTATAGCTGTTTCTGTCTTCGATATTCCCTTAATGCAGCGCTACTATTCCTGTCGTTCTGATAAAAACATGGTCTTTCTTCTCAATAGCATTGCGTTTCGTAAGGAAAACGTCAACCTTCTTATCCCTTTATAGCAACAGTCACTTTACAAAAGAAAACAGCACGCGTCGCCAAGTCATGAACAGAATAATGAAGTCAAAGCTGGAAACATTTCCCATTCTGCATACAGCGCCATATTTTCACTCGGTGGTAGAAAGTGAAACTAATATTTTTCAGCATACTTAGCGAGCGTACCAATTAATGACCACACCTACGTTTTTTCAAGGTCCTGCGAACATCGTCAGATTAATCACAGCCACCCAGTCGATAAATGGTCGGCTGGCACCAAGTATACGCCCCAGCTACACTTATCGCAAACACTTAGAAAACATTACCACGCTTGAATGTGTGATCTACACTAAATGGAGGCAGATGGTGTACACCAACTCCTCGGCAGAGGGAGTGGTGTTGTCGTAAAGGGCATCCAGCCACAGGTGAACAAGTGAATTGTCAGTTTCGAGATTCGACATCCGTTCGTTAGTGAACCATACCGCCATTAACAACAAAGATACGACCAGACGTAGTTCCTTCGCGGATATGTCATTGGCTTGATGAATTTTTTATTAATTGCCTGTTAATACCTGACAGAAGGGCACTGAACGGAATGGATCGGTAAATCAATCCACACTGCATTTCAAATTATGGCATTCTCACATGCCGTCGATTGAATGAAACGCCAACGCCGAGGTTTCTCAGAAATAAAGTTTTGACTTTGAACTTGTTGGGAGGCGGCTGATGTCTCAAGTTTTACTATTCTCCCTGCGCCCATACATGTTATAGTAGCGGTCTGTGAAGTGCAATTTGGGTATTAGCTAAACTTCTTTTGCTGTAGGAGACAATACCTATGTTTAAAAACACCTCGATGCTAATTTTTATGTGAATTATGCGATACATGTGAACACATGTAAGTAATTGGTTCATTCAGCGTAAGTTGTAGATAATAAAAGCACTGATGAGCCAAAGCATTATAACCATCTGCTTGATCTCTTGTTTCTCCGTCTTTGGAACGACATACATCACTTATTCTGCGTATCAGGGATCCAACAGTTTGTTGGTAGGCTTGTGGAGACACGTGGGATTAGATGTCTGCGCAAAGGTCATGTAATTCGTGCCGCGGTGATGGCCCCCGATGGCGATCCATATGGGTTCAAAAATGGTTCAAATGGCTCTGGGGACTATGGGACTTAACTGCTGTGGTCATCAGTCCCCTAGAACTTAGAGCTACTTAAACCTAACTATCCTAAGGACATCACACATATCCATGCCCGAGGCAGGATTCGAACCTGCGACCGTAGCGGTCGTGCAGTTCCAGACTGCAGCGCCTAGAACCGCTTGGCCACTCCGGCCGGCCATATGGGTTCCTTTGGATTTGCATCAGGTGTATTTGGTCACCGAGACATCGACGTCAGTGCATTACAGTGCCCCTCAGCCCACTGTAACTAGGTTGCGGCTCTGAGACACGGACAGCTACATTGCTGAAAGAAGACGCCGCCGTCGGAGAAGACGTCAACCATGAAGGGATGCAAGTGTTTCGCAGCTGTCAGCGTGTCCTCGGCTGCTACCACAGGTCCCACTCAAGAGCTGGAGAATGTCTCCAGCGCGCCACGGACGCATCCTGATGAGAGCGTTATCATGCTATCCCATAGCATAATAACGCTCTCATGAGCATGCGTCCCTGGCGCGCTACACTATTCGAGACGCCGTTCACCTCGATGACGGCGTTTATGGAGACGACCATCGACCTAGTTTAGCAAAAATGTTATTCACCCGAAGAGCCGACACTTTTCCACAGATCTACGGTCGAATCGCGATGGTCCCGTGCGCAATGCGCACTGCAGTCGTAATTGCCGAGATCGTTGGGTCAACACGTAGGGATGGTCCGCTGCGGAACTCCGTGTTTAACAATGAACAGTGTACTCCGAAAGACTTGTGCGTGCAACAGCATTGTGCTCCTTCAGCAGAGATGCTACAGATCACCATCTAGCCTACTTTACAGAGTAGACAAGCCTCCTAACCCTATGTCCTCTGAAGAGTCGTGGACGTCCAAGCATTAGCGCCTAGTGGTAGTTTCACTGTCGTTCTACCTCTTTCCGTAGATGTTTTAGTCATCACATAAAAACTTGGACTTAGACAACGAGCAACAAGCGTAAGAAAAAGGTAAATAAAATGCATTTTGTTTGTAATTATTTCCTCTTAATTATAGTGAAGCCGTGAAAGAATGGTGAATAAAATATTATACCTAAATGCATTTACTTTGTTGGACGTTTAACTTTACTGCATACTCACTGCGACGGAATATTACAACTGCCAAGTGTTCATGAAGATTGGAATGTTTCTGTAATGGAGCACACAAATCTGAAAGCGAAAAATTGTTTAGGTTTTAGAATACCATTATAAAAAAACAGCTTACAATGTGCATAAAGAAGAATATAAATTGATGAAATAAGTTTTGTACATAAATTGATGAAATTTTTCCTGTCAAGAAGTCAGTTTATTGGAGGAGATAAACGCAGTTGGAACTTAGAGATAAAAAACACGACGCAAAAGGCAGGAAGGCTTCTAAATAACGTTTGATGTCGATGTATTCAAGTATTTGAACGATATTTTTCCTCAGCACTTCACCTTACAAACTGTGTGGCTATTGTGATTACGTAGGCTTTCCCAGCGTAAAAACTCTTGAAAGTCTCTTCGGGTTTGCTGCCGGATCCTAAAATCAACTTGACTCGATATTTCGGCGATCCGTCTGGTCGCCATCTTCAGGAGAATGCTGCTTCTGCTGATGAGTCCCGCTGATAACTGACGCCAGGCTGCAAATCGACGTCCTATATAGGCCACCGTTCAGTACACGACACATACGCCGCCCATCACGGTTGCTGCCCTCGAAGACAGCGAAGTGGCGCCGCCCGTAGTGGAACACTGCTGGCAACGATGTATCGTACTCACGGCCGCACCGAAGAACGTTCAATTTTGATGCGAGATAATACAGGATTCCACGTCTTGCTAAGAGGAAACCCATTGTCTCTGTTGATTAAATTATACGCCAACCTAATTTCAATCACCTCTTTGTAGACACTGTTCCAAAAAACCGAAATGTTGGCAACTACCACAGTTTCATCAAATTTCATACTGTGTACCTCATTTAAGCAGTGTTCTGCTACTGCCGATTTTTCCGGCTGTTGTAGCCTCGTATGACGGCAATCTCCCACACACCTGTCATGTACTGTGCGAATCGAACGGCCAATGTAAGCTTTCCAACATTGACACGGAATTTTGAAGACACTGGGTTTCCTAAGTCCCAAATCATCTTTCACAGAGCCAGATAGTGCCCTAATCTTAGAAGGTGGACGGAACACACTCTTAATGTTAAAATTTCTTAAAATTCGTCCAATCTTAAACGATATGCCTCCAGCATAAGGAAGAAAGGCCAGCAGTCTATGTTACTCTTCATGCACCTCCGGAGATGGTCCAAACTCCATAGCCCGACGAATCTGCTTCTCGGAGTGTCCATTTTCCTTAAAAACAGCCATCAAATGCGCAAGTTCTTGGGTTAAGCTGTCCGCGTCGGAAATGGCATATGCTCTCCGTACCAAAGTCCTAAAGACGCCACTGCTTTGGTGTGCTGGATGACAACACTTGGGATGCAGATAACAATCTGCATGCGTCGGCTTTCGGTGAACACTGTGTCCCAAAGTACCATCTGGTTTTTTATAAACCGTAACGTCTAAAAATGGAAGCATCCCATCACTTTCAACCTCCATAGTAAATTTGATGCGGGGATGAACACAGTTGAAGTGGTCCAAAAACCTATTAAGAGCATCACATCCACGTGGCCAGACGAAAAAGGTATCATCTACATATCTCCAGAAGCACGTTGGTTGCAAAGCTGAAGTCCTCAGTGCCATATCCTCGAAGTCCTCCATAAATAAATTGATGAACCACACAGCGTAAGAAAACAAATGATGTACCCAGAAGGGGAGGAGGAAAAGAAATGATATTTCAAGGGTTCAGAGAGTATGTGCTGTTATTTTTGTGATTACAAAATCGAGTCACAATTACAAAGAATTTAGCCGTATGAGCCCACTTATCAGTAGAATGTTGCATCCTGTCTGCCATGGACTCATGAAGTGATTCGGTTGGGAATCTGTTATATCATCTCTTGGAAGAAGCTGGCCCACAATAGTAACTGGTCGTTGATACCTTGATACAGGCACTGGGACAGAGCTGGTCCCAAACATTTATTGGGGACGGACCTCGGGATCTCGCTGGCCATCGGAGTACCTCAACACCACGCAGACAGTTCGTAGAGCCAGGTGCCGTGTGTAGATGCGCATTGTCCAGCTGAAAAGTGGCACCACGATATTATATCGTGAGAGATAACACATGAGAAAGCAGGACGCCGTGACGTACCATTGTGCAATCAATGTTCCCTCAATAACTACCAGCGGTGATCTGTCATTATATCCGATGACTCCCCACACCATCACGTCACGAGTAGCACAGCACTGCTCTGCATTTTCAGAACACTGGAGGAAGGCGACCTGTCCCCAGGGCACCGCCAAACAGCGCGTTGGTGGTAATGTAACTTAGTACACAGCCGCGATTCATAGCCATACATAATGTGGCGCCGTTTATCAACAGTCCATGCTTCCCGGTCACAGCACCATCCAAAACGCAGCAGTTTGTGTTGTGGGGTTAACGGCAGCCTAAGCATGGGACAGTAATTTCTTAGAGCGGTTGCTGCTAGTCTCAGACCAATATGCCGATCCTCCCTTACGGTGGTCATATGCGATCTACCGAAACCTTGACGACAAGCATGCCCGGCATTCCATTGCCGTGAATACCACTATCACGTCCGCGTGCCTCACATATCTCGATACTGAACAACTCGACAAACAAGCCAAATGAAGACCCACAACGAGGCTCCTTTCAAGCTGTCAGCTGATGATAATGGTCTCTCATCTCCTTGTTCTTCACAGTACTAACTCACCTCCGACGCTGTTCATGCCCCTTATATAAGCTGCCAGCCCTCTTAACAACTCTACAAATGCACTCTTATGGTCATTCTACCTATCACAGGGAATTGCAGCTGAAGTTACGTTGACAATGCGTGCTTCAGTTCCTTCGTCAGTCAATTCATATCATTGCTAAATCTTTAATTCTGATACAGTATTTCCTTTCTTGGGCACCTCATAACATCATTTTCACTGTTCGGTAGTGGGCTAAGTGAAGTGACTTTGTGTTAACGTTACGTATAGCACCATGACACCACCATGTCAGCTTTCAATTGACGCTAACAGAACCCAACGTGTTGTACTGACCAGTGAATATTCAGGAGAGGCGAAATTAGCATTGGGTATGACTTAAGGAAGCGAATATCAGATTGTTTCTGACAAGATAGTATCATATTACAATATCAGCGGCGAACTTGTTGCTATTCGAGACGAGTAGGCTATGTGTCGGCTCTCTTCACTCCCTCCATACCATCATAAGCTCAACACTACCATGTACACACACTCATCACAGCCAACCAAACGACACACATACACATTCAGTTCATAGGTGGGAGAAAAACAATGGCAAACCACCTCCACTAGAATCTTGCCAAGAGTCGTAATGCAGAATTCCTGCATCTCCTCCTCTTTCTCATTCCCTGAGTACACGACCAGTTGACTGCGAAACGACAACAAATGGGGTGAACACATAAATTAGCATTAGGGAAGCGGCTGGTCCCGGCGGAGGTTCGAGTCCTCCCTCGGGCATGGGTGTGCGTGTTTGTCCTTAGGATAATTTAAGTTAAGTAGTGTGTAAGCTTAGGGACTGATGACCTTAGCAGTTAAGTTCCATAAGATTTCACACACATTTGAACATTTGCAATTTAGGGAAGCCAAATGGAACTCTTACACTGGTCAGCCAGAACATTACAGCCGGCCGGTGTGGCCGAGCCGTTCTAGACGCTTCAGTCTCATGGATGTGTTTGATGTCCTTAGGTCCTAGGGGACTGATGACCTCAGATGTTAAGTCCCATAGTGCTCAGGACTATTTGATTTTTTCAGAACATTGCAACTACAGACCTGCTGTCGATATAAACCTGTCCAGGCGATAGCAACGTCACCTGGCGAGGAATGGCTGCTTGTCAGACACTCACACACGGTGCATGTAGTATCAGTGAGCGTGCTGTCCCTTGTAGAATGAGGAAGACGCGCGATCTATTTGAGTTTGACCGAGGGTGGATTGCGATAGCCCAGAGGCTCAGCACAAACATTTCGGAAACTGCACGGCTTGTCCGTGATAGAGGAGTGCTGTGGTGAGTGCCTTCAATACGTGGCGGGACGAAGACGAAACCACGTCCAGGCGTCGTGGCGTTCGTCGGCCACCGCTCACCAAAGATGTTGGACGTCGTAAGCTGGGCAGACTGGGAAGGCGGCGAACTGTGGCGGAACTAACTTTAGACTTTACTGCTGGGCAGAGTTCAAATGGTTCAAATGGCTCTAAGGACTATGGGACTTATCATCTGAAGTCATCAGTCCCCTAGACTTCGAACTACTTAAACTTAACTAACCTAAGGACATCACACACATCCATGCCCGAGGCAGGATTCGAACCTGCGACCGTAGCAGTCGCGTGGTTCCGGACTGAAGCACCTAGAACCACTCGGTCACCGCAGCCGGCGCTGGGCAGAGTGCAAGTGTGTCTGAACACACGGTGCACCGAACACTCCAAACAATGGGCCTCCGCAGCCGACTACCCATGCACGTGCCAGTGTTAAGTTCGTGGCGCCCTCAATCGGTAATGCTGGAATTCAATATGGTGTTGGCCCACCCTTAGTCTAGATGACAGCTTGCACGCAGGTATACGTTCAGTCAGGTGCTGGAAGGTTTCTTGGGGAATGTCAGCCCATTCTTGACGGCGTACTTCACTGAGGAGAGGTATCGATGTCGGTCGGTGAGGCCTCGCACGAAGTCGGCTTTCCAAAGCGTCCCAAAGGTGTTCTATAGGATTCAGGTCAGGACTCTGTGCAGGACAGTCCATTATAGGGATGTTATTGTCGTGTAACCACTCCGACACAGGCCGTGCATTATGAACAGGTGTTCGATCATGTTGAAAGATGGAATTGCCATCCCCAAATTGATCTTCAACAGTGGGAAAGCAGAAGTTGCTTAAAACAACAATGTAGGCCTCTGCTGTGATAGTGCGACGCAAAACAAGTGGTGCAAGTCCCCTCCATCAAAAAAAACTACACCGTAATACTACCGCCTCCGAATTTTACTGTTGGCACTACATACGCTGGCAGATGACGTTCACCGGGCTTTCGCCATACCCAAACTCTGACATCGGATCGCCACATTGTGTACGGTGATTCATTACTCCACACACCGGTTTTCACTGTTCAATCGTCCAATGTTTACGCTCCTTACACCAAGCGAGGCATCGTTTGGAATTGCCGGCGGGATGTGTGCCTTCTGAGCAGCCGCTCGACCATGAAATCCAAGTTTTCTCACCTCCCGCCTAGCTGTCATAGTACTTGCAGTGGATCCTGATGCAGTTTGGATTTCCTGTGTGATGGTGTGGATAGATGTCTGCCTATTACCCATTACGACCCTCTTCAGTTGTCGGCGGTCTGTGTCAATTAGCAGACGAGGTCGGCTTATTACGCTTTTGTGCTGTACGTGCCCCTCCCCTTTTCCACTTCACTATCGCATCGGAAACAGAGGACCTAGAGATATTTAGGAGAGTGAAAATCTCGCGTACAGACGTATGACACAAGTGACACCCAATCACCTGACCACGTTCGAAGTCTGTGAGTTCCGCGGAGCGCCCCATTCTGCTCTCTCACGATGTCTAATGACAGCTGAGGTCGCTGATAAGGAGTACCTGGCAGTAGGTGGCAGCGCAATGCACTTAATTTGGCAAACGTATGTTTTTGGGGGTCTCTGGATACTTTTGATGACATAGTGTATTCTGGTGCAGCTTGAATTATTTTATATTCGTGTGATCTGAAATATCTATCTTTTTTTCCATTTCGAATCAACGACGCAGGCTATATCTAGATTCAGCAGTTACATTTCACTTTTTAAATTTTCTAGCTTTTCTACCACATTCACCTTTCCAACAGTCAATGCTCCGATTCGTAGAATGTCACGGTTTCGTCGGTTATCCAGTCTTTTTCCTAGGGGCAGCGCATTCTTGGCAGTCTACTCCAGGAGATCCGAATGGGGTTGTAATTTATAATCTTTTCCCAAAGGAAAGTGCATGATTTTTTCAATTATAGGCCGCAATTAAATGTGGATATTAGTTGTGTATCGTTAATGCAGTGGTTTACATCGCGTTCTGTATCCTCATGCCGTTGAAGATCGCTGTCCTTCTGCATCTCAGCCGCAAGGGGATGCCTCAAAAATCTCTTTCCTTCTCCGTCCAATTTGACAAGGCCGCTGCAGAACGAGGGAGACTACTTATGTCGAAAGGTTTCAACCGCCGTTGCTGATCCTTTTGATCTAACAATTAAACAGTATTTGGAATCGAACATGAGATCCAAGACTTTTGCTTACTAATTAGAGACGCTACCTGTAGACCTAGGTATGTATCAGAATAAATCAGTGAGGCGCGAACCGTTAAAGGACCATACTGCAGGTTTGAAGGCAGGCCTGTCATTTTGCTTTTTGTATGTTATCGATGTGTACGTCAGGGGGAGAGCAAGTTACGTTACTGTTAAACACTCTTTGGTCTTGTCGCGGCCCAGTCTTTGCCTCTGCGCAGTCTAATACATTCCTAGTTGAAGTGTGGTAGGTGATGAACGTGTTGATGGACGTATTCAGTGAGCTGTGTTGATTTGTGATTGTGTCTGTTGGATGACGATAGATTTATTGAAAAGGACATCAGGGATGAACATAATGTATGTACCGAAAGGCGAAAAGAATATAAATTTTGAAGTTTGAGGTAAGATTGCAGCACTGCGCAGCTAGTGTGTCGGAGTGATTCTCGTCAGTTAGATAAGGTCGTTCAGTTGCTCAGAGCTGAGAGAAAGACCACCCCACTTCCTTGAGTCATGCATTAACATATCAACTGATTAAGCTGTTTGTTTTTTATATAAATTCTCTGTTAACATTGTACCTTGTTCAAATCATTGTTCACTTTGTTAAGCATAGTATTGTTCGGACCAATGTTATGAGTGAAGATTTCGCGAAGTTTATTCTGTCTCTATGAATACATAATTCATTCTAAAATCGTTGTTTTGAAATATCATTTCATAGGAATAGTTACTCTCCCCATTCCACTGTTTAAAGGTCTATATTACGTATTATCACACTGCAGCATGTGGTATGCAACAGTCTGAATAGTAATTTACGAGTAGAAACAGAAATATAGCTTAGCCGCTGCCTGCTTGCTGTTTACTGTTGTGCTTTCGATAAATTTGCAACAATGTTGTCAAGACGTGAGCTAAGTGGAAATTTTGATTAGGGTCAGATATTTTTTTTTACCTCAGTTGCGCATTTAATACAAAGGCAAGTTGCTTTCAGACCAGCTACAGTTCAGTTATGTAAGAGAGTAAATTATGTTTAGTCAAAGGTCAGCATACGAGTTTAGGTTGAATAGCACTTTGTGGGTACATAGTTTTGGTGAAACGTAGACTTTTTGAGTAGGAGGTAAATTTCGGCTAAATGCCATACAAAAACACATAGTGGGGAACTTATGCTATCTCTTGACAATGTTACCGTTGACCATAAAGACGAAGCGTCGGGAAGCCAAACTAGGAGGTGACCTGCTTGATGACAACGCCCCTGCTCTCTCTGCACAGAACACAGTCACTCAAGCTGCCTCTTGTGTGACGACGAGGTGATTTTCTAGGCAGAAGTTTTCCTGAACAGCGCAAATGCAGACTTCTAAAACCCAGTTCTCCGCCAAATCATCCACCTCTGCGAAAAATGTGTCACATTGAACGGTGAGTGTCTAGAAAATGACGAACACCATCACAAAGTTCGTGAGCGCAGTATAATGATTTCAAAATAATGACTACAACTTTATGATTACTTTCTTTAACGGAATTATACACCTTTTGAAAAGAGTAGTACAGTGTTGAAACACATTCCAATGCTAACAGCAAAACTTCTCACAAAAAGGAAACCCACACGCTGTGCTAAATGTCAGGCAGCATCCTGTCGGCACAGCACTTTTTCGACTCCACCTCTCTGTTAGCACTGCCCAACAGGGTTGAAATTTCGCTGACTCCCGATTCATATTTAGCAGTTTCAACGGTATTTTGTTTTTCTTCTTGTGAACAGTTTCACTCTGAACGTTAACTGTGACTGTACCACTGCAATCCCCTTCTCACAAGATAATGAAAGCCATTAAAAAGTATGTACATGGATCTTTCTTGGCGGATTAAGATAGCTGAATTGTAACACCAAATAATTATTTTAATATACAACAGTTTTAAAACGAACTAGAAAGTATAAAATGATTTCTCTTAGCCCCATACGGATTCCTGATTCCTTGCCGATAGTCCTGAAAATCTGTAATTGCGAATTTGTAATAGCATATGGTTCCCCAAGGTTTAATTTTAGGTCCACCATTGTTCCTCATTTATGTAAACGATCTTCCACCTCATATACGACAAATAGAATTAGTTCTTTTTGCAGATTACACTAATATTGTAATACACTCAAACATACATACAGAAACAGAAGATATGGTACACATAGTTGTTAAAATTATCATTGACTGCTTTTTTGCGATACAATATACACAGTTTTGTACATCTAGGGCTGCAACACCAATGATAAGTGTAACGTATGGTGAGGAAACTATATACAGGGTGGACTCTTCAACATTCGTTAGTGACCATATTGATGAGATTTTAAATAGGAGAAAGCACATTTTGGAACTACTAAAACAACTTAGTTAAGCCTCATTTGCAATTAGAATCATTGCAGATCTTGGGGAGACACAAATCAGTAAGTTGATATGTTTTGCATATTTTAATTCAATAATGTCATATGGAATATTGTTCTGGGCTAACTCATTTTTAAGAAAGAACGTCTTCATTGCCCAAAAATGTGCTGCAAGAATAATACGTGGTGCTCACCCATGATCATCTTGTCGACATCTGTTTAAAGAATTGACCATTCAGATTACTGCTTCACAGCATATTTATTCCCTCATTATGTTTTTTAAAGTAATTCACTACAGTTCAAAAGGAACAGTGATGTACATAATTACAACACAAGAAGGAAAAATTACATTCATTACTCCACATCATGGTTGTCTTTGGCACAAAAAGCGTTGCACAGTGCTGCAACAAAACTTTTGATTACTTGCCCAATGATACAAAATACCTCACAGACCAAATAAAATTTGAAAACAAATTGAGGAAGTTTCTCCTTGACAACTCCTATTCTGTAGAAGAATTTGTATTAGTGTAATGTGTAAAAGTTGGTGCACAGGATGTACTGATACCACATTCGTATATCTTTTTTCTATTTGGAAATAAGCTCAGAAATGTTCAGAATGTAATCATATGTACAAATTAATTTATGATGTGAATGAAAAATGACTCATTCCACACCATTTCGATCTATTGTGCAAAATGATCCATGGAATATGGAACTAACGAACTACTAACTAATTAACAGTACTTATACGATTTAAAACGCAAATTATTTTATCCGAGTACCACCCAGAAAGTAAAGAACGTTTTGGCTTAACTAAATAAAAACAGAAGAGATCAACAAAAAACTTTGTTTACAAAGTTGTATTTTCTTACCCTATTTTTCAAGCTGAAGGCACTCATTGTAACGTGGAGTCAATTTTTTAATTCCCATGTGTTTCTCCTCTACCAGCGAAGATCTACGCCAGGATGCCACGGCTTGTTTGATGTTTTCATTGTTTGCAAACTGTTTTCCACCCAAAGATTCCTTCAGTTTCAGAGATAAGTGAACACCACTTGGTGCCACGCAAGACGGTGAAGTTCTTGTGCCCGTGCTGATGCCGTAATGACTGACGCCTGCCCACTTCGAACTTCATTAAGCATGCTGGTTTTCTTTGATTAAACATAACCACCATTTTCTCCTTGAAGACCTGTTCAATGCACTATCGCCATAAACATTGTTTATTTACTTGTAAATTTTGATAATCCGAAAATTTTGTGCATTCATAAGCCAAATGATACTCCACACTTCGCGTTTACGAGATTTTCTGTGGGTGCCGCTATGTGTAAAGGTTACATAACAGGCTTGGTCGTTTGAATCATTAATTGAACGCACTATTTTGGAGGACTGTTTCACATTACTGTGTGGTGCTATGTCATATACTGTAACTAGCTGTGCATCGTGATCAGAAAAACCATTCTTAAAAGGAAAAGTTTGTATCTGGTTAAATTTATCTTGGTTTATAAAAACATTATCCATCACTGTGCTACTTTCCAGTACTACGGAAGCAGGAAAATCACCAACTGATGTCAAATCTAAAGACCCAAGTAATACTTAAAGGTGATTCTTTCTGTCAGATTCTTTCGAGAAATTGACACTGAAATCCCCACAAACAATAATTTTTTTCCCTCTGACAGACAGACAGAACAACAAAGAATACAAGTTTTTCAGAAAGAGCTGAAAGTTTTCCAATGGAATCTACACACAGCAACAATTATAAAAGTACCATTACTTAGCTTCAGTTCACAGACACATACTTCTACATGTTACACTACACAAAAAATTTTAGTTTCTAAATATTTCACATTCTGATACATTTTAACATATTCGTAACTCCTCCTCTCCATAGTGTCTCTACTTACACGTGCTGAAAACTTATATCCACCCACATTTACCCTTCCCATCTCTGTGACTACTTGGTGTACAGACAGACATAGTACATCTATTCCACCCTCAGTTTCTAAATCTTCTAAACAATCAAGAAGCTCACCTACATTGTTGTTTAACCCTCTGATATTCTGATGCAGTATACTAACATTATTTTCTGTTGCACTACTATGAGAATCTTGTGATACTTCCACATCTGCAGCACCTGTCTGTGTAAGCTTCTCATTAAGCTCAATTTCGTTGAATTCTGAATCAACGGTCACTCATCTTCGCCTAAAAAAGAGGTACTCCCTTGAGTTTCAGTGTCCCCCCTTAAAGATTTTGCTATCATGCCGACCAACTTATCCTTCCTTTTCCTACTGAGATGCAGGCCATGCCCTGTGAAGTCCCATCTACCAATAGTATCAACAGGAACAAAACCCATGCCTGACAAACTAGCCGCCAGAAGCAGCTGATCTAACTCCATATTGTCCCTCGTGACAGAGCTGTTCAATACGGCAGATCATACCGCATCAAAGCAGGAACCAATCCAAGACTTGTATGGTTCGCTGCAGATGCTATTTTTATGTCACACTCAATACTGTAGCAATGATCCCGCGAATACTGTTTCCTATTCCACCAATTAGCACAATATGATCTTGCATTGTAAAACTGTTGCAGAATGAACTCACATCCTCTATCATTTGGCTAAGACGTGCACAGGGTTTCAAAGAACTTGTGACCCGGTACCTGACACCTAATTTTTTCTGCAACATCTGGCCCACACCTCTCCCATGGCTACTAACAACAGAACTTTCGTCGTACTTTCTACTTTTTTGAAACAGTTGATTTCCTGGTGAATGTCTGTTGAGTATTAACTACACTTACATGTACTTGAGCCTCTTCTTTAGTTAACTGAGGTAACAACGCAAATCTATTGTTTGTGCCAATTATAAAAATTACAGCACTGTATTAAGAAAAGTTATTAAAAATTCTAGAAGTACGTGCATTATGTCTGAGATTAGCACCTCTCGCAATAAAATTAAAACAGTTTGGAATATTGTTAAAAAGGAAACTCAAGGAAAAGTTTGTTAACAAAATTCACAAATAGAAAGTATTTTAATAATCATTTTTAATGTTGTAGTGAAAAAAAGGATCCGACTGTTCATTAAAAAATTCAAGACTGTATGTGGAAGAGGCAATACCTACGCAATTCGCGAAAATTGAAATTCAGCGCACCTCTCCTACCGAAATTAGGAAAATAAATTCACTCAAAAACAAAAGCTTGCATGGAATTCAAATTTTTGGTAACATTTTCGGGAAACAGCGATCTTTTAAGCTATATAAAATCAGTGAGAAACAGTCTAGATCGCGATGGTACTTTAATAAAATGACCGGTTTCGGCCGAAACTTATCTTCAGGCAGAACCCTCAGCTGAAGTTGACGACGGAGCTGATCCTCCTTGGTACACAAAAGGGGTCAGAACACTGTTACAGAAACAAAAAAACGTGCCACCCTCAATCGGACGCAAAATCTCCAAGACTGGCGATCTTTTACAGAAGCTCGAAATTTAGCGCGGACTCCACTGCGAGATGCTTATAATTGCTTCCACAACGAAAGTCCTTCGCCAAAGAAGACGAAGTAAATATTCTAGAATTCTAATCAAGAACAGCTGCCAACATGGGAAACGTAGAAGAAGATATACTCGGAGTAGTGAAGCAGCTTATATCACTTAACAAAAGTAAGTCTTCCGGTCCAGACAGTATACCAGGATGCTGATGCAATAGCTCCAAACTTAACAAACGTATACAACCGTTCGCTCGACGAAAGATCGTCACACCAATATTCAAGAAAGGTAGAAGGAGTGATCCACTAAATTACAGGCCCATATCATTAACTCGATATGCAGCTGGAGTTTGGAAAACATATTGTGTTCGAACATTATGTGTCACCTCGAAGAAAACGGTCTATTGACACACAATCAACTCGGATTTAGACAACATCGTTCTTGTGAAACATAGCTAGCTCTTTACTCGTAAAAAAGTGTTGAGTGCTATTGATAAGGGATGTCAAATTGATTCCGTATTTCTGTATTTAGGGAAGGCTTTTGACACTGTATCAAACAAGCGGCTTCTAGTGAAACTGCGTGCTTATGGAATATCGTTTCAGTTACTTGCCTGGATTCGTGATTTCCTGCTAAAGAGACCACAGTTCGTAGTAATTGACGGAAAGTCATCGAGTAAAGCAGAAGTGATCTCTGACGTTCCCCAAGGTAGTGTTATAGATCCCTTGCTGTTATAAACGATTTCGGAGACAGTCTGAGCTGCCGTCTTAGGTTTTTTATAGTTGAAGCTGTCGTTTATCGACTAGTAAAGTCATCAGAAGATCAAAACAAATTGCTAAACGATTTAGAAAAGATATCTGTAGGGTGCAAAAATTGGCAGTTGACCCTAAATAACGAAAAGTGTGAGGTCATCCACATGAGTACTAAAAGAAATCAGTTAAGCTTCGGTTACACGATAAAGGTCATAAATCCAACTAAATACCTAGGAATTATAATTATGAACAACTTAAATTGGAATGAACACATAGAAAATGTTGTGGGGAAGACTAACCAAAGACTACAGTTGACAGGACACTTAGAAAATGTAACAGATCTACCAAAGAGACTACCTACACTACGCTTGTCCGGCGTCTCTTAGAATACTGCTGCGCAGTGTGGGATCCTTACCAGATTGGATTGACGGAGTACATAGAAAAAGTTCAAACAAGAGCAGTACGTTTTGTATTATCGCGAAATCGGGGAGAGAGCGTCACTGAAATGATACAGGATTTTGGGTGTACATAATTAAAACAAAGGCCTTTTTCATTGCGGAGGAATCATCTCACGAAATTTCAATAACCAATTTCCTCCTCCGAATGCGAAAATATTTAGTTGACGCCGACCAACATATGGAGAAACGATCACAATAATAAAATAAGGGAAACCAGAGCTCGCACGGAAAGACATGGGTGTTAGTTTTTTTCCGCGCCCCATACGAAATAGGAATAACAGAGAATTGTGAAGGTGGTTCGAGGAACCCTCTACCAGGCACTTAAATGTCTATCTATGTAGATGTAGTTGTAGAACAACCAGTTGACCTCAGTCGCTGAAACTGCTAATAGAGTTGATGTCATTTCCAGTAGAGTGCTGAAAGCTCTTTCCCAATTAACAAGTGGGATTCTCAGCCAGTACCAGCTCAGTGAAACAGGGCATTTTTCTGGACTGGCGAAATACCCTATTGTTAAAACATTCCATAAAAAGGAGGACAGGTCTGATGCTAACGACTACTGCCCAATCTCACTACCGACAGCTTTATCCAAAATTCTTGAAAATGTAATGTATTCGAGAGTAGCCTCACATATTTTTAAAAATGAAGCACAAGCAAAATGTCAGTTTCATTTCCACAAAGCCTTTTCTATAGAAAATGCAATGTATGCTTTCACTGATCAGATATTAAAAGCTCTTAGTAACCGAACACCACCCACTGGAATTTCTTGTGACCTGTCAAAGGCTTTTGAATGTGTGAATCATGAAATTCTTCTCGATAAGTACTGTGGTAGAGGTCGGACAGTGTACAAATCGTTTGATTCATATTTAACTGGAAGAATTAAGAATGTTAAAATTAACAGTACAGATAGACTGCAAAAATTAGCAAAGCCCTCTATCTGGGCAGGTGTCACAACAGTGTCCCACAGGGTTCAGTCTTGAGTCCCTTATTGTTCTTAGTACATATTAATGACTTGCCATTCTATGTTCGTGAAGATGCAAAGCTAGTTCTTTTTGCTGACGATACAAGTATAGCAATCACACAGAACAAACGAGAATTAGCTAAGAAAATTGTGAATACTATCTTTCAGAAAATTATTAAGTGGTTCTCTCTAAATGAACTCTCACTAAATTTTGTGAAAACACAGTATATGCAGTTCTGTACAGTAAATGGCACAATGCCATTGATAAATAAAGACTTTGAATGGAAGTCCATTGCTAAGGCAGAATATTAGAAATTTATGAGTGTGTACATTGATGAGTAATTGAATTGTAAGAAACACGTTGATGAGCTACTGAAATGTTTGAGCTCATTGGTGATATGTATAGCAGTAAATTAGCCTACTATGCCTATTTTCATTCACTGTTTTCATGTGGCATCATATTTTGGGGTAATTCATCATTAGGAGAAAAAGTATTCATTGCACAAAAGCGTGTAATCTGAATAATAGCTGGAGCCCATCTAAGATCACCTTTCAGATACTTATTTAAGGAACTAGGGATACTCGCAGTACCTTCACAATACATACATTCACTTATGAAATTTGCTGTTAATAACAGATCCCACTTCAGAAATAATAGCAAAGTGCATAGCTATAACGCTAGAAGAAAGGATGATGTTCACTATTCTGGATCATATCTGATTTTGGCATAGTAGGGGTCAATTATGCAAACTCAGAAGTCTTTTATCATTTACCAAATAGCATTAAAAGTCTGACAGATAGCCAACCAGCATTTAAAGACAAATTAAAAGAAATTATAAATGACAGCTCCTTCTACTCAGTAGTAAAAACGTGACATATTAAAAAATTATTTAAATAGTTATTTCCTGATTTTTGTGACTTGTGTCTGCCTAAAATTAGAGCCATACTTCAGTGAAACCAGCGGCTAGATTACCTGATGGTGTGATCCAGTGATGTTCAAACCTTAGATTCCACATAATCGGAACACGTCTGTTAGACAGTGTTATCCGTTGTCCTAATGATATTTTTCTTAGACGTCAGTTGTGGAGGAGGAGGATAGTGAGCATAAAATGGGTGTTTATCGGAGGTAGATACTTTATATCTTTCTCTCCACACAGCTATCTCAGGCCAGATGTCTGGAGGAGAAATTCCAGCTAAATAGTAAAATTTATCCCTCGCTTTATGTTTCGGACATCCAGTATTAATCTACATGACTCATTAACAGCAATATCTACTTGTTTTGTGTGGGCAAAATTATACCACGAAGGGCTAGCATATTCACCTGCAGTGTAACACAAAGATAAAGCTTTAGTCTTAACTGTTTTTTCTGCAGAACGCCAGGATGTTAACGAAATTGTACGCAATATGTTGCATTTTTCAGATGCTTTTTGGTTTACATTCAGACATTACTGCTTGAAAGTTAATGTACGATCACGAATGAGCCCAAGACATTTGGGTTATAAACTGTGTTCCAGCTGCTCTCCTCTCCAAGTCCACTGTAGTTCCACGGTGGTCTATCTGTTACAAAGATGTAATGCTTATACTTACGTTTTGCTGGTTTTAAATGGTTATTACAGTACCATTTAT
The DNA here is from genome assembly GCF_023898315.1 of Schistocerca nitens. Taxonomy (NCBI): domain Eukaryota; kingdom Metazoa; phylum Arthropoda; class Insecta; order Orthoptera; family Acrididae; genus Schistocerca; species Schistocerca nitens. The sequence continues at coordinate 365,920,948 of NC_064620.1, read as the reverse complement.
CTAATGCCTCCAAAGCAGCGTCAAGAGAAGATATTCATGATTATGACTGAAAATGTTGATTTTCAGTTTTTTTTTATTTATTAGTAGATCTCATGGACAATAGAGGTACCAAAGCTATAACGATGAAATCGGCATCGAAGTGCCTGAAAAATAATTAAATGTGTGATGCGACCTTTCTGGGGGATGGTGACTCCAGTGCTCTCAAGGCTATGAATGACAACAAACCTTATGGAGAACTTTCAGTTGAGAAACGTGAATGCATTGGACACGTCCAGAGGAGAATGAGATCTAGTCTGAGGGACGTTGTCAGTGATATGAAATGGAAAAAGTTGAAAGATGGAAAGGGCACTGGTGGACACAATAGACTCACAAAGAGGATGGCAGACACTCTTCAAGTGTGTTATGGTAAAGCCACCAGGCAAAACCTATCCAGTGAAAGTTATATGAAAAGTGCAGCATGGGTTACATGTTTCCATATAGTGTCAACAGATGAACATTCCATTCATCATCTGCGCCATGTCTGTCCGGGTGCACATGTCTGTAGGCTGAGAGAGATAACAACTCCTAAATTCACAAGGAGAAGCTTCCAAATTGTATCCTATATGTCGAAGCCCACTTATATGTTTCCGGCCGATCCTGAACATCTAAAAAAAGTGTTCATGGCAAAATCCAGAATCCAAATGAGTCTCTAAATTCACTCATTGGAAACAATGCCCTATGACCACATTTTCATCTGCTGCAGTTGTCATAATTGCAACTTACGATGCACTTATTGCATTTAATAATGGCAACGGAGGCAAATGGAGGTATTAAAGAGAATGTGCTTTACAGTAGGAAATTTCATTCATGACATCTTGAGAAAAATAAATTTACGCCACCTCTCTGCAGCTGAGAAGTCAGTTGAAGACCTAGTAAAGAAAAGGAAACAGAAAACAAGAAACCAGAACAGAATCTAGAATGAAATAGGGCCGTTAGTACAAATCTGTGGTCATCTGAAGAGATGAAATGAAAAGAAATGTTAGGATGAACTTTAAATTGTTTTTCCTGAAATTTCTGTTTTTAAAGTTTGTGTAACTTTTCCTCAGAATGAAAGCTACGGTTATGAAATTTCGTACACTTACTTCTATAAACTTAATAAATGTTGTCTCAAGAGCAAATTTTCAAATTATAAGGGTAAATGAGATATGGGACAGAGTGCTTGCAATTTTGCATGCATTTTATATTATAGGGTTACAATTAATATGTTATTAAAATTCTCCTAAGCAATATAGTCAAAATATCTCATGAGAGATTAGACACATACAATTTTGTAGAAATCTCTTGCACAATTTATGAGAAAAAGGTACATATATTACTTTTTTGAAAATAATTATTTTTACTTTCATAAGAAAGTTAAATATACATAACCCAACTAACTCGACAGTAAATGTGATAATTTCATGTAAAGCATGGTATAAAATTTCTTTGCCGTATCTTCAGAATTGTGGATTGGTGTATTTTGTAAATAGTGTGTGTTTTTCATGAACATCCCTGTTCAAAGGTCTCAGTCTGGGAACAGAGGGAGATATCGACAGCATAGATGAAAATTCTTGTGTTATTTGGCAGGGGTCGACTGTTGGTAGAAGTATTAAATAACAGAGCCAAAACACACTACCATCTTGGTGTGGAACGCAACATAAGCTGCAGGCCTCGCTATAGCCGGCAAGGATAAGCCTGTGTTCAAACGTCGGAGGAAGACGGGGGCATACCTTGTGAAGCACTGTGATGTGCTACACAAAACAGACTTTTGTGTGGTGCAAACGACACCCCATTACCGAGTTACAGGAAGTAGTGTTAGTAGTAATGGAACGGGTCGTTATGGACAGCAAATTTCGTTAAACTTGTGACAGCAGCTGTTAACGTAGATCTGTGTAATGAGTCTCAGATATAACAAGATGCGAAACACTGGCCAAATACCTCTTTAAGTTGTTGTAGAGTAGAGGTAATAAGTTCTTCCGGAGCAGTGCCGTATCAAAGAGCACCTTTCTCAAAGTAAAAGGAAAATTCTTGAAGAGAGTACAATGTAGACCTAAATGGAACGTCAGAGATGAATAGAGCTTTATTACGATAAGATCTAAAGGAAACTGGAGCGCTAAAGAGAAGCAGTAATGGGTTCCGTGTAAGAATCAACATTGCGTAGAAACTACTGAACAGATCGACTTCTTAAATATTTGGTTCGAGTCACTCGAAAAAAACAAAAAAACGCACAGTCTGAGCTTAAAATGTATCAAATAAGCTAAATACGGTGCATGTTTTTTCTACAAATTACAATTGTACTAGCCACAAGCAGTAGGTATCGAATTGCTTCATAGCTACTCACAAAACAAATTATAATTTTTTATGGACTGATTACTTCCTTAATATTTGACTTTGATTCATATCAAACACTATATCAACCGGTGCGTTTGTTTTAATTAAAACAGTATATCTTCATAAATAGCGAACTCTTACAGGTACCCGACGTTCACGTTATATTATTAGCTTCTATAGGTAACTTACTATGGCTGTTGAATATTTTTATAGCCATCAACTGTACACATTCAACTTCATTCTTTATCGGTTTGGTTTTTACAGATATCGTCACTGAAAGGCAGACAGTACATCAGATGAATCAAAAAAGCAAACTTCTCACATAAGACTCATTACCATACCATGTGTAAAAGACTGAGTAACCAACGAAAGAATAACGTTCCACGAATCTGGGTGTGCCACGTCAGAAGTTTGGACGTGGTAGAGAAGCTAAAAGGTCTGGAAAAGGAAATGCTAAGACTCAATCTTATACAAAAAGCGTTTGGCAATATCAAATGATGCAAGATCGAAATTCTGAGAAAGTAGAGGTATTTTTTGGGGATTGACAGGTGATATACAATGCGTACAAGAGCCAAGAGGGGACAATAAGAGTCGAAGATCAGGAACGAAGTGCTAGGATTAAAAATGGTGTAACACAGAGATATAGTCTTTCGCCCTTACTGTTCAATCTATATATCGAAGAAATAATGACGAAAATAAAAGAAAGGTTCAAGAGTGGAGTTAAAATTCAAGGTGAAAGGATATCAATGATAAGATACGCTGATGACATTTCTATCCTCAGTGAAAGTTTAGAAGAATTACAGGATCTGCTCAATGGATTGAGCGCAGAATATGGACGGAGAGTAAATCGAAGAAACATGAAAGTAAAAAGAAATAACAGGAACTCCGAAACTAGAACAGCGAGAAACTGACAATCTGGACGAAGTAGATGAAGTTAAGGATTTCTGCTATCTAGGCAACAAAATAACACATGACAGACAAAGCAAGGAGGACATAAAAAGCAGACTAGCACTAGCCAAAAGGGAATTCCTGGCTAAGAGAAGTCTACTAATATTAGATATACGCCTTAATTTGAGGAATAAATTTCGAAAAATGTACGTTTGGAGCACAGCATTGGATGGTAGTGAAACATGGACTGTGGGAAAACCGAAACAAAAGAGAATCGAAGCATTTGAGATGCGGTGCTAAAGAATAATGTTGAAAATTAGGTGGACTGATAGTGTGTTCTCACCTGTAGGCTATGAGCGAAGAATCGCTTTGTTAAAAAGAAGTCTACAGATATCACAGACTGTACGGTGGATCCTATTTTGATTGTACAAGAGGTGGGACTCTTTCTACACGTCGGTCAGGCGACCTGAAGATTGCATAGTGCAGCTGTTAGCAAAAATAAATTATGACTGGAAATTTAGATGGCTGAAGGTGTTTTGATCTCACATTTTGTACTGGACAGCATAACCGTCCAGCGTAAGATAGACTTGCAGTGTCAGGCTGGTACCCCACCGCTGTCTGGGGCGTCTAGAACCACGTCTTTGCTGGTCATCTGAGCTCAGTTCGAAACGAGACTCATCACTGAAGACAGTTCTACTCCAGTCAATGAGATTCGATGCCAAAGATGTGTCTGGAGACGCCCCGGATAGCGATAGAACACCAACTTCACTCTCGCCCGCCATACTGACTGACAACCAGGAGTGATGCTCTGGGATGCCATTTCATTTCTTAACAGGATCCTTTTGGTTGTCATCCTCAGCACCCTTACAGCACAGCGTACGTCGACTATACGCCCCGTTTTGTTGTCATTTATGACAAGCCATTCTGGGCCTAAACTTCAGGAAGACAATACCCCCGCACCCGGCGAGAGTTTCTACAGCTTGTCTTCATTCTTGCCAAAACCCTACCCTTGGACGGGTAGATCATCTGATGTCTTCCCTATTGAGAAAATTTGTAGCATTGTTGGCGGGGTCCTCCAGCCATCCCTGGATTTTGACGGTCTAGCACACCTAATGAACAGAATTTGGCACGATATGCCTCAGGAGAGCATCCAACAACTATGTCAATCGACTCCAAGCAGAATAACTGCTTGCATTATGGACAGAAGTGGACCAACAAGTTACTGACTTGCTCAATTAGTGTAGCTCATTCTCTTGAATAAGTCATCCAGTTTTCCTGCAGTTGTAATGGTTTGTTTCTGGACGCATATCACATCTACCGATTCGGATAAATCCTTTGTGGTGCGTCCTTTTTTTCCTCTAGAGTATATATTCCCATATTAAAATTAAAAGGTTACCAAAGACCCAATAAACATTTTAAATAGCGCTGAAAGCTCCAGGAGATACATTAGAATTTCTGTAATACAAGCCATCTGATATACCTCAGTCTTAGCGACAGGTGTGATGGCACAAAGGTCCACAGTGTAATGTAATGTGCCAAGTGCTCTATTTCTCACAAGCCAGAGAGAGATCAGTACAAGACGAATCACATGTGGTCAATGGTGTGACTCCCAAGTGATGCTGACAGATCTGGCCCTACATGCCTGTACAGTATTTCATTAAGCGTACCATAACTAATCGCATCTCGCAGGTCATATTCAATATGCAGTTCTAAAACAAGCACTGTCACTCAAGAAAATGTGTTTTCGTTTTTACCTTTTTGTTGTTGTTGTTGTTGTTGTTGTGGTCTTCAATCCTGAGACTCGTTTGATGCAGCTCTCCATGCTACTCTATCCTGTGCAAGCTATTTCATCTCCCAGTACTTACTGAAACCTACATCCTTCTGAATCTGCTTAGTGCATTCATCTCTTGGTCTCCCTCTACGATTTTTACCCTCCACGCTGCCTTCCAATGCTAAATTTGTGATCCCTTGATGCCTCAGAACATGTCCTACCAACCGATCCCTTCTTCTAGTCAAGTTGTGCCACAAATTTCTCCTCAGTCCTATTCAATACCACCTCATTAGTTATGTGATCTACCCACATAATCTTCAGCATTCTTCTGTAGCACCACATTTCGAAAGCTTCTATTCTCCTTGTCCAAACTACTTATCTTCTATGTTTCACTTCCATACATGGCTACACTCTATACAAATACTTTCAGAAACGACTTCCTGACACTTAAATCTATTCTCGATGTTAACAAATTTCTCTTCTTCAGAAACGCTTTCCTTGCCAATGCCAGTCTACATTTTATATCCTCTCTACTTCGACAATTATCAGTTATTTTGCTCCCTAAATAGCAAAACTCCTTTACTACTTTAAGTGTCTCATTTCCTAATCTAATTCCCTCAGCATCACCCGAATTAATTCGACTACATTCCATTATCCTCGTTTTGCTTTTTACCCTTCGTACAATGCGCACTAGGCCATAAAGGAAAACCAAAAGAAATACCTTTTAACTCCGAAAATGAAAACCTTCAACGTTTTTCAGTCAACCCCTTCTTCGCCTGGCATCTTCCTCAAAACCTCACGGCGAGGACGAAAATAGCTGATATCTTGTGACGTCAGTCGGCGATGGAAATCAGAGAAATCAGGTTGCTGTCAGCGGATGTCCTACCGAAATTTCCATTTCCGCTCTCTGCCCCGATTCCTCTCGCCCTCCATCGCAGTCGTCTATTTCACAGCAGTGTTAGTAAAGCTTCGCAGCTACGTTTCAGTACGCCTATTGCACAATGAGGCGTGATCTATCCGTTTGTGGAGTTTTAGCTGAGGGATGCGGTTTTAAAGTGTTTTAAGTACAATTTTTGTATTACGAGTTTTTTAAAAAAGGCGGTTGACACCTGAGAATGATGATTGTGTAATGTGCTTAAGGCCTGAGTATGTGTGTGTCCGTTTAGTTCACTCAATGTCGAGCTTTGAAAATTTCCTACATCTATTGCATAGTTTCTGTCTAAATTATTTTAAAAAGAGGCATATTGAGTGTTGTGACTTAACCTTATCAACTATTAGCCACGTGACATCCTTGGTCTAAAATTTCTGTCCATTAATTGCAGTTGAGTTCAGCTGTACATTGTTTTCGACTGTGACATTGCCGTCTTGTTGCAATGCATTGTCATTTGCATTAGATGCTGATTCACTATTTTCGTGATCACTACAGTGAGTATTAATTTCCTCATCGACACTTGATTCCACTTTTACTGTCCGCAGCTCGTGGTCGTGCGGTAGCGTTCTCGCTTCCCGCGCCCGGGTTCCCGGATTCGATTCCCGGCGGGGTCAGAGATTTTCTCTGCCTCGTGACGACTGGGTGTTGTGTGACGTCCTTAGGTTAGTTAGGTTTAAGTAGTTCTAAGTTCTAGGGGCTGAGGACCATAGATGATAAGGGAACCTCACCATCGCACCCCCCTCAGATTTAGTTATAAGTTGGCACAGTGGATAGGCCTTGAAAAACTGAACACAGATCAATCGAGAAAACAGGAAGAAGTTGTGTGGAACTACGAAAAAAATAAGCAAAATATACAAACTGAGTAGTCCATACGCAAGATAGGCAACATCAAGGAAAGTGTGAGCTAAGGAGCGCCGTGGTCCCGTGATTAGCATGAGCAGCTGCGAAACGAGAGGTTCTTGGTTCAAGTCTTCCCTCAAGTGAAAAGTTTACGTTCTTTATTTTCGCAAAACTATGATCTGTCCGTTCGTTCATGGACGTCTCTGTTCACTGTAATAAGTTTTTCGCAAAGTTATGATCTGTCCGTCCGTTCATTGACGTCTCTGTTCACTGTAATAAGTTTAGTGTGTGTGTTTTGCGACCGCACCGCAAAACCGTGCGATTAGTAGACGAAAGGACGTGCCTCTCCAATGGGAACCGAAAACATTTGATCGCAAGGTCATAGGTCAACCGATTCCTCCACAGGAAAACACGTCTGATATATTCTATACGACACTGGTGACGGCATGTGCGTCATATGACAGGAATATGTTTCGATGTTTGTTTAGGTGTAGCGTCCCCATACTACGGCGCAGTTACCTCGCATCGGACGGACGGACGGACAGATAATAATTGTCTGAAAATAAAAAAAATTAAACTTTTCACTTGAGGGAAGACTTGCATCAAGGACCTCTCGTTCCGCAGCTGCTCACGCTAACCACGGGGACACGGCGCTGCTGAGCTCACATTGTCCTTCATGTTGTCTATGTTGCGTATGGATTACTCAGTTTGTATATTTTGCTTATTTTTTTCATAGTTCCACACAACTTCTTCCTGTTTTCTCGATTGATCTGTGTTCAGTTTTTCAAGGCCTGTCCGCTGTGCCAGCTTATAACTAAATCTGAGGGGGGTGCGATGGGGAGGTTCCCTTGTCAGAGCCATTTGAACCACTTTTATGTCAATAAAATGTACATACTGTAATTGAATTACTGAAATATAACAGAAACTCAGTAGTTGTGGAAAATTTCAGTCGTGATATACGTTCCCGACTAGATGGTTTCTGATTATTGTCGCCGTTACGCATATGAGTGTTTACTATCACAATGAAAAATCACCTTTACCATATATATATTCTTGCTAGAAAAAGGTTTTTGAGTAGGATAAGGATTTGGATACTGTGGCGAAACTGCTTTTGCTTGCTATGATCAAAGGAATATTCTTGATCTTACCTGTGGTTGACGTACTTCTTTCTACATTCCGTAATGTTCAGTTTCTTCACATTCTCCTTTTCTCATTGTATCCTCATTGTTCAATATAAGGAGCAAAGACAAAATAAAAGTCGTTTTTCAACAATCACTGTTACAATTACTTTACTTTGTACTTACGATCCGAAGATTGTGGGATCTGATCTCTGTTCGGTCACCAGTGCATTTTATTCTATTTTTTACTACTGGCTGGAGAATGACTTAGAGCTTTTGAATTGGAAATGTTTCCTGACTTTTAATTGACGAAGCATAAATGGAAGTTAATGAAGTGCTTTTACGGCCGGCTGCCGAACAGACGCCATCAAACATATCTGAAATAAACTTTCTAGGAAATTTCATAGTAAATGTTCTTAGTTATATTTTCTCCTCAGTGGAAAGCTTTACCTCTTCTTTCTGCTGCGACGGTCGTCTCGAATACAGCCGCCGTAGAAGTTAGTAATTGCTGATCCTGTCGCCAAATGAAAGAAACACGTATTTCTATGTGGTGAGATGAACTGTTTGCCAAATAGACAGGCACTGCAATTCACTTCGTGGTATTTATATTAACCCAAAATCCAATATTATTTTCAAAAGTGTTACAATGGGAAGACCGATGAAATGTTTGCGTCCTTTCTTGATCAAGACACACCTCAGACTCCTCTCTTTTGGTCGACGAAAAAAAAGTGACACTCACATCTCTATCATTCATCCATCAGCATCTCTGGTGCAACGCATTGCTTCCTTTTTTTATCGTTTGTATACTCTTTGGAAACATCTAGCGAGAGCCATTACGGATATTCGGGAAAAAAACGTCTGAACTGATATGAAACATTACGAATTAATGAATGCGAACACATCGGAAGTTTACTTAATCTACTGAAGAAAATTAATGCCATTTTTACAGGTCAGGTGAGAAAGAATAAGGGGAAACAAGGGTGAAAATAAAGGGACACCTGCTGTGTCTTAGGTACCAACACTCAAACGTTTCTTAGAAAGTGACTGTCTGTCAAAGTTTTCATGCTGCTTCATCAGTTCATGTGCTGCATTAAACCAAGTTTCGAATGTTTGCGCTTCATGTTCAAATCAAGTAGTGTTTATTTTGTCACTGAAGTATGTAACGGCAATATTTTCCGCAAGATCGAGAAATGCTATGGGATTACTGACAAAAGACATAAGCGTTTCGAATCTTATTAAACGAAGACTTTATCAGCATTAGTCTTATGTAGCCTTATATAATTAACATCAATTGAAAATGAAAGACGTATTCTAGTATTTCATTGTTTGCTTTCATTTTCTACTTTACACTTCAAGAAAACTAATGCAGTCTCTAGGGTGATATGTCGTAAAATATTCAAAGCATAAAAATTCAGAACTCGTGTGAGGGCACATATACCACAGTCAGATTTTTAGTGTGAAAATCATTAACATAAACAACCTCGTTAACGTTGCTGAATACCTCGTACTCTAGCGATAATTTCGCGGCAAATCAAGCGTATCAAAGCATTTTCTCGAAAGCTGGAGCCTGCTACTGATTACGGATGCAGGCGTGTATTTCATTAATTACATCGCTTTTACTTATGATTTACGTTTTTTGAACGGTGAAAAAAAAGGTGGATTATATTCGTCCATTACAGAAGTGCCCTAGGCAATGCAATTAGTAGGAATTGCAGGCAGCGAAGGCGAATGGAAGCAGGCGAAACTGAAGAAATGGAAAAAGAAATCATCTTCAGAAGGACTGACTACGGATATAGAAAAGTCAGAACACTCCTCGGTGAAATTAGAAGCAGGGGTGGTGACTAAGAGTGAAATGGGAATTCCACTGTTAAACGCAGAAGGATGAGCAGATAAATGGAAAGAGTGCAGTGAAGGCGTTCGACAGTGTGAAACAGTGCAAAGTATTCGAAGTTCTGAGGAATATAGGAGCAAACGACGGAGAAAGAAGAGTGACAGGAATGATATAAAATTAGGTTTGCCAGATTAAATTGACAAAATTACCATATATTGTCAGACGAAAGAATTTTGTGAGCTTAGCAATCATTAAAAATTATATTTATTATTGCTAGTTTCAGCTATCAAAAAAATTTTGTTGCCTTTAATTATTGTGGGAAAGATCGTTCCACGTTGCAACTTCAAATTACAACGAATTCGTAATAACTCTGCTTTCACCATACGGTCACTCAGTTTGTTTCTAGTGTTAGACCACGAATGATTCACGAGACTGAAGACACTTTCCATAGAGGCCTTGCTGTATGGCACCCCCATTCTTCTTTTGACAATTTTTCAACTCAGTAAATAATTTGGTGCTATGAAATGAATTCTAAAAATACCAAATCAATCGTACTTCGATACTGAAAACCGAACATGCGTTTGGAATACCGAACAGTTCGGTAAAAAACCGAACACCTGGCCACACTGTTTACATGTACAAGAACCAAGACGGATCAATGAAATTGGAAGGCCAAGTACGAAGTGGTCGGATTAAAAGGGGTGTAAGACAGGGATACAGTCTTTCGCCCCTGTTGTTCAGTATATAGATCAAAAAAGCAATAAGAGAAACAAAAGAAAGTTTCAAGAATGGAATTAAAATTCGTAGTGAATGGATATTAATGATAAGATTCGTTGATGACATTGCTGTCCTCCGTGAAAGTGAAAAAGAATGCAGGATCTGTTGAATGGTGTGAACAGTCTAATGAGTACAGAATTTGGATTGAGAGTAAACGGGACATAAACTACTGAGAAGTTAAAAATGGGAACAATGAGAAACTTAACATCAAACTTGGTGGTGAGGAAGTAGATTAAGTTAAGGAGTTCTGCTGACTTGAAATCAAAATAATCTTTGACGGACGGACACAGTACGATTTAAAATGAAGTCTTGCATTGGCAAAAAACGACATTCCTGGCTGAGAGAAGTCTACTGGTATCAAACATAAGCCTTAATTTAAGGAAGAAATCCCTGAAAGTACAAGTCTGGAGCACGGCATTGTATGGTAATGCGAGATGGACTCTGGAAAATCCGGAGCAGAAGAGAGTCGAAGCGTTTGTGATGTGGTTCTGCAGAAGAACGTTGAAACACAGTTGGACTGAAAGATAAGGAATGGGGAGGTTCCCTGCAGAATCGGCAAAGACAGGAATATGTGGAAAACACTGACAAGAAGAAGAGACGGAATGATAAGACATGCGCTAAGGCATCAAACTCCGTGGTTCTAAAGGGAGCTGTAGAGGGTAAAAAATGCAGAGGAAAGTGCTACTCTGAAAAGAGGAGATTGGCGCAGGAGGGAATTTGCGGCGGACCGCATTTAATCTGTGCGAAGACCGAGGATTCAAAAAGAATGGAAAGGTCATTTAGACTCAGTCGTAGATATAACAGGCGGCACACTTCTGTTTATTGATAGGATACTGAAAAAACCGCAGTCATACTATAAAGGAATTTTGCTTCATAATACTCGTACGATTAATCCTAAAAAATGCTCGTGTGTGTGGACCCCTTAGTAAATAGGCGTAACAGGGCGTACTGAACGTACAAAAAGAAGGACTACACGAATGGTCACAGATTTGTGTGACCTACATGAGAGCGTGTCGGAAATGCTGGAAAACGTGAGTTAGCAGACGCATATTCGCCCGCTATATCGCGAAAGTCTGCTCCAGAAGTTTCAGGTATCGGTGTTAAGTGAGGAATGCAGAAGTTTACTGCGTATCGGTCCCGCAGGGACAGCGACGACACTGTTAGACTAATTACAGGAAGCACAGAAGCATTTGAAATGTAAATGGAATGGCGAGAAACATTAAAACGTGTTACAACGCTAAGAATGCTCTGAAATACAGTTCCCAGTTTGCACAGTATGCACGAGGATGTAGATGTAGACGGTATTGTATTGTATTTTTAATGGGCGTAGTTTTCTGCTTTTGGCTGTAGAAATTTTTATTCCGTTATTGTAGTGCGTAAATGAGACTGTTCTACTCGTATTTTAACCTTCACGTGGATAGCATACGTTTAGGCGTTATATTACTCATGTCAGTAATCACAGCTGTTGTCTCAATTGCCACAAAGTGGAACAATCGTAAAAGGGTTCCATTATTCTTAACTTCCGTGTATTTCTGGGCAGTGACATGTTATCAAGTATTTATGTTTCACAAGGGATCACAAATTTAGCATTGGAGGGCAGCGTGGAGGGTAAAAATCGTAGAGGGAGACCAAGAGATCAATACACTAAGCAGATTCAGAAGGATGTAGGTTGCAGTAGGTACTGGGAGATGAAGAAGCTTGCACAGGATAGAGTAGCATGGAGAGCTGCATCAAACCAGTCTCAGGACTGAAGACCACAACAACAACAACATGTTTCACAATGGCTCCCGCGCCCGGGTTCCCGGGTTCGATTCCCGGCGGGGTCAGGGATTTTCTCTGGCTCGTGATGACTGGGTGTTGCGTGATGTCCTTAGGTTAGTTAGGTTTAAGTAGTTCTAAGTTCTAGAGGACTGATGACCATTTGTGTTAAGTCCCATAGTGCTCAGAGCCATTTTTTCACAATGGCGTAACGTCGATTTTGCAATAGCAAAATAAAAACATGTACACCAAGGCGTGATACCACTACTAAGATCAAACCTCCATCGGCGCATCAACCTTAATAATTTTTGACAATTTGCGTAATTTTGAACCTAGGCCTGCCAAATTTGATAAATTATTAATCTGGTACTTAGCTAGTATTATGTTAGCTTCGGTGCCTTCTTCACGGTATGACTGTTGTATTGAGTTTTTGCTGTGCAAAGAAGTGTGGAACTTCCCAGAATCGTAACAATTTAACGAATAATAAAAGTTCATTAACTTTAGCTTCTGTACTTTTAAACACTCAGACCACCGTTCACAATAATCTTCAACTTTGAAAGTAATATCATTTCTATCTACTCACAAGAGCTACAAAATTGCAACTATTCCCTACGACTGCACACACACACGTCTGACTTTATATCGTCTGTTCCCGCCAGGCGCGTCAGATCAGAGATTAAAAGTGGAGACAAAGCCTCTAACCATTTACGCTGCTGGTAACTAAAGTATTTAAATTGACTTTACACATATTTTTTACGTAAATTACGAAATTTAATGAAAAGATTGTTGTAAATAAATTTGTAAAATTTACCTAGGTTTATATCTTGATAATTAACTTAGAAATTATTCTATTCATATCGAATAAAAGCAGAATTCACAAAAAGTATCGTTTAAATAGAAATCGAGTTACATGAAATTATTATTTGTAAATCGAGTGATCGATATCCGAGGGTTCCTAATATGAGTTGGACCTGACGACATCGCAACATCTAAAAACATAAAATCGTGTTCTTTAAACAATTCATACAGGCTGCAGACCACATTACAAAAAATTAATGTATTGCGACTGGCTGCAGTTTAAGTTGAAAGGCTTGACCCAGAAAGTCAACGTGTTCACTTTTCCTACTTTCACAACTCAATAAAACCGGTTTAATGCAATTTATATCCTGACTTATGTATCTGGTTTCTTGATGTAGGTAAGTTGCTCATTACATAAGACGCAACGGGAAAGAGGGGGACGCCTTTGTTGGTGTTAGACGTGTGCCCTTTCTGCAGTACACTGGATCTTCAAATTAAATTTAGGGTTAGATTAAAACAGAATTGTATATATAAACGTATTTCGTTGTAATAATATTGTTTGTTGAGACGAGATACTGGCAGAAGTAAAGCTGTGAGGACGGGGCGTGAGTCGTGCTTGGGTAGCTCAGTTGGTAGAGCACTTGCCCGCGAAAGGCAAAGGTCCCGAGTTCGAGTCTCGGTCCGGCACACAGTTTCAATCTTCCAAGAAGTTTAATATTGTTTGTTACACATTTCTGAATAATATTTGGCGTTTTGCCTGTTTGCATTAGTCATATTTATCTACATCAAGAGATGCCGTTGTTGTCGGCCATGATGCGACTGAATTCCAAAACTGCATCTTGTCCTGAGGGATATAGACAAAAGATTTCTTGCTATCATCCATTTCGTTTTTATTTATAGGTGGTACAGGTATGTAGGCTTTCTTTGAAGGGAGTGTCAAAGCTTGTACAGCTTTTCTCAGCCTGCAACTGTCCATCATAATGTCAGCAATATCCGTGTGGCACGTAACATTACGCGGATTTGCAGCTGAAAAAGTCACCTCATGGTATTTTGAAACAATGAGAACGCTTTTCAGGTGTCTAGGAACGACTATACTATACGAATCATCCCTCAGGCAGTTTCTTTATACAGTGCGCTCTAAAATCCCCCTTACAAACTTGCAGAACTTGTAGATGGGATTGAATAGACAGCGTTTTCAATCGGAACCCATGTCCGCAAACGAACCGTTTCCGTGCTACAGCTGTTTGAAAACATGTTTGCTAGGTAGGTATGCAACAGGGTAGTCACGGTGGAGGGTGCTTACGTCGGATCAGCTGATATCATTTGACGTCTGCCCTACCTATCCGACCTGGTTCGAGCCTTATTCACTCGTGTGTGACGGTTAGAGCAACATGGTTGAGTACACGTCTGCAAAATACACCAACACGATCCTACTGCATGACATATCTCACGACAGTGGAAGAGCTGTTCGTCGCCTTTATCAAAATCGTTACACAGAACGTCTGGCTCCATAGCATACCCCTTTCGCCAGAATTATGGAAAGGGCACCTTCCCCGTCGCTGGCGTGACTGTGGTACTCCACGGGGACACTGCAAGCCCAAATCGGGAGAGGCCTTACTGCATCATATTGAAGGGAACCCGTCAACGAGTACTTCGGTCCGGTTTCTTTAGTTATTAATGAGTGGTATTGAAAAACTACTGATGTACTCTGTCACGTCTAATAAATTATTCGTAAAAGTGGTCGCGTTACCAACGTGTTTTCAAATGGATGCAGCACGGAAACGGACGTGGGATCCAATTCAAAATATTGTCTACTCAGTCCCTCTACAAAGTCATAAAAAGTTTGTAATGGGACTTTTAGAGCACCCTGTAGAAATGGAGGGCAAAATATTGTCTACTCAGTCCCTCTACAAAGTCATAAAAAGTAATCGTTAAAAAGTCCACCTTCATCTGAACAACGGAAAACTTATCATATTTTGACGAATGTTTTATGAGTTCAACATTGCCGTCCATTGTATAGTATCTTTCCTCCTTCCACCTAGTTCCCCACCTGCGGCAAACAGAAAACTGAAGGCGTTGCCAGGCACGTTCTGTCCTTTGAGCAGCTTTCCTGTTTGCAGTAAACAGTGCATTGAACCGCTTGGATCATAATCGAGAGAAAACGGAAATTTATAAATTTCGGACTAGTAGCCTTTTTGTAGTAAGCGATTCACCTGATTAATCTGCCCTACAGGGCCGTTATAGAGCTGGCCGCAAAATTTCCGCCTCTACCGAGATTTTGTTTATTATTTATTTATTAAAACTACAGAGTGATACACCACCTTGGTAACCACAGTGGTTCGTTTGCTACTACAAACAAGCAATTTTCAGAATTTTAGTACGTTTGTTGTTTTTTGTATAATTCAATTGTTAATTAAAAAAGAGAAACAAAACAAAACAACACAAGATACATTAAGTACAATTGGAAAAAATTACTATATTCTTAAGAAAGGAATGATACACGAACGGAAAGATTCAGATAGCTAAAGAGGTTCTTTTACCTAGCTATTTCAAGTGGAAGGGCTTCGATCTGTCTGGCTGAATTAGCATATTCTATTCTTCTATAGCTACTACTCTTTGCATGTGTGCTGTGATAGTAACTTACGAGATTTTTGCTTAAGGTATGACAGTATCATTTGTTACTACAATTGCTTGCTCCACTTAACCACGCCGTAAGCGGGAGAGGAGCCTTCAAGCCCCGTCTCTCCGAATGGCGCTTCTTATCTATGTTGTGCAGTTGTGTTTGTGTATTTACGTCTTATTATAGTGCGTATGTACGTTTATGCACAACTTCATAAAGTTCAAATGTTTTACAGTTTGCATCTTATACATTTCACAAATTACGCGTTTAAATGTTTGAAAATAATCATCCGAAGAACTAAATACTTGTTTTGCTTGTAAAAAAAATGGTTCAAATGGCTCTGGGCACTATGGGAATTAACTGCTGTGACCATCAGTCCCCTAGAACTTATAACTACTTAAACCTAACAAACGTAAGGACATCCACACATCCATGCCCGAGGCAGGATTCGAACCTGCGACCATAGCGGTCGCGCGGTTCCAGACTGTAGCGCCTAGAGGCGCTCGGCCACTCCGGCCGGCTTTTGCTTGTGCAAACAGGAAAATCCGTTGTTTTACTTCTGTTACTAACTTATTTCTAAATTCCATGTTTGTATTACTTGTAGTATTGTTGCAGTCGTGTGATTTGCTACTGTATCGTATATGTATCTTAGTGATATTGGAGTGTTCATGTCATCACCTGTTTCTATATATCCATGTTTTTCCATATCAGTGTTTGAATCTCTGTACATCATATTGTGGTGTAGGCAGTGTTTCGGGGCGTGATCTTGTATATGGTCGTTGCTGGTTGTAAGTCTTGTGTAGCGCTCTTGACATTTCATCACTGTTGCGGTTATGCATGCTCCAGTTATCTAGGTCTCTTAAAGCTTGCCCTGAGTCTTCGATTTCTGACGTCGGCCTTACATTTTAGTGTTAGGTGTTCGTCGGATCCATATTGCTCCCATTCACACATATCACTTTGGCTAAGGCCAGAGCGGTGCAGGTGTGTAGGGTAAGGGACACGGCCCGTCAGGAAGTGTGGCGTACCGCGACTTGGGTCAACGTGTCTGAGCCTCAACCGTTCCCGGATGTTCGGGAAGAAGGAGGAAACCAGAGAGGTTTCCCATGCTTTTTGCCATCGAGGCGTAGCGCCTTTGCATCGCTCCTGTCACTTGTTAGGACGATATCGTTATAGGCATGAGTCATCGACAGATGTCACCAGCTGACATGGACCTGAGTTACAGAGCTGCACGTAGTTGTACTAGTAGGCGGCAGAGGTCAGCAGCTGATGGACAGTGCTAGCAGTCGTAGTCAAAACAATGTTGCAATGTTATGTTTGATTAATATTTAATGTATTTGCATAATTATAATTGCTTTATATGTGTAGTAATTAGCCGTGTGAGTGTTGTATGCGTGAAGAAGAACAGAAGTAAATGAAAATTGTTTTGTTTATTCACGAAGTACCAGTTAAACTATACAGGGGATTTACTATAATTAAATGTGGAGTCAGTTTATGGTACTCATAAATCGTGAGTAGAACACTTATTAATCGGTAATTTCAGAAGGAGTAATTTTATATTTGATACTTTTCTAAATTTATTTATTTAGATATTGCCACAGAAACAAATGTTTTACTATGATTGGTCATTAAAGTAAAGCGCGGGTTAGCGCGGGATAATACTGCAACCTGATTTGCTGTTTGTGATATCAGCCAATCAGAAAAATGCAGGCTCGCGCCAGTCTATGCTGGGAACAAAGCCTTTGGTGTCATCTAGGAAGTCAGGGCTGAGGGTTTGAACTAGTAACATATCATTGAAAGCAGCTCCGACGAAAGTACTGTAAAATCGCGGAAATATGCTAATTACGAGTTCGCAAAGTAGTACAAAGTGTATTTAAGTGAACGGTATAGTGGAAGTCGTGTGGAATTTCGGACGGAATATCAAAATTATTGCTTTTGACTGTTAGTTAAAACCGCGTGGCGTGTTGTGCTGTCTAAGACTGGAACAGGTATTACGTGTAGAGCAGAGGGCACAACATTTGAGCGAGCATTTTCATAACTAAACGATCTAGTCAACTCCATTAACTTCGGTAACGGGTGTAAATACCATAAACTAGCTACGTGTGTGATTGTGCAGTGCGTGGGAGCTTTGCATTGTGTAGACACTTAGTACGGACTTTGCAGTATTAACTGTGATCTTTATCGTAAAAATACACATGAAAATTTACATTGCCAAGTTAAAACTTTTATTTCAGTACTAGCCACATCCCGTTTACCGGATAATTCTATGTATGTTGCGACCTGCAGTAGACAGTAGTGGTCTAGTATTTTCTACTACAGCTTTTAGCTAGACAAATGAACATTGCTGGACACTGGCAGGGCGATAAAAAGTAACGTGCCGCGCCGCACCATGTCTCAGACTTCCAAAGATTTAACTGGTGTTTATCTGTAATATGGTCCCCCGTGATGTCACATACCTAATCCAGTCTTCCACACTCTACCGAGTGCACCCTGAGTGACTCGTGGAACGATGACCCGTGTTGCAGACTGCTGCGTGGAGAAGGGCGCGCTGCACAACAAGGTGTACCCGGCGGTGCGCGCGCGCTGTCGGCAGCGCGGCTATGAACTGCACGCCGTCGACCTGCACTGGAGGACGGCGCTGGAGAAGCAGCAGGACCACGAGTTCCCAGAGCTCTGTCTGGGCGAGCTGGCACGTGAGTACAGCCAACAGATACACTTCCCCCCACACCATGTCTCACTTTGCACTCGGTTAGGCGCAGCCCTGATATGTAGGGTGTTCCAAAAAGGTACGGCCAAACTTTCGGGAAACATTCCTCACACACAAATAAAGGAAAGATGTTATGTGGACATGTGTCCGGAAACGCTTAATTTCCATGTTAGAGCTCATTCGTCAGTATGTACTGTACTTCCTCGATTCACCGCCAGTTGGCCCAATTGAAGGAAGGTAATGTTGACTTCGGTGCTTGTGTTGACATGCGACTCATTGCTCTACAGTACTAGCATCAAGCACATCAGTACGTAACATCAACAGGTTAGTATTCATCACGAACGTGGTTTTGCAGTCAGTGCAATGTTTACAAATGCGGAGTTGGCAGATGCCCATTTGATGTATGGATTAGCACGGGGCAATAGCAGTGGCGCGGTACGTTTGTATCGAGACAGATTTCCAGAACGAAGGTGTCCCGACAGGAAGACGTTCGAAGCAATTGATCGGCGTCTTAGGGAGCACGGAACATTCCAGCCTATGACTCGCAACTGGGGAAGACCTAGAACGACGAGGACACCTGCAATGGACGAGGCAATTCTTCGGACGATAACCCTAATGTCAGCGTCAGAAAAGTTGCTGCTGTACAAGGTAACGTTGACCACGTCACTGTATGGAGAGTGCTACGGGAGAACCAGTTGTTTCCGTACCATGTACAGCGTGTTCAGGCACTATCAGCAGCTGATTCGCCTCCACGGGTACACTTCTGCGAATGGTTCATCCAACAATGTGTCAATCCTCATTTCAGTGCAAATGTTCTCTTTACGGATGAGGCTTCATTCCAACGTGATCAAATTGTACATTTTCACAATCAACATGTGTGGGCTGACGAGAATCCGCACGCAATTGCGCAATCACGCCATCAACACAGATTTTCTGTGAACGTTTGGGCAGGCATTGTTGGTGATGTCTTGATTGGGCTCCATGTTCTTCCACCTACGCTCAATGGAGCACGTTATCATGATTTCATACGGGATACTCTACCTGTGCTGCTAGATCATGTGCCTTTACAAGTACGACACAACATGTGGTTCATGCACGATGGAGCTATGGAACTCCTGCACATTTCAGTCGAAGTGTTCGTACGCTTGTCAACAACAGATTCGGTGACCGATGGATTGGTAGAGGCGGACCAATTCCATGGCCTCCACGCTCTCCTGACCTCAACCCTCTTGACTTTCATTTATGGGGGCATTTGAAAGCTCTTGTCTACGCAACCCCGGTACCAAATGTAGATACTCTTCGTGCTCGTATTGTGGACGGCTGTGATACAATACGCCATTCTCCACGGCTGCATCAGAGCATCAGGGATTCCATGCGATGGAGGGTGGATGCATGTATCCTCGCTAACGAAGGACATTTTGAACATTTCCTGTAAGAAAGTGTTTGAAGTCACTCTGGTACGTTCTGTTGCTGTGTGTTTCCATTGCATGATTAATGTGATTTGAAGAGAAGTAATAAAATGAGCTCTAACATGGAAAGTAAGCGTTTCCGAACACATATCCACATAACATATTTTCTTTCTTTGTGTGTGAGGAATGTTTCCTGAAAGTTAGGCCATACCTTTTTGTAACACCCTGTAAACGTAGATAGTCGCTGTTGATCTGAGAGATACGAGGTGCGACAATAAAGTAATGAAACTGATGTGAAAAAAAAATGTTGCTTACCGTTTTAGTCAAGTTCAGTGTTGTCTCCTTCAAAGTAGTTCCTTCTGGTTGCACACACTCTTCCAGCGCTTCTGCCATTGATGGTAACATTTCTGGAACTGATCTACTGTAATATCCTCCAAGACCCTCGTCACAGCTTTTTGGACATCTTGTGTTGTTTGAAAATGGTGTCCCTTGACCGCCGTTTTGACTCTTGGAAATAGAAGAAAGTCACACGGAGAGATATCTGCTGAATAAGGTGGCTGTGGTAGTACTGAAATTTGTTTTGAGGTTAAAAATTGCTGTACTGACAGAGCAGTGTGGGATGGCGCATTATCGTGATGCAGAATCCAATTATCAGCAATGTTGGCACAGAAACGAAGAACTCGTTTACGAAGACTTTTTAAAATTTCTTTGTAGTAACATTTGTTAACTGTTTGTCCTAAAGGCACTCACCCAAGTTGACATCTGTCCGTGAGGTTGATGGTCGTCCACTGCCGTCTTTATCTTCAACATTCGTTCTGCCTTCACTAAACATTTTATGCCAACGAAAAACTTGAGCTCTTGAAATAACCTCCTCTCCAAAAGCCTTCTGAAGGTTACCGTAAGTTGTCTTCGCGTTTTCACCCAGTTTAACGCAAAAAGAAATGGCCTACCGTTGCGCAATATTATGCGCTTCTATTTCCGTGACGAGAGACACAAACATGTGTTAACTTATTACAGCACAACTCACGACTGAGCAGTTGCAGTGATGTGCCTCTTGGACTAGAAGCAGCTTATGGACCAAGGTCAAAGATATTGTGCCTACGCAAGCCTGCAAGGTTGCCACATCTTGCAAAGAAAATCAGCCTCATTACTTTCTTGTCGTAAAAATGAGAAAAATGGATAATTTTGTATTTAAAAAAACTAGTGAGTTTCACATTCAAAAGGTGGAACACGAGAAACGACTGTCGTTCTTCACATGTTTATTGGAAACGTGGAACAGAAATAGGATCGGGCAAATAAAAGTGGCTCAGACTAGTGAATACGATTGCACGTGAAAGTATGCATCTAAGCACACCCCGTGACGTGCTCACCACGTGTACGCCTGCCACGCCGGTTCAGAGCGTAGTGTGTGCTGTGTCAGTGTGAGTGGAGCAGTGCAAAGGGGACGATGGTAGCCACAGTAGAGTAGCGGGTGTTCGTTGTGGAAAGTTACGTGACAACGAAGTCGCGGTAACTAGTTGTTTGCAGACAAGTTTAATGGTGTCAAGGAGTGCCACGCAACGCTTAGTCCGAAAATGGCGTCGGACAGGATCTGTTCTGAACAAGTCAACAAACATTCCGAAACGTGCCCGCACACCAGAAAATGCTTCGGACTCTACCATATCAACCCGATGCCTGTCGCAAGAGATCGGCATATCACGTAATACTCCACCTGCACCTGCAGATGAATCCCTACCGAATGTCTGTTGTTCATGGAGTAAAACTAGCAGATGCTCCTCAGCGGCTCCAGTTTTGTGAGTGGCTGTTCGCTGAGATAACAGTAAATGGCTTGGACATGGACCTGTTCTTTATGACTGGTGAAACCTGGTTTCACCTGGCCGGTTATGTCAACTCACAGAATCACAGGGCCCGGGCAGTGGAGAATCGGCATAACTTCCACGAAACACCGTTGTACAATCAGAAGGTTGGGTTTTGGCGTGTAGCCTCTGCACGTCACATTGTTCAGCCCATCTTCTTTCATCAGACGCTGACTTCAGCACGTTAGATTGCCAACATTTTGAAACCAGCATTAACGGAGGAGAAAAAGACCTAACATTAGTTTCAACATGATGGAGCAACTGCGCATACAGTCGATCAAAGCTTGGAGCACATTTACATAATCTTCGCACCCGACAGACTTGATAGCAGAGGTCAGTCTAGTTGCGGCCCTAGCTGGCCAGCCAGGTCACCTGATCTGTCAGTACACGATTACTCTCAAGTCTAAGGTGTATCACAACCACCCTCATAGTCTTCAAGAACTGCAGCGGAACTTTTCGGATGAGACTGCAGCAGTTCCAGCAGTCCAGCTTCGATCTGCCTTAAGCAGCTTGCTGATCATGGCCCAAAAGTGTCAAGAGATGAATGACGGTCACTTTTAACATCTGCTACAGTCAGATTAGTACTGGACTTCCTCTTCTCTGCTGTGTTTCTTTGAACCCTGGAACTCTGTTCTCCAGCCTATTTTTATTTGCACCACCCTGTATGCAAATGAAAATAAATTCTCTTAAAATGCTTTAGGAACCCAAGTGTCACAACATATAAACTGAAAGGAGTATACTGTGGCGCACTTGTATGTGGCACCGGAATGAGATAAGAATGTTAATAAAATAAACTAGTATACCATAAACGATGAATATCTCTCATAGGCTCGACAGTGTGAATCTCTGACTGTGCGCGACCGCAGAGCCAAAGATACTGCTTTGTTGGAGTAAGAGAGCGCTGGGAGCTTCGTTGTAGGCAGCTGTCAGTGAGGGAAAGACGATGAAGTAGGCAGTCTTTGTGGTGTGCTGCCACCAATAGTTAGATTGATGTAGGTATGTCAATATCGTTGAACATGGAAGCAGAAATCTTCATGGAAATAAGGTAAAAGTGTTAAATAACTATGATTTCTGTTTCTGCCAGCGCGGTAGTATAGATGAGTTGGCTGATAATGTGTAATTGTTGAACAACCCCAGAATATACGTAAATGTTTTGGGAAAAAGACTAGTTAGATATTTCATTTTTGTAATGCTTTTAAGATTTGTTAACAGAGCTATGTGTAATTTGACGATTCGCGTTTATGTTGGATTAAGGAAATTAGATAATACTTGATGTTTAAATGTTATTGTTTGTGAATCAGTTGTGAGTAATGTAGCTTCAATTATCAGATGTTTTTGAAAAGCCAAACTTAACATGCAATATATATTTTTCAAAGAAGTTGGATATTCTCAAATGTTCTCGTTTATCAGACAAATGAATTCCATGTGCATTTCCAGTAGGCCTATTATGGCCAGCATTGCACACTGCTGAGCCTGTAGCTAGCATTCATATTTTTTATGAGAGACCAGAATATATCGCGTTATTCTGTTGCTGTTTTAGGGGTAAGACAATTTAATTTATTTGTCATGTGCAGAGGGACCAAAGTTTAGTTTTGAACAGGGCCAGATGATTCACTGCCTACGGGGCTGAATATATTTTGTAGCTACTATATTTCGTTATTGGTACTGGGAGTTGCATTGCCCACTCGATTCGTGTAAAGTTTTGCTAACAATAACACAGAGCAAGCACACCACTTGCAGTTGCAACACGCAACACGACATTTCGAGTTATGTATCCATTCCACAGATCAGACTTCATTCAACATAATCGTAAAGTTTATTATTTCATTTTTTAAAGAACGTTACCAAATGACAACGTGCATAAATAGCTACGAAAAACAAAAATCAAATCAGTCAGAATATTTACAAAGTTCAGTCGCTGTGGATCTCACAGGTCCATTAGATATCTACAGCATTCGGAAAGTCGAACCAACTATGGAGTGTGACGGCTGACTATTTAGTACGATACTGGACCAAGGACCCTCTCACTCCATGACACTATCACTGTACGGCCAAAAACATCGGAGATCCAGAGCGGCTAAAAGAGTGTCAAATGCTTTTACTCAAGAATTTGTAGTAGTAATTTCACTTCCTGACAAAATAAAAACGTCCAGGAGGAAATGATGAATCTTCACAAATTGAGAGGATGTTGTTGTTGTGGTGGTCTTCAGTACAGAGACTGGTTTGATGCAACCCTCCATGCTGCTCTATCCTGTGCAAGCTTCTTCATCTCCCAGTACCTACTGCAACCTTCATCCTTCTGAATCTGCTTCTTGTATTCATCTCTTGGTCTCCCTCTACGGTTTTTCCCTTCATGCTGCCCTCCAATACTAAACTGGTGATCCCTTGGTGCCTCAGAACGTGTCCTACCAACCGATCCCTTCTAGTCAAGTTGTGCCACAAATTCCTCTTCTACCCGATTCTATTCAGTAGCTCCTCATTAGTTACTTTATCTACCCATCTAATCTTCAGCGTTCTTCTGTAACACCACATATTTCGAAAACTTCTATTCTCTTCTTGTCTAAACTATATAGTTATCGTCTATGTTTCATTTCCATATATGGCTACACCCCATCCAAATGCTTTCAGAAAAGACTTTCTGACACTTAAATCTATACTCGATGTTAGCAAATTTCTCTTCTTCAGAAACGTTTTCCTTGCCATTGCCAGTCCACATTTTGTATCCTCTCTACTTCGACCATCATCAGTTATTTTGCTCCCCAAACAGCAAAACTCATCTACTACTTTAAGTCTCTCATTTCCTAATCTAGTTTCCTCAGCATCACCAGATTTAATCTACATTCCATTATCCTTGTATTGCTTTTGTTAATGTTCATCTTATATCCTCCTTTCAAGACACTGTCCATTCCGTTCAACTGCTCTTCCAGGTCCTTTGCTGTCTCTGACAGAATTACAATATCATCGGCAAACCGCGAAGTTTTTATTTCTTCTCCAGGATACATGATGTTATTTCAGGGATTACAAAATCGAGTCAAATGTAAAAAGCAAAATAACTGTACGAGGTGCATTCAAGTTCTAAGGCCTCCGACTTTTTTTCTAATTAACTACTCACCCGAAATCGATGAAACTGGTGTTACTTCTCGACGTAATCGTCCTGCAGACGTACACATGTTTCACAACGCTGATTCCATGGTAGCGGCGAAGGCTTCTTTAGGAGTCTGTTTTGACCACTGGAAAATCGTTGAGGCAATAGCAGCACAGCTGGTGAATGTGCGGCGACGGAGAGTGTCTTTCATTGTTGGAAAAAGCCAAAAGTCACTAGGAGCCATGTCAGGTGAGTAGGGAGCACAAGGAATCACTTCAAAGTTGTTATGACGAAGAAACTGTTGCGTAACGTTAGCTCGATGTGCGGGTGCGTTGTCTTGGTGAAACAGCACACGCGCAGCCCTTCCCGGACGTTTTTGTTGCAGTGCAGGAAGGAATTTGTTCTTCAAAACATTTTCGTAGGATGCACCTTTTACCGTAGTGCCCTTTGGAACGCCTTGGGTAAGGATTACGCCCTCGTTGTACCAGAACATGGACACCATCATTTTTTCAGCACTGGCGGTTACCCGAAATTTTTTTGGTGGTGGTGAATCTGTGTGCTTCCATTGAGCTGGCTGGCGCTTTGTTTCTGGATTGAAAAAAGGCTTCCACGTCTCATCCATTGTCACAACCGACGAAAAGAAAGTCCCATTCATGCTGTCGTTGCGCGTCAACATTGCTTGGCAACATGCCACACGGGCAGCCACGTGGTCGTCCGTCAGCATTCGTGGCACCCACCTGGATGAGATTTTTCGCATTTTCAGATCGTCATTCAGGTTTGTGTGCACAGAACCCACAAAAATGCCAACTCTGGAGGCGATCTGTTCAACAGTCATTCGGCGATCCCCCAAAACAATTCTCTCCACTTTCTCAATCATGTCGTCAGACCGGCTTGTGCGATCCCGAGGTTGTTTCGGTTTGTTGTCACACGATGTTCTACCTTCATTAAACTGTCGCACCCACGAACGCACTTTCGACACATCC
Organism: Schistocerca nitens; assembly: GCF_023898315.1. Classification (NCBI taxonomy): domain Eukaryota; kingdom Metazoa; phylum Arthropoda; class Insecta; order Orthoptera; family Acrididae; genus Schistocerca; species Schistocerca nitens. The sequence goes on along the minus strand of NC_064620.1, from coordinate 365,895,230 downwards.
ATAACTCCATCTCCACATGTCTCCTTCAACTATCGATGAATTTCAATTGGTTTCAAACCACGCAAATTCAGAAAACGAATTATTGCACGCTGTTCAAGTAAGGAAAACGTCGCCATTTTAAGTATTTAAAACAGTTCTCATTCTCGCCGCTGGCGGTAAAATTCCATCTGCCGTACGGTGCTGCCATCTCTGGGACGTATTGACAGTGAACGTGGCCTCATTTTAAAACAATGCGCATGTTTATATCTCTTTCCAGTCCAGAGAAGAAAAATCGGAAGCCTTAGAACTTGAATGCTCCTCGTACGACAGGGCACCACAGCTGCGTATCTCTATGTTAGAAAGTGAAAAACTGCTTCAGCTGTATAAAGATTCTTTTTATTGGATTCACGACTGGTTTCGTGGCACTACAACCATGCGTATCTTCCAGCGATCATCTAGATGTAAACATATAACCATTATATTTACCCTGTAATATCAGTCCTCAGTCTTAAAATGTAGCTGTAATAACATATCTCAGGTCATAAGATGAGCAACACTGGGGGTTATATGCAACATCCAACATTCATCATCAGTTTAGAATAAAACTGCCAGAGAGGCGATATGATAAAAATAAAAGTTACAAGTAGAGATCCTATTCCCTGATTAATTGATAATACCTAATAAAGACTATAACATGTTGTGTGACAACAGACGAAATCACACGAACGTTATATATCTAAATAGCAAGTTAAAGTATAGGACCAAATAGAAACAACTCACAGGATGTTCTAATCTGATGCTACAATGTCATCTGATTCGAAAGATGAATAGTGAAAACCAGTGATAGGTCCAAAGCTGGATTTCCAATGTAGAAAAAGCAGTACCTAGAAATTTAACTGTGCAGAGTATAGAAACGATGCATAAAATATGGACATGGTTCTATGGTCACTTCAAAAGATAGGACGTTAACAGGCTGACGGAAAAGATATATTTTAAAACAAAAACCCAAAACCACATGTTCTGCTTTAGCAGACCAAATGGTGTGAAGCGCTCAGAGTAACCGACACGAAGACGCGTTGCTCCATGGACAGAGGACCGCAAACAATCCTACTCAAAAAGGAATTTTGCACGGAGAGCAAAACGAAGATCGTTGCCAAATACATAAAGCTTATACAGATCGAAGCCTGTCTCATTGAGTAATAATGATGATAACAATAGTATTACTACAATAATAAACAATTCATGCCACAGGTCTAATCCGAAGAACAACAGATAATACCATATGCCTTTGTTTTATTAGCTTGAATGAAAAAAAAAGAATACAGTGAAGAAACCAATACACTGAAATGGTTTTGTGTTTACAGCTCTATAAAACACTACATGATAGAAGCTGTGCATAACCAATCTACACTTCTGACTATTAAATTACGAGGGTTGGAACTTTAATAATGGTAAATACACTACTGGCCATTAAAACTGCTACACCACGAAGATGACATGCTACAGACACGAAATTTAACCGACAGGAAGAAGATGCTGTAATATGCAAATGATTAGCTTTTCAGATCATTCACACAAGGTTGGCGCCAGTGGCGACACCTACAACGTGCTGACAATAGGAACGTTTCCAAGCGATTTCTCATACACAAACAGCAGTTGACCGGCGTTGCCCGATGAAACGTTGTTGTGATGCCTCGTGTAAGGACGAGAAATGCGTACCATCACGTTTCCGACATTGATACAGGTCAGATTGTAGCCTATCGCGATTGTGATTTATCGTATCGCGACATTGCTGCTCGCGTTGGTCGAGATCCAATGACTGTTAGCAGAATATGGAATCGATGGGTTCAGGTGGGTAATACGGAACGCCGTGCTGGATCCCAACGGCCTCGTATCACTAGCAGTCGAGATGACAGGCATCTTATCCGCATGGCTGTAACGGATCGTGCAGACACGTCTCGATCCCTGAGTCAACAGATTGGGACGTTTGCAAGACAACAACCATCTACATGAACAGTTCGACGACGTTTGCAGCTGCATGGACTCTCAGCTCGGAGACCATGGCTGCGGTTACCCCTGACGCTGCATCACAGACAGGAGCACCTGCGATGGTGTACTCAACGACGAACCTGGGTGTACGAACGGTAAAACGTCATTTTTTCGGATGAATCCAGGTTCTGCTTACAGCATCATGATGGTCGCATCCGTGTTTGGCGACATCGCGGTGAACACACATTGGAAGCGTGTATTCGTCATCGCCATACTGGCGTTATCACCCGGCGTGATGGTATTGTGTGCCATTGGTTACACGTCTCGGTCACCTCTTGTTCGCATTGACGGCACTTTGAACAGTGGACGTTACATTTCAGATGTGTTACGACCCGTGGCTCTACCCTTCATTCGATCCCTGCGAAACTCTACATTTCAGCAGGACAATGCACGACCGCATGTTTCAGGTCCTGTACGGTCCTTTCTGGATACAGAAAATGTTCGACTGCTGCCCTGGCCAGCACATTCTCCACGATCTCTCACCAACTGAAAACGTATGGTCAATGGTGGCCAAGCAACTGGCTCGTCACAATACGCCAGTCACTACTCTTGATGAACTGTGGTATCGTGTTGAAGCTGCATGGGCAGCTGTACCTGTACACGCCATCCAAGCTCTTTTTGACTCAATGCCCAGGCGTATCAAGGCCGTTATTGCGGCCAGAGGTGGTTGTTCTGGATACTGATTTCTCAGGATCTATGCACCCAAATCGCGTGAAAATTTATTCACATGTCAGTTCTAGTATAATATATTTGTCCAATGAATACCCGTTTATGATCTGCATTTCTTCATGGTGTAGCAATTTTAATGGCCAGTAGTGTAGATCATTTATACACACTGTAAACAGTAACGGTCCTCTCCCACCTACTTGAGGTATTCCTGAAATTACCTTTACATCTGTCGGTTTTGTTCCGTTAAGACCGACGTGACGAATTCTGTCTGCAAGGAAGGCTTGAATGCAGTCACCAATCTGATCCGACACTCGGTAAGCTTGTATTTTTTCACTAAACCATAGTGAGGAACTGTAGTAAATGCCTTGCTGAACGCGACATCAACCTGAGTATCGTTGTCTACTGTGCTATGGATGTTATGGAGGAACACGGCGAACTTAATTTCGCAATATCTCTGCTTGCATAATCTTGATTTTTATAGAGAATATTCGCATTCTCCAAAACGTTGTAACACGTAACCACCTAACATGTTCCGTAATTCTGCAACTGACTGACGTCAGCGATATAGGCCTACAATTGTATGCATGTCCTACGACCTTTCTTGAAACTAGAATGAGGTACTTTTTTTCCAATCGTTATGTACCCTTCGTTGCTCCAGTGACCTACGAAACAGTGCTGATAGAAAGGAAGTAATTACTTTCGCGTTATCTCTGTAGAGTCTTAAGTTATGTCATCTCTTACAGACGCGTTTCCACTACTAAGCGATTGCAGTTGCTTTTCTAGTAAATGATTACTTATCTCAGCATGTCGGCCTTCTTGCGATGATTTAAAGTAGAACGTATCACGACCTTCCGCAGTGAAACAGTTTTGGAAGAACGAATTCAATATTTCGACCTCCATCTTCCGATCCGCTGGCGGTAAGGTCACTGAGTGACTGAATACATGATTTCGATCCGATTTCACGTTATACCAAAATCTTTCAGGGTTTTTAGTCGGATGTGTTGGCAAAATTGTCCTTTCAAAGTCACTGATCGCTTCTCTCATTACTCTTCTTATGCTCAATTTCGCCTAGTTCAGCTTTTGTTTGTCGACTAGGTTCTGACATCTCTTAAATCTGTGAGGAAGCTCTCTTTGTTTACATAGCAACTTTCTAATACGGTTATATGTTATCCAAGCTCAGTTCGACGCTTTGCCTACCCGTGATAAGGCCATTTTGACCGCTGAAAGTGACAGCTCCTTGCACTAAATTTACACCGTTTATACCTCTGTATCACCTAAAAATTTATTCAGATGTTCTCCCTCCTACACTGTATATGCACAGTAAGTAAAATTACGCTATTTGGTGTCCTTCCTGGTGTAGCATTTTTAATAACTCAAGAGTAGTCGCGTTCTTAAGTGGAAATTATTTACTTAGCGTATCACAGTTCGTATTTCAGAAGGATTACTCGATCCAGAATGCAGTTTTTAAATTCAGTGATCAAATACCAATGTATTGCCAGTTGGTACTTTTGTGATCTTTCCAAGGCGTTTGATTGTACAGATCATGTTACTCTCTTAGAAAAACTCAATTTTTGTCGAACTGATGGCATTACACACAGCTGCTTTGAATACACTTAAAAAGAGAATGCAAAGCGCTGTCCTGAATAATTTAAACAATATCAGAAAGGTAAAAAACTGTACTGCCTGGACAGGAATCACAAAAGCAGTCCCACAGGGTTCAGTTTTGGGTCCACTCCTATCCCTTGTATGTGAATGACCTCCCACTTAATATTCAACAAGCAGAATTATACCTTTTGTAGATGATACTAGTGTTGTAATAAATCCCATTAGAGAGAAAACAACAGGCGATATGGTAAATGATACGTTCCACAGAATTATTAAGTGCCTCTCAGAAAATGGACTCTCCCTAAATTTTGAAACAAGAAAACATTACAGAATCACACCAACAATTGATGCTGCACATGAGTAGGAGTCAGTAAATAGGGCAGAATGCTTCAAATTTATGGATGTACTTGAACTGGAAGAAGAATATTACTGAGCTTCTCAAACAATTAAGTTCAGATACCTTGCTAATCTTGGAAATAAACCTAGCAACCTCCTGACATATTCTTCAAGTTTCCACTCAATAATGGCTTAAGGAATAATTTTCTGGGGTAACTTATCACTTAAAAAGAAAGTATTGATTGCACAAAAGTGAGCAGTCACGGAAGTCATGTGCGTACGTCTTCAAGGTTCAAAATGGTTCAAATGGCTCTGAGCACTATGCGACTTAACTTCTGAGGTCATCAGTCCCATATAACATAGAACCACTTAAACCTAACTAACCTAAGGACATCACACACATCCATGCCCGAGGCAGGATTCGAACCTGCGACCGTAGCAGTCGCTCGGTTCCAGACTGTAGCGGCCAGAACCAAACGGCCACTCCGGCCGGCGTCTTCAAGGTCTAGCTGTTTTAACTGCGTATATTTACTAACGAAATTAGTCATAAATAACCCGTCACTATTTGAGAAGATCAGTGATGTCCATATCTGAACAATAGAGGGAGAAATGACTTTTATCACCCATTATTAAAGTTGTCTGGGGCTCAGAAAGGAGTTCAACACGCAGCAACAAAACTTTTATCATATGTCCAGTAACATAAAATCTCTGACAGTTAGCAATGGAGCTTTTAATTCTATCTTAAAATCACTTCTCCCGGACAACTCGTATTGCATTGACTCATTTATACTTAAAAACTGGTAGCCAGCAAAAAAATAAAAAAATAAAAAGGAAAAGGCGAATAGTTGCTTGAGTAGGACTGAATGTAATAATGTATTCATTAATGTTAACACTAATCATGTATTCATATCCTGTAAACTGACTCGTTCCACAACGTTTCGATAAAAGGATCGTTCAAATTATCTGTGGAACTAACTAATTAACAATAGAGCAGTGCAATTTTTCTATGGTGCACAACAGCATTCACGCAGAATAAACGCACATACACACACGCAAGTGCACCCACTGGTACGAATATAACACTCCGATTCACTGTGGAGAGAGTAACAACTGATTACGCACCCGCTGTCGAAGCGTAGGCCGACCGTAGGATACAGCTGCGAAATTGCTACACGATTTGGAGTGACGAATACCCTACAAACTCTAATTGGATTATTCCGCCGCATGGCAGATTTCCGTGCCGAAGTTGCAATACGCTCCAGCTTGCTCGCATTAGCTCGGAGATAGCGTGGCGGCAGTTTGCGGTTGTGCCAGTTTGCCCTCACTATGGCCTGAGAGTCTGGGGAACAGTTGTGATCGCTTTCTGAGGGAATTACTGAGGATAGATTCACAAGTCGAACTCGAGGTAGGTGTAGTGTCAGTTCGACAAACGGTGATCGATTTGAGGAAAACGCTTAGCGGGATTTGCCCGTCATTTCATGTCGAGCTGGATGTGGCGGAGCGTAACTTTTGCATTCTGAAGCTACCCCATGTGTAAGATCGCGTTACTTCTAGGAATTATGTGACCATTTTCGGCTGATCAGGCCCATCCCATGAAATAACGTTTGTTCCCCAGTGGTGAAACTGTCTTCAAAGACTGCTCACACAGTTTGCTACGTCCCTGACTAGTTTTGTGAGCACGAGGCTGAATTATCGCATGTCCCCTGGCCACCATAGTCACCAGATCCACAATATTATTGAGCATTTGTGGTCTACTTAGGAGAGAATGGTGCGTTATCGATCCCCCCCACCATCCTCGTTACCTAAATCTGCAAGTATTTTGCAGAAAGAATAGTAAGATTACCTTGCAAATAATAAAGGACTTGTATTTACACATTTCGTGACAACCAGAACTCGTTTCGAATCCTAACGATTTCCCTACACCGTATTAGGGATGGTACTGTTTTGTATTTTCGAAGTTTCCTTATTTTTGTCGACCCTTCCACATTACAAGTCTTGCGATCAAGATCAGTGCCAAACGGTGAAGTGGACTGTCACCAGCTTTGTGCAGCACAGGACTGGGGAAAGTCATCAGATAGTGGAGAGCAATAAGCGACAAATTGGGAATATCAAAGACGTTACTAGGTGACTAAAAGGATACTAGGACACAAGGGGACTGACTAGCCCTTGCGGATGACATAGCGACAGTAAGTGAGACAAAAGGAGGCGCAAATACACAACTCGACAACCTAAGCGAGACAGCCAGAAGAGTGGGATTGAGCATCGCCCACAACAAGATAGAAGCACTGAATACCTCTGGGGATTGGAAAACACCAGAAGGAAAAAGGTGGACAGATTTATATATCTGGGAGAGTATGTACCATCAACAAACAGGAGCAGATAGGAAATAACAGAGAGATTGAAGAAGATGAGGTCAGCCAGCTGTGCAGCCAAAAATATATAAATACACACATCAAAAAAAGTTTTGCATCACCCCAGTTCCCAGAACTCTTGAAGATAGATCTCGACTGTGGGTATTGCACCACAGATACAGTCCTTTTGACTGTTCAGAGACGTCACTAAACCCGCCCAAAGATGTAAACAACCATGCATGAGCAGCGCCTATTAGACGGAGGGGGTCAGACAGCCGATCAATTCCAGTCATTCCATCAGGAAGGGGGTACACGGCTCGTGTTGTCTGTAGTTTAACCATGCCTAGACGGTCAATACCGCGGTTCGATCGCGTCCACATTGTTACTTTGAGCCAGGAAGGGCTCACACCAAGGGAAGTGTCCAGGCGTCTCGGAGTGAACCAAAGCGATGTTGTTCGGACATGGAGGAGATACAGAGAGACAGGAACTGACGATGACACGCCTCGCTCAGGCCGCCCAGTGGCTACTAATGCAATGGATGACCGCTACCTACGGATTATGGCTCGGAGGAACCCTGACAGCAACGCCACCATGTTGAACAATTCTTTTCGTGCAGCCACAGTACGTCGTGATACGATTCAAACTGTGCGCAATAGGCTGCGTGATGCGTAACTGCAGTCATGGACTGTGCGGCTGGTCCCGGCGGAGGTTCGAGTCCTCCCTCGGGCATGGATGTGTGTGTTTGTCCTTAGGATAATTTAGGTTAAGTAGTGTGTAAGCATAGGGTCTGATGATCTTAGCAGTTAAGTTCCATAAGATTTCACACACATTTGAACATTTTTGATGCGCAACTTCACTCCCGACGTCCATGGCTAGGTCCATCTTCGCAACCACGACACCATGCAGTGCGGTACAGATGAGCCCAACAACATGCCGGTTGGACTGCTCAGGACTGGCATCACGTTCTCTTCACCGATGAATGTCGCATATGCCTTCAACCAGACAATTGTCGGAGACGTGTTTGGAGGCACCACGGTCAGGATGAGCGCCTTAGACACACTGTCCAGCGAGTGCAGCAAGGTGGAGGTTCCCTGCTGTTTTGTGGGACATTATGTGGGGCCGACGTACGCCGCTGGTGGTCATGGAAGACGCCGTAACGGCTGTACGATACGTGAATGCCGTCCTCCGACCGACAGTGCACCCATATCGGCAGCATATTGGCTAGGCATTCGTCTTCATGGACGACAATTCGCGCCCCCACCGTGCACATCTTGTGAGTGACTTCCTCCAAGGTAACGACATCGCTCGACTGGTTAGCATGTTCTCCAGACATGAACCCTTTCGAACCTGCCTGGGATAGACTGAAACGGGCTGTTTATGAACGATGTGATCCACCAACCACTCTGAGGAATCTACGCCGGATCGCCGTTGAGGAGTGGGACAATCTGGACCAACAGTGCCTTGATGAACTTGGATAGTATGCCACGACGAATACAGGCATGCATCAATGCTAGAGGACGAGCTACTCGGTATTAGAGGTACCGATGTGTATAGCAGTCTGGACCACGACCTCTGAAAGTCACGCTGTATGGTGGTACAACATGCAATGTGTGGTTTTCATGAGCAATAAAAAGGGTGGAATTGATGTTTATGTTGATCTCTATTCCAGTTTTCTGTATAGGTTCCGGAACTCTCGGAACCGAGGTGATGCAAAACTTTTTTTGATATATGTATATACAATAAAAAGGAAGTATCTGTAAAGATCAGACACTACAAGACAACGGTGAGGAAGTGGTACTACATCTGGATGAGACGATAACACTAGGAAAAGATGGCGCACAACAACTAGAGAAAGTAGAGATAAATTAGTGAGTAAAATACTAAGTCCTCAAGGAGATAGTGAGAGATGGGTGCGAAGACCTAGGGAAGGAATGCACTGGAAGATGTGAAGAATGTCGGGAGAAATCTGACTCAAAAGGGCTAGGTTTACCGGACACATAATCAGGATGAATTTGAATAAAACGACGAAAAGAGTATGAGAAATAACAGGAAGCATAGGAGAAAAGACAGGAACCAAGTGAGTTGTTGAACTCTATGATTGGTCGGAATTCGGGATGAAGATGAAGGAAAGGAATATTGGAGCAGCAAGTACATATCTACCAAAATGTCAGAGATCGTCGACAGAGTGGGATACAGGGCAAGGATAGTGTCACCAGCAGGTCAGGAAGAGAGAGGACGAAGAGGTTCTGGGAGCAGAAGAGGAAAATATAGTCCATGGAGAGGCTACCCGCAGTCCTACAGAAGCTGTAACACAAGAAGAAGAAGACGAGATTCTGTGAGTCTACATAAACATTATGAAGTGGAATCAGGTGAAAACTCGTTTCTTTATAGAGAAATATAGAGAATGGTCTATTCTCTGGGCACACTGGACTCGCATTCGGGAGGACGACGGTTCAATCCCGCGTCCGGCCATCCTGATTTAGGTTTTCCGTGATTTCCCTATATCACACCAGGCAAATGCCGGGATGGTTCCTTTGAAAGGGCACACAGCCGACTTCCTTTCCCATCCTTCCCTAATCCGAGCTTGTGCTCCGTCTCCAATGACCTCGTTGTCGACGGGACGTTAAACACCAATATCCTCCTCCTCCTATTCTCTGGGATTCCTCCCAATCAGAATATTGCCGTAAAGTGAGCAAAGAAGACGCCTGAGTCACATTAACTGGAGAATAAGACCTTCAGCTAGTCGAATGCAAGAAAAAAACTGACGTGATAACTTGCCTATTGGCCTCTTTGAGAAGGAGGAAACGGAAAATAAAAATGTCTATGAACACAAGAAGAGGTTAGTACTCACGCCATACCAATGTGCTTTTTATTGAAAGGTTCAGAATTTTCGGAGTTTTCATTGCAAATAAATTAAGAACATATAATAACGCAACTAGAATGTATGTGCAACGCAATATGGCGAATATTTTGTGTAGAGGTGACAGGGGGAGTATGGATATGCTTCCTTCAACTCTTGGTACAATACTTCTCTTTGGTATACTTCTGCATAAACTAACCTATCAATCATCAGCAAGGTATTTCCCTTGTGCCATCGACTTCAAAGGCAACAGTTCGCGTCTACGAACCGCCTCAGTACATGTATCTGACATTCGGTCACTAGCGTAAGGGATTCACTTCAGGATTTCGTGACTTAATTAACTAGATTGAAAATGACGCTGTGTTATCACTGTTGATATCCTCTTAATTAAAAATAAAACTAAATCAGTTTGATGATTTTTATTCTCACATTAACATATTGCTTTAGCACTCTAACATTTGCTTAGCTTACTTCTTTCACCGTGGACCCATCTCATTGCAAGGAAATTCTGGACAAGTACTGGAAACTTGTAAATGAATTCCGGTTACACAGAAGCCAATTGCAAAGGCTAGTCCTTCAGTAACCGTTTAGCTTCTTTGTAATGTATATCTTGCTTACCGACTTTTGGCCATATTAATGCTCCCATTGTTAGTATTGGGGCTCAACATTGTCACAACCTGTAACGTAGAATTAATATCAGTTGCACCTAAATGCACAATAAAAAGGTACAGGGTGAGTCAAAAAGGACTTTACAACTTTGGAATGATGTAGAAATTTATTGAGGCAACTTACAGATGTGTCATTTTGTAGCAGACAATCCGAAGTTTGATTCACGTAGTGCTTCAGTACCCTATTCCTCCACCAGAATCCCCAATGTAGCGCACAGTTAAAATGGCTAATTTCACTTGTGCGGAGCGTGCTCGCTGTTTGTTTTGGTTTCGTGAAACGAACTCTGCCGCAGCTGTTCGGCGTAAATTTCGCACCGAATATGCAAAATAACATCCATGCAGGCCTACATTTTAGTCTTGGCACAATAACTTTTTTGAGACGTGTTGTTCACTGCGACATTATAAATCACCAGGTCGCCTCCGTGTTGATGTTCATGTCAAATAATGTCAGTCCCCAAACTTGACACCATTGGATTTATTTCTCTGGGCTTTCGTTAAAGACCGTGTGAATGTTTCTCTCCTACCAAACAATTTTAGCCGACATGGAAAATCGAATCTACACTGCTGTTGCACAAGTTTGCCCGTTTTGCTGCAACGAGTGTGGGAAGAAATTAATTACCGGTGGGATGTTTGCCACATCACAAATGGTAGTCACATCGAACCAAACTGCGTTTGGCATATGTGAAACTTGAGGTTGTTTGCTGCAAAATGTTACATCTACTGATTCTGTAAATTATCTCAGTAAATTTCTATATTATTCCAAAGTTGTAAAGTCCATTTTAACTCTGTAGTATTACGCACTTGCAAACAAAATGCAACACTCCAAAGTTCGTGCGCAGAAAAACTCACTAGGAAAGGATAACTTTTTGCTACTCCAAAACGCAGTACCGTTTTGACTTATATGTTGTGAGCTGTCTTGTTCCTCCATAGTTCACACTGCGGCGCGTCAACAGGTGCTGCCAACAGCACCACAGTTTAGAAACGCTCTCCGGGCGCTGATGACCGCGCACTTGAGTGCCCCACAAACCAAACATCATCATCATCAGAAACGCTCTTGTCCGATACATTCCGCTGTTAGATACTACCCTGCCTTGCCGTGCTTGTAATCTATTGACTATAAACGCAAATTTCTGAACAGCGTGATAATAGTGGCAATTATAATCTCTTTAAAATACCAGTTACCTTCGAAGGTATTTATTACTGTAGTAGAATGTCGTCTTGTCATAAAGATACATCTTTTGCTACACAACTACGGCAAGCAACTAATGAGTTTGGGACTCTTACTATCTTGGATAACGGAAGAAACAGAAAAGATTCACGATTCACCACTGTTTCGTTTAGTCAGCATGAAAATATCAGGGAAAATGCACCATTAACTGCAGCAGAAGACGTTACAATAATGATGTATACGGCGATGTATCCTTACTAACACGAGTGTAATTAGTGTACACTGTCGTCGATGTTGAATATGACTTAAGTCAGTCATAAGAGAGAGTGCGTTTGAGGACGTACAAGATGAGCGAGAAGTCGCTCCTAGTTTTAAATGTCAATAATTTTTTTACTAATGAATACATGCGTACTGATTAAGTTATAGTCGGTTCTCAGGACCATGATAATATGTGCACTACTCTACAAATCCACATATGCTCTTCCGTTTTAAACGCTTAGAAATGTCATCAATTGATTTCTGCAGGAGAGTCACAGGCACATTTCCAAGGACAACTGCGATAGTCTCCTCAAACAACAAGAAAAATTAGCAAACATTCACAAACATGGATTACATAATGTACCGGGTTATCAAAAAAAAAGGATAAATTTGAAAACTGAATAAATCAAGGAATAATGTAGATAGAGAGGTACAAATTGACACACATGCTTGGAATGACATCGGGTTTTATTAGAAACAAAAAAAAATACAAACGTTCAAAAAGTGTCCCACAAATGGCGCTTCATCTGATCAGAATAGCAATAAATAGCATAACAAAGTAAGACAAAGAAGAGATGATGTTCTTTACAGGAAATGCTCAATATGTCCACCATCATTCCTCAACAATAGCTATAGTCGAGGAATAATGTTGTGAACAGCACTGTAAAGCACGTCCGGAGTTATGGTGAGGCATTGGCGTCGGATGTTGTCTTTCAGCATCCCTAGAGATGTCGGTCGATCACGATACAGTTGCGACTTCAGGTAACCCAAAGCCAATAATCGCACGGACTGAGGTCTGGGGACCTGAGAGGCCAAGCATGGCGAAAGTGGTGGCTGAGCACACGATCATCACCAAACGACGCGCGCAAGAGATCTTTCACACGTCTAGCAATATGGGGAGTTTTTTCGGTTCTAATAAAACCCCATGCCATTCGAAGCATGTGTGTCAATTTTTACCTCTCTATCTACATTATTCCGTGGTTTATTAGGTTTTCAAATTTATACTAACTTTTTGATCACCCGGTCCATATGACAACCAATTCACATCTGGACAGAATTAAGCTGGTATCGCAAAGTTTGCTAACTGAGCAGAACTATGACTAGATTCATTATAAATCCCATAAGTCATTTCCTCCCAGTCTGAAGACTCTCAACTCTCAACATTGGTTGAATTATTAAGTACAACCTTTTGTATTTTTTTATACTACGCTGTCTATTGATTGGCTATAACATAAATCTCATAGAGCTTCAGTTTATCTAGCAGGATACTATGGTTCACACAGTCAAATGCCTAGTGAGATAACACACTAGTGAAGGGTGTGATACAGAAAAAGTGTTTGTGGCGCAGGCGAGATGCAGACGGCGTACGTGGTGCCGGTGCTGTTCCTGAGCAACTCGCTGGGCACGCCGCTGCTGCCCAACACGGTGGAGACGCAGGACTTCGAGATGGCGCTGGAGCGCGCCGACAACAAAGAGCTGCTGCGCAAGTGGTACCGCCTCGACAGCGCCGCGCAGCCGCCCTGCTACCGCCTGCAGCCCACCGCGCTGCACATACCCGGCTTCAAGGTACGACCCCAGAAGTAAACTACTGGCCATTAAAATTGCTACACCAAGAAGAAATGCAAATGATAAACGGGTATTCATTGGACAAATATATTATACTAGAACTGACATGTGATTACATTTTCATGCAATTTCGGTGCATAGACCCTGAGAAATCAGTACCCAGAACAACCACCTCTGGCCGTAATAACGGCCTTGATACGCCTGGGCATTGAGCCAAACAGAGCTTGGATGGCGTGTACAGGTACAGTTGCCCATGCAGCTTCAACACGATACCACAGTTCATCAAGAGTAGTGACTGGCGTATTGTGACGAGCCAGTTGCTCGGCCACCATTGACCAGACGTTTTCAATTGGTGAGAGATCTGGAGAATGTGCTGGCCAGGGCAGCAGTCGAACATTTTCTGTATCCAGAAAGGCCAATACAGGACCTGCAACATGCGGTCGTGCATTATCCTGCTGAAATGTAGGGTTTCGCAGGGATCGAATGAAGGGTAGAGCCACGGGTCGTAACACATCTGAACTGTAACGCCCACTGTTCAAAGTGGCGTCAATGCGAACAAGATGTCACCGAGACGTGTAACAAATGGCACCCCATACCATCACGCCGGGTGATACGCCTGTATGGCGATGACGAATACACGCTTCCAATGTGCGTTCACCGGGATGTCGCCAAACACGGATGCGACCATCATGATGCTGCAAACAGAACCTGGATTCATGACGTTTTCCCATTCGTGCACCCAGGTTCGTCGTTGAGTACACCATCGCAGGCGCTCCTGTCTGTGATGCAGCGTCAAGGGTAACTGCAGCCATGGTCTCCGAGCTGAGAGTCCATGCAGCTGCAAACGTCGTCGAACTGTTCGTGCATATGGTTGTTGTCTTGCAAACGTCCCAATCTGTTGACTCAGGGATCGAGACGTGTCTGCACGATCCGTTACAGCCATGCGGATAAGATGCCTGTCATCTCGACTGCTAGTGATACGACGCCGTTGGAATCCAGCACGGCGTTCCGTATTACCCTCCTGAACCCACCGATTCCATATTCTGCCAACAGTCATTGGATCTCGACTAACGCGAGCAGCAGTGTCGCGATACAATAAACCGCAATCTCCATAGGCTATAATCCGACCTTTATCAAAGTCGGAAACGTGATGGTACGCATTTCTCCTCCTTACATGAGGCATCACAACAACGTTTCACCAGGCAACGCCGATCAACTGCTGTTTGTGTATGAGAAATCGGTTGAAAACTTTCCTCATGTCAGCACGTTGTAGGTGTCTCCACCGGCGCCAACCTTGTGTGAATGCTTTGAAAAGCTAATCATTTGTATATCACAGCATCTTCTTCCTGTCGGTTAAATTTCGCGTCTGTAGCACGTCGTCTTCGTGCTGTAGCAATTTTAATGGCCAGTAGTGTACATCCCAAGTCTACACTGAGGGACAAAAGTCACGGAATATCTCGCATTATAGTGTCGGAACTCTTTTCGCCCAGTGTAATGCAGCAACTCGGCGTAGCACGGACTCGACAAGTCGCTGGATGTCCCCTGCAGAAATATTGAGCCATACTGCCTCTACCTCCGTTCATAATTCGAAAGTGTAGCCGGTGTAGGACTTTGTGCACGGACTGACCTCTAGATTATGACCCGTAAATGTTCGATGGGATTTATGCCGGACCATCTAGTTCAATAAACCATTCTTTCGAACTTTCCAGAATGTTCTGACAGGGCGCACTAACGTCCATAAAAATTCCATCGTTTTTTAGGAACATGAGGTCTATGGAAAATGGAAATGAGTGTTTGGCGTCATGGGCCGGGAGGCCCCTTGCGGGGCAGGTCCGGCCGCCTTGGTGCAGGTCTTATTACATTCGACGCCACATTGGGCGACCCGCGCGCCGGATGGTGATGAAATGATGATGGAGACAACACAGCACCCAGTCTCTGAGCGAAGAAAATCTCCGACCCAGCCGGGAATCGAACCCGGGCACATAGGACGGCAATCCGCCACCCTGACCACTCAGCTATCAGCTAGCCGAAAATAACCATTTCCATCAATGATCGGCTCAGTTGCACCAGAGGACCCAGTCCATTCCATGTAAAAACAGCCCACACCATTGTGGAGCCACCACAAGCTTACACAGTGCCATGTTAACAACTTGGGTCCATGGTTTTGTTGGGTCTGCATCACTTTCAAACCCCATCATCAACTCTTACTAACAGAAATAGGAACTCATCTCACCAGGTCGTCCGCAACTCGTCGTTAGTGGCTAGCGTTGCTCCCTCTGGATCAAGGGGTCCCGGGTTCGATTCCCGGCCGGCTCGGAGATTTTCTCCGACCGTGGAGAAGATTTGGAACTTGTACTGGCGCTGATGACCGCGATGTCGAGAGCGCCACAAACCAATAGCATCATCTCACCAGGGAACGGTTTTCCAGCCGTCTAGGGTCCAACAGATATGGTCGCGATCCCACGACTGGCGCTTCAGGCGATGACGTGCTGCCAGCAAAAGGCACTCGCATTGGTCATCTGCTGACATAGCCCATCAACCCCAGATTTTGCGGCACTGCGCTAACGGATACGTTCGTCGTACGTCCCACGTTGATTTCTGCGGTTATGTCACGCTGTGTTGATTGTCTGTTAGCACTGACAACTCTACGCAAACGCCGCTGCTCTCGGTCGTTAAGTGAAGACCGTTGGCTGCTGCGTTGTCCGTGGTGAGAGGTAATGCCTGAAATTTGGTATTCTCGGGATACTGACTTCCCTAACGATTTCCAAAATGGAATGTCCTATGGTGTCCAGCTCCAACTACCATTGTGCGTTCAAAATCTGTTAATCCCCGTCATACGGCCATAGTCATTTCGGAAACCTTTTCACATGGATCAGCTGCTTACCAAAAACAGTTCCGCCAATTCACCACCCTTTCATGCCTTATGTACGCGATTCTACCGCCATCTGTGTGTGTGCAAATATCTGTCCCATGACTTTGATCACTTCAGTGTAAAGACTCCTGGTAACGGTTAAATTTGTTTTTCAAATTCGTTGTTTCCTATTCACTGGTTTTTCAAACAAGCGCACAGACCTACCAACCAACTGTGTCAAATTTAATCTGACATTGTAAGTAGGTGTCATGCTAGGCGATCGTGTCACGAAGTATTTTGACACTGGCGTGAATAGCTACCAATACAGACCAAGCGTTTCTCGCATTGACTTTAGCGCTGTGTATAAAGAAGAAAACAAGCACCGGAAAAATGATCCTATGGGAAGACATAAAAGGCTAATGTGCTTCTGCTTAATAAAAAATTCTGACTGGAAAGTGCGGTAGCAGCTGCCAAATTCTACCTCCCACAGCACCTTGAAAAATTTTCCCAAAAATTTTGGGATGTGAACATACTTGCGCTTTTCTTTGCCAAGACACGAGGAGAAATTAGCAGCAGGAAAGAAACGGAAAAGTAATAAATACTGAAAGATAGCAAACAATAGTTGTGGTATAGAAAGAGCGAAAGAGACAATGGCAGTTTGAGAGAAACCGAGGGACACAATGTCAGTCGAACATAGTTGACAGTGGCAGGACATGCTAGGAAAACAGAGAAGGACCTCTGCCTGTGGAAGAGGAGTAAAGAAGAAAGTGGAAGTGAATGAGAGCCAGTGATAATGAGAAAGAGAGAGAGAGTGTTTATGACAATGGCAACGAGAGGTTGCAGCAGTAAGAACGAATGACTGAGGTAGTTGCAGTAAGAGAGCGCATGAGGCAGGCAGTAATAGTGAGAAGATTCAGTAGTAGTAGTAGCACACTGTGGCTAAGAGACAGGAGACAGTGACAATTAGAGACACAAAGAGATAATGGCAACGAGTTGGGCTGAGAAAGAGAGAGAAATAATGGGCAAGTGACAGTGGATGCGTATGAGCGACTTACAGCGATGGACTAGCAGATGCGAGCGTGTTACAGTGATGGGAGCTTGTTGGAATGAGAGGGGAGTTGCATGTTAAAAAGAGCGTGCCTAAATTTTTGGGAAAATTTTTAAAAGTGCTGAAGAAGGTAGGATGAGGCAGCTGGCATCTCACTTTTCAGTCAGACTCTTTTAAATAAACAGGAGCACATTCGCCTTTTTTGTGCTCCGATAGGGGCAATTTTCCGCTGATTCCCCTCGCTTCCCTGCTGCGGCAGGGCATGTCACTCATACGAAAAGAACTTCATGGACAAATAAAATTTTGATAGTTTACTTATGTGAAACAATGCAAACCTAATTTTATTTCCACCTCAGGCCTGATTTTACGTGCAAAATGATTTTGCATGTGCTTCAGTACTACGACTTGGTGTTCCATGATGGTAACGGAGACACTTTACAACATTGGTTTTCAAACTGTGAGGCACGACCCCGAAGGGGGACGTGTGGACGTATAAAAGAGGGCGTGGCCGGGGCCAGCGATATTTAAAAAGTAGCTTTTTAATCAAGACAAATGTGTTAGTACTTAGGACGAACTGTTTACTGGGTACCCAGCACTTTCCCTGTACTCTGAGATTCGTTTTCTTCGTAGATCATCAGCCTGAATGTAACCGCAGTAACTGACCGTAGCCAACATGACCACTAAAATTCGTAGCGTACAAGTACAGTAAACATACGGAAACTTGGCTGATTGTCGCACGTCATTCAGATTCCGAAACAAGCATTGTTGTCGCTGAAGTCTTAGTTGGACTGGGTTGTTCATTCATTATCGATCGAACATGCAGCTTAGTCGTGTATACTTTTGATGTGAAAGTGAACTGACGACTTGCGAAACTCTTTCTTTACTTCGTCATGAGTTTGTTGGATAAACACAAATACAGTGATGATTACATTAAATACGATTTTGTTGCTGTACAAAACAATGGTGTCGGTTAGCCGCAACGTGTTATTTGTTACGAAGTATTGGGCAATGATGCCATGAGACCTTGCCGTCTCGAACGGCATTTGCGCACTAAACATAGCGCTTTAAAAAAGTAAACCGATACAGTTTTTTGCTGCAAAATGTGCGAGTTTGAAACGTATGAAGTTAAATAGTACTTGATCCTTTGCTCGGTTTTCTGAAACAGCTATCCTAGCTTCATATGAGTTACCGCTACTCATCGCAAAGACTAAGAAAAGTCTTACTGTCGAAGAAACACTTGCCAAGCCCTGTTTATTGAAAGCAGCTGATATTGTTCGTGGACTAGAAAGTAAACAAATCTTTCACAAATACCGATTTCTGATAACACTGTGAAACTTCAGATTCATGATATGGCCGAAGACATAACAAATTAGTTAGTGCAGGCCGTGAAGGAGCAGAATTTTTCACAATACAGTTAGACGAAAGCAACGGTTGCAAATTGTTGTTAACTTGTTAGTTTTCGTTCGATACATACAAAACGAAACACTTAAAAACGAGATGCTATTTTCTACAGAGCAAACGCCTACTTCAAAAGCAATTCATATAATGACAGCGATATCTGAACTCTCTTGCAAATATGAACTGTCGTAACAAAAGCTGATCGCCGGATGCACAGACGCAGCCACGTCAATGCTTGGATCTCGCTCAGGTTTCGTGCAGATGATCAGAGAAAATTTCAGTTCACTTGTGATATGCCATGGCAGCTAAGGCACTACGAAACGAACTTAAAATTGTGCATCAAAATTGTGAATCATATGGCGTCTTTTTACGTCACTTTGTAAAGATTTGGCAACAGAATCTAAAGTAATTGCTATTTCACACGGAAGTAAGTTGGCTCTCAAAAGGAAAGATGTTAGCAAGATTATTTGAACTTACAGATGAAGTGATTCAGTGTTTGGAAATTCAAAACCAAACTGAATTGTGTGTGTGTAACTCCGAAAGTCAAGTGTTCAATTGTGTTGGCTTATCTGTCAGATACATTTTAGATTAGTTGAACTCACTGAATTTGAAATTGCAAGGTGTAGATTCGAACAAATTCTTCGCGATGCCATCACAGCGTGTACTGTTAAGTTGCTACTTTGGAAACGTAAAACTGTAACCTGCAATTATTTCTCTTTTCCCAGATTATTTGGAATCCTGGAAGAAGCACTCTTTATGGACGTCTTTAACCAAACATATTACGAATAAAATATAAAATCATTTGCTGCATCTAACTAACGAATTCAAACGCTACTCCCTTTGCTCGTGTAATAATAACATTCACACATTGGCAACACATCCTTTTACGTAGGCATAGATGTGCTGTCGGAAACACTGCAGAAGCAAGCTTTGGAAATTATAAACGATTCTGCAGCCAAATATGAAATATGCCATTATTTTTGGTTAAAATATCTGAAATTTTATCTAAGCACGGCAAAGTAAGCAATTGTCATTTTCAAGCACTTTGTGCGAAAGAGCGTTTTCAGCAGTTCTAGCAATGAAAAGGAAATACAGAAGCGTACTCAATATTGCTAGTAATTTACGTTGCACACTCTCTTCTGTTCAACCAAGAGCTGAAAGTCTTTGCAAAAATAAAACTCATTCATCACATTGATTTATTTTTTACATTCAAATGCGTGTACAATAAAATATTTATAATATAACAGTTGATGAACTTTTTTTGCCCTTATAACCCTTAGCCGCAAAATAGTTGCGACAGGCTATATTTCGGTCGATCAGTACCCTCCCAAATCGAAGCAATTTGTGTGACCTATCTTTTGTTTCACACTGCTCGCAGCCGTACCGACCTGTCAGTAGTCGCCATTTTTCTTCTGTTCATTGCGATGTACTCTAACAGACTTATTTTCACAATGTTGTTGTTGTGGTCTTCAGTCCAGAGACTGGTTGGATGCAGCTCTCCATGCTACTCTATCCTGTGCAAACTCCATCTCCGAGTAACTACTGCAACCTACATCCTTCTGAATCTTCTTTGTGTAGTCATCTCTTAGTGTCCCTCTACGACTTCCCCCCCCCCCCGCCCCCCACACACACACACTTTCCTTGATGCCTCCGAACATGTCCTACCAACCGATCCCTTCTTCTAGTCAAGTTGCGCTACAAATTTCTCTTCTCGCCAATTCCGTTCAGTACCTCCTCATTGGTCACGTGATCTACCCATCTAATCTTCAGCATTCTTCTGTAGCATCACATTTTGAAAGCTTCTATTCTCTTCTTGTCTAAACTATTTATCGTCCATGTTTCTTTCCTAGAAATAAGCGCCACATTTGAAACTGGCCATTTCTGTAATGAGTAGAGCCAGAATTTCCATGCAAATGGGTGTATTAACCATTTAGGGAATAGTTGCATATGTCGAAGAATTTTTTTATGTAATGTCCTTTATTTAAAAATCCATAAGGGATACAAACAACTTTCCTCGCTTCAATGGACATGTTACAGTAAGTTGCATAGGCGTAACAGGTACTCTCTTTACTCATGTGAATTATGACCAAATTCAAGATTATGCAAAATCTGTGGTAATTTGGTTGAACTAATTATTATTTTAGAAATGAAAAATTTTGCCAATTTTTGGACGGTTCTGTTTCATAGAATTGTGAGTAAACACATAGGCCTTAGAATTTTTCTCCGTCTATTATTTTACTTGTCTGTTTGTTGCTGGAAAACTCACTTCCGGTTGCGCAACCTCGCTGATAAGGACTTCCCGTACAGCGTTAGCAGTCATTTCTTAAAATAGACATTATGTAATCCTGTTTTCTGCAGCAACATTATTTTACTTGTCTGTTTGTTGCTGGAAAACTCACTTCCGGTTGCGCAACCTCGCTGATAAGGACTTCCCGTACAGCGTTAGCAGTCATTTCTTAAAATAGACATTATGTAATCCTGTTTTCTGCAGCAACAAGGGACCTAGTATTACTAGGACCTTGTTGCAGAATAATCCTTTTTAGGTATTTTAGCTCAATAGAATAAATAAATTTATTAATAAAGAAGACTACACATTGATCTTGTCAAAAGCCGAGAAGCGATTCTTCTTGGTGTTTTAGCTCTCTGGGGCACACTCGGACGGCACTCTTGGTGCTTCGACATCTTCTGCGAAGGGTAAAAAGAATGAAGTAAGGGGAGTAGGTAAAACCTTTTCTTTGTTGTTAGTCCTAAAAGCAAAAGTGTTTCCTTGACATCCACAAAGGAAAGTGTCCGAGAGTGGTGCAGTACGCACATTTTTAGTTATTCTTCCCGTGGCATGTCAGAAGAAGTCGGAACGTTTCGTATCGATAAACCTCTTTTTTCCCCACTGGCCTCATCGTCAAAATCTTACTGTTGTGGCATTAAAGATGCGAGAGAAGTGATGCTGTGTCGTGGTGTATTTTTTGGTGTTGACATTTAAATATTAACGAAATGAGCGATTAACTACGAGTGCTGTTAATAGTATTTCTATAAAACTATCTGACACGACCTGGAACGCTCAATACGTTTTGAGTTGTGTTTCTCTACAACTTTCTTAGTGCTACAACACCTTTAAAACAGTTTCATTTCCCCTGATGCCAACGGCCATACCACGTTGAATACACCAGTTCTCGTCCGAGTACCGAAGCTTCTTTCCCTGATACATGTGAGCAACGCATTTGAAGATGAGCGTCTATCTGTGTAATGCACAATCTCGAATCTATGTTTCTTTCGTGTCAAATTTATACCACTGCAGCCTTTTGGTATAATGCGCGCGAACTTGCCGGTTGGCAGCTCCGAAACGGAGACAGATAAGGTACTCTCTCGCTCTCCTCCACCTGCACGCCCTTGAGATAAAACACTAACTTCAAATTTTCGCACTGTAACAAATACTCTACCGCTCATGATCCAATGAACGCTTGAAGCCGCGCGGTTAGAGGCGCCATGACATGGATTGCGCGGCCCCTCTCGCCGGAGGTTCGAGTCCTCCCTCGGGCATGGGTACGTGTGTGTGTGTGTGTGTGTGTGTGTGTGTGTGTGTGTGTTGTTCTTAGCATAAGTTAGTTTAAGTAGTGTGTAAGACTAGGGACCACTGACCTCAGCAGTTTGGTCCCTTAGGAACTCAAACACATTTGAACGCCTGAACAAATTTGTTTAGACCTGTGAAGTGTATTTATCGCACTTCCCAGTATTGCCAGATGACTTGTCCAAAAATGGAACTGAGGAAATAGTTTTAATGAACGGACAATGTTGTTGTGGTTGTCGTACGCGCCGTTTTAGGTAGCGGGTTACCTCAAAGGCGTGCGTGATACAGAGGGAATGTCGTTATAGCCGCCGTGTTCGTGAGAGGGGGAATGTTGACTTGGCTGCCAACCCACAGGTGCGTGCACTTCCTACGGAGCGGAACTGGTGCCAGGCGGCCAACGTTTTGGATAAAAGCATGCGACAAAGTGAAATTAATATAAAACCAAAGCTGAATTTTGATACTGCGTCGTTTAATTGTTTTTGCTTCATTGTGCAATTTTGTTCTTGTGGCAGTTACTGAATGCATGTATGTTTACAATATAATAGTGAACGGAAATTGGGCCTCTAATAACAGGTCTTCACTAATCTATACTACTTCCGTGCGGTATTTACGCTATACCGACTGATCGATACAAGGCGCACGCCTCACCTTCATATTCCCAGTGCCGAGGGAGAAATTATACATGCGCGTTTGTCCTTTCTCGCTCACCAAGTGCTTTCTACTTTCTCTTTTAACCACCAACCCCAAGACAATGAGCTAATCGGTCGCATTTTCAGGTGCTTGTTGTGACAACACGGTATTATTGTTGTGAAAGGGGAAGCGAAGTTTCCATTTTTGGCAGTAGAGTGGCGCGACAAACAAAAGTTAACAGCTTATTTCTCTGTGCTACGTCACTTTCGGAACTACGTTTTCGCCCCGTAACAGATTTTACGTGCACAAGTAGGGTAACTTTGAACCTCTGTATCTCTGAAACAGAGAGAGATGTCACGGAAATTTTTAAGCTTATTCCAGAACAGCGTCTTAGAAATATGTCGTAAAAATTTCAGGCATTTGCTGTGCGTACCTGTCGGACTCCTCGACTGGTTTTTGATGCCCATAAACCATGTTTTTGATGTATTTCTCGACTTTAGATAACGATTTTCGAAAACGGGAAGATGACACTTTTACATAAATGCCCAGAGAATGTACCATTGAAATTTGAGCAATTTACTGCGATAAGTTATTTAGATATTCGCTGCTGACGCCGAAAAAATGGCGAAAAACGTTTGGATTTTCTCAGGAACCGCCTAAGAACCAAATTGTACCTTCATAAATCCGTTGAGATGCACCGCAGACAACGTCTAATGCAAAAATAATTCACTGATTTGCTCCGTCTGCCTAAACTAGCGGAAGTATGTAATACTCAAACTTTGAACCTGTGGTATATGATAGTCACAGTAATACAATCCATCTCTTTGCTATACGAAAGATCCCCATTCCTAGGGCTATCCAGAACACTTGACCCTACCTTTCCAGCAGCAATAGAACCTGTGGTATGAACTCCGAAAAAATTCCGTTTATATGCGCAGCCTTTTGGAACGTAATGGTAGCGCATGCTGTCGCATGCGTACCGAAAAATAGGACGCTGGTCCAGGGGATGGTCAAAAATCTGCTAAAGGGAACATTCCACTCAGAACTTGATTATTACATCAAACTTCTCCGAATGGACAGTCAAACTTTTAATAGAACTGATTTGCAATCACTTTGAAAATGGAGACATACACTTATACGAAAATGTATTCTGTATGGTCCATAACGAAAGTTCTTTAAATACCACAACTTGGGAACATACACATCGTTCGTGGAAGAACCAGAGAGATTCGATATTTTTAGTAGCAGTCCCACTTTTTCGTTGTGCGTATAATATTGATTTTCTTCAACATCTTCCTGCGTAATGTGTGGCTGGGAAAGACGCAACATCTCTACCATATTGGTAAATGCCAGTACTTATTTGTTTTCATCGTGTACTGTAGTTTCCACACACAAAAAACATCCGCCATCTTGTTAAATATACCGTCAATCAAAATTTCTCTCAAACACAACAGACACGAACTATACAGGGTGTTACAAAAAGGTACGTCCAAACTTTCAGGAAACATTCCTCACACACAAAGAAAGAAAATATGTTATGTGGATATGTGTTCGGAAACGCTTACTTTCGATGTTAGAGCTCATTTTATCACTTCTCTTCAAATCACATTAATCATGGAATGGAAACACACAGCAACAGAACGTACCAGCATGACTTAAAACACTTTGTTACACGAAAATGTTCAAAATGTCCTCCGTTAGCGAGGATACATGCATCCACCCTCCGTCGCATGGAATCCCTGATGCGCTGATGCAGCCCTGGGGAATGGCGTATTGTATCACAGCCGTCCACAATACGAGCACGAAGAGTCTCTATATTTGGTACTGGGGTTGCGTAGACAAGAGCATTAAAATACCCCCATAAATGAAAGTCGAAGGATGTAGGTTGCAGTAGGTACTGGGAGATGAAGAAGCTTGCACAGGATAGAATAGCATGGAGAGCTGCATCAAACCAGTCTCAGGACTGAAGACCACAACAACAACAAATGAAAGTCAAGAGGGTTGAGGTCAGGAGAGCGTGGAGGCCATGGAATTGGTCCGCCTCTACCAATCCATCGGTCACCGAATCTGTTGTTGACAAGCGTACGAACACTTCGACTGAAATGTGAAGGAGCTCCATCGTGCATGAACCACATGTTGTGTCGTACTTGTAAAGGCACATGTTCTAGCAGCACAGGTAGAGTATCCCGTATGAAATCATGATAACGTGCTCCATTGAGCGTAGGTGGAAGAACATGGGACCCAATCAAGACATCACCAACACTGCCTGCCCAAACGTTCACAGAAGATCTGTGTTGATGACGTGATTGCACAATTGCGTGCGGATTCTCGTCAGCCCACACATGTTGATTGTGAAAATTTACAATTTGATCACGTTGGAATGAAGCTTCATCTGTAAAGAGAACATTTGCACTGAAATGAGGATTGACACATTGTTGGATGAACCATTCGCAGAAGTGTACCCGTGGAGGCGAATCAGCTGCTGATACTGCCTGCACACGCTGGACATGGTACGGAAACAACTGGTTCTCCCGTAGCACCCTCCATACAGTGACGTGGTCAACGTTACCTTGTACAGCAGCAACTTCTCTGACGCTGACATTAGGGTTATCGTCAACAGCACGAAGAATTACCTCGTCCATTGCAGGTGTCCTCGTCGTTCTAGGTCTTCCCCAGTCGCGAGTCATAAGGTGGAGTGTTCCGTGCTCCCTAAGACGCCGATCAATTGCTTCGAACGTCTTCCTGTCGGGACACCTTCGTTCTGGAAATCTGTCTCGATACAAACGTACCGCGCCACAGCTATTGCCCCGTGCTAATCCATACATCAAATGGGCATCTGCCAACTCCGCATTTGTAAACATTGCACTGACTGCAAAACCACGTTCGTGATGAACACTAACCTGTTGATGTTACGTACTGATGTGCTTGATGCTAGTACTGTAGAGCAATGAGTCGCGTGTCAACACAAGCACCGAAGTCAGCATTACCTTCCTTCAATTGGGCCAACTGGCGGTGAATCGAGGAAGTACAGTACATACTGACGAAACTAAAATGAGCTCTAACATGGAAATTAAGCCTTTCCGGACACATGTCCACATACCATTTTTTCTTTATTTGTGTGTGAGGAATGTTTCCTTTTTGTAACACCCTGTATAAGCAAACGAGTCAGACTAAGTGGCAGGTTGTAAAATAATTTGAGAAACTAGTCAAGTTTGATAAATTGTTTGATCGGTTACGGAAGGCCATAAGGGCTCTGTCAAACAGGGAGTGGAGACTTCGCCGTGGTCAGCTTCCTGTACGCTGTAGCGTCGTTCCGACGCGATTAAATAGAAGCCCGAAGCAGTTGCTCACTGTGGGTTGTGAATTTCTACAGAAATTGAGGCGGGCAAGTGCGATAAATGTCAGAAGCAACCTAAATATTTATATGGTGGGCGCAAACTTATTTTTGTGTGTTCCATGCCATGTTGTTGTTGTTGTTGTGGTCTTCAGTCCTGAGACTGGTTTGATGCAGCTCTCCATGCTACTCTATCCTGTGCAAGCTTCTTCATCTCCCAGTACCTACTGCAACCTACATCCTTCTGAATCTGCTTAGTATATTCATCTCTTGGTCTCCCTCTACGATTTTTACCCTCCACGCTGCCCTCCAATACTAAATTGGTGATCCCTTGATGCCTCAGAACATGTCCTACCAACCGATCCCTTCTTCTGGTCAAGTTGTGCCACAAACTCCTCTTCTCCCCAATCCTATTCAGTACCTCCTCATTAGTTATGTGATCTACCCATCTAATCTTCAGCCTTCTTCTGTAGCACCACATTTCGAAAGCTTCAATTCTCTTCTTGTCCAAACTATTTACCGTCCATGTTTCACTTCCATACATGGCTACACTCCATACAAATACTTTCAGAAACGGCTTCCTGACACTTAAATCTATACTCGATGTTAACAAATTTCTCTTCTTCAGAAACGATTTCCTTGCCATTGCCAGTCTACATTTTATATCCTCTCTACTTCGACCATCATCGGTTATTTTTCTCCCCAAATAGCAAAACTCCTTTACTACTTTAAGTGTCTCATTTCCTAATCTAATACCCTCAACATCAGCCGACTTAATTCGACTACATTCCATTATCCTCACAAAAATATTTCGAAAATGGCGGCAGCGCGGCAGAAAATAGGTGCAAGATGAATCACACAGTATTATTTTATTCCACATTCTTCTTGTTCTCTTCGTCCTGTTCATGTCCGGACGACGCTATTTCGTCTGATCTAGCGCCTGGGCATTAAAACTTTAGCCCATAATTTCCGCATTCTTTTCCTGTGTTGTTCTTCCCTCGCTTCAGTCCACGTTTCGCTAGTTTTCAATTCTTGCTTTTCTTGGAACCCACGGTGCTCTTGTGTTTTATTTTCGGCGGGATGCGTTTATTGACATCTTACAGTGTTATTGCCACTTGTTGCAGGTCTTGCATTTATCGCGAATCTCTAACCCAGCCGGGGGCGATTCTAGAAGCCCGTCAACTGTGGGTGGGGCAGGGGGGGGGGGGGGGTTGGAGGACTGGAATATCGCTTAACAAAAGGAGAGTTGGGGTCCTGCACCGACAAACTGGAAGAACTTGGTGTTGCTTAAAATAGTTTTTGGTACTGTCTTGGAGTTCAGGGTAAAAAATGTGTATTAAAAATAATAAGACGCCCATTTTAAGTTAAATGATATGTACTGGTTTACGTAGTAAGCTATTTGCCGCTCTTATTCTTTCGTTAAAATGTGTTTGAAATACATTGCAACCTATATTGCTACATAATTATTTTAAAAAATGATTGAATCTGTTGGAGTAACATATTCGCTGATTTCAGAAGTCATTTTATCCAGTGTAATACGATAATCCATTGGGGGGGGGGGAGGGGGCTATAGCCCCCATTGCCCCCTCCCCCCTTGCAACCGCCCCTGAGCCCAGCGTTAAGTCCCAAGCGACTGGAAAAAACGCAGGTAACTTCTGTATATAAGAAGGGTAAAAGGACGGACTGGCAAAATTACAGACCAATATGATTAACAAAGGCTTGCTGCAGAATTCTAGAACATGTTCTGAATTCGAATACAATAAATTTTGTACAGACCGTTAACATGTCCATGGATCAACACGGTTTTAGAAAGCATCGTTCGTGTGAAACTCAGCTTACCCTTTCCTCGCATGATATACTGTAAACGCCGGCCTCTGTGTCCGAGCGGTTCTAGGCTCTTCAGTCCGGAACCGCGCCGCTGCTACGGCTGCAGCTTCGAATCCTGCCTCGGCCATGGATGTGTGTGTTGTCCTTAGGTTAGTTAGGTTTACGTAGTTCTAAGTCTAGGGGACTGATGACCACAGCTATTAAGTCCCATAGTGCTTAGAGCCATTTGAACCATTTTTTTATACTGGAAACTATGGATGAAGGGCAATGGCAGATTTCATATTTCAAAATTTCCGACAAGCATTTGAGGCGGTAACCCATTACAAACTGTTAACGAAGGTAAAACCGTATGGAATAGATTCCCACATATGTGAGTGGGTCGAAGACTTCTTAAGTTACAGAAACCAGTATGTTATCCTCGACAGCGAGTGTTCATTGTCTTCGACGACGAGTGGTTATCAGAGACAGTGGTATCGTCTGGAGTACCCATGGATGAGGACAGCCATTTATTTATTTATTTATCACATGACAATACATATACAAAGATTAAAAAACTACTAGAGCTCTCCAGCATAAAATAACACAAATGACAACAGCTGTAGAAGTATATCAAGGTCTTTTATGTATTTTATTACATCACTGTCGCTGTGAGAAAATCTTCGAGAGGACCCTTAAAGGCACGCGCGGGACATGTCGATACAGCATGAGCAACTGTCTGTCGTTCCGAATCACCGTCACACAATGGTGATGAGATCTGCCCCACTTGTAGAGACTGCACGTCGTCCATGGCCCGTTCGGACGCGGTTCCAAACACTCCAAACTGCCCGAGGCTGGTCAAATCCAGGGGGTTTCTTCCGGCTGCAAGGCACCTTCAGGCAGTGTGGGAAAGTTTTGTTGCCACCAGCGTTTCCATTTATCGATGGGATTGAGTTCACTTTCCATGGGAGTCCTGGCTGTGATGAGAATCGGGTATCTTGACCTTAGTCTCTTTCGCTACGCAGGGAATACGTCGTCCATTATTGGAAGGTCGGTGTTCTTAGCAATCTTGTGGTACCGACGCAGTAGCACGCTCTTCCGCCTGATATCGGGAGGTGGAATGTGGCTCACGATAACTAGTCAGTATGTGGGAGTATATCGTACTGACCCACTAACAATGTGCATGGCCTCGTTAAGTTGTACTTCTATCTTTTTTACGTGTGGATTGTTAAGCCAGCAGGCGCACAGTACTCTGCTGCTGAATATACCAAACCGAGTGCTGATACCCGCAGAATGTCTGCTGACGATCCCCAGTGAGAGCCGCAGGTTTTATGAAGGACAGCTGTTACTTTCTCTATTCGTAATCGATTTGGCAGACAGGGTGGGTAGCATTCTGTGGTTGTTTCCTGATGTTGTACGGGAAAGTGTCGAAGGTGAGTGACTGTACGATGATACTAGGTGACTTAGACAAAACCTCTAGTTGTTGTGATCAATGGCAACTAGCTCTAAATGTAGGAAACTGTAAGTTAATGCGGATAATTAGGAAAAACAAACCCGTAATGCTCGGATACAGCATTAGTAGTGTCCTGGTAGACAGTCAAGTCGTTTAAATATCTGCGAGTAATGTTGCAAAGCGATATGAAATGAAACGAGTATGTGAGGATTGTGACAAGGAAAGCGAACGGTCTCCTTCGGTTTACTGGTAATATTTTAAGGAAGTGTGGTTCATCTGTAAAGGAGACAGCATATACGAGGTGCGACAATAAGGTAATGTGAGTGATGTGAAAAAAATGTTGCTTACCGTTTTAGTCAAGTATAGTGCTGTCTCCTTCAAAGTAGTTCTCTTCTGATTGCACACACTTTTTCCAGCGCTTCTGCCATTGGTGGTAACATTTCTGGAACTCTCCTTCTGTAATATCCTCCAAGACCCTCGTCACGGCTTTTTGGACATCTTGTGTTGTTTGAAAATGGTGTCCCTTGACCGCCGTCTTGACTCTTCGAAATAGGAAAAAGTGGCACGGAGCGATATCTAGTGAATAAGGTGGCTGTGGTAGTACTGATAAAATACGCCTCATTCGGAGGCGTATAGATAGTCGTTTTCCCTCATTCTATCTGCGAGTGGAACAGGAAAGGAAACGGCTAGTAGTGGTACAGGATACATCTGCCACGCATCGTATAGTAGCTTGTGGAGTATGTATGCAAATGTAGATGTCTTTCTCCACCTCGGTGAACTGCGCGACCTTGGTTTTCTTATTCAGATAATAACAGATCATCTGATCGCTCAACCTTGCAGGACTCATACGGGCAATGTGGCCATAGAAAACAATACTCATCCTACGAATGATGTATGTGATCTGTTCTACATGCGTATATATTCCGTACTTTCCTCGTCTCCTGAATTGCACCCTCAAGATCTGTTACTCTGTTGCTTAGAATTTAGACGGCAGCATATAGAGCCTCCGGTCATATTACTGTACAGTAACGTCGTACTTTGGACGTTAATTAATATTTATTTCTGCTTGTAGACACTTTTGGTAAGTTGATGTGTGCAATTTTTGTTTCAGAGATGTTGCGTTCTATCCACTCTCCTAGGTACTGAAACTTCTCCATCCGTTTTATTTTACATTCTTCCATCACTAGCACTCTAGGTGCCAACTTGAATTTCCTAATAAATTCAGTTTTCTCGGAGGAGATCTGGAGAACTAACTTTTGCTGATTGTGTCTTTATTTCACCGATTTGTTCTGCAGCTGTCTCTAGCGAATCACAGAAAAATTCAAGGTGATCTGCCTTTATTGCATATTTTTATAAGTAAATGCATACTTGTATAATATATACTACCATATGAATATTGCTGAGTAAAATAGAGTTTAGTTGATAGAGTAATAAGTATGCATAAATTAGGCCTGCACATTGTAATAATACAATATTATTCTAGGGAATACGAGGAAATGAAATAAATGAAGAAATTCTCTGCACAAAGCGACTGTCCTCTGGAAATACGTCGAAAATCACTATAGTCATCTTGTTTACTATTAATATCAAGTAACCACCTTCTTCACTTGCATGGAGAGAATGCAGATAAAAGCAACAGCTGAACATCGGAACTTTGTTGGCCGACGGATCATGTTTACTGTATTCAATTGCAACGAGCACCATTCAACCACTGGATTGCTAACGCTTGCCCTCGCTGTGCCTGCGCGGCAGAGATGGGCGATTAATTGCAAGTAATCGATTTATCGTCACTTTTCTGCTAATCTAATGTGGATATATCCATATTTCTTTCACGTCAATTAATTTTACCTAGTCGGCTATACTTACGATTTAACTATTTCAATTTTGAACGTTTGCTGAATTGTCCATCGGTGCTTGGTAGAGCATGATAATAGTATTAAAGAGAAAAAACACTTCTTAATATTTTGCAAAATTGTATTTGATATACAGAACATAAAATCCCGCCTGAGGCCTGCGATCATTTTATGTTAATAATTGGCAACAAATGCTGTACAATCGCAGTAAAGTCATGAGATGTTCAATTGACTCATTTACTCGTATTAAGACATGTTGTGCGTTTCGGGATTACACCCATCTTCAAACATCACAAACTTCAACTCCTTCCTAACCTACCAAGCGTACAGCCTTGACAACTCTAAGAAAGTGTCGCAGTCATATGTTATTCGACACTTTCTTTGAGTTGTCAAGGCTGTACGCTTGGTAGGTTAGGAAGGAGTTGAAGTTTCTGATGTCTGAAGATTGGTGTAATCCCGAAACGCGTAACATGTTCTAATAAAAGAGTCAATCGAACATCTCATGACTTTATTGCGATTGTACAGCATTGGTTGCCAAATATTAAAATTGTATTTATCTTCTCA
Source organism: Schistocerca nitens (assembly GCF_023898315.1). Lineage (NCBI taxonomy): Eukaryota > Metazoa > Arthropoda > Insecta > Orthoptera > Acrididae > Schistocerca > Schistocerca nitens. The sequence goes on along the minus strand of NC_064620.1, from coordinate 365,863,222 downwards.
CGAACCGCCTATCGGCTTTTCTGGCCATCTTGAGGTGACAACTGAATGTCGCAAACACATATATACATGATATACACAGATATAGGTCGCTCAGGATACGATGACCAACGCACAGTGACTAGTTCTCGTCCAAAGCGCTGGGCAAGTTCACACATTTGTTTAGAAGGGAAGCCGACAAGCGTTTTCCACCTTTCGGCCGGTTGGCAATGACCGAGTCGAGCACGCTCGCTATCTCTCTGAAAAAAAAATCATTTTTGCTTTACTTATAGCTTTATATATCAGGTTCATTGTGATGTGCCCATCATTTCGTTAATAATAATAGTTATTGTGATATTTACGTAGAAGTAACAAACTGCGCGAAATTCGAAAAAGTTTGCAATGAAAAGCAGGGGCCGCTGCGATTTTGCTTTTGGTGTATACTACATAACATGTAGTTCCCCCATGAACCATGGACCTTGCCGTTGGTGGGGAGGCTTGCGTGCCTCAGCGATACAGATGGCCGTACCGTAGGTGCAACCACAACGGAGGGGTATCTGTTGAGAGGCCAGACAAACATGTGGTTCCTGAAGAGGGGCAGCAGCCTTCAGTAGTTGCAGGGGCAACAGTCTGGATGATTGACATCTGGCCTTGTAACATTAACCAAAACGGCCTTGCTGTGCTGGTACTGCGAACGGCTGAAAGCAAGGGGAAACTACAGCCGTAATTTTTCCCGAGGACATGCAGCTTTACTGTATGATTAAATGATGATGGCGTCCTCTTGGGTAAAATATTCCGGAGGTAAAATAGTCCCCCATTCGGATCTCCGGGCGGGGACTAATCAAGAGGACGTCGTTATCAGGAGAAAGAAAACTGGCATTCTACGGATCGGAGCGTGGAATGCCAGATCCCTTAATCGGGCAGGTAGGTTAGAAAATTTAAAAAGGGAAATGGATAGATTAAAGTTAGATATAGTGGGAATTAGTGAATTTCGGTGGCAGGAGGAACAAGACTTTTGGTCAGGTGATTACAGGGTTATAAATACAAAATCAAATAGGGGTAATGCAGGAGTAGGTTTAATAATGAATAAAAAAATAGGAGTGCGGGTTAGCTACTACAAACAGCATAGTGAACGCATTATTGTGGCCAAGATAGACACAAAGCCCATGCCTACTACAGTAGTACAAGTTTATATGCCAACTAGCTCTGCAGATGATGAAGAAATTGATGAAATGTATGACGAGATAAAAGAAATTATTCAGGTAGTGAAGGGAGACGAAAATTTAATAGTCATGGGTGACTGGAATTCGTCAGTAGGAAAAGGGAGAGAAGGAAACATAGTAGGTGAATATGGATTGGGGGGAAGAAATGAAAGAGGAAGCCGCCTTGTAGAATTTTGCGCAGAGCATAACTTAATCATAGCTAACACTTGGTTCAAGAATCATAAAAGAAGGTTGTATACCTGGAAGAATCCTGGAGATACTAATAGGTATCAGATAGATTATATAATGGTAAGACAGAGATTTAGGAACCAGGTTTTAAACTGTAAGACGTTTCCAGGGGGAGATGTGGATTCTGACCACAATCTATTGGTTATGAACTGCAGATTGAAACTGAAGAAACTGCAAAAAGGTGGGAATTTAAGAAGATGGGACCTGGATAAACTGAAAGAACCAGAGGTTGTACAGAGTTTCAGGGAGAGCATAAGGGAACAATTGACAGGAATGGGGGAAAGAAATACAGTAGAAGAAGAGTGGGTAGCTCAGAGGGATGAAGTAGTGAAGGCAGCAGACGATCAAGTAGGTAAAAAGACGAGGGCTAATAGAAATCCTTGGGTAACAGAAGAAATATTGAATTTAATTGATGAATGGAGAAAATATAAAAATGCAGTAAATGTAGCAGGCAAAAGGGAATACAAACGTCTCAAAAATGAGATCGACAGAAAGTGCAGAATAGCTAAGCAGGGATGGCTAGAGGACAAATGTAAGGATGTAGAGGCTTGTCTCACTAGGGGTAAGATAGATACTGCCTACAGGAAAATTAAAGAGACCTTTGGAGAGAAGAGAACCACTTGTATGAATATCAAGAGCTCAGATGGCAACCCAGTTCTAAGCAAAGAAGGGAAGGCAGAAAGGTGGAAGGAGTATATAGACGGTTTATACAAGGGCGATGTACTTCAGGACAGTATTATGGAAATGGAAGAGGATGTAGATGAAGATGAAATGGGAGATAAGATACTGCGTGAAGAGTTTGACAGAGCACTGAAAGACCTGAGTCGAAACAAGGCCCCGGGAGTAGACAACATTCCATTAGAACTACTGATGGCCTTGGGAGAGCCAGTCATGGCAAAACTCTACCATCTGGTGAGCAAGATGTATGAGACAGGCGAAATACCAACAGACTTCAAGAAGAATATAATAATTCCAATACCAAAGAAAGCAGGTGTTGACAGATGTGAAAATTACCGAACTATCAGTTTAATAAGTCACAGCTGCAAAATACTAACGCGAATTCTTTACAGACGAATGGAAAACAGGTAGAAGCGGACCTCGGGGAAGATCAGTTTGGATTCCGTAGAAATGTTGGAACACGTGAGGCAATACTAACCTTACGACTTATCTTAGAAGAAAGATTAAGAAAAGGCAAACATACGTTTCTAGCATTTGTAGACTTAGAGAAAGCTTTTGACAACGTTAACGGGAATACTCTCTTTCAAATTCTGAAGTTGGCAGGGGTAAAATACAGGGAGCGAAAGGCTATTTACAATTTGTACAGAAACCAGATGGCAGTTATAAGAGTCGAGGGGCATGAAAGGGAAGCAGTGGTTGGGAAAGGAGTGAGACAGGGTTGTAGCCTCTCCCCGATGTTATTCAATCTGTATATTGAGCAAGCAGTAAAGGAAACAAAAGAAAAATTCGGAGTAGGTATTAAAATTCATGGAGAAGAAGTAAAAACTTTGAGGTTCGCCGATGACATTGTAATTCTGTCAGAGACAGCAAAGGACTTGGAAGAGCAGTTGAACGGAATGGACAGTGTCTTGAAAGGAGGATATAAGATGAACATCAACAAAAGCAAAACGAGGATAATGGAATGTAGTCAAATTAAATCGGGTGATGCTGAGGGGATTAGGTTAGGAAATGAGACACTTAAAGTAGTAAAGGAGTTCTGCTATTTAGGGAGTAAAATAATTGATGACGGTCGAAGTAGAGAGGATATAACATGTAGACTGGCAATGGCAAGGAAATCGTTTCTGAAGAAGAGAAATTTGTTAACATCGAGTATAGATTTAAGTGTCAGGAAGTCGTTTCTGAAAGTATTTGTATGGAGTGTAGCCTTGTATGGAAGTGAAACATGGACGATAACCAGTTTGGACAAGAAGAGAATAGAAGCTTTCGAAATGTGGTGCTACAGAAGAATGCTGAAGATAAGGTGGGTAGATCACGTAACTAATGAGGAGGTATTGAATAGGATTGGGGAGAAGAGAAGTTTGTGGCACAACTTGACTAGAAGAAGGGATCGGTTGGTAGGACATGTTTTGAGGCATCAAGGGATCACAAATTTAGCATTGGAGGGCAGCGTGGAGGGTAAAAATCGTAGAGGGAGACCAAGAGATGAATACACTAAGCAGATTGAGAAGGATGTAGGTTGCAGTAGGTACTGGGAGATGAAGAAGCTTGCACAGGATAGAGTAGCATGGAGAGCTGCATCAAACCAGTCTCAGGACTGAAGACCACAACAACAACAACAACATAACATGTTGCTGCATATGAAATTTAGCTAACATATTGACTTTTCCTTTAGACTTGAGTGGAGATCTCTATCTGTCACCAATCTCAAGAAAATTGATCTAATGCAGCTCGCTCATTTGCGATCGCATTCCATCAGCAATAAACCCAAAAACAACATTCTTCACATTTCATAAACGGTTTGAGATATCGAAATGAAATTTTGCCAAATGATAGCACACAAAACGGAAAGTATTTTGTCATATGGTTATTATCAAAACTGCATTTTTACCGTGTTATTCCACTAACTACAGGCTTAAACGATGTTGGTAAAACGAGAAATGCTATAGGTTTTGAAACGATATAAGTGAAGTTCATTGCACGTTTATTTTGTACTGATTTGCTTTTTCATTAGATGCTGACCTTACTTTTCCTCAGTTCCTCACTAAATAAACTCAACAAACCACTGTTTCAGAATTCTGTCGCAATTGCATCTGCACAACATATTAGTGAGGTGAGTATGTTGCAAACCCTGCTGAGTTTTGACAAAGGAAGCAAATTTTAACATGGCAACAAGAGAATTGTATAGGTTGTACTCAAAATTCTCCACCTGTGTCACTTCTCTGAAAGTTACAAATGATTACCAAACCAGGCAGAGGTCGAACTATCTCCTTTAATCGCCAACTTCTCTCACTTTCAAGTAGCTGAATTGCCACAGCTCTGCCTGACTGACCAAAATACACTTTTTTACAATGCTTGCAAACGATTTTATATGTACCACTCTCTGACAAGGGTTGCATTTTGTCTTCCTTATTGAATAAAAATTTTGATACATTATTGGTGTTATAAAATGCAGGTCCTTTCTCCTAGATTGTCTGAAATGTTGCCAAGCTATGGAATTTTGCACCAGGCTTTGAAACAACGAGTGATTTTTGTTGGCCAGCGTATAGATGTGGTGTAATTTTATTCATTTTCTTTTTTCGTAGAATATTACCAATGAGGTCAGAGCTATAGCCATCGCTGGAAGCAGTTTGTTTGATGTTTTGTAGCTCTGTTTGAAAGGTTGATTTGATTAATGGAACATATACAAGGCGATGCGTCATTGAATGGGAAGCTGCATATTTGTGGCTGTGTGGATGCTGGGAGCAGGCATTGCTGTATCAATAGCTACGTTTTTTTCAGTAAATGCTACATACATACACTCCTGGAAATGGAAAACAGAACACATTGACACCGATGTGTCAGACCCACCATACTTGCTCCGGACACTGCGAGAGGGCTGTACAAGCAATGATCACACGCACAGCACAGCGGACACACCAGGAACCGCGGTGTTGGCCGTCGAATGGCGCTAGCTGCGCAGCATTTGTGCACCGCCGCCGTCAGTGTCAGCCAGTTTGCCGTGGCATACGGAGCTCCATCGCAGTCTTTAACACTGGTAGCATGCCGCGACAGCGTGGACGTGAACCGTATGTGCAGTTGACGGACTTTGAGCGAGGGCGTATAGTGGGCATGCGGGAGGCCGGGTGGACGTACCGCCGAATTGCTCAACACGTGGGGCGTGAGGTCTCCACAGTACATCGATGTTGTCGCCAGTGGTCGGCGGAAGGTGCACGTGCCCGTCGACCTGGGACCGGACCGCAGCGACGCACGGATGCACGCCAAGACCGTAGGATCCTACGCAGTGCCGTAGGGGACCGCACCGCCACTTCCCAGCAAATTAGGGACACTGTTGCTCCTGGGGTATCGGCGAGGACCATTCGCAACCGTCTCCATGAAGCTGGGCTACGGTCCCGCACACCGTTAGGCCGTCTTCCGCTCACGCCCCAACATCGTGCAGCCCGCCTCCAGTGGTGTCGCGACAGGCGTGAATGGAGGGACGAATGGAGACGTGTCGTCTTCAGCGATGAGAGTCGCTTCTGCCTTGGTGCCAATGATGGTCGTATTCGTGTTTGGCGCCGTGCAGGTGAGCGCCACAATCAGGACTGCATACGACCGAGGCACACAGGGCCAACACCCGGCATCATGGTGTGGGGAGCGATCTCCTACACTGGCCGTACACCACTGGTGATCGTCGAGAGGACACTGAATAGTGCACGGTACATCCAAACCGTCATCGAACCCATCGTTCTACCATTCCTAGACCGGCAAGGGAACTTGCTGTTCCAACAGGACAATGCACGTCCGCATGTATCCCGTGCCACCCAACGTGCTCTAGAAGGTGTAAGTCAACTACCCTGGCCAGCAAGATCTCCGGATCTGTCCCCCATTGAGCATGTTTGGGACTGGATGAAGCGTCGTCTCACACGGTCTGCACGTCCAGCACGAACGCTGGTCCAACTGAGGCGCCAGGTGGAAATGGCATGGCAAGCCGTTCCACAGGACTACATCCAGCATCTCTACGATCGTCTCCATGGGAGAATAGCAGCCTGCATTGCTGCGAAAGGTGGATATACACTGTACTAGTGCCGACATTGTGCATGCTCTGTTGCCTGTGTCTATGTGCCTGTGGTTCTGTCAGCGTGATCATGTGATGTATCTGACCCCAGGAATGTGTCAATAAAGTTTCCCCTTCCTGGGACAATGAATTCACGGTGTTCTTATTTCAATTTCCAGGAGTGTATTTTGTTGTACTAATATGTATATTAAGGTCCAACAAACTTGTAGAAGAGCAAGCCAGCTCCATTGTAAACTGAATTTTCTTTTGTTGTGAGTTTAAATGCTCTAGAAATGTACTTTTTCCCTTTTGTTTTCAAGCCTGTTGAGTGTTGTTGACTTGCTATCTATATAACTTAATTATGGAAAGAAGTCCGACTGTCCTCTTGTATTCATCGTGAAACGTCGACACAGGTCGGACCATTTCGGGTCGACTATGTTCTGTTTACCATGCGGCCAACATCGGCAGCCTAACTAAATAGTGTGGCTAAGTGTGTGACGGTACACAAAAAATTAATATAACAAGTGTTTTTGAACATGAGCGTGTCTATGAAGTTCTTTCACCTACAGTTGTCACTTCTGCCGTAATTTATACCATAACTGGTTATCGGTACGAGGCTGACAAACGCATGAGTTGTCAGCGCTGGACGAAAGTAAGTGAAAATTCTCCCTTTCACGTACACACACCACATGGCAGTGGCCACAATGGCATTCTTCCTCCATACCTCGCCCGCCTATGAACCAGAAGGACTTCCATCCACAGTCAAACCTTAGTGTTATGTGCACTTTCCAAGTTACTGTGTGTTACTTACAAAATACTGTTTCAAAAGACAGGGGACACAGCAATAGCTCGCCGTTCAAGACTCAGTGGTGAGTACTCGTTACGATGTACACTACCGACTCTTTGTTAACAGAGTAATGTAAGTTATTTTTGGTAGAACAAACCTTTTGATTGTAAAAAATAGTTTTATGGGAATGTTTCGTAGCTATAAAAATAAAGAATTAAAATGGTAATACCTCGAAAATCGATTATTAGCATACAGTTAATCTATATGTTGCTGGTAAAAGACCAGTTAATCGACTCTTTCTTATAATCGTCCATCCCTACCATTCGGGCAGCTTAAGTCAGCTTTAAGGTGTAAACATATTTTGAAATTTTGTTACAATCGCGAACATCTTTGACATCAGCTATATTAAGCATGGAAATCATGCATGCATGCTTGATAGAACAGGCATTGTAACAACAAATATTACAATGTGGACGTATGAAAGGAGGATAATACTAATGTCGAACACGTTTGTCTCATTAGCCCCGTTGGGGGAACCCAGGTAAGTTGAGAGCAATGGCGGTGTAGACACTATTGCATATGAAAGTTTACGTTGCTCCTGGAAGAGTGCACGGATAGCCAAGGCAGTAAAGGTGGATGCTTGTGATAAGCGATAAATCCGGGTTCGAGTCCCGGTTTGTCAAAAATTTTCATGTATTACCAGATAGGAATGATTTCCATACCTAGTACATCTGATGTCAAAAATATTCGTAACCACAACAAAATTTCGTAATATTACTACAACTACAGATCGTCACCAGTGTTTTGATATTTTGTGTGGTGCGTCTGAGGCAGTTTCTAGCAAAAGTAAAGTATGATCTTCGGATTACACTAGCGCAACGACGAGTATCTCAGGAGTGACGTGCGTCGCTGAGTAATTTATCGATTGGCGGTGAGGGGTTAAGGTACACGGTGATATCTCTCAGCTCACTAGTTTCGAATTGATATGAACGTCTGTTATTGCACGGAAACTATCAGCATCATCTCCAACTATTTGTCATCCACCCATGAATAAACATCGCTTCAGACTTCCCCACACATTATGAGCTTCAGCTATATGAACACAAGCTGTTTCTGCATGTTTTCTAATTTCAACTACTCACTTTCCGTTAGCTTTACTTTTCTGAGTTCACGTATTTCCTTGAAATTCAGCAAAGTATTTAGTTTTATTCATCTGCCTTCTTCACAGCTCTTTCTCCTTCTCTTCCTTCTACTTTTCCTGTTACTACATCATCTTATTTATGTTTACATTTCTGTAAATTGCCCATAAATGTTTAGGAACATTAGCACATAACTATAACCAATCGCATTTTCTCGAACGTGCTAATCTCTTGGGCTGTCCACAGACAATTTATCTGTTGTCCTCAGATAGTTTGTTCATGTAGACCTAAATGAGTTCTCAGTGGACTGTATGGGACCAGAGGAGACAAGCTCCGCGTATTTAAGCCCAGCACATAAACAACTGCGTGGAGAGCAGCGTTACAGCGGGAACAAGCTGCGTTTTCTTTAGTTCTGCAAGTGCTCTCTGGTTTGGCAAGGCACTGCATATCACTTCGGAACTTAAGGTACACGCAATCACTGTATTGTTAGATCACTGCTGGCCGGTGTGGCCGAGCGATTCTAGGCACTACAGTCTGGAACTGCGCAACCACTACGGTTGCAGATTCGAATCTTGCCTCGGGCATGGATGTGTGTGATGTCCTTAGGTTAGTTAAGTTTAAGTAGTTCTAAGTTCTAGGGGACTGATGACCTCAGATGTTAAGTCTCATAGTGCTCAGAGCCATTTGAACCATTTGTTAGATCACTAACGTTGGCAGCGGCCGCACACATATCTCTGGTGTCTCGAAGTCCACCGACTTCTACAGCCTGCAGCCGATTCAGAACTAGGGAGCTCTCCTTCAGAGTGTTGTGAACAAAGTATAGATGGAACACAGCTTCAGCGAACCTCAATGCTTTTCCTCAACACTTTTTTCTGCTAGTGTTCCTTTCACTTATATCTGTAATGAATAAAGTGAATGCATAGCAGGTGGAATAACTGATTAGCTTGTTAGGCACTAGCTACCAGCATGTGGAAAGAGTATGAGTCATCTTTGTGTTTCTAATTTCTTTCAGGAGAACTGTCCAGATGAAAAGGAGAGGGCGCTCAGTGAATGGCGCTCTGAAATTGAACGCACACTGGCTGTCATGGTTAACGTCTTCCCACAAGAACTCCGAGACACATACCTCACAACGGTTGTGGAACAAGTAAGCTACATTCTTCTGTATACGTTATGCATTCAGCGTTATGACTTACAGAGGTATGACTGTACAATCCATAACACAACTTTTCTCACATGTTCAGCTATGATCGACACAGAGAAAACTTGACGCTATTTCATTGTGTGTTTGTTCCACATCTCCTAAACGACTAGATCTCTTTCAACCAAATGTGAAGATGTACTGTGAAGGTAAGAAACACCTAGCTCTCGTAGAGGTGGGTGTGAAAAGTGTTGATAAACACTGACATCTTGACTGCCTTGCATGAGAGGCATGTTGTGCCCTGAATGCGTTCCAGGGGCTATATGTGCACAGCGCTATAGGTGCATGGCTGAGGAGAAAGGGGGGAGTGTAGGGGATAAACAGTGAGAGGGGGATAATGATGGGAATGAGAAATGGGGAGCAGGTGATGGATTAAGGGATGGATAAACTCTAAGAGAGAATGGCGTCAAAGAGAGAGGGGAGCTGGAGATAGGCAGAGACAAGAGTAGGAGTAGGAGGAGAGTTTTAGGAGGCAAGCGGAAGAGCTGAGGGATAATTAGCGGATGGAAAAACGGGAGGGGGAGGGGCCAGACAGAGAGGTGGGGAGGTGTGGGAGACAGGTGAATGAAGAAGAGGGCTAATAGGCACACAGGAAAGGAACAAGGGGAGAAGGTGAACGGCGAGAGGCTGGAGGAAGAGATGGGAAGAGAGTGAAGGTGAAATACACTCCTGGAAATGGAAAAAAGAACACATTGACACCGGTGTGTCAGACCCACCATACTTGCTCCGGACACTGCGAGAGGGCTGTACAAGCAATGATCACACGCACGGCACAGCGGACACACCAGGAACCGCGGTGTTGGCCGTCGAATGGCGCTAGCTGCGCAGCATTTGTGCACCGCCGCCGTCAGTGTCAGCCAGTTTGCCGTGGCATACGGAGCTCCATCGCAGTCTTTAACACTGGTAACATGCCGCGACAGCGTGGACGTGAACCATATGTGCAGTTGACGGACTTTGATCGAGGGCGTATAGTGGGCATGCGGGAGGCCGGGTGGACGTACCGCCGAATTGCTCAACACGTGGGGCGTGAGGTCTCCACAGTACATCGATGTTGTCGCCAGTGGTCGGCGGAAGGTGCACGTGCCCGTCGACCTGGGACCGGACCACAGCGACGCACGGATGCACGCCAAGACCGTAGGATCCTACGCAGTGCTGTAGGGGACCGCACCGCCACTTCCCAGCAAATTAGGGACACTGTTGCTCCTGGGGTATCGGCGAGGACCATTCGCAACCGTCTCCATGAAGCTGGGCTACGGTCCCGCACACCGTTAGGCCGTCTTCCGCTCACGCCCCAACATCGTGCAGCCCGCCTCCAGTGGTGTCGCGACAGGTCTTGGTGCCAATGATGGTCGTATGCGTGTTTGGCGCCGTGCAGGTGAGCGCCACAATCAGGACTGCATACGACCGAGGCACACAGGGCCAACACCCGGCATCGTGGTGTGGGGAGCAATCTCCTACACTGGCCGTACACCACTGGTGATCGTCGAGGGGACACTGAATAGTGCACGGTACATCCAAACCGTCATCGAACCCATCGTTCTACCATTCCTAGACCGGCAAGGGAACTTGCTGTTCCAACAGGACAATGCACGTCCGCATGTATCCCGTGCCACCCAACGTGCTCTAGAAGGTGTAAATCAACTACCCTGGCCAGCAAGATCTACGGATCTGTCCCCCTTTGAGCATGTTTGGGACTGGATGAAGCGTCGTCTCACACGGTCTGCACGTCCAGCACGAACGCTGGTCCAACTGAGGCGCCAGGTGGAAATGGCATGGCAAGCCGTTCCACAGGACTACATCCAGCATCTCTATGATCGTCTCCATGGGAGAATAGCAGCCTGCATTGCTGCGAAAGGTGGATATACACTGTACTAGTGCCGACATTGTGCATGCTCTGTTGCCTGTGTCTATGTGCCTGTGGTTCTGTCAGTGTGATCATGTGATGTATCTGACCCCAGGAATGTGTCAATAAAGTTTCCCCTTCCTGGGACAATGAATTCACGGTGCTCTTATTTCAATTTCCAGGAGTGTATATGGATATGGGCAGGTAGAAGACGATATGTTCAAAGAGAGAGGCAAGGAGAATATTGACAGAAGAGAGAGATGGAAGAAATGGATGGCAAGGTGAGGAGGAGGAGATGACGTAAGAGGAGGAGAAGGATATGGAGAGATACAGGAGGAGGAGGGTGTGGACAGAGAGTGGGGAAGAGCAGATGATCAGGGAGAGAGAGGGAGTAGTATATGTACGTAGGCAGGGAGAAGGGGAGATGTTTAGAGGCAGGGAGGATGAAGAGGGAACAGACGAAGATATGAGGAGGAGAAGGAGATGGAAAGAGTGAGGGTGGGTTAGGAGATGGGCACAGAGAGGGGATAGGGGGAGATGGATAGGAAGAGGGAGTGAGGAGGATGTGAGTGGAGGAGGTGATGGAAATAAGGAAGGTAGGAGAGGACTGAGAGAGGGGATGAGGAAATGTACAGAGAGAAGGGGGAGGACTGAGAGTGGGGGAGGAGATGTGTGCAATACATGTGGCCTAAGGGAATATGGGCAAAGCCGCAGATAAAAGGCGAGTCATGATTAACAAGAGAGTTGTGTGTGTGTGTGTGTGTGTGTGTGCGGGTGCGCGCGCGCGCGCGCGCGCATTCACACATGCAGGTGTGCATGTGTATATGAGCAAGTGTGAGCATGTGTACGTATACATGTATACATGCACATTCCAGTATGGTAAAGAAATTCCTGTGGCTATTTCAACAAAATTTAGTATCAGCTCGCAATAAACCCAAAACCACAATATTTTGTTGGAGTGAGTAAAAACAGTGGTGATATGTAAGCGCAACTCTGAAATGTCTGGAATAGTGTCAAACAAATTTGGAACACATATGATCCACTATCTGGAAGAATATATCGTTTTGGGATAAGACACCCAGCACCTTTAGCAATGTGGTATGGTTGTCAAGAGGATGACATATAAGAGTAATTGAAAATGAGCACTTCTGCCGCTTTTATCAATGTCTTATAAGTAGGTTATGCTAGAGAGATGTGGTGTGTCGTCCTGCTGAATTTTATTGCAAGCCTTCTGAATATTTATGCAAGCTCTATGCATTGATTATTGAACAGAGTGGTGGCTGGTTGAACTATTAGTTCACAAGCATCGTCTACCAATGAAAATTAGGTGTGGTTCTCACTGAGGCGATATGATATGTGATACGCTATGCAATGCAACGTGTGGCACGATGCAGAAGCAACCCGCATTGGTTGAGACCACAGAAAAGTAATGGAAGTAGTGTAACTGGTTCCGACTGGGACGTCAACAATACAGGACCAATGCAATTCTGTGTTGTCTAGCCCGACGCAATATAGTGTGCCGCTGGTTGCTCCACGTAACTGTATCGTGCAATAAATGTAGAGGGAAATTTCAAGTTGTTAGGTCATCAATGTTAGTGTTTAAACCATAGTTTTTGTAGGTTGCCAAGCTGACTGGTGGCATTCATGAAGGCAATTAAAACCAACAAATGGGGCAGCACAAGGAAAGTCCAATGTGTAAAACAGAGTCTGGATCACTTAAGATGCGTTTTTATGCTACATACACGTCTGATGTGCCTCAAAAATTGTGTTATGTAGACGAAACAATGGCACATCTGTCTCTGTAGTTAGTTTCTCAGTAAAACTTTTCGCATAAAAAATTAATAACTACTGTTATGAGATGCGTGCATTCTCCGCTATGTAATCTTTCTCATTGAGGAGATTGTCTCGTAAAAAATATTGCTCTTACTTTGCTTCTTATAGTCTGATATCACAGTTTGATAATGAACTGGTTTTCTTTTCTGTTTTGCCCACAGTTACTCTGATACGACGAAATTAAGTAAAACGTTGCATATATTTTGAGAAGTTGTGCAGTAATAATGTAGTCTCTGGGTCTGTACATTTGGTACGTTTTAGGTCATACAATGCTGCATACCAAAGGTAGCTGACATATCGAAATTGTTGTTAGTGCTGGAAGGAGAGCCATACCTCATTTGAGTATTGAGAAAGTGTATGACATATGTGGAACTGTCCACGATAAGTCTGGCAACCGTGTGCCACACACGAAGCTACTACCGCCTATTGTCTATTTGGCTTGTCATTTACCTCGCTTCTGTAGGAACGAGAATGTCACACATATAACTGTCACATCGTGCGACCTTTATTGCAGTGTGTCGTATCACATATCTTTTTTCTTTGCGTCATCAGTCTTTTGACTGGTTTGATGCGACCCGCCACAAATTCCTCTCCTATGCCAACCTGTTCACCTCAGAGAAGCACTTGCAACCTACGTCCTCAATTATTTGCTGGATCTATTCCAGTCTCTTTCTCCCCAGTTTTTACCCTCTACAGCTCCCTCTAGTACCACGGAAGTTAGTCCCTCTTGTCTTAAAAGATGTCCCTTCTCCTTGTCAGTGTTTTCCACATATTCTTCCCTCTCGTATTCTCCTCAGAACCTTCTCGTTCCTTACCTTAACAGTCCACCTAATTTTCGACATTCGTCTGTAACACCACATCACAGATGCTTCGATTCTCTTCTGTTGTGCTTTTCGCTCAGTCTATATTTCACTATATTTCTCAATTTAAGGCCTGTGTTTGATACTAACAGACTTCTCTTGTCCAGGAATGCTCTTTTAGCTAGTCTGCTTTTTAGATCCTCCTTTCTCCATCCATCATTGGTTATTTTGCTGCCTAGGTAGCAGAATTCCTAACTTCATCTACCTCGTGTCCATCAATGCTGATAAGTTTCTCGCTCTTCTCATTTCTGCTACTTCCCATTACTTTCGTCTTTCTTCGATTTAGTCTCAATCCATTTTCTGTACTCATTACACTGTTCATTCCATTTAGCACAGCATGTAAGTCTTCTTCACTTTCACTCAAGATAACAATGTCATCAGCGAATCGTATCACTGATATTCTTTCACCTTATTTTAATTCCGCTCCTGAACCTTTCATTTCCATCATTGCTTCTTCGATGTACAGATTCAACAGTAGAGACGAAGGACTACATCCCTGCCTTACACCCTTTTTAATCCTAGCACGTCGTTCTTGGTCGTCCAGGGTCATTCCATATCAAATCACCCAATAAAAAATAAATTTTACACCCACCTCCTTAGATTTTTATGAAATTTGGCTCAAATGGTTCTAATACCATCCTGACAACACCTGCAATTTTTTTTGCTGTATCTCTTACAGTTTTTTTTAATAAATTTTTAAAGTTTTTATGTTTTGCGTTTTCTGAACCTTCGGAAATGGTCAATTTAATTTGCATTCAAAACTTTAAATTTGCTTATCTTAAAAACTCTTTTAGATAACATCATGAATTTTTGCAGCAAGTTTATTTATTATACGTATTTGAAGATAAAAATGATGTCATTAAAATATATTAATATTTTCTATGAAAAAGAATATATATAAGGAATTTTTTTTCTTTTTTTTTTTAACGGATGTTTTGTTTTATAAGAATTGCAATATCTAGAGTCTCAGACCTGATAGAATGCTCAAATTTGTTTTAATTTACTCTTAAACATATAGGCTACTTGATAAAACAAAAATAATGATGGCTTTTTGACATGTTTATTAATTATAGTAGATTACATTAGAATTATGTACGAAGATAGTTTACTTACGACACTTATGTATAACCCAACTGATTGCTTGAAACATTGAATTTTTTGAGTAATTTTGTCTTTTTAATAAACATTAATGCTGATTCAAACTGTTTTTCCACTTCATCCAAGAGCTTTCAGTTCTTTTGATACAGTCTTTTTTGAAGTAATACATTCTCCCAGTGCCGCTTGATTGAGGTGCGTCTACTACACAGACTATGTGCTCCAAAGGCACTATCAGGCCAATAAAATGATGCAGCGGGTCCTGAAGGATGTAGAAATAGAATTTCTGCATCTTCTTCATCATTGAATATTGTTTTTACCAGTCCAAAGTACCAGTTACCATCATAATTTGCAGCCACATAGCAATTTATGGATGGTTCAACACGAACCCAATCAGAAGAAGAATGGAAAGAAAAGACTAAGGAGGGTTTTACACTATCTGTAGTCCTAATTTCAATGTTGTTTGTTGGAAGTGGTTTGAAGTTATGAAAACTTCTAGTTCCAGGAATGGTTCGGGTTTCTGAAAAACGTTTTTCTAGTTTTAACCGTAGCAAATCAGCTTCTTTTTTGTCAATAAAGTGAAAATGAATGTTCTCAATATTTTTTTCACAAAACTTATACACATCGATTGCTGTCATTATTTGTTCTTTGTCTGAAAGCTATAGACTGGCTTTCCTTAAAATTCTTTTAATAGTTCCTCCTAGGCCATCACAAATTGACTTCCCATGACTTGTTGCAAAAAAAGTGTGTTGGGCCTTCAAATTAAAGTCTCTCAAGTGTTCAGTCAAATTTTTAAAACTGTTTCTATTTTTGTACTGCCCAGCACAACCATCTGTAAAGTAGTGAACTGAGTCAATGTCGGTATGATGTAATGACAGCCACTTTGTAATTTCTTTTTGTACAAAGTTAACAAAACCCGTGTCATGTTCTTGGTCATCACTAATAAAACAGTGGTTGGAAACAAAAACATTGTTTTCCTCATTTCTTAGAAAAACTCCAACTGGGTGTAGAGTACAACCACCTCTATTCCAGTGGTAACTTTGGATCTCATTTTGCATAACAAAGGAATAATTTTCACTGAAATCCATCACAATAATTGCTGTTTTGGGTGGTGGGTCTTCTTTCAATCTTTTAAAGGCTGCTGATTGGGATTTTGCTAAAAACGAGTGCGGGGTGAGCTTTTCCAATGACCTAACCAATAAAGAAATGTAGTCTTCAACACTGATAGACTGTTTGATCATTTCTGCCCTGTCTGTGTTAACCCACTGACTGATTACAATTTCTTCTTCTAAATCATAATCTTCACTTAGTTTTTCAGTTAAGTACTCAGTTAGTGCAGTATTTGCAGGACAGCTGTCGCAATGATGTAGCATGCAGTTTTGGTTTCCGTGTTGCACACAAGCATCTTAATTAGGTCTTTATAAGATTCTTCAATTTTCACAGCATCCAGTAATAGTTTAACATTCTGGTGGATACTGCATACACATACAGTGTGTGTGCCTGCAGCACCAGTAAGGATACACCATTTAGGTCACAAGAAACAAAATTTTGAAAATCCTACTTCTACCTCGGGATTCTCCCATTTGAAAGAATAATAGAGTTCTCTCGAGTTACACAAAATGAGTCTTTTTTGCATGTACACATTTTTTTGAACACTTAACTTTGTCTTTTGTTCCAGGTGGCACTCTGGAACTTTCATCCTTTTCATAAAAATCTGTTACAAGTCTTACTGTATTTTCAGAAAGAGTTTTACCTTTTTTTGGACCAGGAGTTTCCAAAATACCCTTTTCAGATTTTAGCTTTCTAGCTTGTCGCACCATGTACTCACTTACATTAAATTCTTTCATCACTTTATTTCGAGTCCAAGAATCTGGAGCCAAGGTCAGAAGCTGGATTTTTCTAGACCTCCCAACAGATGAAATCTTCTCTTTCATAAGAGAAATCATTACATCAAAATCCTTTGCTTTCTCAACCACACTTTTATCTTCTTCGTCATCATCAGAACTTGGTGCATCATATTTTAATGCTTTTGAAACCGCCTTTTTTGCAGTCTTTTCAATACTGCTAACCTTCCTTTTAAAATAAGACCCTTTACTTTGTTCTGACAAGTCATGAAGCTTTATCGGTGTTAAACCTAAATAATCAAGAGCAATGTTTGTTTGTACGAGGGATTCATTTCTGGATTCCAATGATTCTAATTCAACCATGACTTCATCATCTGTTTCACTTTCATTGACTTCAACTCTTAATTTTTCCTCACAAAAGTTACGGCATGTTGAGCAAAGCTTTTGTCCAGGTTTTATGCTAATATTTTTTGTCAGTAATTGTTTAGAAAGATCCAAGCCTACACTTCTCAACGATTTTTTGATGGGCTTTTTGTGTTTTTTTAGTAGGTCTACACATGTTGTTTGATACTTTTCAAAAACATTTAAAAAGTAGTAGCTGTGGTGTGAACATATATTCTTAAATTCACACAGATTAATTCCAGATCGTAAGTGGATCAAATCTTTTTCTTCCTCACTCAATTCTGATACCGGTTGTAACTTTTTTGAAGGTGTGTAGGTTGTTTGGAAACAGTCAGATTTTTTAAATAACCCTACACTACAGGTTTGAATATCTGACATACTGATTTCACTTTTGGTCTGATTACTGTTCTGGTTACTTTTATAGGATATTGGAAAAGAATCTCTGTAAACTAAGTAACAGTACTTAATGAGAGTTCGAATAAACTTAATAAAATACTATCCAAGCACTATTTAACACTGTAATAATTTTTTACTTCAAAACACAGGAGTAACAATAAAAAATCCAAGTGTACATTGTTACTCCAAGAAGACAAAAACTTATTTTCGGTAAGTCACTTGGTATTTTATATTTTTAAAATATAATTAATATTATTTTAAAAATTAGATAACTATTAAACAGGTTAAAAAGCCAACATAATTTTTCTTTTATCTAATAGCCTATACAATTAAGAGTATTTTAAAACAAATTTGAGCTTTCTATCAGGTCTGAGACTCTAGATATTGCAGTTTTTGTAAAACTAAACATCTGTTAGCTAAAAAAAAAAAATAAAAAACTTGAAAATTTTTTTTCATTTTGAAGAATTTAATATATCTTTATGGTAATTTTTTTAACATTTAGATATAATACACAAACTTATTCCAAAATTTCGTACTGATATCTTGAGTATTCTTTAATATACAATTTTTTTTAGTTGTGATGACACGTTTAAGTTACAGTTTCCGACTGCTGAAACAACGCCAAATCTAAAAACTTTAAAAATTTATATAAAAAAAACTATAAGAGATAGAGCAAAAAAATTTTACAAGTGCTTTCAGGATGATAAAAGAAGTAATTGTACCAAGTTTCATCAAAATCTGACATGGTTGGTGTCAAGGCCTGGGTGACTTGACATGGAATGACCCTCCACTCTTATTAATCCCTCTTGGCTCTTGCACATATTGTATATTACCTATCTCTCCCTATAGCTTACTCCTATTTCTCTCAGAACTTCGAACATTTTGCACCATTTTACATTGTCGAATGCTTTTTCCAAGTCGACAAACCCTATGAACGTGTTTTGATTTTTCTTCAGTCTTGCTTCCATTATCAGCCACGACGTCTCTGGTGCCTTTACCTTTCCTAAAGCCAAACTGGTCATCATCTAACAAATCCCCAATTTTATTTTCCATTCTTCTGTATATTGTTCTTGTCAGCACTTTGAGTGCATTAGCTGTTAAGCTGATTGTGCGATAATTCTCACACTTATCAGCACTTGCGGTCTTCGGAATCATGTGGATGACGTTTTCCCGAAAGTGAGACGGTATATTGTCAGACTCATACATCCTACGCACCAACCTGAATAGTCGTTTTGTTGCCAATTCCTCCAATGATTTTAGAAATTCTGATATCTATCCCTTCTGCCTTATTTGATCTTAGGTCTGTAAAGCTCTCATAAATTCTGATTCCAATACTGGATCCCCTAGCTCTTCTAAATCCTGTTTCTTCTTCTATCACATCAACCAAATCTTCACCCTCATAGAGTCCTTCAATTTACTCTTTCCACCTATCCACTCTCTCCTCTACATTTAAAAGTGGAATTCCCGTTTCACCCTTAGTGTTATCATCCTTGCTTTTAATTTCACCGAAGGATGTTTTGACTTTCCTATATACTGAGTCAGTCCATCCGACAGTCATTTATTTTTCGATATCTTCACATTTTTCGTGCAGCCATTTCGTCTGAGCTTCCCTTGCTTCCTATTTATTTCATTTCTTAGCGACCTGTATTTCTGTCTTATCTTCCCTGCACTTCTTATTTATTTCATTTCTTAGCGACTTCCGTTTCTGCCTTCCTGAATTTCTCTGAACATTTTTGTTCTTCCTTCTTTCATCGATCAACTGAAGTATTTCTTCTGTTACCCATGGTTTCTTTGCAGCTACCTTTTTTGTACCTATGTCTTTCTTACCAACTTCTGTGATTGCCCTTTTCAGAGATGTCCATTCCTCTTCAACTCTGCTGCCTACTGAGCTATTCCTTGTTGCTGTATCTATAGTAAAGGAGAACTTCAAGCGTATCTCGTCATTCATTAGTACTTCCGTATCCCACTTCTTTGTGTATTCATTCTTCCTGGCTAATCTCTTACACTTCAGCCTACTCTTCATCACTACTAAATTGTGATCTAAGTCCATATCTGCTCCTGGGTATGCCTTACAATCCAGTATCTGATCTCGGAATCTCTGTCTTATCTGATTTAATACAATTGAAATCTCCCCGTATTGCCCTGCCTTTTCCAAGTATATCTCCTCCTCTTGTGATTCTTGAATAGCATATTCGCTATTACGATCTGAAATTTATTACAGAATGCCATTAGCCTTTCTCCTCTCTGATTCCTTGTCCCTAGCCCTTATTCTCCTGTATCCTTTTCTTCTACTCCTTTCCCTACAACTGCATTCCAGTCCCCAATGACTATAAGATTTTCATCTCCCTTTATGTACTGTATTAACCTTTCATTATCTTCATATGGGCCTACTTTCTCTTCCTCTTCATCTTCAGGTTGTGACATTGGCATGTATACCTGAACTATGGTTGTCAGTGTTGGTTTGCTGTCGATTCTCATAAGAGCCACCCTACCACTGAACTATACACAGTAACACACTCTTTGCCCTAACTTCCTCTTCATAACTGATCCTACTTCCATAATACCATTTTCTGCTGATGTTGATATTACCCTATACTCATTTAACCAAGAATCGTCTTCTTTCCATTTCATTTCGCTGACCCCCACTAGATCTAGATTGAGCCTTTGCATTTCCCTTTACAGATTCTCTAACTGCCCTACCACGTTCAACCTTCTGATATTCCAGGCCCCGACTCGTAGAACTATATTCTTCTGTTGATCATTCAATCTTTTTCTCATGGTCACCTCCCCCTTGGTAATCCACTCCCAGAGATCTGAATGGGGGACTATTCCAGAATCCGTTGCCAATAGAGAGATCATCATGATACTTTTTCAATTACAGGCCACATGTCTTGCGGGTACACATTATGTTGCCTTGTGCATCCTCATGCTGTTGATCATTGCTGATTCTTCCACCTTTAGGGGCAGTTTCCCACTCCAAGGACAAGAGAATGTCCTGAACCTCTGTTTGCTCCTCCGCCCTCTTTGACAAGGTCATTGGAAAAATGAGGTTGACTGCATATGCTGGAAGTCTTCGGCATATCATATCACATACAATATCACCTCAGGGAGAACCGCACCTCTGTTTGACATCAACTGTGATATGAAACAAAACACAACCTGGAAGTCCTGCATACCTGACCTACACAGTGTCGTAGTGGGGGATATTTACTATACAAAAAACGGTTACCTTCCTGTACTGTATTGTGAACTGTCGAATATATATTTATGTCATGTGGATGATTGCTGTGAATAACTGTGCAACATTGAGTTAGTGTTGAAACTTCGTGGCACATAAAACATGTGGTGGGGCTCGAACCCAGAGCCTTCTTTGCGTTTTCCAGGCAAATCTTCTGCCAGCTTAACTGCCTATGCACGATTCATTGACCTCCCCCTTATAACTTAACTTCCACCAATATATCTCTCATACTTTCCAGACTTGTGTTAGGTAAAATAAATATAAATAAATATTACTTTATCCAGTTCCTGTATAGATCTGAGGGGGGACACCACATGAAGATTTATTTGTTTTTATAAATACAGCGGAGCACACCTCACCTACTAAATAAATGCAAGGTAGATGACACACGCTGTGAAATAACACCTTTTCTCAAATGACACCATAAAGCTATTGAGCTCAAAATCTAATTAGCAGGGAATCACCATAAACAACACCTTTATCTACGGTGCAATCGCCGACGCACTTGTGCATTACAGTGATTTCGGTAGTTGAGGCAGTTGTTGACAGGTTAATAAAGGTAAAGCTGCCCACAATACGAAGGTTAGTTTGAGTTTAGCTTACATTATATGCCCATGCCTTCCTTCAACCTCTGAATTAACTTACACAGCCTGTTATGAGGGGCCTATACTCTAACATGGTTTCCTGAACCTTGCTGCAACTTGGTGTTTTCCGCATCAGCAAAGAACGCCACAATTATACTTCCATTGTAAAATGTGGCTAGTGTATAGATTAATGGGACAAATGAACAGATTCGATAATAATGCATTGAAAAAATTGTACAGAGTACAGCATACTTTCTTGTTGGCTTGCAGCTGGAAACAGCTGTCTTGTAAATAAAATTGGACTTTGGTGCAGATTTTAATCGCTCAAACACTTCCCAACAATTCGTTCCCTGTATGAGTTCTCTGTTCACCTTAACACCTTGAAATTATCTAGAAAAATCAATATTTAGTTCTTACGTTCTGTACTGTATTTATCTTGCAAGCAACTAGTGGTTAAGCCATGAACCTAAGAGGATAGCTTAAACAGCTGTGAGTGAAACAAGAAACAACAATAGTCATATCCTACATTGTTACGAATATTTCAGTGTTTATTTCTGAATATGTGGCTCTTTCCTACTGTGGTTAGACAGCAGCCTAGGAGGACAACTTAAATTGCTGCCAGTGAAATGATGAGCAGTTGCATTCATATTTTTCCTGTCACAAATTTTCTTCTCACAAGGGTTCCTGCCAACCAATAGCACTTCCGGTTGGTATAGTTCTACCGCTAACAACATATGTGAGCTCGTACACATGTGAGTGAGGCCCACATCGAACGATAATGGAAGTCGATAGCAGTTCCTGCTGCTGTCGATAGTGCTGCACATTTGCAGGAAATCATGTAAAATGAGCGTTACCCCTTAGCAACACTGAGTACAATGCCCTATCTGGAATAATTCATTATGCATTTTAAGCTTAGTTTACACAATGACATTGGGTTGCGCCACTCGTTGCGTGGAATGAGTTGCATGCAAGTAGTTTCATATATGACTGTAGACATGGCGACACCAGTGTACACTTCAGTTTCGTCGTGTTGTGGCTCCCTGAGTCGTGTCTGGAATGGAAGTTTTGGCAGCTGCACGTCACACAAGTTGTGATGGAGTCAAAGGTTGTTGCGTGGAATCGTTGCATAAGAAAAACAAATAAGAAACGTGTTTTGATTCGTGACTGGATGAAGAAAAGACGTCAGCCCGGTTGCTCAGCATCCTTGCTGAAATAACTTATAACGGAAGATCAAAGAAGTTCTTTTAATTACCTTAGAATGTCACCAGAACTGTTCACGCAGCCACTGTGGCCGAGCGGTTGTAGATGCTTCAGTCCGGAACCATTCCGCTGCTGCGGTTGCAGGTTCAAATCCTACCTCGGGCATGGATGTGTGTGATGTCCTTAGGTTAGTTAGGTTTAAGTAGTTCTGAGTCTAGGGGACTGATGACCTCAGATGTTACGTCTCATAGTGCTTAGAGCCATTTTGTTCACATTTCTTTTAAATAGAGCTAATTATGCGATAAGGAATAAAGGTACTGCAATGCATGAAGCACTGTCGCCAGAACTGAAATTACGTGTCATATTGCATACATTACAATCGAGAAAACTTGGCATGTTGTAAGATACGGTTTTAGTTGCTGATGATGCTATTTCACTAACACCAATAACTATTAACATTAACAGTAATAATTATCAACATTAGCAACAATAATTATTTGAAGCTGGTCGCATTAAGAAGAGAATGGTTTGCAAACTACTCTCTTGAAGATAGATCCGTAGGCAATATGTCAAAATTCTAACATATGTGAATGGGAAGCACTGCAGCGAGTTTTGAAATATATGAATATAGAATAAAGAATGCAGCTTCATGATTTTGTATAGCCTTCCCTCCTGTCAACAATATTTCTTAACAAAGAGTTGGCCAACTCGATGGGATTTTAGTCTTGCAGACGAGATCATTGCCACAGCTAGAATTACACTTGCTTGTATTTTTCTTAATTCAGTTGTATATGTGTTCCTAACTCAATAAATTTTTCCCTGCAGCTTAGATATTGTCAAACTATCTATGTTACAATCGCACATGACGGTCTCAGCAGAAGCAATATCTTGCTAATTTTTGTAATCAGCATCACTGAAATCCCACAAACACCTATGCAAAGCATAGATATCCAAAAATCGAACATTATTCTCCGTTCCCCGCTTCATATTTTAGTTTGTCTACACTCTACGAACACACATAACCTCAAAACTCATGCAACTAGTGTCACCAAAGTTGGAACACGCCGAAAGTGTTTAGTTTCACCAACGAGTTGCGAAAACAAGCGGCGCGCATGCTCAGTGTCTGGCAGCACAGTTGGCTGCAACCTAGTGCCGCCGTGTAAACTAGGCTTACAGCTTGCGCACCATGCACACGGATTTTCCCAACGATACTGGTATTGTACAGTGATAACATGCAAAAAGTTCCTGGACTGTGAAGGATTGAAAATCAAACCTTCTGATGTGCATTCTGATACTCATCGTAGGTGCAGATCTAGGGTTCGATTCTGGCAGTTACAGTTTTTCACTGTTTCTCCTGCCCCCCAAACATAACCTCCAGTCTCCTCTACATTTAACATGCCACAGGTGCCTAGGATTTTAATACTAAAAAACTATAAAATGCAGTATATAAAATGATTGAATGTAATCACAATAATTTGTTTCCATTGGTGGTTAATATAGAACTCCCCTTGGGCCCATGTCTGACTACAGTACTTTGGCATCGAGCC
Organism: Schistocerca nitens; assembly: GCF_023898315.1. Classification (NCBI taxonomy): domain Eukaryota; kingdom Metazoa; phylum Arthropoda; class Insecta; order Orthoptera; family Acrididae; genus Schistocerca; species Schistocerca nitens. The sequence continues at coordinate 365,839,118 of NC_064620.1, read as the reverse complement.
ACAATCAAAAAATGATTAATAAATTAAAATATCTTTTGGGTATCCCCCTCATTTGGCTTAACACTATTTTTCTTAGAAGAACCATGAATAATCTGTTATCACATAGTTGGTTTGCTACTCAATTGGGCTACTGTCTTTTTTTTAACGTCCAGTGGGTAGGCAGCAACCATCTCCCATTCCTTGCTGAGTACGCTAATAGTGACACAATAGGCAGGCAGCAGTCACGACCAGTATACCAGTACCACTGCTACACTGAAATACATGTCAATGAAGTGCTATGGTCACACAATGATAAGTTCACATTTAGAGGGGTTATGTGCACAGTAAGGGCTCCACACACATGTGATAGATTGCAGCAATCCATCACATACGCATGCAGTCACCTCATAGATCAGACGAGTGTGAGCAGATCACAGCAGTAGATCACTGATAACATAGAAAGGCCAGGAAATCTGATGGATTTTTGTATGTAATATGGCTGCCGGGATGTGAATCTTTTGTCTATTTGTTTTGCATTGGTACGTAATTTTCTTTCATTTCACTTTTCTCGAGTTGGCTATAACTTTATATTAGAATTTGTAGTTATTCAGGGAGCACAAACCACCCTAAGAAGCAAAGCGGAAGCCAAAGTTACCACTTATATTGAAAAGAAATAAAATACAAAAACATTGACACCATCAGGTTTTGCCATATTTAGCATTTGGATGCTTGTGCTGCAGATAAAGAAGTTTGAGGACAGCTAATAGTAATAGTCAGGATATACTGTGCTTCATGTGGTGAATATGAGTTATTTATGAAACAGCAAGACGCATTATTAAAAGTTACTTATGGAATGTGTTGTGGATTGGCAAGACAGCCAACCCACTAGGAGGAAGCCGAAAGGCACGCGTTTAAGCTCACGCAGGCTGGCGTGAGGTCTGGAACAGGATACGGAAATGAGAATAGCCAAAAACATACGTAGCTGCTGGAATACTTAACTTTAATCCATAATTGGTGAACATCACTCTTGACGGTACATGTTTTACAGCATCAATAGTAACTGGTAATGGCGCCTTGCTAGGTCGTAGCAAATGACGTAGCTGAAGGCTATGCTAACTATCGTCTCGGCAAATGAGAGCATAATTTGTCAGTGAACCATCGCTAGCAAAGTCGGCTGTACAACTGGGGCGAGTGCTAGGAAGTCTCTCTAGACCTGCCGTGTGGCGGCGCTCGGTCTGCAATCACTGATAGTGGCGACACGCGGGTCCGACGTATACTAACGGACCGCGGCCGATTTAAAGGCTACCGCCTAGCAAGTGTGGTGACTGGCGGTGACACCACAGAATGAATAATGGAACTCAGCAGTGCTACTGTTGATAACATTGCCATACATACATCGAGATTGCAGAACTATTATGTAAACATTTACAGTTACACTACAACACTAATGAATAAAAACGTAATTGAGGGCTAATAAATCGACATTTATTAGCTCGCTAGAAAAATGAATCCAAGTCACTTCATGCCAATGAAAAATGTATTCTGGAATGTAACCTATAGTTCTCAGGACAAGTGTTTCAAAAATGGTTAATAAATTTCAATTTGCGTTTGTTTTTATTCATTTATGTTGCAAATATTAGTGGAGAGCAACTGCCACTGCTATTAAACACAAATGGTTTATTTTCCATATCAGATCTTCGTGACACAATGACGTACATAATACTGGTTCAGATAGTTTGACAAAACGTTCATTTGCGGCAGGGACAGGGTGAGCGACTGGTGGCAGCGATATCAGTTGCATCGGATGTCTGCTGTCGGCCTGTGTGTGCAGCCCTGCGCATAAGTTCTTGGGGAACATTAGTCATCTGATTGTTAGCTAATTTTTTTAAGTGGGTCGATCTTGGTAGTTCAGACTGTAGTGTCGTTGTCAGCTATACTCTACAAACTGCTGTGACTTCTGGGTTGGGGATAGTACCATCTGCACTCTAATTAGCATGCATACACAGGCTACTTTTGCATACTAAACATTATCTGAGAGACAAAAAACAAATTTCGGAAAAAGTTTTTCTCTGTTGTGTTTCCACGTTAAGTTGGATTCACACTTGCAACTAATGTGACGCCACAGCCTGAGGCTTTCTGTAGTGGCACGGCGCTGTACCATTCACACAGGATGCCACAAACTCTACGTAGTTGCACACCTTTCAACACAGTGTCAACTGAAATCGTATGGGCAGGTATTAGTGGTATAGTGCTGGCTGTGGCATTAGCGCTGTGACAAGAGTTAAATACGAGGAAGACGAAATCCAAATGTTACAACCGTAGATATATTTCCTGCAGGGCTGAATCAGGGGCCACAAACACATTTATAAAAGAAATATACTTGGAGAAGAAAATGCTCTCTGCTGTGGTAAATTAACCAACTGTTGGCATGAAAATATCGTCTGCAGACAAGCCACTCTTCCAAGGTTTTAGAAACTAACGGTATTCGATGATGTAGGCATTCCAAATTACTGATTTTTAGTTCAACAGCTATCACATCACACTCGGGTGGCTATTTCGCGCATATAATCCACAATTTATATACTGCTTGGTCTCACAAATCACGAAGTTTATCCAACTCCCTTTTTTGGTTGGATATTAAGTGTATTTATTTATTCATCCAAACATCTTTCGAGATAGTGTGCTACATCATTGGTTTGCACACACACACACACACACACACACACACACACACACACATTCCTAAATTAAACACAAGTTATTGTTCTTGTAGCTCCAGAAGCTGTGGAAATGTACCTGCCGGCCATTGTTCTGACTTTTTCATTAATGAAATGAAACCACACTGAAATCGAAAGGAGTACAGCAGCAATTCTTCCACGATAACTGCAACAGGATACTCGTGTTTTGAAATACAGCCACCAGGAAGCAGTCATGGAAGAAAATCGGCGAAACAAAGTACAACCAAGCTGAACTTTCTGTGGCACGACAAAACCTGCATCTCGTAAGTTGTGCCACTGAAACTAGGATTTCTTATATGCAGACGTGGCGACGCTTTAGTTGCATCTGTGAAAATGAATTTAATGTCTGAAGCAGGTTTGTTAGCCCAGTTAATTAATACGTCTGGAAAACAATTGTTCCAGTTTCTGAATTAGTCAGCACAATCACAGTTAAATACTCAGCATCATCCCCAACCTAATATTTCTGCTTCTCCTTCACTGAACAATGAATCACTCTGTCCACATTAGCTAAATATTTTGAAAACAAGATGTAACTTGACAATCCAAGCGCGTTTCAAACACGGTTGTGCATTTACACGGGAGCAAAAATCAGTTGTGGAAGTAGAAAACCAGCAGCTAGCGAAAGATTTATCATCTTTGGAATCAGTAATGTACTTGAGAATGGGTTTATAACCTAAAACCTAGGATGTGCAGTAACTATAATAAAATTTGTGAAACAAGGGAAGAAACAGTGTTTGTTTTGTTAGGTTTCTAACAGAGGGTGCATTGTCTATAATACAGTACTGTCTGGATAAGAACTCCATAAACATTCAGTCAGATCTTGATAATATTTAAATGGTGCAAAAGTAGGCAACCTGTTTTAAATGTCTGAAATATGACCTTCTGCACTTCACAAAACGAAAAAAACATGGCTTCCTATGGCTACAGTATCAACAGGTCACAACTGTAATTGGTAAACTCATACATACAGCACAATCATACAGGTATAACAATTTGGAGGGATATGAAATGGAATGATAATACAGCCTCAGTCATAGGTAAAGTAGGTGGCAGACTTTGTTCACTGATAGAATACTAGGGAAACACAATCATTCTGTGAAGGAAATTGCTTACAAAACACTCATTTGACAAATACTAGAATATTGCTAGAAGTGTGAGACCCGTACCAAATAGGACTAACAAGGGAATATTCAGTGTGTACAAAAAAGGCAGCATGAATGGCCACAGGTTTTTTGACCCATTTGAGAGTGTCACAGAGATGCTGAAGAAATTGAACTGGCAGACAATACAAGGTAGACATAAACTTTTCTGAGAAAACTTGCTCACAAAATTTTCAGAACCCTCTTTAAATGATGAATCTAGGAACATAATACACCCCCTCACATATCGCTTCCAATGGGATCATAAGTAAAAGGGGAAGCAGCACTAATAAGTGGTGCAGTGTGGAGTGCCCTCGACCTCGCATTTCAGTGATTTGCAGAGTATAGATGGGTCGTTTGCGAACTAATGGATCCAAAGAACGGCTCATCAAGATGAACGGAACGAGCGATGAACGAACTCTAAGGAATGGTCTTTCATAGTTTACTTCAGTCGCGGCTTTCCATAATTACACGTCGGCCGGTCTTGTTCCACTCTCGGTCCCGTTCAAGTCGGTCTCAGTCGCGGCTTTCTACTTAAAGTTCCTGGGAACGGGAAACGGTCAGTCCGTTCCGGCAACGACACGTCAGCCAGTCTCGTTCCAGCCTCGGTCCCGTTCCCATCTGTCTCGGTTTCGGTCTCGCTCGGCCGGACACGTCCTTCACGTGGCCTCTCGTCGCAGTTCCACTGTCGACTGCTCATAGTTAGTTCAGTATGGAGTTGTTTGTTTCGTCCACTGCGCATGCCCATTCTAGATCTGTTTCAAACTTTTTTTGAACTCTGAACTTCTTGTTCTTTTCGTATTCTATTCAGCAACCATGACCGGTAATTAAAATGTATTTTATAATTACCTAAATTACATAAAATTACGTGGTATGTGATGTGTACATCTTTTCAGGTAACAAAACGGCATATCAGCTTACTTCACTATTTCGATAAACAGCAGAAGAAATGCTTGTAAAAAGGCTAGATTTTTTGTTATTACATATGCAAAGGAAGTCGGCACGGCACACATGAGTGGCTTTCCATCTCTTTTGTATCCAGGGTAAAAGAGCATGTTCATTGTTATGGAAGGCAAAAAATGGCTCTGAGCACTATGGGACTTAACATCTTAGGTCATCAGTCCCCTAGAACTTAGAACTACTTAAACCTAACTAACCTAAGGACATCACACACATCCATGCCCGAGGCAGGATTCGAACCTGCGACCGTAGCAGTCGCGCGGTTCCGGACTGAGCGCCTAGAACCGCTAGACCACCGCGGCCGGCTTATGGAAGGCAGACCGACTTCCAACCGAATGAGTCGAGTGTCTGGTGTCACACTTTGTAAAGAGAATATAACTTCTACAACACTATTTCAGTGGTACAGGCTGACGCACAAAAAATCGCCCCCTAGTACTAGACTGCTTGTTGTCGCCTACCAATCGTCATCTATTGTTTCAAAGTTGTTGTTTACATTAGTTTATTTTTTACTTCTTCACTGCGTAATTGTTACATGTTTATCTATTCTGCTCGTAGCAGTCAACAAATCCTGCGCAACTGGGCCGGTTTTTCGTGTGCCACCTTATATTGTTTCACTGCGATCAGCCACCTAACGCTACAATTGGCTAAATGAGAGGATTTGCAGTATCGCAAAAATTACTTCTACAAGTGTGTGAGAATTCTGTTATGAATAAAAACTTTGTACTCCAGGGCGGAGGCAAGTGCCTTCTCTTGGCGCCTTCCATCTTCAGTCACCTATGTTACTAATTTTCAATTTTTCATAAGAACTGTATATCACACACAACTGAACAGTGAACGAATAAAAATGAACGGTTCCCAAAAAAGAGCGATCACCAGCGAACTAGTTCCCAAGGATGAACGAGTTTGGCCATCTCTATTGCTGAGTATGGATGTAGATGTAGACGCATTGCCCACTGTGCCGTTAATGATTATGTCAGTTATGATCTGAGTGCTGTTTGAGGTTCAACATTTATTCCAGGCTCTCAAGTAAGTTGTTTAGGTTACTCTAGTTAAAATGAAAGAACCCTTCAGAGTCACAGCTCATGTGACTGAAACACATTCACCTTTTACCATTATAGTTGTTTCATCAAGACTTTGCAAATGATAGTAACCTAGAATTTCTTGTTGTGAGCAAGCAAGAAATTTGCCTAAACATTGTAACAAAACAGCAGCTGTCATGTTTGCCTTTTGTTCATTGTGGAGTTGTATGTTGTGGTGCAAAGTTAGGCAATTGCTAATGAAATGAAGACGGGATATTGTGGTTTCACTCATATTCAGAAATTAGTATTGGCAATTTTTGTAGGTAAGGTATGCAACCAGTATGATTTATTGTATCATTAACTTGTATTTGAGCCACTGCAGGCTTATCAGCTGAAGATGCTACAGGAACGTTATTTTCTGGACTATGTGCAGTTAGACATCAGGCTCATGGTGATTGCATTGGTATCCAAGACAAGTTCATTCTGATAATATACATTTTAGCCAGCTTAGCACATGCACATGTGCCTGCACACACACACACACACACACACACACACACACACACACACACACACACACACACACTAAACACATGTGCATGCAGCAACTTCCCTTGTCACTCAGTTTATTACGCACTGATTGTTTCAGGAAGTTCACAACACTGTCTGTATGAGCCAAGAGCTTGCACGTCGCTGCTTGTGGCTGTATAGACTGTATACGCACACAGGACCAACCACAGAGCCATCGACCCCAGGTGATGTGGAGCTTCTGCGGAGACTTGACACACTTCACAAAGAGTTAAAGGTACGGTACATAGCTTTTCATAAATTTTTAAAAGCTTACTGTCCTTGAGGAATCACATAAATGACAGTCACCTTGTAATGTTTGTACTAAGTGATCAGCTTGCACAAGAATCTTAAGGCATTTTTGGTTACTATTTACACTGTATTACAGTATAACTGTATGAGGAAGTGCATAATATTATACAATAGTCAAATAAACCCCCCCATGAACCATGGGCCTTGCCGTTGGTGGGGAGGCTTGCGTGCCTCAGCGATACAGATAGCTGTACCGTAGGTGTAACCACAACATAGGGGTATTTGTTGAGTGGCTAGACAAACGTGTGGTTCCTGAAGAGGGGCAGCAGCCTTTTCAGTAGTTTCAGGGACAACAGTCTGGATGATTGACTGATATGGCCTTGTAACACTACCCAAAACGGACTTGCTGTGCTGGTACTGCGAACGGCTGAAAGCAAGAGGAAACTACAGCCGTAATTTTTCCCGAGGGAAAATAGTCCCCCATTCGGATCTCTGGGTGGGGACTACTCAAGAGGACGTCGTTATCAGGAGAAAGAAAACTGGTGTTCTACGGATCGGAGCTTGGAATGTTATACCCCTTAATCGAGCAGGTAGGTTAGAAAATTTAAAAATGGAAATGGATAGGTTAAAGTTGATATAGTAGGAATTAGTGAAGTTCGGTGGCAGGAGGAACAGGACTTTTGGTCAGGTGAATACAAGGTTATAAATGCAAAATCAAATAGGGGTAATGCAGGAGTAGGTTTAATAATGAATAAAAAAAAATAGGAGTGCGGGTAAGCTACTACAAACAGCATAGTGAATGCTATATTGTGGCCCAGATAGACACGAAGCCCACGCCTACTACAGTAGTACAACTTCATATGCCAACTAGCTCTGCAGATGACGAAGAAATTGAAGAAATGTATGATGAAATAAAAGAAATTATTCAGATAGTGAAGGGAGACAAAAATTTAATAGTCATGGGTGACTGGAATTCGGTAGTAGGGAAAGGGAGAGAAGGAAATGTAGTAGGTAAATATGGATTGGGGGAAGAAATGAAAAAGGAAGCCGCCTGGTAGAGTTTTGCACAGAGCACAACTTAATCATAGCTAACACTTGGTTCAAGAATCGTAAAAGAAGGTTGTATACATGGAAGAAGCATGGAGATACTGACTGGTTTCAGATAGATTATATAATGGTAAGACAGAGATTTAGGAACCAGGTTTTAAATTGTTAGACTTTTCCAGGGGCAGATGTGGACTCTGACCACAATCTGTTGGTTATGAACTGAAGATTAAAACTGAAGAAACTGCAAAAAGGTGGGAATTTAAGGAGATGGGACCTGGATAAACTGACTAAACCAGAGGTTGTACAGAGTTTCAGGGATAGCATAAGAGAACTATTGACAGGAATGGGGGAAAGAAATACAGTAGAAGAGGAATGGGTAGCTTTGAGGGATGAAGTAGTGAAGGCAGAAGAGGAACAAGTAGGTAAAAAGATGAGGGGAGGGCTACTAGAAATCCTTGGGTAACAGAAGAAATATTGAACTTAATTGATGAAAGGATAAAATATAAAAATTCAATAAATGAAGCAGGCAAAAAGGAATACAAACGTCTCAAAAATGAGATCGACAGGAGGTGCAAAATGGCTAAGCAGGGATGGTTGGAGGACAAATGTATGGATGTAGAGACTTATCTCACCAGGGGTAAGATAGATACTGCCTACAGGAAAATTAAAGAGACCTTTGGAGATAAGAGAACCACTTGTATGAATATCAAGAGCTCAGATGGAAACCCAGTTCTAAGCAAAGAAGCGAAAGCAGAAAGGTGGAAGGAGTATATAGAGGGTCTATACAAGGGGCAATGTACTTGAGGACTATATTATGGAAATGGAAGAGGATGTAGATGAAGATGAAATGGGAGATATGATACTGCGTGAAGAGTTTGACAGAGCACTGAAAGACCTGAGTCGAAACAAGGCCCCGGGAGTAGACAACATTTCATTAGAACTACTGACAGCCTTGGGAGAGCCAGTCCTGACAAAACTCTACCATCTGGTGAGCAAGATGTATGAAACAGGCAAAATACCCTCAGACTTCAAGAAGAATATAAAAATGCCAATCCCAAAGAAAGCAGGTGTTGACAGATGCGAAAATTACCAAACTATCAGTTTAATAAGTCATGGCTGCAAAATACTAACGCGAATTCTTTACAGACGAATGGAAAAACTAGTAGAAACTGACCTCGGGGAAGATTAGTTTGGGTTCCGTAGAAATATTGGAACATGTGAGGCAATACTGACCCTACGACTTATCTTAGAAGCTAGATTAAGGAAAGGCAAACCTATGTTTCTAGAATTTGTAGACTTAGAGAAAGCTTTTGACAATGTTGACTGGCACATTCTCTTTCAAATTCTGAATGTGGCAGGGGTGTAATACAGGGAGCAAAAGGCTATTTACAATTTGTACAGAAACCAGATGGCAGCTATAAGAGTCGAGGAACACGAAATGGAAGCAGTGGTTGGGAAGGGAGTGAGACAGGGTTGTAACCTCTCCCCGATGTTATTCAATCTGTATATTGAGCAAGCAGTGAAGGAAACAAAAGAAAAATTCGGAGTAGGTATTAAAATCCTTGGAGAAGAAATAAAAAAAAGTTTGAGGTTCGCTGATGACATTGTAATTCTGTCAGAGACAGCAAAGGACTTGGAAGAGCAGTTGAATGGAATGGACATTGTCTTGAAAGGAGGATATAAGATGAACATCAACAAAAGCAAAATGAGGATAATGGAATGCAGTCAAATTAAGTCAGGTGATGCTAAGGGAATTAGATTAGGAAATGAGACACTTAAAGTAGTAAAGGAGTTTTGTTATTTGGGGAGCAAAATAACTGATGATGGCCAAAGTAGATAGGATATAAAATGTAGACTGGCAATGGCAAGGAAAGCATTTATGAAGAAGAGAAATTTGTTAACATCAAATATAGATTTAAGTGTCAGGAAGTAATTTCTGATAGTATTTGAATGGAGTGTAGCCATGTATGGAAGTGAAACATGGATGATAAATAGTTTGGACAAGAAGAGAATAGAAGCTTTCGAAATGTGGTGCTACAGAAGAATGCTGAAGATTAGATGGGTAGATCACGTAAGTAATGAGGAGGTATTGAATAGGATTGGGGAGAAGAGATATTTGTGGCACAACTTGACTAGAAGAAGGGACTGGTTGGTAGGACATGTTCTGAGGCATCAAGGGATCACAAATTTAGTATTTGATGGCAGTGTGGAGGGTAAAAATCATAGAGGGAGACCAGGAGATGAATACACTAAGCAGATTCAGAAGGATGTAGGTTGCAGTAGTTACTGGGAGATGAAGCAACTTGTACAGGATAGAGTTGCATGGAGAGCTGCATCAAACCAGTCTCAGTACTGAAGACCACAACAACAACAACAGTCAAATAAAGATAAAACTAAAAATCTAGACATGCTGTCAGTTTCCACGGGATATATTTGTCCTGAAAACTATCTAAGGTAGTTGTTTGGCTGCTTGCACCAGTAGACAGTATTGACAATTTCAAAAGTTAGCCTTTAAATCATATGTTAATTTTGTAGTTTCTGCACTCACAATTAGAAACTTGTATTGGCTTTATATTACTTCTGCATTATGTAGATGTCAGTGCTCAAAAAATCTGATAAGTGAAGCTAGCATACCACAGACTGCTAAATCTACACTAATTGGCTAAACATATATTTTGATGGTAGTGTTCAGCACATAACATTTATCATGCCACTGATATGTTCTGAACTTATCTTTACTTTGTTTGAATGCTAATGTAAATGTCATAATTACTTTTGAACTATGCTCCAACATTTGATAGTAACATATATTTTTTCAATGCTTTTCAGACTCAGTTAAGTGAAAAACATATACTGCGGATTCCAGTGCGATGGGTAGAAGGAGGCCTCAACACTCAGTTGCCAGAGCACGCACAGTATGTTTCAGAAGTGGTTACGCAGCTCACTACTCATCTCAATTCTGTAATTGATTCCATCATTGAGGAGGATCAATCCAAGGTGCAAAAAGCTGTACTACTTGCACACAATTAATCCTGAACTTAGTATTACTTACTGCAAGGCTTTGAACTTCTAGTACCCCAATTTATGAAGGAAAAAAGGAGATTTATTTCCTAGAGAATTACTAAAAACATGGAGAATTGGAGCAGGCCTCTTAAATATCCTCTGACCTTTAGAATAAGCAGTTCTTTCCTCACAGGGAAGAGTTCATTGGGAGAATTAAAAATATTGAAGAAAAGATATAGCCTATACATAACGTAGGAAATTAAAGGAGAATTCACTAAGTGCTTAATATTGGCAAATCTCTACTGCACAAGACAGAAACCTGGAGTGGAAATGAACTGTAACAGTCATTGTCCAAATTACAGGATTTTTTTATGTTAATGTGAATTGTTACTTCAAAACTCATTCCTGATCCTGGTGATTATATATTTTAGGAATGGAGGAAGTTCTGTCCCACATGGTATCCTTGATAACCCTCTTGTTTCTTTTTCCACTCATTGATTTAGAATTTGTGATGAAAGAATTTCCAGGTCGCAATTAGTTTCAGCATTGATTCCTTTTTGTCTTTCCCTGACTCTTGTTCCAAGTATCCTTAGTTCAGTAGGTGATGAAATGTGCTGTTCTTTACCATGTAGTACAGATCTTCATTTAACTGTGGTATTTTTCTCCTTTATCATAGTTTTACATATGCATCCTTACATCTGTTGATATGAATGGCTGTTAAAGGAAAGAGTATAAATTCAAGTCCTTCCTTAAACATTATGTGAGATTTAATATTCTTACCTGTCCGCTATGAACATGCTAGTCCATTTACTTTGCTTCAGACAGACTGTTGGTAATTTCTGCTCAGTGCTTTAATCTGTAATTTTTGCACCAGGATATTGATCTCCAATTTGAACCCTTGACAAGCATCCTCAGTCTATCTAGAAGTTATTAGTTGTGAATTTCACAGTTCATCACTCTTAATTATTAATTGCAAATACTACTAGGGAGACAGAAACACGAAGTGAAAATCATGGTCCAAATTACAGGTTCTCCCCCCCTCCGTTCAGTCAGTTGTTACTTCAGAACTCGTACATGAATGTAAGAGTGCCAAGGTCACTGGAGAAGCTTCTCCTAAACATTTGGTTCTCAACTTAACTAATATCCTGATTGCATGCTTCTGTAGAATAAATACTTTTTTCTTACCTTATCTCCATTAGCCCCAGAAGATTTGCCATAGGACAGTATTGGTTGAAAGTTTGTTAGCAATGTGGTCCATAAATCAACACAGTGAGAGACATTTCTAAGTTCAAAGTGGGCAAGACTGATCTTTATGTTTAATTATCCATATGCTGATGCCACCTCAGTTTGCTCTTGACTGGGATGCGTAGAAATTTCACACAGGGTGTTTCATTTAATGTGTGCCTGTTGATCTCTATTACTGCTACCTGTAAGTCATATTTATTTGCTTTGAGTTGCTTGGTACTGTAATAATAAAAGTTCAGCTATCTGCTCCAATCAGTTATTAGCCTGTTCCATTCTTAACCTGTCTGTTTCTGGTATGGATGTGTATGGACACTTCATCAGCATACTTGTGTGGCTTTGGACCCATAACATAATTTGAATTACAGCACTCATCTACATAATTTGGAAATTTGTGGTAAGTTCCTATGGGAACAAACTGCTGAGGCCATTGGTCCCTTGGCTTTACACACTACTTAGTCTAACTTAAACTAACTTACACTAAGGACAACACACAAACACACACACACACACCAATGTCCGAGGGATGACTCAAACGTCCGACGAGGGGAGCCACACAAACTGTGGCAAGATGCCCTAGACCACGTGGCTACCACGCGCGGCTCTTGGCAAGATTACAGAAAACACCAACAGGTTAATTTTTCTTGACTAGTCATACCATAACTAAGTTTCTGAGACAAATTTAAAGTGAAATGGCTATGTGTAATAATTTCATAATTTGTATTCAATTAACAGCTTTTGAATACCCCATTGCTTTCAAACATTTCTCTTATCAATTCTTCATTGTATTTCCTTGCATCCTCTTTGAGGGATTTTCCAACCGTTTTATGCAATGCCACACATATTTCCAGTTGAAGTAGTAAAGGTGATCACTCCCTCTACATTACCCCAGTATGCTTCCAAGTTCCTGTTATTTTCCTGGAACTCTCATTTTTTATTTTATTTCATTTTTTTAAAGGTTGTGTTATAACCCTCACTTATGCTCAACAAACATTTATTGAACACAAAATTATCATTCTGTAACAACAGATTAAATCATCCACTAGTCCGCAAAACTGAGCAATAACGGTTTCTGACTGAAACTAATGTAAGCCCAAATGTAACTACACCATTATACATACATACTGCAATTTTAATATTAGGCACAGTTTCAGATAAACTGAATGCTCATCAAATAGTAGTATTGTACAGAAATGTTGTACCACTTTATGGAGTGTAGGTAACAGGCCCATCACTCTGCAGTAACCAGAAAGCTTGACAGTTACTATCGAAACACAAGTCCAATCCAGTTTAGGTAAACAGCAGTGGTGGTCATAAATCAGTCTGTAAAGGCAAAGTCAGATAATAGTAGCTAGCAAAGGAAGAACTGAAGTGTGAGCAGCTACCATGCATCTTTGTATTTGTTCACTATGAAATTTCACATGTCTGCCATGCAAAACAGTGGCTTCTCCACAGGAGCCTCTTTGCTACAAGTGAGTGATGTTAAGCATATTGATATGCTGCTTATCTTCCATTTGCATGTCCTATTTTCGTTTGCATGTCCTATAAGGTCACTAAAGTTTCTCTTGTTTCATCTTGTATTTTATTTATATTTGCCTTCTTCATACCTGCCACATATTTTCTGTTTGTCTAAAAGGTAGGTCACCAGATTATGGTCATGCACATCCCTCTTATAGATCTGCCAACTGAAGAATGAGCAGATGAGTACCCACTCTTATCACCGAAGGTACTACAAGGTGCATCACGAAATTATACTGACCCTTCCACAGTGTGCCTTACGAATCACTGGCAATGCAGCATGCAGACACCCCGGAGGAGAGGAGGCCATTATTTTCCAAAAAGTGTGTTAACACTACAATGAATACAGGTATGAGTTACCAATAATACTAGTGCTAGAAAAGCATATAGACAGATTCTAGGTAAATCTCTGTACAGTGTTCTACACTGCTAGGAGGGAAATTGATTCTTAGTCAACCTTCATGGCAGTTGTACTGTTCTATGGGGAAAGGAAACTTCCTCCACCATGAGCAATGCTCACTTTTCAGTTTATGAACAGACTATACTTCCTCAACCTTTCCAGTCCTGTTCACGATTGTAATTACACAAAATAAATTCACTGAGCTCATGTTTATATTGTGGAGGTACTTTCAGTTTATTAAGTGAGTACTTGTTTTCTTTTGTTAAATGAGCTTTTATGTAAAATACGTTGCCATAAACAATGGCTGAGATGTTCTTAATTTGTAAATGTGACCTATGTAGTGTTAGTGGGAGAGGAATTGAATTGGTAAATATGACATCGTGTTGCTGTCCATCATTGACAGCACAATGTGAAGCCCTGCAACTGTGTTGTAGTCACTTACTCTTAACAACCGTGAAAGGCCCAACAGTACCAACGAACTGTCGTGTCATCCTGAATGAATAGGTGTCACTGGATGTAGAAATGGAAGGGAATGTGCTCAGTACATTGCTGTTGAAACTGTTGTCAGTTTTTGCGACCAGAGCTGCTACTTGTCAGTCAGACAGCTCCCCAGTTGCCCTCATAAGGTCTGAGTGCAACCAACTTACCAATAGCACTAGGCATACCTAGACACTTATACTTCCAGGTGCTAGCCAAGCCTAACAGCACTTAACTTCAGTGATCTGACGGGAATCAGCATTACCACTGTGGCAATGTCATTGGCATTGTGGTCACTTGGTGGTGAAATAGTGAATGACCAAAATGTTTCTGCACTTCTGTTACCATTAATTGTGTTACTGATTGACAATGTAAGTCTCTTCCATTCAGAAATTGCTGTCATTTGTAGAATGGGCTGAACTGATTGAAGCCACTTATCACACAATCACTGTATATCTTGCAAGATGGACATCAGTATGTGTGATGGAAGAGGACTGATCAAGTTCAAATGTAGAACAGTAACCTGATGTAATGCATTGCTTGACTTATGGTACGAAATGTGAAGTTCCATAACAGCTAAGTGACCTACTACTGTATAGAGGGAGCCAACTGAAGTTTCTATGCCTCTTAAGATGTTGAGAGGCTTGATGCGTTTTATACCTCTCATGCTGTGAAAAGTGTTATAGCCCTTTATAGTGAAGACTAGTAAGTCAACATTGCCGAATACATATTGTCAGCATTGCACACTTTGGACAGGCTCTTCATTGTGATAGATAGTTTACAGCTCTGGCTGTGAAACTTCCTTACATACTAGCGCACTAGACAACTGCAAGTAAGTAGTCACTTACTAAACTGAAAATAACTTCACTATGTACACATGAGCCCAGCAAAATTATTTTGTCTGCTCATATTAGAGAAATGGACAGCAATGCTGGGAAGGTTTAGTCTGTCTGTAAACTGAAAAGCGAGCAGCACACATGGTGGGGAAAGTTACCTTTTCTTGAAGAATCCCATAGCTGCTGTACAGGATGACTTAAGAATCAGTTTCCCCTCTAGCAGTGTAGAACAATCTGCAGAGATTTACATACATTCCATCCATATGCATTTCTTGCATTACATTATTAGTAACACATTTCTGTATTCCATGTAGCATTAATGCACTTTGTGGAAAAATAAACTTCTCCTGGCATTTCCACATGCTGTGTTACCAGTGATTCATAGGGTGAGCTGCAGAACTGTTGGTATTACTTTATAAAATATCCTGTAGTTGTTCTTTTGTTATTTCAAGTGGTACAGAGAGTGGGGAATCACCTGCTCATGATTCAGTTTGTAGACCTGTGAAGGAGAAAAGTGCATGACCACAATCCGGCAACCTTCCATCCCTCACACTTCTACCCTCCACCCCCTTTCCACTCTTTCACACCCCCAGAACACAACTTATGCCTTAACACCATTTTACTACACTTAGATGTGATACACACAATTAACATTTGTTCTTAATCCACTTCATTTAACAATAGACATTAATTTTGTACCATTAAAACACTACTTTTTAATAATCTGTGAATTTTCCATCCCCTGCAATATGGAAACTATTAGTCCTAGAAAAAAATTAAAATGGCCATTTTTGTAGGAAGTTTGATGTACTTCCATTTCGTACTGGGAAACAAGCTGCAGGTCTCATGTTAGTCAAGAAAAACTTAAACCGATCTTCAAAAGCACCTCCACACCTACACTCAGACCTTACAAGTCAAGGTTGTTAGCATGTTCTTCACGACAACCTATCCCACCACTGGAAAAGAAATATACAACTACAGGAACTTTTTCCTCTATTTTTCATTTGCTGGCTAGACTTCTGACTCTGACCACAATGGGCAAAAGTTATAGCCAAACCTCAATGTGGCACACAGTGATATAATTCTGTGAACTTTGTGCCATCATTCTTCCCAGAAGGAGAACCAATACAGATTTATTTTCTGAGTCCGGCATTCCTAAGTCTGTTTTGTAGTTAATATAAGTTCTCATTTGGTCTCAATTCCGTATAATTCTGTGCATTTTTGTTATTAAGGATACTTAAGTGCTTCTCTAAATACTCAACAATATATTGCAGATGGTGCTTAAGTCCAGCTATGGCATCAGTGGACAGCTTTTGCAGGAGCTCATGTTACAAACTGGTGTGTGTCAGCAAGCTGCTCAGAGCAGTGTGAACCGTGAAGCTGTGCTCAATGATATTAGAAGGTGAGTTCTTTCTGAGGGAACAACATTCTAACAACAGTGTGCTTCATATGCATGTATATTTATAGTTCAGTGCAGTGTTGCAATTCTCATGTTAAATTATGGAGTGGTAGCCAGTCAGTAGCCAAGTGACAATGAGCAGACAGCTGTTGATTGTCATAAGTTGCAAGTAATTGCCAGTTAATCCACATTATCTGACTGTTTGTGTAGTGAATATCAGTCATTGCTCACTCACATAGTTAATTTCTCCATTTTAATGCTTTATGTACACCTGTAGATAAGGAGTGACAGATAAAGTGCCTAGGAGTAGGGAGTGTGGGAAGCAGGAGATTAAGGGGCTCCGGAAAGGCTCAAAATCATGAAAAGTTCAATTTTTACTTTTTTGCGTTTTCTGAATCTGCAGACTATTACCTTTTAATAGATATATAATTTATTCAATTCCGAAGACTACAACTATTTTTAATTTTTTTTGAAATGTGTTCTACACGGGCGTGACCCACTGTGGTGCTGTTAAACTGCTGTCAAATGGTGTTATTATTAACGTCCGTGTTCATCAGGTACATTTTAGTGATGTAAGATAAAGTATGTGTTGTGGCTAACCTGTGATGGTTCAATATATATTGCTGGTGTGATTGTCGATTGTTTCATGTTTATTTACTCTGTCGTTATCTCGAAAATATTCGTAATTAATTCTGTTTCTTGAGTCTCTGTTTTGTTGAAGTATAATAATGAGTAAAAGTAAAGTTATTAGAAATCCTCTGAAGGCTTTTAAGAAAAGGAGAAATGTTGGAAAGCCAAAGGTATTTAGAAATATGGGAATGAAGATAGGTTCTAACATGGTACGAGCGATGCTTGCTTTAGACAAGGAACGCCTTCGGGCTGCAGACAGGGCTGTAAAGAGTCTAGAAATACAAGCAAGAGTAAACAGGAGGAGGAACAAGAGGAAGCTGGAGGAGGAGTTTGCAGAGGATGAAGATAATCCATCCTATGGACCTGGAATGCACTAAAAAGTTAATCCAATCTTTGTCGCTCGATTCCCAAAACTTTTATTTTCTCATACTAATTACATGTTTTCTAAGGATCTTCGAAACATATTTGTTTCAAACTTTCAGTAAATGTTACACAGTACCTTCTGCATAATTTAACACAGCCTTTTTCCAAAAAACTGTAAATTTTTGAATATATAAATAAAAAATTGCAAACAAATGTTGTGAATTTTCATTACAATTGAAAAAAAATTCATCTTTAATAACTGAACTAAAATTTTGTAAAATCCCTGTGTTAAGTTGTAGCCCATATTCCAATAAATAATCTGTGAAAAGTTCAACTTCCTACCTCAAATACTTTGTGAGCAAAGATGTAATTTATAAGCATTATTTTAACATTGCAAGTATAGGGCGTTCCGGAGCCCCTTAATAAATGACCAACATGAGTGAGAGAGTGAGTGACTGACTGTCCTTAGAACATATTCCTTGGCTATGAACAAGTATGGCTTCTTTTCGTGTAATGAAGTATCATGATGAGTAATCCTGGCTCAAGATAAATAAATGTGATATATATTTTTGTTTTACTGAAATTATACTATTTCCTGTGGTATTACGTGTCTGTAAACCAATCTTAGAAAAATTTTAAGTACTGTTTCTTGAAACTCTACAGAAGATCTGAAACTTACAGCTACATCACTTCATAATTAAATGTTCACTTTGTTTAGCTCTTAGATTTTTGGTTCCTCTTTATGGAGCTCGACATCATATTTCAGCTACCTGACAGGTGATTGTCGACAGCCACTGATTCTGTCTGGATGCCATGGCTGCGGGAAGAGTACA
This sequence comes from Schistocerca nitens, assembly GCF_023898315.1. Classification (NCBI taxonomy): domain Eukaryota; kingdom Metazoa; phylum Arthropoda; class Insecta; order Orthoptera; family Acrididae; genus Schistocerca; species Schistocerca nitens. The sequence continues at coordinate 365,820,716 of NC_064620.1, read as the reverse complement.
CTCATGGCTCGTGCTGCTCAGTGTTGCCACACTTGGCTACCTGAAGCAGTGCTTGCAATCAGATTTGTGGGAGTGTCTTCCCGAAGTAGAACAGTGGAACAGCTGCTCTCTGGGATTGCTGACCAGATATCTGTTGTGAGTGTGGGTCACCAGTGTTGGGCAACACAGGTAAACTGGCTTGACAAGTTTAAATTACTGTCTGCTATATTTCTAATGTTCTGTTGAAAGAATATGGGATTTTTTTTTCTTAAGAGATACTTGACTCTGTGTAACTAACACTTGATGAGTTATTTGTGTGTCATACCATATTTCATCTTTTTATATCATTAATCTTTTTAAATGCCTTCCTTTGTTTCTGAATTTAGTAAGCCAGTCTAGCCTTTTACCATTATCATTACTTTAATTTATTATTTTCTGTCATCCTCTCTGTTGTTTTTTGTGTAGTTTTGTTAAATCTCTAATATCGTCTCCTGCCAATTACCATACACATTTTATCTCCGTACAGTATTGTCACATTGAAATAACAGTCTAGCCTTTTACCATTATCATTACCCCAATTCATTATTTTTTGTGATCTCCTCTGTTGTTTTTTGTGTAGTTTTATTAAATCTCTAATATCGTCTCCTGCCAATTACCATACACATTTTATCTCTTTATAATATTGTCATATTGAAATAACAATCAAACCAAAATATGACGGCAGGTTCGTCAATGAAGTACAGCGCTTAGAAGTGAAAGTACATTTATTAGTGACACCAGTGTAGAACCAGCACAGAACACAACTCGTGCACAGCCTTTGCAGCTATGTAAACAACCATTGAATATTCCAGAATGCTGGTATTTACACACACACAAGGAATTTCCTAGAATATACACACATCCAAATAATTGCTGGTGGTCATATTTGAACTGTAACCCACAGCATACAATCCATTGATGGTAACCACTTACTGCATGTGCCATTGTTCCCTCTCCTGAAGAAGCTGCTGTTTCAGAAATTCTCCTTGGAGCCAACTACAGCACCATGGATCCAAAAATCTGCCAGTGCTCTTCTGTATGATGGCGCTGAAAGATCCTCATATTATACTCATGTTCTTACAGCCTCTTCACTATGATGAGCATCAAAGATATCCCCTCCTTCAAAGCTTTGTGATCATTGGTGGATCTTCAGTTTCCTCGAATCGCCTTTCACAAATCTTCGTCTCTGTACTGTAGCAGGACTTCATACAGAGAACATGCATTATGTCTCTTCACCTCTGTCTTCTTGATGAAGGGTCATAATCCCTGACTTCATATGTGACATTCAAAAAGGACAAAGGATACATTAGGACCCAAAGTAGGCTTTAGTAATTTTTCTGATGGTCCTCCTTTCCACAGTGGTGTAAAAATCCAAATGAAGTTCCCTGGTCTGTATCTCACTGGTCGCTGCTTGGCATTGTAGCACTCTTGGTCCTTTTCCCGTGGCATTCAGGGCCCATATACCTCTTTGATCCTAGTGACAAGGTGTTTCCCACAGTCATTCTGAGTACCATTCAGTTGAAACAGGTACAGTGTATACATGGTCATTTCAGCATCATGACTGTGGAGCAGGAAGTGTGAGACGTGTAGTGTCTGGCTTCACCATGTTGTATGTGCATGTCACAGAGACCAGTATTGTATCCCAGTCTCCCTTTCTGACATCAGTATATATGACAGCATATCTGCCAGTGTCTTATTAAAGTGTTGATGGAAAAATTTTCTACAGTTGGATATCATCACATGGGGTACTTTATGCTGCAGAATTATGTCTCCTAGAAGGAACTTTTCAGTTTTTGGAGCTTCAGCAGTTGGTACAGCTTTGGTGACAGCATAGCGGATGAGGAAGTCAGAGCAGACTATTATTGATTGATTCCCATTTGTCGATTTCAGGAACCTCCCCAAGAGTTCAATTCCAGTTCAGTGGAATGGTGCCTCTGCAAGCAGGAGTGATACCAGATGCCCTGGAGGTAACTACACCACATGCTTCCATCATTGGCATTCCTTACAGTGGTTCACTTAGTGCCTAACAGATCAGTAGAAACCGGGCCAGTTATTCTGATTCTATCCTGGTAACCAGATATTGGATCATCATGGAAATACCTCAGGATAGCTGGCCTGGGATGACGAGCACCATTACTGCCCCATTGGATTATAGTTCCTCTTTACTCTGCTCCATTTATTAATTGGAATTCTACTTTGGTTGGTCCCTCCATCTTCAAGGCTTTTATGGGTTTCAGCAGGGCTGGACCATCCTTCTGTTCAGCATCACTGCCATTTAATGCAGCAATGACTGATATTTTATCCCTGCAGCTGTATTTCACCAAAGAATTCCTTGGAATGCAGTGAGCATCCTTGTGCTCGTGCCCACTTTTTTATACCACTGTGGTGTCATATGCCTGTAGTTTCAGTGCCCATCTCACCAGAAGAACTAACAGATCCGCATGGTTATTCAGCCACCATAGAGAAAGGTGGTCCAACATAGTGATAGATGGTTTGCGGAATAAATTTAGCCAGAATTTTTTGATCAGTGTGAAGCTCTGTGTCAGCATTCTTGCCATACAGTGTTAAAACTGGAGAACATGTTAGCACCTCCATGAGGACAAGGCAAGGTTTTTTTTGTGCCGCATTCCAAGAAAATGCTATGTCTCCTTGCAGTAGTTCTTCCAAGGCATATGCCTTGGTACAGATGTCCTTTTTGAATCACTGTTAGTATGAACACATTCCTAGAAAACTTCTCACATCATGAATGGGCCAAAGAGCTGGAAAATCTGTGATTGCTCTTATTTTCTCTGGATCAGGCCAAACTCAGTCTTGGGTGATGAAGTAGCACTTTTTCAGATTTAGGCAGAGATTTTCAGTCTGGACAGAATTCGACACTGTTGTTGGGCAACTTTGGTATTCTTCAAATACCTTCGAAAAATGAGAATGTTACCCAGATAGCAAAGACACATAAGCCATTTAAGGTGTTAAAGCAGGTTTTCGTCATATGTTCAACAGTGGCTGGAGCATTATACAGTCCAAACAGCATAACTTTAAACTCATAAAGCCTTCAGGAGCTATGAAGGCAGTTTTTCTTGGTTGACCTTGTCAATCTCGATTCGCCAATAGCCTGTCTGCATGTCCACAGAGAAGAAATACTTTGCTCCTTTCAGTTAATCAGGGGTGTCATCAGTGTATGGCAGTGAATACATATCTGTGGGGTCTTGCCCACTCGTCCCTAATGGGGTGCCTACGGGATGCAGCATTCTTGGAATGCTATACAACTCAGACAAATACCATTATTAATTTTATTTCCACAAAGCAAATTGACAATACTTAACTTTATTACAGCAAATGTCACTAGCAAGAAGCAACATGAAAACAGTACTGTTCTGGCTGCACAGCGAGTCCAAGGAAACACTTGATACAGCTCTGACAGCATAGCATTAATCACGTTGCAGACTTGAGCTGATATGAGCTGCCAAGTCTGGCAGGAGCATCGTTTATATGCACTTGTTGCAGGGGCACACCTGGTGCAGCGCAGTCTGATTCCACGCACAATTGGCCGCTGTTTCCTCACAGTCTTCTCTGCTCTTTCATGCCGCCTCTTCGTTCCAGTGTTTATGGTTACTCCATAACAATATCCTTCTTTGTGATTTTGTTCAGTCACTGATAGTCAATGCAGAAATGCCATGTGCCATCCTTATTCTTCACAAGGACCACAGGAGAGGAACAAGGACTCTGAAAGTTCAGAGATGCCATCTTGCAGCATCTTCTCCACTCACTCCCAGTTTATCCATCACTGAGGCAGCAACACTGTACAAGAGCACTGGCTAATTGGTGGATGGTCCCCAGTGTTGATACATTGTTTTACTGTGGGCCACTTGGTCTGTCTTTTCTCCACTCTGGATTTGAAAGCAGCCAAAAATTGTCACAAAATGGCTGTCACTTGCTGATGATGTTCCTCATTCAGGCCATATTCTATTGGCAGTTTGATAGCACCTTCCTCCATTGCATTGTATTTAGTGGATTTTGAGCATTGCTCTTCATTGATGACATAAAGCTGCCCTACCTGGACTTTCAGCTGTCCCTATGTACATACGTTTAGCGATGAGTTGTGGCTGCTCTTGACAACTAGTTATCCAGAGTTCTCCCTAGCCAGCCTACAATGCTTGTGATAATTTACTGGAATACTTTTGTGTACACATTTAACAAAACCTTCCTAGCATAAAAGATCAGCTCGATTAACAACTGAAACTCGTCTTGGTGCTGATGATGTGATAACAACATCTTCAAAGCAATTCAAAAAAGCTGCTTTGGTTCTATGTGCATGTTGGAATAGCTTTGATAGTTTAGAGTTCTTATCTATAACAGTCTACAACATTGTGATGCTTTCAAGAAGTCCCATCCAAGTGTAACATTATGATTACATTCTGCCAAAACACCCAGTTCAAAGGGGTGCATTTGGTCATCGATAGTTATATATATATTTCATCCAAAGACTCAGATGCTACTCACACTCACATGACTGCAGTTTCTGGCAGCTGGCAGGCAGCAGCAGCAGTGCATGATGGGAGTGGGGGTAAGGAGGAGGCTGGGGTGGGGTGGGGAAGGGATAGTAGGGTAGGGGTGGGGGACAATGAAGTATTGCTGGGGAGCACACAGGGACAAGGTGGAAAGAGGTTAGGCAGCTAGGTGCAGTCAGGAGGTACGACAGAGGGCAGGGCTGGGCAGGGAGGGGGGGGGGGATGTAGTGGAAAAGGAGAGAACTAAAAAGACTGGGTGCATTGATGGAATGAGGGCTGTCTTGTGCTGGAATGGGAACAGGGAAGGGGCTGGACAGTTGAGGGCAGTGAGTAACAAAGATCGAGGCCTGAAGGGTTACAGGAACATAGGATATATTGCAGAGAAAGTTCTCACTTGTGCAATTCAAAAAAGCTGCTGTTGGTAGGAAGGGTCCATATGGCGCAGGCTGTAAACAGTCATTGATATGAAGGATGTTGTGTTGAGCAGTGTGCTCAGCAACAGGGTGGTCCACTTGTTTCTTAGCCACAGTTTGTCAGTGGCCATTCATGCAGACAGACAGCTTGTTGGTTGTCATGTGACTGGACTGGGATAGGTGGCGGTGAGAGGATGTTTGGGACAGGTCTTGCATCTAGGTCTATTACAGAGATATGGGCCACGAGGTAAAGGGTTGGAAGCAGGGGTTGTGTAAGGATGGACGAGTGTATTGTGTAGGTTCAGTGGATGGCAGAATATCACCACCTACTCCAGTCCTGTCACAAACATCATCTATCCCATCAAAGGCCGGACTACTTTTGAAACTAGTCATGTGATCTACAAACTAAGTTGCAACCTCTGTGCTGCATTTCATATGGGAATGACAACCAACAAGCTGTCTGTCCGCATGAATGACCATCGATAAAGTGTGGCCAAGAAACAAATGGACTAACCTGTTGCTGAGAATACTGCCCAACACAACATCCTTCATTTCAATGACTGCTTCATGGCCTGCGACATATGGATCTTTCCCACCAACACCAGTTCTTTTGCATCGCGCAGGTGGGAACTTTGCCTGGAATATATCCTACATTCCCATAACCCTCCTGGCGTCAGCCTTTGTTAGTCATTGTCCTCACCCACCCAGCCCCTTCCCTGTTCCCATTCCAGCACTACACAGCCCTCATTCCACCATTGCACCCAGTCTTTTTACTTCTCTCCTTTTCTGATACCCCCACCCTTCCCCACCTCTTCCTTGCCCCCTGCCCTCCGTTGAACCTCCCGACTGCACCTAGCTGCCCTACCCTCTCTCCACCTCATCCCTGCATGCTCTAAGCAGCACTTCACTATCCCCCACCCCTACCCTATAGCCCTCTTCCTCCCTGCCTCATCCTTGTCCTTACCCCCACCCATTTGCCTCTGTCATCATGCACTGCTGCTGCTGCTGCTGCTCGCAGTGTGGCTTCAGTTGCCACAGATTGCAGTCATGTGTGTGTGAGTTGTGTGTGTGTGTGTGTGTGTGTGTGTGTGTGTGTGTGTGTGCACGTGTGTGTGTTGTCTATTTTCAACAAAAGCCATGTTGGACCGAAAGATTATTTGTGGCAGTTTTTTTTTGTTGTGCCTGTCTGCAACTCAGCATCTCTGTATATGGTGGGTAGCAACTTTCCTTTTCGTAATATTGTTATATTCCATCCTGAATTTTCCATTGTTTGAATTTTTCTTTTCAGCTTTTTTGGTATTTATTTGAATTTTGGCTGTTGAAACGGAGGAAGAAATCTCTCAAAGAAAAACTTAAACTTTTGGTTGCTCTGACTTAAGAACAAAGTGAGATATGTTCAGACATTGAAAAGTGTTAAATGTTCTCTCATTGTTTGTTGTTGATGTAATTCCAGTCTATCTCTTTTATCTGAACAAACAGCTTTTGTGAATCAGAAACGAAATCTTATTCGTACTTTTCGTTTTTTGATCCAATATATATGGTGTTTTTTGTAGTTCGCATCAAATTTGATGTTACAGCATCTGAAACATTCAGTATGTGTTTGTCAACACAGTAGTTCAACTTTGTATTTTCCATCTGTGTTCAGAACTGACCTATTTAAAGGCTTAAGTAAATTTTGCTTTTATTTTAATGGTATGCACCTTTTAAATTGGTTTTAGATAATAACCTGTCTCATCCTTATTGTGCAAACTCCTACATTCTCCAATTCTTCATTGTGGAATAAGCCTAAACATTTGATATAACTCAAATTGGTATGTTGGAAGTTTTTGCCTTCATATCAGGTTTCTCAGCATACTTTGTTTTTCAAGCAGAATTCTTCTCTATCAGTTTGTGTAGCTTTCTTGTGTCATTCATTTAAATGAAAATGCACCCCAGAAAATATCAGAGAATGATCATCAAATCCCATGTCTGCTAAGAGTTTTTTCTCTTCTGTTGCATAATTTTCTACAAGATACACATAAAACTCCATGATTGATACTTTTTATTATATTATTGCACTGCGGAGGGCATGAGCATTTATGTCACACAGAATCAAAGTATGAAAAAGAATACTTCTTTCCCCCATCAACAATATTTCACACTCATCCGTGAGTCAAAAGCTTGTGAGATTGGTAAATAGCCACAGTATTTTTGCGGTAATCTCAATCTCTTTTCAGTTTCTCTGTCAGTCTTTTCCATTTCAAGCATTTTTGCCCTGTTACAGATTATTTCCACCCACAGTTATATTTTGTTACACTACTTGATGGCAGTCTTTGTATCAGTTGACATGACAGACTTTTTTCCCTTTCAGTGCCTAATTATATTTTGACACATTATACTGTTCCTGAAAGCAGTACAACATTCTGTTCTTCCATGATTGTGAAAGCAAAGCAATGAGTCTGAGCTTCAGTGCCAGTCATGGACATTGGTTATGCCCCTGCTATAAACAGATCCTCATGGGTGCTGCCACTGTCTCACTTTGGTTTCTGAGTTGTAGAACCAAATTTCTCTAATTACATTTTTACCTATACACCTATTAAAATCAAGAGCACAGCCAATCTGACAGTTGTGTAGCACATGAAATTTTATTCTAAACCTACTTTGCATGTTTGAAGTAAATGGTTTAAAAATTAATCACCATTTGAACAGTACAGACCACTTGCAAATGGAACACACTATGGTATGATGTCTAACAACTTTCCTTGTTTCAAACAAGCTGTCTACTTGAGTAACTGTGTAAAGCTTAGAGAGAATCAGGGTGTGTTGTCATGTCACATGTTATAGTTGCAGAGTGTGATAACATGTGGCAGCTAATACAGACAGATGTCAGCAATATGCAGATCACAAGAGGCCCTGCATATGACAACAGGAATTAGGAAGAAAATATTCTATGCATTGGATATGGCACCTGTAATTGAAGTACGTTTTGGTTGGATACACAGCCCATATATGAAACTAGAGAAAATACAGTGAGTCTGTATAAGTTGGAGGAAATTCATGTGTTAATCATCACAATAATACATTTGCCAATACACAGTCATCCAAAAGGTTGTATCATAAATTTTCCTGTCAGAGAGGATGTGATAACATTCATCTCTGCATCAAAAGCTTCCCTACAAACTGTGAAAGCGTTGAAAAAATACCCTACTTGATGTTTTCTTTACAAGGAGGAAGAAGACACTGTATGTGTACGGCATACAGCAAATACTACAGACATAAGGCATAAGCAATAAATGTTTATGATCACAGACTGGAATGGCTCCACAGCTATGTATCTCAGCAGGTACCCTGCACAATGCAATGGTAGTGTCAAAATGCAGGAAAGTTATATCGTAGAGGTTTGATTTTAACACCATAAATGGCTCATGCTTGTAGAGTGGTATACACATTTCCACATTAACTGGTCTTAATTCAATGTAAATTGGTTGCCAGCTATATACAATGATGTTAACACACCTAAGACAGAAAATAATACTGGCTTATATTTGGCTTTGACAAAGAGTAATTGTAATTTCATTTATAATCTGACTTAAGAACAAGAACTTCAATCTGGTCTTATGACTGGTAGGTTTTACATTTCGTAGTATTTAGTATATGAATATTGCTGTTACACTGCATATGTACTGATGAAATTATGGAAAATTTTTCTGTGTGCACAGGTGCTTGTGAAAATGGGGCTAGCAGTTCCAAAATCAAAATTGATTTTGCATTAAATAAATTAAAAACTATTTTCCTTGCAAGCAGTGGCAAACTCTCTCTCTCTCCCTCTCTCTCTCTCTCTGGTGTTAATGGTGTTAATGTAATGAAGAAAAAAGAAAAGAGAAAATAAAGACTAACAGAAATATTTATATCTTTTTTTTTTTTTTTTATTCTAAGAAATATCAGAGTAGTAGCATCATTGTCTTTCATTATGAAATATGTCCACAGAGTGGAACACTGCATACATAGTTTTACATGAATAAAATAATTATTTTCCAGTAAATCTGTTTCGTAGCCTTTTTTCAATGATTCCTTTCTAATATTATCTTACATTATTATTTAAGCTGTAAGACATATTTGAGTACTGATGTAGTTAATCTGTTCTTTCATTCAGAATGTGAAAAGCCTCTCTGAGAAGTTACCACCTCTTTTAGCTGCAGCTTGTTTACAGCGTCCCCAGATCATCATGATAGACGGTATAGATCAGGTTAGTCTCAATTACTGCACTTGCAGATTTAGTGGCATATCAATCAAATTATGGAAATCAGGTTCTTAAAATATGCTGGACAAGCTGTAAAAAAATCAATCAATCATTTCTGAAAACCAATAGAATCTTGCATACTATGAACTTACAGCATGCTGCAGGTGAAAATTAGATCTGCAACTTGTTTTATAATTGAAATAAATGCTCATAGCTCTGTCATGAGTTGCATTGAGAAGCATCCGTCAAGAACTAAAAAAAGATACTTCTCAGTGCACCTTATGACAAAGCTACAACCATTTATTTCAGTCTTGCACAGTAGTTTGTAATGTGGCTGTGCTGTGTAGAAAATTCTCAGTTACAACCTGTTGGTATGACCGTTACTAACATAATTGCTCTGAACAATAGGGTGGAGCTTACCGGTAAAAAAAAAAAAAAAAAAAAAAAAAAAAAAAAAAAAAAAAAATTGTTTTTTTTGTTTTTTTTTTTGTTTTTTTGTTTTTATGTTACCATAACAATTTGTGCAGTTTATAGAATAGCTTTAGGGTCTTTCTGTGTTGGAAAAAATAAATAAATAAATAAAATTAAAAAAAGAAAGTTACAAAAGTGTGAAACTTTACACGTATTTTGTCAAGATGTAAATGTGATGAGATTACTTACGTACTATACTTGTGGAGTTTCCTCAACTGAAAACATCTAGTTTAATTGAAATGAAAGTCTTTGTTTCTCTCAGTCTGGAGTGAGTGTTTTGATTTGATATGATTTCATGTGTCACTGAAGTTCTGTGTTTTGGAGCAAAAATCATTAAAAATTGCCAATTGGCTTGCAATCGAAAGTTTGTCATCTCCAAACATTTGAAAACAAATTAAAAACATCCTGTATCAGCTTTTGTTCTATGGATTTACCTGTATCTTGATACTGAGTGTGAAGTAAATGTCAGTTCCTTAAGCATGTCACTAATTATTATCCATTTACAAGTATCTGTACACTAAAACCATTAAAGTTAAAGCAAATTGTAGAAACAAAACAATTAGAAACAATGAAAAAACTGCAAATCATTAGGAAGGTGAACCTCCTAACTGTTTATCCCAAGAGAACTCGAGTTAAACTGTTTAAACTGTTTTGCTGAGAAATATCTTCCCAAGATAACTCAGGCTCTGAAATTCTGCATCTTCCTGTACCTCCATCCGATTACAATCACTGTAATTCCTTCTGCTGCTGCTGCTAGTTAGCACCAGCATCCTGATTATAACGGTAGTTCCTTCTGATGCCACTAGTTAGCAGGTTTACTGTTTTGTGTTTTGTTTCAGTGCATTGTTACTGGCATGTGATTATGAATCCTTTAGAAGGCTTGGGAGATGAGGGATATGTTTCCAACAAGATAGACTCACATCAGTAGAGTTTCTATAGTCACTGCAACATTGTAATGTCCTTTAGTAGCATTTTGGTGCAGCTGTTGCAGTATTACGTCTGCTTGCAGTTTTCTAAATTAAGAAGTGGTTATTGCAGTGAGGAAGAGCAGAGGAAAGACCTCTCTATTTCATAGTCTAGTGATGACTCTTTCTGAACCTTCATCAAGTGAGGGAGAATGTGAGGAAGACACAGTTATAGATTGGCCCAGGCGAGAGTATGTTATATTGTTGATCCAAGTACTGATTGTGCTCCCCCAAGATTTCCAATGTCTGCTAGTCACTACCATGCAATTCCTTTTTCTGAGGATGAACCTCAAATATCTGAACACTTTTTTTATAAGAATTTGCTGACAATTATACTCTTGGAAACAGACAAAGCTGGGTGCAGACTTTCAGATTTTCCAGTGTCTTCACAAGTAAAACTGCTCCTGATGAAAGGTCTGAGGACAGATAACTTCTACACATCCCCACAATTAGCAAATTTGCTGATTTGAACCCCACTGTAGTTATGGAATAGTAGAACTGAGCTTGAAAGAGATGCCACAATCTCTCTGAAATCAAAAATTATGAAAGGGGGAAACTGAGCTGAAAGATGAGGAAAAGTTCCAGCATGTGTTGGAAGGATAAACAGGACATAGTATTTCTTCAACTATCCATACGATGGATATGGTGCTGATGACTGAGAATGTGTCAAATAAAATAATAAAGCCAACGCTTGTGCCTGACTACAATGACACTGTGGGAGGAGTGGATTGAGCCAATCAGAGAATGGCATCATATACAATCCCCAGAAGAATTTTGGTTAAGAATGTTTGACCAAATGCACAAACATATGAAATTTTCCAATAAAATTAATTTATATTTTTCAATATTTTTATGGTGTACTACCTTCTGTACCACTAAACAAAGTTCCCTTATAACAGTATTATGAAAAGGAAAATTGCTACTGACCATATAGCAGAGATGCTGAGTCACAGATAGGAACAACTAAAAGGCTGTCACAATAAACTTTCGGCCAGCAAGGCCTTCGTCAAAAATAAATGACAGACACACACGCAAATGCAACTCTCACACATGATTGCAGTGTCTGGCAACTGAAGCCACACTGCGTGCAGCAGCACCAGTGCATGATGGGAGTGGCGATTGAGTGGTGGGTAAGGAGGAGGTGGGGGAGGGAGGGGGAAGGATAGTAGGATAGGGGTGGGAGACAGTGAAGTACTGCTGGGGAGCTTGCAGGGATGAGGTGGAGAGAGTGTAGGGCAGCTATGAGCTATGTACAGTCAGGAGGTTTGATGGATGGCAGGGGAGAGGTGGTGGTGAGGGGGGAATGGGGCATAGCAGAAAAGGAGAGAAGTAAAAAGACTGGGTGCATTGATGGAATGGGGGCTGTGGATAGGTGAGGACAATAACTAACAAAGGTTGAAGCCAGGAGGTTTACGGGAATGTAGGATATATTCCAGGCAGTGTTCCCACCAGTGCAATTCAGAAAAGCTGGTGTTGGTGGGAAGGATCCATATGGCACAAGCCATGAAGCAGTTGTTGAAATGAAGCATGTCATTGAGGCAGCCTGCTCAGCAACAGGTCCACGTGTTTCTTGGTCACAGTTTGTTGGTGACCATCCATGTGGACAGACAGCTTGTTGGTTGTCATGCTCTCATAGGAGCATAGTGTCTGCAGCTTAGCTTGCAGATTACATGACTGGTTTCACTGGTATCCCTATCTCTCGTCATGCCCTGAAATGAGAAATGTCCACCCCTCCCACAGGGGTATTCTGCCGTCCACTGAACCTACACAATACACTCGTCCATTCCTACACAACCCCTGCTGCCGAGCCCTTACCTCATGGCTCATATCCCTGTAATAGACCTAGATTCAAGACCTGTCCCATACATCCTCCCACCACCACCTACTCCAGTCCAATCACAAACATCACATATCCCATTAAAGGCAGGGCTACCTCTGAAACCAGTCAAGTGATCTACAAGCTAAGCAGCAGTCACTGTGCTACAGTCCATGCAGGCATGACAACCAACAAACTGTCTGGCCGCATGAATGGCCACCGACAAACTGTGGCCAAGAAACAAGTGGACCACCCTGTTACTGAGCATACTGTCCAATACAACATCCTTCATTTCAATGACTGCTTCACAGCCTGTGCCATATGGATCTTTCCCACCACCACCAGCTTTTCTGAACTATGGAGTTGGGAACTTTCCCTGCAGTATATCCTACGTTCCTGTAACCCCGCTGGCCTCAAACTTCATTGGTCACTGTCCTCACCTATCCAGCCCTTTCCCTGTTCCCATTCTGGCACTCTACAGCCCTCATTCCACCATTGCACCCAGTCTTTTTATTTCTCTCCTTTTCTGCTACCCCCCCCCCCCCTCCACCACCATTCCCTGCCAACTGCACGTAGCTGCCCTAACCTCTCTCCACCTGTGTGCTCCCCAGCAGCACTTCATTGTTCCCTACCCATACCCCACTATCAACCCCCTCCCCACCCCAGCCTCCTTCATACCCCCATCCAGTCGCCAATCCAATCATGCACTGCTGCTGCTGCTTGCAGTTTGGCTTCAGCTGCCAGAAACTGTAGTCATGTGAGTGTGAGTTGCATTTGAGTGTGTGTGTGTGTGTGTGTGTGTGTGTGTGTGTGTGTGTGTGTGTGTGTGTGTGTGTGTGTGTGCACGCGCGCACACGCTTGTTGTCTATTTGCGACAAAGGCCTCTTTGGATGAAATCTTATATGTGACAGTCTTTTAGTTGTGCCTATCTGCGACTCGGCATCTCCACTATATACTATCACAACTCTTGTCATCCTGGAAGTAGCATTCAGCAATGGGAAGTGGTGCAGTATGTTTGAAATCCACAGAAATTGAAGTATCTGGTGTAAGGGAGGATAGGTAATATACAATTTGTGCAAGAACAAAGAAGGAACATTAAACGTGGAAGACCAAAAGAGAAGTGCTCAGATTAAAAAATAAATAAAATAAAATAAAAGTAAATAAAAAAACATAAGTATGGGGTGTAGTCTTTCTCTTCGTATGCTGTTCTACTTGTATACTGAAGAAGTAATTAAGGGCATAAAAGAAAGATTTAGAATAATGATTAAAATTCAGGGTGAAAATATGCTAATAATAAGATTGCCACTGTTGTCCCCTGTGAATGTGATTAATAATTACAAGATGTGTTGAATGGAGTGAACAGTTTACTGAGCACAGAGAGAGACAAAGATATCAAAGAGCAGCGCCAATCATTTATCATAAAAACTGGAGAGCATATAGTAGGGTAAGTGTAGGAATTCTGTCTTGGCAGTAAAAGAATATATAACAAACAAAGCAAGGAGAATGTAAGAAGGAGACTAGCACAGGCAGAAAGGGATATGTTAAGACTTACTATAGGGAGCTGCAGAGACCAAAAATTGTGGGGTGAGACAGAGATTAGAATACATACAACATATAGTTGACAATTTTTGATGTAACTGCTGCTATGAAATTAAGAAATTGGCAAAAGAGAGGATATCATGGCATGTTTCATCAAGTGAGTTGGAAGAAAAAAAGAAGATAGAGAAAAACAGGCCAACCAGCTGGAAAAAATTCTGAAGGACATTTAAGCAGAGCTGGTTGGGTAAGATCGAGGATAACCTATGGACACTGTGCTGCAGACTGGTCTACACCACCAATCCTCTAAGTGTTTATTGGTCCAAGAATCAGTTTCATACATTGTTTGTACATGTGATACAGGACAGTGGTAAACCTAGTTAGTTTACAATACAGTAGTCATTTTGACTACATTGTCGACATAATAAAAATGCATAATAATGTAGGTTGGTGTACTACATAACTTCTACATGTGATAATATCAGTTATTAAGTGAGATGACATGATAAGCACAATGTCAACTATATTATGAATTGACAATTAGTGAAATTTGGTAAATGATGTTTACTAATTATGATGTTCCATGAACTCAGACAAAGAATATAAGCATTGCTGTAAACCTGGAAGTTATGCACATGCTTCAGCAACAAAGCATCAGGAATAAGCCCCTTGAGAAAGAGAAGCTTATTGATCTTTTCATAAGTATACTCAGTTAAAAATAATATCTTCTTTAGTGTGATAACAGCTGTACATCTGTACTTATTGTTGCCATTTTCTGCAGTTCGCTCTATTTGCTTTGTGATACTTGAATGACATTTGTTATCTAAGGGCTCTGATACGTCACTTCTGGCTGTTTCAAGATTTTGATTGGGTAATGATAGTTAAAGGCAGAGAGATTTTTACTTAAAAATGCAGTAAATGTAGAATTTACATTCATTATCATATATGCCTCATTCCAACTGATGCTTTTGCAGGTTCTCTCTAAAGCTGTCTTTTGTGAGTTCATTAAGTGTTTTGATGGTTTTCCTAGTTATCACTTTATTTAGAGTTGCTTGTTATGGCTGATTATCCTTCATGGTCCAATAAACCATTTAAAACTGAAGGAACACTAGTTTTGTTGACTCTGTTCTCATATACAAAAATATTATATATTGAAATGTTACTGTCCACATATTGTGACAGGAAAATTTTCAGCTGAGGCTAAACTGTAAGTATTGAGTAAAATTTCTCTATCATGTTATCATCCAGGCTCCTTCAAGAAATTAGTTTTGAAATTGCCACACATTGTTATTCTCTTCCTTCCATCAGACAGGTGACATTATAGTGTCTCACATTTTTCCGAGCTCTTCTGAAAATTTCCATAAAGTGTAATGATTGCTATTGTTTCATTATGCAATTGAACTTCACAATCATAAGCTTCTGCATGCTGGCCATTCTGTTCAAAATCCTGTGATTGTTTTCCACACACATGACAACTTGTCTTACCTACATACTGATCCCACAGCACGAAGCAGCCATCAGCTTTTAATATTTCTGCTCCTGTATTTCAGTGGTGCTCAGACAGGCTAAATTCATCGACTACATTTCCTAATTTTGGGTCAATAAAAGGATTAATGACTTTGTTTTACAAGCTTCTGATAGTTCTATGCATGATATTAAATGGACTAACCAATTTCTCTACTTTTGTGATGTCTGGAACTTCAGTTATTTTGATATCTTTCAGTACTAGCTGTCTGTGCTAAGAGATTAGCCAAGAAAAGAAGTCATTCAGACACCAGTAGCTCTAGGACTTCTATAATATGCGGTTGTACCCTCCTTACTCTCTCAGCAAACAGATCTGCTAACATGTGATTCTCCTTCCTATTAGGTTGTAGAATTGCACTATGCGACAAGTATTCCCACCTCCTATTTCCAGTCTATACTGATTCAGATATATATAAACTGAATCTCATTTGATATAGTACTTTGTTAATTTTTATTTCTGTTCCACTGTAATCTTCCCTGTGTGCTATAAATCAGTTAAATAAAAAAAGGAATTAAAAAATGTCCAACACTTTTCAATTTCTTCCACTCTGTTCCTATTTGTAATTTAATAATTATTTATTTTTTGTCTCCAGAGCAAAGACCATCTGAAAATTTTTCTCAATTTTATTTAGTAATAAAATTTATTTTTAATTTGTCTTTACCATAATAATACACAATATGTGTTTTTCTTATAGATATTTAAATGTAACTTAGCATTATTTTGTTCTTGAGACAGTAATATTCAGTGTTTTTATGTTTAGATAAGAGAGTATGGCTCCAAAACAATAGACTGGCTTCCGCTTACTCTACCAGAGAGTGTCAAGTTGATTGTGTCCGTAGCTGATGACAGTCCTCTCTTCACAGAACTAAAGGAGAGGTTTGGTGCAAAGGCGCAGTATATAAAAGTGAGTGAAAATTTATGTGTATAATTTTTTATATACATCGTTCTGTATTTTGTTAAGTTAATGATGATGTTCTAAATGTCTTATTTCTTATTATTAACTGTTTGTTAAATAGAGGTAATGTCTACACCAATTACTTATATCCCATACTCAAAGACAGGTCTCCACTGTTTAATATCTGGTAAGATTGTTGGTAAAGCTAACCAAAGGCTGCAGTTCATTGCCAGAACACTTAGGAAACGCAACACGTCTACTGAAGAGACTACTTGCGTTATGCTTGCTCGTCCTCTTCTGGATTACTGCTGCATAGTATGAGATATGATTGATGGAGGATATCAAAAAATTTCAAAGAAGGGCACCTCATTTTATATTTTCCCGAACCAGGGGAGAGAGTGTCATGGATATGATATGTGAGTTGATGTAGCAGTCATTAAAATAAAGGCACTTTTTGTAGCAGCAAAATTTCAGTCTGTAAGTTTCTCCTGCAAATATGAAAATATTTTGTTGACAACCACCTACACATGGAGAAATGATCATTGTAATGAAATAAAAGAAATCAGAGCCCACACTGAAGGACTTAAGTGTTCATTTTTCCTGCACGCTGCTCAAGAGTAGTATGAAAGAGAAATAAAGTAGTTGAATGAACCTCTGCCAGGCAATTCATTGTGAATTGCAGAGTAGTCATGTAGATACAGATAGTAGTCTTTTTCGTCTCTGATAGTTTCTGATGATGATCATATGACTAAGCAGCATAGTTTGTAGGATTCTCACCAATGTGACCAAGGCTTCAGATATGTTACAGCAGATACAGTTCACCCCAAAACAGAAACTTTGTGTTCAGTTGCACAAAAAGAGAGGCATCCAAAACAAATATCTCAGTGAATGTTTGTAACAACAAAAATAATCAATTTTTGACAATATAATGTAACTGGATAGATAAAAAAAATCTACTCACCAAGCAGCGGCAAGAGGACACACATAGAAAAAGGTTTAACTTATGGAAACTTTTGGAGCCAGTGGCTCCTTCTTCTGGCAGAAGAGTTAAAGGGGGAGGAAGAGGGGTGCAGGAAAAGCTGACTAGGTGACTTTTCCAAACTGTACCCTTTTTCCTAAACCTCTCCACTCCTTTTTCTTCACCCCTCTTCCTTCTCCTTCAACTCCTCTGCTGGAAGAAGGAGCCACTGGTCCCAAATGCTTGTGTAAGTTAAAACTTTTCCTGCATTTGTTCTTTTGCCAGCATCTGGTGAGTAGATTCATTTATCTATCCTGTTACATTATATTGTCAATGAAAATTTTGTGTCACTCCCCATTTTCTTTTGTAATTACAATAGTATCAGTTGTATATAGGATGAAAAGATCTCAGGTTTCCAGCTTGGTGACAGTATTGAGATATCACAGTATTTCAATGAGTGCCACACTCTTCATCTTCTGACAAAGAGTGGCTTCACCAGAAGGTGATGAATAGGGAATTTGTTGAAACATGTTACATCACCAAAGCCTACATTCAGACAAATCCATAACCATTGTTATTTCAGTTTTGTTTCATATCAGTAATAATATTGTGTTATAGGAGTTTCGCTATTAAAGCAGCTACCAAATCCATTGATGGAAATAAACCATGGTATTAAAATTTTAAACATACAGTGGTATATAAATTATTAAAGACACTGTTGCTCTCCTGAAAATTGTAGATGTTTATTGCTGGGTAGCTATACGAAATGTGATTTATTCATCCAGTCACATAGAGTTTCCAAATCATGTGATTTGTTGTACAGGTGACATGACAAAATTTAAAATGAGAAATTTTTAAGAGGAACTCAACATTATTTTTGTATGCAGCACCAGGTGCTCAGTACTCACTATAATGTTCAGTAAATAAATAAATAAATAAGATATGCAATTCTCTTGTTCAAACTGTGAAACTGTTATCTGTGAACTATTCAGTAGAGTATAACTCTTCCCTGTTAGCAGAGTAAAGAGCAATATTTTTAATAAACCAAGCCCCATGTTGAGCAAAATTATTGCCTTTCAGTTTATTGTAAACTTTTAACCCCATGTACTCTGGTGTTTCAAGTATTAATCAGTTTCGAGTAAGTTAAAAAAATGCTGTCTATAGCTAGTGTTGTAGTGCTGAAAATGAAAAGTTTCAAGTGTGAGTTGTTTTTTAAATAAGAAACTCAAGACCTCATACTTGTACTGGAAATGAATTGATAGTATTTTTAAACTTTGTAACAGTGTATGACAAGATATCTTTTATTTGGTGATACACATGTTCCTATTTATTTTATTTTGTGGTACTAGGAGCGTTGTGACATTTGTTGATTTCATCTATACAATTATACCATAACAAATGACCACCTGAAAGTAACAATGATAGACTATCACTTTTGGGCCAATTTTCATGACACCTGACAAAATGCATATTCCAAATGCAAAGCTATTTGGTTTGTTCACTTAGTAGCATATGTGTAACTTCTGCTGTAAAATTTTGTCAAGATTTGGGCCTAGGAACCTTACAGTTATTGTTTCTGCGATTTCCTGATCATTTCAAGTTATTTTTATATCTCTCCATTCTAAAGAATTAGTTTCAAATTGCTTCATTTGGGTTTTAGTGACATTCAGTTTTAGTCCATTTTGAGGAACCTGAGTTTCAAGTTTTTCTGAAGTATTTCCATCTTGCTCTTGAATTTTTTCAGGAATCCCATTTTCAGTCAGAACTTATGTATCATATGTGTGGCGTAGAGCGCCATAAATATCGATATTTGTTCTGCGCGCAAGTGTGCTATCTTTGAGGAGAGGGCTTTGGGGCAGGATGTGGGACGCTAACGGCAGTTAGCCTCCGGACTTGTAACTGTGTAGAAGCTAAGTGTGAATAAATCTGTATATGAGAGAATTCTAGTTGTTTACCTACAACTATACTATATTCCCTCACTGGTGACCCCGTTTTTGTGTAATACGCGTCCGGGTTAGCGCCCGAAGGTTATTTACGCGCCTACCGCGTCGGGTTTCTCCGCGATCGCGAGAGCCTTTGTTCAGCTCCAGACAATGGCCTTTCAGCATTCACCGCCACCCGGATTCCAACAACATCTCTCCAGCACTCCTGCCGTCGTAGTGGACATGCCGCAAGAATCTTCGGAATCCTTCAGCCAGAACATGCAGTGGAATTCATCGAGTGCCGCCAGTATCTTCCAACTGCCAACGGTCGTGGACTCTGGCTTTGTTAGCATGGACCTTCCCAAGTGTTTTCCACAGCGTGTTGGTCGGAACATTCCTACTGCTGTGTCAAACACACAATTCAATACAGTTTGTGGCGTCGAGCGAGGTTTTGCTACTTTGGAAAATCCAGTAGTAAACTCAAACTCGAATCAGTTCCCGCCACGTGTGTATCCTTCCGCGCTGGCTAGTCAACAGGTGTTCAATGCTCGCCAAACAGCAAATATCACACCGAGTGTGCATCCTAGTGGACGTGTGTGGGATCCTTGTGTTGCTTCTAATCAAGTCAACAATTCTGTGCTGGACAGTAATTACTCTGACATCTACAACCAGTCCCACCACCCACGGTCGAGTGAATACTGTCTGCATAACGGACATTCACCGGCGTACTTAAGCACTTGTGGCTTCTCTCTGAGCTACCACGCCAATGAGAATGCACATTTTGACTACGATCCTCACACCGTTCGAGCGTCCGCCGCTTCTCAGCCGCTCCCCCAGCATCAAGTGAATTTCACGATTCCCGCATTATGGGACGCCAATAATTCGGACTCGCAATCTTCTGCATGCTCTACTTCGGTCCGAAGTAATAGGCGCACCTCCGCAGTGACTGCAGTGCCGAATCTGCCGAAATTACCAGACTTCAAACCTGCTCACCCGGAGTTCTGGTTTAACCTGGTTGAGCAAATATTCAATGTCTGTGCTTTGGACGACGACACACGCTTCGCCTGCCTCATGAACCATCTTCACGACCGCGTCAATTTAATTTACGATCTGGTCAAAGCACCCCCCCCCCCTAGCAGGGAAGTATGCTGTGGCGAAACAGACGATACTGGAGCGTGTCTCTAAAACCAGGAGAGAAAATTTGCGACAGCTCATCTACGAAGAGTGTCTCGGCGACAGGTCTCCGTCCAAACTGTGGCGATGCATCCATCTTCTCGTCGATGAGCAAGCTGTGCCTGATGACACGCTCGCAGAAATCTGGACTGAAAAGCTGCCTTTGCCTGTCCAGACTGCAATCTCTGCATATGAAGATAGGCCAGTAAATGAACATTTACGTGCCGCCGACACAGCATACTCCGCCAGGCAACGTGAGCTCCGTGCACTGCATTCTGGACGTGACCGCACTAAGACGCTTTCTGACGCCACGCCCTTGTGTGGTGCTGCTAATAACAAGCTTGTTAAACTAGCCGCCCGGCCTGCACCTTCAACTCCTCGCAACAACAGTGCATCGGCCTCTGTGGAAGACTCTGGGGCACATACTCCGTCACCTAGCAACTATCCACAGGAGCACAGGCCCGCCCAACCTTACTGTTTCTTCCACACAAGATTCGGGGAGCAAGCTCACAAATGCCAGTCACCGTGTTCTTACCCAAACTCCAACCGCAGGTAGGCTACGGTGCCACCTCCTGCGATGTAAACAACGGGCACCATCCCACATTGCACTCCGTTTTGGACAATAACAGTAAGTGTGGTCGAGTCTATGTTCGCGATTTACGATCAGGTGTATGTTTTCTGGTAGACACTGGCGCAGACGTCTCTTTGCTGCCGGTTCGCCTAGCAACCAATAAAGTGCAACCACACAAAACAGTACTTTGTGCAGTGAACTTGTCTACCCTACAGTGTTCGGGTTCCACTTTGTATACAGTGAAACTTTCGCCCGAGTGCAAGCTGGAGTGGACGTTTCTAGTGTCAACAATTGAAGAACCTATTCTCGGAATTGATTTCCTCAAGCACTATCAGTTGTCACTAGATTTTGTGCAAAATACTGTGTTTTACCCCGCCCTTAACAAACATATTCCTTTCGCTTCGCCGAGTGACAGTTCGGCTAACACCAAACATGTGTGCTGTGCTAAGAAGTGTGTAAACCTATCCTTGGAGCTGCAATCTTGGACAAACAAGTGGCTAGTGGAGTGCGCCAAGTCTTCGAAGTTGCGGATGGAACGTATGGAAATGCTGCTGCATCTCCGCGATGTACACCACGAGTTGGCCTCCACACAACAACGCCTCGCGACACTACAAGCAGATGACTCATATGCTACAGACAAGGTCAGTCCGTGCCAATCTGGTGTTCCCGTGCCCGCACACGTTAACGACAATGTTGTGAACCCTGCAAACTGTGTCAGCACCCCCTTTTGTAATGATAGGGTGTGGTGTCACTGCCAGACACCACACTTGCTAGGTGGTAGCTTAAATCGGCCGCGGTCCATTAGTACATGTCGGACCCGTGTGTCGCCACTGTGTGATCGCAGACCAAGTGCCACCACACGGCAGGTCTCGAGAAACGTACGAGAACTCGCCCCAGTTGTACGACGACGTTGCTAGTGACTATACTGATGAAGCCTTTGCTCTCATTTGCCGAGAGACAGTTAGAATAGCCTTCAGCTAAGTTAATGGCTACGACTTAGCAAGGCACCATTAGCCTTAGATAGCTTGTATTTAAAGAGCCTCACTTGTATCGCCACAATCTCCAGATGTCTCATCAAGAACGATGTATACAAGGACGGATTAAAAGTTAAGTAGTCCAGAAGCTACGTACTTTTCTTTATAGCATTCATTAAGTCTCCTGTTTCAGACCTCACTCCATCCTTCGTGAGTTAGCGCGTGCATCTTGGCCGCCTCTTTCAATTAGTGTGCGTAGTGTTGGCAAGTCTGCCGACACTACATAGGGTATGCCTGAGTGCTCATGCTCCTTGCGTTCCGAATGGACAATTAACTTGCCAAGCTCATGGCAATGAACTACGGCCATCTGCTGTCTGGCCACGCCCACTCGTGCCTACAGTGCTCGTAGCGGCACGGCCCGCTACCAAGAACCAGTGTACCAACCTCACCCATGTTAACACGTGTGCGGCCTTCACGCAGCCTACGAGCGGGTGGCACACCTGTACTTCCGTGCCCTCAGCGCCACAGCTTGGCCTGTCCGCCACTGCCTGCTCCGCTTCACGGACATCTGACTGTCGTGCCACGCCACGTATTGCAGTAGTCACTAACGGCACAGTTCATCGGTTACGTCTAACCGATGGGCCGCCCATATCGCAACGTCCACGCCGCCTCAAGCCGAAATTTATGAAAATTGCAAAAGAACAATTGGACGATCTGTTACAAAAGGGAATAATTGAACCTTCTTCCGGTTGCTGGGCTAGTCCTATCCTGTTTGACCAAAAGAAAGACAGTACTTGGTGTATGGTCAGAGACTATAGGCGTTTAAATGCCCGCACCATCATTGATAAATATCCGGTCCCACACATCATGCGCTCGCAGGAACAGGACTGGAAAAGGAAAGGGAGGTAATGACAGTGGCACGTAAAGGGCCCTCCGCCACACACCGCTGGGTGGCTTGCGGAGTATAAATGTAGATGTAGATGTAGAAAGTACTTCTCTGTTTTGGACTGTAAGCACACATTTCATCAGATTCCTATGGCTCCGGAGGACATTGAGAAGACTGCCATAACCACTCCCTTCGGACTGTTCCAATACAATTTTATGCTGTTTGGGTTGAAAAACGCCCCCCAAATGTGGCAGCGTTTCATCAATCAAACTTTATCCCATCTAGACTTTTGTTTCGTATACATGGATGACATATTGGTTTTTGCTTCTACTTTGGAACAGAGTGAGGAGCGTGTTCAAGTCGTGACAGATATTTTAGCAGCCGCTGGTATTGAACTGAACAATAAAAAGACTCAATTGCACCAGTCATCTGTCACATTCCTAAGTTATGTTGTGTCATCGGACGGTCTGACACCACCACAGGACAAGATCAAGCCTATTCTCAAGATGCTACGCCCTCAGACCTTTAGGGAATTACGCAGGTTCATTGGAACAGTTAATTATTACCGGAAACATTTGCCAGCCACTTCTGCGGTGCAGGCTCCTCTCACAGATGCTCTTGCTGGCCCACAAACTTCTGGCACCCGCCAGGTACCATAGACACCAGACATGGACAAGGCATTTAATGAACTCAAACAGCTGTTGGCCTCCGCTGTCACTATTGCTCACCCACGGGTGGATGCCACAATGTTTATCACTACTGACGCTAGTGACAATGCTATCGGCGCAGTACTGAGTCAGACATACAACGATGTTACGACCCCCCTGCAGTTTTTCTCAAAAAAGCTAAACAACACGCATTAGAAATACTCAGCATTCGACAGAGAATTACTTGCAGTTTACAAGGCCGTAAGACACTTCAGAACTGATGTTGAGGGACGAGATTTCTATGTGCTCACTGATCACAAGCCGTTGGATCCTGCCATAAAAAATCCAGCGGCTGATCCGCCCCCATGATGCTTTCGTCACATCGATTACATCTTGCAATTTACAAATGACATTCGCTACATCCGAGGAGCAGAGAATGTGGTCGTGATTTTCTCTCGCGTGTTGGTGCTGTCACAACCTTAATTGACTTAACGGACCTACCTCGGTTGCAATCGGCAGACCCCGATACCATTCAGTTAATTTCAGACCACAGCTCCTCTCTCCAACCGGTACGTTCTACTTTCCCTGGCATAACTGACTTAGTGTGGTGTGATGAATCGACTGGTACGTTGCGGCCATTCATTCCTAAGCCCCTTCAACGCCAGGTCTTTGACAACTACACACATTAGCACACCCCGGTGTCAAAGCTTCCACCTGTCTGGTAGCTGAACGGTTTGTATGGAGAGACATGCGCTGTGACTGTCAGTCTTGGGCAAGGGCATGCATGGTGTGTCAACAGAACAAAGTTTCCAGGCACACTTCTCCACCCCTTGGCTGCATTGCCCAACCGCCAGGCCGGTTTCACCATGTTCATGTCGACCTCGTAGGCCCTTTGCCCCCCTCCGAGGGTTTCTGTTACTTGTTTACAGCTATTGACAGGATGACTCGGTGGGCTGAGGCTGTGCCTATTCCAAACATTACCTCTGAGACAGTAAGTCGAGCATTCTTAGATTCGTGGATCTCTAGATTTGGCTCACCTGTTTACCTCACCACTGACCAGGGGCGACAATTCGAGTCTTCAGTTTTCTCTGACTTATGTAAAATGTGTGGTATTGTCAAAATTCATACTTCTGCATACCACCCCCAAAGCAATGGGCTTGTCGAGCGATGGCATTGCACCTTAAAGTCTGCCCTGCATTGCCATGACTCACTATGGACAGAGGCACTGCCCTTCGTGCTTCTTGGCCTTCATGCGACTTTCAAGGAAGACCTCAAGGGTTGTGTATGGCCAACCTCTGGTTTTGCCTGGAGAATTAGTCACTCCGACCCCACTTCCACGGCCCTCTGAACTCCCTTCACTTCTCGAGCAGGTGCGCTTGCACTGCAGCAAAATTCAGCCGCCACCTCCGGCTGCTCATACACCTCCGCGCGTGTACATACCGCGCACGCTAGACTCTTGTGAGTACGTGTTTCTCAGAGACGACTCAGTCAAAGCCCCGCTTCAGTCGCCCTACACAGTTCCTTACAAGGTCATCAAACGCTCTGAAAATAACATGGATCTCTTCATAAAAGACTCTGTAACCACGGTCTCACTCAACCGAGTGAAACCAGCTTTCATTGAGCCTCAGGTGAACCTCCCTGATTCTGCCCCTATTTCTCCCACTCCTGCTTTGAGCGGCCATCCATCTTCCCACACCATGCATTTGGGTATTGATTCTCCACAGCGTGCTTCTCTGCTGAGCACTGCTCCTTCTCCGCGTTCATCTAATTCGAGTGGCCAATCTTTTCGGGGCTTCACTCCTCACAGCCCTCGCAGTCGAACTGCCAACCACTCGGATTCTACCATTGTGTTACCATCTTCATGTGACAGCTCTTTGTCATGCCGTTCAATCCACGCTGGCTCCTCATTGCCTTCGGTCACGCTCTCTCGTCTGTCAGCTGATCGCCCGAAGTTGTCTCCTGTGCAGTCCAGTGCACCTGCCACCCCCCTCTTAGCAGATGCTTCCCCCTGCCATGGCTTTCCCACACCTCCCTGCCTCCCTACCATTGCTCGTACAGGTGCCATCCAAGAATTCACAACACATGTGCACCCTGATGACACACATAAATTATCTGTTGTCGTAGATGGCGATACGGTGTGTGTGGTACTCGCTTGTGACATTACTGAGGGAGGAAGTGCAGAATCTCGTGTGGTGCGCCGCTTTAAATTGAGCAGAAGTGCTGCGTGTGGCAATTTGCGTGCCTTTGTTAGGCCTTCTGGCAAGGTGATTCTCCGCCTGCCGGCTGACGAAGTGCTACACCTCCACTCCAGGACGGGACGTCGTCTCCAGCTGCCGGCGTCGCTTGCTGACTTCACTGTCGACGTACCAGGTTTCACCCCCCGGTTTCCTACCTGTCGACTGCTTCCACCTGACGCAGAAGAACTGTGCGTTACCTTCCTAACTTCTCCCCCCCCCCCCCCCCAATTCACAGGGACGTACTCCATACTGTGGCGGGCTATGTGGCGTAGAGCGCCATAAATATCGATATTTGTTCTGTGCGCAAGTGTGCTATCTTTGAGGAGAGGGCTTTGGGGCAGGATGTGGGACGCTAACAGCAGTTAGCCTCCGGACTTGTATCTGTGTAGAAGCTAAGTGTGAATAAATCTGTATATGAGAGAATTCTAGTTGTTTACCTACAACTATACTATATTCCCTCATATGCATATAAGATTGGATGAACATCTACAGTAAGTGGGGAGTCCTTTACATCAAATAGGAACAGATAGGGAACCAGTACTGAACACTGTGGCATTTCTTGGAAAATTACTTTCCAGTCAGAGGAGTAATCTGATGTTATGCTCACTCTTTTCTTGAAATGTGTTAAGTGTGAGGACAACCACTGTAAAGCATTGTCTCTTATACCATACATATGAAGGACTTATTTCAATAGTGGTACAAGTCCATTACCTCCACTTTTTTGTCTATAATACTTCTGACATGAATGGTCCAAACAAACAGAAAGAAAGGTTCATCTAGCAATGCCTTGATTAGATCACAGATTGTTCTCGTGACCATATAACCCGTATCTAATGAAGGGCATATCTTTTAAGTAAACTGGCTAGTAACATTCACAAAGATTTTTCCCTTGCTGGAAGATAAGCTGGTTTTTAAAAGACATGTCTCATAATGTAACATACTTTTCAATTTGTTTTGCTGCAATATTTTCAAACACATTAGAGTAGACCTGCAGAAGAGACATAGCCAGTAATTTTCCACATCTGCTAATTCTTTTCAGAATACGGTAAATGTTTTTATCTCAGCATATTTTAGAAATACCCTTGCTTGAAGACCTGTTTTGTAAAAATTGACATTGGTCATGAAATAATATTCACACACACACACACACACACACACACACACACACACACATGATAATTCAAGTTTCAAGGAATTTCAGGTGCTGATAGGTATGAACATTACTGAGCTACTAGTTGAAAAAGTCATTCTTCCAAAATATTGGCGTAAACTATACACATAAGAATGAAAAGAACTGTGTTAGAATCCAAGCTTGGGGAAGATCATTTGTTTCTTACATCTTCACACAAAAGTTTGGAACATTTTATCCCAGAATAAATAACTTTATGTTGTACCATTGGTTCTGATACAGAGTCATTTGGAAATTAGTTTTGTATCTATTGTGTGTATTACAAAGGCAGATGAGTTACTTGATGCATGTGTCAATGGATGTCAGATATCACCACTGCAAGTTTACTTGTATGATGAATTATTGTTGTGACTTCTGCCAAAAGCAATGACATAAAGCAAGACACACAGAAAGTATGACAGAGTGTAACACTACGTGTTACTGAACCCTCCCAACACCACAATCTGTCAACATGCACATGTGGGTGGCTACACGAGAATGAAAACAAAGAATAAGTTGAGCATAAATCAATGAGTAATAAATCAGGTGACGGATTCAGAACCCTTGGACAATGAACAACTCACCAGTGAATTCATAATTACATGTTATTTTGCTTTGAGGTACTTAAAAATTCAATCAAGAGTTAAGCCATCACAGAAATTTCTGTGAGAAAAAAGTTTTATGATACTGGTTCCTAGCATAGGTTGCTGTCTTTTTGAGAGAAGTTAACAATTTACTCAAGAAGGGAGCAACTATTAAAAATGGTTCACTTTTTAAATGAGAGTCTTCTCTTGGGACTCATATAAATACAGAAAAACCTGCTGTTATGATGGTCAAAACTGCACCAGTGTAGGCAACCTATGGGGCAAAAACAAAGTGGATCATTTCTGTGTTAGTGCAGGAAGGCTCCACATTGTTGGAAATGACAGTATTTTTGAAGTCAGAGTCTTACCAGAGTGTGGTGATAGTCAGCCCATAAAAGGTATACCTACTGCAATGACCAGTCCATTCTGTGTGAGCTACAAAATGATCAGCAGCTGCAGTCTTCGCACCATATGTGACCTCCTTTAGCTGTAGGCATTCACCACCATATGGTTGTAACAGTTAACTGTTCATTACTTTGATCAGAACATTACAATGTCATCTGATTATGCTCACAATTTCACTTGGTTATCGCGAATATCTTTTGCTACAACTGCAGTCCAGTGGCACCAGCTATGCAGCAAGGTTCAAAGACTTACTGTAGTTTACCACTCCCCCACCCTCACTTTTTCCACCCTGATCTACTTCTCATGGTCTAATAGTCTCTCTCTGATTTGTTCTACATTGTACGTGTCTAGCTATGGTTAAATTCTTGTTGTGTGTGTCGTTTTGTTATTGTGTAGTATCAGTGAAGATTACCTTGGGATCAGTAGTATTCTGTTCCATTCTGGTTTCAGAATCTATCTCTGTTTTTATTGTATGGCCAGTGCTACACTATAAACTCTCTGATTCTTGACATTGCCTCTGAACTGAAGACAAATCGTAGATACAGATGGCTATTACAGTCTTATGATAACATATCATAATTAATAATTTATGTTATGTTTAGCAAATAAATTGTATTTGTGCATGACTTTTGTAACCTGAAGTTTCTTACTCATGTGCTGTAATGATATATTAACACACCATAAAAGTTTAATTGCCCACCAGAACGATAAAATGTATATTATGTAAGTTTTTGCATCAGCCGTGCCGCATTGTTAGCTGCAACAGGCAGAACACGTTTTGCTGGTGCTGCACATTTTAATGATATTGATCAAGGTAAACTTATGCTGCAGTGTTCTTCTTCAGCACTCCAATGTAGAAGTGTGCACAGAATCAGATAAGTGAAAAATCCGTTCAATATGCACATTTATTTATATATAAAAGTCAACTTAGGGATTTTCCCATGTGGGAGACCACATGTACAAGATCATGTGCTGATTTAAAGTTCTAGATTCACATATTTTTCTGTGCAATCTTTCATTGATGGTATTAGTACTCGTTTGTATTGTGAGGTATTTTGATTTTGAACATAAATGAGCGCCACTGTAAACTAGTACTGTTATCATCAATTGTCGGCTTAAACTGAATTGTGCTCTTTTAAAATTTTTGAGAACAGTAGGCCTGACCTTGTTCAAAACAATCATTCTCTAATTTCATTTTACAATTATGTGAGAATTTTCAAATGCTTACAAAACTATGTTTTCGTAAATCACCAGTACAAGTGTTTTGGATATGTAATTTAGTTCATAGCAAATCAGTGTTTGTAGTTCACAGTTCAGCCAAAGAATACATCACCCCTGAATTTCAGTGCAAATCAGTGCAAATAAACATGCGTTTTTCAGAATTTTGAGAAGCTGCTGTTGCGCTTTGCATAATGTACGAGCAATTTGTAGCAAGTAGGCGTTTGTGATTTAGTTACTGTAGCAGATTTTCTAGCTAACATATTGTGTTACATATAATTTTGCCCTTAAATAGGAGTATTCCTATATATTATGTGCATTAATCATATATTAATACTGTTTTCAAGTTTGTTAACAACAATAATTAACATCAGAACATTATGGGAAACTAGTAATTTTTACCACAGGTTTTTGTGTTTCCTTAATAGAAATGTGTATCTGCTTCAATTCTTATAGGGAATTAGGAATTTTTTAGCTCAACAGATTAAAAGATGATCAGTGGGCTTAATTTAAAGTTATTTGTTCACTGCCTTGTAATACAGTGCACTAGCCAAAATGCAGCCCCAATGTGAATGCTGTTCTCAAACACAGGATGAGTCGGTTGATGTTTATAAGCAGCTAGAAATTGCCCTGACTATTGTCAAACAATTGGCAGCAGCTATGAATTGGCACGTTGGGAGAGTTCTCAACAGTTGTGTACCTGTAATAGCTGTATCAGAGGTACCTCAGGTACTATGCTCTCCTGTGGATCCTATCTTCTCTGCAGGAAGAACAGGATCTGTCACTACCTGTCCACTTGACTGTGAGTGGTGTGTCAATGGTAGATCTAGGTGTCCTGTAGAGGACCAGGACCAGGGAGAACTCATGGTGTTGTACTGATCCCTCTAACCAACAGGTTTGAGGTACTGTCTTTCACTGAAACTTAAACTAAGCCAGTGGGACTCGCTTCATCTGTTATGGGGAAACCTGTTTTGTCCGGTGTCAGGAGGAAGCAAACTGAACCAGAGACTTTGAAGGTTCTGTGACCAGCTTGGCTTAGACTGCCTGGATTTGCGCCATAGGGTTGAGAACTGTAGGGTCCCCTTACATGGGTCAAGTGTGCATCATACATCAGAGGCTGCTACTCATGTAGCTGACTGTGTGTGGGATGCACACAAGGGTTTTTTACTTTAGGCGACTCTCCGTCCAACTGAGATAATGATAGCTGTGAGAAACCTAGAAGTATCAGTACAATATGAAAAGAAATGCCTCCTGCATGTGAGAGTATTAAAATCCTGATAGTAAACTTCCAAAGCATTTGCAACAAAGTGCCAGAGTTTGAATTGCTCATGAAAAGCAGTGAAGCTCACATAATTCTAGGTACGAAAAGCTGGTTGTAACCAAAAATTGACAGCAGTGAGATTTTTGGGGAAAATTGAAGCTACATGTGAGATTGTTTGGGGAAGACCCAATCATTGTATCGCCCACCAGACTCATCTCTGATGTAACCAAAATCATTAAAGAAAACCTCAGTTCACTTGTATGTAAGTTGCTCAATCATATTGTTATCCTCAGTGGAGACTTGAATCATCCAACACTTAATTGGGAAAATTACTTTTGATAGTGGTGGGTGTGATAAGACATCCTGTGAAACTTTACTAAATGTCTTCTCTGAAAACTACCAAAACAGATAGTTAGGAACCCCACTCATGATGGAAATATGTTGGATCTAATGGCAAGAACCCCAATGAACCATGGACCTTGCCATTGGTGGAGAGGCTTGCATGCCTCAGCAATACAGATAGCCTTACCATAGGTGCAGCCACAACGGAGGGGTATCTGTTGAGAGGCCAGACAAACATGCGGTTCCGGAAAAGGGACAGCAGCCTTTTCAGTAGTTGCAGGGGCAACAGTCTGGATGATTGACTGATCTGATGTTGTAATATTAACCAAAAAGATGTTGCTGTGCTGGTACTGTGAACAGCTGAAAGCAGTAGGAAATTACAGCCACAATTTTTTCCCAAGGGCATGCAGCTTTACTGTATGTTTAAATGGTGATGGCATCCTCTTGGGTAAAATATTCCAGAGATAAAGTAGTCCCTCATTGGGATCTCCGGGCAGGGACTACTCAGGAGAATGTTGTTTTCAGGAAAAACAAAACTAGCATTCTGCAGATCGGAGTGTGGAATGTCAGATTACTTAATCGGGCAGGTAGGTTAGAAAATTTATAAAGGGAAATGGATAGATTAAAGTTAGATATAGTGAGAATTAGTGAAGTTCAGTGGCAGGAAGAACAAGACTTCTTGGCAGGTGAATACAGGGTTATAAATACAAACTCAAATAGGGGTAATGCAGGAGTAGGTTTAATAATGAATAAAAAATTAAGAGCATGGGTAAGCTACTATGAACAGCGTAGAGAACCCAAGATAGACACGAAGTCCACACCTACCACAGTGGTACAAGTATACAGGGTATGGAATGGGGGTAAGGAATGAAAGAGGAAGCCGCCTGGTAGACTTTTGCACAGAGCTTAACTTAATCATAGTTAACACTTGGTTTAAGAATCATGAAAGAAGGTTAGAAACTGCAAAAAGGCGGGAATTTAAGGTGATGGGACCTGGATAAACTGAAAGAGCCAGAGGTTGTAGGGAGTTTCAGAGAGAGCATTAGGGACCAGTTGACAAGAACAGGGAAAGAAAAACAGTAGACGAAGAATGGGTAGTTTTGAGAGATGAAACAATGAAGACAGTAGAGGATCAAGTAGGTAAAAAGACGAGGGCTAGTAGAAATCCTTGGGTAACTGAAGAGATACTGAATTTAACTGATGAAAGGAGAAAATATAAAAATTCAGTAAGTGAAGCAAGCAAAAAGGAATACAAATGTCTCAAAAATGGGATTGACAGGAAGTGCAAAATGGCCATACAGGGATGGCTAGGGAACAAATGTAAGGATGTAGAGGCATATATCATTAGGAGTAAGATAGATATTGGATGCAGGTAAATTAAACAGACCTTTGGAGAATAGAGAACTACTTGTATGAATATCAAGAGCTCTGATGGAAAACCACTTCTAAGCAAAGAAGGAAAGGTGGAAGGAGTATACAAGGGCTAGGTACTTGAGGTCAATATTATTGAGATGGAAGAGGACATAGATAAAGATGAAATGGGAGATATGATACTGCAAGAAGAGTCTGACAAAGCACTGAAAGACTTGAGTCGAAAAAAGGCCCCAGTAGTAGAAAACATTACATTAGAACTACTGACAGCCCTGGAGAGCCAGCCATGACAAACCTCTACCATCTGGTGAGCAAGATGTATGATACAGGAGAAATACCCTCAGACTTCAAGAAGAATATAATAATACCAATGCCAAAGAAAGCAGGTATTTAAAGGTGTGAAAATTACCAAACTATCAGTTTAATAAATCACAGCTGCAAAATACTAACATGAAATCTTTACAGACAAATGAAAAAACTGGTAGAACCCAACTTCAGGGAAGATCAGTTTGGATTCCATAGAAATGTTGGAACACGTGAGGCAGTAATGACCCTACGACTTGTCTTAGAAGATAGGTTAAGGAAAGGAACACCTCTGTTCCTAGCATTTGTAGACTTAGAGAAAGCTTTTGACAATGTTGACTGGAATACTCTCTTTCACATTCTGAAGGTGGCAGGGGTAAAATACAGGGAGCGAAAGGCTATTAACAATTTGTACAGAAAGCAGATGGCAGTTATAAGAGTCTAGGGACATGAAAGGGAAGCAGTGTTTGGGAAGGGAGTAGGACAGGGTTATAGCCTATCCCCGATGTTATTCTATCTATATATTGAGCAAGCAGTAAAGGAAACAAAAGAAAAATTTGGAGCAGGAATTAAAATCCATGGAGAAGAAATAAAAACTTTGAGATTTGCCAATGACATTGTAATTCTCTCTGAGACAGTAAAGGACCTGGAAGAGCAGTTGAAAGGAATGGACAGTGTCTTGAAAGGAGGATATAATATGAACATCAACAAAAGCAAAATGAGGATAATGAAATTTAATCAAGTTAAATCAGGTGATACTGAGGAAATTCGATTAGGAAATGAGACACTTAAAGTAGATGTGTTTTGCTGTCTGGGGAGCAAAAGAACTGATGATAGTCAAAGTAGAGAAGATATAAAATGTAGACTGACAATGGCAAGCAAAACATATTGAAGAAGAGAAGTTTGTTAACATCAAGAATAGATTTAAGTGCCAGGAAGTCTTTTTTGAAAGACTGTATGGAGTGTAGCCATGTATGGAAATAAAACATGGACGATAAATAGTTTAGACAAGAAGAGAATAGAAGCTTTCAGAATGTGGTGCTACAGAAGAATGATGAAGATTTGATGGGTAGATCACATAACTAATGAGGAGGTACTGAATAGAATTGGGGAGAAGAGGAATTTGTGGCACCACTTGACTAGAAGAAGGGGTCTGTTGGAAGGTCATGTTCTGAGGCATCAAGAGATCACCAATTTAGTATTGGAGGGCAGTGTGGAGGGTAAAAATCATAGAGGGAGACCAAGAGATGAATACACTAAGCAGATTCAGAAGGATGTAGGTTGCAGTAGACACTTGGAGATGAAGAACCTTGCACAGGATAGAGTAACATGGAGAGCTGCATCAAACCAGTCTCTGGACTAAAAGCCATGACAATGACAACAACAATGGCAAGAAATAGACTTGACCTCTTTGAGGATGTTGACATCAAAACTGATATTAGTGACCATGACACAGTTGTGCCAACAATGATTATCAAAGTACAAAGGACAACTAAAACAAGCAGAAAGATATATTCGTTCAGTAAAATAGGTAAAAAATTGTTAGTGTCATATTTCAGTGATGAACTTGAAACATTTCAGTGCAGTGCACGAGCATGTAGAGGAACCCTGGCTAAAGTTTAAAAGAATAATTGACCATGCATGGTTAGATATGTACAATTCATAATGGGAGGGAACCTTCATGACATACAGTCATACTGTAATCATCAGTGGAGACTTTAATCATCCAACAATTAATTGGAAAATTACAGTTTTTTGCTGGTGGGCATGATAAGCAGCCTGTGAAAAACCGAGTGAGGTGGCGCAGTGGTTAGTACACTGGACTCGCATTCGGGAGGACGACGGTTCAATCCCGTCTCCAGCCATCCTGATTTAGGTTTTCCGTGATTTCCCTAAATCGTTTCAGGCAAATGCCAGGATGGTTCCTTTGAAAGGGCACGGCCGATTTCCTTTCCAATCCTTCCCTAACCTGAGCTTGCGCTCCATCTCTAATGACCTCGTTGTCGACGGGATGTTAAACACTAACCACCACCACCACCTCCTGTGAAAATTACCAAATGACTTCTCTGGAAACTGCTTAGAAAAGATAATTAGGAACCCCACTCATGATAGAACGTAGCAGCAAAAATAGGGTTAAAGTTTTCAGTTGAAGAAGTAAAGAAATATGTTAAAAATGTCATTCCCCAGGACTTTAGGCCTTTAGAAATATCACCAACATCCCCCACTGAAATTAACGGAATTATAAATATACTGAAAAACAAGAGCTCATGTGGTGTTGATGTACCAGTAGTCTCTAACAGAATTTTGAAGTGTTGTTCTAATTTAATAAGTGGAGTCCTTTGCGATGTATGTAATGCTTCGCAGGCACAGGGAATTTTTCCAGACAGATTGAAATACGCAATTGTCAAACCTCTTCATAAGAAAGGGGACAAGAGTGACTTAAATAATTATAGACCAATCTCATTGCTGACTTCATTTTCTAAAATATTAGAAAAAGTTATGTATTCAAGAGTACTCTCACATTTAAGTGAAAATAATTTACTCAGAATGTCACAGTTCGGATTCCGGAAGGGTTACTCAACTGAGAATGATATCTACACATTTACCCATCAAATAGTACAAGCCCTAAATAACAAATTATCACCAGCTGGTATTTTTTGTGATCTCTCCAAGGCATTTGACTGTGTGGATGATGTCACACTCTTAGAAAAACTCAGGTTCTATGGAATTGAAGGCTATACACACAGCTGGTTTGAATCATACTTAATGAACAGAAAGCAAAAAGTTGTGCTGGATAGCACAAATAATGTTGGGAGGGTCATAAATTCTAGTTAATGGAGAGTTATCACAAAGGGAGTCCCACAGGGTTCAATTTTAGGTCCTCTGCTGTTCCTTATTCATGTGAATGACCTCCCACTTAACGTTCAGCAAGTGGAACTAGTACTTTTTGCAGATGACATGAGTGTTACAATAAATCCCATTCCAGAAAAAGCAGCTGAAGATACTATTAAGGATGTCTTTCAAAGAATTATTAAATTGTTCTCAGAAAATGGACTCTCCCATAATTTTGAAAAAACTCACTATATACAGTTCTGTACACTGAATAGAGTCATACCAACAATTGATGAAGCATATTAACAGGGCTCAGTTAACAGGGGATTTCTCCAAATTATTGGGTGTTCACAGTGACGACAACTTGAACTGTAGGAAGCATATTGCTGAGCTTCTCAAACAACTAAGTTCAGCTTCTTTCACTCTTCGTATAATCGCTAGTCTTGGTAATAAACAGATCAGCCTCCTAATGTACTTTGCATATTTCCACTCAATAATGTCTTATGGAATAGTTTTCTAGGGAAACTCACCACTTAGACATAAAGTATTGATTGCACAAAAGAGAGCAGTGAGAATAATTAGTGGTGTTCAACCAAGGAAGTCATGTAGGCATCTTTCCAAGGAGCTTGGTATTATAACTGCTCCATCAGAGTATATATATTCGCTAATGAAATTTGTTACAAATAATCCATCTCAGTTTGTGAAGAACAGTGATGTTCATACATACAATACTAGAGGGAAAAATGACCTTTCC
This sequence comes from Schistocerca nitens, assembly GCF_023898315.1. Lineage (NCBI taxonomy): Eukaryota > Metazoa > Arthropoda > Insecta > Orthoptera > Acrididae > Schistocerca > Schistocerca nitens. Next base: position 365,784,747 of record NC_064620.1, on the reverse strand, counting down.
TATCTGTTATTGAAGCTGTCGGTTGCTCAAAAAGGGGTACATTATTCAGCAACAAAAATCTTTGATCATTTGCCCAACAACATAAAGTGTCTGGCAGGTAGCAGTCCAAGTTTTAAATCTATTTTAAAATCATTTCTTTCGGACAACTCATGCTACTCCATGTACGAGTTTTTGTTTCAGAAAGGGTAAAAAAAAGATTGTACCTCTAAATGTAGTTGCATGTGTAGAACTAAAAATTTCGGTAATATTAATATTAGCACTATTCATGTGTGTATATATATCTTGTAATCTGACCTGTTCCACACCATATCGATACAATAACTGGGAAAATGATCTACGGAACATGACATAACTAAAACTAAACTAAAACTATTGGATCTAACAGCAACAAACAGACCTGACCTGTTTGAGGATGTTGACATCGAAACTGGTATCAGTGACCATAACATGGTTGTGGCACTAATGATTATCAAAGTACATTGGACAACTAAAACAAGCAGAAAGATATGTATGTCCAGTAAACCAGATAAAAAATCAGTAGTGTCATATCTCAATGAAGAGCTTGAAATTTTGAGCACAGACCAGGAGCATGTAGAGCAACTCTGGCTCAAGTTTAAAAGAATAGTTGACAATGCCCTGGGTAGATATGCACCTGATAGAATAGTTGATGGGAGAGAACGTCCATGGTATACAGTCACTGTAAAGAAACTTCTAGAGAAACAGAGATTACTGCATCATAGGTGTAATGTGGGGCTATAGATAGAGAGATATTGAATGAAATTTATTTGGCTGTCAATAGAACACTGCATGAATCCTTCAGTGATAGCCATAACAGAGTATTGTCAAGTGATCTTTCACAGAACCCAAAGAAATTCTGGTCATATGTAAAGGCTATTAGTGACACCAAAATTAGTGTCCAGCCCCTAGCGAATGAGGCAGAACTGAAACAGAGGGCTGCTTGTGTCTGTATATGTGCGGATGGATATGTGTGTGTGTGTGTGTGTGTGTGTGCGAGTGTATACCTGTCCTTTTTCCCCCCTAAGGTAAGTCTTTCCACTCCTGGGATTGGAATGACTCCTTACCCTCTCCCTTAAAACCCCCTCCTTCCCTCTTTCCTGATGAAGCAACCGTTGGTTGCGAAAGCTTGAATTTTGTGTATGTTTGTGTTTGTTTGTGTGTCTATCAACATGCCAATGCATTTGTTTAGTAAGTTACATCATCTTTGTTTTCAGATATATTTTTCCCACGTGGAATGTTTCCCTCTATTATATATAAAAACACAGATGATGTGACTTACCGAATGAAAGTGCTGGCAGGTCGATAGTCACACAAACATACACACAAAATTCAAGCTTTCGCAACAAACTGTTGAGAGGGAAGGAGAGGGAAAGACGAAAGGATGTGGGTTTTAAGGGAGAGGGTAAGGAGTCATTCCAATCCCGGGAGCGGAAAGACTTACCTTAGGGGGGAAAAAAGGACATGTCTGCTTGTGTCTGTGTATGTGCGGATGGATATGTGTGTGTGTGCGAGTGTATACCTGTCCTTTTTTCCCCCTAAGGTAAGTCTTTCCGCTTCCGGGATTGGAATGACTCCTTACCCTCTCCCTTAAAACCCACATCCTTTCATATTCTCCTCTCCTTCCCTCTTTCCCGACGAAGCAACCGTTGGTTGCGAAAGCTTGAATTTTGTGTCTCTATCGACCTGCCAGCACTTTCGTTTGGTAAGTCACATCATCTTTGTATATATATATATATATATATATATATATATATATATGGGGCTGCTGGCAAGTTATTGAAAAAGTGTGTTCCTGAATAATGCACACCTTTTTGTACAAGACTAAGTGACTTTAAATCCCTGTGAAGATTATTCTTATTTCTAGTATTGATTCCATGAATTGAGCTGTTGGTTTGAAAAAGTGATATATTTTTAATGACAAATTTCATTAAGGAATAAATATATTGGGAAGCAGTAGTTAGTATCCCTAGTTCCCTAAACAGGTTTCTGCAGGATGTTCTTGAGTTCATACAACATATAACTCTTACTGCACGTTTTTGTGCCCAGAAAACTTTAGCTTGGCTTGATGAATTACCCCAAAAAATAATCCCATATGACATTATGTAATGAAAGTAAGCATAGTATGCCAGCTTTTTCATTTTTATATCCCCTATGTCTGACAAAATTCGCATTGCAAACAGAGATTTGTTAATACGCTTCAGCAGTTCTGTGGTGTACTCCTCCCAGTTGAATTTATTATCTAGCTGTAATCCCAAGAATTTAACACTGTCCACTTCTTCTATGTTCTTGTCATCGTATATTAAACATATACTCGTGGTACACCACCCCTTACAAGTTCTGAACTGCATGTAGTGTGTTTTTTCAAAGTTTCTGAACTGCATGTAGTGTGTTTTTTCAAAGTTTAGTGACAAGGAATTGGCTAGGAACCAGTGATTAATGTCCAAAAATATTTTATTAGCTGATCTTTCTAAGACTACACTTGATTTGCTATTTATTGCAATGTTTGTATCATTGGCAAACAAAACAAACTTGGCATCTGGTAATGTTACTGATGAAAGGCCATTGATATACACAAGAAAAAGTAAGGGCCCCAAAATGGAACCTTGTGGGACCCCACATGTAATTAGTTCCCAGTTGGATGATGCCTGATAGCTTGATACATGTCTCTTTTCTAATAACACCCTTTGTTTCCTGCCAGAGATATAAGATTTGAACCATTTTGCAGCATTTCCTGTTACACTATAATATTCTAATTTACTTAAAAGGATATTGTGATTTACACAGTCAAATGCCTTTGACAGATCACAAAATATACCAGTTGCCTGCAATTTTTTGTCTAATGAATTAAGCACATTTTCACTGTAAGAGTGGACAGGCTTCTCAATATCAGAACCTTTTAGAAATCCTAACTGTGACTTTGACAGTAAGTTATTTGTGATAAGATGGTTATAAAGCCGACTGTACATTACTTTTCCTAAAATTTTTGAGAATGCTGGGAACAGGGAAATTGGATGGAAATTTGATGCTATTGCTTTATCTCTCTTCTTAAACAGTGGCTTAACTTCAGCATATTTCAACCATTCAGGAAATATTCCACTGATAAACAACTGGTTACACAGATAGCTTAATATGTTACTTAGCTCAGAATCACATTCTTTAATTAACTTTGTTGATATTTCATCATACCCACTAGATGTTTTTGATTTTGAAGATTTTATGTTGGACATTATTTCTGTTGGGGTAGTGAGGGTCAAATTCATATTATGTAAGTTCCTTGAAATGTCTGGTCTGAGGTATTCCATAACAGCTTCTACTGAACCTGACAACCCCATCTTTTCAGTAACAGTTATAAAATGTTTGTTAAAAAGTTCTGCAACACTACACACATGTGTCACCAATGTATCATTTACTCTTAATGCTATTTGTTCCTCTTCATGTCTGGCTCTACCGGTCTCCTCCTTCACTATATCCCATATTTTCTTTATTTTGTTATCTGATATGACTATCTTTTCCTTGTAATATATTTGCTTTGACATCCGTATTACAGTCTTTAATATTTTGCAGTATTTCTTGTAATGTGCTACAGCATCAACATCGGAACTATTTTGGATTGACAGTTACAATTTTCTTTTTGTTTTACAAAAATCACGACAACCATGTTGATGCAGTATTTCTTGACTTCTGAAAGCATTTGACTCAGTACCACACCTGCACTACCACACCTGCACTAATTATAAGAAGTATGACCATGTGGGATTTTGGGATTTCAAGTGAAATTTGTTACTGGATTGAGGACTTTTTGCTGGGGGGGGGGGGGGACGACACAGACAGCATGTTAACTTGGATGGAGAGTCACTGTCAGATGTAGAAGTAACTTCGAGTCTGTCCCAGGAAAGTGTGTCGAGATTGCTGTTCATCTTGTGTATTTATGACCCTGCAGACAATATTAATAGTAAATGCAGATGATGTTATTATAATGAAGTACTATCTGAAAGAAGTTGCATAAATATTCTGTTAGATCTTGACAAGATTTCAGTGTGGTACAGAGATTGGCTGCTTGCTCTAAATGTTCAGAAATGTAAAATTTTGCACTTCACAAAATGAAAAATACGTAGTTCCTGTGACTAAAACATAAATAAGTCACTGTTGTAATTTGCCAACTCATACAAATACCTGAGTGTAACACTTTGTAGGGATATGAAATGGAATGATCACATAGGTTCAGTCATGGATAAAGCAAGTGGTAGATTTCAGTTTACTGTTAGAATACTGTGGAAGTGCAATCATTTTACAAAATAGATTGTTAACAAATCACACATGCAACCATTTCTAGAATATTGGTGAAGTGTGAGGGCCCTTTACCAGACAGGACTAACAAGGGGTATTGAACGTATACAGAGAAGGGCAGCACAGATCCTCACAGGTTTGTTTAATCTGTGGGAGAATGTAACAGAGATACTGAAGGAATTGAACTGGAAGACTCTTGAAGATATATGTAAACTATCCTGAGAAAATTTGTTAACAAAGTGTCAAGAAGTGGCTTTAAATGATCACTCTAGGAATATACTACAACCCGCTACACATCACTCACCTATGTGTTGTGAGGGTAAGATTATAATAATTACTGCATGCACAGAGGCATTCAATCAATCATTCTTCCTGCACTCCATATGTGAATAGAGCAGGAAGAAACTCTAATAACTGCTACAATGGGATGTACTGCCTGCCATGCACCTCACAGGGGTTTGCAGATGTAGATGTAGATGCAGATGTACAACCATTCATGAACAGCTGCATCACTTAATCAATGTCTACCATGACAAACATATAGAATCCTGCAAGCACTGGCTTATCAGCAGCAAAGTGATCCTTAGTCTAATTGTGGTGAAAGTCCTGCCCTCTAGTTGGATAATCTGGTATTATGGTTTGCGCAAGTTGTGAGCCAATTTGTCTTGGCCCACATTATCTCAGATGAAACTAAATGTAGTAGTTTCACTTAGCAAGAAAATGGCTATGGAAGTTCAATACATCCTACCTTTGCTGCCAAGAACTTTTTCTGTGCTTGAAAAATGTGATGTGTCAGAAAGCAAGCAACTTGAAAAACTGCTCTGCACTGAAGGACTCTGCAACCACACACCATCTCAACTACTTTGTTGTCTTCATGCACTTGCAGTCAACGCCATTAACAATGATATTCTGTGGAGTGTATGGCTGTCATTCTTACCTGCGCATGCACAGAAAATACTCACAGTTTTTACTGGTGACCTCGACACTCTCACTCAATCTGCTGACCAAATAGTCAAGATGTATCCATCAACATATATCACAACTGTCTCTGTCGGAACAGATACTTTTCTTCAAGCACAAGTAACTGAACTTTATAAGCAATTTGTGCCCTTACGAATGTGGTGCACCACACATGTGTCACAACAGTGACTTCCAACAGGAACAGACATTCTCCCATTGCAGAGAATATCTACTGCTACAACAAAAAATTTGGGATTGCATCTTGGCAGTGATGACCACCCTGTGACAAGGGAAATGTCGCCAGGCATCAATAGTGATGGTGATGGTGACTGATTTAGAAATGACCAGCTGTCAATTGCTTATACAGAGAACTCTACCAAGCTACAATTTCTCTTTGGTGGCGCTGATTTCTCAGTTTACCCTTCTTATTATCTTCCCCATTGAAATACCAATAGCAATTACTTGTCTACTGTGCATGAATCTTCGATCAATACCTACAGCTGCATCAACTTACATCTAAACTCCAGTCTCCCACATGAATTCATATGGAGATTCATTGTTGTTGACATGCTGTACTGGATTGTTGGAGCAGGGATCAGTTTCCCTTGAAAGAGTAGATGTGTCTCTACACTCCATGTAGTCCCTAAGAAGAATAACTTTAGGCAAACAAGTGGCAACTGTTGTCAGTTTAATGCCACAATGAATGCCAATCATTGCCCTCTGTCACATGTTGACAACATTGCTGTGCATATTCATGGTAAGATTATTTTCTGCATGATTGACCTTGTCTGTCCTTTTTATCATACACCAACTGCAGCAGAAAATATACTCAAAATCATTGTTTACACTCGATTCAGACTTAACAAATTTGTGCAAATACAATTAGGATTGTAGAGTGCTGCCTGGACTTTCAAGTGCATTTGTGGGTGAAATGACTAAAGAGTTTTGTTGCATCGCCATTGGTGACTTACTTGTAATGTCATCCAACAAGGCAGAGCACTTACTATGTATACAGCAGCTGTGAGAACATGGTTTAGTGATTAACCCACAAAAATGTGTCTTTGAAGTGATGCAAGTAAAATTCTCAGTGTACCTTATCAATGCACAAGAAATCCTGCTACTCTAATGTTTTTGACGAAGTGTATGTGCAAACTTCCCACTTACATGAGTCGACTTACTTTGTGTATACAGCCAATCTTCTTTTCTGTATAGTCAGTTTCTGGAATCTCTATAAACTTCTTCTTCGAAGAATGATGCTAGTTACAGGAACCTTAAAGACTCTCTCACCACTTGCGAAATAATTCGGTACTTGAAGAATACTTTTCAGTAGCTACGGATATATTTGAACTTCATAAAGAAGCAAAATTCACACTTCACACATAACATTTAACTTCTTGTAAGTAACTCTTATTGTCTCACATTAGAAACAGATTTAAGTCCATTTAGAAAATAGTTGGCTTAACAACGATGTCTCTACTACAAACATATTGTAAAATACGCCTTGCCTCCAGCAAGCCCAAGATAAGAGATTTTTCACAATTCTACATCTCAATTGTTCTTTTGTCACTAACAATAGTCACAATTACAAACAGCATAGAATAACACAGAAGTTCCTTGGTTCTTCTGTGTGCTTTCACTATGACTTCCAAGAACTTGTTGGTGCCGTTCAGCCACCGTGTTGACCTTTAGCTCACTACTGATTTCACACCTGCAGACACAGACATGTAGATAAGAGTTCCTTTCTCCCAATCATGTCTAAAGTATTGTGTGTTCGAGATGGTGGAAGGCCGAGCGGTTCTAGAATGTATGCGGAAATTCTCAAAACACTACACTACCTCAAGGCAGAGTGGAAGCTATTTCTCAGCTCCCCATCCCACCAAAATATGAAAATTACATCATTTCTTGGGATTGATGAAATTTATCAACAACCAAATGTTAAAAATTTCACCGAAACCATGGGACATGCTAAGGTGGATTAATGAAAAGAAAGCACCCTTGGCCAGATTGAAAGCTACTACTGCAATGGTTTATTGTTAGCTTATCCTTTTTCTGATTTACCTATTACAGTTACTGTGGACTCTTCATCATTGGAGTTGTGTTATTGTGTGCAACATGTCTGGCAAATTCCTGGAATTTTTCATCAAAAACCTGTTAGCTTCACAAGCAAATTGGCGAACATATGACATGTGAGCTCTATGGCATGTCAATCAAAAAGTTTTGGCATATTTGAAACAGTCATTTTACACTTCTCACAGATTACAAGCACTTGTGTTCACTTTCTGTTGGAAGCCAGACAAAGCATAACTGCCCCAATTGCAGTATTACACAATTTACTATAGATATTCAAAATGTTGGTGGTGAGCAGAACAGTCCAGCAATGCAATATCTTGCATTGACACCATCGTGAAGGAACCTGACTTGCTAGCACTTGCCAGTGCACAGGCAAGAGACAACAAACTGAAAGAATGCCTTGAAACATTGTCTGGCATATAACTCTAATGCTCTTGAATACTGAGCTCGAATGTAGCACTATATTGTAACAAGTCAATGCAACAAGTGCAACTTTCATTAAGGCAGATTTTCACAAACATGCAATTTCCTTCCTTCACAGCCTCTCCCTTTTAGAAGCAAAGGCTACTGTATGACTTGGGAAGAAGGCATTTGTTTGGCCAAAATTCAAGAAAGATTGCAGGGCATTTGCTTGCCAGTGCAATACTTGTCAGCACAACAAAATAATTTGACACATCAACATCATTGGACCTTTGTAGGATGTCAAGAGAAACTATCAGTCTCTATAAAGGAGACTGATAGTTTCTCTCATTGGCCTGAAATGCTTAATGTAGCAGCTGTAGCCACGACCTTCTTTTGTGAGTGTATCCCACACTTCAGAATTCCCCTCTGCATCAGTACCAATCAGGGCAAACAGTTTGAATCTTACTACCACTTTAAAGCACTGTCAGCTTTGCCTGGTTCAAAACTGTGCCTAATGCCCTACAGCTAATGGTCTTATGGAATGGCTCCACTGACAATAAAAGGCCTCACTCAGGTGTCATGCCACAGAGCATTGGACTGAAAGGCTCCCTATTGTCCTATTAGACCTCTGGAACAGCTTCCAAGGAAAATCTCAATGCAATAATGGCTGAATTAGTGCATCGACAAATACTTTGACCATCAGGTGAGTTCTTTAATTAACACATCAAACAGTATTAGTGGAGTCTCGGACTTCGTGCAGCATCTTCACTCTCGCATCTGCAAGCTCCAACCTACCATTTAAAAAGAGCATTCTACTTAGTGACCATTTGTTTTCTCCAACTTAACAGTTCTGCAAGCAGATATTTGTCTCCATAGTTTTGTATGTTATATCAGTGATATGTTTAGACACTCATATCTTTTATACAACACAATAAGCTTCAGTAGTGTTAATATGTTTGTTAATTGTAGTTCTTGTATAGCATAGGACATGATGACTAACTGAAGGATATGGACACATTCGTTCTAGATGCCTGATTTGGGAAAAGAAGAAGCAGAAGCTATCCTCATGGCATCTGTTATGCAATATAACCATAGTGTCAATAGCCGTGTACATGACTGTGTTCGTTCATCAGTGCAGAGCTGCACATTGCCATTGTATGTAAAGGTGAGTGACATACCCTACAGTTAAAACTGGAATAGAAATGGGGGGAAGGAGGCGAATAGTTGTCTTAATACTATGTTTTATTTGTAAGTATAGTGGTAGATATTAGTTTCTGATGTTATTTCTGAAACTGATTTTTGGACCCTTTCCAAGTACTAAATTTTCATCAAAAATAATGAGGAAAAGACTGTGTGAGTGAAATTAAAGTTAACTGTTTACTTAATACTGTCTTAGTGAACCAAATGTCTGGACACAAGAAACACTTGTGATAATGAAGTCTTTCGTGTTGGCACTTATACATAAAACATTCTTGGTTTTATTGCTGCATCAGTTCGGGATAAAATCTCAAGCTTGCAACAGTATCCTCCATCGTCATCATCATCATCAGGAGCAACTTACTGCCTTCACCACTGCTGTGGTGGCCTTATATAGCCTGTGGACAGCTTTTGATTGGTCGGCTTATGATTGGTAGGCACTTACGTATTGCTGTCGCAGACGGTGTCAGTGTCTGCACTGGTGGCACCACTGCTTACCTGGCAATGTAAACACTGCAAGAAATGTCTCTCCTGCTTCTCTGCATTGAGTGCTTGTTGCCGTGCACCACTCAGGTAATATTTGCTATCACGGTTAAAGTTCTTCTCACTCATTCTTATTTCAGCAGCCTCCTTAATAACAGAATCCCAGTATGTGGAGGCATGGGACAAAATTTTTGTTTTGTCAAACAGAGTTGACATTTTAGGCAGTCTGGATGTGGTATTGCTGTTCACAAAGGTTCCCGTGGAGGACACTTTTTAAAATGCTGGTGGATCTTTTTCCTCTTGCAACTATAAAGTTGTTCCGGCATGTGATGATGACCACCTACTTGTTGTATGGTAGTAAATTTTATGAAATGACGGACAGTATGGTGGTGGGCTCTCCATTGTCTCCATAATTGGCTAACTTTTTTATGGAGAATTTAGAGGAATGTGCATTAAATTCAGCTCCTCTCCTTCCATCCTTAATTTATCATTATGTTGACGATACATTTATGGTCTGGCCACACAATGCAGAAGCTCTCGAACAATTCATGGGACACATGAACAGCGTACATCCAAACATCCAGTTCACCGTTAAGATGGAGCAGGAAGGAAGGTGGCCATTCTTAGACGTTTTAGTATAACAACATCTCTGTGTACTGTAAGCTGACACATATCAATTTATATCTTAATGCACAGAGTGTCCATCATCCTGTTTAGAAGAGAGCTGTTTTTAACACATCAGTATATAGAGCAAAAACTGTTTCTGATGAGGACCACTTGAATTCTGATATTAACCGTCTGAAGTACGTGTTCTGAAATAATGGCTATGGTGCACGAGATATAAAGGCAATATTCTCCAAGAAAAGGAAATGTGAAAATGCTGCACACTTACAGGAGAAACCACTGATTGCAGTTCTTCCTTGTTGTGGTGCTATATCCAGTGAAATAAGAAGAGTCCTGGGTAGACGGGGTATAAGACTGATTTTTCGTTCTAGTGACTCCTAAGGAAATTAAGGAGATCGCCCTGTTAAGGACAGTCTTGGCCTCAGTGTCCCTGGAATTTATAATATCCCCTGTGAGTGTGGAAGAAATTATATAGGTCAGACCATTTGTGCCATTTCTGAATGCTGTGCGGAACACCAATGGCATATAAAAAATAGAGAACTAGAAAAATTGGTTTAAGTTCTTCTCACTTATTCTTATCTCAACAGCCCAAATTTTAACAGAACCCCAGTATGTGGAGGCATGGGACAAAATTTTTGTTTCATCGAACAATCAGAAGCTGTCCACAGGCTATATGCACACTTACAGGAGAAACCACTGATTGCAGTTCTTCCTTGTTGTGGTGCTATATCCAGTGAAATAAGAAGAGTCCTGGGTAGACGGGGTATAAGACTGATTTTTCGTTCTAGTGACTCCTAAGGAAATTAAGGAGATCGCCCTGTTAAGGACAGTCTTGGCCTCAGTGTCCCTGGAATTTATAATATCCCCTGTGAGTGTGGAAGAAATTATATAGGTCAGACCATTTGTGCCATTTCTGAATGCTGTGCGGAACACCAATGGCATATAAAAAATAGAGAACTAGAAAAATTGGTTTAAGTTCTTCTCACTTATTCTTATCTCAACAGCCCAAATTTTAACAGAACCCCAGTATGTGGAGGCATGGGACAAAATTTTTGTTTCATCGAACAATCAGAAGCTGTCCACAGGCTATATAAGGCCACCACAGCAGCAGTGAAGACAGTCAGTTGCTCCTGATGCTGACAATGGAGGCTATTATCAAAAGCTAAAGATTTTATCCCAAACTAAGGGGGCAAGAAAACTGGGAATGCTTTATATACAAGAAGCACACATGAAAAAATGAAGGCATCATAGAGAAAAGATTTTCCTGCATAATGTAATGTCAGTGTCAAGGATTCAAGAGTGAGAATTAGTACTGTGCAATATTTCATGGGATTGTATGTATTATAACTTAAAGTTGAACAAATATATTTCAAGGACGACACAATACATGTAAGTCACAGATCAAGTAAACAAAGTAAGACGTGTGTACACTTTAACAGTCGAATCAGAACTGAGTCCGAGTCTAGTGGCCGCTGGCTGGCTGGCCGCTTAGGTGGCGCTGCTGCTGCGTGGCTGGCAGATAGCGCCGCATGTAGAGGACGCGCGTAACTGCGCGGCGGCACTTTGAAAGATCGGCGAGTCACAACAATATGTTTTCTGTCTTGTACCCTATGTTTGTTATTATTTATTTTAGTTATTGATGAGTGCAAAACTTTATTCTCATTCAAGATTATTCCGGTTTTTACTTCAACAATGACATATCTGTTACAGACAGTGTACACATAGGGATGACAACAGAATACCATCGCTAAATTGTCTGATGTACATTTTTATATTTACATCTATTTTTGAAATTTCATGTAAACATAATTAGAGTGTTGTCCAGAGATTCATAATTGCTGTATTACATGGATTTCAAATAGATCCATTTGAAAATGGCATGAAGTCAAAGTTGGCAAATTGTATGCTAATAAATGCTTGTTCACCAACAAATACAGCCTAGGAGGAAGATGAATACTTTCTTCATCTAATAAACATATGAATAAAGTGAGAATGTCTTCTGTAGCTGCATAAAACTGCCAAAACAGTATGAAATTAGAACTGCATGTGATTTAGCCTTCAGCACATTTCTGTGTTTGCTGCAATAAAAGGAACTGAAATTGTGATAGTCAGAAATGGAAAGTGTATGTAATGTTTTAGTTTAAAATTTAAATAAGTAAATAAAAATACAAGTTAAGTGTTACAACTAATAACTTCAGGACACTTGTAATACAAAAATTAAGGCATGACAAACAGAAAATATTGCAGTCAGGGCAAATCTTAAAAAAAGTATAGAGAAGCATAGCAGTTCATGTCAAGAGAATGGATTGCAATTAGAGTGACAGATGTGCCTTTATGTGTATCTATGTTCCACAAGTATCCTTTGATTCATTCGGGACATCATCAGTAGCTCCCTAGTTGTGTTTTATACTACTGATCACACTTTCAAAAGATATTTTGGTGTGTGTGTGTGTGTGTGTGTGTGTGTGTGTGTGTGTGTGTGTGTGAGATGTAACACTTTGTTGTGATCTGCTTATTTGATAAATTAACTTTTAGAATAAGGCTGTGTAATTTTGTCCCGTTATAACAGTATTCAATGTATAAAGGTGCTGGCATGGCAGACATCATGGTGGTCACACACAGACCACAATGTTGCTCCGACAGGTGATGTCATCAAACAGATAAATCAAATGCTGGAAGAAATAGAAAACATTCTTGGGCAAGATATGGTAAGAAACTTAAAGTGATACATTATTATTTGTGTACAACCATTTCCCCAATTTTTAAAATTATTTTTTGCTGTACTGTTTGAGAAGTATCAAACAGCTGTTAAAAATATATTTTTGCTTTAACATTCTGTTCTACTTGCCTATTTTTGTTTTGTTATTCAGTGTGAAAGACTGAGTTTTTACCTTTTGAAGGGACTGTTGTCAACGGACATATTCTGTCATGGCAGGTGGAGCATGCGTTGTCTCTCATAACTGCTGCAAAGACTGGTGTTACAGACTCTGAGATATTGGACATTCTGGCACATGACAGCATCTTCCATAGCACAGCTACATACGGTACCAACATTTTTACTAACTTCAGTCTACTTTCTCTAACTGTAACTTTTTTTTTTTTTTTTTCATGAAACCTCACACTGTAGTTGATCAGACAGAATATTTATTTAGCCTTTTAGAAAAAAACTTCACTGCTGGCCCGTGTATGATGAGGTCCTGTAATTCACCATAGTTATGAGTGAGTTTTGCCTATTAATTGTCTAAATAAGTTAAGCTAAAAAGACCATGTCTTATTATCTCAATATCTATGAGATGTCAAATTCTGTCAATAGCCACAGATTAGAATTCTTATGGGGGAATTGAAAAATTTTACTCCTTTTAAAATAAATGTACAGTAGATTCCCTTTTATCTGGGTGTAGATTATCCAGCTTGCAAATTATTCATAAGTAGATCACCAGTTTCTAAAAAAATAAAAAATAAAATGTCTAAAATTTTCTGTTATAATTAGAATGAATACTTTTGTTTAGAATACAAATTTTGGTTGTGAAGACATAACAAAAACACCTGCAAATGATTAAATATCAATGCCTATGAATTGGGATTTGATCAGCTAGGTGACATAGAAATAGTGAGAAAAGTGTATTCAGTAGACGAAGTGAATGAGGATGAGGAAATTTAATAACAAGTTATAATGCACACCAAGGCACTGAAATGCATTAATCTAGTATGAAAGATAAAATTTGCTTGATGGTACTGAAGGTTTTACTCTCCAGAAAATGTGAAGCATTACAAGAGGGAAAATAACCTGGATGCCATTTTGCATAAATGAACTGAGAATAAGTGATAATGAAATTGGTATAATTCAGTACTATTTTGTAAATAAGTTGTCAGCAGATTCCAGTAAAAACATATGTATTTTAGATTATACATGTTCTTTTTTTTTCCATGCAGTTTGGATCTGCACTGACCAAGATAAATGGCAGTTTACTGTATTATTTATTATTAAGCAATAAATATGAAACTTTCAAATATTGATAGTGAATCTAAATATTAATTTTCCACAATATATGAATGAGTCTATAGTTACTATATCACATCAAGAACTATTCTAAAATGTTTTGATGATTGACTGTTAAATAATTCAGTATTTTGAAACATTGCTGCCTTTATTCAGTATTTTGAAACATTGCTGCCTTTCCTCCCAGCTTACAACATCTAATATATGTGGGCATGGCTTTTTATTTCAAATAATTGTTGAAACTCTATGTTGAATTTAAGGGACGTGTCTGTTTGCCAGTTTCTGAAACATTAGCAATTTAAATAGGTTCAGCAGACATGCAAATTGAATAGGCATTTCCCTAGGTTTCAGAACTTACTATACTGTTTCTTTATCAGAATATAGAGACAAGATTAAATAGCAAAAGTGACAAGAAAATGTGCATGCAGAGGAGGAGAGAATAAATTGTTCTGAATGTTACTTCAGGACAGATGTAAATTGCAAGACAGAACTTTGACATAACAACCCACAATAACATGAAACAAATTCTAAGGCATAACTAGCTGCCAGCAATCAGTAAGGCAGAAAATAATAGAGATAATTTTTTTGCTCCATAGCTAAACAATGTAAATGGTAATAAAAACCACCAGAACTGTATTTCAGGTATGTTTATTGCGCCAGAAATGCCATAATAAACATACCTGAGGTATAACTGTAATGTTTTTTTGCCAACATTTACAATAAGCCACACATGGGTAGTAAGTCTTGGACAGAAACAAGAAAATAACAAAACAGGTAGTGTTCATAATTGAAATTGAATAAATAAAAAAGTAACATAACTGATATTATACTGAAATAATATTAACATGGAGACTAAATCAAACAGTGGAAACTCCAGGATGGAATAACAACAGCATTAAGTAAAGAATAGATTGCTGATCACCAAATAGAGGTGATGCTGAATCGCAGACAAGCACACAAACAGACTGCATACATAGAGCTGTCTCTCACTCTCTGAGAGTGGCAATGGTCATGTGATTTTGTCAACAAAAAGGTTTTGACTATAATGAAATGTTCAGTCCTGTTGCTAGATACGATACAATTAGAGCAATTTTGAGTGTTTCTGCTGGTGAGCAACTTCAGTTGGCACAATTTGGTGTAAAATCTGCTTTTTTGAATAGCTTCTTAAACGAAGAGATATATATGAAGCAGCCTGAGGGATTTAGTGTTGGAAATGATCAGGTATGCAAACTTCATAAAAGTTTATATGGACTAAAACAATCTCCAAGGTTCTAGGACTTCCTAATAAATCTTGGGCTTGTGAAAAGTAAGGCAGATCCATGATTGTTCTGTAGAGAAAACTGTGATGACAGGTTGATGGTCATTCTGTATGTTGATGATGGATTAATATCTGCAAGTAAGGAGAAGGATGTTGAAGTTTTCCTAAAGGAAAATCAAGATGAATTTAAAATTACTGTTGAGCCAGTAGGATATTTCTTAAATATTAATATTGTATGTCATGATAATGCATCAATAGAGATTAATCAAGAAAGTTATGCTAAAGATATTCTTCGACAGTTTAACATGACAGAGGCAAATCCTGTGTCAACTCCAATTGAGCAGTATCTGCAGCCAAATGAGTTAACCTTGATAAACCAACTAATGCTCCATATCGAGAAGCAGTTGGCTGTCTTATGTATTTAGCTGTTGGTACAAGGCCTGATATAGCATTTGCAGTGAGCTATGTGTCAAAATTTTTAGAGAATCCTTGAGAAAATCACTGGTATGTGGTAAAAATAATCCTAAAATATATAAAAGGTTCATTGTCACTGGGTATAAAATATGATGCTAGCCGTCCAAACAGAAGACTGGAGATGTATACTGTTGCTGATTATGCCAGTGATCCAGCAACCCCATGCTCAGCTAGCGGAGTGGTTGCAAGATTTTGTGGAGGAGCACTTACTTGGACTAGTAGGCGGCAACATTGCCTATCACTGTCAACAACAGAGTCGGAGTATGTGGCTGCCAGTGAAGGGGCAAGAGAAGGAATTTGGCTATCTAAGCTCTATGAAGAAATTTCACGACTGGAGAGTGTTCCTGTTCTTATAATTGATAATGCAAGTGCTATTAAACTGGCCAAAAATCCTGAATTTCACAAGAGGTCAAAGTATGTTAATGTTCGCATGCACTACATCTGTAAGAAGATTCAAGAAGGCCAGCTAGCCATTGAGCATGTACCAGGTAATCAGCAAGCTGCAGATATTCTCACCAAACCATTGCCACATGTCCAGCTTAAATATTTAAGATCATTAATTGGAATGTGTTAAGTACTGCATTTAGCAAGATAAACATTTAGGGGAAGTGTTGAAGTGAAATGTTTATGTTAATCTCTCTGCTGTGTTCTATACCTATGTCTTCGGTTGGTGTCATAAAATAAAATACATGTGTCTTGTTATAGCAACTACATCGTGCATATGCTTTATGTTGTGCCCTTTAGTTCTTTCTTGAAGTTTCTGCAGTATATTTTACTGTATTTATTTGATCCAGTAAATCTTACATGTACAGTAGAGCACATCAGATATTGGACAGGACAATTCAAATACATTTTCATGTTTCCAATAATGAATACATTTTTTCAGCTCTGATTTATAATTAAGTCACTAGCTAGAAAATTACAACTGAAAAAAAAATGTTATTAGTTCTTTCAAATTAATGTGAATCCTGGATTATAATATTGCAGTTAAAAACCTTACATTACCTGCTGTTACAGAAATTTTAATTAGATCAACAATCTTTCACAGAGGAGTAGGTCATCTTCCAAATAAAGTAGATAAAAATAAACAGAACAAAATCTAATAACTATCTCTGATATTTATTATATACAATTGCAGTTCCATGGGCTCCAGCCTGTCTGTTCTGGGCTAGGCTCAACAAGTACATGGGACCTTTCTTGCGGTGGTCAGCTACAGCAGACTGCAGCACTGCTCAGTGGAATGATGAGATGCTTCTGCAGACAGCCGCAAAACGGTATTCACATAGGAGAAAGTGGGCTCATGAGACACTAGTCCAGTATTACCAGGTAATTTATTCATTTACTATAGAAATAAGTCAATGTAATAATCCCAATAAAAGAACAATCAGTATACTATGGTGGAGCTGAACTGATGAATTACCCAAAGCATCCAAGTTCTGGAAAAAAAGAGAGATGGTGACTGCCTAATTGTGAAGCATTATTTTCTTGATTTTTGTGTCAGTCACTTTTTTATGATACTAGAGACAGGGCACAAGCTCAGGCAGGGGAGAGAAATTGACTGTGGTTTTTTGCCCCCTCTCAGAGGAACCCAGACAACATTTTCTATAATTAATTTTGGGAAATCAGATGAGGATTTAAATTCTTTTTCACACATTTGTGAGTTCAAATTGTTTTGTAAGACAGATCTGGTTTTACAATCTGAGAAAAACTTAAGAGCCAAAGAAGAAGGTCCTTTCCAGAAATATTAATAAAATATGTCCCATGAATTGAATATAGTTATTAATTTTGTCATTCATTTTTGCTCTTATATTTTCCTTTTATAAATAACAAGAAATGGTATTAGAATTTTTGTCTATTTTATTAAAATTCTTTTTTTTCAATAGGGCATTTGGTCAGAGAAGGAAAATCCACAACTGGTTGCACATCTTTTAACACAACCTAATAATAGTGATGGATGGTAAGTCATCTAAGAGTAAAATATTTAATGCTTGTAAAGAAAATAAAAAAGTTTTATAGTTAGCATATAAATTTGTCTTACATTGCATGTGAGATATTTTATATGGAGTTTCCATTCTAAAAACAAGTTGTGAGTTTCTGAGTGTTGCCAGTGAAAAGCTGAATGATTTTTTGTATATTTAAATTATCATATTCTGTTACTTACAACTCTCAAACATGTAATGTGCTACTGTGCCACTTTAATGACTGGCTTTGACTTTGGAGTAGAGGGGATGCTCTAGTTTGTATTACAGATAAAATGACAGAAACTCATAATTTATTTCAGAAATGCCTTTGTCCAGAATTTTCATTCCTTTTCCTGCTTGTAGTGAAAATGGTTAATTTTAAACTTTAATGTAGAAGTCCCACTTGACAAAGAGACCTTCAGCTAACAGGAAGTATTTCTGGCATAAAAGTTCCCTCTCACATTTTGTCTGTAAGTGACTCTTGTAAGCAAAATTTATACCATGTTTCCCTTTACACAAATATAGATAATTTTATCTTTTACTGCATAAATAACATTCACATCTCAGTAACCTTCTCTTTAGTCAGTGTCATATGGAATTGTCTATACACACAGTCACTCAACTGTCTAATATCCAGTGAATACTCTTCCCTTATTATGCTCTATGGGTATGATATGTTTTCTACAGTCTGCCCCTTAGTTCATGTTAGTGACAGTGATAAAAAAATCCCATAATTTACCAACAGCATTTTCACACCTTTTAAATAAATTAACCTCGAATTAGCAAAACAAAATTGTGTTTAATTTGCACCACAACTTAACACCCCAGATCTCTCATGAGCTTGAGTCATGTAATATTGAATAAATTTTCTTCTCTCCAAATCTTTCACTTTAAATTGTTTGTTTTTTTATCTCCAGAATGAGGCTTTTACTCTGCAGCAGAGTGTGTGCTCTTTAGAATCTTCTTGGCAGATGAAAACTGTGCTCGACCGTGACTCAAATTCATGCCCTTAATTTCTACAGGCAATGTTCTTGCCATCTGAGCTACACGGATATGACTTGGTATTCACCCTCACAGCTCCAAACAGCTAATCATCTTGATTTATTTTACCTTGCTTCCTCTTAAACTGTACCAAATCAACAATAAAAATTTTGATGTGTTTTTCAGGAACTATTTTGCTTCAGTTCAACTGAGGTTTCTCCCTCCTCCCTTTCTTTGTGTCTCTTCCTTTTCCTTTTGAAAGATTTTGCCTTATTATCTTTCCTGTTTTTGTTTGGGACCCATTGGCCCATAGAGGTTCTTGTCCCAGGTATTTTGTGGTTCCCATAATTTAAAATGTATAATCAGTATTAATATTTCTATATGCAGATTTTAAACATATTTTGAAGAACAGAATATCCTGCCTCAAGAAGCCTACCTCATTTTAATTCTCCACTAACTCATGACATAAATACAGCTGTTAATATGAGAAGTACTTAGGTTTTGGAGGGATGAGATGGGAACCTCACAACTCTTATATTAAGACCTACTCAGTGTTCTCTTTTCCCTAACTTAATTATTGTAAACATTGTCATATTCTTTGTCCCCATTTACTCAAATGTATCTAACTGCTTGTCATGAATTTATTATTCTTAGGGACAGGAAAACTTCACAAAACTGACACTGCAGAAAATATAACCAGTTTTTACAACATGTTATAAAATTTGACATTTTCCCATAAAAAAGTGTTATAAATCTGAGGATGTCCATTTACTAATATTTGTAACTGATAGTTATTGAATATTGAAATTGACTTTTGGTTTTTTTGGTATCAGAATGTTTGCTGGTGGCACTCCTATAGGAACAGTGCCACCACCTGTGTAGATGGTGTCAACTTCTACATTGGTCAGCAGCTGCACTGGTGGTGCCACTGCTCCAATAGGAGTGCCACGACAATGTGCATTGAGACCATCTATGGCAGCATGATTTAATTGCTGACCAATCATAGGTTGTCCATGGGCTATACAAGACCACCATAGCAGCAGCCACCAAGACATTCAGACACAGCTGACAAAAGTGACAGTGGTAATCATTGAAATCTTGAAGTTTGTCCCTAAATTGATGCAACAAGAAGTCAAAGAATACTTATACAAGACTTTTGTTGTGAAAAATTTCAGTCTTTTAAAGCACCATATTTGGTGGTTTTTGTATTTGTATTTGTGTCCTACCTTCAAGCCATTTTTTGTATGCTCTGTTGCACAAAAGTAACACCAAAACTGGTAAACAAGTAACACCTAAATTGGTCATAAAATAAAACAATTTTTCCCCACCCCTACTTATTCTGCATTTCTAATTCTTGACTTACCAGCTTGTTTAAATTCAGTAACTTCCTTAATGCCATCATCTTGTGGGAAATCATTTTTTGCTACATAGCTATCCTACATGTGCATTGAGACCATCTATGGCAGCATGATTTAATTGCTGACCAATCAAAGGTTGTCCATGGGCTATACAAGACCACCATAGCAGCAGCCACCAAGACATTCAGACACAGCTGACAAAAGTGACAGTGGTAATCATTGAAATCTTGAAGTTTGTCCCTAAATTGATGCAACAAGAAGTCAAAGAATACTTATACAAGACTTTTGTTGTGAAAAATTTCAGTCTTTTAAAGCACCATATTTGGTGGTTTTTGTATTTGTATTTGTGTCCTACCTTCAAGCCATTTTTTGTATGCTCTGTTGCACAAAAGTAACACCAAAACTGGTAAACAAGTAACACCTAAATTGGTCATAAAATAAAACAATTTTTCCCCACCCCTACTTATTCTGCATTTCTAATTCTTGACTTACCAGCTTGTTTAAATTCAGTAACTTCCTTAATGCCATCATCTTGTGGGAAATCATTTTTTGCTACATAGCTATCCTACATTAATCAAAAGCTTTCATTCTTATTAATTTCCCTGTACACTTCACTCTGTTCTATAAAAATGGTCCTCACTTAACCTGTTTTATTCACTGCTTATCTACTCTGATTACATCTGCCTTCAAATTATAGTTATTCATTTTTCTTGACAGTTACTCAGTTAGTACAGTCAAGTTGTTGTTGTTGTTGTGGTCTTCAGTCCTGAGACTGGTTTGATGCAGCTCTCCATGCTACTCTATCCTGTGCAAGCTTCTTCATCTCCCAGTACCTACTGCAACCTACATCCTTCTGAATCTGCTTAGTGTATTCATCTCTTGGTCTCCCTCTACGATTTTTACCCTCCACGCTGCCCTCTAATGCTAAATTTGTTATCCCTTGATGCCTCAAAACATGTCCTACCAACCGATCCCTTCTTCTTGTCAAGTTGTGCCACAAACTTCTCTTCTCCCCAATCCTATCCAATACCTCCTCATTAGTTACGTGATCTACCCACCTTATCTTCAGCATTCTTCTGTAGCACCACATTTCGAAAGCTTCTATTCTCTTCTTATCCAAACTAGTTATCGTCCATGTCTCACTTCCATACATGGCTACACTCCATACAAATACTTTCAGAAACGACTTCCTGACACCTAAATCTATACTCGATGTTAACAAATTTCTCTTCTTGAGAAACGCTTTCCTTGCCATTGCCAGTCTACATTTTATATCCTCTCTACTTCGACCATCATCGGTTATTTTACTCCCTAAATAGCAAAACTCCTTTACTACTTTAAGTGTCTCATTTCCTAATCTAATTCCCTCAGCATCACCCGACTTAATTTGACTACATTCCATTATCCTCGTTTTGCTTTTGTTGATGTTCATCTTATATCCTCGTTTCAAGACACTGTCCATTCCGTTCAACTGCTCTTCCAAGTCCTTTGCTGTCTCTGACAGAATTACAATGTCATCGGCGAACCTCAAAGTTTTTACTTCTTCTCCATGAATTTTAATACCTACTCCGAATTTTTCTTTTGTTTCCTTTACTGCTTGCTCAATATACAGATTGAATAACATCGGGGAGAGGCTACAACCCTGTCTCACTCCCTTCCCAACCACTGCTTCCCTTTCATGCCCCTCGACTCTTATAACTGCCATCTGGTTTCTGTACAAATTGTAAATAGCCTTTCGCTCCCTGTATTTTACCCCTGCCACCTTTAGAATTTGAAAGAGAGTATTCCAGTCAACATTGTCAAAAGCTTTCTCTAAGTCTACAAATGCTAGAAACGTAGGTTTGCCTTTTCTTAATCTTTGTTCCAAGATAAGTCGTAAGGTCAGTATTGCCTCACGTGTTCCAACATTTCTACGGAATCCAAACTGATCTTCCCCGAGGTCGGCTTCTACCAGTTTTTCCACTCGTCTGTAAAGAATTCGCGTTAGTATTTTGCAGCTGTGACTTATTAAACTGATAGTTCGGTAATTTTCACATCTGTCAACACCTGCTTTCTTTGGGATTGGAATTATTATATTCTTCTTGAAGTCTGAGGGTATTTCGCCTGTCTCATACATCGTGCTCACCAGATGGTAGAGTTTTGTCATGACTGGCTCTCCCGAGGCCATCAGTAGTTCTAATGGAATGTTGTCTACTCCCGGGGCCTTGTTTCGACTCAGGTCTTTCAGTGCGCTGTCAAACTCTTCACGCAGTATCTTATCTCCCATTTCGTCTTCATCTACATCCTCTTCCATTTCCATAATATTGTCCTCAAGTACATCGCCCTTGTATAAACCCTCTATATACTCCTTCCACCTTTCTGCCTTCCCTTCTTTGCTTAGAACTGGGTTGCCATCTGAGCTCTTGATATTCATACAAGTGGTTCTCTTCTCTCCAAAGGTCTCTTTAATTTTCCTGTAGGCAGTATCTATCTTACCCCTAGTGAGACAGGCCTCTACATCCTTACATTTGTCCTCTAGCCATCCCTGCTTAGCCATTTTGCACTTCCTGTCGATTTCATTATTGAGACGTTTGTATTCCTTTTTGCCTGCTTCATTTACTGCATTTTTATATTTTCTCCTTTCATCAATTAAATTCAATATTTCTTCTGTTACCCAAGGATTTCTATTAGCCCTCGTCTTTTTACCTACTTGCTCGTCTGCTGCCTTCACCACTTCATCCCTCAGAGCTACCCATTCTTCTTCTACTGTATTTCTTTCCCCTATTCCTGTCAATTGTTCCCTTATGCTCTCCCTGAAACTCTGTACAACCTCTGGTTCTTTCAGTTTATCCAGGTCCCATCTCCTTAAATTCCCACCTTTTTGCAGTTTCTTCAGTTTCAATCTGCAGTTCATAACCAATAGATTGTGGTCAGAATCCACATCCGCCCCAGGAAATGTCTTACAATTTAAAACCTGGTTCCTAAATCTCTGTCTTACCATTATATAATCTATCTGAAACCTGTCAGTATCTCCAGGCTTCTTCCATGTATACAGCCTCCTTTCATGATTCTTGAACCAAGTGTTAGCTATGATTAAGTTATGCTCTGTGCAAAATTCTACAAGGCGGCTTCCTCTTTCATTCCTTCCCCCCAATCCATATTCACCTACTATGTTTCCTTCTCTCCCATTTCCTACTGACGAATTCCAGTCACCCATGACTATTAAATTTTCGTCTCCCTTCACTACCTGAATAATTTCTTTTATCTCGTCATACATTTCATCTATTTCTTCATCATCTGCAGAGCTAGTTGGCATATAAACTTGTACTACTGTAGTAGGCATGGGCTTTGTGTGTATCTTGGCCACAATAATGCGTTCACTATGCTGTTTGTAGTAGCTAACCCGCACTCCTATTTTTTTATTCATTATTAAACCTACTCCTGCATTACCCCTATTTGATTTTGTATTTATAACCCTGTAATCACCTGACAGTCAAGTTATATTTGATAATTTTTTTCACAGTTTGATCTGTTTTTTTCTTTTACTCTCCCCCCCCCCACCCCCTCAACATATATGCAATTCAGCAAATACATAAGCTCCTTCGTCTCTATAGCACTTTTAAGAGATGGGAAAGCAAAAGCTTCCAATATTGTTTAAACAACAGTATGGTCAGAATTAAAAATAAAATGAAATTTAATAAAAGCAAATAAATTAATTTCCTGTGGTAGCAACTGTTACATGTTTCTCATCTGTGAAAACTTTTTCAAATCAAGATTTCAGAAGTTGGTAGCATTATTAAAAAGAAAAAAAATGCAGAGTAAAGTTGAAATCCTCTTCACTAATGCCGTTATTTAATCTCAACAACATGGCCAAATCTCTGTGATGAATTATTTACAAATAAATAAAAAATATTTAAACAGTAATATTCAAGCCAAGGAAAAAATTTGGGGCTTTTACCATATTCCTTCATCCACTGAAAGAGAAAAACCTTGAAAAGTATAATTTTTCTCAGCATGTTGCTTTCCTTTTCTTGGCAGCCTTGGAGAAACTATAAATTAAAAACACTTCCTACTAACCATATTGGCAATCTTATTTCATTGTATTGAATCAAAATAAATAAATAAATAAACTCTGAAGCAATTCTCACAGCACTTCACCATTGCTATTCAGTACACTGAGAAATTTTTCTACATGCTTCTCATACTTTGCAGATATCCAGAGACTTTTCATAGTGCATGTACAGAGTCCATGCCTTCTTCTCTTCATCCCTACCTCTGTGTTTGTCTGAGTCAGTACACCTTATCTCAAATGACAACCTTCAATAAGCTCATAGTTGAGGCATTGAGTGATCAGTGCGCACATATATAAGACTGAAAACAGTGCTAAACTTTCAGATAGTGTGGTCACCTGACTGTGAAGGTGCACTGCCATGAAAGTTTAGCATTTTTGTTGTATGTGTATTCTGTCCCATACAACAGTTTCTTAGCAAACGTTAATAATAAATAGTTTACCTCAGAAATATTTACATCATCACTATCAGTCTTTTGTCCACCGTTCATGTTCATTCAGATGAACACTGCCACTACTGCATTTCTGCAGGCGGAATATGTGGTGTAGGTTACCTTGCTTGGAATGGGTAGAGTGGCAGACATGCATGAGGCCGGGAGAGGGAGTGGGGTGGGTCACTAGCAGCTCAGAGGAAGGCAGCCGGTTTGTTGACTGGAAGTGCAGGAGGGTTAGGCACAGTTGTCAGAGCTGGTGGGGTGTGGTTCACACTGAATGGATGTGAATTACGTGCGGCTGACTGGACAGAGGATGGGAATATTGTTGGGAGAGAGGTGGGGACAATGGATCACCAAAGCATGAGAGGAGAATGTCTTGTAAGGATAATGCCCATGTGCATAGTTGAGAGAAGCTGGTGGTGGAGGGAAGGATCCAGATGCCCCAGGTTGTGAAGCAGCCACTGAAATTGAGCATGCTATGCATATTTTGCCACCAGGAGGTCAACTTTGTTCTTGGCAACAGTTTCGTATGCCTATTCAACCTAGTGAACAGCTTGTTGGTAGTCATTCCAACATGGGATATGATCCCTGTGGCAAGGGTTGCTAATGTCATAGGGGTGGACTAGGATGTTGTGTAGGATGGTTTGGTGATGGGACACCACTTTAGGAAGGGTAGGAAGGTTCTTGGGTATGATGCCTCTCACGTCAAGGCACGATGAGGGATAATCAGAGCTCTAATGTTGGATATGGTTATTGTGTGTGTGTGTGTGTGCAGGGGGGGGGGGGGGGCACTCCTTTGTAGCTGACTTGTGCTGGTGGTGGTGGGACAATTGGGCATACATGAGGATATGGCACAGGAAATTTGTTTGTGGACTAGGTTTGGGGGGTAGTGTCTGTCTGTGAAAGCCTTTATGAGACCTTCAGCATACTGGTCAAGATAGTTCTCATCACTGCAGGGACATCAGCCACAGGTGGCCAGACTGTATGAGAGGGATTTTTTGCTGTGAAAGGGATGGAGGTGTCAAAATTCAGGTGGTGAGGTGGTGGTTAGTGGGTTTAACCTGGACAAAGGTGTGAGTGGAGCCATCAGAGAGGTGAAGTTTGGTGTCAGGGGATCACATATTGGTTGAAGACCAGATAAAGCGAATGGGAGAGAAGGTGTTGAGGTTGTGATGGAGTGAGAATAAGGTGCCTTGGCCCTGAGTCCAGATCATGAAGATATTATCAGTGAACCTAAATCAGACTAGGGGTTAGGAGTTTTGGGAGACTAGGAAGGTTACCTCTAGATGCCACATAAATAGGTCAGTGTAGGAAGGTATTATGCCCTATGCCATGGCACAGCCATGGGCATCTGAATGGCTCCCTCCTGCACCATCCTGTTTGTGGGCCATGGGCCATCTAGAGGAAACTTTCCTAAACTCCCACCCCATTGTCTGTTCCAGGTGCACTGATGATATCTCCATGATCTGGACTAAAGAGACAAGACACCCTGTCCTCATTTCTTCACATTATTAACATCATCTTTTCTGTCTACTTTACCTAGTTCTTCTCAACCGACATGCTATGTTCTTTGAGATTGGCCTCTGCCTCTCCAATGGCTCCATCTGCATCTCTTTCCACATTAAACCCATTAACCACCATCTCACCACCTGCATTTTGACAGTTGCCATCCTTTTCATGCAAGAAAATCCCACTCACACAGTCTAGCTACCTATGGAGGACATACCTACAGCAACAATAACTATCTTTCCCAAGAGACATCCTACCTAAGATTTTCCCACTCCTCCTAAAGTGGTGTTCCATCACTCACCCAACTTACACAACCCTTGCCACAGGGATCACATCCCTGTGAAGATGCACGTGCAAGACCTAACCAATCCACCCACCCAGCACACCCTACTCCAGTCTGTTACAGGGTTATCCTACCCCATCAGAGGCTGGGCCACCTGTGAAAGAAGCCTTCTTCTATACCAGCTCTGCCGCAAACACTGCACAGTTGTTTATGCTGGAATGACTACCAACCAGCTGCCCACTAGGTTGAATGGCCATCACCAAACTGTTGCCAAGAACAGCCACCCCTCCCACCCACATTCCTAGATGGCAAATGTGCTGCCTCCCTCTGAGCTGCTAGCCACCCACTCACACTCCATCTCCCTGCCTTGTGCATGTCTTCACATTTCACCCACCCCATCTGACACAAACCACACCACAACATAGTCCACCTGCTGAAATGCAGTACTGGCAGTTTTCATCCAGCCAGCACCACGTAGGGGCATGGGTGTGTGTATGTGTGTTTGTGTGCTTTACTCTATCCCAAAAAAGGATTATTCAGAAAGCTAGCAAATTTTCTATTTTTGTGTCTGTGCCTGTTGGTGACTCATTGCTTCTACCTTTCAGTGAATGGACTCCATTAACACAAAAGTATTATAACCTTAAGTGATGCCACTCAAAATGTCATGTCGCTGCTACTCACCTGTCATTTTGCCACCTAGCCTACATTCCATGTTCGTTCGGCTCCATCACATATATTGTTATCTTTGATCGTCAGAGCACATCTTCAGTAGTTGAACCAAAATGTCAATTTTTATGGGTTATTTAGCCTACCCACATCTGTGTTCACAAGTAATATAAAATAATAATATATCTTAGAATCAAATAAATAGATTGAACAAGATTAAATATATCTGTGCAAATGGTCTTTTGCTACTCATTGACTTTTTAATCTGTTTTTACATTGTATTAGTCATCCATAGTAAATGCACACAAGTAATACAAGATATAATCACAAAAAATACTCTTAGAAAATTAACCGAATTCAGCTAATTCATATGACAACATATGTTCATTAACACCAAGAGGATTAATATTAAAACAAATTGTTAATATCCATTGCAAACAAACCTCATTTTCTGTTATTCCAACTGCAAGCCAAAGTTAAAATAATCGCACACCTGTGCTGACAAAACTATTTCAGTTTACAAGACTCAAATGCTGGACATTTTAATAGTGAGCTGTATGACAGAATTTCACAATAAACACAGACTAAAGTTTTGGAAAAAAACGAGATTTTGTCTATGGAGTGTGTGATTGATTATTTTGTAAAAAGTGTTTTATTTGTTTATAGATGCAATCACATTTATGACACAGTCATAATCGGTTTCTGCCATACAGTGACCATCTTCAGATTCTAAAGGCGGCCTACACTGAACACACGTTCATGCGTTGTCATTTTTACAGACTAAAGTTTCAGGAATTTGATGGTTTGACATGGGGAACAGACTAGAAACAACATTCAATCAAAATCATAATTGAGGTTGAGAGATCATAAAGTAATGTTAATAATGTAATAATAGTAATAACAATATTAATTTTCCAGTGCATTCCATTGTACGTGAAACTATAATAAAGAAAACAAGTGTAATATTGGAGAAGAGGGAGAGCAGAGGAGATAAATGTTTCCAAGTAAGAGAAGAAAAGGACACTTTCAGGAATAAAACTAAGACATTAAAAAATTCAAAGCTGAGGTTGTATGAGTGCTAGTGATGAGAGAAATTCAACAAAGCACCCAAGTTGAAAGTAGTTTATTTCTACATATAAGGGCAAACAGCATAATATTCCATTAAGATTTGGTGACTGTTATATGTAAACATTTCCAAATTTAATTATTTATTCCTCACTTTGTCATTTTTTCCATTTTCACAGCTATAATGATCGGAAGTTGGAGGAATTACCATATCAGCTGTACAAAGTGAAAGGTTCCATAAAGGAAGAATTCTTATTAAATGATAAATGGCTTTATGACAAACTGTGTGGTTCTGACGCTCATCAGGTAGGAACATATTTTGAATATAATTAAAATTGTATATTGCAAGAACAGAGAAGCTAGACTTTTGTCGTAAGAAATACTTGTTATGAAATAATCCAGATATCAAGCAGTTTCTCCTCATTCACCATAAAAAGTTTTGCTTGAAATGTATGTGATTTCTGTGCTATACAGGAATCCAAGAGTTGTCATTGTGAGACCAAGAATTCCACATTGTGTCAACAACATGAACTTTCACAAAAATTTTATCATAATTTTACATAAAACCAGTACATATGTTGAAATGCTTTATGAGAACAATGGCACAGGCAAACATCAAAGCTTTAATTTCCTCTTGCTGAATTTCAGTTTGCTTTCCAAATTTCTGTCAAAAGCTTTCTCTAAATCTACAAACTGTATAAACATACGTTTGTCTTCCTTCAGTATATCATCCGAAATAAGTGATAGTGTCAGTATTTCCTCGTGTGTTTGTAAATTTCTCTGGAACCTAGCCTAATCTTCCCTGATGTTGGCTATTATCAATTTTTTTCGTTCTTTCGTAAATAATTCATGTCTGAATTTTGTGGATATGATTTATTAAACTAATGATTCAGTAATATGCACATTTGTTAGTACCTGCCTTTTTTGCAATTGGAATCATTACATTCTTCTTAAAATCTGATGGTATTTCTCCTGTCCCATATATCTTGGGTATGAGATGGAATGGCTGGCTCTCCCAGTAATCTCATAATTCTGAAAGAATGACATCTAGTCTAAATGCCATGTTTCAACTTAGCTCTTTCAGTGCTCTATCAAATTCTTTTCTCATTATGACACCACTCATCTCTTCATCATCTATTTCCATTTATATCTCCATAATATTGTTTTGATATTTCTGCTTTGTATAGTCTTTTTATATACCAGGAAGTTAAAATTAAACTTTCCCTATTTAACACATTATAACACAGAAACTAATTACAGTATTTGTTCCAAACTTCATAGCATTAATGTCAAGGACATGAGGAAGAGAAATAATGCAGAATCAGTTCAATGAAATACTTTTAATGTACTGCTATGGTACATCATACCACTACATACCAGTACCATTACAGCTACAAAAGGGGCTCAATATGATGCCCATCAGTGTTCAGAAGAGTCTGAAAGTGCAGGATTGCATTCTGCACAGCAGAACGAAGCATGTCCGTATGTATGCTGGCTACCCCTCCTGACATGCTACACTTCAGATCAGCACATGTGTGAATGTTCCCCTGGTAAACCCTGCCCTTCAGGTAGCCCCACAACCAGAAATCACAGGGAGTGATTGTGCTGGCCAAGTATTTGGAAACTATCAGCTGATAATTCAATCATTTCCAAATGTGTTTTGGAGAAGCAGGTGAACTTCATGAGCGATGTGCGGTAGGGCCCCATCTTGCATGAAAACTGTTGAGTTCAATGTGTCTCTCTCCTGTAGGGTGGGTATGACATGCTGGCAAAGCATATCACAGTAATGTTGGCCAATCACACTGCAGTCTTTCGTCCTTGAGGGCCACCCTGTCCATAGGATAGTCCAGGGCCAGCCCTTATTAATTTCAATCCTTGCGAGAAAGTGGAGAGTGAAGTCAACATGTCATTGTGCATCCTGTAGTGCAAGCTGCTCTACAATATGGATCTTGTACAGATAACATTTGAGAATTGTTCTAAGCACATTCTGTTCAGTGGACCATGGGATGTTCAACTGTTGTGACACAGCATGCACACTGCCTGACAATCGGGAATTCCATGCAGCATTGTCTGTCATAGCAACAGCGATTTCATCAACCACCTGTGGCACAATCAGTCATCAGCCTCTTCCCAAAGCGACACCCAGTTCTCCAGTTGATTTGAACTCCTTCAACATGCTCCGCATAGCAGGTGGAGAAAGAGGACCCTTCTGTAATCCTTTCAGCTGGCAATATTCTCGAAGTGCAGCAGCAGCATTATAGTTGTTTTGATAATAGAGTTTTACCAATAATGCCCGGCTCCTTTCATCCAAGCTCATGTTGACACATTAACATGCGCGGTGCAACTGGTGAGATGTGTGAGACTATGAATTACGATAAGTGATCACGGCACCTGGTGGCCATAGTTGGAACTAGATGATGGCGCTGTGATACATGGAAATCATGCACTTCATACTCTGGGCATTAATGCTACCAAGTTCGGAACTCGTAAGGTAATTAGTTTCCCTGTTATAATGTCTCAAACAGGAAAGTTTAATTATAACCACCTGGTATATAACTTCCAACCTTAATCCTTCCCTTCTTTGCTTAGTACTGGCTTGCCATCTGAGGTCTTAACATTTCAAACAGATGCTTCTCTTTTCTCCACAGGTCTCCTTAATTATTCTGTAGGTGGCGTCCATCTTTCATATAATCATGTATGCTTCTAGCTTGCATTTTGTCTCTAGCCATTTCTGCTTTGCCATTTTGCACTTGCCCTCAATCTCACTTGTTTAAATATCTGTATTCCCTTTTGCCTGTTTCATTTGCTCAATTTTTATACTTTCTCCTTTCCTCATTGGGCAATATTCTGTGTTATCTGTGGATTTCTATGAAGCATTGTGTTATTGCTCATTTGATCCTCTTCTCCCTTCATTACTTTGTCTTTCAAAGCTACCCATTTGTCTTATATTAATTTCCCCCAATTCAGTCAAAATTCTTGCCTAATGCACCCTTTAAATCTCTCAACAACCTCTGGTTCTTTCAATTTATCCAGGTTCCATCTCCTTACCTTTTTGAAATTTCTTTAGATTTAATCTGTAATTCATAATTAGGTCATAGAGCACAGTTGCCCGTATGAATATTTTGCAGTTTAGAATTTGATTTGAAATCTGCCGTACCATTATGTTAGCCGTTGTAACCTCCATGTGTCTTCAGGCCTCTTTGACATACATAGCCCACTTTCATGGTTCTTAAACCACTTATTGTCAATAATTGAATTGTGGTCTCTGCAAATTTGTGTCAGGTGGCTTCTCCTTTTACTCCTTTCCCCCTGCCCAAGTTGTGCTATTTTCCCTTCTCTTCCTTGTCTTACTGTGACATTCCAGTCTCCATCACAAGTAAATTTTCATCTTTTGTAACTATCTGAATAATTTTTTATCTCACCATACAGTCTTTCAATCTCTTCATCCTCTGCAGATCTAGCAAAAATATAAAGATGTACTACTGTGGTGAATGTTGACTATATATGTTGGCAATGACAATGCATTCACTACACTGTTCACTTCCATCACTTTAGAGAATTTAAACATGGTCAAAGTAGACTGTAATCTGTACACAGATTACAGCCTACTTGGATTATGTTTTCATTCTCAGAACACACTGAGGCTATGGCCCCCCCCCCCCCTCCCCAAAAAAAAAAAAAAAAAAAAAAAAATAAAACATTTTAAAATGCTATCCATCTCTGTTTTCAAATTTTCTAATCTATTTCCCCAATGAAGGGATCTAAAAAACATCATGTAGCTGGCGTTCACAGTCAGGTAAAATTGTGTAAATCACATTGTTGTCACCTTTTAACTGTAAAATTACTGATTTGTACAACCCAATGTTGCAATTTTTGTTGTTTTGTCATTATCAAGTAGAGATAATTGTGCTTTGTCGTATGTCAAAATATAAAAATCATCTGACACACCTGCACATCATCACATCCTTAAAGTCTTTAATTTTAGCATTGTTAACATTTTTTATATGAGTCACATCAAATCACTACTCGTGTAACTTGTGCCAACTCCTTTTTTGTTGAAATTTAATATTGTGTGTGTTTTTCAAGGATTTCTATGGCCTTACGTTATTCCTTTGAGTTGTACATAGGCCTACACTGAAACACAATTACTTGCACTTGATAATGGCCACATGGTCAAAATTTCAATAGTGGCTTGTGCAAATAAATAATTTTGCAGTGTATATGTGACCACAATGTCATTTATAAAGGAATGGTTTAACAGTCCACACTCTAACCCACAGAATGGTAGTTTTGTTTTAACTAATGATAACATTCTCCTGAATTATTTCTGCCCAGAGATATGAATGGAGGAGTATTTTGCTTCTGGAATATTTTATCACAGAGAGTGCAATCATCAGTAAGCCATGCAGCAGAACTGCATGTCCTCAGGAAATATAATGGCTGTAGTTTCCCTAGTTTTCAGCTGTTCACAGTACCAACATAATGAGACTATGTTGACTAATTTTCATCTCATAATGATAGACATTCAGAATTTGAATCAGTCACACATGGTACGAGGTGCATTCAAGTTCTAAGGCCTCCGATTTTTTTTCTCCGGACTGGAAAGAGATAGAAACATGCGCATTGTTTTAAAATGAGGCCGCGTTCATTGTCAATACGTCTCAGAGATGGCAGCACCATACGGCAGATGGAATTTTACCGCCAGCGGCGAGAATGAGAACTGTTTTAAATACTTAAAATGGCGACGTTTTACTTACTTGAACAGCGTGCAATCATTCGTTTTCTGAATTTCCGTGGTTTGAAACCAATTGAAATTCATCGACTGTTGAAGGAGACATGTGGTGATGGAGTTATGGATGTGTCAAAATTGTGTTCGTGGGTGCGACAGTTTAATGAAGGCAGAACATCGTGTGACAACAAACCGAAACAACCTCAGGCTCGCACAAGCCAGTCTGACGACATGATCGAGAAAGTGGAGAGACTTGATTTGGGGGATCGCCGAATGACTGTTGAACAGATCACCTCCAGAGTTGGCATTTCTGTGGGTTCTGTGCACACAATCCTGCATGACGACCTGAAAATGCGAAAAGTGTCATCCAGGTGGGTGCCACAAATGCTGACGGATGACCACATGGCTGCCCATGTGGCATGTTGCCAAGCAATGTTGACGCGCAACGACAGCATGAATGGGACTTTCTTTTCGTCACTTGTGACAATGGATGAGACGTGGATGCCATTTTTCAATCCAGAAACAAAGCGCCAGTCAGCTCAATGGAAGCACACAGATTCACCGCCACCAAAAAAATTTCGGGTAACCGCCAGTGCTGAAAAAATGATGGTGTCCATGTTCTGGGACAGCGAGGGCATAATCCTTACCCATTGCGTTCCAAAGGGCACTACGGTAACAGGTGCATCCTACGAAAATGTTTTGAAGAACAAATTCCTTCCTGCACTGCAACAAAAACGTCCGGGAAGGGCTGCGCGTGTGCTGTTTCACCAAGACAACGCACCCGCACATCGAGCTAACGTTACGCAACAGTTTCTTCGTCATAACAACTTTGAAGTGATTCCTCGTGCTCGCTACTCACCTGACCTGGCTCCTAGTGACTTTTGGCTTTTTCCAACAATGAAAGACACTCTCCGTCGCCGCACATTCACCAGCTGTGCTGCTATTGCCTCAACGATTTTCCAGTGATCAAAACAGACTCCTAAAGAAGCCTTCGCCGCTGCCATGGAATCATGGCGTCAGTGTTGTGAAAAATGTGTACGTCTGCAGGGCGATTACGTCGAGAAGTAACGCCAGTTTCATCGATTTCGGGTGAGTAGTTAATTAGAAAAAAAATCGGAGGCCTTAGAACTTGAATGCACCTCGTAAATGATTTGTTGTTTAATATATCAGTTAATTATCTTCCTCTTGCTCTACCACAAGATGCAAATTCTCAGCATTTTCTAGAAACAAGCAAAGAAACAAAAAATAGTCATAGTGTTCATAGTGAAAGGATAACTAATGGAATATTTGAAAATACCATCAGATTATTCACATGGTGTCATTCAAGCACAGAACAATTGCTAGACTCTGATGGCGACATTACTGGATACAGGGTGCACTTCTGCCCATCTTCTCCTCATAAAATTTCTCTAACAAAAACCAGTACCGTCAAACGGGGTGATTTCTGATGGTTCTGTTGTTATTTTGATTGTATCTTTCATATATATTGTTAGATTAAATTGATTGTTTTGGAAGTGGAAGGTATACATGTAATGAATAAAATATCCCAGAGCCAGAAAGTGTATGTGTAGGTATATTTATCTGAGGCTGTTAAATAAAGTGTCTGAAGTCACCCCATGGATTGGGGTGATTTTGGACACGTGTTTTTTAAATCTCTGTCTGAAGTTACAGTATATAGAGGGAGAATTCGGACAGTTACTGCCTTTTCTTAAATTATACATGCTTTTTATTTGATTTTGGTGACATTTTACACATTTTAAGGTAGCCCTTTGTTACGAGTAAGTGATATAGGATGATATAATGAATTTTATATATTACAGA
This sequence comes from Schistocerca nitens, assembly GCF_023898315.1. Classification (NCBI taxonomy): domain Eukaryota; kingdom Metazoa; phylum Arthropoda; class Insecta; order Orthoptera; family Acrididae; genus Schistocerca; species Schistocerca nitens. Next base: position 365,750,119 of record NC_064620.1, on the reverse strand, counting down.
TAAGTTTTTATTTTGCAAGAATTTAAATAAAATTTTTTTAGAGCTCTTAACTGAAATATTAGAAACAGACAGAAACAAACAAAGTAATTTAACTAAAAGGTCAAAACAATTTTTCTCGCTCATCATTCTAAATTAAGCTGCAAACACTTTAAATAAATGATTGTCTTTGAGTCTAAAGCTCATTTTCTTGAAAAATGAACATTCCTCTCTTCTCAACTGGTGTCGGAAGTATTCTCGAAATTTGCAATTTTGGTATTGTGTCTTCATCGGGGACATAAGGAAACACAAATATGTTTTTACTGTTCTCGTGTGGGTGCAAGAATTTCACACTTACTTCTGTAGCACCAACATTTGTGGCCACTCCAACATACTTCCTTGTTTGCTCCTTGTTTCCACGTTTATATTTGTGCTCTGCAACAAGAAAAGCCTGTTCTTTCAGCAGTAAAACTTTATTGGATGATGTGTCGTTTTCACTTTCACTACTGCTAGAAGCACTGTCACTTTTTTCAGCACTGTTTTCGTTTCCTTGAAAATCTCGGCCAGTGATTGATTTTTCAGGTTGAACGTCTAGATTTTGGCGGCGTTGGGAGCTACCAAGCTTATTTGGAGGATAATGAATTTCTTTGAGCATTTCTTCAAAAATGGAAGACCATGCGTCTGTGCTGCTTTGCTGGCTACCCTTATTATCAGGCAATTTTCGTAAGACATGGCCTGAATCAAAAGGGATTAGGCCCGTGGTGCGAAATCCACCCTTTATGTTTTCCTTGGAGTTTGCTGAAATCTTAGTCAGTGTCTGCTTCAGAAGAGATGGGAAGGCATCCCTGGAAATGGTCCCACGAGTGTGTTTCTTCCAGTCAGTCAACACAGTTCGCCAAGCTGCTTTCATTGGCTTGAAGAAGCTTACATCAAGCGGTTGGAGGAGGTGCATGCTATTGGGGGGAAGAAGAAGGAATGAAATACTGTTCCGCTCACATTCTTCAATAATACGTAAAGACATGTGACTGGATAAGTTGTCTCCAATCATGACAGTTGGCCCATTTTGACTCTTCAAATAGGGCAAAGCGATTGTCAAGAACCAGTCTTCAAATACAAATCATCCACTTTTGGTTCCTATTGAAATGGGTTCCTTGTGGTCCACCTTCTTGCCACGTGTCCCACAAATGCTCTGATTTGTAAAGGACATATGGAGGAAGCAGTTTACCATTAACACTAGCTGCCATCATTATTGAGACACTAGATTTTGATGAGTCAATCACTTTTCTAGCATGCTTACTCCCTCGTTTCGTAATTAATCTGCTGCTTGCCTGGATCATCTGACATGTTGGTTTCATCGTAGTTGATCATGTTGCTAGGTGGGAGATTTTCCAGCTTTGCCTTGATATTGGAGAAAAACATCTTAACAGTCTCTTTGTTCACTTCAGCAGAAGCTCATTTAATATTTTCGCTTAAGCGAACAGAAAGATCTTCTGACTGTTGTTTGAGGAATAAATGTGCCCATTCTTCTCCTGGCAAATTATTACGAAATTTCTTCTCTTTTTGGCCAGATTTATTAAGGTAGCCTTTAACTAAATAACTAATATCCAATTTAGTGAAGGGAAATCCCCAATGTGCAGCCCTCAAGATGCCTTGCTTCAACATTTCTTCTTCTTGTTCTTCATTTAGCACCGGCTGTCCTCCCATTTTTTTCGGATGTGTTTCCTGCATTTTATTTTGTAGGGTTGATTTAGGTATACCATACAAATCACATGCTTTTCTGTATGATAATTTACCACTCTGAATATCACGAACAGCATTATCTAAAAGTTCTGGGTCATAATTACACCGTACTGTAGCACCTCTCCTGCTCTTATACGTTCATGGCATTGTCTGAAATCACCCATACAGTACACAGTTTTACAAAAACTGCCATTATTTTATAACCTTGCATGAGAAACTCGACAAAATTGTACAGAAATTGTCTCAATGCTGTTAGCTACTGGGTGTGTCGACAATTATGCTTACAATAACTTCCCACTCGGCGCAACAATAGAAAGTTTCCACTTTATGATGATGCATGGATATTTAACACTGAGACTGTTCATCAATTATTCACATAGGGAAACAATTGATACAAAATAAAAGTTGTAGAAAGCGATAAATGTAATCTCTCGCTTAAAATAACTGGCACACGGATGTTAAAATAAGCAACTCTTTGTTTCTATGCAATGGCAAAGAGCAAATAAGCCATACTGTCCGAATTTGCCCCCGTGTCTGAAATCACCCCATTTGACGGTAACTCCCAAAAATAGCACTACTTCACCTTAAAGAAATATTATATATCTAAGTAGTAGTATTTGTCATGAATGACAGTAAGCTCAGTAATAGAGCATTTGTCCTCAGGTTCAGAGTAAAACCAGTCTCCAAAAATATTTCCTTTCAAGTAGCTGTTTTGTGGTCACAGGTGCTGGAAGATTTTGCTTTGGAAGAATCTAACCCAGAAACATGGGATGTGGAGCTAGAATTGCTGCAGCAGTGCCTACAAGAGTGTGGTTCTGCACTTCTGTATGATGGAAGACAAATGTACTCACAACTGTTGTGGAGGTTGCAGAACCAAATAACCAGTAAAGGCGAAGTTGGGATGCCGCACCTTTCAAACCTTCTGCAGATTTGTCGAGATCCTCCTGTTCCATCATTACTTCCTGTCAGCAATGAAGGCTTATTGTCTGAAGAAGAAGAACAATGTTCAGACACTTGCATTGACTTGATTGCACGCCTTGGAAACTGTGCAGATTTTGTAGCCACGGTGAGTATTTGAGACTAGTTTCTGTTATTTCTTCTTTCTTTTTCAGAGAACTACATCACCAGGAATCACCTAGTATGATGTAGTACACTTTGTATAATAAAATCAATGTTTTGAGATGTTAGAACAAAAACAAAAATACAAATATCTTCCTTCAACTCAGTTGTACCACAGTGTTTTACATGCAGCAAATTGTGACAGTTTTCTCATTAGTCCATTTTGACAGTAAGTCCAAGTTATTTGGTGAAAGATATGTGATCAATGAAACATATATATTATAGGATTTCTAAATCTGATTATTTTGTCAGAACAGATCTGGAATTAGACTATTCAGTGCCAGTAGCATTTGAATAATTTTACTTAGTCCTCTTTCTGTTAATATACCATACTTTAAATAAATGCAAATCAAACTCTTCAGATATATCATCTATGGAACATAGTACAGTATGTGTGAGGTGGGCAGGGAATTTTAGTGGAGAAACGAAAACTGCTGCTTGGACAATGTGAAAGTTAAAAATAAAAGTATTTCTTCTAAATGTAGGAATCATTTTAAATAAGAGAGTCAATTTTATTGCATCACTGCCAGAAACTGAACAATCAGTAGCTATTTTTACAGATGTGTTATGTGTAACACAACATCATTTGAAATTGAGCAACACTACTGAATGGATAAAAATTAATATCGTATTATTGTATGAAAGGGAGATTGGCTGTACACGCTTGAAGTGGAATAAAGTATCAGGCCCTAGACCTAAATAGTTCACTCTTTCAATGATGTACTTCAGTACTAGACTTGGAAATGTACAAAATGGTACTTCTAACCATGTACATGCCCCTGCTAGGAATATTTACATCCACAAAATAGTAAAACTAATTGCCAACACATTGTATGTCTTGATTTTGTCTCTAATAGTACTGAAAGAGGACATCTAGAGTTCTTGACATCTCCATAGTCACGTTCCTAACAAGAGTAGAAGGCCGTAATGCAACAGTAATTAGAAATAAATTTTCTAAATCCAGCTGTTTTCTTTGAAATGAATGTGAGCCTAACAATAAACTATTTTCCTGACACTGGCGGTCAAACGACAGCAGTAAAGCATCCTCATCATTCAGCTGTAGCTAAGAAGACTACAGTTTCATATAATTATAAATGCTAGTTTGTTTCTGAGATCATTAGCATCACTAGCCAGAGAAAATGATTCTCAGTCTTATCTCTGATGGTTGAAGCAGTTCAGTTTACTCTGTGACTCAAGTGTGTTATGTCATGTATCCTTGTATGAATCAATTTTCTATGAAATAAAGTGTATTGTGTACTCCATACCACTGTATCAACTGTCATTCGCTATCACTATGTACCAGAGTTCCACATTGGTGACTCTGAACTTTGAGTGAATCCTAAAATAATGCAAATTCACATTGTGACAATTTGGCTATCATACCCACATTGTGTTATGCTGATCAAGAATTTTGTCATCTCTTGTGCCCCTTGCTATCAATAGACATGAACAGTGCTTTGAATGGTGTGCAAGTGTTTAAAAGTGACAGTGACATACATGCAGCATGATGGGCCATGCCATCCGTCCTCTGATCCATGCAGCTGCCTGCATTACTGGCCACTGCCCACCCACAATTCTCCCCGTGCTGCGCAGCCATATTCCAACCGCATTATCAAACTGCTTCATGACTCATACTACTGCTATTCTGTACAGACAACCCACACCTTTGGTTCGTGATTGTCAAAAGCATGTTTGCTTCCAACACCATTCTCACAGATGACACGAAGTGTGGCACTCTACTCAACCACCATGGCATCCATGCTGATGTTATCTATGACATCATCCTGGCAACACTGTCTACGGAGAAATATGAGACCACCATAATGGCACTCTTACAATGCTTCTCCTGGACTCCCGAAGAGCAACCACTCCAGGTACTTTACAACGAACATTTTCAGGATGGGTCCTCCTCTGAACTGTTTCAGCATCTTTGCATTAAAATAGACCCATGCATCATGCCTGATGAGGTCCTGTGGACAATATGGATCATTAAGCTTCCATCTCAGGTGCAGATGACTTTACTCGCCACTAGTAACGAGTCTCTCGGTTCCTGCATGTCCCTGGCCGACTGCTTTTTCACCGTTTCTCAACATAGGCGCAGCATCAACAAGGCTCCCAACAATGGTATGGATACACATGCTGCACTGTCACGCATGCGACCTCCTGCAGCCACTGACAATCGCTGAGTACTTCTGGCTCTACCCAAAGCTGACATCACTGTGGCCACCACCCTCTGTGTGTGTGAAACAAACTCAGCTTCAGCTGTCGATCCTGGTACATCGGCCGCCATGCATGCACAGTCTCACCACTGTTGGCACCAAGCCCACTTTGACGACACTGCGTCTCTGTCGTCAACCTCATGCATTCCCAAAACACACCTGACAGCCTGCAAGAGGTGCCCTAAGCATGCATGAACAATGCATAAGCCACCTTGATATACACAAAGTTGGCACCTGTCCACCAGCTTCCGATGTTGCTCCAAGCACCGTCTGTATGTCCTCAACCGCATCAGGACTATGTTTCCTAGTCGACACCAGATTGCAGGTAAGCAAACATCTCACACACCTGCCTACACCTGAAGACTGTCTCTTCACTTGACAGCTGCTAACAGCTCTCATATCACTGTTAGGTGTATCCAGACACAGACTCTAGACCTCGGCTACAGCATGCCCTTCATGTGTGCTGATTTCCAACAGGTCTTTCCCCTTGTGCCCTTACTTTATGCAAACGAACTCACCTACACGCCTCTTGACAGTACCACATCCCTGCCATGACAACACGATGACGCCAACGTTCCTTCACCCTCAACTCGTGCAATAGTACATACTATAATGTGTGGATTGCACTGGCTGCTTACTGCATTTCTGTTAACAGCATATAGACGTGCAAGAGACACTTGCTCACCTCTGCCAGGACAACATGTCCCTAAACAGTCGCTTTCAAACAGCATGGGCAGATCTCACAGAGGTCCGCTCCACCCTCGAGCACCTCCGCTCCTCACATATTTATTGCCTATGCTTACGGACCTGAACCTGTCACCCAACACCTCAAGTCAACTCATGCTGTGCTTGTGCTACGACCACTCACCTTCGTCGCCTCTGCACCTCTGCTGGACAATGCCTGCTCACAGTACGTCACTGTCCACACCAAACCAGCACCTGCACCCAGTGCTACCTATCACGCTGCAAACAAACTGCCGCAGCTCGTCAACCATGCCACACACATGCATGCACCAGCATCACCCAGGCATCCTAGCTCGAGTCTGCAGCTGCAATCTAATACTGCTGCCTCAGAGGCCAAGCCAATGCCTGCACATGGCACTGCATACTGCGCTGTTTCCGAACTTCCACAGCTCGCTGGCTGCGCCACCCATGCACAGACTACCACCTTGCTCGGGCAACCCACCTCCAGCCTACAGCTGACATCCAACATCATTTCTGTTGCTCAGGACACCGACTCAATGTGACCCACACTGAAAAACTCTCAAGCAGTGGCTCTCCCACCGTATGATCTTTTTATCTTGTCTGACATCAACTACAGCACAGTGTACCTTATCAACACTACACCCAGCCTGTCAGTTAGTCAGCACCCCAGATGTCTACCCCCTGACCACCACCACACAGCGAAGGCAGTGGTGGACAGGATGTTACAAGCTGGAATCATACGCCTGTAAAAGTTCGGCCTGACCCATCCGTCTCAACCCTAATAAGTACGGCTTGGCCAGATTTAGTGGGGACTATCGTGCCTTGAATGCATGCACAATCGTGGACAATTATGCTGTCCCTAATATTCAAGACTTCATACACTTCCTTGTCAACACTGAAGTGTTCAGTATAATTGATTGTAAGAATGCATATCTGCAGATAATGATGTACAAAGGTGACATTCACATAACCACACCTTTTGGATTGTTTGAGTTCCTTTTTATCCCTTATGGACTAAAAACGCTGAAAAAACCTTGAAACACTTTATAGGCAGCCTGCTTTTTAAATTTTCTTTCTGTTATGCATATCTGGGCAATATCCTCATTTTTTTTCCAGATGTAGACTCACACTCTGCCCACCTTGAACAAGTTCTTAGCGCCCCCAAAGCCAATGGTTTAGTGATTAACACTGACAAATGTTAACTCTGTCAGGTGCAAGTCATATTCTTGGGCCACATCTTTAATACTTCTGGCATCCGCCCATTTCCAGAGCACACAAAGCTGATTTGTAATCTACCACCACCATCCAACTACCACGAATTCCACCGTTTCCTCAGGATGGCCAGTTTCTATCTCCTTCACTTGCCCCATGTTGCTGCCCTGCAGGAACCCTTAACATAAGCCCTCAGAGGTAAAAATACAATGGATCACAGGATGCTCACATGGACCACAGACATGTAGCGCACCTTCCAAGCGATCAACAGTGATCTGGTTCAGGCAGCCACCTTACCTCACCGAATTCCAGGTGCTCACACATCCGTCACTGCTCACACTAGTGATTTAGTGATAGGACCATCCTTCAGCAACAGCACCAGTCAACACTTGCATTTCTTCTCTCATAAACTGACTGAGGCACAGTGCACTTGGTCAGCTTACTACCAGGAGCTACTGGTCATTTATGAGGCCATGTGGTATTTCAGGGAACATATTGAAGAATGCCTCCTAGTCATTTACATGGACCATGTAAATGGTGCAATCTGTAGCTCACCCAGGGATGAGTTTCTCTGCTGTTACTGTCGCCTCAAATACATCGCACAATTCGCTGTGAACGTCCATTGTATGAAAGGTGCAGACAACATAGTCACTGACTGCCAGTAAGGCATTGGTGCCATTGTGGCCATGATTGAATTTGACAAGCTCACACAGGCTCAGCAGGACAACCCTCAGCTACAGGACCTCTTAAACAATGCCTCCTCTACCCTCATCATTGAGCCAAAGTTTATCTCCGACACACCCCTGGCACACACATGCCTGCTCATCACACAACAATTCCACAGAATTATTTTTCAGCTGTTTCACAACCTTGACCACCCCACTGTCAAACCTACTACTTGCCTAATAACTGATAGATACATTTGGCCCATGTTTAGCTATGAACTAGGGCCTGTGTACCATGACAGCAATGTAAAACCATCTGGAACACTCAGTCTCCACTAGGCACCTTCCAGATACCAAAGGGATACTTCCAACACATTCATGTGGATATGGTTGCCTCCTTCCCTCATCTGGCAACTATTGCTATCTCCTCCCAATTTATGACCAGGCACTGGGTAGAGGCTACTGCCATCCAAGATATCAGTGCTGAAACAGTTGCCACAGCTCTCATATCTAACTGGTTTGTGCATTTTGGCTGCCCTCCCTCCATAGCCACATTAGCAAGGTAGGCAATTTTGAGTCCTTGCTGTTTGCCAATCTCTGTAAACTATGCGGCATTTCTTGTTATCGAACCATCACCTGCCACCCTCAAGCTAATGGGCTTGTCAAGAGGCAGTGTTGCACCCTAAAAGTCATTCCTATGTCCCATGGGGGTGGCTGGTGCATGGTGCATAACCAAGACCTCCAAGACCTCAATTCCTCACTAGCCGAGATTTTACGTGGCAAGACACTATCCCTCCCCAGTGATTTCATCCAGTGATTTTATCTCTTGTGACTGCACCCCCGCCCCCGTCCCCACCCATGCTAGCCTTGATTCCCACCATGGTTGACTGCATCTGGCGTCACACTGGCAACCTTCAAGTTCCTCCCCTTCCCTCCATACCCCTCCTAAAATTATGCTCCAAAGACCTAGCCATGTGTGAATACATCATAACCTTGTGATGATACCATCTGCCCCCACACTCCAGCACTTATTCTCAGGCCCACATAGAGTTCTTCGACATGGCTCCAACACCTATGACATTCTGCCTAATAGCAAGCAATTCAGAGTCTCTCCATCAGCTGACTGAAACCTGCTTGGTATTGCTTCAACAAGCCCCCTGATAGGGACTCTACCATCACAATGTACCATCACAATGGCTTTCCCCCCTACTCCTGACCCTTCTCCCCTTGGGACTGTGTCCCATCCTTTCCAAACACTAGACATCTGCTGCTTCTGCCCTGAGGATCTTAGCCTCATGGTTACAGACAAGGAGCTTGTAGTCACAGGGACCCACGATGACTGCACGGTCTCACCTGACTCCCTGGTAAATCATTTCTGGGTAGTTCTCACTTTGTCAGGTAACGTTGACCCCACAACTCTGCTTGCATGTTTCACCGATGATTGCCATCTGGCCATCTCTACTACTCATGCTACTTGCCTGGCCCCTCCAGACAGTGAGCTCCCATGGACCCATCCAACTTACACATACTGGGGGTACATATTCTCCCCTCCCCCTCCCCCCTCTCATGCTCACCCACAACAACCAGGCCATTGACACACCTGCCCCATTCCATGGCTATCATCTCTACACCCTGCACCAGACCACCCTTGGTCATGCCTCCAAACCATGCTCCGCACCACTGGGGGAGAGGGGAGAGGGAGGGAGGGGCCCTCTATGGGAACATGTTAGCATAGCTGGCTGGAGAAAATGACTTGTGGTCTTACCTCTGACAGTTCATGGTGGCAGTTCAGTTCACTCTGTGACTCAAGTGTGTTATGTCACAATGTGGAACTCTGGCACATAGTGATAGCGAATGACAGTTGATACAGTGGTATGGAGTACAGTGGTATGGTGCATAACCAAGACCTCCAAGACCTCAATTCCTCACTAGCCGAGATTTTACGTGGCAAGACACTATCCCTCCCCAGTGATTTCATCCAGTGATTTTATGTATCATTCCCTATCACTATATACTGGAGTTCCACATGTACATACCATTCAGAGATAATTTACTGGATAGATCATTGGAATAAGTTTACCAAGGGAATAAAGTACACGACAAGTTTAATTCTTTCCTTATTCTTACATTCTTACTGCATTATGCATCAAATTTTCCGTGATAGTGAATCAGGGATCTAAAAAAAATGGGTAGCTTATATTTGTGATCAGAGCATCTGGCACCAAAGAGAATGCTTTATTTAATGCAGAAGACATGCTGGCTACACCACAAGCAATTCTGGACAGTCTCTCACTGGAAAGAAAGTGGAAAATGTGTGAACAAACCAAATGCAATCTGGTTCAATGTTAATTGTGAAGTGAAAAACTTGATAAGGCAAATGAAGTAAGTTTCAAAATGAATAGCCACAAAATTCAGTGAATTTTTCTAACAGTAGCTGAAGATCAGAAAATGCAGTGCCAAAGAAATGAACCATTGAAAACAGATCTATTAGATTTAGTTAGGCAGGCCATGTATACTGCACCATCGGACATTAATTTTGCTAACTTAGCTATTGGAGAGATCATAAAAATGGTTTGGCCAGTGAAATGCTCTTGTGGCTATGGCTACATTTTAACCAAAATATGAAATCTTGAGCTGATTTGGTACCATCTCCCCTCCCCCCCCTTAATTACAGTCATAATTAATTAGTAAGTCACTGTATTTCTTGAAAGATTGAAATATGCAATAGTAACACTCAATTATGAAAGTGGAGAAAAGCTAGTGATCTTTAATTATAAATCCACCTCCTCTAAAACATTTTTGAGAAGGTAGCTTATAATAGATTATTGACTCAATTTTCTGGCAATAGCCTTTTAAGGTCAGTTCAGTGTGGCTTCTATAAAGAGTTCTCCACAGAAATGGGAAAAGTAACTCAGTCCTGTAGAAATAAATAAACAAATAAGGGTTCATTATGAAATGGTAACACAAGAATAAAACTAAATTCAGAGTGGAGAAGCATCCTACATAGTCCAGTTGTTGCTGCACTCCTGTTCGCAACCTACATAAATGTTTTACCAACGACATGTGACAGAAAACCTCTATTTTGCTTTCTTTGAACTTATAAATTTCTCTAGTTGTGTTGATCTACAAATGAAGTCGTTAATCTACTTTACATATTTTCATTCAACATTGTCATGCGAGATAATCTTCAAAGTGTTAATGTAAATAATTTTAGAAAGACATTTGTTCTTATAGATGCATGCAGTAAGAATATTACGTAAAGTAATAACGGAGTATCTTGTAGAAGCCTCTTCAGAGATCATGAGATTTTTACACTCATGTGCCAATACATTTATCCCTTTCATTAATGGTACTTTTGGCTAATAATAAGAGCGAATTTAGGAAATGTTAGAAGTAAAAATAATTTCCTTATAGACTATTTATCACTATCTAGGGTTCAGATAGAAGTTCTAACTTCAGATGAAACATACATTACTTTCCATATATCAGTTTATATGTATTGATACATTGTATCAGTTGGGAGTGCTTGTGTGAATAAAATGCAAATAAACATTAATTTCAGTAATGTTGAATTGAATTTGATAATGAAAACGTATTTTTAGACTATGTTGTCAATGCAAGTAGGATATGTTGTAACATCAACAAGCTGTCTAGTGGTACTTTTCATTTGATTGTCCCTTGTAGCATTTTGTATTAATCATCAATTAATTTTATGCTTATATAGTAAAATAAGAATCTTACCCAACCAAACAGTACTGTCCTACAATTTAATGGTGCTTGTATAAGTTAAGTCATAGAAGTTGCCTTATAGGTGTATTATTATCTGTGTTGTGTCACTTGATGTCTTAAGATTTTTTATCATATTATTCTGTACAACTATCTAATTTGATACTTTAATACATAATAATGCCCATCGAGTTTTTCAATTTAAGATTCACTTGGCTCTGCTGCTTCATGCTTTTAGCAACTGTTGAGCTTAATAACTTATTGGCTCTTGTCTGTTCCCATTAGATAAACTATAACTTCAATAGTTTTTATCGTACAATTAAGTGGCCTATATCACTGTACTCAAGTCTCAGTTACATGTCTTTTTAGCCATTGTAGATTGAAGGTAGCACAAATAATTACAGACTGTACTTGGAGCATATGATAACTGAATGCGTGCTTTGTGTCAGCACAAGGAAATCATCTCACACAAACCAGTGTCTACCTGTTACTGTGGGGGAAAACCCACCAGTAACTCAGTTCCTCAGCATCCTGTGATATTTCATAGCTGCCTGCTCCATCAGCTAGCTTGATGAAGTCCCCTGATATAGCTCTCCTGCTCATACAACTATGGCTTTTTTAAAATGTAGTCTTACCAGTTTTGCATGTTGTACCAACATTTCCAAGCACCCACTTGTGTAACATTACAGTAAATGATTTGATTCATCTCTCATCTCTCAGTGTTTTCTTTCATGATGGGAATTATGGAACGCTATATCTCAAGGAACAGATTTCTCAATTGTCTCATTTGTGTATTGTTGACATGTTGGATAGTGTGGCTGTGTTTTAATTTCATAATTATATCATAAGACATTACATTACAATTGTTATTTGAAGGTAGTGTGTGTCAAATATGCAGTTTGCCAGTTCTTCAGCAAGGCCTAAACATGGTACAGTAAATTTAATTCATGTCTTTGTTTCTGATTAAGTTATACTCTCTATGTGCATGTGAGTCATACATATTTTTGTTTGATGAATTTGTCATTCTGCTCTATTATAAAAACATTGCTATAAAAACTGGGCAAAAACAGTGTGAAAATGAATGTAAACTTAATAATGATATGAAAGTTGTTTATATTGAGTTTCTGATTTTTCTGTTGATTGTGTTAATATTTATGTATAGGTGGCTACAGAACATGAAGAAATTGCTGTATGGAGTGTGAGAACAAATAAGAAGGTACGAACACTACAAGGAGTTACTCGACCAGGGGGTCTGCGTGCCATTGATTGGCGGCGGGCGGTTGTCCTCTGTCGCCGAGAACTGAGAGTTTATGATCTAGATGCTGGTCGTCTAATTGTTCGTCTGAAAGGAGTCATGAATCAAAAAATGCCATTTTTTGGACTACACGATGATAGTCACCTAGTGGCTCTCTCTCGCAATCGCATGTATGTTAATTTGATGGATCTACGAACTGGGGACTGTGTGACAACATTCAAGGCAGGAGAAGACCGCTTCCTGAACTCACTTCTGGTTTCTGGTGATGGCAGGTAATTGAACTGAAACTTACTGGACTAGCATTCACAGCAGAAAGAATATGGCAGATATTTGCTTTATGTCAATTTGGTTGTTTACCTTGCTCAAATTAGGGTCTTTAGGCTGTCGAGGAAAAGAGAGAAAGGGCCAATGAGCTAAAATGTGTGTCAGGCATTGCATAACAATCTTGACAGTGCAGATTTTGATGTACATTGATGCAGTGAAATGTAAATGGAAACATTGTTTTAAGAGATATCTGCTTATTTTAAAAACTGGGAAATTCCTCACTTCTTCTCTCTTTTGATAACTTTATCCATGGCCTATGAGGAATTGGGATTCAGGAGAATTTTGACCACCTGAAAGTCATAACCTTTTCAGTAATGTCAATTTGGTTTCCAGCAAAAATAGATGCTGTTATTTTCTCCTTCACCTGAAATCTCTTACAGTAAAAGGGCACTAGTCAGAATCCTGTGCGATGTATCCAAGGCTTTTGTCTGTTTGGGCCATCAAATTCATTTAAAGAAATCACACTTCTGTGATGTAACTGGAGTAATGGCCAGAAGGCTCATCGCTGGTCACGTGTGCTGTTTCTTGTATTCGTAAAGTACACAGTAACTGTACTGCTATTGATCAGTTGAACTCATTATAAAATAAATTAATAAATAAGAAATTGTACTATGAGGAAGTAAAGAAAGTAACTGTAAACTTTAGAACCAAATGTCTCATGAGTGGTATGGCAGTGTAGAAGTGCTATAATTGAGGAAAGAAATTTGAGCTTATATTATTGAGGAGACGACTACAACAAACAATGTAGACTGTATTCACTGCTTTGGACTTCATGTACCAGAAGAATTGTCTGTAGAAATGGTTACTGTGGCCATACAGTATTGGGAACAAAGTATTTATTGAAAATAAATTCAGGTCTCTATCACTTTTGTTTTTTCATGACAATTTTTCAATTTTCTCTTTCATTATGACATTTTCACAAATAATCTCATTTAGAGCGGTCTGTAGCATTTTAACAAATCATCAGAAAAGCAAAATATTGTAGATTTGGAGAGGTGCCATGCGGAACTTCAACATATATTTTTTTTCAGCAAACTTTGAAGTAGTGATATGACACATTCACTCTTGACCTGCATGATTTGAGATGATATAGTGCTTTAGTTTTAACTCTGATTTGACACAATCTGAACACCGATTAGACTTTATACAAAATAAAATGTAATCTAGACTGCTTATTCTATGGTTTATTTACTTTTATGAATGTTTAGGCAGTAGTGTGGGTTCTCATACAAACTCAACACAAAAAGCAACTAATTTTCAACTAAAATCAAACAGTAGGAACTCCATGTAGGAATATCAACAATGTAGGAAAAGATAAATTGCTTCTTACCATAAAGAAGACATGTTAAGTCACAGACAGGCACAGTTTTGTAATTTTATTTACCCAAAGAAAGCAGGTGTTGACAGATGTGAAAATTATCAAACTATCAGTGTAATAAGTCACAGCTGCAAAATACTAACGCGAATTCTTTACAGACGAATGTAAAAACTGGTAGAAGCTGACCTCGGGGAAGATCAGTTTGGATTCCGTAGAAATGTTGGAACACATGAGGCAATACTGACCCTACGACTTATCTTACAAGAAAGATTAAGGAAAGGCAAACCTACGTTTCTAGCATTTGTAGACTTAGAGAAAGCTTTTGACAATGTTGCCTGGAATACTCTCTTTCAAATTCTGAAGGTGGCAGGGGTAAAATACAGGGAGCGAAAGGCTATTTACAATTTGTACAGAAACCAGATGGCAGTTATAAGATGAAAGGGAAGCAGTGGTTGGGAACGGTTGTAGCCTCTCCCCGATGATATTCAATCTGTGTATTGAGGAAGCAGTAAAGGAAACAAAAGAAAAGTTCAGAGTAGGTATTAAAATCCATGGAGAAGAAAGAAAAACTTTGAGGTTCGCCGATGACATCATAATTCTGTCAGAGACAGCAAATGACCTGGAAGAGCAGCTGAACGGAATGGACAGTGTCTTGAAAGGAGGATATAAGATGAACATCAACAAAAGCAAAATGAGGATAATAGAATGTAGTCAAATTAAGTCGGGTGATGCTGAGGGAATTAGATTAGGAAATGAGACACTTAAAGTAGTAAAGGAGTTTTGCTATTTGAAGAGCAAAATAACTGATGATGGTCAAAGTAGAGAGGATATAAAATGTAGACTGGCAATGGTAAGGAAAGCGTTTCTGAAGAAGAGAAATTTGTTATGTCCATTATAATTATCCGGGCTGTTATGCCGTGGTCAGTTGATGAATTCTGTGTCAATTCCCAGCGTTTCATCTCCGACTGCGGGAGACATCTTCAAGGGGGTCTGCAGCTCAATGGAAGGTCCAACACACCTACTGGCTCGCTACTGAGTGCTTCTAAATTCTGTGTCCGTGCGCTCCCACGCCACGGTGTGACGTCACTTGTTTTGAAAACGTCAGTGCATTTCCTTTAACACCGGCATCCATATACTGTTTAATTTCACGCCCTCCTCCTTTTGATTGAAATTATGTACCACCCGTCCACTACTGGGTGATGGCAACGAAGATCGACAGTGATGGACAGTGGCCAATTGCACTGACATTTTCAAAACGGGCACGGAATTTAGCAGCAGTGAGTAGCGAGCCAGTGGGTGTGTTGGACCTTCCATCGAGCTACGGGCCCCTTTGAAGATGTCTCCCGCAGTCGGAGACGAAACTTTGGGAATTGACACAGAATTCATCAACTGACCACGGCATAACAGCCCGGATAATTATAATGGACATGATATTTCCGGCCGTGAAGGTCTATATTTTAGTATCAGAAATTTGTTAACATTGAGTATTGATTTAAGTGTCAGGAAGTCGTTTCTGAAAGTATTCGTATGGAGTGTAGCCATGTATGGAAGTGAAACATGGACGATAAATAGTTTAGACAAGAAGAGAATGGAAGCTTTTGAAATGTGGTGCTACAGAAGAATGCTGAAGATTAGATGGGTAGATCACATAACTAATGAGGAGGTATTGAATAGAATTGTGGAGAAGAGGAGTTTGTGGCACAACTTGACTAGAAGAAGGGATCGGTTGGTAGGACATGTTCTGAGGCATCAATGGATCACCAATCTAGTACTGGAGGGCAGCGTGGAGGGTAAAAATTGTAGAAGGAGACCAAGAGATGAATACACTAAGCAGATTCAGAAGGATGTAGGCTGCAGTAGGTACTGGGAGATGAAGAAGCTTGCACAGGATAGAGTAGCATGGATTAGATTAGATTAGTTTTCGTTCCATAGATCCATGCTGAGGAGATCCTCGTGGATGTGGAACATGTCAATTTCTTTTCTTTTCTTTTCCTTTCTTTTTTTTTTTTTTTTAAAAAAAAAGCTGAAATTACAATACTAATAGTATGAATATATACAATACATCATTTGTTTCTACTAAAAAATTCGTCAATGGAGTAGAAGGAGTTGGCCACTAGTAAGTCTTTCAGGCTCCTTTTAAACTGATCTTTATTTGTAACTAAATTTTTTGTGTTTACTGGAAAATTATTGAAGATGAGTGTTCCTGAGTAGTGGACCCCTTTTTGAACTAAAGTAAGTGCTTTTAAGTCCTTGTGCAGATCATTTTTGTTCCTGGTATTGTATGTATGAACTGAGCTGTTTGTTGGAAAAAGAGATATATTATTTAGGACAAATTTCATTAATGAGTAAATATACTGAGAGGTAGTAGTTAGTATACCCAGTTCTTTGAAGAGGTTTCTACAGGACATCCGTGAATTTACTCCACAAATAATACGTATTACACGCTTTTGGACTCTGAAAACTTTTGTTTGACTTGAAGAGTTATCCCAAAATATTATACCATATGACATTATGGAATGAAAGTAGGCAAAGTATGCAAGCTTTTTCATTTTTATGTCACCTATGTCTGCTAACACTCGAATTGCAAATACAGATTTGTTAAGGCGTTTCTGCAGTTCTGTGGTGTGCTCTTCCCAACTGAATTTATTATCAAGTTGTAATCCCAGGAATTTAAGACTGTCAACCTCTTCTATCTGCTCTTCTTCGTATTTTATGCATATGCTGGGTGGAAACCTCTTACAGGTTCTGAATTGCATATAGTGAGTCTTTTCGAAGTTTAATGTCAGTGAGTTGGCTTTAAACCATTTATTAATATCCATGAAAATATCATTAGCAGATCTTTCTAGAACTACACTTGACATACTATTTATTGCAATACTTTTGTCATCTGCAAACAAAACGAACTCTGCTTCTGGCAGTGTAACTGATGAGAGATCATTAATGTACACAAGAAAAAGCAATGGCCCTAAGATGGATCCTTGTGGGACACCACATGTAACTTCTTCCCATTCTGATGATGACTGATGACTTAATTCACTAGTCCCTTGCACTGACACCCTTTGTTTCCTGTTAGTGAGGTATAACTTGAACCATTTTGCAGCACTGCCTGTGACACCATAGAATTCTAATTTACTTAAAAGGATGTTGTGGTTCACACAATCAAATGCCTTTGACAAATCACAGAAAATACCTGCTGCTTGGAATTTGTTATTTAATGAATTAAGTACATTTTCACTGTAGGTGTAAATAGCCTTCTCGATATCAGAACCCTTCAGAAATCCAAACTGTGTTCTTGATAATAAGTTATTTGTGGTCAGATGGTTGAGCAGCTGCCTGTATATTACTTTTTCTAAAATTGTTGAGAATGCTGGCAAAAGTGAAATCGGTCTGTAGTTTGATGGTATCTCTTTATCCCCTTTCTTGAATAGAGGCTTAACATCTGCATATTTTAGCCAGTCAGGAAATGTCCCAGTTATAATTGACTGGTTACACAAGTAACTTAGAATTGTACTAAACTCACAAGAACATGCCTTAATTAACTTTGTTGATATTTCATCGTACCCACTAGAATGCTTTGTTTTTAAAGATTTTATTATGGAAGTTATTTCTTTTGGTGAATTGAGTGATATATTCATGTACTTGAAGCTATTTGTGAAGGCTAGTTTCAGATATTCAAGGGCATTATTTACTGATCCTGAAAGTCCCAGTCTATCAGTAACAGATATAAAGTGCTTGTTAAATAGATTTGCTACACTATGCCCATCAGTTACTAATGTGTCATCTACCCTTAGTGCTATTTGCTCCTGTTCCTTTCTGGTTCTACCAGTCTGCTCTTTCACTATATCCCATATTGTTTTTATTGTGTTCCCTGACATTGCTATTTTCTTCTCGTAGTGCATTTGTTTAGATGTCTGAATTACTTTTTTTAATGTTTTACAGTATTCCTTGTATTTAGCTAAATCATCAGCACTGGAGCTATTCTTGGTCAACAGATACATTTTCCTTTTTGTCTTACAGGAAATCTTTATTCCTTGTGTAATCCATGGTTTTATTAGAGACTTCTGTTTAATTTAAGTAACTTTTAGAGGAAAACAGTTTTCAAACATGGTACTGACATTGTTCATGAATGTGTTATATTTTTCATTCATGTCATGAGCAATATAAACATCTTTCCAGTTCATATCTTTGAGCAGTTTTCTAAAACACTCAATTTTTGGTTGATTGACTACTCTCCTGTACTCAGATTTAGCAGTCTTGATAATCTGCTTAGAATTTACATCTAAAACAAGGAGCTGCATGTCATGATCTGATAGTCCATTTATAACAGGTTTTATGATATGATTTTGTTCCTTTGATTTGTCTATAAAAGTGTTATCAATGGCTGTCCTTGAGTATTTAGTGATCCTAGTTGGAAAGTTTACAGTGTGAGTTAGATTGAAGGACAACATTACTAACTGCAGTGAATGTTTACTGGAAGATTGCATTAGAAAATCTGTATTAAAGTCACCATCAATCAAAATTTCTTTCTTTCTTTCTGTTAAATAACCCAAAAGAGCTTCTAGATTATCTAAAAATAGATTATAATTTCCTGCAGGTGCTTGGTAAATAGTTATTATTATATAGGATCTGTTATGGAACTCTACTTCTGTTGCACATGCTTCTAGATGCTGCTCTAAAGAGAATTTATTAATGTCAATGTTCTTGAATTTATGGCAGTTTTTGATAAATGTGGCAACTCCTCCTCCATCCATATCCACTCTGCAGAAGTAGGAAGCTAGCTTAAATCCTGAAATGTCTAACATATCTATATCAGTGGTCACTTGATGTTCAGAGAGGCAGATTATGTCAACTTGGTTAGATGAATTCATTTCATCGATACAAATGAGTAGTTCATCAACTTTATTTCTAAGTCCCTGAATGTTCTGGTGTAATAAAGATAACTGATACTGCATACTAATGGGATTGTAACTGCTTTGGCGAAGATGAACTGGCAGTTTCTGATTACTTTCTGTTAAACACTGTTTAAATGGAGGCTGTATGATAAAATCTGACTCCTGTTCATCTGTTTTCTCAAACTGAATGTGTCTGCCAATCTCTCTTAAAACTCGTTTTCTTTCCCCCTTCCCTATCCTAAAAAAGGCATCCCTCTGACACCTGTGACCACTGGTATTTTACCACTTGTGCCAGTGTCCCCCCTTAGGTTTTCTGCAATCAACCCAGACAGTTTTCCCTTCCCTTTCCTATTGAGGTGAAGGCCATGCCTAGTGTAGTCCCATCTATCGATAGCATCCACAGGAATCAAATCAATATGGGACCCTATATCCGTCCTAAGCAGCCACTCCAACTCCAAGTTCACCCTCCCTATGGAAGAGTTCAAATGAGGCCGATCATGGTGTCTCAACACAGACACAAATCCCACACTCGTATGCTTCGTTGCTGATGCTATCTTCACCAGGTCACTCTCTATGGAATATTCAGAGTCTCTGCCAATGCTATTTCCCGGACCACCCACTATAACCACGGCATCCATCTTTGTGAAATCCTTGCATAAAGCACGTACATCCTCTGTTACCTGACCCAGATGTGCACTAGGCTTGAAAAAGTTTGTGACCTGGTACTCTGGACCTAGATTTTCCTGCAGTAGTTGGCCAACACCTCTACCATGGGAAATACCTAACAACAGAACTTTCTTTCTCTTTACAAATTTCCCTACCTTTTTCAAGTCCTTGAAAGCTTGTTGTGCCCTTTCTACAGCTTCAGCTACATGAGGCTCATCCGATTCTGACTGAGGCAACAGGTCAAATCTATTTTCAAGATTTATGACAAAGCTGTCTGATGCTCTCCTTTGCCTGTCCCCCTTATTACCTGTTGCCACTTCTCACCTCTGTTCACCCTTCTCCCTCTTTAACCTGTCCAGATCCTCCCTTGCCTTGTCTGGGTCAGCTTGAAGAGCTGCAATTTTCCCTTCCTGTTCCAGTATTTTCCTATCTCTACTGCAGATCCTACAATACCATTGGTGAGCCTCATTTATGTCCCCATTTCCCACGCCACTACATTCGCCCCAATGAAAGAAACTACAGCACCCATCACACCATACCCCAGAACTAACGATCCTACGGCATGTCACACACTTCTCACTCATGGTAAAAACAGAAATCGTATAAGCTGATTTAAGTAGTGACTAAAACATAAACAAAGGACCCTAGAAACTATTCAGGCAGATATAAATAAATTGAAAGAGTACTGAATAAAAAAACTGGTGATTACATATAACTCACTGTTTACTTACTATACGCACGTGTGAAATTAAGCCTAAAATCCGTGCTATAGGCGCAAGAAGGAAAATAAACTTCTTACCCCGTTTAATCTTCTTTAACACTTCACTAACACTTCCACTAATGTAACAACACTTATATTATATTTATACCAACTGGAAACGTTTATCTATAAGTTTAATTCACTGCTTACTTACGATTCGCGCGCGTGAAATTAGGCCTAGGATTCGTGCTACAGGCACGAGAAGAAAAATACGCTTCTTACCCCGTTTAATCTTATTTTATACTTACTAACACTTCCACTAATTCAACAACACTTATATTATATTTATAACACCTGTACACATTTAAAAATAGCTTAATAACAACGCTTTTTATAATTATTTAGTGCAGCAAATACTCAAAGAGTCCGCGCCGGCGCAGTGTTGCCAACTATGTCCAACTATGGAGAGCTGCATCAAACCAGTCTCAGGACTGAAGACCAGAACAACAAACAACATATACCCTGTAGGTCATACAATATGAGCAGAGAAGCACATGATGATATAGGACAAGTCAAAAATGAAGATAAGATGATACTTGGTTAAAATTATTATGACAATGCTATTATAATGATACAAATGTTCATATAATACATATGTAATGCCCAGAAACAGAAAAGCATGTAGGTGCATATCTTGCGAAAAATTCAGACTTGCACAATATTTCTAAACAATTTCACATTATTAAGGGAAAGAAATATATAAGCAAATAACATGGAAAATCAAAAGTACCATATATACATTTACAAAATTCAGTACTAAAGTAAAGCAGTAGGTGACACACTTCTGTATTAAAGTGTTCAGCTTTACATACAATGTACAGAACTTGGGCGAACAACTAACATGGAAATTCAAAGAATACATTAAAAAAAACAAATAATATGTAAATACAAAAGTACCATATACATTTAAAAATTCATTTTGAAAGTAAGGTAGTAAAGATGACACACTTTGTATGAGGTGTTCAGGTTTACATGCAAACTTCGGAAGTTGGACATAATAAAGAACATGGAAATTGAAAAGTACACATTAAAAATACATTACAAAGGGGAAGATTGGCTTCTGTACTACGAAGTTTAGGCCTTCATACAAATGCATAGAGCATGGACAGAAAAAGTAACAATTTAAACAGAGTTACAGTGTATATAAGAAGATGAGGAGGAGTTTTGTGCCAAGAAATGCAGTAATGGAGTAAAAACAGTGATTTAATAAAATTTAATTTAGTATTCTTCTCATTTCCTTCATATTATTAATGGTCTTGGTCTCTGATGGGAGATTGTTACAAATTTTTATGCCCATGCTGCCAGCATATAATTTAGTGCTGTGTGCTACAGTTCTTAACTGAGATTTGTTTCTAGTGTTGTGTGTCTAGCAATGTAGATTTCTGTGTAGGGTTCCCAAACACTGAGCTACAAAACAAACCAGTTCCGTGATCTAAAGACATGCCATTGGCAGAATTTTTAATGCTTTAAACACTGATCATTCACTTCTGTTTTTTGATGACATGATTCTGACCACTTGTTTTTCTAATTTGAAAATTATATTGGATGCAGAAATATTTCCCAGAAAATTAGGCAATAGCTCATAATGGAGTCAAACAGAGCATGGTATATGAGCATCCAAGTATTAATGTTGACTTATTCTTTTATCGGCCTGAGAAGGTAGCACACTTTGCTGACCTTTTTTGCAACTATCTCTACATGTAGTTTCCAGCTTAGGGTGCTACTGACAGTTAGTCCAAGGAATTTGCTGTCATGCTCACTGACAATTTCATCTTTGCCAATATATATGTCTGTATCAAATTGAGTAACATTCTGCCTTGTGTTAAAGTTCATGCTTTGAGTTCTCTGAGTGTTTATTAGTAGTGTGTTTGCCTCAGACCAAGATTTTATGTGGCAGGTAGTTTCATTGGCCGTTTCTTGAAGCACATCTCCTCTATTGGAAATTAAACTATTTGTATCATCAGAATACAAAAAAGAATTAGCATTACATCATTGATGAACAATGTGAAAAGGACTGGGCCAAGAACAGACCCCTATGGGACACCACAAGATATACTTAGGGTATATGGCTTGTAATAGGTAGAATCCTTGAGTTTCCTGATTTCTACATATTATCTGCTTTAACTTGGATAGCTACTGAACCAGCTTTGAGCAGTATCCCTGATTCCAAATTTCTCAAGTTTTGTGAGGAGGATCTTATGGTTGACTATATCAAAGGCTTTGGATTGGTCAAGGAGTATACCAACAACAGGCTGTTTATGATCAATTAGAATTCACTTCTCTAAAAACTCATCGGTGCTTTTATGGTTGACCTATTTTTGCAAAAACCATATTAAGATGATGTTATAATGTTGTTGGAGTTTTAAAAGCTTTCTAACCTCACAAAAACAGTATTCAAAATTTTTTTGAAAATGTGGATAATATTGCAATAGGCCTGTGATTTTCCATGGTAGTGTTCTCTCCTTTCTTGTACAGTGGTATAATTT
The DNA here is from genome assembly GCF_023898315.1 of Schistocerca nitens. Lineage (NCBI taxonomy): Eukaryota > Metazoa > Arthropoda > Insecta > Orthoptera > Acrididae > Schistocerca > Schistocerca nitens. The sequence goes on along the minus strand of NC_064620.1, from coordinate 365,727,056 downwards.
CAGAAATTTTTAAATGGTGAGGAAATGTTCCCTTCTCAAAAAAAGGTGTTAATGATAGTAGACATTTACACAAAGCTTTCAGCCACAGCCTTCATCAGCAAAGAGAAACAGAAAACCACACATCATTCATACACACAAGTAAGCACACCTCATGCACATATGGCTGCCAACTCTGGCATCTCAGGCCAGAATGCAGCATTCTGGTCTGAGCTGCTAGAGTTGGTGGTCATGTGTGCTTGAGGAGTGTTTCTTTGTGTAAGTGTCTTTTAATTGTGCCTGTCTGCAGCTTAAAATGTCTTCTTTACAGTAAGTAGCAATCTATCATTTCCTATGTTGTTCTTAATTTTCAAGTAAACTTTCATTGTCTAGAGTTAATAGGAAGGTTCTTCATTGTAGATATGTAATGCATAGTTTTATCGGGAGTGAAGGAAAGAAATGTAAGTCCTTGCAGATTCAGAGTAAAATCAGAATTTAACAGTTTTTTCACTCCTTCCACAAACTATCTAATTATCCAGATTAAAAAACTGAAGAATCTTATTAGCTGCATAACATTTAGCAATATTTAAAGTAAACAGGCTTCTGTTGCTACAAATGTGGGCAGCTGTCATTCTGTGGTTAATAGCAATGTGCTAATGTAGAATGTAGATAATAAACTAACAGTAGGAGGAAGGCATCTTATTTATTACAACTGCGAAAGTGATAGCTTAAATGTCTTGGATTTACCTTAAGAAGGAATGAATCATTTGTATCATTGACTAATAATGAATGTAATTTACAGTAGCTTCATTTTGCTAACATATAACTTGACTCATTCCATATCTCCTGAGCTTCTCTTTCATGATGGAATGTATGGAACATGATGGATGAATGAATCTTTTTTATAGTTTATTTTATAATCAAGTGAAATTATACAAACAAAAACAATGCTTATTAGCTTCATTTATGCGTACTACATTTTCTGAAAGAAAAAAAGTGAGTTGATCTTTATACATGCAACTAGTGAACACAACAATGCTACACAATTGCTAAATATGTTCAGGAACTGGATATACGTCTTAGTCTTCGGTATGCCTGTGAATTGTGTCACTTTACAAATTTCAGCTCCTTGCTATGACTTTGCCCACTTTATAGGTATGGAAGTTGAAATTGTATTAAATTATATAGGATATGAATTAATAAGATTCCTTTTTTTTTCCCTATTGCTTTTAAGATCTTTTTAATTTTTTGTGCACAATAAAACTACAAAATTTAACAATATTTTTTAAAAATTACTTGGTGGTAAGAGTATGAACTGGTTTTCTGTACTACCGCTTCAAAAAAAGGGCAACATAAAATTGAGCATGGTAAACCCACTCTGATTGTAAATTAGTTCCAATGCATTTTAATGTCCAACCTTGGACGTTCTTTATTGTTACTTCAAATGTAACCTTGAGTCACTTAAACTGAAAGGGTAATCAGAGTATGAAAGAGATCTCTTCAGCTGCTGGATCTGTGAAAATAGTTGCTTCAGTGACATTATTTTGCATAATTTTAATCTCATAAATACAACTTTTCTAATATACAGGTACAGTACCTATAGATCTGTTGTTTAAAAAAAAAGTAGCATATGTCTCTCTAAATGTTTATTAGAGTTTTGTGCAAAAATCTGAAGTAAATTGGTCAAGATATTTTTGCTAATAATGTTTCAACTTTATATGTTAGTACAGATTAGAAACTCCAAACCAAGAAAGTCTCTTCTGACATGTTTCATGGATTTTCTTGTGCTTGTGGTATTATTCCATTCTGTCAACTTCATAGACTTGCTGTTTTATTTTCAGGGTTTTAGTGTGTGGTGATGAAACACAAAAGCCATTTCCACTACTTGTATGGAACCTAGCATCAAGGAAATTGCTTTATGATCTACGTATTCCACATCATGATTTCATCACAAGTTTAGCTGCAATAACACATGAAGGACATTATGTGTGCTGTGTAGCAAAGGTAAAAAGTCATATGCGTCAAATTATTTGCAAACATGTGTATTTTTTGTATTTCTATTCAAGAAATAATGAATGATTTATACCCCAAACTTTATTTTTAGGAAGTGGATGAACCATCTCCAAATTTCATTGTTGTGTATGATTTACAAAGTGGCACACTATTCAAGAAATGGAAGCCTGGTGTGGATACAGTTTCACTAGATATATCTTCTCGTGATGGCTGTGTAATCAGTGGATTAGAAGATGCTCGTATTTTGGTCTGGGACCTTGTCACAGGTTATCCTATTTTTCTTTACAATTATTATCAATATTGATTTTGAAACATCTAGTGCTGGAATTGTACATGTGATGTACAGTGCAGGCAATGATTAATCATAACAACACTTTTATTACAATACTAAAAATTCCTGGATGGAACAATAAGTAAAAAAACGGGAAAGGAACCTCACCTGTAGTGGACTGACATGTGAAACACGCAACAGAAGACTCTTCACACTAGCTACTGAGCTAGCTTCTAGCAAAGAGACACACATTCATGCACACACAACCACAGAGGCACCCAAATGCAGTCTCCTGTAGACATCATGAAAACTATTTGTTATTTGTTCTTTATTATATAAAATAAAATCAGTCTAATAGGCAGTAGTCATACTGTATTATCATTAATTTGCCACCAATTTTTCATAGTTGCAGAAACTGTAAGGACTCAAGTACATTTGAAACATGCTTAAAAAGCAACTGACATCAGTTCATTGACAAAGATTCTCTTACACAAACTCATCAATCTCTGAGACATGAATTCAAACAAATTTGAAAGTAAATATGTAGCTTAAAAATTAGTATTTGATTATGATGAAAGGCAGATAGGAAATAAGAAAAGTTAAATCAAAAGTGTAGTTAATGAAAGAAATATAACTTTGAGCTCCATAACATGAGGGGGGAAAAGGCTGTTATGCCCAGGAGAGTTATAAATATGAGAGATTATTTTGATTTGTTGATGATATGCAGCTGTTCAACAGTGATACCTTATCACAGCTAACCATAACATAATCCTAAATTTTACAGGAGAGTACAGCTCTTTGTACCACAAATGAATGATAGTATATATTATGCGACTTGATACTGATGAGTAGGACCCTCAGTAGCTACTTACCCCTTTTGTTCAGCATCTTGTAATTTAACAGTATCCTGTTGTTATAATAAAGTGGCAATTCAAGCACCTTTTCCACATATGTATGATAACTTTTTGTGTATATTTGGTGTATGATCTGAAGCTAACTGGCTATTTGCCAGCCTCATAAAAGAGAATTTTAAAGCTTTTCAGTATTGAAAATTAGCGTAAATAAGAATAAGAGCAATGATTATTGAACATAAATTAGTGGGATTCTATAAAGTAGTTTACAATTAGTTAAAAATCAAATAACAATTCATTTTTCTCATACTGCATCCATGGAAGGAAACAGCCAGACAGCACTTACCAAATAATGATATATTACCAACACCCTTCTTGATATACATAAGAATCTAATGGTTCCACATTCATTAATATATTGTAAATGAAAACTATATTTTTATAGTACACAGGTTTTATATTTGGTTTTATTTTTACTGTAGGTCATTACACTTAATTTATAATAACATGCAAACATTTCATAAATTTTCTATTGATTTTCAGGCAATTGTCGCTGGAATCTTTGTGGCCACACAGCTCCTGTGACATTCCTGCGACTTGATCCTCTTGGTGGGTCATTCTTATCAGCCGACAGTAGTTGTCGTGATCGTTCCTTACGTCTCTGGAGTCTTAGTAAAGGTCAGTATACACATGTATTTCTCTCTCTCTCTCTCTCTCTCTCTCTCTCTCTCTCTCTCTCTCTCTGTGTGTGTGTGTGTGTGTGAGAGAGAGAGAGAGAGACTCTCTCTCTCTCTCTCTCTGTGTGTGTGTGTGTGTGTGTGAGAGAGAGAGAGAGAGAGAGAGAGAGAGAGAGAGAGAGAGAGAGAGAGAGAGGGGGGGGGGAGGGAGAGGGGGGAGGAGCCAAAGAGGAGGGAAGGAGGGAGAATTTCTGATTATCTGTATCTCATTTTCCTGCAAAACACTGACAAGTACTTGACAGTTTTGATACATATACAGTAAAATTGTGATGGAGGGCTGGAATTTGATAGTAGGAAAAGAAGGAGTAAAAATAGTAGATGAACATGTATTGGGAGAGAGGCTTGCAGTGTTCACAGTGGAGTATGTATGATAGAGACCTGACCAATGATCCCTCCATCTGATTTTGTCAAGAGTCTTCATGCATTCCCAGTGATTAAATGCTGGAGAATTACGAAAGTACCATGGTGTGCTCCTCTGTAAATGTACTGGATTGACAAGATGCACTCTTTCTAGTGAATTACATATGATAGAGACATGGCCAATGATTCTTACATCTGATTCTACCAAGAATCTTCATGAATTTCAGGTGATTTAATGTTGGAGCAATATGGAAGTTTTATGGTATGTTCCTCTGTAAATGTACTGGAATGACAAAAGCCATATCCACTCATTTTAAATCCTTTTATCCATTGTTCTGTCTTCAACTAATTATTTTTCATTGGCGGTTTCTTCCCTTTCCAAGATGTTTATAAACTTGTGCCATGTAAAGACAACTCTTTCATCTGCAGGAATGTATGTCAATGTAGTTATGATTGGCGTATGATCCATACTGAAGTTTCCTTCAAGGGATTTTTCAAAAGAAAAACCTTATTTACAAGGCCTTGATACTGCTGAAAATGCGTGATCTTCCCTTTGTTCAGCAAGAAACATTAGTCATTCAGAGATGGCAGGTGAATCATTCAGATTTAAATTTTTGTCAAAAGAATTGCTCAAAAGACATTCAGTGTTCTTAGGATTGTGTTGTATACTTCTGTGATAATCATACTCTTGAAGCCCCAATGTCCTCCATGACAGTCATTCTGACAGACCTCCAGACTTGTCAGCTAATGTGAAGAATGATGGTCCATTATAATTGTGAATGATGTGACAAGTAAGTATGGTCAGAGCTTACTGATTCCCAGAATAATTGCAAGACTTCTTTCTTAGCTGCTGAGTAATTTTTATTTGACTTGGAAAGTGCTCTGAAAATACATGCAGTCACTTTCTGCGCCTTCCTAGATGTGCACCAGAACTGCATCTATTCCATAACAGCAGTAGTCTGTGCAACTCTGATTCAGCATTATCATTAAGCAGTACCAGATATAGAAAAGATTTCAACAACACATTAACAACAGAGAAAGAGCATTCTTGTTCCTCATTCCATGAAATTATGAAGTCTCCTTGCAGCAGCCCTTGTAGAATTACCTTCTGGATGGTGAAACACATTGTGAAGTACCCGCAGGGCAAGTATATTCTGAGAAAACATCTTGTAAAATAAATCTGCTGAGGAATTGGAAAATCTCTCCTGGATCTTACATTTTACTAGATTAGGGCAAATTCAGTCAATATGAACTAGGCACTCAAAGATTTTTTTTTTTTTTTTTTGTGATGAAGAAGTGTTTCACAAATTCTTGTAAAGACTTGAAATTGAGTAGTTAAGTAGGTTAGATTCTCTTCAAAAAGTGACTTACTAATGATAGTTGCAAAAAAAACAAATGTTATTCATTTCTGGAACTGAAGCAAATTGCCTACCATATATACACTCCCGGAAATTGAAATAAGAACACCGTGAATTCATTGTCCCAGGAAGGGGAAACTTTATTGACACATTCCTGGGGTCAGATACATCACATGATCACACTGACAGAACCACAGGCACATAGACAAAGGCAACGGAGCATGCACAATGTCGGCACTAGTACAGTGTATATCCACCTTTCGCAGCAATGCAGGCTGCTATTCTCCCATGGAGACGATCGTAGAGATGCTGGATGTAGTCCTGTGGAATGGCTTGCCATGCCATTTCCACCTGGCGCCTCAGTTGGACCAGCGTTCGTGCTGGACGTGCAGACCGCGTGAGACGACGCTTCATCCAGTCCCAAACATGCTCAATGGGGGACAGATCCGGAGATCTTGCTGGCCAGGGTAGTTGACTTACACCTTCTAGAGCACGTTGGGTGGCACGGGATACATGCGGACGTGCATTGTCCTGTTGGAACAGCAAGTTCCCTTGCCGGTCTAGGAATGGTAGAACGATGGGTTCGATGACGGTTTGGATGTACCGTGCACTATTCAGTGTCCCCTCGACGATCACCAGTGGTGTACGGCCAGTGTAGGAGATCGCTCCCCACACCATGATGCCGGGTGTTAGCCCTGTGTGCCTCGGTCGTATGCAGTCCTGATTGTGGCGCTCACCTGCACGGCGCCAAACACGCATACGACCATCATTGGCACCAAGGCAGAAGCGACTCTCATCGCTGAAGACGACACGTCTCCATTCGTCCCTCCATTCACGCCTGTCGCGACACCACTGGAGGCGGGCTGCACGATGTTGCGGCGTGAGCGGAAGACGGCCTAACGGTGTGCGGGACCGTAGCCCAGCTTCATGGAGATGGTTGCGAATGGTCCTCGCCGATACCCCAGGAGCAACAGTGTCCCTAATTTGCTGGGAAGTGGCGGTGCGGTCCCCTACGGCACTGCGTAGGATCCTACGGTCTTGGCGTGCATCCGTGCGTCGCTGCGGTCCGGTCCCAGGTCGACGGGCACATGCACCTTCCGCCGACCACTGGCGACAACATCGATGTACTGTGGAGACCTCACGCCCCAATTGTTGAGCAATTCGGCGGTACGTCCACCCGGCCTCCCGCATGCCCACTATACGCCCTCGCTCAAAGTCCGTCAACTGCACATACGGTTCACGTCCACGCTGTCGCGGCATGCTACCAGTGTTAAAGACTGCGATGGAGCTCCGTATGCCACGGCAAACTGGCTGACACTGACGGCGGCGGTGCACAAATGCTGCGCAGCTAGCGCCATTCGACAGCCAACACCGCGGTTCCTGGTGTGTCCGCTGTGCCGTGCGTGTGATCATTGCTTGTACGGCCCTCTCGCAGTGTCCGGAGCAAGTATGGTGGGTCTGACACACCGGTGTCAATGTGTTCTTTTTTCCATTTCCAGGAGTGTATAAAGGGAGCTGGAAAGCTACAAAAACCAAATGACATTACTTTAAACTTGTACCCAAAGGAAGTGGTGAAGTGGTTGTCAGCGGACCTGCATCTGGGAGGAGTATGTTTCAGGTCTTAGATTTCCTGCAGTTTCCCTAAATTGCATAAGGTAAATGCTGGACTAGTCCTTTTGGAAAGGGCATAGCACAGAATAAAATGCAAATAATTGTACCTATTAGGATCCTCATACTACATTTTGAAGACACTATTTCGACAGTCATTGAGGGAACAGGCAGCAACCTGCTAAAGATAGTGGCTTATCTTGGAATGAAATATGTCTGTTGTATGGGCTCCAAGATAATACTGGGATCATTCCAGTGACTGACAGAGAAGACTGAGAACAACAGTATTGTTCACAGAAATTCAACAAATGATTGTCCCCACAACAGATGGAGACACCGTGGAGCTGAGTCGACTCAAAGGCTTGCACCAGAGACTGAATTTCTGTGACAATCTAGGCTCTTACTTCCTATCCTTGCACCATAGAGTTTGAAGTGCAGAGTACTCCTTAAATGAGTCAGGAGAGCACATCAAATTGGATGCTGCTATTCAAATATTTGACTGTGTGTGAGTTGCACATTAGGGTTTTTTAGTGATTGAACAGCCCACAGTTGTACCACAGGTTCATAGCATCCAGTGACGCAATATTTTGGCAATCAGACATGTTGCTATCTTCAGGTGTGCTGACGAAGTGAGCTCCTGAGGCCACATGGCAGACTCATGTCTCATCCCCCTGCAAGCCACTCACTCTGTGGTCCACACCCATGGCCATACTTTGGTGGTCGCAGAGATGTTAGCGTCAGTGTTTGTGATAGTGTTGCGGTAGATGCTCTGTCTGCCCTGGTTGCTGAATTAAACTCAGTACTGGGTCCCAAGCCTTACTAAGATTATAGCCACACTCTCAGTTGATGAGATCATCCATGATGTGAATTTCTATGGCCTCTCTAACCAGTATTTGGAACTCTGTGCCAAGACCCTGGTATGTTCGTACTCCATCATGTGGTTCTCAGACAAACAGTGATCTGCAACTGCTGACTTGTTGCGATATGTCATTCAAGTGTGCCTCTGGTGTTCCCACCAGCACGATCTTCAGTGATGTGCATTGTCTGTCCAATATATGTCTTTCCACATTGAAATGTTATGTGCTGTACACTGGCCTTCTGCAAACTGAGATCATCTTTGATGCTTTACAATAATGCTGCTGTTCTATTGGGTGGCGGAAGGCAGTTTTTGCTGAGTGCTTATTCATTATGCCAGTGTATGGCTTCTTCATTATGCCAGTGGATTGTGTAGAGACAGTGGCTACCTCTTCCTCTGTGACTTCTGCCATCTTCACAGTTTGTGCTGTTATGGTTGGGCAGAGAGCATGTCTGATCCACCATTCTGGGCACCTGTTTTCTCAGAATACAGTTCTGAGGTGTTTCAGCTGCTGGGGCAGATTTTCTGTGTCTGAGATGGTGTGCAGCCTGTGTACTAGGGTTTTTAGTACTCCATTCCTCTGTGTTGGGTGGTGGCAGCTGTCTGCATGCAAATACAGCTCAGTGTGTGTTTACTTCCAATACACACCATGGCCAGGGTGCCATCAGCTCTTCTCTCGACCATGGTGTCCAGGAAAAGTAATCTCCCTTCTGCTTCAGTCTCCACAGTGAATTTGATGTTGGGATTATGGAGCTCAAATGTGTAAGGAAGTCAAGGAGCTTTCCCCCTTCCATGGGGGTTGATAACGAATGTGTCATCCATACAAAGAAAAAAAGCATGTGGGCTCCTCGTAGCACTCCATATACAATTAGTTACCACAGGTGAGACTGGGCTGCCCATTGTGACTCCTACCATTTGTTTGTAATATTCTCCAGTAAACAGAAATTACGCAGATACCAAGACATGCCTGAAAACGTCAATGGTCTTCTTGTCAAATTTCGGTCCAATGAGCCCTAATGACTGTTTTAGAGACACCCTGGTGAATAGTGAAATGATGTCAAAACTCACCAGGATGTCTTAGTCTTTCACTCTGAAGTTGTCAAAACATTTTACAAAACCCACAGAATTGCAGATGTGATGAGACCTTTTAACCACATAACAGTTTAGTATTTACATCAGGTATTTTGCCAGCAAATATGTAAGTTCCCTAATGTTGTTGAGAATAGGGGCCAACGACACCCCATCTTTGTGGAGTTTAGGGAGTCCATAAAGTCTTGGCAGCACAGATGCTTGAGATAACAGTTTCCTGATGACTCCCTCTGTTAAAACAACATCCTTGAGAAGTGCTCTAGTCATGTTCTCCATCCTCTATGTGTTAAGAGTCAGTATCAAAACTAGACATGAATTAATTGGGTGATTATACCGACCACCACACTCGACTACAAATGCAGCTAAAACCTTTAGAAGAATACCACAGCCCATTAGGACATATTTTTCTAAATCATACTGTCAACATTGGAGGAGACTTTAATCAACCAACAACCAACTGAGAAAATTGTAGTTTTGTATGTGCATGTGGTGGACCCAAGACAGTACTACTTGCTGTATCTGAAAATTACTTCAAGCAGTTTGTTCAGAAGGCCACTCATCATAGAAATTTGTTAGATCTAATGACAGCAATAAATTTCACCTTTTTAGGATGTCCACATTTAACATGATGTCAGTGTAGCAATAATGATTACCAGAGTACAAAGGGCAACTAAAATAAGTCATAAAATCAACATATTCAATAAATATGATAAAAACACAGTAGTATCATATCTCATGGACGACCTGGAAACATTTGTCTCTGGGCAGAAACGTGTAGATGCTTGTCATAATTGTCAAACAATGTATAGAGCTATAGATAGATGCTAAATGAAACAGACGTGACTGTCAAAGGGGTGTTGCATGGTACGTTCTCCAACTACCACTGCATAATCGTATTGAAAGACCTCTCAGAAATCCAAAGAAATTCTGGTCATATGCAAAGACTGTTCGTAGCACCAAAGTCAGTGTTCAGACATCTGGGTTGACGCAAGGACTGAAACTGATGATAGCAAAGCAAGAGGTAGATTCAAGAATACTGTCCCAATTTAACCTCAGATCACTGTTAAGACAAGTAATATTGGTGTTAGTATCTGTAGCATTGAAAAACAGCTAAAATTTCTGAAATTGAACATGCCCCAGGGGTTGATGGACTCCCTTTCAGATGTTATATAGAGTTTGTGGTTGAATTAGGAGATTACTAACAGAACTCTTGTGTCACCCATCCTAGAATATTGCTCAAGTATGTAGGACCCATACCACATAGGATTAACAGAGGATATAGAACACATATATAAAAGGGCTGTACCAATTGTGACAGGTCTGTTTGACTCACAGCAGAGCATCACAGAAATTTAAAAAAAAATCAGTACTGGCAGATGCTGGAGGATAGACTCCAAGTATTACATGAAAGCATACCTACAAATTCTCAAGAACAACCATTAAAAGGGGAATCCAAAAATATATTACAGCACTCTACAAATTGTTCCCATACAGATTGTGAAGACAATATTAGACTAATTACAGCATGCACCGTGGGATTCAAGCAGTCATTCTCCCTGTGCTTCAAACATAAATGGAATGGTAAGAAATCCCTAAATCTACTACTATGGAAAGTATCATCTGCTGTGGTCTTCACAGTGGTTTTGCAGATAGTGGATGTAGGCATCTGCTGCGCTATGTCTTTGCAACATATATATTTACTTCCACAGTTTGTGAGTTCCTATGAAATTCATGAAAGAAACTCTTCTATTGACTGTAGGGTCCTGGCACATTAATGTGAACACCACAGATGTTTGACATCAATGTGAAATAGCCACTCACAGATGGCAGTTGGAATCATTAGTAGTGGAGGGAATATAAAGTGTGTCGAGGAGAGGTAGAAAACAATGCAGTCCTTGCCATAAAGCAGAAACGGAGAGATTTATCTGATGTCCAAAAGGGTATGACCATTGGCTTTGAGGCCAAGGGTGAAAGTATTTTAGAAATGGCTAAGTTTGTAAAATGTTCACATGCTGACATGGTTAAAGTATACTGTCCACTGCAAAACAGCACTATCCAAAACTGGCAACAAGACAACTGTGCTGCACCAAGGGACATAGATGACAGGGGGTGAGTGATGACTGCAGAGAGTTGTAGGGGCAAATAGATGTGCAGCTGTTGAGCAACTGACCACTCAGATGAAACAAGGGACTGCCAAAACAGTGTGTCCTCAATGACTGCTCAGCAAACATGGCTGCATGTGGGCCTCAGCAGCAGGCAGCTGGTTAATTCACTCATATTGACTGCTATTCACTGGCAACAAAGGATGGACTTTGCACACCAATTCTACAACTGGACATTCACTGAGTGGCAGCAGGTGGCCTTTTCAGATGAATCACATTTAATGCTTCATCAGACAGATGAGCTAAGTAACATATTAAGCTATCTGTGTAACCAGTCGTTTATCGGTGGAATATTTCCTGAATGGTTGAAATATGCTGAAGTTAAGCCACTGTTTAAGAATGGAGATAAAGAAATAGCATCAAATTTCCATCCGATTTCACTGTTGCCATCATTTTCAAAACTTTTAGAAAAGTAATGTACTGTAGTAACACGGTTCACGTTTTCCGTCGCATTTCAGAGCAGACCGGGAACTGTCTCATAGGCATGCCCGATGTGAACTTACTGGGCACGGCCCGTGCTGCCTGAGTTGTTGTTGTTGTTCCGCTGGCAGAGGTCGCGGCCGAATTCTCGCATGCCCTCTGGTGGACGGGACTCTATTTGCGGGAACTACCGTCCGTGACACGCCGTGCCGATGTGCGCCTCCCACGATCTTTCTGGTGGCTACTGCACTCCTCCTCCTTCGGGGGGTGAAGCCACTGTGATCAACTGTGTCGGAAGGTGGAGCGTCGTGCAGGAGTGATGACCTCCACGTCCATCGGAAGGCTGGAGTCGAGGGGATCTGCCAACCCTCGTGCCAGAACCTTCGAATACGGCTGGAAGTGACCCACACGAAGAGGCCCCCGTCGTCCCACCACCGGAACCCGGGGCAGAATGGGAGACATGCCGTCGAACTCTGGATCCTGGTCCACCCCGGGAGGGGCAAGACCCAGTGGCGGGGACGATGGGGAAGGGATGACCACAGGTGAACCAGCCTGCTGATAAACTGGGCCTGCTAGGGGGGCCGTCTCTCGCTGGGTCATCGCTAATGATGGCAATGCCGGTGCTGGAGTGACTGGAGGCTTCCAAGGCTGAGAGCCATCGCAGTGCGGCAGAATCACAGGGGGGAGGGGTGGTAGCGTCCCATGAGAAACCAACACAGGTGCCTGCAATGGGAAAGCCAGTGCCCGAGGGGTTGGAGGGTGGGTGCCCAAACGTGGACGTAGCTGATTTTGGTGATGACGTACCTCCCGGTCCCCCATCTGCAAGGTATAGAGCCGGTGGCCATTTTGGCACAGGACCACCGCCAGTATCCAACGTGGATTGCGACCAAACCCATGTGCCCAGACCGACATACCCGGTGGAAAGCTGGGTACTCCATTTTGCGAAGACTGGCGAGGACCGGGCCAAAGGAGGTGCTGCAGAGTCCTAGGTTGGCGCCCGTGGAGGAGCTCTGCGGGGCTGCGTTCTCCCATAGGTGTGGTCCAGTATGCCATCAGGAAAAACGTCAACGCCTCCTCGGCAGGAAATTCGTGCACATACTTTTTCATCTGTGTCTTAATTGTGCGCAACATGTGCTCGGCTTCCCCATTCGATTGTGGATGAAAGGGGGGAGAGCAAACGTGCCGAGTACCGAAGCACCTACAAAAATCCTGGAAGGTCTGTGACATAAACTGAGGTCCATTGTCTGAGACTAGGGTGACTGGCAGACCTTCCACAGAAAAGATTTTTGCTAGTGCCTGGATTACAACCTCTGAAGTGGTTGAGGAGCAGCGAACCACATATGGAAATCGGGAATAAGCATCAATGACAATGAGCCAAAAGCCATTGAGAAATGGGCCCACAAAATCGATGTGAACACGTTCCCATGCCTGGGTTGCAGGTGGCCAGGAAGAGAACGCTGACCGGGGAGATGCCTGTTGGCTCGCACACTGGGAACAGGCGGCCACCAAGTGCTCAATTTCTCTGTCAATACTGGGCCAGTACACATTCTGCGAGCCAAGATTTTAGTACGGGAAACACCCCAGTGCCCCTCTTGTAATAACGTGAGGACTTCCCTTCACAAACTTGCAGGAACAACCACGCGAGGAGCTGTATCATCGGTAGCTAGAAGGAGAACTCCTTCCAAGACGGAGAGGCGGTCTTGTAGAACAAAATAATTACGAATAGGATCCGAGGCCCGGCCTGGAGGTTGGGATGGCCACCCCTGCTGAATGAGGCGAACTACTTGCCAGAGAACCGGGTCAGCTGCCGTTTCCCTGGCGACTCGAGAACTAGTGATCGGGAGGCCATCAACCGCTTGGCGGGACGCCACATCCAAATGAAAACACATAATATCCTCTCGATCGAACTTAGGATCCGGGCCCACCGGGAGACGGGAAAGGGCGTCTGCGTTGGCATGCTGTCTGGTAGGGCGAAAATGAATGTCATAATGGTACTTAGAGAGGAACAAGACCCAGCGCTGTGGTCTGTGGGCCGCACTATCCGTAATCTGAGAGGCGGGGCCAAATAACGATATTAACGGCTTATGGTCAGTGATTAACTGAAACTTCGTGCCATAAAAGAAAGGGTGAAACTTGGTAACAGCGCAGACAATGGCCAAAGCCTCTTTTTCCACCTGGAAGTAATGGGCCTGTGCGGGACTAAGAGTTTTAGACGCAAACGCCAGTGGCTGCTCGGAACCATCTGCGTTGCGATGGGCCAGGACCGCCCCCACCCCATACTGCGAAGCATCTGTAGCCAGGACCAACGGCTTATGGGGGTCAAAAGTAGCCAAACACGGCGCTGACGTGAAGAGGCCTTTCAACGAGGTGAACGCTCGCTCGCATGCACGTGACCAATCGAAAGGAACACCCTTGTGCAGAAGGCAGTACAGGGGGTGGGCGATGGTGGAAGCCCTGGGAATGAACCAGTGGTAATAGGCAATCTTGCCTAAAAAAGCTTGTAAGTCCTTCAGCGAAGCGGGCCGCGGAATGTCGACGATACCTTGGACCAAACTTCCTAGCGGATGGACGCCATGCCGAGAGATTGTGTAGCCCACATACTCAATGGACGGTTGGAAGCAGTTTGACTAACGCGGCTTGCAACGCAAGCCCTCAGACCTGAATTTGAGAAAGAGGGTGTGAAGGTTGTGCAAGTGTTCCTTCGTGCTGCGGCCCGTGACAATTATGTCATCCAGGTAAGTAATACGATGAGGGATTGTCGATGTGACATGCTCAAGATAACGCTGGAATATCGCCGGGGCACTGGATATTCCGTAGGCCAACCGCTGGTATTGGTAAAGGCCATACGGGGTGTTGACAACAGCCAGCCGTTTGGAGTCCTCATCAAGAGGTATCTGATGATAAGCCTCCGAAAGATCGATTTTCGATAAATATTGGCCTCCCGCTATGGCGGAGAACAATTCGTCAGCACGAGGCAAAGGATAGGTGTCCACCACCAATTGGGAATTAATGGTGGCCTTGAAATCGCCACAAAGACGTAATTTTCCCGAGGGTTTCCTGACAATAACGAGGGGCGAAGCCCACTGACTAGAAGAAATGGGAAGAAGGACCCCTAGGGCCGTCAGCCGGTCTAGCTCTTCTTTTACCTGAAGGCGGAGAGCCAAGGGGATCTGCCTCGCGCGTAGAAAACGCGGGCGAGCCGACGCCTTCAACGTTAAGTGAGCTTCAAAGTCTGAAACACGCCCCAGGCCCTCCTCAAAGATATCCGGAAAGTCAGAGATCAAAGATTCTAATTGTTGATAGGGAACGTCTTCGGAGACCAAATGTATGGTGTCAGTGATAGAAAACCCGAAAGCTTGAAAGGCATCCAAGCCAAAAAGGTTAGCGGAGCTCGCATCACTGACAACAATAAAAGTAATAGGCTGAGTGACTGATTTGTAAGTCACGTCGGTAGTGAATTGACCCAGTTGGGGAATGAACTGTGCACCATAACCGCGTAGACGCCGGTAAACTGGCGCCAACGGGGGCGACCCAAGGTCGGAGTACGTTTGTGCATTCAACAAAGAAAGTGCCGCGCCCGTATCTACTTGCAGTTGTAATCGGCGCGACCGAACCGACACCTCGATAAAGAGTTTGTGGGCTGATGCATAGGGAGCCTGGCCCGATGAAACTTCCTGAATGTCAACGTCCATGTCCTCTGTAACTGCTTCCTTCGATTCTTCCGAGGCTGAGCGGCAAACTTTAGCAATGTGTCCTTTTTTATTACATTTGCGACAAACGGCCCAACGCTGGGTGCACTCCGACCGATCGTGATGTATATAGCACGACGTACAGGACGGTAACAGGGGCCGGCGGCCGGAACTCTGTTTACGCGCCATGCGGGAGCGGCCGTAATGGCCGGATTGTACCGCTCGCACGTCGTCCACCCCGGACGCAGTGGACGCAGCCGCGCCGCCCTGAACCGCCGCGATGTCGCACCACGCTTCCAACTGTTGACCGGCAGCGTGAGAGACTTCATACGATTCAGCAATGGACAGGACTTCCTCGAGGGAAGGGTCTTCTAACTGCAGGGCCCATTGCCGGACCTCCCTATCAGGGGCCGAACGAACAATGACGTCGCGCACTATAACGTGGGCATACGACTCTCGCGACTGCTCCGTGACAAAATGACACTTGCGACTAAGACCGTGCAGGGTAGCAGCCCACGCCCGGTAAGACTGATGGGGCTGATTCTTGCATTGATAGAACTCGACCCTAGCCGCCGCAACATGTGTGCAGTGGCGATAATACGAAGACAGTAATGAACACAATGCGTCAAAAGACAAGGACGAGGGTTCCTGCAATGGCGCTAGCTGCCACAAAACTTGATACAACGAGAGAGATATCCAAGACAAGAAAAGAGCACGACATACCTCCGCAACGGCAACATGAAACGCCTGGAAATGCTGCCGAAGGTGATGTTCATACGCGTCCCAATCCTCCGCCGTCTCGTCATATGGGGGAAAGGGAGCAGGAAACGGCGCTGGAGCAGACGGCGTGGAGAGCAACGCCGGAAGCACTTGTTTCATGGTGGCCATGAACTCCGTCTGCTGTTCAACCAAAACCCGCACTAAATCCTCCATGCCGCGGATAAGCTGCGAAACCGGAACAACGACGCAACACAAAAAAGAACGACCCTACTCGTCGCCAATTGTGTAGTAACACGGTTCACATTTTTCGTCGCACTTCAGAGTAGACCGAGAACTGTCTCATAGGCATGCCCGATGTGAACTGACTGGGCACGGCCCGTGCTGCCTGAGTTGTTGTTGTTCCGCTGCCAGAGGTCGCGGCCGAATTCTCGCGTGCCCTCTGGTGGACGGGACTCTATTTGCGGGAACTACCGTCCGTGACGCGCCGTGCCGATGTGCGCCTCCCGTGATCTTTCTGGTGGCTACTGCATGTACAGTCGGCTTTATAACAATCTTATCTCAAATAACATGCTGTCAAAGTCACAATTTGGATTTCTAAAGGGTTCTGATATTGAGAAGGCTATCTACACTTTCAGTGAAAATGTGCTTAATTCATTAGACAAAAAATTGCAGGCAACTGGTATATTTTGTGATCTGTCAAAGGCATTTGACTGTGTAAATCACAATATCCTTTTAAGTAAATTAGAAAATTATAGTGTAACAGGAAATGCTGCAAAATGGTTCAAATCTTATACCTATGGCAGGAAACAAAGGGTGTTATTAGGAAAGAGACATGAATCAAGCTATCAGGCATCATCCAACTGGGAACTAATTACATGTGGGGTTCCACAAGGTTCCAATTTGGGGCCCTTACTTTTTCTTGTGTATATCAATGACCTTTCATCAGTAACATTACCAGATGCCAAGTTCGTTTTGTTTGCCGATGATACAAACATTGCAATAAATAGAAAAATCAAGTGTAGTCTCAGAAAGATCAGCTAATAAAATATTTGTGGACATTAATCACTGGTTCCTAGCCAATTCTTTGTCACCAAACTTTGAAAAAACACACTACATGCAGTTCAGAACTTGTAAGGGGTGTCCCACGACTATATGTCTAACATATGATGACAGGAAGATAGAAGAAGTAGACAGTGTTAAATTCTTGGGATTACAGCTTGATAATAATAACAATAATAATAATAATAATGGCATGTGACGAGGGCCTCCTGTCGGGTAGACCACTCACCTGGTGCAAGTCTTTCAATTCGACGCCACTTCGGCGACTTGCGTGTCGTTGGAGATGAAATGATGATGATTAGGACAACACAACACCCAGTCCCTGAGCGGAGAAAATCTCCAACCCTATTGGGAATCGAACCCGGGTTCTTAGGATTGACAGTCCGTCGCGCTGACCACTCAGCTAGCGGGGGACGACAGCTTGATAATAAATTCAACTGGGAGGAGCACACCACAGAACTGCTGAAGCATCTTAACAAATCTCTATTTGCAATGCGAATTCTGTCAGACATAGGGGATATACGAGGGCTATCTACAAATTTTACGACGAAGGAATTTCCAAGCTCGTCCATCGCTACGATAAGTGCCTTAATTTAAATGTCAACTATGTAGAAAAGTAGTATTTAAGTGTGGCTTTCATCTGTATATAATAAAAAAAATTTCCGATACTTTATTTATTTTTAATTCCAAAACGTAATGTACTTTGTGGATAGCCCTCGTAAAAATGAAAAAGCTGGCATACTATGCTTACTTTCATTCCATAATGTCATATGGGATTATTTTTTGGGGTAATTCATCAAGCCAAGCTAAAGTTTTCCGGGCAAAAAAACCTGCAGTAAGAGTTATATGTGGTGTGAACTCAAGAACATCCTGCAGAAGCCTGTTTAGGGAACTAGGGATACTAACTACTGCTTCCCAATATATTTATTCCTTAATGAAATTCGTCATTAAAAATATATCACTTTTTCAAACCAACAGCTCAATTCATGGAATCAATAGTAGAAATAAGAATAATCTTCACAAGAATTTAAAGTCACTTAGTCTTGTACAAAAAGATGTGCATTATTCAGGAACACACATTTTCAGTAACTTGCCAGCAGCCACAAAAAGCTTAACAACCAATGAAATTCATTTTAAGGATTTATTGGTGGCCAACTCCTTTTACTCCATTGACGAATTTCTCATTAAAACCAACTGATTTGTATATATATAACTTCTGCACAATTTCAGTGCAGTAATGTGGTCATGAACCATGGACCTTGCCGTTGGTGGGGAGGCTTACGTGCCTCAGCGATACAGATGGCCGTACCGTAGGTGCAACCACAACGGAGGGGTATCTGTTGAGAGGCCAGACAAACGTGTGGGTCCTGAAGAGGGGCAGCAGCCTTTTCAGTAGTTGCAAGGCAGCAGTCTAGATGATTGACTGATCTGGCCTTGTAACACTAACCAAAACGGCCTTGCTGTGCTGGTACTGCGAACGGCTGAAAGCAAGGGGAAACTACGGCCGTAATTTTTCCCGAGGGCATGCAGCTTTACTGTATGGTTAAATGATGATGGCATCCTCTTGGGTAAAATATTCCGGAGGTAAAATAGTCCTCCATTTGGATCTCCAGATGGGGACTACTCAAGAGGATGTCGTTATCAGGAGAAAGAAAACTGGCGTTCTACGGATCGGAGCGTGGAATGTCAGATCCCTTAATCGGACAGGTAGGTTAGAAAATTTATAAAGGGAAATGGATAGGTTAAAGTTAGATATAGTGGGAATTAGTGAAGTTTGGTGGCAGGAGGAACAAGACTTCTGGTCAGGTGAATACAGGGTCATAAACACAAAATTAAATAGGGGTAATGCAGGAGTAGGTTTAATAATGAATAGGAAAATAGGAATGCGGGTAAGCTACTACAAACAGCATAGTGAACGCATTATTGTGGCCAAGATAGATACGAAGCCCATGCCTACTACAGTAGTACAAGTTTATATGCCAACTATCTCTGCAGATGACGAAGAAATTGAAGAAATATATGATGAAATAAGAGAAATTATTTGGATAGTGAAGAGTGACGAAAATTTAATAGTCATGGGTGACTGGAATTCGGTAGTAGGAAAAGGGAGAGAAGGAAATGTAGTAGGTGAATATGGATTGGGGGTAAGAAATGAAAGAGGAAGCCGCCTGGTAGAATTTTGCATAGAGCACAACTTAATCATAGCTAACACTTGGTTCAAGAATCATAAAAGAAGGCTGTATACATGGAAGAAGCCTGGAGATACTGACAGCTTTCAGATAGATTATTTAATGGTAAGACAAAGATTTAGGAACCAGGTTGTAAATTGTAAGACATTTCCAGGGGCAGATGTGGACTCTGACCACAATCTATTGGTTATGAACTGTAGATTAAAACTGAAGAAACTGTAAAAAGGTAGGAATTTAAGGAGATGGGACCTGCATAAACTGACTAAACAAGAGGTTGTACAGAGTTTCAGGGAGAGCATAAGGGCACAATTGACAGGAATGGGGGAAAGAAACACAGTAGAAGAAGAATGAGTAGCTTTGAGGGATGAAGTAGTGAAGGCAGCAGAGGATCAAGTAGGTAAAAAGACGAGGGCTAGTAGAAATCCTTGGGTAACAGAAGAAATATTGAATTTAATTGATGAAAGGAGAAAATATAAAAATGCAGTAAATGAAGCAGGCAAAAAGGAATACAAACGTCTCAAAAATGAGATCGACAGGAAGTGCAAAATGGCTAAGCATGGATGGCTAGAGGACAAATGTAAGGACATAGAGGCTTATCTCACTAAGGGTAAGATAGATACTGCCTATAGGAAAATTAAAGAGACTGTGGTATACACAACAAAATTTATTTATATTGCAACCTCAAATTATTGTTATTTTGAATCATTCTTTGTAAATGTTGTAGATAAAACAAAAGGAAAGAAAACTGTAAAAAGATGAAAAACGAAAATTGTAAGATGTACAACCTGTTTTAAACATCAGGTAACAGGTCTATAATTTGGCAATAAATAATAAAATAAAAATAAAATACACCACTTCTAACAAACACCGAACAACGCGCTCCAGTACGCGGCCGCCAAATACATCGCTAACCGCACTTCTCTGGGCGGCCCGCTGCTTCCATCGCTGGCCATCTTTACACGCACGCTCCCTTATGTGGCCGAGAAATACATCGCTGGCCGCACTTCTCCGGGCGGCTCACGGCTACCATCGCTGGCCGCCTTCGCGCACGCGCGTTTTTCAGCACACAGCAATTGGCTACGCCAGGAAACATTGCGTTTGGTTTTCCCTGGAAAACAGCAACCCCAGCCGACGGCTCCATTAACTAGCAAGCCTTATATAAACCCGGCCACCGCCGCAAACGAAAGTTCTCAGTACGCCGTGCTCCAGCTGCTTGTGGATGACTCGCCGCACCACTCGAGGTTACCTGGCTGCTCGCCGGAAAATCTTGCGACTTCACTTGGAGAGACTGAACTTCACTGGACTTGGGAATAATTACGGGACGTGCACCCCACCATGCACATTCGGACATTGGTATAACCCAACTTTAATTCTGCATTACTTCTGAGTGTGAGCCTGGGTAGACGCTTGGCTAACATAATTGTTAAAAAGTGATTTGTGATTTAATAAACCAGACTGAAGAGGTTATTGTGTTATTCCTGGTTATAACAGAGACCTTTGGAGATAAGAGAACCACTTGTATGAACATCAAGAGCTCAGATGGAAACCCAGTTCTAAGCAAAGAAGGGAAAGCAGAAAGGTGGAAGGAGTATATAGAAGGTCTATACAAGGGCGATGTACTTGAGGACAATATTATGGAAATTGAAGAGGATGTAGATGGAGATGAAATGGGAGATACGATACTGCGTGAAGAGTTTGACAGAGCACTGATAGACCTGAGTCAAAACAAGGCCCCCGGAGTAGACAACATTCCATTGGAACTACTGACGGCCTTGGGAGATCCAGTCCTGAAAAAACTCTACCATCTGGTGAGCAAGATGTATGAAACAGGCGAAATACCCTCAGACTTCAAGAAGAATATAATAATTCCAATCCCAAAGAAACCAGGTGTTGACAGATGTGAAAATTACCGAACAATCAGTTTAATAAGCCACAGCTGCAAAATACTAACACGAATTCTTTACAGACGAATGGAAAAACTAGTAGAAGTCGACCTCGGGGAAAATCAAGTTTGGATTCTGTAGAAATACTGGAACACGTGAGGCAATACTGACCTTACGACTTATCTGAGAAGAAAGATTAAGGAAAGGGAAACCTACATTTCTAGCATTTGTAGACTTAGAGAAAGCTTTTGACAATGTTGACTGGAATACTCTCTTTCAAATTCTGAAGGTGGCATGGGTAAAATACAGGGAGCGAAAGGCTATTTACAAATTGTACAGAAACCAGATGGCAGTTATAAGAATCGAGGGGCATGAAAGGGAAGCAGTGTTCGGAAGGGAGTGAGACAGGGCTGGAGCCTATCCCCGATGTTATTCAATCTGTATATTGAGCAAGCAGTGAAGGAAACAAAAGAAAAAATCGGAGTAGGTATTAAAATCCATGGAGAAGAAATAAAAACTTTGAGGTTCGCCGATTACATTGTAATTGTATCAGAGACAGCAAAGGACTTGGAAGAGCAGTTGAACGGAATGGATAGTGTCTTGAAAGGAGGATATAAGATGAACATCAACAAAAGCAAAACGAGGATAATGGAATGTAGTCGAATTAAATCGGGTGATGCTGAGGGAATTAGATTAGGAAATGAGACACTTAAAGTAGTAAAGGAGTTTTGTTATTTGGGGAGCAAAATAACTGATGATGGTCAAAGTAGAGAGGATATAAAATGTAGACTGGCAATGGCAAGGGAAGCATTTCTGAAGAAGAGAAATTTATTAACATCGAATATAGATTTAAGTGTCAGGAAGTCATTTCTGAAAGTATTTGTATGGAGAGTAGCCATGTATGGAAGTGAAACATGGACGATAAATAGTTTGGACAAGAAGAGAATAGAAGCTTTTGAAATGTGGTGCTACAGAAGAATGCTGAAGATTAGATGGGTGGATCACATAACTAATGAGGAAGTATTGAATGGGATTGGGGAGAAGAGAAGTTTGTGGCACAACTTGACTAGAAGAAGGGATCGGTTGGTAGGACATGTTCTGAGGCATCAAGGGATCACCAATATAGTATTGGAGGGCAGTGTGGAGGGTAAAAATCGTAGAGGGAGACCAAGAGATGAATACACTAAGCAGATTCAGAAGGATGTAGGTTGCGGTACGTACTGGGAGCTGCAGAGGCTTGTACAGGATAGAGTAGCATGGAGAGCTGCATCAAACCAGTCTCAGGACTGAAGACCACAACAAAAACAACAACAACAATGTGTTCATTGTGAATAAGTATTATAGTAGCTGTATTACATGTTTATTACCTTATAAATAAATAAATAAACTTATTTTAAATTCAGTCCATTAGTATTTGTTAAATGACTCTTTCATATAGGGTTCATTAAAAAATGACGATCATTCCACTTGGGACCTGTGGAATGGTACATTAGCTTATTTGCTTTAGTTGTAAATATTTGTCATGTATTGTTGTTTTTCTGACATGTTCCACATCCTGGAGGACCTCCTCACTATGGATCAATTGGAATGAAAGTAAATCTAATCTAATCTAATGAGTTTTAACACATACGGTGGGAGATATCTGAAAGTGAACATCCTGAATGTGTTGTGGTCTGGTGAATGATTTCATGGCATTCCTTGTATGATCACATCGTTCTGGAAGGCACACTGAATCAACACAAGTATGCATCTACCATTGGGGATGATATACGCCTCTGTATGCAGTTTGTTTTCCCTCATCAGGGTGTCATCTAACAACAGGACACTGCAAGGTGTCAGACAGCTCGCAGTGTACAGGCATAGTTGGAAGAGCACCAGGATGAGTTTAGTCTCTTCTGCTGCTCATCAAACTCCCCAGATTTAAACCCAGTCAAGAATCTTTGGAACCACATCAGTTGGGCTGTTGGTACCATGGATCCTCAACTGAGAAACCTACTGCAGATGGCCATCGCACTAGATTCAGCATTGTTCCACATCTCTGCTGGTACCTGCCAGAATTTAATTGTCTCTCTTCCTGCACATCTTGTAGTTGTCCATGCTGCAAAAGGTGGTTATTTCAGCTTTTGACAGGTTGTCACATTAATGTGACTGGACAGTGTATAATGCTTTGTTTTATTGTTGTCTTTTTCACATTATAAACATAGGAAAATACCTAATAATTGTTTCCACATATGTTGCAGTTATTCTAGTCACCATAGTACATGGTTTTGTCGCTGTGTGTGGCCATGAGAGATCAATGATCTAGTTCGGCCGTCATTTGTGTAGACTTTCTGCTGTCCTGCTATCGCAGTCCGTTGCCCGGGGTGCACCATCTTGAAGGTTGTCTACACAAATCGGTGGACAAATATTAGAGGGACTAAACACACACAGAAAACACAAGTGGCAGGAACTCACATCCCAGCTGAATTTTACACATTCCAGCAGAAAAGCCTGATCGTTATTGAGGAAACTTGGTAACTCCTTTTCAGCACGCCACCAGGAACCTAAAATAAAACCTTCGGAGATGGCACTGCACATAAAGGCACGTGCTGAGAAAACCCCTCTTGATCCAACAACTGAAGCAGAAACTAAAGAAGAACTACAAGAACTTGATAAAACTCTGAATGACGATACATCGCTTTCGTCACCATTTAGCGAAGAGGAAATCAAGGGTGCGATAAAGACCTTGAAAATATGCAAAATGTCGGGATTGGACGATACATTCCCAGAATTTATAAAACACCTCAGACCTAAAGGCAAAGCACAGCTAAGAAACTTGTACACCAATATTTTAAACACTGGAATAGTCCCACCACAATTTAAAATAGCCCATACGCTAGCAATCCTTAAACCTGGAAAGCCACCAGAAGATCCAACTAGCCACCGCCCCATCGCCCTCTTGAGTGTATGCTTTAAGTTGCTGGAACGCCTAATACTTAATAGAATTCAGAACATCGTGGGTGGAGTAACCCCTCCATATCAAGCAGGTTTCAGAAACAAGTGCAGCTGTTGCGGACAAGTTTTAGCTCTAACATCACATATAGAAAGCGAATTCCAGAACAGGATGAAGTCAAGTGTAGCTTTTGTTGATCTGCCATTGGCATATGACACTGTGTGGCTCCAAGGTCTCATGCTTAAGTTCAAGAGACACATACCTGGTTTAAAACTGGCAACCTTAATGAACAACATGCTGACAAACAGGTCTTTCAAAGTGAGCATTGGCCATAACACCAGCAGATCGTATAAAATAAAAAATGGCCTTCCTCAAGGATCTGTGTTGGCTCCAACCCTTTTTAATTTGTATATCAGCGGCTTTCCAAACACAGTCAGCAGGAAATTTTGCTACGCCGATGATTTGGCACTAGTTGTACAAACTAAAACACTTGGGGAAGGAGCAAACATACTCACAGAAGATCTGGAGTCCTTGAATTCCTATTATAAAAAATGTTGACTCTGCCCTAATTCAACCACTACTGAGGTGTGTGCATTCCACTTGAACTATAAAATGGCCCACCAGGAACTGAATGTGAACCTCTGTGAACAAAGAGTCAAACACAACTCCAACCCCAAATACCTTGGCATAACACTAGACCGCTCCCTAACTTACAAAAAACATCTAGAAAACATAAGCCAAAAGCTAAAGAGTCACAACAACATCCTGAGAAAATTGGCTGGCTCAACTTGGGGAGCTCAAGCATCCACCTTATGTACTGCCGCAATAGTCCAGTTATATTTGTTGCCGAATATTGCTCTGCTGTCTGGCATTCAAGCACTCATACTAAGAAAATCGACGTCCAGTTGAACGAGTGTATGAGGATAATAACGGGTACTATTAAATCCACCCCAGTCCTTTGGCTGCATAAGCAATATCCCACCTCCACAATTGAGAAGGCAAGAAGCAGCAGCCAGAGAGTGGTCAAAAATTCATGACTCAGATTACCCACAGAATCTACCAATCCATGATGTTTTGAACGAAATACCATCAACCCGCTTGAAGTCACAGAAGCCTATATGGGTTAGTACACAAGAACATCAATCTGAAATCAAGGAGCAATGGCAGCACTTTTGGAATGATTCTGGAATTAATAAACAAGTTATCCAATATCCTACTCTGGAATTACCGGGCTTTGACCTAAAGAGATGTACCTGGACTAAATTAAACCGTATCAGAACGGGCCATGCAAGATGCAATGCATATAAGTACAAGTGGGGTCTATGCGACTCACCAGCCTGTGACTGTGGAGCACCAGAACAGAACATCCGCCATATTATTGAGGAATGCCCCTTAAGAAGATACGCCGGACCTGTCTCTGAGGTCATATATGTGAAACCCTCTGCTTTGGATTGGCAGTGCAATCTAGATATTGAGCTTTATGTTGTGACTCGCCGATCATTCAAAGCGCCGCTGCGCAATCACGCGCGTCCTCTACGTGTGGCGCTGTCTGCCAGCCATGCAGCAGCTGCGCCACCTAAGCGGCCAGCCGAGCAGCGGCCACTAGACTGGGATTAGTGCTCATTCGAATGCTAACGTGTACACATGTCTTGCTTGTCAACTTACTCTGTGACTTATATGTGCTGTGTCGTTCTGAAATATATTTGTTAAACTTGACGTTATAACACTTTAAATATATGAATGAGTTTCTAGTCAGGCTTGCCAAACTTTTAATGTGTAGTTATTTTGTCTTGAGTGTTATACTTTCTCCTTTTGTGCTATTGCTTGTTTCTTATACATGTACTATTTTCACAGTGTTTTGTTTTATATATTTCGTTTACATATTGTTGTACTTATATAAAATATTGTTGCTGTATTGCCATATGCAAAATAAAAAATAATAAAATAAATAAGTACATATGTACCTTGTTCACATTGTTACAAACAAATGTGGAATATAACATGTTCTTCAGGTGAGCTGCTGGCAGTCTACACCCCGGAGAAACCAGTGACGTCCTGTGAGGTGACAAGTGGGGGCTGTACTGTAGTGCTGGCGCTACGTGGCTGCTCCCACATCCTTACACTACAGCTGCACGGGCCTGGTATCCAGTCACCAACAGATGGCGTGGTGACTTGTTACGGTGATCCAGGACTGGAAGGGAAGGTTTTTAATGTGGAGGATGAAGAGAGGTGATGCTCTGTGAACACAGTGAAAGGCAAAGACAGTGGTCTTATAGGCAGCTGCATTGCCGAAAAACAGTGTGGACAGTGAACTGTTAAGACAGAGATCTGCAGTCATGTTGATAATACGCTAATCATGGTGAGACAGTTAAAGTGCACAGCATGGAGTGCATGACACAGAGTTGTTATCCTTATTCTGAATCGTGAAGTTTTTTTTTTTTTTATTTTTCCTGATGTTGTCACTTGTCTTGTGAAGCAGATATTATTTGGGATTACATTCTTGTGAGACCACCTGGACTGTTTAAACTCATTGCTTGATGCAACTGAACCTTTTGTGTGTGTGTGTGTGTGTATGTGTGTATGTGTGTGTGTGTGTGTGTGTGTGTGTGTGTGTATGTGTGGGCGGGCGCGCATGCATGTGCATGCATGCACACATACAGAGAGAATTTTATACATCTTCATTAACAATGGAGTCATATTATTTGATGGGCACAAACATTTCAGGAATATGATATATGTAAATGTTCAGCTCTCGGTGACAAATATTTCCATAATTTGATATCTGTAACATAACTAGCTCTTCCTGTAATAGAAATGTATTTAAACTTCATTTTCCTCTTTTGACATTCTTTTCTGAAATTTCTTCATCACAGAATTGAAAATTTCCTCTTGACCTTCTTAATTGGATCTAATTCATCACAGAACTCAATTCCATTTCTCATTAGCTTCTTCTTACATTTTTGGAAAAGCTCAGCAGAATGAATCTTACAGAGTTAACTAAGATTGGTGAATCAGTTTGTTGGTGAATCAGATGCTGACCAAGAAATAGCCAAAATTCCTGGAGGCTGACAGACGTTATTGTGGTGATATCATAATTTATTTGTACCTATACTTTCCTATTATTTTTTCATATTTTTTGGCTGCTTGCTCTGAATTTATCTAAATTGTTAAACATTTGGAATAATTTAAGGAATGCTACTGAGAATACTGGTTATATTTGAGCTCACAGGAACAATGCTATCAACTGAATGGTTAATATGAACAAAGCAGAAATCCATAAATAGCAATTTTATTGAATGTTGTAATATAAGTACTATATTTTATTTTTGAAAATTGATGAAAAATACTGATATTGGTTCCACAGACACCAAATGGAAAATCATTTATGACATGTTACAAAGGAGGAGTTTAACAGACTGGTTTTAAAGATTATTTAATTCATTCAGTGTTTCAAATTACAAATGACATTGGAAAAGAAATGAGTATGATCTTATTAATATTATTGTTATTAATAATAAGTTAACACATTACAGTTGTGTTTGTGTGTTGGTTCTTATAAAAGCAACTCAATTGCCTCATTTTATTTATTGTTCTTGGAAACTTTCTGTTACACGTAAACAGTGTGAGTGAATGTTATCTACAAGGGTCATTCAGTAAGTAATGCATCACCTTTGTCTGTGACCCCATGTCACCTCAATGTGAGAGCCTGTATATGGCCATGCTATCACTTTACTTCTCTATGCCTTAGCCAAGTGTTTGCTGCATCAGTAACTTTCCCATCATTGCTGTAATGCTTCCTGTGGAGTTTTCTGATCTCCTCTTGGCTACACAGACTTGTATGTGGCCTTGCGTAATCATGGATAAGGAGGAATGTCTTTGAATTTTTGGGGCAATGAACTTGCTCTATTCATTTGTTCAGTGTCCTGAGAGTCTCCCTATAGATTTTTAGAGTTGATCATTTGACCAACAAACAACAGAATAGTCCCTTCAGCCCTTTCTTTATCAGTTGAGGGTACTGTTTTGAACTACTTCATTGAAAGAGATGGTGTGGATTGCCATTTTGTTTCAGGTTATAAATCATGAACTGATATTTTGTCAACTGTGACTATGTTCAACAACAGATCTTCATCATCGGCCTCATAATGACCTGCACATGTTCCTCCTTTCCCTTTATGCTTTTTGATTAGTCTCTGAGGAAGCAAGTGAGCACAAATCTTTGAATACACTAACATGTGGACAAGTGTGACAGTACTACAAACAGAGATGTCAAGCTGAGAACTCGGATGCTTGTTCGATATTCATTGATCACCTCAAATTATAGTGTCTGCACATTCTAACATTATAGCTGTCCTGTAGATGAGAAACCAGACAAATTTATTCTCCTTTTTGTGTTTACAACAAATGCTTTGTCCAGCAACTTACCGAGGTTTTAGAAAGAGGCCATTATCTGAAAAAAATTCTTTAAATGCTTGTGAACTTTTGTGATGGACTGGTTACCACCAAAGACATTCAGTGACTTCTCTTTGTTTGCAATGCATCTCAATTGTGGACACCATTTTAACCAGGATTGATCAATAAACAATATGTATTGCATTACTTATTGAATGCCCCTTACACCATTTTAAATTTTTATGACTGGGAGCAGCAACATTTCTTGGATGTCATATCAAGGTAACACTGCAAGTTAATTTGTGGAATTTAAAGATTAAAAACAGTCTCGATCACAACCTTTTATTTTTGCTCTGAGCTGGCAGAGTTGGTGGTCATGTGTGTGTGGGGCATGCTTTCTTGTGTGTATGAATGGTGTGTGTTTCTTTGTTTCTCTTTTGCAGATGAAGGCTGTGGCTGAAAGTTTTGTGTAAGTGTCTTTTAAAAATAAAAAGTTGCATCAAGACTGTTTTTAATCTTTAAATTTTAATTTTAGTGATTGCTGAAAATGTTTTCAAAAATTTTAATTAGTGGAAATGCATAAACTGTAAAGACTGCAGTGATATAGCCAGATTTACAAATGAAGGTGGATGAGCTTAGTTTTCAATAACCAAGAATTGATAGTTTACTTTGTGAGGACTCTATTTAGAAGGATGTTGGCAATGCAAATTTTAAAATTGTCTTCCAATTGTTTAGTGAATTATTTTCCATAAAAGTGCTGGAATTGTTCCAAATGATGATGATTTCTGGTGGTGGCAAATAGCAAAAACTATATACACAAGTAAAAGATATCATTCATAGACTACATGCTTCCTTGATGAGCGAAGCGGAGAACAGCAGTCTGACTGTTTATTTTGCTGCCTCTCAGGAAATCACTGTCTTCAGAAACCACTACTGCCATAATTTCAACAACTGCTTGTCTTCACCAACCTTCTTTCGTGGCTCTGACTATGATCAGTTGCAGTGTTTCTCCATATTACTGTTCATTTTGCATGACTGTACATACCATCCAAAGTTCAACACAAATTCATAAGGAAAAAGGTTAACACAGATGTATTTGTTTGTTTTTATTTTACTTTTGAACTTCTGAATTTATAGAAAAGAGTAAGAACAAAATGAGGCTTGATTAAAAAATAAATATTAACCAACATATACATGCCAGATGACTCTTCAACCAAAATCAAATAATGTGTTCGTGTTATGTGTGAGATAAAAAATAAAATAATTCATTAAATTACATTTTAAAACTTAACTACTTGTCATGCAAGAAATTCACCTATGGATGTCTGAATTCAGTTAGAAAATTAACTGGCATATAGCACTTTTCACATATTTTTATTACTCATTCTGACATATCCATTATCGTATACAATCTCATTTAGTGTGAGGCTATTTTCTCTTACATTACAAAACTACTGACTTTGGCCAAAACAGAGTTGCTCAATAAAAAATCACACATACTTCCCAAAGAAGGTGCCTGGAAAAACAAGTAATAGTATGCCTATAGTTGTACTTTGAGTTACTTTGTACATACTAAAATCATGTGAAGACAACTTTCTAAGAAAATGATGGAAAATCCAGGAAGGAATGTCAACAATGAAGCAAAAGACAGATTGCTACTTACCACAAAGAAGAGCATTTTTGCTCTGAGCTGGCAGAGTTGGTGGTCATGCTTTCTTGTGTGTATGAATGGTGTGTGTTTCTTTGTTTCTCTTTTGCAGATGAAGGCTGTGGCTGAAAGCTTTGTGTAAGTGTCTTTTAATTGTACCTGTCTGCAACTAAAGGTGTCTTGTTTATGGTAAGTAGCAGTCTGTCTTTTTCTACATTGTTGCTAAGAATTCAAAATCATTGATAGTATAATCAGTGCATCTACAGGCTAAAAAGTACAATAAAAGAATTTTGTTAAACAAGTTAGTTGGAGTCTACAGAAGAGAATGTTAG
Source organism: Schistocerca nitens (assembly GCF_023898315.1). Lineage (NCBI taxonomy): Eukaryota > Metazoa > Arthropoda > Insecta > Orthoptera > Acrididae > Schistocerca > Schistocerca nitens. Next base: position 365,696,514 of record NC_064620.1, on the reverse strand, counting down.
CCCAAAAATTCTGACATCTTACAAAATCCTAGTTTTGAATAGTACTTGCAAAACATAAAATCAACCCAGTAACAAGAATTGATTGAAGGATGTAAACATAAGCCAAGTACATTGTACTCCTCAGAGGAAGACCTGACCATGTGTATGAGTGATAAATGACAAAGTAGTTAAGAGCACAATATGAAACACAAGATAATTCTACATGATAATTACATCATATGACTTGCTTCACAGATTTAAAAGTATATGTCAGTGTGCAACTCAGTCTTAGACCTCTGTGTTGTTTACAGTACCTTACCACTTATACATAATCCATAACTTCAATCTGTCAGTGCTTTTCTTCAACAGTTCTCAACTTAACATACCAATGGTTTGATTTTTGCCATGAAACATTATCAGATAACTCAATTTTAAAAAAAGCAACAATAGTATGAAAAGGATAGATTGCTACTTGCTATATAGAGATGGTCTTGAGTTACAGACAGCCACAACAAAAAGACTGTTATATATGGGAGCTTTCATTCAAAAGGCTTTCTTCTAATGAAGACACTGAACACCCATTTAGATTAACCAGGAGAGGCGTGATAAGAGTTCTTGTGCCCTTGTATTATTATCTTACGCCTATGAGAAAAAGCCTTTCTCTCAGTCTGCAACTAACTGCAAGCTCTTGTTGCATTGTCATATAGTACAAGTAGCATCGTAGACAAATGACTACTGCAGAACAGATGTCTGCCACTAACAAGGTGTGTGTGACAACAGTGTGCTTGGTTCACACATTTGCTGCCTAGGTAGCTCGCCCATGTTCAACTGTGGAGTGCTTGCTGCTACTTCACTACGGTATTGTAGGGTCTTAAAGGTCAACAAGTGTGTGCTGAAGCAAATATATTATTTGACCAAAGACTTCCAACAAATAAATAGACTCTAACATAATCTGCTGTAATATCTCATTTTTACTATTGGGGGGAGGGGGGAAGAAGAAGTTTTTGCACTGGAATTTAGAATGAAACACTTGGCAAGAATTAGAAAGGATGATGCATGGATATTTTCTGCAGGTGGTTTCTGTTGTGTGAGTGTCTCCAGTAGCTTGCTAGCTTGCAGATAAGTTGAGCTAGAGGCCTTGAGAATGTTCCAGCCAGCTTACTGTAGTGTCTCAATGACTCATCGGAACCCTAACATAATAAGAGAGGGAACCACACAATCGCACAAGAATGAGGTGACAACTTCAATGGCCACACTTTGTCACGTGGGCATGACCATTTGCCTTGTACCAGAGATAATCAGAGGCCACCACAGCTCATTTGCACTCTCATGATACTATGCCTATGCTGTTTATCATCTGTCAGATAGACTCAGAGATGCTGAATGCTACTGCAATGGTTGGTTTTCTCTTACACACTCTGCTCAGTTTAGTGGTGGTTATGATGTTAATGGCTCTTGGCTATGAACTGCCTTCTAAAGTGTATTGCACTGTCAAGTGAACTCAATGTTCCATCCTATCATTTATCATATCATCTGTTTGTGCAATAAAGGCATCCGAGAGCCATCATAAAGAAAGTTATTACCGGCTTAGAGTGTGAATGAATAACCAGTAAAATGGGTTCAGAATTCCTAAAGCTGTAGCAACAACTAATGGATTTATAAGAATAGCAAATGGAACAACAACAGTAATAGTAACAATAACAGTTTGAACAACATATTATTCAAAAAAAAATTGCACCCTTGACCATTCTCTAGCAGCAGTCCAGCAACCTGCAGTCTTGCAATCTGCATTCCCAGCATTCAATGACAATAAAGAGAACTGGGAATCTTACAGCAAATGTCTGTAACAGCACTTTGCAGCATTTATGGTAAAACAATGCACATGTCCCATAAGCATTCTTCCTCTTTTGGCATGGTCCAGATATATTTCAGTTTTTTCATAAGCTGGTCCAGAAGCAGACCCAAATTCATTGTCTTTTGTAGAAATATGTGAACTGCTAACATCATTTTATTGAAAGTAAACATACAGTGTAGCAGCTAAACTGAATTTTTGTCCGTCATGTTAAAAGGCAGATCAGACATTTGCAAGCTAGGTAGCGGATTTTTGTGGTTTAGGTTGCAAGTCGTTATTTAGTGCAGCCAGTTCAAGCATCACATACAGTAAGAATTCACTAATTCATGACATCATGCTGCAGAATGTGTCAGATGGAGAAATCTTTCATTAAGCTTTAAAATTACCAGAGCCACCACGTAGCAAGTGTTACAAATAGTCCAGCCACTGAAACTTTTTCAATGGGATGATGTGCAATTACATCAACCTCCAGAAAAAGTGAAAATGAGTAAACCGAGAACCTCATCTTTGGCTAGTTTGAATATTAGTGTGCTTTCAGACCCAAGCAAATAGGATTTTGGCATCAGAATCAAATTGAGACTTTTCTTCTCTGCCAAATGCAGAAGAGATAGTCAACAACACTTAGATTCTACCACAACTGTGCACTTGCTTCTTGCTCTCAATATTGTCTCTGCATGATCAGTCTACCTGCCACTTCCATAAAGCAATCTGTCAGTGCTGTGGAAAAGAATTTAATTTAGATATTATGTGGAACAGAAAGCGTGTACAGTAGTTCTGAGAATATTCAGCTAGCAAAATGGATATTAACACACTATAAGCTCAATATTATTCAGGTTAAAGTAAACCCCATAAAATACCATTGAATGCAATTATAAATCAGCACCCAATGTGTTTCCTGGCTGATATCAATGCTGCAGTGACTTAAATCAATTTAGAAACCTTTCATAAATCAATTCCTCGTTATTACAAGACATTTACTAAATTCCTGTTCTGGTAGTGATTCAAAACTTAGTAACAAATATTTTTGAGTTCAATACATTTACAGCTTTTGATCCATAACACAGGGTGCAGTAGGTTTAATTGAGCAGCAAATTCCATTGAATGCCCTAGAAAACTTATGAAAAGAACTGTTTGTACCAGATCTAGTATGCATTAACATTTTCACAGCATGTATAAGTTTGAAATTTGCAGCAACACGAAATTCTGAGAGAGTGTGTCCAGCACCATGTAATGGTGCCAAGATGCATGCGCTAACTCACGAAGGATGGAGTGAGGTCTGAAACAGGATACGTAATGAATGTTATAAAGAAAAGTACGTAGCTTCTTGAATACTTAACTTTAATCCATCCTTTGTATACATCGTTCTTGATGAGACATCTGGAGATTGTGGCGATACAAGTGAGACTCTTTAGATACAAGCTATCTAAGGCTAATGGCGCCTTGCTAGGTCGTACACATGGACTTAGCTGAAGGCTATTCTAACTGTCTCTCGGCAAATGAGAGAAGGGCTTCGTAAGTGTAGTCGCTAGCAAAGTCGTCGTACAACTGGGGCGAGTGCTAGTCAGTCTCTCGAGACCTGCCGTGTGGTGGTGCTCGATCTGCGATCCTGACAGTGGCGACACGCGGGTCCGACATGTACTAATGGACCGCGGCCGATTTAAGCTACCACCTAGCAAGTGTGGTGTCTGGCGGTGACACCACACACCAATTGCAGTAAAACAATTGATTAAAGAAGAACTTTATCACATACAAAGTTTGAGTGTCATTGAACCTTCAATGTCAAGTGATTGTGCTTCACCTGCAGTTCCCACTAGGCAAGGAATTTTAAAATATAACATTAATTGATATGCCCTACAGCTTGTATGCCAACTGTTTGGTATTGCAAGTTCACTGAAATTTTTCAGCATCAACATGAGGGACTGCATCAAACCCATGTTGTACAAATTCCATTGACAATATCATAGTGACTGGTTACAGCAAACTGAGCACTTGAAGAATTTACATGCAGTGTTTTCTTGCCTAGAGGAAGCTGCCCTGAAGAGTAAACTTGACAAATGCAAGTTTTTCAAAGAGACCATAGAATACCTCAGATATGTGCTTAGTGCAAATGGCATCATGCCCACAGATTGTCATCTAGCCACTACTGATGCTGTGCTGTACCCCAAGGACCTAGCTTTCTCAGGGAAAGTCAGTTATCATGCAAAATTCTTTATGGAGGCAGCTGATCTCATGTATCCACTCAGCAGGCTACAAAGCTAATGTGTCACATTCAATTGCTCAGAGAAATGCAAATGATCAATTCAAAAGCTAATATGGAAACTTGTGTCAGAACCCTGTATATCTATGTACATGCCTGGAGAAACATTAGCAGTAGCAGCAAATTTGTAGGTGTGGTGCTTACATATCAAAATCCTGATAGGTCAAAGTAGCCCATTTGTTTTATGACAAAGAAATTACTCACAAATTCAAAAAGAGACATCTGCAGTAGTCTATGAAATAAAGTGAGTCCACATGTATATATGTAATATGTATAACTATGACTTCTACTACAAGCCAGCAGGGGAACATGCAACTGCTGGCACTCTTCAGTTACCTATGGGACAGGACCCAACATTTGACGAGGAGGAATTCCAACTGGATTCAGAATTACAGCAGACAAACAACAATTTCTCAATGATGTCACAGACCATTGCCCAAACTACAGATGATGTCCCAGTCTTGTGAAGAATGGCCACATATGTACTCAAAGGATGGCCAAAAAAAACACTCTGCCAACAAGCAGATTCAACCCCTGTGCACCATCAGTTACAACTTGTAAATGGTGTAATCATTTCCACCATTTACATTCAACAGCTTTGTGTCATCATTCTGACAGTACTGAGACAAAGGATTCTTGCCTTGTTTCGTGAAAAGAATGAAAAACTTGGCCTACCACTATTTCTACTTGCCAGGGCTCAATAGTAACATAGAGGTCTTGATCCACCTCTGCACCAATTGCATCAAGGTGCAGCAGGCTGCAAAGGCCACTTTTTCATCTTGACTTGAGCCCATGTAGCCATGGGGATGGTCCCATATTGATTTTGCCATGCCGTTCCACCAATTCCAAGTGACTGGAAGTAGATGTGTTGTGAAACTTCCGTTATATTGTTGCAATGTCATCCGCCATCACAGAAACAACAGTTAAGGAATTGACCAATGTATTTTTCAGTAGTGTCTCACAATAGACCACAATTTAAAATGAAGAAATTTGAGGATTTCTGGCATAGAAATGGTATACAAAACCTAGTATCAACACTGTTTTGCCTTGAAAGCAATGGCAAAGCCGAAATAATGTTCAGGATATTTAAACAACATATGTTAAAAACTGTGGGTGAGGCATCCACAGAATTGGCTCTCTTACAAAGCATTTTCAGCATGGTGTAATCATTTACACCATTTATGTTCAACAGCCTTGTGTCATCATTCTGTCAATACTGAGACAAAGGATTCTTGCCTTGTTCCATTATCAGAAGGACATCAGCGAGCGCATTGCTCCACATCATATTTCTAAAGAGCACCATGAGCCTCATATCCATCGAAGACATATTTAATGTCTGGCCAGGTTTCGTCTTCACAAGGCTGCATCATGTATGAAGTTAACAATAGGGACACACTACAGAGAAAATAGCAAAACCAGTTGCAACCCTGGTAGTCAAATATCCCACCTCCATCCTAGCAGTCACCCTTGAGAAGCTGGAGCCCATGCCAGGACAGCCAGACCTGCAACTGCATCGCCAGCCACTACCAAGGTATCTAGTTGATGCCACAGTTAAGACATGACAGTCGGACAGTCCAGCTGCCAAGTTCAACCAAGACTGGGGAAGACACAGGATGGTGAAGCATGGCACATAGGAACTTCACTTCTGAACAGCATAGGCAAGTGCATCTGCCATCCAGAGGACTTCCACACAGACAGTATCACTTCATTTGTAGTTTGGGTGAGGACATTCTCTATTCGGAGGACAAGATGGACAGCCCTGCCGACACTGCCACCACCTGCAGTGCAGCAAATGTCACTAGCTCAGCAGTGTTTGACTTGGAGTATAACATTCTCCCTCCTCATATCCCACACAGCACTACTGGCATCATTCTGTGCCCTACATCGCAAATCCATGGTTGAGGCTTTTTGTATCCAGAGGGCTATCAATACAGACTCCCCAGAGATAGCTACACAGTTGGGGATGGTCTCTCACCAGAGGACACCAAGCCGTCACATAAGAATGAAGTGATGCCACGAAAGACCATGCTATAACGCACAGGCATAGCCAGTTGTATCATACTTTGGACAAAGGAGCCCCCATGGGAGCATCGACACTCTCATGGTGCTATACCTACGCTGTTCACTATCACACTCTGCCGGACAAACAGTGCTACAATAGTTGGTTTCCTGTCATGGAATCAGTGTGGTTTATTCTACATCTACATCTACATCCATAATCCGCAAGCCACCTGACGGTGTGTGGCAGAGGGTACCCTGAGTACCTCTATCGGTTCTCCCTTCTATTCCAGTCTCATATCGTTCATGGAAAGAAGGATTGTAGGTATGCTTCTGCGTGGGCTCTAATCTCTCTGATTTTATCCTCATGGTCTCTTCACGAGATATATGTAGGAGGGAGCAATATACTGCTTGACTCTTCGGTGAAGGTATGTTCTCGAAACTTTAACAAAAGCCCGTACTGAGCTACTGAGCGTCTCTCCCGCAGAGTCTTCCACTGGAGTTTATCTATCATCTCTGTAACGCTTTCGCGAATACTAAATGATCCTGTAACGAAGTGCGCTGCTCTCCGTTGGATCTTCTCTATCTCTTCTATCAACCCTATCTGGTACGGATCCCACACTGCTAGCAGTATTCAAGCAGTGAGCGAACAAGCGTGCTGTAACCTACTTCCTTTGTTTTCGGATTGCATTTCCTTAGGATTCTTCCAATGAATCTCAGTCTGGCATCTGCTTTACCAACGATCAACTTTATATGATCATTCCATTTTAAATCAATCCTAATGCGTACTCCCAGATAATTTATGGAATTAACTACTTCCAGTTGCTGGCCTGCTATTTTGTAGTTAAATGATAAGGGATCTATCTTTCTATGTATTCGCAGCACATTACACTTGTCTACATTGAGATTCAATTGCCATATCCTGCACCATGCGTCAATTCACTGCAGATCCTCCTGCATTTCAGTACAATTTTCCATTGTTACAACCTCTCGATACACCACAGCATCATCTGCAAAAAGCCTCAGTGAACTTCCAATGTCATCCACAAGGTCATTTATGTATATTGTGAATAGCAACGGTCCTATGACACTACCCTGCGGCACACCTGAAATCACTCTTACTTCGGAAGACTTCTCTCCATTGAGAATGACATGCTGCGTTCTGTTATCTAGGAACTCTTCAATCCAATCACACAATTGGTCTGATAGTCCATATGCTCTTACTTTGTTCATCAAACGACTGTGGGGAACTGCATCGAACGCCTTGCAGAAGTCAAGAAACACAGCATCTACCTGTGAACCCGTTTCAATGGCCCTCTGAGTCTCGTGGACGAATAGCGTGAGCTGGGTTTCGCACGACCGTCTTTTTCGAAACCCATGCTGATTCCTACAGAGTAGGTTTCTTGTCTCCAGAAAAGTCATTATACTCGAACATAATACGTGTTCCAAAATTCTACAACTGATCGACGTTAGAGATATAGGTCTATAGTTCTGCACATCTGTTTGACGTCCCTTCTTGAAAATGGGGATGACCTGTGCCCTTTTCCAATCTTTTGGAACACTACGCTCTTCTAGAGACCTACGGTACACCGCTGCAAGAAGGGGGGCAAGTTCCTTCGCGTACTCTGTAAAATCGAACTGGTATCCCATCAGGTCCAGCGGCCTTTCCTCTTTTGAGTGATTTTAATTGTTTCTCTATCCCTCTGTCATCTATTTCGATATCTACCATTTTGTCATCTGTGCAACAATCTAGAGAAGGAACTACAGTGCACTCTTCCTCTGTGAAACAGCTTTGGAAAAAGACATTTAGTATTTCGGCCTTTAGTCTGTCATCCTCTGTTTCAGTACCATTTTGGTCACAGAGTGTCTGGACATTTTGTTTTGATCCACCTACCGCTTTGACATAAGACCAAAATTTCTTAGGATTTTCTGCCAAGTCAGTACAAAGAACTTTACTTTCGAAGTCATTGAACGCCTCTCCTATAGCCCTCCTCACACTACATTTCGCTTCGCGTAATTTTTGTTTGTCTGCAAGGCTTAGGCTATGTTTATGTTTGCTGTGAAGTTCCCTTTGCTTCCACAGCAGTTTTCTAACTCGGTTGTTGTACCACGGTGGCTCTTTTCCATCTCTTACGATCTTGCTTGGCACATACTCATCTAACGCATATTGTACGATGGTTTTGAACTTTGTCCACTGATCCTCAACACTATCTATACTTGAGACAAAACTTTTGTGTTGAGCCGTCAGGTACTACAACTACAACTGATCGACATTAGAGATATAGGTCTATAGTTCTGCACATCTGTTCGACGTCCCTTCTTGAAAATGGGGATGACCTGTGCCCTTTTCCAATCCTTTGGAACGCTACACTCTTCTAGAGACCTACGGTACACCGCTGCAAGAAGGGGGCAAGTTCCTTCACGTACTCTGTGCTTTTTGTCACTTTTGCTAAACAGAAAAATCTTCCTACCTTTTTTAATGTTTCTATTTACGGCTGAAATCATCGATGCTGTAACCGCTTTATGATCGCTGATTCCCTGTTCTGCGTAAACTATTTCAAATAGTTCGGGTCTGTTTGTCACCAGAAGGTCTAATACGTTATCGCCACAAGTCGGTTCTCTGTTTAACTGTTCAAGGTAGTTCACTTAAAAAAATTTCACTGGATTCTTTGTCCCTGCCACCCGTTATGAACGTTTGAGCCTCCCAGTCTATATCCAGCAAATTAAAATCTCCACCCAGAACTATAACATGGTGGGGAAATCTACTCGAAATATTTTCCAAATTATCCTTCAGGTGCTCAGCCACAACAGCTGCTGAGCCAGGGGGCCTATAGAGACATCCAATTACCATGTCTGAGCCTGCTTTAACCGTGACCTTCACCCAAATCATTTCACATTTCGGATCTCCATCAATTTCCTTCGATACTATTGCACTTCTTATCACTTTAAACACGCCTCCCCCTTCACTGTCCAGCCTGTCTCTGCGGTATACATTCCAATCTGAGTTTAGGATTTCATTACTGTTTACATCTGGTTTCAGCCAACTTTCTGTCCCTAGTACTATATGGGCCTTGTGACCGTTTATTAATGAGAGCAGTTCTGGGACCTTTCTATAGACGCTCCTGCCGTTTACTATTAGCACATTAATATTGTTATTCCCTGTTGCATTTTGCCTGCTCCTACCTTGCCGCGTCTCAGGAGGCGTCTTGTCTGGCCTAGGGAGGGAATTCTCTAACCTAAAAAACCCCCATGTGCACTCCACACGTACTCCACTACCCTTGTAGCTGCTTCCGGCGTGTAGTGCACGCCTGACCTATTCAGGGGGACCCTACATTTCTCCACCCGATAGCGGAGGTCGAGAAATTTGCACCCCAGATCTCCGCAGAATCGTCTGAGCCTCTGGTTTAAGCCTTCCACTCGGCTCCAAACCAGAGGACCGCGATCGGTTCTGGGAACGATACTACAAATAGTTAGCTCTGATTCCACCCCGCAAGCGAGGCTTTCCGCCTTCACCAATTCCGCCAACCGCCTGTACGAACTGAGGATGACCTCTGAACCCAGACGGCAGGAGTCATTGGTGCCGACATGAGCAACAATTTGCAGTCGGGTGCACCCAGTGCTCTCTATCGCCGCCGGCAGGGCCTCCTCCACATCTCGGATGAGACCACCCGGCAAGCAGACAGAGTGAACACTGGCCTTCTTCCCCGACCTTTCCGCAATTTCCCTAAGGGGCTCCATCACCCGCCTAACGTTGGAGCTCCCAATAACTAATAAACCCCTCCCCCCGTGTGCCTGCTCGGACCTTATTGATACTTGTGCTGTCAATGACTCTTAGCAACGAATGGTTTCCAGTGTGTATGAACTGGTGTTACTAACACTGCTGAGTGAACTCAGTATTCCACGTAGTAATGTATTGTATCTTGAATTCATGATACAAAGGTAGCTGAGATCTGGCATAAAAGAGAAAATAAATGTGATAGTCCTATTTTTTTCACCTGTTTATGGATTGTAAATAAAGTCATAGTACTGAAAAATAAAATAAATAAATAAATGTAATAAAGCTTATGTTATGTGGCCATTTGGATGAATTCACGAGCACAAAATCGTAGAAGTGATAATATAATTAATGCTAAAAGGAAAATAAATGTATTTCTGCTATGAAAACATATCAGAAATGAGTACCAAACCATATCAATATGTCACTTATATATCATCTTACTACATCTTTACTACATTATTTGCTCCTCTGTTATGTGCCCTTGGTTAACGTCTTTCCATTGTTTGTCTAGAAAACTCACTCTGAATGTAACCGAATCAGCATTTATGATACTGTGAAAGTGTTCTTTTTTCCTTCTTACAATGTACAATCCAGGATGAAATAACAAAAATATGAAAAGTGTTGGTGTCTCTTCTGCCTAGTGATTAGCAAACTATCCTCTTCATATTGTTGCTTTTCACTTCCTAGCTAGAGTTTTACTGCTATCATTTGACAGTCATGGAGGATATTCAAGCCATTTATTATGGATTCACATCTGTTTCATGAAAGACAGTAGGAGTTAGAAGTAAACTATCAGCTAGTGCTGTGCTTTGTCTTTTTATTTTCATTAGAAATTTTAATGTGGGTACAACCCAAAGTAACTCTAGGTTCTCTCTGTCATAAATATCCAAGATGAAATCCATGTTTAAATCATCACATGCAACGATACTCAATTATTTCTACTAAATCTCATTAATGAATTTAGATTTTCCATTTCCTAAAGTAAATGTGAGAAGCTCTTCTTTCTTATTGAATAGGCTTCTTAAGTTTGGATGAAAAGTCCAAAAGTATTGCTATTTTGAATTTAAGCCTTTCTGATTTACAAGCTGCCTTTTTTTCCCACTTATCGCTTGTATTGTGTCAATGCTTATTATTCATTTATGTTTTTGAGAAACATTTATTCTAAACATTCTAATGATAACAATGAAAATCACAGCAACAGGACACATACTGTTCTAATTACACTGCATGCTTCCAGAAATTATTCATAGAAGTGGCCTATAAACAAAAACATCTAGCTGTAAAACCAACTGAGATTTTGTGTGACTGAATAAAGAGTGAAATATACACTCCTGGAAATTGAAATAAGAACACCGTGAATTCATTGTCCCAGGAAGGGGAAACTTTATTGACACATTCCTGGGGTCAGATACATCACATGATCACACTGACAGAACCACAGGCACATAGACACAGGCAACAGAGCATGCACAATGTCGGCATTAGTACAGTGTATATCCACCTTTCGCAGCAATACAGGCTGCTATTCTCCCATGGAGACGATCGTAGAGATGCTGGATGTAGTCCTGTGGAACGGCTTGCCATGCCATTTCCACCTGGCGCCTCAGTTGAACCAGCGTTCGTGCTGGACGTGCAGACCGCGTGAGACGACGCTTCATCCAGTCCCAAACATGCTCAATGGGGGACAGATCCGGAGATCTTGCTGGCAAGGGTAGTTGACTTACACCTTCTAGAGCACGTTGGGTGGCACGGGATACATGCGGACGTGCATTGTCCTGTTGGAACAGCAAGTTCCCTTGCCGGTCTAGGGATGGTAGAACGATGGGTTCGATGACGGTTTGGATGTACCGTGCACTATTCAGTGTCCCCTCGACGATCACCAGTGGTGTACAGCCAGTGTAGGAGATCGCTCCCCACACCATGATGCCGGGTGTTGGCCCTGTGTGCCTCGGTCGTATGCAGTCCTGATTGTGGCGCTCACCTGCACGGCGCCAAACACGCATACGACCATCATTGGCACCAAGGCAGAAGCGACTCTCATCGCTGAAGACGACACGTCTCCATTCGTCCCTCCAGTCACGCCTGTCGCGACACCACTGGAGGCGGGCTGCACGATGTTGGGGCGTGAGCGGAAGACGGCCTAACGGTGTGCGGGACCGTAGCCCAGCTTCATGGAGACGGTTGCGAATGGTCCTCGCCGATACCCCAGGAGCAACAGTGTCCCTAATTTGCTGGGAAGTGGCGGTGCGGTCCCCTACGGCACTGCGTAGGATCCTACGGTCTTGGCGTGCATCCGTGCGTCGCTGCGGTCCGGTCCCAGGTCGACGGGCACGTGCACCTTCCGCCGACCACTGGCGACAACATCGATGTACTGTGGAGACCTCACGCCCCACGTGTTGAGCAATTCGGCGGTACGTCCACCCGGCCTCCCGCATGCTCACTATACGCCCTCGCTCAAAGTCCGTCAACTGCACATACGGTTCACGTCCACGCTGTCGCGGCATGCTACCAGTGTTAAAGACTGCGATGGAGCTCCGTATGCCACGGCAAACTTGCTGACACTGACGGCGGTGGTGCACAAATGCTGCGCAGCTAGCGCCATTCGACGGCCAACACCGCGGTTCCTGGTGTGTCCGCTGTGCCGTGCGTGTGATCATTGCTTGTACAGCCCTCTCGCAGTGTCCGGAGCAAGTATGGTGGGTCTGACACACCGGTGTCAATGTGTTCTTTTTTCCATTTCCAGGAGTGTAGATCACAGTCATATGTGACCATCCAATCCTGTTCAGTCACTCCTAAAGCTTTGTGTTTGCATGTTTTGATAGAGGAGTGATCCAGGGCTTTTCGTATCCCTCAAAGAGCAACAAGTTCTTCACATTAGTGGGAGGACCGTATTCAGCAATGTGCCCAATGTCATCCTCAATTGTATAACTGAGGTTACAAATACTGCCCCCTTTCCCCAGCCACACTGAAGTTACCTTTGTTTTCACTGCCTGTCAGTAGCGTGCCAATCATAGTGTGAAGCCACTACCTGCAAATTTTTTGTTTTAGCATGACTTGGCAAGCAATGCAATTAATAAAACACTTGAATCTCCCACACTCTCCCAAAAAACACATATGAGATCTTAGAATTAATATTGGATTAACCTTATCAGATGGATACCCACATAAAGCAACTAACAATTGCAAAACCTAATCCAATCGTGACATGACCTCTGCAAAACTCTGTGTATAATACTTGTCAGTGCTACTCTCCACATTTCCTAGAAAACTATAGTGCTCTATTAACACTAATAATCACTAATAACCTTCATAAATATTATAATGCAGATTTAAGAAACAATTATGAGATATATGCAACTGAACTATGGAAGAGCTGCACGATATGCGCACTCCACGTTAAATTTGGAGAGCCATGATTACGGAAGTGTTTTCCACTGCTGTGTCCTGTTGTGTGTAAAAATATAAACCCAGATTAACAAGATAAGTAGGAGATACAGGCTGAATACTGATGATAGTGTACTCGCTGCTGGATCCACACTAATTTTGGTGATCCATAACTAAAGAAATAGTTGCTGTCACCACATGGCACTTGTCACCACATGGCATTTGCTCCACTTATACAAGTGCACTTCTGGTGCTATGTGTGCAGAAATGAACCCAGATTAACTAGCTAATTAGAAGATAACCGCAACTGAACTGTGGCTTAAACACTAGAGTTGCAGATTGTGCACTAAGTTTGGAGAGTTATAATTTAAATAAATATCTGCTGTCTCCAAAAGTCACTTCCTTTATCTGTAACAATGTGCTTCTGCAACTATGAGTGAAAAAAGAAACCAAAATTAATGAGCCAACTATGACATACAGGCAGTGGAAAGACCGCAGAGTTGTATTAGTAATGAATCGCTTCTGTCACTTGCAACTTTATCCACCAAATGTGCTACTGCCATTTTTCCACAGATGATGGAGCAATGAACCTGACAGCCCATGTGATGTGGTTATTACAAAACATCTCTTCAATATTAACTGATTAAATAGTGTTGTTATGAATTACTGTGCAAAAACTGTTTTCCAGGGTAATGAGATCAATTGGTAAATTGTATGTCTTATATTTGACAACATACTGCAAGGAAAAACTTCATTAATTTTATATTTTCAGTCCATTTCATGCAATCAGGAATCTTTTGTGTACACTTGCAGGTGCACTGAATGGAAAAGAATAGTTATATTTTGATTCATTTGAATATATGAACAGGAATCAAAGGGAGTATTAACCTTAAGAAACCTTCGTTTATAATTGAATTGGAACTAATTTCAACAAAATTGACTAGCAGGGCTATTAAGTTGGTTTGTTAGGAACATGCAGATCAGAAAAATTGAATATTTGTTGTTATGTAGTTAACTTGTCTGTAGAGAAGCAACTCTCAGATGAAGTAAATCTGCATCGAGTAATGTTGTGAGCTTAAAGGGGGATATATACAGGGTGAGTCACCTAACATTACCGCCGGATATATGTCGTAAACCACATCAAATACTGACGAATCGATTCCACAGACCGAACGTGAGGAGAGGGGCTAGTGTAATTGGTTAATACAAAGCATAAAAAAATGTACAAAAGTATGTTTTTTAACACAAACCTATGTTTTTTTAAATGGAACCCCGTTAGTTTTGTTAGCACATCTGAACATATAAACAAATACGTAATCAGTGCCATTTGTTGCATTGTAAAATGTTAATTACATCCGGAGATATTGTAACCTAAAATTGACGCTTGAGTACCACTTCTCCGCTGTTCGATCGTGTGTATCGGAGAGCACCGAATTACGTAGGGATCCAAAGGGAACGGTGATGGACCTTAGGTACAGAGGAGACTGGAATAGCACATTACGTCCACATGCTAACAGCTTTTTATTGGTCTTTTTCAATGACGCACATGTACATTGCCATGAGGGGTGAGGTACAGGTACACACGTGGTTTCCATTTTCGATTGGAATAGAGTGTGTCCCGACGTGTCAGGCCAATAGATGTTCAATGTGGTGGCTGTCATTTGCTGCACACAATTGCAATCTCTGGCGTAATGAATGTCTTACACGCTGCAGTACATCTGGTGTAACGTCGCCACAGACTGCCACAATACTTTGTTTCATATCCTCTGGGGTTGTAGGCACATCACGGTACACATTCTCCTTAAACGTACCCCACAGAAAGAAGTGCAGAGGTGTAAGATCAGGAGAACGGGCTGGCCAATTTATGCGTCCTCCACATCATGGTAATGTACATGTGCGTCAGTGAAAAAGACCAATAAAAAGGTGTTATCATGTGGACGTAATGTGCTGTTCCAGTCTCTTCTGTACCTAAGGTCCATCACCGTTCCCTTTGGATCCCTACGTAATTCAGTGCTCTCCAATACACACGATCGAACAGTGGAGGAGTGGTACTCAAGCGTCAACTTTAGGTTACAATATCTCCGGATGTAATTAACATTTTACAATGCAACAAATGGCACTGATTACGTATTTGTTTATATGTTCAGATGTGCTAACAAAACTAACGGGGTTCCATTTAAAAAAACGTAGGTTTATGTTAAAAAACATACTTTCGTACATTTTTTTATGCTTTGTATTAACCAATTACACTAGCCCCTCTCCTCACGTTCGGTCTGTGAAATCGATTCGTCAGTATTTGATGTGGTTTACGAAATATATCCAGCGGTAACGTTAGGTGACTCACCCTGTATAAGACTATGAAATAAGAAAGTGGACAGTGACATATGGAGGTTTGGATCAAGCCAGAGAGCATGCATGGATAGCCAAGATGACTGCTTAACAGGAAATCCGGCTTTGAGTCCCAGTCCAGCACATATTTTCAAATGTTACATTTGGGTAATACATCTATACCCATTGCAATTGATGTCATCAAATTTGCATTCAGCAAATAATTTGGAATACTATTTCATACAGCTGCTGATTGTCAAATCATATATAAGTAAAAAGATGATATTTATAGAGCTACATGCTATTCATTTACAGGGTATTTTACTTTAATTAAGAACTGTGAGGTACTGGAGGAGCTGTTAAGGGAAACCTCTTGAATCTGTGTTTGGAAACACTGTTGCTATCTGTCAGACATTTTATTTGGACACATCCAGTTGCAGGCAGACACAGTTCAAATATATTTACACATAAACTTTCAGCCACAGCCTTCACTGGAACCAGAAAGAGAAACATACATCATTCATTCACACAAGCAAGCACACCACACACACACACACACACACACACACACACACACACACACACACACAACCACCAACTCAGATCAGAATCCAACTTTCACATGGAATGGAAGTAGCAATCTGGAGAGGGTGGAGAAGAGGAAGGGATAGCACCATATCTGTGAGGGCAGAGAAGAGTGCTGTCTGGCGGAGTATGCAGGGACTAGACTGCCAACAGGTAAAGGGCCAGGAGGTTGTGGGGCATGGAGGTGGGGAAAATAGAGCAAGAGAGAATAGGATCAGGGAAAAATGGGTGGGTGCATTGGCAGAGGGTGGGAGAAGAGGATGGGAGGAAGGGGACAGGACAGAGAGGGTGGAAACTGTTGGGTTGAGTCTGTGGGGCAATATGTTACTGTAGGATGAGACTGGAATAATTATGGGAGTGGAGAATGTGTTGTAAGGGTAACTCCCATCTGCACAGAAAAGCTTGTGACAAAGGGGAGAATTCAGATTGCTCAGGTAGTGATGCAGCTGTTGAAATCATGCATGTTGTGTTCAGCTGCATGTTGTGCCACACGATGGTCTACTTTGCTCTTGGGCACAGTTGGTGATGATTTCATGTTTGTGGACAGCTTGTTGGTATTCATACGAATATAAAAAGGTGTGCAATGATTGCAGCAGAGCTGGTATATGACATTGCTTCTTTCACAGATGGCCCACTTGCTGTTGCCATCAAACAAGCCTGTGACAGGACTGGAATAGGAAGTGTTTGGTGGATGGATTGGGCATGTCTTGCACTGGGGTCTTCCACAAAAATATGATCCTTGTGGCAAGGGTTTGGGAATGGGAGACGCATAGGGATGGATTAGGATGTTGTAGCAGTTGGCTGGGCAACAGAGCAACACTTTAGGAGGAGTGGGAAGGACCTTAGGTACGACGTCACTCATTTCAGGAGGCTAGACTTCTCAATGACTATCCATTCTTTCTCTTCTTTCCTGCATTTATTCATCACCTTCCAAACGGCATCTGATTCTAAGCCATAGTGTATCAACCATCATCAATGTATGAAATGTGGCTTCATGACCACATAAACTGTTGCTGCAGCATCTGATGCCCAAGATTCTTTCCTCTGGTAATTATAATTACATTTATTCCTACTGACTCCACTTCATCATTAATCCTGAGGTGCTTTAGCTTTCTATTTTCCACATCTGCCCGTGCCACATGAACTTGTGATCCTCGACGTAACCCATCCCCCTTCCCCTGTCTTCCCTTATCGCAACACACACGTACTCCCGTATCTTATGTGTTCCTTTTCTCCCATGTTTATGTACATTTTTTATGCATTTGTGTGTCTTTTCACATGGTTTCACACAATTTTGTGTATTTTTATGAACTCTGGGTGTTTTTACATATCTGTGAGTGTTTTGCTTCTGTACGTATCTTTTCTATTGTCCAGCTCCACTCACAACCATCAACACCTTATTTTGCCCATTTCCACATCACTCCCATTTTCTTTACATGATCCATGTCACAATGGACCTCTGCTCCATCTTTCTGCACCAGTTCAGGAAAGTATCCATTTCCATGGCTGAAACTCAGTCCCACATCTTATTTCTTAAATGCCACCTAAACCATGGAATCCTTCACAAAGGTCTAACCACAAAAATTTCTTTCTCTGGGTCCCAAGCCTCCTTTCACAATGACCTTCACCTTTTCAGATTCTGCCAATTCCTGGGCCTCACAGACCTGGTACTGCAAAATCATATCTCTGTGGCACAGGCTTCCCAGAATCATATCTACTACCTCGGCAAGATACTGCTACCGTGCAATCCCTGCTTCGTGCATCACAGCTCTGAAACTGGATCCCTTGCTCTCCAGCACATGCAGGTGCATTCCAGATACCAGCTCCATAAGTTAGCCAACCTGCTGACATCTTGCTGCCATCTCAAAGCACCACTGTCCCACCCTTATCCTAGCCACAGCGTTCCTCCTTGTCTGCCTCTCATAACACGTAAACCTTGCCTACTCTCCTTCTTCTGACCCCTGCAATGGAAATACCTATTTTCTGCCAATCCTTCCACCCAAAGCCAACCTAATTCCAATATTGAACCCTGCTTCTCCTAGTTCATACTACCATCCAACCGTGATCCTCCTCCCCTCCAACTTAACCACCTACTGGTCACCTTTCGGGAATTCCTTACATCACCATGCTTCACCAGGTTCCTTCCTCAGAACACCAATCTTCCAGTAGAAGAAAGAATAGCCATGTACAACCTCGAAACAAATCCTGACGTAATCGTCCTTTCTGCAGTCGAAGGTTCTACCACTGTCATTATGACTCACTGTGTCTACCTGGTGGATGACCTTTGCTGCTTATATGACTCCTCTACCTATAAAAATATATCATATCCCTGCGGAAGACACAGATGCAAGACCCTTCCAAACCATTCACCCAGCATTTCTTATTCCAGTTCTGTCACAAGTTTATCCTCCCCATCAGGGGCTGAGCCACCTGTGAAAACAGCCATGTCATATATCAGCTCTGCTGCGTCTTTTTCTATCCATATGACTACCAACCAGCTGTCCACAGAAATGAACAGTCACTGCCAACTGTGGCCAAGAGCAAAGTAGACCACCCTGTGGCACAAGATGAAGCTGGACATAAAATGCATCATTTCAATGGCTGCTTCACTACACCAGCCATCTGGATCCTCCCCTCTACCATCAGCTTTTCTGAACTAAGCAGACGGAAGTTAGCCTTACAACACATTTTCCACTCCCGTAATTATCCTGGGCTCAACCTATGGTAACAAACTGTCCCCACACCCTTTAATCAACAGTTTCCATCCACTCTGTCCTATCACCTCCTCTCCATTCTCTTCTCCCACACTCTTTGTTTGCTGCCCTCTGGCAACGGACACACCCATCTTTCAACACTATTCTCCTTTTTGCTTCGGTTTGCTCTCTTCCCTGCCCCGCAGCTTCCTGACACTGCACCTGTTGGCAGTCTAGTCCTTGCACACTCTCCCAGACAGCACTCCTCCCTCTCTCTCTCTCTCTCTCTCTCTCTCTCTCTCTCTCTTTCTCTCTCCCCATCTACACACTGCTATCCTTTCCCCTTCCCCACTCCTCCAGGCCACTGCTTTCATTCCACATGGAAGTTACATTCTGGTCTGAGCTACCGGAGTTGGTGGTCATATGTGCGGGAGATATACTTACTAGTGTGAGCGAATGGTGTGTGTTTCACTTTCTTGTTCTGACAAAGACTGTAGATGAAAGCTTCTGTGGTAGTGTCTTTTAATTGTGCCTGTCTGCAACTTAACCAGTCATCTTTATTGTAAGGAGCAGCCTATCTTTTTCTACACTGTTGATACTCCAGCCTGAAGTTTCCATTATTAGACATCTCATATTCATGGGTAGACTGTCAAAGGGTTTTATAACTGTACCAAAGCCAGATTTATTAATTGTAATGCAGATCATTTTTCCTTCTAGTGTTGGACTTGCGAAAATCTCTGTTATTCTCAAATGTACATGGAATTTCATAAGTGAATATATATATTTTTTGAGACTATGGTTAATATCGCCAGTTGCTTAAAGAAATAGCCACAAAATGTATCTGTGGGAACTCCATACATAATTATAATTATTGGCTTTCATTAATGAATACTGTTTGGGTACATTCCAGCAGCCTCAAGTTTGAGGTCTGGAAGAAGTTTCCTCAAGATCACTTGTCTTGCAAACAATAGTTGCTACAGTAAGAAAACAGTTGTGGATCTCACGATGTGAAAACATCTCTATTTGGGCTCTACCTTTTGTAACTCTCCCACATGGCCATGGACAGAGGTGGATTGTGCGGAGATTACTCAGTGCGGAGATCACTCAATTATCTTCAGCCTGAAGTTAGAAGATCCAGTATTAAACTCCAGAAATCGCACTTGAGCTGGATTAATTCAACTGAATTTTATTTAATCCTTTAGAATTGCACATGTAATATAAGTCACGTCAAAAATGAAAAACATTCATTGTCAAGCACTTCCTAACCGTTTTTCTTACATTCTAACATCATTGACTATAAGTAACAATATACACAAATTTAATGTGATATGTATTCTTCAACACTATAAAATTCCTTTTTCCTGTGGATATTACCAAATGTGACTATGCAGAATTGCAGATCATGGAGGACCTATGAGATTGTCTGCTACACCTTGCACAGAAGATGTGTATGCGATGCCAGGTTCAGTTGAAGATGCAAGATTTTGATCAAGAATAGTGTAGCTAGATAATTCTTTCTTTCATTTGTTTGTAATGGTAATTACCATGCATTGTATTTGTTTCTGACTTGAATAAAAACATCCCATAAGACATCAAATAATTAAAATAAGCAAAATATGTTAACTAACTGACTACTGTTGTCTATCCCTAAAGTTGGCAGTTATTCTAATGACAAAATAGCTGAACGTAAACATTTTAGCAGGTATGCTCTATGGTCTTTCCAGTTTAAGTTTTCATAAATTTTCTACTCTGATTCTTGTTTCTTATTAGTATAATAGGTTAATAAGTTTTTTAAAAAAAGTTTAAAGCTAGTCCATTTGTATGAAACCATTCAGTAACTTTCACAGAAACATATATACTATTTTCTCTGCTGATGCTTCTTTGCTCAACTTAACAATAACAGTCATATCATTTGCAAACAGGACTAATTCTGCCTCCTGATTGTAATAAAATGGCAGACCATTAACATAAAGCAAGAAAGTAATCACCCAATAATCAAACCCTGTGAACTCTCATTGTAATTTCTCCCCATTCAGATAATGTGGTGTTCCTCTTTGCATTACCCAGCCACCCTAGGGTAGCTTCCTGCAGTCTGTTTCTTAAATAAAAGCTGAACTAAATATTTGCTGAACTAGGTGTTCCATAAAAAATACTTCTCTAATAGAATACTATGACTGACAGCATCAAAAGCCTTCAGTAAGTCACAGAAGACACCAGTTTGTAATTTTTACCAGATTTTATTATGTGCTCAGTAAATTTATAAATAACTAAAATTATGTAAGGAGTGATAACGGACATTAGATACTGACACCTGTGTAGTTTCCCTTTTTACAGAGAAGCCTAATAATTGCATAGTTCAGTCTTGCTAGGACAGCACCCTGAGTTAATGATGCATTGTGTAAGTGACTAAGAACTTTACATATTATAGGGCCACAACCTTTAAGTGTCTTATTGGAGATATTATCCACTCTATATGTACCCGCCATATCTAAACCATGGACCTTACCGTCGATGGAAGGGCTTGCGTGCCACAGCAATACTGTTAGCCATACCATAAGTGCAACTACAACAGAGGGGTATCTGTTGAGAGGCCAAACAAATGTGTGGTTCCTGAAGAGTGGTGACAGCCTTTTCTGTAGTTGCAGGGGCAACAAAGACTTGCTGTGTTGGTACTGTAAATGGCTGAAAGCAAGGGGAAAATAATGCCATAATTTTTCCTAAGGACATGCAGCTCTACTTTATGGTTAAATGATGATGGCATCCTCTTGGGTAAAGTATTCCAGAGGTAAAAGTAGGAAAGATATTTTGTGAATAGGGACTCCGGTAAAGGAATGAAAGAGGAAGCCTCCTGGTATAATTTTGTGTAGAGCATAATTTAATCATCACTAACACTTGATTTAAGAATCACAAAGAAGATTGTTTATGTGGAAGAGACTTGGAGACACCAGAAGGTTTCAGATTGATTATGTAATGGTAAAACAGATTTTGAACCATATTTTAAACTTTAAGACATTTTCAGGGACAGGTGTGGACTCTGAACACGATTTGTCAGTTATGAACTGTGGATTAAAACTGAAGAAATTGCAAACAAGCAGGAAATAACAAGATGGTACCTGAATAATTTCAAAGAATGTGAGGCTTTTGTAAGTTTCAAAGGAAGCTTTAGGCAATGATAGATTAAAACAGGGCAATGCAAGACAGTAAAAGATGAATGGGTAGCTTTGAGAGATGAAATACTGAAGGCAGCAGAGGATCAAATTGGTAAAAAATACTTGGATACCTGGATAAGACAGAAGATATTGAATGTAGTTGATGAAAAGACAAAATACAAAAATGGAGCATGAGAAAGCAAATACAAACACTGAAAAAATATTGACAGTGAGTGCAAAATGTCTAAACAGGGATGGATAGAAGACAAATGTAATGCTTGAGAAGCACATTTTACTAGGAGAAAGATAGATACTGCCTTCATGAAAATTAAAGAGGATTTTGGAGAAAACAGATGCAGCTGTATGAATATCAAGAACTCAGACGGAAAACTGGTATTAAGAGAAGAAGGGAGATCTGAAAGGTGGACAAAGTATATAGAAGGACTATATGAGGGAGATGAAGGCAATATTATGGAAATGGAAGAGGACACAGATGAAGTTGAGATGGGAGATATGACACTGAGAGAAGAATTTGACAGAGCACTGAAACAAGGCACCTGTAGTAGATGACATTGAGTCAGAGCTACTGACAGCCTTGGGAGAGTCATCCTTGACAAAATTATTCCATCTGATGTGCAAGATGCTTGAGACAGGCGAAATACCCTCAGACTTGATGAAGAATGTAGTAATTCCAATTCCAAAAAAAGTGGGTGCTGACAGGTGCAAATATTACTGCACCATCATTCTAATTAGTCCTGGTTGCAAAATACTAACACAACTTGTTTATATAACAATGGAAAAACTTGTAGAAGCAGACCTTGGGGAACATCAGTTTGGATTCCAGAGAAATATAGGAACACATGAGGCAATATTGGCCCTATGTCTATGACAGGTTTAGGAAAGGCAAACCTACATTTATAGGATTTGTAGACTTAGAGAAAGCTTTTGGAGATGGTGTTTGGACTTTTCTGATTGAAATTCTGCAGGTATCAGGGCTAAACTACAATGAGCAAATAGCTATTTACAACTTGTACTTAACCCAGACACAGTTATATGAGTCAAGGGGCATGAAAGGGATGCAGTGGTTGAGAAGGGAGTGAGATAGGGTTGCATGTAGCCCAATGTTATTAAATCTGTACACTGAACAAGTAGTAAAGCAAACCAAAGAAAAAT
This sequence comes from Schistocerca nitens, assembly GCF_023898315.1. NCBI lineage: Eukaryota > Metazoa > Arthropoda > Insecta > Orthoptera > Acrididae > Schistocerca > Schistocerca nitens. The sequence continues at coordinate 365,673,338 of NC_064620.1, read as the reverse complement.
TTCAACTAGGAATTAAAGTTCAGGGAAAAGAAATAAAAACATTGAGTTTTGCCAATGATATTGTACTTCTGTTAGAGACAGCAAAGGACTTGGAAGAGCAGGTGAACAGAATGAACAGTGTCTTGAAAGGAGGATATAGGTGAGCATCAATAAAAGTAAAATAAAGATAATGGAATGTAGTTGAATTAAATCAGATGATGCTGAGGGAAATAGATGATACTTAAAGTAGTAGATGAGTTCTGCTATTTGAGGAGCAAAATAACTGATGATGGTCAATGTAGAAAAATTTAAAATGTGGACTGGCAATGGCAAGAAATGTGTTTTTGAAGAAAAGAACTTTGTTAACATCGAATATAAATTTAAGTGTTAGAAAAACTTTTCTGAATGTATTTCTCTGGATTGTAGCCATTTATGGAAATGAAGCATGGATAGTAAGCAGTTTGCACAAGAGGAGAGTATAAGCCTTAGAAATGCTGTGTTACCAAAGAATACTGAAGATTAGATGGGTAGATTACGTAACTGATGAGGAGGTACTGAATTAAATTTGGAGATACAAGAAATTTATAACAGAAGAAGCATTAGGTTGATAGGACACATTCTGAGACTTCAAGATATCACCAGTTTAGTATTGCAGGGCAAAAATTGTAGAGGAAGGGCACCAGACATCAATGTAGCAGATTCAGAATAGTGTAGGTTGCAGCAGTTATTTAGAGATTAAGAGGTTTGCACAGGACAGAATACCATGGAGAGCTGCATGAAACCAGTCTTTGGACTGAAGACCACAACAACATATACTTTCACTTTTAAGAGTCATGATGATCTTCCCCATTTCAGATGGGAACACGAGATAAATTTTTAATCCACTAAATTTCCTGTGGATTGGTTTTCTATGTACTGTTTTGCTTTCTTTTCTGAACTATTTGCATCAACTTACTCACCTTTTTTAATAAGCAATAATTCAAAAATCTTGAAAAGATTAGACTGCTACTCACCATATAGAAGAGATGTTGAGTCATAGATAGGCACAATAACAAGACTGTCAAAGAAGTAAGCTTTCAGCAAAAATGCCTTTATCAGAATTAGACAACACACACACACACACACACACACACACACACACAAATATGACCACAGTCCCATCTCTCAATAGCAACAACTGGCACAGCACGAATATGAGATTTTGCAGCAACCTGAAGGAGCCCTTTTGTGATGGAACTGACCTGACTTTCACAGTCTCTCCTCAGTTGCACCAGTGTGGATCATCTTGAAGCTGAAAGTCTAGAAAAGTGTGGAATGATGTTCATTTAAAAATTTATGTGACACCAACATTTGGATTTCATAAACACACCTTTATTCCTTAAGAAGTTGACTTATGAATGAACTCCCACAATGCTGAACAGTCACTCTCCAGTGATAAAGTATTCAATTGTAGCTCAAAATAAACAGTGCAGACAGTTCACTTTTAGTACAGTCCTTTAGTAATACATCAGATATAATTACAATGGGATAGTTAATTTAAGTCAATCCATAATTAACATCAGTGTGTCCAACAGTCACTCACTTTGATGACATTAATCTTTCACTTTGTTCATAATAATCTTTCACAGTACTTATTAACCATACACAATTCAGTCACAATGTTCATTAATTAGAGGTACTGTAATACTCAAAAGCTTTTAACATTAAAGTTATTGAGTTTTGCAGTTGCCAGAGAGTGTAATCAACAGTGTGAGCACGGCCAACACAGATGTTACTTCTCTACTTTCAAACTGCAGACCACCAATTCTGGGTTACATCCCACTAATTACAGACAGGGATAAGAAAAAACTGTCATTTTGAAGACTACATAAATCTTAAAAAATGATGAGGTTGGAATTTACTGTTTTTGATAAAGTACAAAAAGCAATAGAATTATTGATTTCACAAAATATTGCTGGTTACAGATTTATTAAAATACATGGTCATAATTTTTATTCTTCAATGTGAATCTCCTTGTTTGTGTCTATGAACAACATATTGCAAATTAGAGTGAATTGGATAAAATTATTAATAGTGAGTTAATCAATCAATTCTGTGTGTGTCATACTACACACAAAAATGAATTCAAAGTTTGGAATCTAACAGTGATTCTGACAAAATCTTCAATGGATAATTGAACTGCTTATGAACTTCAGGTATGTATATTGTTGAAGATAATTGGTTGTAGGTAATTACAGGAAAGTGGGACTGCTTAACTTTTCAATGGTGTAGGTCACTTTTCACAAGTATATTGATTAGCTCATAGATTTTTCATGTAGCGAACTATTATGCTAGCTTTAATTAGCTATAACTTTTATTTAACAGCTTGAAATGAGAATATGAGTGACAAATTTAAGTGAAATTAAGTCTAAGTGGACCCTAAGATTTTCATACACACATAAATGTACAGAAAATGAGATAAAAATTATGGAAAACATTTGGTCATTTATGTTAGTATGAAAACACAACAAACTGGATGAATCCATCTGTTATGTCACACTATCAACACTATGTTTTATCATTTTGCACGATAGTTAACACAGGGAAGTTCATGGTGCCACACAGAACCCACATTTGTGTGCTCAGTAGCTGCTCTTGTCCAGGTCATCCTCAATACTGTATTTTTCATTTTTACCTACCGGTAGGCTTTTCCCAGTTTCCCCAGTTATCAACACCTAACCTTCTTTGTTGAAATCTTTGCATATTTGTGTAAATTGAATAGATAAAAAAAGAAAAGAAAAACACATGCACACATAACGTGAAAGCATGTCACTGAAAACCATTCTAGAGGAGGCCTTTATACAGAGGTGGAAGTCAAGTTGATGGTAAAGATGACTATAATGGTGCAAGAATCAGAGCGAAACAGGAGATAGTAACTCATGGTAACAATGAAAGCTTCAAAATTGATTGTTTGTGTGGCAGTGCCCACTGTGTTGAAGAAACTGTTGCAGCATTTGCTATTGCTATTTTGTAGGCAGCAGGGTCGCTGACTTTTTCCAACACTCAATGTAACTTTGCAGAAAGGCTCTTCCATAAAATCTGACGATGGTCCATTGCCACATTATATATAGTGCTCTGTGAAGTGGCTGCCCACCTATCATTCTGCCTCACTCCATGTGCAACTCTGCTGTGATCTGGAGATAAGTGAAGGAATTTATTTTTTTGATGGGCAAAATACAGATATGACCATTTTGCTTGATGCTATTCTGGACACTTGCTCCTGCATATATTTAAATGCCTTATCCCATTTATGTAAGTAATGTATGAATAAATGTAAAACACACATACACACACACTCACACATACAGCTACAGTTTTGCTATGTGGCTGTACCGAGTGTGTGTATGTGTGTGTGTGTGTTTGTGTGTGTGTGTGTGTGTGTGTGTGTGTGTGTGTGTGTGTGTGTGTTCCCTCTACTCCTACATTTCTACTAGAACTTTCCACCAACACATTTATACTACTTCTCATCAGTTAATGTCTTTAAGTTCTTAATGTGCTGAAAGAAAGTAATTAACACTTACTTAAGCTTTACTGGTAGGTGCCAAACACTATGTCCTCCTGTTATCATACCACAACAAGACTCAGTTATCAAACAGTTGTACTGCAGTAATCTTTCATTACAGACAACTGAACAACTGCACTGTCTACAAATACCAGCAGGCATCAACTAAAAATACCAGCAGGAATGGCCACTGATCATTACGGGCTGTAGATTGTTAAGATGTCTCACATCCACTCATTAAAATGTCTGGTTACTACTTTAAATGCCTTATCCCATTTACGTAAGTAATGTATGAATAAATGTAAAACACACATACACACACACTCACACATACAGCTACAGTTTTGCTATGTGGCTGTACAGAGTGTGTGTGTGTGTGTGTGTGTTCCCTCTATACCTCTGTATACATGGAAGAACCCTGGAGATACTAAAAGGTATCAGATAGATTATATAATGGTAAGACAGAGATTTAGGAACCAGGTTTTAAATTGTAAGACATTTCCAGGGGCAGATGTGGACTCTGACCACAATCTGTTGGTTGTGACCTGTAGATTAAAACTGAAGAAACTGCAAAAAGGTGGGAACTTAAGGAGATGGGACCTGGATAAACTGAATAAACCAGAGGTTGTACAGAGTTTCAGGGAGAGCATAAGGGCATAACTGACAGGAATTGGGGAAAGAAATACAGTAGAAGAAGAATGGGTAGCTTTGAGGGATGAAGTAGTGAAGGCAGCAGAGGATCAAGTAGGTAAAAAGACGAGGGCTAGTAGAAATCCTTGGGTAACAGAAGAAATATTGAATTTAACTGATGAAAGGAGAAAATATAAAAATGCAGTAAATGAAGCAGGCAAAAAGGAATACAAACGTCTCAAAAATGAGATCGACAGGAAGTGCAAAACGGCTAAGCAGGGATGGCTAGAGGACAAATGTAAGGATGTAGAGGCTTATCTCACTAGGGGTAAGATAGATACTGCCTACAGGAAAATTAAAGAGACCTTTGGAGATAAGAGAACCACTTGTATGAACATCAAGAGCTCAGATGGAAACCCAGTTCTAAGCAAAGAAGGGAAAGCAGAAAGGTGGAAGGAGTATATAGAGGATCTATACAAGGGCGATGTACCTGAGGACAATATTATGGAAATGGAAGAGAATGTAGATGAAGATGAAATGGGAGATACGATACTGCGTGAAGAGTTTGACAGAGCGCTGAAAGACCTGAGTCGAAACAAGGCCCCCGGAGTAGACAACATTCTATTGGAACTACTGACGGCCTTGGGAGAGCCAGTCCTGACAAAACTCTACCATCTGGTGAGCAAGATGTATGAAACAGACGAAATACCCTCAGACTTCAAGAAGAATATAATAATTCCAATCCCAAAGAAACCAAGTGTTGACAGATGTGAAAATTACCGAACAATCAGTTTAATAAGCCACAGCTGCAAAATACTAACACGAATTCTTTACAGACGAATGGAAAAACTAGTAGAAGCCGACCTCGGGGAAGATCAGTTTGGATTCCGTAGAAATACTGGAACACGTGAGGCAATACTGACATTACGACTTATCTTAGAAGAAAGATTAAGGAAAGGCAAATCTACATTTCTAGCATTTGTAGACTTAGAGAAAGCTTTTGACAATGTTGACTGGAATACTCTATTTCAAATTCTAAAGGTGGCAGGGGTAAAATACAGGGAGCGAAAGGCTATTTACAACTTGTACAGAAACCAGATGGCAGTTATAAAAGTCGAGGGACACGAAAGGGAAGCAGTTGTTGGGAAGGGTGTAAGACAGGGTTGTAGCCTCTCCCCGATGTTATTCAATCTGTATATTGAGCAAGCAGTAAAGGAAATAAAAGAAAAATTTGGAGTAGGTATTAAAATCCATGGAGAAGAAATAAAAACTTTGAGGTTCGCTGATGACATTGTAATTCTGTCAGAGACAGCAAAGGACTTGGAAGAGCAGTTGAATGGAATGGATAGCGTCTTGAGAGGAGGATATAAGATGAACATCAACAAAAGCAAAATGAGGATAATGGAATGTAGTCGAATTAAGTCGGGTGATGCTGAGGGGATTAGATTAGGAAATGAGACACTTAAAGTAGTAAAGGAGTTTTGCTATTTGGGGAGCAAAGTAACTGATGATGGTCGAAGTAGAGAGGATATAAAATGTAGACTGGCAATGGCAAGGAAAGTGTTTCTGAAGAAGAGAAATTTGTTAATATCGAGTATAGATTTAAGTGTCAGGAAGTCATTTCTGAAAGTATTTGTATGGAGTGTAGCCATGTATGGAAGTGAAACATGGACGATAAATAGTTTGGACAAGAAGAGACTAGAAGCTTTCGAAATGTGGTGCTACAGAAGAATGCTGAAGATTAGATGGGTAGATCACATAACTAATGAGGAAGTATTGAATAGGATTTAGGAGAAGAGAAATTTGTGGCACAAGAAGGGATCGGTTGGTAGGATATGTTCTGAGGCATCAAGGGATCACCAGTTTAGTATTGGAGGGCAGCGTGGAGGGTAAAAATGGTAGAGGGAGACCAAGAGATGAATACACTAAGCAGATTCAGAAGGATGTAGGTTGTAGTAGGTACTGGGAGATGAAGAAGCTTGCACAGGATAGAGTAGCATGGAGAGCTGCATCAAACCAGTCTCAGGACTGAAGACCACAACAACAACAACTACTGTCTCTCTATTATTCCTTGTTTGGTAAAGTGTTACAGCAAATATCGATCACATGGGTGATTATAAAGCAGAATGTGTTTCTTTCTTTCATAAGCGTCTTACTATTCAAAACTGATGAAACAGACTTTAGATGAAATATATATATATATAGACACTGTTTTACATGTAAAGAGTAAAGAGTGTATTGTCATCTGATTAATATCTGTTACAGCCTAAACACAATAATTGTTACATAAGTCAAAGAAAGTTTGTTCATTAAAGATTCAAGTAAATGTGAAAAGTTAAGCTTATATCAACTGAAACTGTTGAGAATTATCGTGGAAGGTATAAAAAAATATATATCTATAATATAATAATTGTTGCTTTCCATTAAGTCTCTCACCATGTTCTCTAATTTCCACCTTACTTTTAGCAATTTTTTTTAAATGCAACAATCTATAATTTTATTTTTTACATGAAATATATATCCAATCCTGTCTCAACTGTCTGCTGTTATGAATGATAAATGTATATAAATTATTGGAAATCAAAACACAGAAATTATTTCTTTAGTCATTTTATGCACTTTTATTTTCAATAATAATTTTAATGTATCTTATTCACACAATACTTGGAAATATCTGAACTTGAAATGTTACTGCATACATCATCTGTCAAATAATAATTTGTTTTCAGAACAGAATTGGAGAAAATCCAAATAACACATTTTGGCAGTGTTGAAATAACTATTCAATATGTACAACTGAAAGGGTATTAATAGGAAAAAATAGACTTTTTCTGCAGAGAAAACATTAATGGTGAGAGCAAATATAGCACATGCAACTTTTAGCCATGCAGTTCTTCACTTTAAATACTGATTCCCTCTTTCTTTCTCTCTCTCTTTCTCTACACTGATAATATTAGCTGTACAGAATACATCTCAAGAAAATTTCTCTTGCCCTTTATATTACAATAAATATATTTTAAATTATGATACACAATGAATATTTACAGATGGCAGTGTTTGAAGTATTTACATATGTATGATGTCTGCATGTCTTCATTTCCTTTATCTTCCTTATCTCCTTGCTAATTTCATCCTCCATGCAGAAAATCACAATAAGCACCCAATAACTATAGTTCATTGTCATGAAATCTGATTACCAGATTGTGTTGTAATAATTTTCAGACCTATACTGTTGTCACCTGTAATATAAAAATTAAGATGAGAAGTATATACCAAATTACATTTGTATCACAGTCAGTCAATATGGGAGCAAACACAACAATAACATGAAAAATATTAACTCCTTGTGCTCTTAGTACTCTTCTTCAGGAGTTTATTTATTCACAATGCTCATGGCCTTGTGAAAGCCTTACAAGTTGATGCCACATATGCATCTTGCACTTTAAGTGTCAGCAAAGCAGACTTTTAGCTCATGACAAATTCATAGAGAAATATTTTAAGGAGAGCAGAGTTACAAATCAACATGAAGAAAACTGAGTACATCATCATGAACAAGGCTCCCAATGATGGTCTCCATCACCAGTTGATGAACTCACTTTTTATAGAAATGGACATATTTAAATATTTGGGAACAATTTTTAGCAAGCAGAATAGAAAGGAAATTGAGATTAAAGCAAGGATGCATTGATAAATAGAGTATATTTTGGCTTAAGGGTTGTGCTGTGCAGTAGGGCAGATGCAAGAAGTTTTAAAATCAGACTATACCAGAGCATAATTTTCCCAATAGCGCTATATGGGTCATAAACATTGACATTAAGGAAAACAGATGAACAAAAACTGCTAGTCATTGAGAGGGAGATACTAAGGAAAATATATGACTCCAAGAGGGTCCCCCAGTAACAGTAGAGGATATTAAAACATTAGGAACTGGGAGACTATACTCACAATCTGATATTGGCCCAAGGATAAAGATGGAAGACTGATGTGAGCAGGACAAATAATTAGGATGGAAGAGGAAACACTACAACTAGTAGCTGTGTTAGTAAATGTACATGCTTATGCAGAGAAAGTATATTTAAGACAAAAGGAAGAAGAATACTTTAATAAATTTGAAAAAATTTCAGTTAAAAAACAAAATTTCTGCTGGGTGGGATGGCATACTTACCAAAGCTGTTAAAGCAACTGCCTGGATAATAGCTCACCCTCTTATTCAATAATTAGTAAATAATTCGAAGAAGGCCATTTTCCAGGTGTCCTAAAGTATGTGGAGGTAAAACACTTGTTTAAAAAAGGCTCAAGTGAAGATATGGGGGACTACCACCCAATCTCTGTTCTCCCGATTGTTTCAAAAATATTTGAAAAAGTGGTGGTAACACAAATGAAAAAATTTATAGAGAAATCAAACATAATTTCAGATAATCAATATGGCTTTCAAAAAGGCAAAAGTACAATAAAGGCCATTAATGATCTTGTGAAAAAAATTGGTTCCACCGCAACCAAGTCAAGAAAAGTTGCAGGATTATTCTGTGACCTCACAAAAGCATCTGATTGTGTAAACCATCACTTGCTTCTGTATAAAGTGGAAAGATATGGAATTGGATTTGTGCTTTAGTCGTTTATGTCATATCTTATGAACAGAAAACAAAGGGTAGTCATACCATCACGTAAGGAGAATTCGTTCTCTGAATGGGTGATTATCCCGCAAGGCATTCCACAAGGCTCAATTCTAGGCTAATTTTGTTTTTACTTTATATAAACGATCTACCCTTGAACATAAATCAACACTCAGTTTTATTCGCTGATGATATGTGTGCTCTTGTCAAAAGCAATGACCCAGAACAAATTCCTTCACCTGTCACAAAACTATTAGACAGTTTGGAAAACTGATTACAACTAAATGGGCTAAAACTGAATAATGGGAAAACACATTTTCCAGCTGCAGTTTAAAACTAAAAACTGTAAGGTAAAATATCGTAGAAACCAATAACTGAAAGAAGTGGACCGTGTTAAATTTTTAGCCATGCATTTGAACCAAAATCTATCCTGGTCTTCACAAGTAAAGTATTTATCAAGTAAATTAAACAGCCGGCCTTTTTTAATGAAGATTCTATCATATTCAACTAGCATGGAGACAAGAAAAATAGTTTACCACAGCTACTTTGAATCAGTTATAAAGTATGGCATTATGTTTTGGGGAGGCACAAGCAAAATTACTAGAATCTTTAAATTACAAAAATCAATTGTTAGAAATACGTTTAATGCAAAACCAAAAGTATCCTGTTGCCCACTGTTAAGAAATTTAAAAACATTAAGTGCTCCATGTTTGTACATTTATGAACTGATTATTTTTTAGTACAGTAACCCCAAGTTATTCATAGACAATAACTTTAAACATCAATCCACCACTAGGAACAAGGAGAATTTCATGCTTCCCACTCATAGGTTCAAGCTGTTTGCACAAACCCCAGAATATGTGGGCATGAAAATTTACAACATTCTATAAAAGAAACAAATCCTCAGCATGGAGATGGGGCAACTAAACCAAAAACTATGACAATTGTTAATACAGAAATGTTATTACCCGTTAGAAGAATTTATTAATGATAATATGGCAATCTGAGCAAGAAAGCAAGTGGCTGAAATGTTTTGTTAATTGAACTTTCAAGTTTTATGTCAAATAAATGACTGTAATAATTATTCTGTTTTCACAGCAATACTGTTGTTAGGCTACACACAGTATCTGTAAATTATAAATTAATAATTATTGTTTCTGTAATACACATAAACTGTAACTGCAGTATTGATGAGTCCCCTGTACGTTAGATCCTGTGACTTAACTCTGTATGTTATGGGACAATAAAAATTCTGATTCTGATTGTATCATTCTTAGGATCAGTGGAGGGCAGAAGGGGCTGATGAAGGCCATGGACAAGATAGATGGGTGATATGAACAGGGATATAGAGGCAATGTTGCTGAGAAAAGAAGAATTGCACAAAAGCTTGGAACAGAAATGATTGGTTTAGGGATATAGGGAATGCAGTTGGCCTCCCAGGCCAAAGCTACTATTAAGAAAAAGAAGAAGAAGAAAAGAGAACCTTTGTGAATGTGTGTATAGTGTGCTGGATGTTTGTATTGCTGATGATGATTACAGAAGGTGGTAAATTGCTGTAGCAGTACCACGAAGGAGGCCACCAAGTTTAATGACCCCATCCATCAAGAATATCTTATGACCTCATTCAATGACACCCTGCAGTGACCTTTGAGTTAACCAATACAAACAAACTAAGCCTGGTAACAAGCCACCAGCTCTCCTCCCCTTGAAAGTCAAACTCTAGAGAGATTAAAACTAAAATAAGTAAGTAAATAAATTAAGTAATGGAAAATCCAAGAGGGAATAATGACAATAAACTGAAACAGCCTGAATTCCAAAGAAATGTGCATTGATATGACTTCATTGGAAACTGATACTGTTCTGAACAATGTGTTGCACATGTCAAAGAGATAAATTAACACTTAAACAAACTGAATAGTACGGAACATAGAAAGGATAGTCAGAAAAGACAACTGTGAGTGGAAAAACATAGGTAGATGATCAAGAGTAAACAAGGATAGAGAAGATAAGAACTATGGACTGGATAGAGCAGGGGAGAAACAGCAATTATTGGTAATGAACAATAATGAAAATGGAAGATAAAACAGAGCAGATGGGCAGATAGAGTATTTTAATCTGGGACACAGTGAGAGTGCTGATAAAATACATGAAGCAAAGTGAGTATATAGATGGCCACTGCCAAGGAAAGAAGATTTCAAGGCTTAGTTTTGTGTGGTAGAATGTATGTGCAAAAGGAAAATGTATGCTGTCTCCACCATATGCCTTTGTTCAGTCATTCAAACTGAAGGCATAACCCTAGATGAAGCACATCTAACCACTGTTTAGGACAAAACTGCTAAAAATATGAGGTCTCACAGATGAATATAGTTTACAAGGTTACTCTCACATGCCTAAACTTCTCCTCGATATCCAAACTGTTCCAGATACAGGTGCAAAAAATCTAACATTTGAAAAGTATGAACTATTATTGTTGCAAAAAAATGTGCCTTTGTCGCCAAAACAAGTGATAGTGATAAACATAGAAGTGTGAAGCATGTTGGCAACGAGTTTTGTAAACAACGCAGCAGCAGAACAAACAAAACTTCAGCTAGAGCCAGTGACAACAGAACCAAGAATACGCTGGATAAAAGGTACAGTGTTCTTTTTTAATGGAAAGCCACGGCAGAAACCTGGCAAGAACCTTACAAGACAATAACAAAGACTCCAAAGCAGTGGGATTAGTAAAACTTGGTGCAAGCATGAAAAACATTAATGATATTTAACCTGCAGGGAAAAATGGAAGACGAAAATGAATATATTGTGTACATATCTGGTACCAACAACATTGCAAGAAACAAGGTGCAAAATTTCTTAGCAAGCCTGGAAAACTTCCTAGAAATTAATAAATCTCATAACACAATAGTTACAACATTACCTCATAGGTATGATCTAATACATAATTCATGTGTCAACAAGGAGATTTGAAAAATGAACATCAAAGTGAAACAGTTGTGTGCTTCATTTGGAAAATGTAGAGTAGTTGATATAGGTAAATTGGACAGATTCCTTCATACCAAACATGGGTTGCATCTAAATTTCAAAGGCAAAAACTTTTGTGTGACAAAATAAGCAAAACTATCACAGAAAAAGGCCACTTAAAAAAATCATAAATATCAGAGGTATTAGGAATGCTTTTTTAGAGTAAATGGTAGCATAGATCAACATCCAAGCAGCCCTGAAGAAGAAAAATATTGGCTTAACAGCTAATGGTCTTATGCAAATTAATTTATGTAATGTAGCTAATACTTCTAGTAGCTTAAGCTTAAGCAATGCATTAGTTTCTAGTGGTAATAGCAGTAAAACACTTCACATAGGTAGCTGTGCTTTTGTAAATAAAATCAACACTACAAACACAATTAAAAGTCTAACAGTGTTCCATCAAAACATTCAGTGTGTTAAAAACAAAGTGCAGCAGCTTGAAGTTGAGTTGCAAACCCTAAATAGCTCTGTTATATGCGTTACTGACCATTGGTGCGAGAAAAGTGAAATTGCCTATGTAACTTTACCCTCTTATACACTAGCATCTTCTTATTGTAGAGTTTCAATTAAAGGGGAAGGTCATATATTTATATTAAGAATGAACTCCAGTAAGAAGTGAAATTGTCTCTCTTGGTGAAGAAAAACACCTTGAAGTGTCAGAAATAGAGGTATCATCTCGAAATGTTTCTAAAAAAACTTGTCATATTACGTCTGTATCATTCTCCTAGAGGTGATTTTGACATATCTGTGCAAAATTAATACAGAATATAGAACAGGCATCAAACACTAAAAGTAACATCCTGTTATGTGGAGATCTTAACATAAACACAGCAAAAATAGATAATGTTACTAATGCTTTCCTGAGCATTTTATGTGGCTTTGGAATGACATCACTAGTCAGCTGTGCAACAAAGATAACGACACACTCAGCCTCTACTACTGATCATATAACAACTGATATTGGCACAGAAAACTGTGACTTAGTACTAAAAAATCTGGGACTTTTGAGTCATCTTTGTCAAATTGCACAAATAAATTTTCCTATGGGAAAGCAACCAAGCTACATGTGTGTAAAACAAATCCTCAACAGGACTGGATGAAGTCCCAGTTTATGTGTTGAAAGAGTGCATAGACAGCATTAAAGCCCCTTTAACTGACATCAATAACCAGTCTTTTAAGACTGGCTGCTTCCCAGACTACCTTAAACTAGCTCTTCCCCAAAAAGTTGATGTTGAAAATGTAGAAAATTACAGGCGAATTGCTTTATTTCCAGTATTTTCCAAAATAGTGGAGACTTTAATGAAAAGTAGACTTATGAGCAACTTAAACAAATATAATCTTCTCTGCAAGGAACAACTTGGCTTCAGACTGGGCAGAAGCGATGAAAACGCAATAGCTCAGTTTACAAAAATTGTTCTTGAATCACTAGACAAGGACTGTTATGTAACTGGAATTTTCCGAGATCTATCAAAGGCCTTTGATACCATTGATCACGGCATTCTTCTACACAAGTTGGAGTCTCTGGGAATCAGGGGACTGGTAAATAAATTGTTCAAATTGTATCTAAATAACAGAGTGCAGAGAGTAGAAATTTCACATAGCATATCCAAATATGTCGTAAATCACTTATCTGACACACAGTATGTTAATATAGGAATCCCACAAGGAAGTGTTCTGGACCCAATACTGTTCTTACTGTATATTAACGATTTTCCACAATGTATGGAGCATGGAGGAAAAGTACTTTTTGCTGATGACAGCAACATACTGATTACCAGCAAGACACCTGACCTGCTATTGGAAAAAGCCAGTGAAGCACTAGCAGATGTTTACAAATGGTCTACAGAGAACAGAATAACTCTCAACATTAAGAAAATGAACAGCATGTACTTTAGAAGAAACAAGAAGCACAAGTCCATAAATTTAAAACTACACAACACTTCAATAACAGATGTAATTAACATTAAATTCCTAGGACTGCACAGTGACAGCCAACTAAAATGGAATGAACACATCATGATTATCTCAAAGAGGACCTCCACAGCATGATACGCACTTCAGAGTTCTTGCATCAGTATGCAGTTACATCTGTGTAGGGTCAGCTTACTTTGGTTATGTGCATGGCATCCTTTGCTATGGATTTTTCAGACTACAAAAGAGAGCGGTAAGAATAATGACAAAATGCAATAAATGGGCTCATTGCAAAGTATTATTTAAAAACGTGGCCATTCTGACTGTTCCTTACGAGCTTATTTCAAGAATTTATCATCATTCATGTTACTCTTCTCCATACAGCACACCGTCTGTTGAAGAACAGTACCCACAATTAACTGAAACTAACTAAGAATGTGCATATAAATTAAACAGCTACACAAGCTACTTTCAAATATTCTTTAATAATTATTGTCAGGCACAGTCAGAAGCTTATTAAAATTCATATAACTGATAGCAAGTGCAGTTTGCATAAGAAGTCATTTCACATCATTATAAAGTTCATTAAAAATAAACTGACAGAATGAATGATGAATGAAATTTTCCACTAAAATTACTGATAAATTTCCAGTACACTGAATGTCTCATAATTTGTAAGGTGTGCCACTGTTCAATTGTTGTGACCACAATATTTATCACTTTGAGTAGCAACTAGAGGCTCTCAAAAACAGGAAGAGATCAAATACACAGTTATTATACATACTGTGCATTCTATTCTCAATCATCACAATGACATCCACTGTAAGCTCAGATAATGTCTCAGTTGTATGACATAATTAACTACCCAAGTTGTTTTGATGACAGGAGTCGTCTCTTATCTCTAATTCACATAGTGAAGGGATACTGCCTTAAGGGAACACAGTTGCCATCTTGTAATTAAAAGTAAAGTACCTCTAATATAAGTATTCATGAGTCAATACACTGCCATGAGAGTATAAATACCTTGAGTCTTCAAGAAATCCTGCAGGGTTCTTACTAATAATGTTGTAGATCAGGCTTAGTGTTCATTATTGTAACAGAAAATGCTTTTTCAGTTTTTATTATTTTCCTCTAATATCATTACACAGGAAAGAATGAATGGTTTCAGACAAGAATAGCTACTCTACCAGTGAACAGACTCCTTGTCACTTTTTAAAAATTAAAATCACTTTCTTAGATACTGTTTTCTTAATGTGGTACTATTAGAATTTGGCATACATGCATAAAGCAACTGTGGATCACTGTAACCCCTGTGCACATTTTATGCGACAGTTAAAGAGGTGTATGATACTATGATTACTGCCGCAATATAGCCAAACGCCAGGTAAATAAGGATGGACATGTTTCAGCACCAATTTCTTAATTGGAATTATGGAAGATTTGATTTTTGTTCTTTTTGTTAGTGGGTCACTAGCTTACAAGGAGAGTTGACAGAATAAGTTTCACTATTTGAAATTTCCCACATCACAAGATATTTTGAAAAAACTGAAGAACCAAAAAACCAAAAAAAGTACTAAGAAATAATAAAAAGGTTGGGGATAACTTGCAGTCAGTCCACTGTCTGCAAATTGGTCAGCATACATTTTCTGCATTGATTCTTGCAAAGAGTGCCCTCCACTGCAACAAACCCCACAACAGGGTCCTATATTACTTTATGTCTACTCATTCATTGCACAAAACTGCTGCTAACAATGATCTATTTCCAGGTGTTATGCCTAGCTGTTGTTTACATGATGAGAACAACAATTCAGCAGAACATGTGGAAGCACATCATTAAAGTGTTGCCATCGACATGTATAAGTACTGTCAAACCAAACAGAACAGATTAAAACACATATGACTAAATTGACTTTTCTTTTCTTTATGTTCTCATAAAAGTTGCATTAAATTTTACTGACCTTTTTCTTTTGGTTTCTTTTCTTCTGAGTGGTCATTCCAAGGCTGAATTTCCCCTGAAGCTGTCAGAGCAAAGATCAAGTTTGTTGCTAATAATACAGCCACAGTTATCCAGAACACCATTCTCCATTGCAACACAGTGCTCTGTAAGAAAGCGAGAAAAACAAACACTTTCAGATGAAGTTTTGCTAATGAATATGTTCCCCAATTACACTGATATCATTGGAAAAGATTTAATTCAGCCATTGATTGACTGAGATTATTAGAGTTTTGTTCGTGGAGGATCTATCAAGTGGAAGACTATTTACAAAGTTTCAAGAACTGGTGATACGTAAAAATGTTGGAATACACATACCATTCCCATTTGGACTGTAAAGACAAGATTAGACTAATTACAGAGTCATTTAAACAGACATTCTCCCCACTTTCCATATGTGACTGAGACGAGAAGAAACCATAATATTTGTTACACAGGGAAATTACCTTCTACCATACACTTTACAGAGTCTGGATATAGATGCATAATCAGAAAGAAGACTATTTTGTACAGGCATTGTGAATCTCATGAGCTTCAGGTGTCAAAAAGATCCATGTGAACAAATTTTAAAATAATTTTTGAGAAACAGCAGATCAATGAAAGGTAGACAGTTGCAGTAACCAAGCATTTAAATTAGATGTCCCTAAGCTTTCAACATGCAGCTTTGTTCTGCTGGAGTAAATTAATGAAAGGGACTGTTAAGACTAGAGAATAGGAGGGCATAAGGGAGAGATAACCTACAGCCCTTATTAAAATCTTAACACACAGAGAAGCAAAGGAACTGACATATAAATTAAATTCCAGTAATCAAGTTGCTAGAGAAGAGACTGTCAGTAGAAGGAGACAGTACTTGGCAAACTTTAAGCATCTCAAGTGCGCTATTCAGAGTATCACAGTAGTGGCATGTACTTTCATCAACTTTTAGTCATTCACATGCATGTTTTCACTTTCTGTTGGCTTATAGAATCAACTTTTGGGGTAGTTCACCTAAGTAAATAAAGTGTTTATTCAACAGACCTGAGCAGTAAGAATATAACGTAAAGGAGATAATCTTGCTTATGGCAGAAGCTTTTGGAATTCTTACACTCACTTCCCAAAAGAGCACTACAGAATTTCTTCAGGTTTTGTGAGAGACATTTTGATAACATTGTGCTATGGTAGTTTTCAAGTCTTCACACACTAATCTCCTAACTGCCAAACACGTTTTATTGAGCAGCTCTCTGTCTATATGATCATCAATGTGGTGTAACAAGAAACATGTTTCATCCAGTCAGCTGACACATTTCTATTGATCCACAGACTGAGCTAAAAGATTATGTACCTATTGTAGTTGTAACTAATGACGTTCTTAGATCAACATAGGAACAGATAGGGATCAGCAGAAACTCTATATTCAACAATGTGCGCTGAATGGTGTGCTCCATAACACTTATCCCTACACAAGTATTGTATTCAGCCACCAGATTTTCCACAAGTTGCTGTCCATCCTGATTTAATGGTCTGGTAAGCTTCTGACCTCCACCTTCTGTGATGTGGCATGGACATCCAACGCACTGTCACATACTTGTATATTCACCGCCTTTCAACCAATTTTGCATAGATGCTCATGACAGCAGCACACGAAGAGTCAACCAGTTTCACTGTTTCTTGGGTGCTCATCTCCAGGCCATAAAAATCTATCGTTTGTCAAAATAATTTACATCAGTGTATTTCCCCTTACATGGCCCATATTGTGACTAGAATGTTCCCCATTCATCTGTGCTCTGTTTATATACTTTTCTTACCACATTATGTGCTGCAGTGCCATAAGGCAGCATCCAGTTTTGCAGTGTGCAGTGATTATAATGTTTTGTTTCAACAGCATTATTTCATGGATAACTCTATCAATTCAGATTTTAATATTCTGCTAGGAACACCCTCACAGTTAGCAGAATTACAATTTTTGATGGCCTGAAAAGTTTTGTTATCCCCTTTTTTCTGGGGACTCAGTTTCATTTGGAGCATTACTCTTTTCTAAATAATGTCCTAAATAGTTTTTGAATTGCCTTTAGAGTGTTTTACTTTCTCGAGCAAAGTAGATTAGTTTCGCTTTTCTGGTGACAGACTGGCA
Source organism: Schistocerca nitens (assembly GCF_023898315.1). Classification (NCBI taxonomy): domain Eukaryota; kingdom Metazoa; phylum Arthropoda; class Insecta; order Orthoptera; family Acrididae; genus Schistocerca; species Schistocerca nitens. Next base: position 365,655,543 of record NC_064620.1, on the reverse strand, counting down.
TATTTTACAGTACTGGTAGTAACAGAGTTTCAACTTTTGACTATCTCTTGTCCTCTGAATTAGGTAGAGGTCTTGTTTACTACAAGATACTTTAATCCCACAAGTTACCCATCCTTTGTAATTACTTATGTTCATTTATATGCACATTTGCTTTAGGTTAAAAGAAGACTTAAAGTTCTATAGGAATATGTTTAAGGAAGAGTTAAATTTTCTATCTACAATGTCTACCTTAAAAATCTTTTCCTAGCATTCTTTCCATAATTTCTCTCTAAACACTGGCTGAGTGAGTAGTTCTGATATTGTGATAATTTTTTTCTGTGTTCTGAATATAACTGGTCAGTGTAATAAATTGTTAACATTTGATCATTATTATCAGATAAATCATTGTCTATTGATTTTACATTTAAATCACTGAGGCAATTGCATCCAAAAACAAATCATCATTGGCTATTGTACTGTCTCTTTTAATTTTCACAGGCAATTTTCATCTCTTGCCATGGGAAACAAACCATGTAGAATTGTTTTTGTACATTATCTTATGGTTGTGTTGATCAAAGTTAATTCAAATTGATTTTTATAGTTAAGCAAAAATTTCATTAAACAGTTATTTTACAACCATTTGAGTTTACGAGTGTGGTTCTTGAAGGGTCCTGTATGCTTATTGGCTCTGCATTGTATTTTTGTCATTCTCTTTTCAGGAAAAAAGATTACAAAACATGGCTAACATTACTGCAGAACTATATCACCTTAACCTGTAATATCTGAAGTAACAGGTCTAGGCCGGCCGTGGTGGCCGAGCGGTTCTAGGTGCTTCAGTCTGGAACCGCGCGACCGCTACGGTCGCAGGTTCGAATCCTGCCTCGGGCATGGATGTGCGTGATGTCATTAGGTTAGTTAGGTTTAAGTAGTTCTAAGTTCTAGGGGACTGATGACCTCAGATGTTAAGTCCCATAGTGCTCAGAGCCATTTGAACCATTTAACAGGTCTAGTTAGAGCAATTCATTCTGTTTCAATTGAATTTTTTTATTGTAATAAGCCTATTTTGACTATAATTGCCATTTTAAAGCTATCTGGTAATAATATGTAGAATTTCATCATTATTTGCTCAGTTTATATATATATAATATGGCTATATGGTATGTGTGTATACTGGTACCTATATCTAGTTATTCTTGACTTCCATTCCACATATATGGAGGGAGAGGGTGGTGAAGAGGTACTGTCTCTTATTAAATTCCTGTCTCCGAGTTTGTGATTTATGTTTGTAGTTTAGCAAATTTGGGGTAGCTTGTTACCCTTTTTCATGTCAGTGGATGCTGTCCAATGTACTTTAGTTATATTTATATGGTAACAAATTTCTGACAGCATATTTGACAGTGGCACCAACAATGCTATATTGTTATAAAGTTGCTTTATATAGTGTATGAAGTTAGCTGACTAACTGTTTGATCTTTGTTAATCAACTAACTTCATAGACTATATAAAGCAATTGTGTAACCATACAGCATTAATGGTGCAATAGTCAAATGAGATGTCAGAACTACATTACCTTATAAATCCAAACCAAAATACGCTGGACAGCATTCACTGATGTATAAAAAGGACAAACAATCTGACCAAATTTGCTAAAAGACGAACGTGGATTACAAAATCATAGTGACAATAATCACAAATGCACAATGGAAATAAGAATAACTAGACATAAGTACCACTGTATATACACACCATACAGACATAAAACATAAATAAAAATATTAAGCAAATAATGATAAAATTCTAAGTATTATCCACAGACAGCTTGACAATGGCAGCTATAGCCGAAATAGGCTTATTGCAATGAAGAAATTCAATATGACAAAACAAAATCGAGACCTTTTTTAAAAACATGACATCATAAATATGAATAAATATATATTGAAGCAGTGTACTTGGATTCATATTACATAGCAGAGATAATTAGAAGCATGCAAGTTTAAATGGGTATACATTATAATATCTTCTTTTAAGCTATGGCAGTTTATAATAATGTAAGTGAAAATTGTAAACTGCTTGCTAATAAATAATTATTTAATTTAACCAAGACTATATGGTCAAAGTAACTGAGTAGACTTTAATTCTAGCAACTTTAGTATTTACTTACATTTGGAGTTAATAAGCCAACTACATATGGTACAATAACACCTGTGATTGCCCCAATTCCATTAACTAGAGCCATGACAGATCCAGCATAATTCGGACTAAGGTCCAAGCCATTCACCTTCATACCAGCATAAAATGTACCCATCAATGCCATACCAAGTGTAAACAATGATACCACAGTTACCCTATCACAGCTTGCATATGATGCTGCTATAATACCAACTGCAGGTCCTACAGAAGCTGTGGAAACAAAATTTCATACTTTATTAAATTATGTATTAAACTGTAGTGATGTGTAAAAATGTGTAAAAAGCTTTACAACAATTCTTATATGAGAAATTTTCTGATAATTTAAAAATCTAAATGTGATGTAAAAGCATCTATCATAAACAGCAACTGACGTCAACTAAGAGAACAGAGTATAGACAAGAACTCATTTCTTCCCTACAAATAACTCAAACTTCCCTACAAATAACTCAAACACAAATATTTTGAAGGTACCTATAGATACTGTGCATTTCAGGCAGTAGTTTGCTCAATGGTGATTGCTTACACTTACATAATATAATGAAATATAAAACAGAATTAAAGTGATGGAATAGGAACAGTTGGTGCAAAACCTGAGTGAAAGACAACAGGGTGAGAAGATTGCGAATAAAAATATATTTCCAGAATATATTTCAGAACTGTATTTAACTATTTTTATAATATTCACTGACATACTGAACATCTTATTCAGAAATAAAGACAAAAATAATAAAACAAATAAGTTTTACATTATTTGTAGAATCTTACCTATAGTAGTGAACAGCTTTCGTGTGTTTGTGGTGGAAAGATATCCATGTGTTATAATCCAGTCTGCCACTCGTCCACTACCAATTGAAACAAGCCACATAGCTATGTATGGTAGTGACGACAGGAATCCATTCTGAAAAAGATTTTGATGTGTGATTTTCCTGAAATATGCTTACAGTAAAGTCTTCAAATAAATACATGAATTTTCTATCTCATGGAACTTGGTGAGTGTAATTCTGAGCCTAGCATTCCTTCTCAAATGACTTTGAAAATAAATTTCATGAAATATAGTGGAACTAAAGTTTTCTTTTTCATAGCTCTGCCTAACTGCTGTAGAGGGAATTTAACAGAATGTCTCCTGTTCTAACATGAGACAGTACTGGCAAATGCAACACACATTGTTATTGCTTCTGAAATAACAAATTTTATAAGTATTTACTTGTGAAATTTGTTATTAATAACCCATCCCAACTCAAAAGAAATAGCAATGGGCATAGCTACAACATTAAAATGTTAGGCTCATCTTCGCTACTTTGCATTAAGTCTAACTTGAAGTCTGACAAATAGCAAACCAACTTTTAAAAACAAACTAAAGCATTTCTGGATGACAACTCCTTCTACTCAATAGATGAATATTTATTTTAGATTTTTTGATATAAATTAGTAATCTTACAAAAATAAATATATAAATAAATAAAAAACTTAAATTATGGCATGTAAAGAAGCCTTTTGTTAAACTGGCATGTTCCACATCATTACAAAGTGTTGTATTAATTATCTATGGAATAAGTATTACTCTAAAATCTAAAAATAAAAACCTACATTACAAACACGTGTCTAGAAGCAAATATTTAATGAGATAGGGTTCACTCTGTCTTGTGTACTGTCTATTGATACAGCAGGAGGTGTTCAATGTGGTTAGCAGTCATTGTTAGACATACTTCAGGCTTCCTTCTCAAAGAATCATAAACTCATGTGAACACACCCTGACTGCACTGCTCACATGCATGGGAGACATGTTCCAGTAATGTTACTATATTGGCAATGGGTGTGCTGTTGATCAATTCCTATAAGTGTTTCTGTAGCTGTAAGTCTATCAGATTATGAACTGGTGAAAGGAAACACCACACTGCCTTACCTCCTCAACCACTCCATGGTTCATTAATGTTTGTGTTAAATACTGTTATATAAGGCATAGTAAATGGCATAGTGTCCCATTGTGCATGAACTACAATGCCTGTCTTTATGCAAAGGTAATGTGTTCCAGCAGTAGGGTAATATATCATGGGTGATAAACATAACCTATCAATTTGCTTTGTAAAGTGTATGGCTCTATGAGTCTGTCATCCACAATTCCTGCTGATACTTTGAAATTAATATCTCACTTCATCCCATTTCATTTCATATGCCTACGAAGTATTACACCAAGATATTTTATATGAGTTGGCCAATTCCAGCAGTGACTCATTGGTATTATAGTCATACAACATTACATTTTTTCATTTTGTGAAGTGTAAAATTCTACATTTCTGGACATTTAGAGCAAGTTGTCAATCTATACACCACTCTGAAATCTTATCAAGATATAACTGAATATTAATGCAGCTTCTTTCGGATAGCACACCATTACAGCTAACTGCATCATCTGCAAACATTCTGATTTTACTATTGATATCACCTGCAAGGTCATTAATATACAACTGAACAGCAACAGTCCCAAAACACTTCCCTGGGGACCACCCAAAGTTACTTCAACATCTGACAATGATACTCCATCCAAGATAACATGCTGTGTCCTCCCTACCAAAAATTCCTCAGTCCAGTCACAAATTTCACTTGATACCCCATGTGGTCGTACTTTTGACAATAAGCAAACATGCAGTACTGAGTCAAATGCTTTTTGGAAATCAAGAAATATTGCACCCACCTGGTTGCCTTGATTGAAAGCTTTCAGTATGTCTCGTGGAAAAAGCGCAAGTTGGATTTCAAATGATCGATGTTTTCAAAATCTATGTTGGTTGGCATTAAGGAGGTCATTCTGTTCAAGATACTTCATTATGTTTGAGCTCAGAATGTTCTAATGTCAAGGATATTGGACAGTAGTTTTGTGGATCACTTCTAATACCTTTTTTGTAGAGGGTGTGACCTGAGCCTTTTCCCAAGAACTGGGCATGGTTTTTTGTGCGAGGGATTTACGATGGATCATAGTTGGAAGAGGGGCTAACTCAGCCACATATTCAGTATAGAATCTGACAGGGATTCCATAGGGCTCTGGAGCTTTGTTCAGCTTTAACCATTTCAGCTGTTTCTCAACACCACTGACACTAATACTTGTCCATTCACCTTTTCAATAGTACAAGGATTAAATTGGGGTAGTTGTCCTGTGTTTTCTTTTGTTAAGGAATATTTGAAAATGGAGTTAAGCATTTCAGATTTTGCTTTGCTACATTCAATTTCAGTTCCTGTCTTATTTGCTAGGGATGGGACACTAACTTTGGTGCCACTAACAGCCTCTACATACGACCAGAATTTATTTGGGTTCTGTGAAAGATCACTTGACAATATTCTGCTATGGTGGTCATTGAAGGCATCACACATTGCTCTCTTGACAGCCAAATGTGCCTCATTCAGTATCTATCTATAATCCTGTGCTTTGTTTTTCACTTATTGTGTAGTAATCTCTGTTTCCTTCAAAGTATATTTATATTTACTGTATACAATGGAGGTTCCCTCCCATTCTGAACTGTACATATCCATCCAGTGCATGGTAAATTATTCTTTTAAACTTGAGTCAGGGTCCTTCTACATACTCCTGCACTGTGCTGAAAGTTTCGAGTTCCTCACTGAGATATGACATTAATGATTTTTTACCTAGTTAACTGAACAAATATATTTTTCTGCTTGTTTTAGTTGTCCCTTGTACTTCAGTAATCATTGTTGCCACAACTGCATCATGGTGACTAATACCAGTTCTGATGTGGACATCCTCATAGAGGTCAAGTCTATTTCTTGTCATTAGATCCAATATATTTCCACCATGAATGGGGTTCCTAACTATCTGTTTCAGTAGTTTTCAGAGAAGGCATTTAGTAAAGTTTCACAGGATGTCTTATTTTTACCCACCACCAACAAAACTAATTTTCCCAATTAATTGTTGGATGACTCAAGTCACCACCAAGGATTACATTATGACTGAGGAACTTACGTACAAATGAACTGAGGTTTTCTCTAAAGTTTTCGGTTACATTGGGAGACAAGTCTGGTAGGTGATAGAAGGATACAATTATCATTTTATGCCTACCCCTGATACTGAGTCTTGCCCAAACAATCTCACTTGAAGCTTCAATTTCTATCTTGTTGGATATGAGTTTCTTGTCTACTGCAAGAAATACACCACCTCCATTTCCCATTTGCCTATCCTTTCGATTTACACTTAAATTTCCCCCAAAATCCTCACTGCTAACAATCTCAGGTTTCAAATGGCTTTCTGTACCTCATATTATGTGAGCTTCACTGCTTTTCATGAGCACTTCAAACTCTGGCACTTTGTTGCGAATGCTTCCGCAGTTTACCATTAGGGTTTTAATATTCTCACCTGTGGGAGGCATTTCTTTCAATATCACACTGATACTTCAGGGTTTCCTACACTTCCATGTTTGTTTGAATGTTAGAATACACTCCATATCTGAGTATTGTGGTAATTTATTATCCCAGACTGCATGAATCCTAACTGATCCATAAATAAAATGTAAGCTTTGAGCTATGGATATTCAGCAACTATGGATATTTAGCAGTCTGTATTCAAATCCATTGATAGAACCGTAACCTGCCATATTGGTCTTGTGGACTGAAAGCTTGCACATGCTGGAAGTGATATGAATGAAGTAACTGTTGAAGCAGAACTGACCAAGCAACAGCATGGCTTATGCCTTCAGCTCCAATTCCTTGCATACCTGTGTCAGAATCATCATCTATTTGTTGCAACAGTCACTCCTACATATCCAAGGTGCAAACTGTGAGAGGCTAACCACAAGCCTTTGTCCTTATTGCACATGACATCATGTGTGCAACATACTGAAAACTTTATCAGATGGAATTTTGTGTAGAGGATGTCATTTGGTGTGCATGACACATAATGATGATTAACTGTAAAGGCTAAACCATACCAGAATACCATTTCCCACAAGGAATAATTGATTTATTTATCCCCAGTAAAAAACAGTTCTGGCAACAGAAAAATTGTTTGGTCTGTGAAGTCATCCAAAGCATTTGAAGGCATGAAGACAGCACTGGCAAATGAAACACTGATCACACATACAAAACCCAGCACCCCTATCGGACATCTTGTCAATGCTAGCCAGGCAGTAGTGGGCACATTTTGGAGGGCCAACATTTTTCTGTTTTAACAGACCACCAACCATTCTCCTCTATTTTACAGCAATCAACTGAACTTGTTTCACGATTGGAAAAACAAATTATGTCGGAAAATTCAATCATAAAATTAATAGTGTAAGAAGAACATTTAAGCTACGCATTAATGTATGTAAAAGTAAAAATGGAGAATTACTACCTGATGACCAAGAGATATTGGAACACTGGGTAGAATATTTCAGTAAACTGTTGGGATGCTCAAAAGCCTCCTACTGAAGAGATCCTTCTGTACCCAGAAGAAAATGGTGAGGCCATAGTCACCCACACCCTCTCTCAAGGAGAAGTAGACAAAGCAATAGCCCAACTAAAGAACTATAAAGCACCAGAGACTGATACTATAATATCAGAGCTATTGAAAGCCAGAGAAGTTGACTTAAACTGCAGCGCATACAAGATTTTGTGCTGTATCTGATAAAAGGAAGAGCTACCAGGAGAATGACATGTAGGGACAGTGTGTTTGATACACAAGAAAGAAGATATACTTAAATGTGGCAACTACATAGGCATAACACTCCTGATTATTACATATGAAGTACTGTCAAATATCTTGTTCAGTAGATTCTCACCCATAGCTGAAAACATTATTGGAAGTTATAATGTGGGTTCACACCAACAGCCTAGCTGCAGTAGTAACACCGATTCCCATTATATCACCAAAGTGCTATTGGGCTGGGATAGCTCTTGGATGGGTGACTGCGCAGTCTGACAAGTGCTGTTGGCAGTCTAACTGAGGAGCTACTTGACTGAGAAGTAGCAGCTCTGGTCATGAAAACTGACAACGGCCGGGAGAGCAGTGTGCTGACCACATGCCCCTCTGTATCTGCATCCAGTGGTGCCCGTGGGCTGAGAGGATGACACGGTGGCTGGTTGGTACTTTTGGGCCTTCCAAGGCCTGTTTGGACAAAGTTTTTTATCATGTGGGTCCAGACCAGGAAAGTTAACTGTGACCCAGACATTTACTCTCCGGCAAATAGTAGAAAAGACAAACGAATTTAATGTTGGTGTGCACCATCTTTTCATTGATTTCAAATCTGCATATGACACAATAAATTGGGCTAACCTTTATGAGGCAATGTAGTAATTTTGGGTGCCTGAGAAGTTGGTGTGGTTGATAAAGGTCACCCTAAGGCACGCCCATTGTACTGTGTTAGTGCAGTCTAGGCTATCACCCCAATTTTGCACACAAGCTGGGTTAAGACAAGGGTTAAGACAAGTGATGCAAGACTCGGGTATCCAGACAAGAGGGACTATCTACTGTAAGTCCGTACAACTGTCAGGATATGCTGATAACCTGGATCTAATGAGTAGAACATTTAGAGATCTACAAAGTGCCTTCTCAGCTCTAAAACTGAGGGCATAGAAGGTGGGACTCAAAATTAATGAAGGGAAGACCAGATACATGTATAATCGTACAAGACAGCCTTTATAGCCGACAGTAACACTTGACGGAATGACTTTCGAGTGAGTGGAATGTTTCACTTCTCTGGGAGCAAAGATAGAAACAAATGGCAGCACTTTGGCTGAAATTATGACCCACATTAAGTGCTTGTAATCAATGTTATTTTGGAGTGTTGTGACATATTAAATCCAAGCTTCTATCACAAGAGACCAAGTGCTGACTCTATAAAATGCTGATATGCCCAGTATTTACATATGGTTCAGAAACATGGACGACTACAAAGCAGGGTGAAAATAGACTGAGGTCACAGGAAGGAAGTATACTGAGGAGAATCTTTGGACCTGTGTATGAAAATGGAAGCTGGAGGAGGTGAAGGAATCACAGGCTTTTTGACTGCTATAAGAAGGATGATGTGGTCAAGTTCATAAAGTTTTGTAGACTGAGATGGGCTGGACATGTAATACAACTTTATGAGACAGATCCTGCAAGGAAAGCCTGCTACAGTGAACCTGGAGATAGAGGAGCAAGAGGACGACCAAGATTGAGAGGCAGTGATGAGGCTGGGGAAGATGATGTCCAAGTTGGTTGCTGTAACTGGAGGTCTACAGCAAAGTCCAGAGAGGAATGGCATAAAATTATCAAGGAGACAAGTACTATCCTCAGATGTAGTGCCAGTGGAAGAAGAAGAAGAACTGAACTTATATCACCACATCAATGCCACCATACCAAATTTATAGCTCAGGGTCTGTATACATGTGCCACAACAAGGGCAAGGGCAGCACTGCGGCAGGTTGCCTTTCCAGGAGCATTGCCAGTGTAACAATGGTGGACTGGGCTAAAATTGTAGATGACCAACTGACAGATACATTCATATAACAGATTGTCTGTGACAGTGCATCTCCATCATTTCATTTGGCTTGTGTAGCAGCTGATGTAGCTGTTGCGATGATCGTCTGAGGCCTTTAATCCTGCAAAAACATCACCATGAAGTCTTTAATGTCATTAACAGCTTGTATTACCCTGGCATCAAAGCAAGATGATCTGGCCTGGTGTTAAAAAAGATAACCACATGTGCACCCACTCCTGCATCCTGTGCCCGAAAAACAAAGTTTCATGAATGTGCACATAACAATTAAGGATTTTCCTCTCCCAATGGCACCTTTTGCACACATACATCTGTACCTCATTGCCTCTTACCCTGTACTAATGGTCACCATTACCAACTCACTATCATTCACCATTATAACAGATGGCCAGAGACCTTACCAGTTTCAGATACCACAAATGAATCTGTTGGCATGTCATTTGTGGACACCTGGTTTTCTAACCATGGAATTCTTCTTAAAATCACCATGGAATGCAGCCATCTGTTTGAGGTTCTCTGTTCAAACTACTTAACCTCTGTGGCAATCATCATGCTCATACAACAAGCTAGCACCCCAACAGTAAAGGCATGGTGAAATGCATGCACCACTCCCTGAAATCTACTCTCATGTGGACAATGAGCTTAGATCAATTCATTGCCATGGGCTCTGATAAAATGATGACTTGTCATATTAACTGGTGTAGTTCGTATTCAGCAAATAGTTTCATGTTCCTCCATACAATTCAGTCATCCTGTGACCACATAGGCTTTCTAAAAAATCTTGAGATGCTCCTACAAGAATTTTGGTCACATAACCCGCAAATCATGTCAACCTTTCATTTTTAAAGATTTGAAAACTGCAACACATTTTTGGCTGCATGATAACACCATATGCCCGCCTCTTACTCCTCCATATTCCAGCCCATATGAAGTTAATATCAAGAGGAATGAACACCTTCATCATCCACAAGTATGGAACACATGAAACTGTGTCCATTGAGTGACTTAAGCCTGCTTTCCTCGACAGTTTGACAAACGAGTGTGAGAGCAATTCTTTAGCATTAGCAGCAGTTGTCGAACAACATGCAGTGGCTGCATCACCCTCTGCTCTAGATCTGGCAACACAAATGCAAGGCCAGCTGCCTTTCCTACCCCCCCGCCCCTCTCAAATTCTTCTCCTGTAATAACTCACATGGGCAGATTGATCACTTGCAAGTACCCCAGGCTATTGTATGGACAGACAGCAGCAGGACACCGTCACAAAGCTGACTGGTCAACATTCCTGCACTGTGCTCTCTGTTGGTTGCTCCCTTCTCCCATCCTCAACTGGTTCTGAAATGGTCCAGCCTCCAGTAGCCTGCCATGGACATGTGTTGGTTTCCTGTCCCAAAAACCCCAAAGAGAGGAGATGGAAGCTGAGGCACAACAGGCAATTCAGTCTAGCTGTACAGGGGTGGAGGGGTTAGGGGCAGAGGGGAATTATTGTGGTGACCATGAAATTGACTGCTTGAAATGTGTTGTGCAGTGTGGTGCAAAGTGATATCTTTACCTCTCTGGTGTCTTTTGTGTTTGTAATGTGCTGAATAAATTGTGGCTGTATGTTATTGTATACCATTTAATCATTCATAGTTATGGTAACACCACAAAAGGAATCCTGCAACGTGCCCTTCCTTTTTAAGCTTGGCAAATCTATTCCATTCCCCTCCCTAAGGAAGGAACTATTTGTTCCAAATATTAGGCTAGTGTATGTTCTTTTGTATGTGTTTCTCTGCAGTACAGACATTTTTCCTGAAGGTTAAGTGCTGGCCAGAAATTCTGTCTCACAATTTTATGACATAATATTTCAGCAGTCAAGCTAGTCACCATCTCCAGACGAGATCAGCAACATTGTTTCATGTGCTCAACTGGTTTGATGCAGCTCTCTATACTAGTCTATCCTTTGCAAGCCACTTCATCTCTGCATATCGGACCACAGCAGCTGGAGACAGTGGTCAAGAGAGTGTGAGCTGTGCTTGTGTGAATGTTTGTTTGTGTTTTCTATTTCTGAAGAATGCCTTTTGGCCAAAAGCTTAAATGTTTAACTGTTTTTTCATTGTGCTTGTCTGTGACTTGAAAGCTGCTCTTAGCGAAAGCTGCTCTTAGCGATGGGTAACAATCTATCCTTGTCATAGTATTGCTGTTATTCCATCTTGGATTTCCCAGTATTTGCAGTAAGTTATTCTAAATTTGTATCTAGATCCTGCCATACATTAGTGCATCAAAGTTACAGAATAACATTTTCCATTTTGTATAACTTGGATGCTTTCCTGTATTCTATAACTTTGATATGCAGATACTAACAGTCTTCTAGTAAACACTTGGATTCCTGGTCTGAAGTGTTAATATTCTGTTGTACAGAACAGTATGGATTTAAGTGTCCACAAGGGAAGGCAAGGCGGTTCACTTGCCACTTCTCTAGAACATACATTACAAAGCTTTTATTCATGTACTGAGAGTATAACTATCAGCCCTCTGGGGTGTAGTAAGTTGTTTTGAGTAACCTACAAAAATTTGGTTCTTATGGCATGACATGTCTCAAAACAGACCAAATAATTTACATCAGATCTGACATTAAGAAAAGGATAGACTGTTATTCATCATATAGTGGAGATATTGAGTCACAGACACAAAAAAAAAAAAAGACTGATAAACAGTGGGCTTTCAGACAAAAGGCTCTCTTCTAAAGTACACATCATACACAAACATTCACACAAGCACAACTCACACACATATGACCACTGCCTCTGGCCACTGAAGCTGGTCTCTCTGCTACTCAACATGTTCATTATATGCAAAGTAGCAATCTATCCTATTCATAATGTTGTCATTATTCTGTCCTCAATTTTCCATTTTTTTATGTCAGATATGGCAATTTTAAAGTCTTCTCGTCCACTCATCTCCTGGAAAAAATATTTGCAGATGCCCAGGCTACTCCCCACTTGGTACATGACCTACTCATATAATGGTACGCAGCTTCAATTCATTATAGTTGACTCAACAGGATGCTTTTGCCAATAATGTACAGCCTTATAAAATGTCTTAAAATATACCTGATAAATATTTCTTGTTTTCCATTATAGTTAGAAATTCACTTGGAAACTAAAAGCTACCAGTCTCAGAAAATTTCCCTTACAAAAGCCAAACTAACTGCTTGAAAATAAATTACTATTCCCTGTTAAGAGTTCACAATGTTTTACTAAAAAAAATCATTTACTTTGGAAGAAATAGCTTGTAGTGGTACTGCCCTTTTAGTTTTAAACATTTGTTATGCATCTTTTTCTGAAAGGAGGCTTCACTTTTGTCATTTTTCACCTTCTTGGAAAGATGCCATCAGATAATTCACAAGGAGAGAAATTTATGAAGGTAGTCCACTGCTAAGGAAGGACATTTTTAAGAAAATATTTGTTATGTTATGAAGACTAAAGCAGGGCTTTTCTTTAAGTTCTCTGATTGTGTCTTATCAACATTAAGGTCGGACAATACACATTAAGTTTTTTAGTAGCTTATGTTCTCACATTCAGCCATTTTTCCAACAGTATTAGGACTAGTTTAATACCCAAGTGACACAAGTGGCTGCTCAGGAAGCCAAACTGAGGGGACAGCCAGAGGCCTGTTAGTGCAAAATTTGTGCAGTGAAAACAACTCATTTCCATGATCACTTGATGCAGATTTATTTATTTATTGTTTTTAAAGATCTAATCAACAGCCCAAGGAATGGCAGTTAATGTCTGAGGAACCAGGAAAGGGGGGGGGGGGGGTAATTTGTCACTGAAACACTCATGCCCAGTGGCTTTTCTTATCAAATTTAACATAGCTTTCAATTTTTTCAGGAACTGGGTTGTTTATCATCTAGATGTACCTGTCTGATGTTGTGAATCCTAAATTATATTCCAGTAATTATTAACATCTGCTTATTTCCCAATAATCTCCAACAAATCCAGTTAAATATTAGACATTCATCTTATTTATTTACTTATTTATTTATTTATTTTTAATGACGCTTTTTTTGGTTTGAAGGATCATGCAAAATTATATTTCTATGGTAGTTTCCACATTTCCCATTTTGAGAACAGAAATTTTCAAGAAATGTGCAGTGAAAGATAATAATTAAGAGATTTTTATGTGTCATTACATTAAAAATATTGATTCTTGAGTTTCTCCCGGTGTATCTGATAATCAAAGTATCCACGGGTGTACTGCCGGTCTACAGTGTCCAACGGGCACAATATTTCGGCGATCATACATGTCGCCATCATCAGGTGAACTGACGGCCTGAGCTCCTGTGAACGTGTTGGCACAGAGATCCGTACACTATGGCTGCTCAGGGGGAACTGAGTTCGGTCGCGGTGGCGGCCGATTTAAATACCCTCCGCCCGCGGCGCGCTCACTCCGCCATCCGCGCCCCGCGCCACGGTCGCGCAGTGGAACAGATTGCGACGGCGTCTGAGATGACGTCAGTGTGATGGCTCTGTCCGCCTTGGTCGTCACAACTATACATTTGCTCGATTTACTCTTGATTAACCCAATCGCTGGTTCCCAAGCCTTGCTAAGATTATAGCCACAGTCACGGTTTATGAGGTCGTCATTGGTGCGAATTTTGATGGCCTCTCTAACAACACTGTCCCAGTATCTCGACGTCTGTACCAGAATCCTCGTGAGTTCATACTCCATAGCGTGATTTTCCGACAAACAATGTTCAGCGACCGCCGACTTGCTCGGATACATCAGTCGAGTGTGCCTCTGGTGTTCACGGCATCGATCCTCGACGGTACGCATCGTCTGACCAACATACGACTTGCCACATTGACACGGAATCTGCCACCACCCTTCACAGAGGAATGGGGTGCTTAAAACTCTAGTACATAGGGCGCGCACTATCTCTGACGCAGAGAGTCTACCGCAGGAATTGGAACATCTGAGAACTGTATTTCGAAAAAATGGGTACTCAGAGTGGCAGATTCAACGTGCTCTCCGCCCACCCACTACAGCCCAACCTGTGGAGATGCATGAAATTACGAGGGAGGAGGTAGGCACTGCGTTTATCCCATATACAGGCGCACTCTCGGGGAAAATCGCCCGCATTTTGAAGAAACACCGGGTCGGAACTGTTTTGCCCTCCGAATAAAACTCGTGCCCTGGTGGGGAGTGCCAAAGATGACCTTGGTTTGAGGAAGGCCGGCGTGTACGAGATTCCGTGTCAATGTGGCAAGTCGTATATTGGTCAGACGATGCGTACCGTCGAGGATCGATACCGTGAACACCAGAGGCACACTCGACTGATGTATCCGAGCAAGTCAGCGGTTGCTGAACATTGTTTGTCGGAAAATCACGCTATGGAGTATGAACGCACGAGGATTCTGGTACAGACGTCGAGATACTGGGACAGCGTTGTTAGAGAGGCCATCGAAATTCGCACCAATGACGACCTCATAAACTGTGACTGTGGCTATAATCTTAGCAAGGCTTGGGAACCAGCGATTGGGTTAATCAAGAGTAAATCGAGCAAATGTATAGTTGTGACGACCAAGGCGGACAGAGCCATCACACCGACGTCATCTCAGATGCCGTCGCAATCTGTTCCACCGCGCGACCGTGGCGCGGGGCGCGGATGGCGGAGTGAGCGCGCCGCGGACGGAGGGTATTTAAATCGGCTGCCGCCGCGACCGAACTCAGTTCCCCCTGAGCAGCCATAGTGTACGGATCTCCGTGCCGGCACGTTCACAGGAGCTCAGTCCGTCAGTTCACCTGATGATGGCGACATGTATGATCGCTGAAATATTGTGCCTGTTGGACACTGTAGACCGGCAGTACACCCGTGGATACTTTGATTAAAAATATTGTTTGCAAATGAGGATTAATTAACAACAATAGCCTCACATAAAATTTAAATTATGAAACATTCCTACATATTTGTTAACCAAATGGTACAGAACATTATTTATGAAAAAATATTAAACTATCTAGTGACAGTAGTTTGTTAAGACTAAAATATTTGGTTGATGCATATTATTCAACACATAATAACATTACTGTTTCTAAAAAAAGAGCTGTGGGTTTCTCAATACAGCAGATCTAAAATGTTAATGGGCGTATGTTTATAAAACTGATTAATAAATGGAAAGTTACCTGAGCAATACTGAATTTGAGGACACTGCTCATATATTTTGGAAGGTCCGTAATCATCGTAAAAAATCCCCAGTCATGTCCAATTTGTGCACAAATGAGACCCCAGAGAGGGACAGACATGGCCATTTCTTTCCATGGAGTAGGATGCCGTTCCTAAAACATTGCATGTAGATGTCAAGCAAGCTTCATTCACAAAGTGTGCATCTGTTCAATCTTGCATCTATATTTGATTAAACATGTTCTGAATCTTAAAAGTAGGTAAATTGCTTTTAATTCTATTAATAAGTCTTACAGCCAACATGAAAAAGAAAGGTAACAGTATAAGTGTAACATCACAAGCTGTATGTAATTCTGTCCTGATTTACCTTATCTTTCTCAAGACCACCTATTGTCTTGTCAAGGAATATTGATTCCTCTTCAGAAATGAAAGGATGAGACGATGGAGAACTGTAGCAGAGGTATTGCCAGGCAATGAACCAAAGCACACTAATGCCACCAAAGACATAGAACACACTCTCCCAGCTTTGTGTCAAATACAGCAGCAATCCACTCAATGAATTTCCTACTACAGTTCCTATTAATGAACCTGTGAATACAGAAAAGATACAGTGTTTTTATTTCTTTAAAACTTCAGTATTTCTTAAATCATCCTTTGAATGTCTGCTGTAAATGGGTATACCTAACAGTAAATGACATTAGATTTTTAACAGTGAGAGACTGAGGAGTAACAAGAAATAAAGGGAAAAATATGGAGATACCAGGTGCATGTTACAGATATAAAGTTACATCCATATACAGTGAGAAAGTGGTATCCATTATGGACACATTACATTTGCACTTGATTCCAGACTATATGTGGACTTCAGATTCATTCACCTTTATCCGTAAAGTGAATCATGGGCAACACTGCTTCCCGGTATGTGGTCTCAGTATAATCTGTTTTAGTTGCAATCACATTTTCTGAGAATGAAAATACTTTTATGCAAAATCCACCGTTTGATTCTAAGATTAAGGAGCTAACTGTTGACATTGTACAATTTTTTGAGAAGAATGAAAGAGAGTACTCTTTCTATTTCTCTTTAGTTTGAGTGTCATATCTTATCAATTATTATAAAAAGCTGTCACATACCAGAAAAGACAAATGATCCCAAAGTTCCTCTTTCACTTGCTGGGATCCAATGCGCTAACAGGGCATTGATTGCAGGAAATGTTGGTCCCTAAAACAAATATAGCATAATTATATAGTTCTTTGCCAGCTTACTGTCTACCTATAATGTACCACATAACTCTTGTATAGTATGCATTCTTTAAAATTTTCTAACTCACAGCAGTTATCCTTAAAAGATCTCATATGGAGAAAAACCGATTTTAAATTGCACAGGAAGTACAGCAGCGAACAGGTTAACATACACAGGGTGTTTAGGCTCACTATCAAGCTTTGCAGAACAACATGCCACACAAAAAGCATAATATTTTATTGTTTCACCACTCCTCTAACTCGTCATTTACGAATGAGCATACAGGCATTGTTCAATGTATGCAATATTCCATAGCCAACCCACTGTTAGTAATTGCTCTGCTGTGGAGTCTTCTGTGTGTGGTACCAGTTGCTGTTTACATTGATGTTCTAAATCCAGTGTGACTTATGAAATGATTGAATTAAATGATATGAAAATGTGCTGTGGGGTGAGTGGTAATGAGTGGTATCTCTGTCATGACTACAAGCAACAGTTTTCTAACAGGAGACATCCATATAACTTTATTAATGCCTTCAAGAAACAGGAAGTCTGACACCAGATGATTCTTGAAACTTTGCAAGCAGGCTTCCACATGATGGTAGATGTTACTCTTCAAGCATCTGCCAGTTTTGATTTTTCAGCATTTCTATGGTGCTGCACTTCTCTACTCAGACTTGCCTATTGATCATATTGGGCAAGGGTTCCACCCGTTTGAGCAGTATTCCAGGACTGATTGCCCAAGTCCTTTATAGACTGACTGTATCCTACAGTGAACCAAAATCTGCCATCCACTTTACTTACAACTGAGTCCATGATCACTGCATTTCATATATCCACAAGTGTTTGCGTCTAATGATGCACATTTCAGTAAATATGAGCTCCTCTCAGATAATGCCTACTTTATTTTTATTTTATTTTAACAGTTGGAACAGTCACATTTGGTACTGTGTGACTAGTGTTAGTTAGCTATATGTTTATGGCCACAATAAGTTATTTAACATTATTAATTTGATTTATTTATTTATTATATGTGTAGGCCTACAGCACTAGGCATTTCAGACTTTTATCCTTTATCTGGTGCCTTATTTGCATAATCTAAGACATCTTTAGTCTATGCAATAAAATTGAAAAATGCTAGTACTCTTTACTGTTGTTGATGTTTGTTCTAGTTTAGAAGCAGCTGGATATATTCCACTGCTGCTCAGATCATACATGTTTAAGAAACCAGCTATTTCATCCAAAACTTCTATGTAGAATCTGAAAGAGATTTCATCAGACCATGGAGCCATGTTCAGTTTTAATGTTTTCAGTTGTTTCTTAATGTATCTAATATCTACATCATTCATTTTTACAGAGGTGCAACATTAAATTGGGAGAGTTCTTCAGGATCTCCTTTTGTAAGCAGTATTGCAAAACAGAATTCAATTTGCTTTTCTATCTTCAGTTTCAATTCCTGTGACATCAACTTTGGTGCCACTAACATCCTTAATATACATCCAGAATTTCTTTGGGTTTTGTGAGAGATCTTTTGATAAAATTCTATTGTGACTTTCACTACAGAATCTATGCTTTGACAGCCAGACATACCTCTTTAAGAATCTTTCTACCTACAGCCATATTTTTTATTTCACACCAACTGTGTGGTAGTTGTTGTTCCTTTTAAAGTTTATTTAGAGAGACTGTAAGCTATGGAGAGTTGCTCCCATCATGACCTGTTCTACCAGGTACATATGTGTCCAACACTTGGTCAACTATTATTCTAAAATCAAGCCACAGTTCCTCTACATTGAACAAATGGCCTATCCTGTCTATTTTTGTAATGAATGACTTACAAAGTGTCTGTTATAAACAGTTTTCAGAAAAAGGATTTAGTACTTTTTTATGTGGTGTCTTGTCATGTCCATAACTTATAAAACTATAATTAAGTCAATCTGTTGTTGGATGATTAATGTTTCCATCAATGATGATGGGCGCACATATGTATTACCTAGCGGACATTGTCTCTGAAGCTTGCAGGTACATTTGGAGTTGAGTTTGGTGGTCAATGGAAGGACCTGATTTAAGGGTTATGCCCACCCATGATACTGAGTCTTACCCAAAAGCAATCTCACATGCAGCTTCAACTTCTATTTCAGCAGATTTGAGTTTCTTGCCTACTACAATAAGTACAACACTTCCATATCCCATTATTCATACTTCTAATATACATTTAGATTTATTCCAAAAATCTCATTGCTGTCAATTTTATGCTTTAGTCAGCTTTCTGTGCCCAGTGTTAAGTGAGCTCCATTGCCTTTTGTGAGCAGTTCAATGTCTGGCATATTGTTGCAAATGCTTTAATGGTCCCACCTGTTTTGCATTTCTTTGGATCATACATTAATACACCAGTTTCTTCTACAGTGTTATTAATTGTATATGACTCAATGGCCTGGTGAAAGTCTTTCGATTGGTGGCTGCTTCTGCAACTTGCATGTCTCTTACCTACACCAGTTATCCAACTGGGGAAGAGCTTAAATATAATGAGTTATCTGGAACAGAATGGTTACTCAATGTTAACCAGCATGAACTCTGTTGACATTTGTCTTGCAAATCCCACCTTGCATTTTTCTGATATGACATCCAGTACACATTTGGATGTGGGTGAGGTTGTATGTGAATATGTGTACTTTTTCGCAAAGGAAGAGCCAGGGCTCAATAGGTAGTTAATACAGTTGTCTGTTACATGCACCTATGCACCACACATCACTTGGCTAGTGTGGGAAGAGGCTTTTCCTTTCCTTTATGTAAGAGATAAGTATAGGTTACTAGGAGAAATAATAGTAGATTTTACAACAGAATGGCTATGCACAGAGCATGGAAAGAAAACATAAATAGAAAATGCTGCAATCTTTAATAGCAGAAGTTTCTTGATTGGAAGAAAGCAAATGCAGTTAGCATGAGAGAAAAAAGTATACAATTAGTCTAATAAAATAAAAGTTGCTCACTACCTGCAATTAAGGCTGTTGTAATATGCAACAAATCAGACTAAAGTAACAGTTTTTAAGTTTACAGGCACTGTGTGAAGAGAGACACAATGCAAAAGGATGGAACCTAAGGCAAAAATTATTACTGCACAAAAAAAATTGATGTTACAGGTAATATTGGGTACTGTTGTTGAGATTTACTATGTGTTAGAAATATTTTCATGTCAAACAGTATGCACTAACAGTTAAAAAATCTTTCATGAGAAATATTTTACTGACCTCTCCTAATCCTTCAGCAGCTCTGACAATGATGATCCATGTGGCTCCACCATATCTGGCTGCTAAAGGAGTGAGCAGTGTGAACACAGCAGTGCACAAGATGCCAAGTCCAAGTGAGTACTTGCCACCAAATTTTTCTGCCAGCATTCCTCCAGGCAGATGGGTGAGAATGTAACCCCAGAAGAAAGAACTCAATATAAGGCCTTGTGTTTCTTCATCCCAATCAAATTCAGCTAATGTACCCTGTAAAACAAGACAAATAATAATTCTATTTATTATAATATCAATGTTAATTAAGTTCAGCATTTTCCTACAAATTCTAAATCTGAATTTACATCCACTATAAAAAAAAGACACACCAGAGATTAACAAGTAATTTTTCTTTGGAAGTTTCTTATGTTCCTATTTAATGATTTATTTAATCACCCAGTCACAAAACATCTTACACTGATACATTGTAATTCACTGGAAATAAATACCTCAAATATATATTTACACACAGAATACACAAGTACGCTTTATTGATTTTAAGGATATGAAGAGAGGTTGGTCAAGGCTGTTTTGGTGAAGGCCACACAAATGCAGCCAAGTTTATCTGTGTGTAATTCATACCAGTCTTTTGAGTTCATATCTGTTTGCACACCATTCGTGTTTAGGTGCTACAAAGTGCAAGTATTTTTTTTCCTGGGATGTACACTACTGTTGGGCTCACGTATCTTCAGAAGGCAAAATGTTTGGTACAGCTGACAGCTACATACAAAAGTGATGACACTGTTCTAGCTTTCGGAACTGTTAGTTCCTTCCTTGGGAGCAGAGAAGGACAGTTAGGTTGGAGAGGCCACTGAGAGGGACCCACCTGAAGTGAGGCTGAGAGTAGTCAAAGATGAATGGCATATATTGAAGATATGCTTACACTCTTCATGATGTGAATGAAAAATACAATGTATTTATTTATATAACAAAGTCCTCACTTTAAATGAAAACTGTTCTCCCCAAAAGTAATTCATATTATATAAGAGGCTACCAAAATGTATATAGATTGCTCAAGGAATAAAGGTAACTCACACACAAAAAGGAAAATATCTATATGTCAGGAACAGCTCTTACATTGATACTGTACCTCATTACAATGCATTTTAATAATATTAAAGAAAGCAGTCCTGACATCAAACCAAATGCAATATGTGAAGAGGATAGCCACATCAGAGAGCAAAATAAAGACAATACAGAATGTGGTGAAGAAGAGCAATAAGAGATAGGAGGAGTTCACTTTAAGAGTGAATAATAAAGTAATAGATGTATGTAGTGTAGTAAAACTCTACGAAAAGCACTTTACATAAAGGCTGTAAGTTCAGTAAATGTTGCCCTGGAACACCTGCAATTATCACTTACCGCTAAATCTTTGTAGGAGGCATATGATCCTGAGTACAACTGTAGAAGTAGTGTCCATCATGGAATCTTTAAAATTTTCAAGTTGTATCTAATATGACAAACTACTGTTTTATTTTTAATATATTTCAAAGCAGCATGGTTGACTCCTGATTCTATCCTAAGAAGTTGTCATATCTTCAAATTAGCACATTGTCTGCCTACCAAATGAATGAGGGCAGAAATGCAAGAGCAATCCAGAAAACATTATGTTTTGGTATAAAAAAAACAGTGTAAGAAATAATAATGTTTTACTTATTTGAAAGTGACTACTTTTCAACATAGCCTCAACAAAAACTTATATGCTTATAATAGTCCTGAACAAGCTTTGAAATCCCACTGGCACAAAATTTTTCCACCTGACACTTCAACCAGTTAGTCACACCCCCACCCCTCCTTCCCCACAGTTCCACATCATCATCAAAGTGCTGTGTTCCAAACCAGGTCTTCATCATCGGAAACAGATGGTAGTCACTTGGTGCAAGATCTGGACTGTACAGTGGATGAGGAAACACCTCCCACTTGAAAGCAATGAGTACTTCTCAACTGTGATTTGTTGTGTGTGGCCAAGTGTTGTCCTGCAAGAACAAAATGTTTTAGCTCAACTTTCCTCTATTCTTATTCTGAATTGCTCTTCCTAAAAACATAACGTTTACAAGCATTTTCTTCTTTTTGGGTGGGAATTTGTGTGCCCCACTCCATAGATTGCAATTTGGTCACCCAAGTCTTGTCTCTAGTTATGATTCAACAAGTAATGAGTCACCATCTTTTTCCTACAAATTGAGAAATATCAATGATGTAGTGATAAGTTGGTTTCAGTCAAGGCTTTTGGTACCCATGTTGCACAGAAATTTGTGATAATCTAGCTCCTGTGCAACAATTTGATGCAGAAAGCATTGTGAAATTTGTTAAAAGCTAACAAGAGCTCCCCCATTATGTATCAGTTGTTTCTTTGAGTCTTCTGAATTACTTCTGTGACCAGTTCATCAGTCACAATGCTTGGTAGTCCACCTCACTCTTCATTGCCAACGTTAGTTCAACCACTTTTAAGACTAATGGACCACTGGCACCCTCTACCTTCAGTGATTACAATGTTTCTGAACACTTCACACAGTCACTGATAAAATTCAATTGGCATGTGGTTTTTTGCCAATAAAAACTTTATTACTCATTGCATTTCACTTCACAACTCGTGGGATTTTCTATTGCAGCACACACTTAAAACTTTTATTGTGAAATAATGGGAAATGAGATGAATAGACAAATGCTTAGACAACCATTATTGCTGCAGTCAAACATGTAATCTACTTTCTGGGTAGTCGTTATATGATCTTTTGCATTAGTTTTTATGGCAAATTATCACTAGTGCAATATTTCCAATAATTGACTTTCAAATCGGTCTCACAATCACAGAGCACACTTACCATTCGTTTTGGTTCGTGTGTTGGATAATCTCCAGGACATCGAAGGTCATCTGGATCTTGAACACTGATGTCAGTTGCATTACTGTGGGTGATATTACTGTTGTAACTCTTTGGTGTTTGGTGTGGAAGCACCATCTCTGTTATGGCAACAGAAAGACATATGCGCATTGTATAGGCATTGGCTATGGCCAGGAAGCTCATCACAGCAAGCACATATCGCTGTCTCACACAACCTGTAACAAAAGTGTTTGTATCAGTTTTCTGACAGATGGGGGTTACATCTGATCATGATTTGCATTAAAAATAAACAAGCCTACATCAATAAAGAAGAGACAAACTGTAAGGGAAGAGGTTTGCATAACACTTTTAGGAACTACATTATGATACTGTGACTATATTTACTGTAAAAGCATAAGTGGCAATGTGATATTTGTCTCTATTAGGGTCTCAAAACTGAAAATATCAGTTTTTAAGTGATGCACATGTTGATATTGAGAATTTTTTAGTGCTTTTCTCCTTCATTCCTCTCTAGGCACGACATTATGAATAAGTACAGATGTATTCAATTCTTCAAAAATATGTTTAACCAAATTCTGGTCTCTCTTGTGGATGCTACACCAATATAATAGCCTCAAACTGAACAAAGTACATGGATAGGCTGAATATTATGATCGAAATGCTGCCGATGTGTGAACACTACTATGTCTTTTTAGACAGGTGCATTACACAATTTGGCTAACTGAAAAACAAATGTTATCCCACTCTCTTCTGCTCATAACTATCCAATGTTTGGTCTGTTCATGGCTGATTCCATGTACATCTTCCACAAAAGACAAAAGAGAGAGAAAGAGAGGGGGAAAGAGAAATTAGAGGAAAAGGGAAGGGAGTTCAACAATAATATGCCTGTAGCACATTTAGCACTGGTACATTTTGGTGTTTGATATCTATCACTTTGCCGCACTGATCTTTGGTACCGTAACAAATTGTCTGCTTGGGAAGTTGGACAGTTCACACATTACATTGTCTTGTAACGTATTTTCTCACAATGAAACATTGTGTATGACAACAAAAATCTTAATAATAGGAAGCTTTTAGCGACATTAAAATCTATTTACGTGTTTTCAGAATACATATTATTAAATAAGAAAGCAATTTGTGACAATAAGAATCAAAATCAAACTTCCACTGAAGAAGAAACATACTTGTAGAACTTTAACATGAAAAAGAGCACAGAATCCAACCTAAAGCAGGAATAGGAACAACAAGCAAACACTTGGCGAAGAATTCCATAGAAAGATCACATAAAAAGCACAAGAATTATAACTATGGAAGAAGAACACTGAACACCCATGGTGGGACTCTGGATGTGAAAATGCACTAGAAAAATGCAAACAAGCTTTCCAAGAATATAGCAGTAAAAAACCCTCTAAAGCCTATATTGTTTTAACAAGTCCAAAAAACAGTGTGTAAAACTTATGCAAATCAAGTGAAAGTACTTGAAGGAGCAACTGTGCACTATGGAGGACATCTTCTGCAACCACAACGTAAGAGAATTCTACAGGACCTTCTCAAGGAAGGTTTGCAGGTACACACCTCATAACATATGCTTCAGAAAATGAAACAAAAACTCACTCTAACTAATCAGAAGAATTGTCTGGAAATGGTCAGTTATTTCTCTGATCTCCTTAACTGCTCTGAACTTGAAAAAAAAGATCTCAATGTAGGGCAGCACTCCATGCACCAAGAATCACTTTCACCAACATGGGAAGAGATCTACAAATTTATAGTTAGAAAAACAACAGGATATTCAGCAAAGATGGCATCATTGTAGAACTACTACAGAACATCAGGTCAAAGTATCTAGAGGAACTTACACAAATAATCACAACCATCTGGCAAATATAAAAACTTCCTAGTAACTAGAAATCAGCACTTATCCATCCACTGTACGAAAAAGGAGATAAGATGAATGTGAAGAACTACAGAGGCATCTCCTTGCTACAAGTGATCTACAAATTTTTTCAGTTTGCTTCCCTAGAGGAAACGAGAAGAGTTATAACACAAAATTATTGAATACCAGGCAGGCTTCTTCCCCAGTCATTCTGCAAAGAACAAATCTTCAATCTGAAAACTATTCTAAAATACAAGGCCATTAGCACTGCTCCAGTCTTTTGCACCTTCATAGATTTCTAGAAATCATATGATTCTGTTGGTTGACAATCCTTGTTCTACATTTTAAAAGAACAGAGACTTAACCCAAAAACACTACCATTAATCGAACAGACAATGGCTGCCATGACACCGAACGTTATATTCAGGAGTGAAATCTCTGATCCCTTGGTAATAAAAACTGGTTTAGGTGACAGACTATCCACACCATTATTCAGTGTAGTCCTGGAGAAAGTAATGAGGGATGGAGAAAAAGAACTGGAAACCAAGGACACTGGAAACCAACATGACTAGGATGATCCTGAGCCAACATAGAAATCTCAAACCTAGCTTTTTCAGATGACCTGGCACTACTCTCAGATAAAGCAGCAACAGCAACCAAACAAATAGAAATTTTAAAATAATGCTCATCAAAAGTTAGCCTGCAAATTTCTTTCCAGAAGTCTGAATTTTTCTGCTCAATATTAAATATACAAAAATTAGACACAAAATATGTCAAGTTAAACAGAGTTACACATTTCAAATATATAGGTGAAATCCACTAACCTACAGGAGGAGAAAAGATCTCAGGCAAGACACAGGACATACAAAACAAGAAATGCATGTCCATTGACACAAAGCTTAAACAGTACAACACAGCAATCAAACATGAAATACTATATGCAAGTGAGACGCTAATACTTCATATAAAAGTGACATGGAAAGCATACTGATGAAGAAGGCAAAATCATGAGAAAAATTCTTGGCACCAACCTGACAGAAGGGGGATGCAGATTATACTTAAGGAAAACCGTAGAGAAGAAGTCAATCAAGTAGCAGACATCAAGAAAAGAATGTTAAAGTTCTACAGGCACATCCCCAGACTATCACCAACAAGACTCAGCAACAGAATACTGGCACACATATAAGAGGTCAAGTCAACAGCACCATGGATCATACAAGTCAAACTTGGCCTAGAAAAAGCACAAATTGATCCAATAGAAAGTGAAGACAGAAACATATGCTGAGACAAAATACACAAGTGAGTCGGATAATGAAGTCCCAAAGAAATCATGCACAAAGTGAACCAAAGACAGAAAGAGACTCCATGAAGAACAAAATGAGAGAATCACACAAGATCAAAAATAATGCTCAAACTAGACGGATTGCTTTGCATTAGGTCTGAACACCACCTCCAACAGGACCATGCTTAGTGAAGTGCTATGGTATTCAAAACAATTTTAGAACAGATGACAAATGTACTGAGATATTTTGCCTACTCAAAGCAACATTGAACCCTATCCTTGAATAAAGATTTTGCATGCTTATAATACCAGAAACAGGAGTGATTATCATATTACAAGCAAAAGACTGAAACTAACAAGTAACGATCCTACAGAAGTAAGATGTATTTCTTACAGTAAGCTTCCACAAGATATAAGGAGTATAAAAGCATTAACAGTATTTATCAAAGGGGCCCAGAACTCAGCCTTAGGGCACTCCACATGTGATGGTACCCCACTCTGAAGTAATGGGACTCCATTTTGACAATCCACTACAACTTTTCGTTTCCTGTTTGACAGGTATGAGTCAAGCCATTTCCCTGATGAACCACTTATACCGAGATGTGCAGCTTTTTGTAAAAGAATCTGGTGACTGACACAGTTAAATGCTTTTGTTAGGTCACAAAAAATCACAAACACCTTAAGTTTTTTGTTGATAGATTACAAGACTTTGCCAGCAAATGCAAATATTGCATCTTCTGTTGACAAACATTTCTGAAATCCAAACTGACTTTCACTGAGGATATTTTGATCCCTGAGATGCTTAACTATGCTGGCAAGCATTAGTTTCTCTAAAACCTCCGAAAAACTTGTCAGTAGTTATACTGGCCGATAGCAGCATCTGTCTTAGCTCCCTTCTTATACAGTAGTTTTACAACTGTGTACTTAAGCCTCTCAGGAACTATTCCTTGCTTAAGTGATGCATCAAAAATGTGGCAAAGGACTTTACTTACATGGCTGCAGTAGTATTTTAATAATTTGTTAGAAATATTGTCAATCCCAGTAGAGTTTTTACTTCTCAGAGATTTAATAACTCTTTCAATTTCTTGAACAGTGACTGTTGTTAGCCTCATGTGTTGTACTGAGCTAATTACTCTGGCTTTCAAAAGATTGATGGTTTGGTTCATGGAGCCTTGTATCCTATTTTTTTTCTTTTACTGTTAAAAATGTTTGTTTAATGTGTCTGCAGCTATTTTTGGATTGATAACAAGATGACCCTCACTTTTTATTTGGATATTTTCACCACAAAGTGTATTTTCCTTGTTTCCTTCTTTAGAAAATTCCAAATAGTTTTTACTTTATTGCTCGAGTAATCAATTTCTGTCTTCAACCACATGTTCTTTGCTGCTTGTATGGTCTTATTCAGAACTTTATTGCAGAGTTTATAGTGCATACTCCTACTGGGATCATTTGATCTCTTGGTTGCTTGAAAGTATCTTGTGTAATTACCTGCAAACAATCCATTTCTCCATACAAAAACATCTGGTAGTGATGCATTGCTATTCGCATATGTTCATTTTGTTATGGACCAAGAATTTCATGAAGAACTCCCCATCCTGAGAACTGCCTCAACAGATATTAAAATTAATTAATATCTATGTTTTGAAAGGTTATTTCATGAAAAAGCCTCCCCTTTATCAAATGTAATATTAGGGGCAGTAGATGAGTACCTGCCATGTTTGGGCACTATCATGGATTTATAAACCATTTAAAACAAAATGAACCCATGGTGTTTGCAGCACACTGCTCCATCCCTCAGCAACATGTACTTGCTAAAAATATGGGTTGTAGACTGCAGCAATCTCTTCAATTTGTCATTAAGACAGCATACAAAATCCAAAGCAATGCATTGAATTCAAGGTTATCTGCACATTTCCATGAAGTAAATAACAAGAACTTTCACTGATTACTTCTTCACACTTAAGTATGCTATCAAAAGGTTTAGGTTTTTTTGAGTTTCTGGGTGCTAAGAGAAAATGTTAAAAGAAAACTTTATCAACTGGAGACCAGGCATTGCTTATAATTTAACAG
This sequence comes from Schistocerca nitens, assembly GCF_023898315.1. Lineage (NCBI taxonomy): Eukaryota > Metazoa > Arthropoda > Insecta > Orthoptera > Acrididae > Schistocerca > Schistocerca nitens. The sequence goes on along the minus strand of NC_064620.1, from coordinate 365,627,174 downwards.
ATTTGCTTACTAAATTTAATGTGGTTACAAGGTGATGATCTAAAGTTGATAAAAATGAAGTTTATCATTTCAGCTTTTCTTGCCAGAATTACACAAATGAACAGGAACATTCGATGGCATGAATTTTCCCACTTGCCACATTTGTCACTGTCAACCTTGCAGCATGATGACATTTCAACATAAGCACAACTTTTAAAAGTCCTTCATACAGGCTTATTTTTATTTATTTATTTATTCTCCAGAGATAAATACAAGATTGTGGACATATTTTAGACTTCCTCTCATAATTTTGTCGTAACATTTACAACAATAAAAAATATACAGCTTGATTACTGGTACATAAAAATACTATTTATACAAATGAGAATACTGGTATTCTACATCTACATTTATACTCCGCAAGCCACCCAACAGTGCATGCCACTCTCATTACCTCCCTTTCCTGTTCCAGTCGCGTATGGTTCACGGGAAGAACGACTGCCGGAAAGCCTCCATGCACGCTTGAATCTCTCTAATTTTACATTCGTGATCTCCTCAGGAGGTATAAATAGGGGGAAGCAATATATTCGATACCTCATCCAGAAACGGACCCTCTCGAAACCTAGACAGCAAGCTATACTGCGATGCAGAATGCCTCTCTTGCAGAGTCAGCCACTTGAGTTTGCTAAACATCTCCGTAATGCTATCACGCTTACCAAATAACCCTGTGACGAAATGCGCCGCTCTTCTTTGGATCTTCTCTATCTCCTCTGTCAACCTGACCTGGTACATATCCCACACTGATGAGCAATAATCAAGTATAGGTTGAACGAGTGTTTTGTAAGCCACCTCCTTTGTTGATGGACTACATTTTCTAAGGACTCTCCCAATGAATCTCAACCTGGCACCCGCCTTACCAACAATTAATTTTATATGATCATTCCACTTCAAATCGTTCCGTACATGTGCTCCCAGATATTTTACAGAAGTAACTGCTACCAGTGTTTGTTCCGCTATCACATAATCATACAATAAAGGATCCTTCTTTCTATGTATTCGCAATGCATTACATTTATTTACGTTAAGAGTCAGTTGCCACTCCCTGCACCAAGTGCCTATCTGCTGCAGATCTTTCTGCATTTCGCTGCAATTTTCTAATGCTGCAACTTCTCTGTATACTACAGCATCATCCGCAAAAACCACATGGAACTTCCGACACTATCTACTAGGTCATTTATATATATTGTGAAAACCAATGGTCCCATAAAACTCCCCTGTGGCACGCCAGAGGTTACTTTAACATCTGTAGATGTCTCTCCATTGAGAAAAACATGCTGTGTTCTGTTTGCGCCTCTGAAAGGAATTCCTTGATACTACAAAAACATTTATCAGTACGGAACTCTTCAAGGCCATTTCAAAGCAGCTACCATTTGACTTTTTAAAGTTTATTATAAAATTTCATCCCCATGTATTTTGTGTTATGTCTTTACAGATGATATTCAGTCTCTCTCTCTCTCTCTCTCTCTCTCTTAGTATTGTTAAATATAACAGAGGGAAACATTCCACGTGGAAAAAATATATCTAAAAAGAAAGAAAGTGATGAGACTTACCAAACAAAAGCGCTGGCAGGTCGATAGACACACAAACAAACACAAACATACACACAAAATTCTAGCTTTCGCAACAAACGGTTGCTTCGTCAGGAAAGAGGGAAGGAGAGGGAAAGATGAAAGGAAGTGGGTTTTAAGGGAGAGGGTAAGGAGTCATTCCAATCCCGGGAGCGGAAAGACTTACCTTAGGGGGAAAAAAGGACGGGTATACACTCGCACACACACACATATCCATCCGCATATACACAGACACAAGCAGACATGTCTGCTTGTGTCTATGCGGATGGATATATGTGTGTGTGCGAGTGTATACCCGTCCTTTTTTCCCCCTAAGGTAAGTCTTTCCGCTCCCGGGATTGGAATGACTCCTTACCCTCTCCCTTAAAACCCACTTCCTTTCATCTTTCCCTCTCCTTCCCTCTTTCCTGACGAAGCAACCGTTTGTTGCGAAAGCTAGAATTTTGTGTGTATGTTTGTGTTTGTTTGTGTGTCTATCGACCTGCCAGCGCTTTTGTTTGGTAAGTCTCATCACTTTCTTTTTAGTATTGTTAAAAGTGCACATCTCTTATACACTACTGTACTGCTTGTATTTGAAAATTCAATTGAACAGTTTTATGAACATGTATCGGTGGCAGTGCTAATAGATTCTTACTCTTGAAAATTCCAAGTATACACATGACCCACATAATGCCCTGTTTTCAATGGATAAATACCCTATTTACATGCTTGGCAGCAGCACATCCCCACACTTCAATTCCATATGTGAGGTATGTACACACTAAATCGTAGGAGATAATACTCCTTTGCTCATACGGAAGAACTTGTGACAAAGTCCTCATTGCATAAATTGATTTTCTTAATTTTTGACATGAGAAATTAATAAGATGCCCAGAAGAGAGATGCCAGTGTAATTTTATGCCCAGGAAACGATTTTATCATTCAATTTTATTTCTATACCATCATCAGAAACAACACTCTATAGCACTTCATCTGGTTTGTGGTGTATTTGGAAGTCTATCAGACTTGTTTTACTGCATGGGTAATTGTTTTGGAATTCTTTTTTCAATTCAAATAAGACACCAGAACAATTTTCGGCCAGATCATTCACAATGGGTCCCCAGTTAACAACTGTTTTATCACCTGCAAAGTTAATTATCTTGCTGTTGTGTTCAGTCAGCAGATCGTTAATTTATAATATGAAAATAAAGACGTCAGAACTGACCTCTTTTGTATGAAGCTGTACTTTTTATTAATTTTGCCCACTTTGTGTATGACCTTTGTGTTATGACATCTGTTGTAACTAGATCTGGTGATAATGAAGAAACGGGTGTCATATTATAAGAACTGATCAGGATAAGCACAAATGGAGAACTTACAGTACAATTTAGAAAGTTCTTGTTTCAGATAGGCATACCTGTTACTCATATTGTATTATGGACTTTCAGGAGAAGTCTTTGATAACTTTTTCATCTTCATACCTCTTGGAAAGGGGTTTCAGTGCCGCTGCCATTCTTCTTACAAGAAAACAGAAATAGACTGGAAATCACTGTTCGAGGAGGTTTAAGGTTATACCTAACTAAACTGAGGCCAAATGTTTGCTAATAAAGCAATAGGCACATCTCCCATCGTTCCCAACAATAAAATGCGTCTATGTGTTAATTTTATTAGATTTTCATTTTTTGTTGTTTGAATAAGTGTACAAAATTTGCCTTTTTTCGTTTTTCACTCTGCTCTTCTACAGTCAATCCTCTGACAAGCATGCCTACTATTGTCACATGAGCAGGCGTGTGTTGTAAAATTTACAACATGGTTGTAAACAAATCTGCCTTAAACAAAGTATTACATTTATTGAACAAAGCAGTTCATATTTACTATCTTCAACATTTATAACAAAAGATTTTACTCTTCTAGTTCTTTAAATAACAATTTAGCCAGTTTTTCTGACATATGTTCAGTTTCATAACACCTTTCACAGACAATTTGTTTGCGAACTAATTCTGGCAATGTTCAGAATAATGAAAAAGTAGGCAATGGCCCTCTCCTTGTAGTTCTTTGAAATGGTGTATCAGGCACATATTTTAGCTACAGCGTCAACTCCATCTTTTGTCATGGTGTACTCAATTATGATTTCAGATTTGTGTGTTTCTTCATCCACTGTTGCCATGTCATGCACAGCAGACAAAAGTATGATAGCAAAGTTTTTACAAGGAACATATGAAACTAAGGTCTTATCATACTGAAACCTAGACATTGCACTTCCAATTTTTTTGTTTTGTTTGGGATAAATTCTGGAAGAATTAATGTCTGTCCTTCATCATTGTACCAATGCAAGTGATAGTCTTCTACAGCAAATATTAAGAACGGAGGTAGCCTGTGTACCAGTTTTCAGTTGTAAGGTTCCTGTTAGAATTTTCTATAGGCACCACATCTTTTCATTATGCCCTCAGGAGCATTAGAACCCGATATTGTCCAAACCGCATACAACTTAGAAAAAGTAGAAATCTATTGTAACTCATTGCACTCCTAAGCAGTAGCATTGCTATCCCACCTGCTGGCCATAGTTCCAGTATATTAGCATGATGGCATTTTCTTCTTCTTCAAAAAAATTCCGCAGACAGCCATTGTTTCGTCACTTTATTACCTCTTTTGCGCGAGAACTGATGTGTGTCTCGGTCAATTACTTTCAATAAAGCACTAACTTCATCAGTTATACCCATCACCTTTCTCTTCGGATCTGGTGGAATTTCTACAATGTTTTTTCAGTTGGTTTTGATGTTTTAACACACTTATCTTTTACACCAACGTGAAACTTTGTCTTTTCAATAAAGAACACTCGTACATCTCTTCGCGATTATCACTATCCTCACCTTCAACTTCAGACTCACTGCCATGGTCCTATTCAGTGTTTTCATCACCCAAATCTACTTTACTTTCCTCTAAGTCTGAAAAGTCTGGATAGAATTTATTATATAACACTCTTTGAGCAGTTTGGGAATTTCTTTGCCTAATACTCCCTTTGAATTGGAACAAAACATCAAAGAAATGAAATGAATAGATGTATTCCGATGACGTTTAATGTGCACCTGTAAAAACTAAAAAAAATACAAAAACAAGAACGAGTAGGTATAGTTAAGTTTTTAGTTCAGTTACATCTGGACATCGACTGCTGGAACAAAGCCTGCTACTGTCACCTCAGCAGGCGCGCGTTATACTTTTTACAACATTCGACATGACTTTGCTTGCAATTCAGAAAACAAACTGAGAAAGCTGACCAAATGAACGGAAGCCACTTTAACATATTGAGAAAACATCAGCAATGGAATACATGGCAACAATGGTGCAAAAGCTGAAGGTTAAGGCATCGATTAGCCATAAAAACTGCTGATGATGTACTTTTTAGAACAGCAGCCTGCTCGAGGGTTAAATCGAGTAAAAATTCAATATATGAAAGCCGGGGGGGGGTCCACTCAAAACAGAAAAAATTTGCACGTGGTCTGTGAGACAGAAAAACTTGGGGCCCTTCGCTCTACCAGTAAACAGTCCAATAACACAAAGCCCTGCGAATTCTTGACGTTTTAAGCTATGATGTCACGTAAAATGATATAAGAACAAACAAACAAAATTAGAAACAGCTGTAAAATGTTCAACCTTAGGGGATAACAGGGCGATTAAGAGTAAGGGTAATAACTTTATTTCTGTTCCACTTTTGGGGAACGTATCATACAAGAAAAGGAGGCTTCTACAGAAGCAATGAGGTTACAGAGTTGCCTTTTCCGTAAATAATAGCTTAAAACAAAGAGTGATTCATACTATTGGGGCACGAGAAGAACTTGGCACTAAATGCGGAGTTTACAAAATTACTTGTAACGACTGCGCCAGCTATTACGTTGGAAAGACAGGTAGACTCATTAAAATAAGATATAAAGAACACATGCTAGGTAAAAATGGGGAAAACGTGTACAATTCCACTTTTGTTGAACATCTATTGCTCTTACAGTATACGACACGTAAACTGGATGACGTAGAATTGCTACATGAAGTGAGTAATGGTTACAAACTGGACCTGTTCGAGGAATTAGAAATTTTCAAACATCTACCTCAGAAAGATGGAGTTATTCTTAACGAACAGGTGCAGCTTAGAAATAAAAATGTTTTGGATAGTTTCAAACCCCTTCTTGCTCTAGCGTAATATAGTTTTGGCTCACTAGAATGCTAGTTTTCTTGTCTGTTGATGCTGGTGAGATGCTTCTTTCCAGTCTTGTTGGGATTTTACGGATTTTTTATGGTTATTGTTTTTTGCTAATGAAGGTGTCTTCCTATTCAGGTGTATTTTTGCTTCTGATGAAGCTATATTTAGATATACCGAAACCGTGGTCAAGGATTTCAATAAATCTTTATCCTCAACTGTTTGGCTGTATCATTTACAGTGAAAACAAAATTAGTTCAGGAGGCCTATATGGCTTTCGGGTCTGGCGCTGGATCAAGCTTTATGCATCTCATAATGTCAACTTGTACACAAACCGATGAGAAATACAAATATATACAGCAGTTACAACAAGCGACGTTAACAGTCGCCCTACATTTGAACTCAACAATGAGCCAAACACTACGATAGCAATATTACTGCCGGATTGTAGTTGAAACCATTCATTAAAAAAGCATATTACCCTTATCAGGCCGGCCGGAGTGGCCGAGCTGTTCTAGGCGCTTCAGTCTGGAACCGCGAGACCGCTACGGTCGCAGGTTCGAATCCTGCCTCGGGCATGGATGTGTGTGATGTCCTTAGGTTAGTTAGGTTTAACTAGTTCTAAGTTCTAGGGGACTGATTACCTCAGAAGTTAAGTCCCATAGTGCTCAGAGCCATTTGAACCAATCCTTATCACACCATCGAGGTCCAACAATACGGTAACGAAGTTGCAACAAGAACTCTCATTAGTGATCACGAGCAAGCGATGTAGGCGGTAACTGCGTGAACCAAGCGTCCTGCTGACACAAACAACAGACGTCTGTTCTGTGGACGTTTCCTTGTGGTGCTACTTGGACGAGATGACTGTAGCAACAGCGTGCGTTTACAGTCGCGGGCTGAGAGAAAAACTTCTTCTTCTTCTTCTTCTTGGCAGAAGATAAGGAACACTAGGCATAGGAAAATCCACGTACCTCTCCCAGTTAATTATTAAATTGTCTTTCTTTCTAGTTTTTATTATCAGTTTTTGCAGTCCTTGTGTGTCTGCGCCAATGGCTTCGTGATGCATCCGGTGTGAACTTAGATACAAGCACAAAATGCAAGGAAGCACTTGTATACGATTCTGTTGACGTACGCAGCGTTTATTGCTTCTAGTGATTATTGGGCTTCACGACATTTTTTTTCATTCTATTGATTCGATAATCTGCTGTTAACTGGTCCACACCTTTCTGCAGAAATTCCTCCTGTGCGTGTAAAATACACAGGAAAATTATCTGAATAAGAAGCCTGGCTCATAAAAGGAGAATGATTTAGAGCCACATGAAATTAACTGATGAAAAAGGGAATAAAGGTTGATAACGCTAAGCCTCGACAAAGTGAGTTGGCACTATATGAAGTCGTCACGTCGAAACGGACGACATTGTTGAACAGCCAAGGACGTCGCCGTGCTGAGCGACGGTTTGCGGTTAACATGAGGACGCGCTGCAACTGCAAGGACGCCTGCTGCGACCGTGAACAACAGAGAACAATGCGACAGCGGCCTCGCGCTGACCGAGACCCAGCTACGTAAACAATCAAGCGCCAGGAAGAGCATGTGGTCCAGTCACAATTGCTTTTTAAGCAGATCAGACAATTGTCTCTTAAGGAGCGGTTCAATAACTACACTCGTACGACGAACCACTTTTACAATAAAACGATTGTAATTTTTGCAGTCATAATTTATAGAATTAACTACAATTCAAGTCAATAGCTTCTCCGAGTTAAGCACTTTCGTAGAAATTATTAGTGAAACGTGAAACACAGAGGAGGTAAGATACGACAAGTTATAAAAAAAAAAATAGGGTCGTCTGCATCGCCGAAAAAATGGTTCAAATGGCTCTGAGCACTATGGGACTTAACATCTGAGGTCATCAGTCCCCTAGAACTTAGAACTACTTAAACCTAACTAAGCTAAGGACATCACACACACCCAAGCCCAAGGCAGGATTCGAACCTGTGACCGTAGCACCCGTGCAGTTCCAGACTATAGCGCCTAGAACCGCTCGGTCACATCGGCCGGCTTGCATCGGCGAAAGGACGCACATGGGGACGCAGTATGTGTCATAATAACATGTTCAAAGCCGCGCGGGATTAGCCGGGCGGTCTAAGGCGCCGCAGTCATGGACTGTGCGGCTGGTCCCGGCGGAGGTTTCTTGTCCTCCCTCGGGCATGGGTGTGTGTGTTTGTCCTTAGGATAATTTAGGTTAAGTAGTGTGTAAGCTTAGGGACTGATGACCTTAGCAATTAAGTCCCATAAGATTTCACACACATTTGAACTTTTTTTTTTTTTTTTTTTTTTTTTTGAACATGTTCAAAAATTGGTTGGTTGGCTGATTCGGGGGAGGGAACCACACAATGAAGTCATCGGCCCCATCGGATTAGGGAAAGATGGGGAAGGAAGTCGGCCGTTCCTCTCAAAGGAACCATCCTGGCATTTATCAGAAACGATTTAGGGAAATCACGGAAAAACTAAATCAGGATGGCCGGAAGCGAGTTAAAACTCTCGAACGCGAGTCCAGCGTGCTAACCACTGCGCCACCTCGCACGGTGTTCAAAGATTTGGAGGTCATATGCCTATGTAACACTATGCCTCTCCACAACATAACGTCTGGACCACCAAAACGATAATGCATGACAATGCTGGGCGTAACCTCATGTGGCGAGAGGTAAATCACCCAAGAACATTGCAGAATTTGATCGTCTTGTTGGTCCAAGTGTTGTGGGGAGGCATAATTTTGTGTGGACGCACTAGAATCCGAATCTCTGAACACGAAACACTCACCAGTCAACGCTATTGTGACACTGTACTTCCTCCTGAGCGTAGTTTCAGGGCTGCATTCACCCTTACTTCATTTTTATGGATGACAATGAGCGACCGCATCGAGCACTGCACTTGGAGAAACACTTGGAACGATGGCGAATAGGCTGATTTGTAGGATGTGTTGAGGAGCGTACTGCAGCACTAACGATCATCAAGCAGTTGTCAATCGTCCTGGTGAAAAAATGGAACGCCCAGCTACAAATATAGCACCATTCTCATCCATCATCTATCAGAGATCACTGGAATAGCGAAAAGTTCCACGGGACCGGAAGAAGGCCCAGGTCATAGCAATCTATAAAAAGGGTAGAAAATCGGATCCAAACAATTACCGGCCAATTTCACTGACATCGATTTGTTGCAGAATCATGGAACATATTTTGTGTTCAGACATAATGACCTTTCTAGACTCTGAGAAGCTCATCTGTAGAAACCAGCACGGTTTTAGAAACAGCGGTCATGCGAGACAGGGCTGGCCCTCTTTGTGCATGATATTCAACAGGCTCTAGATACCGGCTCCCAGGTTGATGCCGTGCTTCTCGACTTTCGACAGGCGTTCGACTCAGTTCCGCACTGTAGCTTGCTCCAAAAAGTGCGCGCTTACGGTCTATCCGATGTCATATGCGGTTGGATAGAAAGTTTTCTAACAGACAGAGAGCAATATTACGTCCTCAATGGGGTGACTTCAACAGAAACAAGCGTAACTTCAGGTATGCCCCAGGGCAGCGTAATAGGTCCACTGCTTTTTACGATTTACATAAACGGCCTGGTTGATGGTATTGACAGCGGCATTAGACTGTTTGCCGATGATGCTGTAGTCTACAGGAAAGCAGTATCACATGAAAGTTGTGAACAAATCAATGAGGATTTGCAGAAAATAAATGCGTGGTGTAATGACTGGCAGTTATCTCTCAATATTATTAAGTGTAACCTACTGCGTCTAACAAGGCGAAAATCCCCATTAACGTACGATTACGAAATAAATGCCCAGTCTTTGGACATCCGTCAAGTATCTGGGTGTCACTATTCGAAATGATCTCAAATGGAATGATTAGATTACCCAAGTAACGGGCAAGGCGAATTCTAGGTTGCGTTTCATTGGTAGAATCCTGAAGCGATGCAGTCCTTCAACAAAGGAAATTGCTTACAATACGTTAGTTCAAAAAAATGGTTCAAATGGCTCTGAGCACTATGGGACTTAACATCTGAGGTCATCAGTCCCCTAGAACTTAAAACTACTTAAACCTAACTAACCTAAGGACATCACACACATCCATGCCCGAGGCAGGATTCGAACCTGCGACCGTAGTGGTCATACGTTAGTTCGTCCAGTCTTAGAGTAGCCTATTGTTCGTCTGTTTGGGACCCTCACCGGTTGGGTGTGATTCAAGAGATTGAGAAGGTCCAAAGAAGAGCGGCAAGATTAGTGACTGGTACATTTAGCCATCGCGAGAGCGTTACAAATCTCATAGAAAGTTTGAAGTGGGACACACTTGCAGATAGACGACGCGCTAATCGGAAGGGGCTGCTCACTAAATTCAGAAATCGGATCTTCGCCGAGAATGTGGAGCGTATATTATTACCACAAACTTTCAAATCGCGCAATGATCACCATTCAAAGATAAGGGAAATTAGAGCTCGTACTGGGGCATTCAGACAGTCAGACAGGAAGGAGAGGATATGACGTTGGCACTATTTGTGCCCTCCGCCACACACCGCTTGGTGGCTAGCGGAGTATATATGTAGATGTAGATCTCCTCCCCAACCTTTAGTCAGCATGGGAGCACGTTGCAGAGCAGGCATTGCCGTCAGTGGTGATTACACATCCTATTAAGAACCATGTCCCGCTCTTTTAAGGTTCAACGGACCATCAGGAATCGCTGTGACTTCAGAGTAATTGTTGTCTCTGAATAAAAGTGTCTCTTCTGTTCGCCTCACGACGTACTTCATTCAATTACTTCTTGTGCTACGCTGTAACAGTTCTTTCTGTGCATGGTCCAGGTTCCATCGAACTACGTTACTTTTGTCTTTGACTTTTGTACACCATTCTACAGCGTGTTGTTGTTGTGGTCTTCAGTCCTGAGACTGGTTTGATGAAGCTCTCCATGCTACTCTATCCTGTGCAAGCTGCTTCATCTCCCAGTACGTACTGCAGCCTACATCCTTCTGAATCTGCTTAGTGTATTCATCTCTTGGTCTCCTTGATGCCTTGATCCCTTGATGCCTCAGAACATGTCATACCAACCGATCCCTTCTGCTCGTCAAGTTGTGCCACAAACTCCTTTTCTCCCCAATTCTATTCAATACATCGTCATTAGTTATGTGATCTACCCATCTAATCTTCAGCATTCTCCTGTAGCACCATGTTTCGAAAGCTTCTATTTTCTTCTTGTCCAAATTATTTATCGTCCATGTTTCACTTCCATACATGGCTATACTCCATACAAATACTTTCAGAAACGACTTCCTGACACTTAAATCTATACTCGATGCTAACAAATTTCTCTTCTTCAGAAACGCTTTCCTTGCCATTGCTAGTCTACATTTTATATCCTCTCTACTTCGACCACCATCAGTTACTCCCCAAATAGCAGAACTCCTGTACTACTTTAAGTGTCTCATTTCCTAATCTGATTCCCTCAGCATCACCTGACTTAATTCGACTACATTTGAAACGTCCCCTTAGAAAAATTTGGACATGACTGTGCTTAAACTGACACACAGTATTTTTAGCGCAACGCAATCTGACTTTCAAAAAAATCCCTACAAAAGAATGGCCCTGACTAACATTAAACTATACCTTTCACAAATCACTTACCTCACAAAAATCTTCGCTACTCAAGCTACTGCAATACAGCGAGCGCCACTACTGCCAGCTAAATAAAAGATTCAAACTACTGAAGGCACTAACTACTGATAGGCATAGTTAGCAAATGAAAGATTTTGATAGAGAACAACCAATGTATTTACCTCAATAGTCATATATGTAGCAGTTCATGACAAATTTCAAAACTCCGCCATCTCTCTCCCCACCTCCACCACTGCTGGCGGCTCATATCCAACTGCCCAACGCTCAGTGTTGCCAACTCTAAAAAACTCGTGTCGCTAGATTCAATATCAAAAGTCGCTAGAAAGTCGCTAAAACTGATTTTACTGGGGTGTACTGAAAATGCTGGGAATGGTGCAATAAGCCAGTTGGGGCGGGAGGGGGGGGGGGGCAGGTAATAAAATATTAATATCGCTTGCAACAACATACATATAAAATACGCTAATGTTTAATTAAACATGTTATCATAATTAACGCAACAGATAAATTGTTGTTTCAATCACAGTAGTCAAATATACTAGAAATATACAACCATATTTGTAACAAAAGAAAGCAAGAACTCAAATTAGGTTACAAAATATATACATACCGGTATGTAAGCTATTCATCGTCGTCACTCAGAAGATCGAATAACTCATCTGTTTCATGCTCTGACAGAACTGTAGTTGATGTAGAGGGTTGAACGTCGCTCAAAAGATGATGTTGCAGTTCGACTGGTTTTGTCGCAGAACAGTAAATTTTGTTCGTTCCAATAAGCTCCAATACATCTGACGGTATGTCAAAAGATGCACAATCTTTATTTTGTTTCTTCAGCTGGTCTCTTAATATGATCAAAGCATTAATTGTCTTTAACGATAATCTGTTACGTTGTTTAGTTTTTATAATGTTCACAGAACTGAATATTCTTTCCACTTCTGCATTTGAATGTGGTAGGCATACAACAGTCATTGCTAGCTGTGAAATCAAAGAAAAAGGATTCTCCCCTGCGGCATTTTTATACTGCAAAACCTCACTCCAAAATCGAACAGTGTTAGTAGTGTTATTCCACCTAATGAAGTTGATATTATGCCATTCTTCTCAGCATACCTTCTATGAAATCGCCACTAAAACCCGATTCTTTGGCTTATCCTCTACAGCATTATTTTTATTCACTTTTAGTGTTTCTTCGACATTCAGCATTGAAATTTTTTTCAGGATCGTAACGTTACTTGGCAGTCTTTGTTGAAATTCTTTTATGAGTTCCAGACTAAACTGAATGCATCTCTTCTTCAAATAAACTTTATTTTCTTCAGACAAACTCGACTCAGACAATTTCTGTTCAAACATAAAGCCAAGGTTCGGATTTGCGTACATACATTCGCTTGGAACTGATGTTGTCAACAAATCAACAGTTGGAAAAACTGTTTTGTCCGAGTGACTGCATAAGAAATACAAGTGTATCTAGTAATTTAGTGGCGTCACTGTCTTCTCCTTCAAAAGCTTTTATTGCTATTTGTACGTCTTTTAAAGCATGTTTAAGGTAAAACATGTAAAGATACATCTTGTACAAAAGATCGGCAGTGTAACAATTGTCTTGAACCATGGCAAGTGAAAAATGTAGCTTTAGTTCTTCCTACTGCTCCAGAATTCTTCGTATTGCTGGTGCAATTGAAAGCCAACGTGTTGCACAGACCTTCAAAATTTTTAGTGGCTGTTTTCCACAATTTATTGTCTCATAAACCTTTTTATATTCCTCTTATCTTTTGGGTAAAATGGAGAACCATTGTAGGTTTCCCATACAAGAAACTCTATGTTTCTAGGTATGGTATTCACTGAGGCATGCGAAACTGCAAGCTGAAGAGAGTGACAAATGCAACGGATCAATACCAAATGCTTCAAACCATATTCTCTCTTGAGTTGTTCGAAATGCCCATTGTTTATTCCAACCATTGAAAAAGCATTATCTGTGCCAATTCCTACCATATTAGCTATTGGAAGTTTGAGATCTTTCAAAGAATTCAGAAGAACAGCAGCCAGATTTCTTGCATCTTCAGTTTCTACTACAGCGAGTTTGAGAAATGCTGATCTAATGGTTTGGTTGTTTACACCACAGTACCGTATAACGATACCTAGGATTTTAGACATTGATACATCTGTGGATTCATCTATTAGTATACTGTAATTTTGGTTACCTATATCTTCAACCAATGATTGTGTAAAATATGGAGCCAAAACTTCAATTATAATGTTAGTGCACTTTGTAGGATGTAATTGCATGTTTTTAGCGCCCTCATCACCGGTAAACACCTTCTTGCACAGTATTCTTAAATGATCTACAGCTAAAATAGAACAATGTTCAGCAATAAATAAAGAAAGGGCGCCTTCCGCTCTGCTTGCTATTCTAACTGTAGTTTTCGGAACAATTTTCACAGGTAAGGTGGTTTTTTTTTTTTAATCAATTTTTTGTTTATGCTTAATAGTTTTCGAATGCTTTCTAATATCACACAATTTAGCATAAAACTCTGTTGCACATACTTGACATCTTGCCTTGGATAAGTCTCCAACGACTGGTTTCAGCCACCCTTTGAACTCAGGTTCTGCTTGCCACGCATCCCGATATTTTTGGGCGTACCACTTCTTCTTCTGCGGTAAATCCATTATGTAAGCCACCACAACATAATAATCACTGAAAATACATTAAAACTCAGGTGAACTTGAGGTCATGAAACAATCTACTCACTCGGTAACTCGATATCAGTCCTATTGTTCATTGTTTTAAACGTAATAATGTCTGAGATACCCCCACGAAATTGTTCTTGCGTTACCACTGTCCATGTAGTAATAATTTGACTGCGAGTTAACATTTCGAAAAATTAGAGGTTTCTGGACAGAAATGTATTCTATTATACTTAATATTACGTATGTTTTTTGTCAAATCGAAAAATAAAGGGAGTTCAAAAGCTGAAGAATTATAGATCGATACGCTATCGACCATAACAGGCTAGTGGGTAATGAATAATGAATTGTTCTATAGTCAAGGTTTTCTTACTCTGTAGGCAATTCCCTCAATCAGGTTTATTAAATGCTGAACAATGCTACATGATCTGCTAACAACTTAATTTAACTTAGTAAATCTAGAACAAAGTCAGTGTAGTAACCATTCTATAGTTAAAATCTTAGTTTTGTTAATGAAAATACGGCCCCAAAATAGTTTTGATTTGTACTTCAAAAGTCGTCAGTACTCCAAAAGTCGCCAGATAAGTCGCTAAATAATTTTTCTCGCTAAAAAGTTTTTTTTGTCGCTAAGACGAAGGCAAAAGTCGCCATTTCTAGCGACAAAGTCGCTAAATTGGCAACACTGCCAACGCTACGCGCTGTTCACATCCAGCTGCCTAACACTACAATGGCGAGTTTTACAACAATGCAAAGCAGCCACAGGCTGCACACAGCACAGCCAGTGATTTTCATACAGAGGTGGCGTTACCAATAAAAAAACCTAAACAGCCTACTTACACATTCCGTTATCCTCGTTTTGCTTTAGTTGATGTCCATCTTATATCCTCCTTTCAAGACACTGTCCATTCCGTTCAACTGCTCTTCCAAGTCCTTTGCAGTTTCTGACAGAATTACAATGTCATCGGCGAACCTCAACGTTTTTATTTCTTCTCCATGGACTTTAATACCCACTCCGAATTTTTCTTTTGTTTCCTTTACTGCTTGCTCAATATACAGATTGAATAACATCGGGGATAGGCTACAACCCTGTCTCACTCCCTTCCCAACTACTGCTTCCCTTTCATGTCCCTCGACTCTTACAACTGCCATCTGGTTTCTGTACAAATTGTAAACAGCCTTTCGCTACCTGTATTTCACCCCTGCCACCTTCAGAATTTGAAAGAGAGTATTCCAGTCAACATTGTCAAAAGCTTTCTCTAAGTCTACAAATGCTAGAAATGTAATTTTGCCTTTTCTTAATCTAGCTTCTAAGATAAGTCGTAGGTTCAGAATTACCTCACGTGGTCCAATACTTCTACGGAATCCAAACTGATCTTCCCCGAGGTCGGCTTCTACCAGTTTTTCCATTCGTCTGTAAAGAATTCGTGTTAGTATTTTGCAGCCGTGACTTATTAAACTGATAGTTCAGTAATTTTCATATCTGTCAACACCTGGTTTCTTTGGGATTGAAATTATTATATTCTTCTTGAAGTCTGAGGGTATTTCGCCTGTCTCATACATTTTGCTCACCAGATGGTAGAGTTTTGTCAGGACTGGCTCTCCCAATGCCGTCAGTAGTTCTAACGGAATGTTGTTTACTCCCGGGGCCTTGTTTCGACTTAGGTCTTTCAGTGCTCTGTCTAACTCTTCATGCAGTATAGCATTCTATAGCATATCATGAAGATAATGTTTTTAGTTCTTTTGGTCACTTTTCTATGGCCCATGAGGAGTACCAGAGCTATTATTTTGAAATTAAGATTATGCATAGCTTTTTAATCACTTCTGACCTTTATACAAGCTTTAAAGTACCTAAGACAATGAAATAATATGCAGTATATTATGTTTTTTGCACGGGATACTTTTTAGATCTAAGACAGAAACGCAAAAATTTACTATTCAGACACTTTACTCTGTCATCGGTCCATACTATTTTGACTCGGATTGACTTTTAAGCTTAAATTATTTACACCCCCCAAGAGATAGTAGACCCTAGTATGTAATATAAATTTCAGCTTGATACTTATACCAATTCATGAGAAAACGGTGTCCTAAAAGCTGGACAGACAGACGGCAAACAAAGTGATCCAATAAGCGTTACGTTTTTTACAGACTGAAGTACTGGATCCTAAAAATGAATCATCGCAGACCGAGGAAATAATAGCTGCTTCAAAACAATCACAAGAGAAAGGTCAAATGAGAAAGAAACGTTGTACATAATCTAAGACCATGCAGCAAAGGTAGGGGAAGGTGTGTAACTGCAAAGGGCCTATGTTTATCCTTCACGAGATCCGAGCATTACTAGTGGTTTTGAGATGCCTGCCTAGTTTTTAATACTTTTCTTTATTGTGGAGGAGGTAGGGAGTACGTACACGAATAGAATCGTAATTTTCGTACGGGCAGAGAAATCCAGTAATTACAGAGTAGAGTAGGCTGTTCTCAACGGAACTGCCCACTCTCTTCCGAGAAGAGTTGCGCGCTTGCCGAATCGTAATGCTTAAGACGCGATGACAGGCATCGCTCGACCCTGAATTGCTCTAATGACTCCAAAGAAATTACTGTACTTACCGAAAATTAGAGGCAACGGTACACACAATTACTGGAACCGGTTCCAACTGAGCTGCTGCAGAAGTCTTCAGGACTCCTTGTCCCAGTCGAGGCTTTGGTTTAATGTCTGTCTTCGATGTTGTCTCTCGACGTATTCGAGGAACCTAATGCTACGATTTGGCAGAATGCTAAGAAGTGTACGACTTACACGGTCCATTCCCGATAATTCGAATTTCACGGGACCAAACAAACAGTCCGAGTAATTGAGAGTTCGTTTTAACTAAAATTCGACTGATCGATGCGGAATCGGAATTCCGATGGACTTGGGCAATTCTAGCATGACAGTGCGACACCCCACACGTCCAGAATTGCGACAGAGTGGCTCGAGGAACACTTTTCTCAGTTTGAACACTTCCGCTGGCCAGGAAACCCCATAAATGAACATTATTGAACATATCTGGTGTGCCTTGCAACGTGCTGTTCAGAAGAGATCTCCACCCATTCGTACTCTTACGGATTTGTGGAGAGCCCTGCAGGATTCACGGTGTCAGTTCCCTGCAGAACTACTTCAGACATTGGTCGAGCCCATGCCACGACGTGTTGCAGCACGTGTTGCCCTACACGGCATTAGGCAGACGTACCTGTTTCTTTGGCTCTTCAGTGTAAGTTCACATCGGGTGGCGTAATACTTCACAAATCTCACACTTCGGCATCTCAACAGATGGTGAAACGGAACCAGCAGCAATTAGAGCGTAGGGAATTTTACTAGAGGAGCAATTCTCAATGAGCTTCACTTTTTCCTTTTTAAAATCCAGATTCAGACTTGCATTTGCTGATGACTTGATTTCAGCTATAGTTTGTTCAATGAATTTTCATCAGATTCATTTAGTTGCTTTCCACAGTCAATCACAGGTGCCCACTTTATAGTCAGATAGCGTTTTTGGGTGTTTAATTTACCTTGAAGTCAGATTGCAGTTCGAGAAACTTTAACTTTTCAATGTTAGACCGCATATCAGAAGCCATTAATTCTAATTTAATGTGAGATTACGTATTAGGTGCCCCGACCCTTGCTTCAAGCACGTTTGAATACTTTGGTAGTAAGATTTTACTTAATTACTTTCTTCAATGCAAATAATGAATAAATTACATTACATACCAATTTTAGAACCATTCTCCCCATTCATTTACCTACAAACCCTCCTATAATCACTCGATACGATACCTACTGTACAGTACTGATATGAATAAAAGGGTCAATTAAAATATGAAGTGGAAAAACATCGATGTCGAGATGAAAGTACTCGACAGTAATAAGTATCGATACTTCTACCGTGTCCCTAGATACGTAATCAAGCTAGTTCTTGTTAAGGCCGCGTTTACAGTTCGCTTTGTTGGGTAACAGATGTAGAGCTTATTGTTTCCATTATCTTCTCTTCAGACTTGAAATAAATGAACAATGCAGCTGTCGATTAATTGGACGTGTGATAGCGTAACAGACGCAATAGTGAGGCTGGGTATCCACAGCGAACCCCCACAGCTGACGGAGGCCACGACGTTGGGAGAACAGATTTTCTTCTAACTTCGTACACCTTTAATAGGCCATTAAAACAACATAAAGGGCAAGTAGTAAGGTGCACTATCTGGCAATTGTGTGAAAATCCCAAGAGAGGTTTTAAGCGTCTATTATTTGGCTTCCGTATCTGTGAGTAGGCACTGGACGTTAGAGTTGATGGTCAAGTGATAGCCGGCACGGTAGCTCTCAGCGTGTTCGGTCAGAGGGTTAGCTGCCCTCTGTAATAAAAGAAAACGAATTAATGGATCAACGATGAATTTGAACAAGTGTCACGGAACGTGCGCCGCGAACAAATAAACGACGAAAGAGGAAACAAAACAAAAAATAGTGGTTGGTGTTCGAGCTTCGTAAGACGAGGGTGGATGAGGCGACGTAATTCGACGCCCACTCGAAATTAATTTTTAACCTATAAAATCGGAAGAAAGAGAAATTTTTTAGTGCTAGTGAGGTGTATTTTCCATTAGAAACTCTGAACATTCCCTGTAAACGTGGGAAAACTGCATTCATTCGATGTTGCAGATGCCGTTTCAATTAATGTTTTCCATGCCTGTATGACAAATATCATCCTGAAACGCGCGATGTCAAGACCACATCCGACGAGTGAGTGTACCTTACTCTTGTGGTCTGGCGCATTGTGTCTTCCTATGTCATTCACATCATTATTTAACGAGGTTTAGTTGGGGTTTCCAGGCAGGTCCTTCGTCCTTGAAAAATTAATTAAAAATAGTAAATAGTCAAATAACATACGAAATTCGCTACAAATTCTTGAAAATGCACTGAGTTTTTTTTCCATCATATTACCTCTCAAACGTCGTATACACTGAAGAGCCAAAGAAACTGGTACACCTGCCTAATATCGCGTAGGGCCCCCGCGACCACGCAGAAGTGCCGCAACACGACGTGGCATGGACTCAACTAGTGTCTGAAGTAGTGCTGGAGGGAACTGACACCATGAATCCTGCAGGACTGGCGATAAATCCGTGAAGTACGAGGCGGTGGAGATCTCTTCTGAACAGCACGTTGCAAGGCATCCCAGATATGCTCAACAATGTTCATGTCTGGGTAGTTTGGTGGGCAGCGGAAGTGTCTAAACTCAGAAGAGCGTTCCTGGAGCCACTCTGTAGTAATTCTGGACGTGTGGAGTATCGCATTGTCCTGCTGGAATTGCCCAAGTCCGTAGGAATGCACAGTTGACATGAATGGATGCAGGTGATCAGTCAGGATGCTTACGTACGTGTCATCCACGCCATTACAGAGCCTCCATCAGCTCGAACAGTCCCTTGCTGACATGCACGGTCCATGGATTCATGGGGTTGTTCCCATATCCGTATACGTCCATCCTCTCGATCTCGATACAATTTCAAACGAGAGTCGTCCGACCAGGCAACATGTTTCTAGTCATCAACAGTCCAATGTCGGTGTTGACAGGTGCAGGCGAGGCGTAAAGCTTTGTGTCGTACAGTTATCAAGGGTACACGAGTGGGCCTTAGGCTCCGAAAGCCCGTATCGATGATGTTTCGTTGAATGGTTCGCGTGCTGACACTTGTTGATGGCCCAGCATTGCAATCTGCAGCGATTTGCGGAAAGGTTGCACTTCTGTCACTTCGAACGATTCTCTTCAGTCGTCGTTGTTCCCAATCTCGCAGGATCTTTTCTCCGGCTGCAGGAATGTCGGAGATTTGATGTTTTACCGGATTCCTGATATTCACGGTACACTCGTGAAATGGCCGCACGAGTTAATCCCCACTTCAGCGCTACCTCGGAGATGCTGTGTCCCATCGCTCGTGTGCCGACTGTAACACCAGATCCAAATTCAATTAAATCTTGACATCTTGATAACCTGCCATTGTAGCAGCAGTAACCGATCTAACAAACTGCGCCAGACACTTGTTGTCTTATACAGTGGTTGCCGACCGCAGCGCCGTATTCTGCCCGTTTACATGTCTCTGTACTTGAATACGCATGCCCATACCAGTTTCTTTGGCGCTTCAGTGTAAATTAAATAATGTGATCAGTGATGAAAAAAATATAGATTAAAAATTCCGTATTAGCGGGATTCTAATCGTCGTCTAGTCCAATGTTCTCTCGCATAGAGCGAACACCAACCAGTTGACCACAACTACTTCTTACAGCTAGCTCTTTCGCACAGGTACATCAAGTACATAGACGATTAAACCTTGTATTGCGAATTTCTCGAAATTGTCAGAGTAGTACACCTTACTACTTGCACATTATGCTGTTTTAATGGCCTAATGAAGGATTACAAAGTCTGAGGTAAACGCGTGGTCCCAGCGTAGTGACCTCCCCTTGTCGGACAGCAAACACGGTGTCGGGAGATACGGCCTGTACACAGAGCAAGGGCGGGCGAGTGGGCCCACTCCCTGGTCGCTGGTTTGTGCTGACGCAGGGGCGCCAGCGTGGGCCAGGGGCATCGACCCACGCCCGCCACAAGGCAAACAGTCGCCACACGACACGGGCACTATTCTCAGAAATCACGTCAACCACATGTTGGTACACTGCTGGGAAAAAATGTGGCACCCACAAGGACAGTGCGATTTTACTGACAAGTGATGTGACAGGGAATAAATCATTGTAATAGTATATGAAAACAAATCCAGACCAAAACAAACACACATGTCACAGTAAAGGGTGCCCAGACAGTCTCGTCGATACATAGTGTCTCCCCCTTTGGCGTCAACGCAGGCGTGTATTGTCGCATGCAAACGCTCATAAAGAAGCGAATGACATCGTGCAATAGACTGTCCCAAGCATCTTGCACACTTTGTCGCAATTCGGCAATGGTTCTTTCAGGGTCTGGAGGAAGAGTTAAGTTTCCGCTTCACTATGTCCCATACATGTTTAACTGGCGAGAGATCTGGGGCTCTTTCTGAACAGGAAAATTGTACGCTGTGAAGAGCACTTCGCGTCGCAGCAGCCATATGCGGAAGTGCATTGTCCTACTGGAAAAGCACATCGTCTACCTGTCGAAGAAATGGCTGTAGCATGGGGAGAGCCACCTCCACAGTGTAACGGGCACTCGTTACTTTACCCTGCAGAAAACGCGAGTTGTAACTGATGGCTCTCACCCCATGAGATCTGGGGTGGGACTTTTGTGTCGTGCATTTATGCACTTTTTGGTAAGTTCCTATGGGACCAAACTGCTGAGGTCATCGGTCCGTAGGCTTACACACAACCTAATTAAACTAACTTATGCTAAGGACAACACACGCCCAAGCCCGAAGGAGGACTCGAATCTACGACGGGGAGGGGGGTGGGGAGGTGGAACCGCACGGCTACCCCCCGCGGCCATTCGTGCACTCGAGAATAGGCCGCCCACCAGGTCTACGCCAGGGATTTCCAAACTTTTCCTCTGACGGATCACGTTGGGAACCCTGGTACTTATTTCGAACACCTCGTTTAGTATGAAATTTAATAAAAATAATAAAATTTCAAAAATGTTGTTTTATTCAGTGATTAATTCAGTTTTAAATCATAACTAATGCCACAGAAATCATGAAAATTAAAAAATACGGAAAATGTAGAAAAAACGCCACGTTATTAATAATTTTTCGTGGAATAGTTATTCACCTTCCGCGGTGCACTAGATTTCCGCCATACGAGTGTACGTCCATCACTCGCCTACAGACAGAATCTACTCTCATTACTGAAGACAACAGAGTGACATGCCACTCTCCAGTCAACTCTTTCATGACACCAGCGTAGCCTTGCTTGTTGGCTTTGTTGTAGTGTCAGTGGCTGCATGGCCAAAGGCACACGTGCACGTGATCTTAATCCTGCTACAAGCAGACTGTTCTCAATGAACGCTAACGACACAGCAGGTGCTGCATGTGCCCGAATTTCTTCCCTGGACGATGTTCGGTCTGCCACCGCTGCTCGATGTTGACGTGCACCTGTACTACGTGGACGTCCAGAACCTAGTCTGCAGGTCCGGAAATGTTCCACAGATTACTTCTGGGAGCAGTGACACACCAGGGATACATTGTACCCAACATATGCAGCAACCTGTCGATGCGTCCATCCACCTTCCCGGAGGCCCACAGTAAGACCCGATTCAAATGGTAGCAACTGTTCAAAAGTAATACGTACTCGATGGTGGGGTATTGTTATACCCTACAATGAATGTTGCAGTCACTGTTCATCTCTAAATACAGCACAGTTTCTGTCTTCAACTACTGGGTACTTCAGTAAGAACGTGCAAAAATGTAACAGGACATAGAGAATGCTCCACTGACCAATTTAAGGTAGGGAACCTGGGATCACAGAAGCAGGTTAAGGAGATATAGAAGTAAACTTGTCTACCGCTTTGTCTAGTGTTACAGTTTTCCAGCTTATTTACAACTACCATGCGTACAAGTTTACACGCACTATGCTGTTTCTTTATTTCCTGCAAGGAAACAAGGAGGACGAGCCTGATTACCAGGAACTGCATGGTTAAAATGGCTCTGAGCACTATGGGACTTAACATCTGAGGTCATCAGTCCCCCAGAACTCAGAACTACTTAAACCTAACTAACCTAAGGACATCACACACATCCATGCCCGAGGCAGGATTCGAACCTGTGAACGTAGCGGTCGCGTGGTTCCTGACTGAAGCGCCTAGAACCGCTCGGGCACAGCGGCCTGCGGAAGTCAATGACACAGGCTTTTTTTTTTTTACTTTACTTATCGATAACGTGGCTCTGTTGTATGGTATTTACTTTATTCGGCGTCAGAACGTGTTATGAATCAACGGCGGACCCATTCATTACTCATTCCTACTCAGAGACGTACAGTCCAATACGATGGGGCAGTACCGGTACAGTATTTCCTGGTCGCTGGATTGGAGGGGGAGGTCCTATTCTACGGCCTGCGAGGCCTCCTGACCTGAGTCCCCTTGATTATTTCCTATGGGGATATCTAATGTCACTTTGTATGAGACGCCAGTGGATACGGAGGTGGAATTAGTTGCCAGAATTGCAGCTGCCTGTGATGTGATTCGAAACACACCAGGGATATTTGTCAGAAACCGTCAGAATCTTGTTCGCCAATGTCAAGCTTGCACTGAAGTTGATTACCCTGAGTTTCAGCACACTTTGTAAGATACAGTAGAAATGGTACGTTAATTGCCTCAGTGATGGTATTTACAGTTAACTAATGTAAAGGAAAAAGTACACAGTAATATGGTTTTATTCCTATTTTCTCGTTAAAGTGGCCTCTCAGATCCGAGGTTTCCTGCCTCAAATTGTTCACTGGAGCGTCCTCTATGACCTGTTAATTTTTTGCACGCTGTTATGGAAACACCCTGTACATATGTATATTCTACGAGCCACTGTGAAGTGCATGGGAGAGGGTACATCTCACTGTACCGGTTAGTACGACTTTTTCCCGTTTCATTCACGAATGGAGCGCGGGAAAACATGATTATTTAAATGCTCTGTGCGTGATGTAATTAATCTAATCTTATTCTTACGATTCCTATGGGGGCGATACGTACGGAGTTGCAGTATATTCCTAGAGTCATCATTTAAAATCGGTGCTTGAAACCTTATTGGCAGACATTCTCGGGATAGTTTCCGTCTATCTTCAAGAGTCTGCCAGTTTAGTTCTTTCAGCTTCTCCGGAACACTCTCCCGTGGATCACAGAAATCTGTCACTATTCGTGCTGCCCTCATCTGTAGACGTTATCACTGTCACTCCCATTTTTGGATCCCACACACTCGATCAGTATTCTGCGATGGGTTTAATGAGTGATTTGTTTCAATCTCCTTTGTAGAGTGATCGTATTTTCCTATTATTCTACCTATAAACCAAATTCTGCTACCTGCTTTCCCCACCACTGAGCCTAACTGATTGTTCCACTTCATGACCCTACTAAGGAATACACACAAGTATTTGTATGAGTTTACAGATTCCAACTGCGACTCATTAATATTATATTTAATAGGATACTATGTTTTTTGTGAAGTACACAGGATGCTGCCAATCATTGCACCTGTTTAAAATCTTATCAATGTCTGACTGAATATGTATATAGCTTTGTTCACACTGTATTTAATTGTAGATATCTGCACAATCTGCGAAATCTGCATGATCATTAATGTACAACATGGACAGCAAGGAACCCAACACGCTTCCCTGAGGTGCACCCGAAGTTACTTTCACATCTGTCAATGACTCTCCATCCAAGATAACACGCTGTGTCCTCCTTGCCAAGAAATCCTCAGTCCAGTCAGATATTTCTTCTAATGCCGTATATGATCGTACTTTTGATAATAAGCGTAGGTGTGGTACTGAATCAAATGCTTTTCGGAAATCGAGAAATACTGCATCTATCTGATTGTCTTGATCTATGGCTTTCAGAATGTCGTCTGAGTCACACGATCGATGTTTTCGAAATCCTTGCTGGTTGGCAAGGAGGAGGTCGTTCTGTTCGAGACACCTCATTATGTTTGAGCTCAGAATGTGTTCTCAAATTCTACAACAAATGGATGTCAAGGATACTGGGCGGTAGTTTTGTGGATCACTTCTGCTACCCTTCTTTTGGACAGGTGTGACCTGTGCTTTCTTGCAACTACTGGGCACAGTTTTTTGCTCGGGGGACCTAGGATAGATTATAGTTAACAAAATAGTTAACTCAACTGAGGACGCGAAGATAAGCTTTCTGAACGCCATCTGATAGCTGATAACCGTGAAAAATAAATCACTAACAGTACAACCCCTCAGTATGTACATATTATACTCTGATGCCACTGAACACAGTCCATGACGGTGTTGCATATTTTTTTTTTCCAACGGTGTAGTTTCTGAAGATGAAGAGCTAAGGGGAATGAAGTAGAGAATTTGCAAAAACTATCATGACTCAATAATACACATAGGCTAGATATACAGGGTGATATTGCTATGTAGGAACAAACTTCAGGAAACGATCCCGAGAGGATAAGGAGAAAACGGCCGCGGTGGTCTAGCGGTTCTGGCGCTGCAGTCCGGAACCGCGGGACTGCTACGGTCGCAGGTTCGAATCCTGCCTCGGGCATGGGTGTGTGTGATGTCCTTAGGTTAGTTAGGTTTAAGTAGTTCTAAGTTCTAGGGGACTTATGACCTAAGATGTTGAGTCCCATAGTGCTCAGAGCCATTTGATAAGGAGAAAAGAAGGTCATGTGGGCATATGCTGTGGGGTATGTGTGTAGGTTTCAATGACTGAAAGCACACATGAGAAAACACCAGGCAAGTACCGGTTGGCTGCAATTAAAGTGCAGTTAATTACAGAGGTCCATTGTGGGCCGTAATTATCATCCGACAGCGAAACTTGGTAGATATGCTAATTTGTTGACGCGGAATCGATTTACACTGGAAAGCCAATTACTGCCAATTGTGGCCACCAGGTGCAAATCTGGCGCTGCACACTGTATGACGGTATGAGATCCACGCTGCCATCTGACTAGCCATAACGTGCGTCAACAGTGCGGCTGTCGAGAACGGAGACCGTGCACTGTTTTATGCGAACGGCAACTACAGTGCTGCACTGAGACAGCGTCGCCGACTGAAAGGTCTGAGGAAACGACCGATGTCAAATGGTTTAAAGAAGATGATAATGAAATTCGAAAACACGGGTGATCTTGGTGTGGCACCTGGAAGAGGAAGGCGTCCTACCCCGGTGGAAGTTATTGACGAGGCTGCTTTTGCTGTAACTGACCAAGCAGTATGTGCCCCAGGTAGTGCTCCTGTAATGTCACGTGAGTTTTCCATCCCAAGGTCAACAGTACGGGAAGTTTTGTGGTCTCTTTTACACTGGTACCGTACAAGATCTAAAAAAAAATGGCTCTGAGCACTATGGGACTTAACATCTTAGGTCATCAGTCCCCTAGAACTTAGAACTACTTAAACCTAATTAATCTAAGCACATCACACACATCCATGCCCGAGGCAGGATTCGAACGTGCGACCGTAGCAGCCGCGCTGTTCCGGACTGAAGCGCCTAGAACCGCTCGGCCACCAAGGCCGGCGTACAAGATCTAAAGGATGCAGCAACTGAAACCTCATAATTCATAGCAACGCTCTGAATTTATTCTTCGGTTTCTGACACGGATCGAAGTTGATGACATGTGACTGGGCAATATTCTATAGCGTGACGAGGCACGTTTTACGTTCCAGGTTGCAGTGAGTACACAGAACCGCCGAATTTGGGTTGCTGTTAAATCTCGTGTTGTGCATAAAGAGCCACTGCACTCACCTTAGGTGATTGTGTGGTGTCGATTCACAAGCACCATTATTCTTCTTTGAAGAGAACAGCCGGCCGCGGTGGTCTAGCGGTTCTAGGCGCTCAGTCCGGAACCGCGCGACTGCTACGGTCGCAGGTTCGAATCCTGCCTCGGGCATGGATGTGTGTGATGTGCTTAGGTTAGTTAGGTTTAAGTAGTTCTAAGTTCTAGGGGACTGGTGACCACAGATGTTAAGTCCCATAGTGCTAAAAAATGGTTCAAATGGCTCTGAGCACTATGGGACTCAACTGCTGTGGTCATCAGTCCCCTAGAACTTAGAACTACTTAAACCTAACTAACCTAAGGACATCACACACAGCCATGCCCGAGGCAGGATTCGAACCTGCGACCGTAGCAGTCGCACGGTTCCGGACTGCGTGCCTAGAACCGCGAGACCACCGCGGACGGCCTCCCATAGTGCTCAGAGCCATTTGAACCATTTGAAGAGAGCACACCCAGACGGCTCTCATGTATACTGTGACGTCTGCACGTTATCGAGAGTTCGTTGTACAGCTTGAGATACCGGTTTTGGAAGAGCGCAAATGTGTGGAAACCACAGTTTTGAAGCAGTGTGGGGCAACACATCATGTCGCTCGTCCAGTAAAAGATTTACTTAAGCAACCTTTCACGAATGTGTTATCTCCAGAAATTTTTGAGATGCATGGCCTGCAAGGTCATGTGGCCTAAATCCACGTGACTTTCGGCTTTGGGGATGTCTAAAAGAATGCGTTTACCAGGGACACTTTCCGTCTCTACCAGTGTACAGGAACACGTTGCTCAGATTCCACCGAAACTGCTCCGAGTAACAGATGACCATGTCGTATTGCGGGTGCACCATCTAGTCGACGTCTCTGGTGCTCGTAATGAACAAATTGTGTAAGTGGCGTTCAATAATAATGTCAACGTTATGCCTTTTGTAAGAAGGCTGTTTAGGTTTTTATGTTGGTAACGCCACGTAGCGCTCTGTATGAAAATCACTGACTGTGCTGTGTGCAGTCTGTGGCTGGTTGGCATTGTTGGAATATTCGCTATTGTAGTGTTGGGCAGTTGGAAGGGAACAGTGCGTAGCGTTGCGCAGTTGGAGGTGAGTCGCCAGCAGTGGTGAATGTGGAGAGAGATGCCAGAGTTTTGAGACGACTGGACGTTTGTCCGCCAGAAAAAGGAAATTTGTAAAGATGGATGTCAAGAATTGATATATATATATATATATATATATATATATATATATATATATATATATAATGACTTTTGAACACTATTAAGGTAAATATATTGTTCTCTATCAAAATCTTTCATTTGCTAACTAGGCTTATCCGTAGTTAGTGCTTTCAGTAGTTAGAATCTTTTATTTAGCTGGCACTAGTGGCGCTCGCTGTATTGCAGTAGCTCGACTAACGAAGATTTTTGTGAGGTAAGTGGTTCATGAAAGGTAAAGGTTATTGTTAGTCAGGGCCATTTTTTGTAGGGATTATTGAAAGTCAGATTGCGTTACGCTAAAAAAATATTGTGTGTCAGTTTAGTGATGATCAGAATAAGTAAAGAGACAACTGTCTGAGTACGTTCAGTATCAAATAACGGAGAAGTTTACGAGCACAGTCAGTCATAATTTTTCTAAGGGGACGTTTCACTTCCTCACTTTTCTGCTCACGTCCTGTCCCTAATCCGTTATATATGAAAACTTTTCTGTGCATCTTTCTTGCATTCAGAGCATCAGATTTGAACATGATGGCCAAAAGTGGAACTTCTTTTTTTCCGACGTAGAATGGCTCCGCATTAACGCATTAGAATATTTACCAAATTTCGCTCCCATACGATGATTACAACCCACGCTTGACCTCTGTGAGTAGCTTCACTTTAATTATTACCACCTGGTTGGAATGTTCTGTCTGTACTAGTATTTTAGCTCCACGCCCAAGAGGGCAGTATGTTGTCCACGAGGGGGACGCCCTCTCACATCGCTATTAGTGGACATACGCTTCACTGCTGTTGCCGAGAATCTCTGTTGTGGACGTGTGTCGTGTAGAGCCGCGCTGAGAGACGATAGCACGGAGAAGCAACTGGTAATGGGCGAGCGGCAGCACTACTGTAGTGGGAAAATAATTTCGCCGACAGCATCAGCACCATAAATTGCAACGCAGGCTGGTGTACGGGAATGGGTAAACATGAAAGGCAGTTGCGCCCTGTACGTACACAGACCTTCGAGGAACAGTTGTTGAACATTGTTATGGTACCGTACCTTCCTCATAAAAAAAGAGGACAGTGTAGACACAAAATGGATGTACTTTATTGATCGTACAGTTTTCAACTTAAAAATAAATCATGTAAAACTACCCTAAACTAAACAGTGACTCTCCGTGGTTATTTCTCATAAAAAAAGAGGACAGTGCACATAAAAAATGGAGGTACTTTATTGATCATACAGTTTTCAACTTAAAAATAAATCATGTAAAACTACCCTAAACTAAACAGTGGCTTTCCGAGGTAATTTTTAAGACTAAATATGAAATATGTTGACAGTTTATTCATGATCACTACACTCAGTTATCTCATTATTGTCTTTTTCATTTTTATGCCACGAATATTTGAAGGATGAATAAATCTCTCTTAACTGGTTTTTGCTTCCAACAAGTATTCATAAGAGCTCAGGCAATTCAGATCTTTGAAACTGTACTGGACACACACAACATCTTTTGTATTTTCTATTTTAAACATGTTCCTGTCTTTGAACCAATGTACGTTTACAAAAGAAAAGACACGTTCCGTGTTAGTATTATGACTAAATACAGAAAAAAAACTCTGCAGTATTCAGCAGTTCAGAATAACAAACAACACTAGGTGACTGAAATATGCACGCCACACTTCAACAGAACTATACACAACTGTCACTCTTTGCCAACGCTGTCACACTCCTGTGAATGACCTCCTTACTTTTATGTGTAAGTATAGTCTCTATTTTTAAGGAAATGCAATTATATTTGTAACTTCCCTCGAGAGTTTATCATGGAGATTCTAAAATAGAAATAGATTCATCTACAGAATTTGATTCATTCTCCAAGTTCAGTATATTATTTTTGAAACCTGACGTCAACGAGTGAACAAACAACAATCTAGCTTCAATTAAATAATTCTCAAAAAATCTTTTAAGTACCACAGGAATAAAACTTTGAGAAAAATGTTAGATTTCAATGTTGGAAACATACGAATCAATCTGTCAATACAAGGAAATAGAGATAATCACCTAGTTTTTGTATAGTGTAACAAATTCACAAAATTCTTTCAACTCCTCTGGTATGTACACTATAAGTGGAAAAGGAATGAATGTTTTCAAAACATCTCTATCAGTATTATTCTGCAACCTGTTGTCAAAACCATATTGTACACAATTGTGCAGAACATGTGCTGGAAACCCATATCTACCAATTTTGAATTTCTCCTCTTTTAAATGATTTGTATTTCTCCACAAGCACATAATTTAACACTGACTTGTTTTTCGGCATTTTGTATTGAAGTTCGTAACTTAATCTGATGCAAAAGACACACACTAACTCGAATAAACAGCACTGCCTTAACTTCAGCATCCAAGGCTAGCAGAAGCAACACCAACTAGCATGATGCGGAAGACAGAACATACTGATTGAATACGGGGGAGATAACTTGCTAATGGTGTCGCCAACGAAACAAAAGTAAACTTAACAAACCAAAGACAGAGTTTTTTTCTCAAACCTTTTACAGTTGCATTTATTTACGATTAATTATAGCGATGAATGGTTCCCTTCGTTCAAAACTCGCATATTTTTCTGCAGTCCAAAAAACAGGACTTTCGTAGATTTTTATTAAATCTGTTCGGACACATTTTTTGGCTCAAAAAGAGGAAATTTGGAAATTTATGGTAAGGTCTTATGGGACCAGACTGCGGAGGTCATCGGTCCCTAAGCCTACACACTACTTAATCTAACTTAAACTAACTTGCGCTATGGACAACACACACACCCATGCCCGAGGGAGGACTCGAACCTCCGGCGGTGGGAGCCGCACGGACCGTGACAAGGTACCTGAGGTCGCGCGGCTCAAAAACGGGACTTGTCCGGGAAAAAGAAGATGTATGGTAGGCCTAAACATTGTAGAATGTGACACCAGTATCAGCATCAAGAAGTGAAACACCAGAATGCCGTAAATGAAACGATCGTATGAAACTTTCTTCACGACAAGTGCCACTGTCCGTATCATTTACGACGTGTGCGTGCCTTATTATCCACGGCGACGGTTTTGTCGCTGGCTCATCGCACACGTCATCATGGTACTGCGATTTCCGTTCTGTTCACAGACGAAGGCGATGTCGTGAATCATCACAACACCCACCGGTGGGCTACGGAGAATCCCCATGGTGTGGTGATAGCGAACAACCACCACAGGTTCAGCTTCAGTGTGTGGTCGGGTACTATTGGCGACCGCCTCGCGGGGCCAGTCATCCTTCCGCAACACCTCATAGGCGAGGCATATCTGCACTTCCTGCGGTTGACCCTGCCAGTCCTGCTACAAGAGGTGCCTTTGGTGGTGCGAAGGGT
The DNA here is from genome assembly GCF_023898315.1 of Schistocerca nitens. Lineage (NCBI taxonomy): Eukaryota > Metazoa > Arthropoda > Insecta > Orthoptera > Acrididae > Schistocerca > Schistocerca nitens. The sequence goes on along the minus strand of NC_064620.1, from coordinate 365,596,084 downwards.
AATGTGACTACTACATGGTGGTGCTCCAGCTCACTTCCGCATTTCCGTACGGAGGCATTTCGACTTCATATACCCCAACCGATGGATCAGACGGTGTGGCCAAACTCCACGGCCCGCCCCGTCGCCGGATTTCTGCCTGTGGGGACACCTGAAAGAAGCTATGTACTCGGATCCTATCCTAGACGTGAGGACAGTGTAACAATTTAAACATGCTCCCTGCGACGCCTTTTGGTTGCAGGATGGCACGTTTGAAGTGGTGAGCTGGTCGCTGCTGCGTCGCGTTCACGCGTACTCAGAGGTGCGTGGGGCCACCTCGAACACCTTGTGTAACAGTGGTTTTATCATAGCTTCCCGAATAGTGCATTGTACTGTAAATGTAAGATGAATTAATAAATAATAAGCATATACCTTGTGCACTAAGAGCCAAAACATTATGAGCACCTACTTAATACGAGGGCCGTTCAGAAAGTAACCTCCGGTTGATTTAAAAAAATACACCAAGTTAAATAAAAATATTTTAATATATACATCTTACAACTACATCTTTGCACTATTTTTCTGCATAGTCTCCATAGCGATTGAGGCACTTATCGTATCTCTTCACAAGCTTTGAAATTCCTTCTGCATAAAAATCACCCGCTTGTGCCTGGAGCCAGCCTGTGACCGCATCTTTGAGCTCTTCGTCGTCATCAAACCGCTGTGACCCGAGCCATTTCTTCAAATGCATGAAGAGGTGATAATCACTTGGCGCCAGGTCTGGGCTGTAAGGTGGATGGTTGATAACGTCCCACTTGAAGGACTCAAGAAGGGCCGTTGTTCTGCGAGCAGAGTGAGGACGGGCGTTATCGTGCAAAAAAACGATACCGGAAGTCAGCATACCACGGCGTTTTTTTATTGTTTCACAGTACACGTCTTGATTAATGGTCGTACCATTTTCCATGAATTCAACCAACAACACCCCTTTGGCATCCCAAAACACCGTTGCCATCAGTTTTCTGGCAGAAAAATCTTGCGAGGCTTTTCTTGGTTTGGTAGGCGAATTTGAATGTGCCCACATCTTTGATTGTTCTTTTGTCTCAGGGTTCACGTACTTAATCCAGGTTTCGTCACCGGTCACGATTCTGTTTAACAATGGTTCTCCTTCGTCCTCATAACGTGACAGAAAGTCTAATGCAGAGGCCATTCTTTGAGTTTTGTGGTGGTCGGTAAGAATTTTGGGCACCCATCGTGCACAGAACTTACGGTAACCCAATCTTGCTGTCACTATCTCGTACAAGAGAGTCTTAGAAATCTGTGGAAAACCAGTAGACAACTCCGACATTGAGAAACGTCGATTTTCACGAACTTTTGCATCAACTGTCTGAACGAGTTCGTCAGTCACCAATGATGGTCTACCACTCCTCTCTTCATCATGAACGTTTTCTCGTCCACTTTTAAATAAACGTACCCATTCACGGACAACTCCTTCACTCATAACTCTTGGTCCGTACACGGCACAAAGCTCACGATGAATAGCTGCTGCAGAATATCCTTTGGCTGTAAAAAACCTTATGACAGCACGCACTTCACATTTGGCGGGGTTTTCTATTGCAGCACACATTTCAAACTGCCACAAAAACTAAACTAGCGCAGGTACGACGTTCACTCGACCACGGCTTGATGCCGACTGACCGGTTGAGTGCGTGAACGCACAGATGGCGTCGCTACTCCCCCCACAACCCGCACTGTGACCAATCGGAGGTTACTTTCTGAACCGCCCTCGTAGTTTATTTATCCGCCTTTGGAACGATTTGCATCACTGATTCTGCGTATCAGCGATCCGTCAGTTTACTGGCAGTTTTGTGAAGGTATGTGGTATTAGATGTCTACGCACAGGTCAAGTATTTCGTGCAAATAAAGGGCGTCTGATTTGCGTACGCGGTGATGGCACCCGATAGCTTGACAGATGGGTTCCATAGGATTTGCATCAGGTGAATTTGGTCACCAAGATATCAACGTGACTTCGGTATAATGGTCCTCAAACCACTGTAGCACGGTTCTGGCTCTGAGACGAGGACAATTTTACTAATGAAAGATGACATCGCCGTCGGGGGAGACATCTCAGGAAGGAATGCAGATGGTTCGCAGCTGTCACCGTGTCTTGGATTACTACCACAGGTCCCATTCAAGCGCAGGAGGATATCTCTCATAACATAATACTGCCTTAACCAGCCTGCGTCCGTGGCGCGCTGCACATTTCGAGCTATCATTCTCCTCAATGACGGCGTTTGTGGAGACGATCAGCGACCTAGCGTAGCAAAAATGTGATTCATCCGAAGAGCTGACACGTTTCCATGGATCGACAGTCGAATCCTGAAGGTCCCGTGCCCACTGCAATCGGAATTAACGATACCGTTGGGTCAACATGTGAACACGTAGGGGTGGTCCGCTGCGGAGCTCCATGTTCGACAATGTACGATGAACGGCGTGCTACGAAAACTTGAGCTTGCATCGGCATTGTACTTTTTCGGAAGAGATGCCACAGATTACCATCTGTCCTACTTTACAGAATTGACAAGCCTCCGAATACTACGTTCTGTGAAGAGTCGAGGACGTGAAATCATTTAGTGCCTAGTGGTAGTTTCACTGACCTTCTACCTCTTTCCGTAGATGCTCACGACAGTAGCACGTAAACATTCGACCAATTCCGCGATTTTCGAGATACTCGTTCACAGGCTCTGCGTAATAATAATCTTCCCTTTGTTAAAGTTGCTTATCTCAATTGATTTTCCAGGGCCCACAACGCCACCAGACGGATTCCAACGTCGCGGTGGGCAGTGGTCATGATGTTTTGGCTGGTAAGTGTATTTACGAACATACATCCATGCGACCTTTCTTGATCTTTATCTTCCCAGAAATGGTTTCCTACGATCTGTCCGCATTTACCAAAATCATACGAAATAAAATTATAAATAAAACTGGGTATTGTTGTGCAAAGAACACGTATAAAGTGTACTCTAGAATAAATCTCTCTCTCCCTTGCTGCCACCTCAAACAGTTAATCACCCGCGAATTTCCACCGAGAGCTCCTCCGCCACAGAGAAGTGTTGACTGTCACGTGGTTGCTGCTGCCGTCCTTATACAGGGTATTGGTTTTAACATGAGACAACTAAATACCTCGGAAACGACGCATCATACAATAAAGCTGTTCTGGGTGAAAAGTCAATATTAGTCAAGAGGACATCTATCTCTGCTACATAACCACCCCTCCTGCGTGGGCGGGGTAAACTTGCAGGTGGAGGAGGAGATTAGCATTTAACGTCCCGTCGACAACAAGGTCATTAGAGACGGAGCACAAGCTCGGATTTGGGAAGGATGGGGAAGGAAATCGGCCGTGCCCTTTCAAAGGAACCATCCCAGCATTTGCCTGAAACGATTTAGGGAAATCACCGGGGTCAACTTTATGCTTTCAGATGTGACTCCCCTCATTTTTATTGCATATTCAGATTCTGCGCCAAAAAATACGTACGGTTTACTCAAATCATTGTTTCCCATCCGTGCAGAAGACGCTGTAGTTGACTAATATCAAGTGTGCTTGTTTTTACGATTAACAACCAACGTATTTGATTCTACATACCCTTTACGTTGTAAATGTAAAGCTTTGTGTTCTAACGGTTATATTGATGTTCAAATGTTTGTACAGTACAAATAATATGGCAAGACATTGATATTTGTGGCAAATAAGCCAATTTTATGGTAATGTAGTTTTCTGTCTCCAGTGGGATTCGTTGTGGAGACTCCACAAACTATCGAATCGCTTGATTTCGGTGCCCCTCTCGAAGCCTGTCATCAGGGTTACTGATTCCGGTGTATGTTTCTATCTAGCCGCCGCCATACAAACCACAACCACTGTAACAACATAAAATATCAATGAAGTGATAGTGAGAGACGCACCTGCCTTGGAACTCATCGAAATCAAGCACCCCGTTGGTGACAGGCAAGGAGACTCACCGATACCAAGCATCCCGATGGCAACAAAAAAATGGCTCTGAGCACTATGGGACTCAACTGCTGAGGTTATTAGTCCCCTAGAACTTAGAACTAGTTAAACCTAACTAACCTAAGGACATCACAAACATCCATGCCCGAGGCAGGATTCGAACCTGCGACCGTAGCGGTCTTGCGGTTCCAGACTGCAGCGAGGGCAACAGAAAACTACCACATACACGTCGTTGTTCCTGGATCACGCTAAAAGTATTTTCTGATCAGACATTGAAACGGCTAACCATGTTGTGCTGAACAATCAAATCTGGAACACTCAAGTAAATTTCGAATACAAAGATTTACGTGGACGTCGAGAATGGAATGCAGAACCAAAATGCAAAAATAGCGCCATCTACCACGAATGGAACGCAATAGTTTCAGCAATCCGTACAAATTTTGTGGCGTATAATCCGAATATGCAATAAAAATAGGAAGTTCCCATTTGAAAATGCAAAGTTGACCACCATCCCCACGCAATAGGGCTGATTAGGACGCCAGTTGTCGCACAGGCAGATGTTCCCTTTGCTAATATTAACTTTTCACCTATGACATTTTTTTCGTTCGATGCGTCGTTTTCGAGATAATTAGTTGTCTCAAAATAAACACCCTACATAGTCGTGCTACTGCCTGTGACGTCAGTAGTGCCCAGTCCAGCGTTATATAAATGTTTTGGTTGCATTTTGCTGGAGGCTGAAAAATGAATCAACTTTGGGCCTGTTTAGGAGCCGGCTATGTTTCCTGTTGTCCGCCCCTCGTGGTCTCGCGGTGGCGTTCTTGCTTCCCGAGCGCGGGGTCCCGGGTTCGATTCCCGGCGGGGTCACGGATTTTTCCTGCCTCGAGATGACTGGGTGTTGTTGTGTCGTCTGCATCATCATCATTCATCCCCATTACGGTCGGAGGAAGGCAACGGCAAACCACCTCCATTAGGACCTTGCCTAGTAAGGCGGTGCGGGTCTCCCGCATGGGACTTCATTTCCATTTCATGTTTCCTGTTACTGAGCCACAGAGCGGGAAAACCGCACTTTTGTGCCGTCCTCGGAGGCCTTTATGACACTACCGCGTATTAATGATTACCAAATTTGGTCTCAACTTGCAGTAAAGGTTACCCTCTGGGAAGATTTTTAAAAGTTTCATTTGTGTTACCTAACAGACAGAGGGAATCGAACATGAAGTTCGTAATAGTAGCAGTTGGTGGACAACAGAAATTCTAAAATTTTCAAAGAAATTACAGTAGCAGAGTATCTGTAAATGAAACATAAAACGGCCGCCAGACTAATTAGGAATAATAATGTGGACACATTATTTTTAATGAACCTATTTTTACTCTTGCAAAAGGAACTTTCATAAATCCTTTCTTAAACACGTGCAATGAACACCTACCATAACCAGACGAACTACCCAGTGAATAGCAAATAGTTACAAACAGCATACATAAGCAATCATAAAAAAATTGGACTTTATCCCTGTTGACCATAATCTTCGCTTTTACAATTCACTACTTTAGCACAGGAATTATTCCCAAAGGCTTACACAACATTAAGTGGCATCTGATGAGAATTAAAGTTTGACTGACACACATATACATATCGCAAATGCAATAAGATAATACAGAACACATACCTTTTTTTTATATATTCTTTTAAATGATTACATCAGGTTTATTTAACTTAAAAACAACTATTTAGTTTGGTTTCTTCCTGATGTAAAAGAATGAAATGGAGGCCCACAAATCATCCCTTCTTTACATAAGCAAACTATATACACTTTTCAGAAATATTTTGCATTATGATAAAAACTGCATTACTGCCCCACTTCAGATCATTTGTCTTGCAAAGTTTTAACATTATTTGTACTGGCAAAATTCTCTACAACTTCAGAATGACTTCAAGTAAAAGTTCAACTTCAAATAGCATCAAAATCTAATGCTTTATGACACCACTTGTGAAGCAAGAGATTTTCACTGACAACTTTTATACTGCTGAACATTAAAACTCTGATATCTGTAAAATAGAAGAAAAATAAAACACATTGAAGATTTTCATAAATTCACCAGTAAGTGTCTCCCTTGATTTCAATGAAACCATTAATCTGACTATCTACATTTATACATTTTTGCATTGAGAAATTAGCCATAAGCAAATAACACAGATTATTGTCAGTTTTCACACACAGGATACTCGGTGTTTAATAATTTTGAGGAGAGGATCCTGTTAGATACCATGAAAGGAGTAAATCCATGGTTGGAGCACAAAGTTGAGCAAAATTTGAATTATTATTGCAAATTAAATCACACAAGCACTCTGGTTCATACTGTTATACAGTTCTAAGCTCTTGGATCTGGTGAAGTAGTGGCGCAATAGTAGGAGCGAGCACGTGGTGACTACCTAGTACCTCCTTTGGCAGTAATATGCTGTATTTAGTTCTTCTTGGTGGCGTGAATATCATTCTTAGAGCCATTTCCAATGTGAGAGCACCATTTCACAGTCACAATTACACCCGAGGCCATTCCATCTCAAATTAGATACTGGATGCCTCGCTCAGCACCTGCGCTGTTGGCTGGTCGACTGCTGGCCACTGACTGCCTTCTGTACTCTCTCGCTTCCCGCCCAGCCTGACCGCCACTTCCACCTTTTCTTTGGGCGCCAAACCACTTCCATAGCGGAGGGGAATCACTATGTCTTTTATATTATACAATACAAAATTCGCAAGTATGAACCAGTTTTTACATTGCAGTTTCTCATACGTAAACAACCATATTTAATAAAGTTTCATTATTTAAACATACAGTTATAATTACACAAAAGATATTTCGCTAACTCCATTTCCTTACAGTAATGCAAAGACATTAAGCAGTAAAGAGTAAACACTTTATACTTCACATAATAAATTGCACTGTATAAACTACTCACTATCTCTTATGGTGTTACACCTTCTACTTATGAGTCTTAGGTGAAATGGCTTGCAGAATTTATCGGCTGTTGCAACCGTTTTCTTGGAACACTTTTCGTAAGTAGCTTAGCTCTTTCGGCAAGTTTTCAGCGTCTGAAACGGCTTCGTCTCGATGCACCAAGGTCCTCAGAACAGAACATTTCTGTGCTGGATGGTGATAGCTGTCTGAGAAGCCCATTTGCTTTTCGGCGGACAAGGATATCGAGGAACGGAAAGGCAACATCCGTCTCTAACTCCATCTTGAAACTGATGTGATCATGGGTGTTATTGATGTGGCCAAAGATCTGTTTCAGATTTTCACGTCCAACATGTCAGGCAGCGAATGTGTCGTCGACGTAACGACAAATGCAACTGGGCTTTGCAGCAACCGTGGCCAAGGCGATGTCATCAAAGTATTCCACATTAACAGGTTACATGACCTAAGTTGGTCAGTATACAACGCCATGAAACAATTTTTTTTTGGGGGGGGGGGGTAACAAACGGGTACGTAAGGTGTGTGTGTACACTTAATCCACCCAGGCACACAGGGCTCAAGGTGTTTCCAAGGCTTCTGTGCCTGGACTGCGTTGCTGGCGGAATATTCAACTATTTCTACCTCTCCTGTCTTCTTGATTTTCTCTGCGTAAGTCAGTCACCATTGTTAATTTAGTGCCTTTTCTATTTCTCATCTGGTGTAATTTTAAAAGTTTTCATAAAAATCTGCGAAGAAAATAAGAGCTTTGAGACATATCTGTAAAATGTATGACCTATTCTACAGTCTCTAGGTAACTGATCAAACAATTTTATCGGAATAACTAAATAATTTACATAATAAATGGCAAATAAAGTTGCAAAGAAACCGTCTACAAGATGTAAAAGAAAGATAGAATCTGAAATGTTGAAATATGAGAATCAGATCAGTTAGTGCAACGAACTAAACTCTTACCAAATTTCAGTTTTCTGCCCACCTTCTCCTCCATCTGTATGTTATTGTGATATTCAGTCGAAAGAATGGTTCGATGCAGCTCTCCCACGGCTATTTTGTGGAAGACAAATGTTGATGGTGTTGAGACAGCAACCAGCCACAAATTTATTTTCAGTTCCTTTATTCAAAAGGCACCGTTACCGGTTTCGAATGATTATGATTGATCTTCAGACATTTTCAAGCTTTCATTACAACATGTGGTGCGTTTTTTTTACAGAATAACTATCGTGAAATGCCGGTTTGGAGTGATTGTTTTCATAGATTTCGTCCAACAAAAAAATGTTCAAATGTGTGTGAAATCTTATGGGACTTAACTGCTAAGGTCGTCAGTCCCTAAGCTTACACACTACTTAAGCTAACTTATCCTAAGGCTTAAGGACGAACACACACACCCATGCCCGAGGGAGGACTCGAACCTCCGCCGAGACAAGCCGCACAGTCCATAACTGCAGCGCCTTAGACCTCTCGGCTAATCCCACGCGGCTTTCGTCCGACAGATGTGAATACATTCCCACTGCATTCTTATCTTCGGACACGTAAATTTTTCTCACTGAATACTTTAGATTTGTCACAGAATTGATTTCTAAGATGCACCACATGCTTTGATACATACAAAGTCTCCTATGTTTGGCAGCACTTTGTACACTACTGGCCATTAAAATTGCTACACCAATAGAAAATGCAGATGATAAACGGGTATTCATTGGACAAATATATTATACTAGAACTGACATGTGATTATATTTTCACGCAATTTGGGTGCATAGATCCTGAGAAATCAGTACCCAGAACAACCACCCCTGGCCATAATAACGGCCTTGATACGCCTACGCATTGAGTCAAACAGAGCTTGGATGGCGTGTACAGGTACAGCTGCCCATGCAGCTTCAACACGATACCACAGTTCATCAAGAGTAGTGACTGGCTTATTGTGACGAGCCAGTTGCTCGGCCACCATTGACCAGACGTTTTCAGTTGGTGAGAGATCTGGAGAATGTGCTGGCCAGGACAGCAGTCGAACATTTTTTGTATCCAGAAAGGCCCGTACAGGAACTGCAACATGCGGTCGTGCATTATCCTGCTGAAATGTATGGTTTCGCAGGGATCGAATGAAGAGTAGAGCGACGGGTCGTAACACATCTGAAATGTAACGTCCACTGTTCAAAGTGCCGTCAATGCGAACAAGAGATGACCGAGACGTATAACCCCTGGCGTCCCATACCATCACGCCGGGTGATACGCCAGTATGGCGATGACGAATACACGCTTCCAATGTGCGTTCACCGCGATGTCGCCAAATACGGATGCGACCATCATGATGCTGTAAACAGAACCTGGATTCATCCGAAAAAATGACGTTTTGCCATTTTTGCACCCAGGTTCGTCGTTGAGTACACCATCGCACGCGCTCCTGTCTGTGATGCAGCGTCAAGGGTAACCGCAGCCATGGTCTCCGAGCTGATAGTCCATGCTGCTGCAAACGTCCTCGAACTGTTCGTGCAGATGGTTGTTGTCTTGCAAACGTCCCCATCTGTTGACTCAGGGATCGAGACGTGGCTGCACGATCCGTTACAGCCATGCGGATAAGATGCCTGTCATCTCGACTGCTAGTGATACGAAGCCGTTGGGATCCAGTACGGCGTTCTGTATTACCCTCCTGAACCCACCGATTCCATATTCTGCTAACAGTCATTGGATCTCGACCAACGCGAGCAGCAATGTAGCGATACGATAAACCGCAATCGCAATAGGCTACAATCCGACCTTTATCAAAGTCGGAAACGTGGTGGTACGCATTTCTCCTCCTTACACGAGGCATCACAAGAACGTTTCACCAGGCAACGCCGATCAACTGCTGTTTGTGTCTGAGAAATCGGTTGGAAACTTTCCTCATGTCAGCACGTTGTAGGTGTCGCCACCGGCGCCAGCCTTGTGTAAATTCTCTGAGAAGCTAATCATTTGCATATCGCAGCATCGTCTTCCTGTCGGTTAAATTTCGCGCCTGTAGCACGTCATCTTCGTGGTGTAGCAATTTTAATGGACAGTAGTGTATGAATCAAAACACATGGTGCATGTTAGAAATCTATTCTGCGACAAATCGAAAGTATTCAGTGGCATAAATTTACGTGTGTAATGATAAGAATACAGAGGGAATGTATTCACATCTGTTGGACGAAGACTATGAAAACAAACACTCCAAACCGACATTTCACGACAATTAATCTGTAAAAAAAAACGCACCGCGTGTTGTAATGAAAGCAAGAAAACCGTCTGAAGATTAATCGTAGTGATTCGAAACCGATAACGGTACCTTTTGAATAAAGGAACTGAAAATAAATTTGTGGCTGGTTCTGTCTCAACACCATCAACATTTGTATTCAAATAACAGCCACGGTCTCCAATCATGTCATCATATGACAAAATTGCATCAGTTTTGTGGAAGCTTTTGATATCTGCACAATTGCTGCATCCTATCTCAATCTGATCCTTCTTACTATATTCAGCAATGGCCAACTCTACAATTTTTACCCTCCCTTCTTTACCTGTTCACCTTTTCCTTCCACTGCAAAACTGACTATGCCTTGAAGCCTCAGGATATGTCCTACCTACGTATCCCAGTTATAAACCTGTTATAAATGTCTTTTCTTCTCATTTCATTTCTTTTAGAAATAATATCAAATAAAACAGGAGGCGGAATTTTTTTTTTTTTTTTTTTTTTTTTTTTCCAGAAGAGATACAGGAACAGCAGAATGTGTCGCTCAGGAGACAGCAGTGACTTCGAATGAGGAGTAGTCATTGGATGTCACTTGAGTAACAAATCTAGCATGGACATTTAAACCCTTCTAAAGCTACACAAGTAGACTTTTGGTGATGTGGCTGTGAAGTGGAAACGCGAAGGAACAACAGCAGTTAAACAAAGACCAGACATACCAAATGTACTGACGGTCAGGGATGGACAAGCGTTGCGGAGGGTTGGTGCAAAAAATCGCCATAAAATCATCGAAAGAAATCAGTTGTGAGTTCAGAAGTCTTACCAGTAGTCCAGTTGGCACACTAACTGCAAGTTGGGAGTTAAAAAGAATGGGGGGGGACAATGACCGAGCAGCTCCTTATGAGCCACATATTCAATAGTCATCAGCGACGTTTGAAGTAAAGAGTGGGGCCAATGGACAGTGGATGACTGGAAACGAGTGATTCGTAGTGATGAATCATAGTACATTATGTGGCATTCCGATGGAAGGGTTTTGATTGGGCGAATGCCTGGGAAACGTTGCCCACCATGTGTGGTGGCAACAACAGGGCACGGAGATGGTGGTGTACAGTATGGGAGTATGTTCCGTTGGTGTGGTCCCCATATTGGGCTGAAGGAAACACTAGATGAGGAAGGATAAGGACAAATTTTACAGCATTGTTTATTGCGTACAGTAGAAGAACAATTCGAAGACAATGTTGTATCAGCATGATGATGCATTCTGTCATTAAGCAGCGTCTGTGAGGCGATGGTTTCTGCACAGTAACATTTCTGGAATGGACGGGCCTGTCCAGAGTCTTGACCTGAACGCAACGGAATACATTTTGGATGACTACAAGTCCACGCTCCAACATCCAACTCCATTACCTTCTCTGGTTTCGGCTGCTTTATCTCCACTGGCATTCAGGCACCCTACTGAAAGCGTCCCCAATCCGTCATAAAGGCAAAGCATGGATATGTCCCATATTATTGTCCACTAATAGGTGTCCGGATGTTTTTGAACAGATAAAGTATTATTTGAAGAGCATGTGGGATAGACTAGAGCCCTAGCTCGCTTCCTGTAAACAGAAAATCGGAGTGTTGCTTTGGTAGGTCCGAAACGAACCGGAAACCAGTTCCAGGAATGCATTCCAGCTTCCGCACGGCTGCTCATGGCAACGACCTCGTGGCTCCGATTCTGCTTTCTCCGCTCGTCTGCAGATGACCTGTCTGACCCTCGCGTCCTGATAACAGGTGCCTGAGGGAAAATTCTCTCTCTCATTTCGTTTGCTGCGACTTTCCAGGCCACTTTATACTGTTTTGGGCTTAATGACACGTCAATAAAGAGGACCAGAAGAAGCATGATGGTGGGTAAGGAAGGAAGAAGTCAGCCAGACATTCGCTTGAAGCATTAGAGTGGAAGGCTGGGTGGTGATCTTTGATTCCTGACGAACTGCAGCGAGGTACTTTACCACTGCAGTACCTTTATGAGGACATGCCAAGGTAATGTGATCTATATGATCCACGTATCGATAATTGCCTTAGGATCCTTCAGAACATTCCGAAGCTTTTGTGAATCAGCAGTCCGCATTCTGATTGTCGTATTAGAAATTTTTTGGATGGGTAGACTGATGGATTAGCAAGTCAGCAGATCAAAACTTCATAGTGCGTCAACATGTTGTGTTGCTTTTCTAGAATTTTCCACTTTAGTTTCGCAATTAGCTTCAATTCCCAAGGGCTCCGGTTTTATATGCATGATCATTCACAAAGAAAGAACAGGTCTAGATTGTTTGTTACAGACAAATTACGAAAGATAGAAACACATTGCTCACCTCACTGGACAGAAGGAGGCTCATAGTTTTATGTTCGCACAGACACTATCTCATACACTCAACATAAGCGCCAAGGTGAACATGGGCCGCCGCATGAAGCCAAGGTGGCTCTGAGCACTATGGAACCTAACATCTGAGGTCATTAGTCCCCTAGAACTTAGAACTACTTAAACCTAACCAACCTAAGGACATCACGCACATCCATGCCCGAGGCAGGATTCGAACCTGCGACCGTAGCGACTGTAGCGCCCAGAACCGCTCGGCCACTCCGGCCGGCACGACAGCTGTAGCTACTCGATTTCTCACCTCTTAAAGAGTAGCTGCCATAGATGGAACAAACGCTCTGTCTTTCATGAACCCCCCCAGAAAAAGCTAGATGTGAAGTTTGGTGACCTGAGTGGCCAAAAACAACGAACAGATCTTGTTGTCCACCTCTTCCAGTCCAACGTCTTGGGACAGCGTTATTAAGATAACGCCGGACCGCAAGATGAAAGTGAGACAGGACGAAAGAAATGGCTCTGAGCACTATGGGACTTAACATCTGAGGCCATCAGTCCCTCAGAACTTAGAACTACTTAAGCCTAACCAACCTAAGGACATCACACACATCCATACCCGAGGCAGGATTCGAACCTGCGACCGTTGCGAACGTGCGGTTCCAGACTGAAGCGCCTAGAACCGCTCGGCCACACAGGCCGGCGAGACAGGATGCCGTCACGCATAAAAATGAAGTCATTGGAATCTTCGTGAAGTTGAACAAACAACCAGTTTTTCTGCGTGTCCAGGTATGAGATTCCTGTCACAGTTTCCTCCACAAAAGGAAAGATTCCTAAACTTTCTGAATAGAAAAGGCACAAAACACATTCGAGTTTCGGCGATTCTCTTTCATTTTCGACGACGACGCCAGGATTAGTGACCCCAAGTTATTACATAGTGGGGGATTGCTTTACCTGATAGGTGAAACTTCGATTCCTTCGAGAAGATGAATCTTTCGTAAAATGCGTCCTCTGTCATATCTTGGAAAAATGAAATACAAAATTCGTACCTTCTCGTATTGTCGCCGCGACGCAGTTGCTTCAGTAACTGCAACTTGTAAGGTTTCATATGCAAGCTTTGTTTCAGGCCACGCCACACTGTTGTATGAGGAAGTTGCCCGTCTTTGGGACTTTCGAGGGCTACATCTCAGATGCGCTCAACACTTTCATCGGAGGCGTGTGGCCTACACTATTCTTCCCTTTGCAAATGCAATCAACTTTCAATAAATTTGTATACCATTCATAAATCTGCTGTGCAGAGGTGGCATCTTGTTGAACCGACGACGGAATGAGCATTGAACTTCAACAATGGATTTATTTTTCGCAAATTCCAACACACAGAATGATTTCTCTTGTAGTGTTGTCGCCATTTTGCAAGAAACAAACAGCGCTGCTGTGTCAAAACTCTGAACCTTCCTCTATTCAGAATCATGCGCAACGTGCTTCTGTCTTCTACAATTTGTCTATATTAAACAACGGAAATCTGTTCTTTCCTCTTGAATCATCCGACATTCACTGACATGCAGAGATACGAGGCGTGTTTTTTTAAGTAAGTACCGTTTTGCAATCAAAAAAAGATGTGCTAAGATATCTCAATAATTTTATTTTTACATGAAAGCCTGTACCTTAATCTATATTTCTACATAGTTTCCGTCAAAATTGAGGCACTTGTCATAACGCTGTACTAGTTTTTGAATACCTTCCTCATAGAAGTCTGCCACCTGACGTGTTAACCACTGCATCACCACTGTTTTGACTTCATCATCGTCTTCAAGACGCTGACCGCCCAGGTGTTTCTTCAAGTGCAGGAACAGATGGTAGTCACTGGGCGCAAGACCGGGGATGTACGGAGGATGATCTAGAGGTTCCCACCGAAAAGATGTGATGATATTTTTGCTTCGATTCGCCACATGCGGACGGGCATTGTCTTGCAGCAGAACGATGCCCTTGCTCAACTTCCATGGACTGTTGCTTTGATTCTGGTGTGACGTAGGCCACCCTTGTTTCATCGCCCGTAACAATTTGGCTTAAGAAATCATCACCGTTGTTGTGGTACCGCTCAAGGAAAGTTAATGCACTGACTAAACGTTTGGTTTTGTGCACATCCGTCAACATTTTCGGTACCCAACGTGCGCACAATTTTCGGTAATTCGTGTGCTCGGTCACAATTCCACACAAAACACTACGAGAAACATTGGGAAAGTCATCCCGCAAGGAGTAAATCGTAAAGCGTCTTTTTCTCTCACCTTATTGTCCACTTCCTGCATCAAACTTTCATTAACGACCGAAGGACGCCCACTCCGTTTTTCGTCATGCACATTTGTGCGGCCATCTTTAAATGCTCTCATCCACTTTCTTACCATTCCATCACTCATAATGTTTTCTCCGTAAACTGCATAGATCTCACAATGAATATCGATCGCTTTTAGGCCTTTAGAACTAAGAAATCTTATAACAGCCTGTACTTCACTGTCGGCGGGACTCACGATTATCGCAGGCATCTTAAACACTCATTACACAACGTAAACAAATAAGAATCAGACTGTAGTGGCGTCAGTGCGTAGATTAAGGTACAGGTTTTCATGTAAAAATAAAATTATTGAACTATCTCAGCACATCTTTTTTAAATTTCAAAATGGTACTTACTTAAAAAACACGCCTCGTAAAATGTAAATAGTTCTGCACAAGGGGTTGCGTGGTCGCTATGGCAAAGAGGCCGCAGAAAAGCGGTGGCAAACCACCTCTATTAAAGTTCTGTTCACGAAAACGCTGAATATTTATGCACGGTCTCATGACAGATACAGCCCGGTGAAACGTCACCGGAGGAGAGTGAAACGTGGAGACTTCCAGGGCAAATTACACAGAACAACACTGAATATTTACTCGTACACTAACACCTACAGACAGCTGTCCCAGCAGGTACAAATTACACGATGATTTCCGCTAGATACTACCGAACAGCTCAACAAAGGAACACATTTACGCTTCGAAATTAGACTAGTGACAAATGCACTTTAAAGACGTGTAAATGACAGGAAAAGAACTTGGTTGGAAAAATCTGATACCTAGTCAATGTGGCAGTGGAGATTCTTTTGACACAAGTCGTAAATCGAAGTTCGTCTGCAAAGATGAAGCCATAATGTAAATTATTCATGATGTTTTGTTGAACGAGGCGTAAGGTGTTACGAAAGTGACTATCTAGCGAGAAAGTTACAATGCAATAGTGTGAAAGTGTGTGAGAAAGAATAAAGCGAAGAATTCCAAGCCCTAAATACCTATGGCACTAAAACCAATCATGTCTGCAGACGGCATGACATTAATAAAAGAAAATCAGAAAGGCTTGAGACCTTCACAAAAGAAAATGAATGACTTACTAAACTAACAAATGTTGCATGAAAACAAGAAAAAAGCCGCAGCGATGAAATTCATACGCAAAATCGGAGCAGAATGCTAGCATCGGATGTGAAGAGAAAACACGAGCAAGTTAGTGAGCACAGTTAATTAGGAAGCCTTACTTCTACTGATAGAAAAAGCATGAGAGACGGCCACGTTAAAATTTTCAATGTTGAATTAGTATTCAATAAAAAAGTGCAAGCTGCTGACATATTGGAATATCCCATTAAAAGTGAAAACATATTTCGTAAGTGGTTTTATTTGGAATGCGTCGACATGTGGATAGCAAACATTACTTACTGAAGGAAGATAATAAGTGAGTGACAAGAGGAATCTGAGGTGTAGTGATGACGCCAGATACTGCGCATATCCTGGACAAATAGGAAAACGGGTGAAGAGATACTGAGAAATGTAACAGTAGACAGTAATGACATTAACGGAAAAGGGACGTTATAGTTGGAGCAGATATTGACATCGTTACTCATCTTAGCGCTTTGATACAACAGAAGTGAAACTTCTTAGAAAACCAAACGAGGAAGGACAGGAGCTGAATTATAAGATGAAATCACAAGATGTCGCCTGTACTGGAAAATAAAACGACTAGCTCAGGGAAGGTTCGCATTACAGCACGACGCTGACCACCATTCGTAAAGTCGAGAAGAAGAAAATAAGGTGTGAATACAACACGTGCTTGTGGTTAGCATGACGTCGCATTCCGTGCATTCCCCTTTCAGCGAAGTAATGAACATCTTCGTTATCATAAGGGAAACAGCCTTCATACTGAGTAAATTTCGGAGGAAATCTCTCGCCATAAGAACAAAAAGCCAGTAGCTTACGCAATTATTGTACACTACAAAGCCGTACTCACATTCATAGACATATTCTGAGGAGCAGGAATAGCTCTTGATGTTTTCTTACTCTCGAATTAGACGTCACCTTGGATGACATTAAGAAATCCACGGAAGATCGTGGACTCTGAGTACTAGCTAAACAAAGCTAGAAAGAGAAACTGCGTGTATACCAGTTCAGTATACAAGCCTAGAGTACACAAGAAGACAATGAACGGAAAGCGTTATGCCAGTGTAGTATGAAAACATTGTTTTCATTTCAATTTTTTAAGGTACACGTCATCTTCTTCCATAGCGGTTTTTCGCGCAATGTCCCTTCAGCTCTCTGTCTCCACTTTGCGAGATCTTGTGCTTGGTGGAGTGAGGTCTGATTTCTTGAGGCTTGTATAATCTAGCCATATTTTCCTCGGTCTCCCAGTAGACCATTTACCGTCAACTTTCAACGAAAACCCGCATTTCGCTATTCTTTTTTGATCTGTTTGAAGTGCGTATCCGTACCACCATACACATCTTTCGCTCATCTTCTCAGTCACAGGTGCCACTCCACACCTCCTGCGAATTTCACTTTATTGTTAAGTATCGGGCCAGATGTCTACCGAAGTATTTCGACTTCTTTCACAGCAAGTCGATGCACCGCTTCTATTGATGCGTGCCAACATTCTGCGCCCTACAAGGCAATTAGGCGACAGAGCGGTATATTTTCGATTCTAGTTGCTCCGGGATCTTCTTATGACAAAGCACATCAGACACTGTCCGCCATTTAAGCCACGCATTGCTAACACAGTTTGTGATTTCGGGAACGAGTGAGCCACTGGCAGCGAATTGTGAGCCGAGGTACTTGAAGCATATTTGTCTTTTGCAGGTCTGTACCGTCGATCTTGATGGTGTCCTTACTATTCGCATCTTATGACGGATATTCAGTCTCCTTACTATCGAGTCGAAATCAGGACTTTTCAAGACGGTCATTCCAAACTAGTAGGAGAAGCTTGTTTTTGTCTTCAGCAGCCAACAGAACCTCATCAGTATACAGCAGTGTGCAAGTTGCAAAGTTTCTGTAGCTCTCTGGTGACCGTGTTCACTACTACGATGATGAGAAGGGGGCAGAAGAACAGATCCCTGATGACACCCACATAAACAGGGAAGTCTCTTGATGGCCCACCAGGAGATAATCTTCCAGGATTGTGATAGAAAAGTCGGACCCGTTCTATTTATTCGTCAGGAACTTCAAGCATTCGGAGGGCGAACTGTATGAGATTACATGATACTTGGTCAAGAGCCTTTTCTAGGTTCAAGAAAGAGAAGCGAAGATGCTTAGACTTCTCACAGTGTTTCTTAATAAACACGCAAGTGGCATAGAAAGTATCGGAGAACCCCAACAAATCACAAAATCACACCAATCAGTGGTAATACTGACATCCTTACGTATTTTTCTGTCTATGATGGGCTGTAAGATTTTAATTTTATGTGACAGCCGTGTACCGCAAGTCTCTAGAGGAATGGAAGGATCTAAATGATTGGAAAAGAGCACAGGTAGTTCCAGTTTTCAAGAAGGGTCGTCGAGCAGATTCGCAAAGCTATAGGCCTATATCTCTGACATCGATCTGTTGTAGAATTTTAGAACATGTTTTTTGCTCGCGTATCATGCCATTTCTGGAAACCCAGAATCTACTGTGTAGGAATCAACATGGATTCCGGAAACAGCGATCGTGTGAGACCCAACTCGCTTTATTTGTTCATGAGACCCAGAAAATATTAGATACAGGCTCGCAGATGGATGCCATTTTCCTTGACTTCCGGAAGGCGTTCTATACAGTTTCGCACTGTCGCCTGATGAAGTAAGAGCCTACGGAATATCAGACCAGCTGTGTGGCTGGATTGAAGAGTTTTTAGCAAACAGGACACAGCATGTTGTTCTCAATGGAGAGACGTCTAGAGACGTTAAAGTATCTTCTGGCATACCACAGGGGAGTGTTATGGGACCATTGCTTTTCACAATATATATAAATGACCTAGTAGATAGTGTCGGAAGTTCCATGCGGCTTTTCGCGGATGATGCTGTAGTATACAGAGAAGTTGCAGCATTAGAAAATTACAGCGAACTGCAGGAAGATCTGCAGCGGATAGGCACTTGGTGCAGGGAGTGGCAACTGTCCCTTAACATAGACAAATGTAATGTATTGCGAATACATAGAGAGAAGGATCCTTTATTGTATGATTATATGATAGCGGAACAAACACTGGTAGCGGTTACTTCTGTGAAACATCTGGGAGTATGCGAACAATTTGAAGTGAAATGCTCATATAAAATTAATTGTTGGTAAGGCGGGTGTTATTAATACCAGGAAGGACAGCAAATAACTAAGTTTTATTTATTGTGAGTATACTGTATTGCAGGAAGAACACATGATTGCAGGAGACTTGGGGGTGCACGGTGCGTGATATTTAGCACACAGAGCTAACACCCATGGTAGCAACAACGGCACAAATCGGGCTGGGCATCGAGTCTAACTGATTTTGTGTGGCAGGTATCCGCACGTCAATCCGTGCTGCTTCAGTTTTATGGCAGAGTTTATCAGATGTAATGTTGGGCAAGTTGTGCTGTGCCGCTGTCTCGGCAAACCACGACCGGATAATGAAAGTGACAGAGAGGTGTGATGGCCCACGGTATCGAGATAGGTCAGGAAAGCTTGGTCAACATGCGGCCTTGCGTTATCTGGCTGAAAGATTATGTCAAGGACGCCACGAAGATAAGACACAGCCAACGGCCTTAACACAGCTGCGGCTGGTGTTCAAATTATCGGCTACGAGAACCAAACGTGAACTTGTTGTTTACCCAGCGGTATTCTACACCATCTCGAAGGAGTTGGACCAGTATAATGATGAATGCAGTATAGAAAAGTTCTCCACGGAGCCTCCATACACTGGTAAGTACATCGTGATTTGGACTGTTGATATTTTTAAAAATGTCGGAAATCTGATACATCGATATTTAAAATATATCATTTTCGGCTGCCGATATATCGAAGAACGTACCGATATATCACTGGAATAAATATCGACGTACCGGCTTATAAAAAATATCGGCTGCGCGCGGTAAATATACTGCCGGTTTTCGAGCTGTATATTTAAGTATTCAAATGGTTCAAATGGCTCTGAGCACTATGGAACTTAACTTCCGAGGTCATCAGTCCCCTAGAACTTAGAACTACTTAAACCTAACTAACCTAAGGACATCACACACATTCATGCCCGAGGCAGGATTCGAACCTGCGTCGCAGCGGTCGGGCGGTTCCAGACTGTAGCGCCTAGAACCGCTCTGCCACCTCGGCCGGTCATTTAAGTATTGATTTATTATTAAATACTCTGTACATCGGCAAGCTAGCAGCCTGCCTATGCCCCCCTCACAACAAGAACTGAAAGGAAAACGCTTGGCGATAACCACTTTGCTGACAATGGTAACTGCATGTGAAAGGCACAATAAAACGTGTCTAATGGGTCCGTCGTTCGGTTTCGTTACGTATCGGATTTGTCCGGAAAACTTCAGGGCGACTTCCCTGTTTTTTTTTTTTAATTTATGCCGATGCCACCGACCTAGGAGTTGCAGTGTCATAATTGAGTGGTGAAGCTAAAAGTTGCAGTATCTGTTGGTAGCGACCAGCGCCGATTACGTTAGCATTTCCCCTCAGACGTCTTCGCCCACCGCAAAGACCAATCATGTCATTTAGATTTGTGTTCATCATTTTCAGCAACTTTTTCTTGAAGAATGCCGATGTGAAGAAATAGCGCACTAGTTGCGTTCAAAATTGTTTTTAACGCAACTTGTATGCTATTTAATCACATAGAAAATCTTGTTATTGCATTCACACGCCCCCCCCCCCCCCAAGTTCAATCGGACTTCTTCTTTTGTGCCATATATACTTGCTTCACACAGTCCAAAAAGAGATATTGCACGTGACGAAAGTTTATAAAGTAGTAAGACTCCTTCACACAGTGAAAGTAAAATTATCTTCTACTGCAATTTCAAAAGAACAAGATCAAGTATTTACCGAAAATTGTGAACAAAAATATAAAATAAAAATATCGGCACACGGTATTGTCGTTTTGATATCGATATAGTCGGGGACAAAATATCGCCCGTGTATATACACTACTGGCCATTAAAATTGCTACACCACGAAGATAACGTGCTACTGACGCCAAATTTAACCGACAGAAAGAAGATGCTGTGATATGCAAATGATAGCTTTTCAGAGCATTCACACAAGGTTGGCGCCGGTGGCGACATCTACAACGTGCTGACATGAGGAAGTTTCCAACCGATTTCTCTTACACAAACAGCAGTTGACCTGCCTTGCCTGGTGAAACGTTGTTGTGATGCCTCGTGTAAGGAGGAGAAATGCGTACCATCACGTTTCCGACTTCGATAAAGGTCGGATTACAGCCTATCGCGATTGCAGTTTATCGTATTGCGACATTGCTGCTCGCGTTCAGAATATGGAATCGTTGGGCTTGCGAGGGTAATACGGAACGCCGTGCTGGATCCAAACGGCCTCGTATTACTAGCAATCGAGATGACAGGCATCTTATCCGCATGGCTGTAGCGGATCGTGCAGCCACGTCTCGATCCCTGAGTCAACAGATGGGGACGTGTGCAAGACAACAACCGTCTGCACGAACTGTTCGACGAGGTTTGCAGCAGCATGGACTATCAGCTCGGAGACCATGGCTGCTACCCTTGACGCTGCATCACAGGCAGGAGCGCCTGCGATAGAGTACTCAACGACGAACCTGGGTGCACGAATGGCAAAACGTCATTTTTTCGGATGAATCCAGGTTCTGTTTACAGCATGATGATGGTCGCATCCGTGATTGGCGACATCGCGGTGAACGCAGATTGGAAGCGTGTATTCGTTATCGCCATACTGGCGTATCACCCTGCCTGATGGTATGGGGTGCCATTGGTTACACGTCTCGGTCACCTCTTGTTCGCATTGACGGCACTTTGAACAGTGTACGTTACATTTCAGATGTGTTACGATCGTGTCTCTACCCTTCATTCGATCCCTGCGAAACCCTACATTTCAGCAGGATAATGCACGACCTCATGTTGCAGGTACTGTACTGGCCTTTCTGGATACAGAAAATGTTCGACTGATGCCCTGGCCAGCACATTCTCCAGATCTCTCACCAATTGAAAACGTCTGGTCAATGGTGACCGAGCAACTGGCTCGTCACAATACGCCAGTCACTACTCTTGATGAACTGTGGTATTGTGTTGAAGCTGCATGGGCAGCTGTACCTGTACACGCCATCCAAGCTCTGTTTGACTCAATGCCCAGGCGTACCAAGGCCATTATTACGGCCAGAGGTGGTTGTTCCGGGTACTGATTTCTCAGGATCTGTGCACCCAAACTGCGTGAAAATGTAATCAAGTGGTTCAAATGGCTCTGAGCACTATGGGACTCAACATCTTAGGTCATAAGTCCCCTAGAACTTAGAACTACTTAAACCTAACTAACCTAAGGACACCACACACACCCATGCCCGAGGCAGGATTCGAACCTGCGACCGTAGCAGTCCCGCGGTTCCGGATTGCAGCGCCAGAACCGCTAGACCACCGCGGCCGGCTAAAATGTAATCACATGGCAGTTCTAGTATAATATCTTGTCAACAGCCCTAATCGTGATGCTTTGCAGAGAACTAGGGCTCTTCTAAAAAGACGACGTGCTGCCATTCTTGTGTCCAGTGTTGTTGTTAGGTACCTCTGGCCTGCTGCCTCGTCTATGACAGCGGCAACAAGGTTCGCCATGCTGACTCTCTATGGTTCTCCAGATGTCGCCATACTGTCCATTTGGATACTTGAGTTGCTGCAAAGAAGCTCATCACTTCATGATTCAAACTACGTGACGTGGCTGTACGATCCTGCGCAGATGACCGAATAACATATCTGTCCTCTCGGGCTCATGGGGCCGCTGAGACTTTACAAGGCGTTGGGTAAGGCATTCTTGAAACGTCAGATTACAAATTCGCTTGACAGTCGTATGGTAGTGACCAACGCGAGCAGCAGTGCTTTGGAACGATGAACAGCAGTCTTCATAGGCCAAAAACCAGCCGTTGTCGAATACCGCCACGTGCTGGTGGACGTTTCTCCTTCTTACAAGAGGCATAACACTATCTTCGTACAAGCACTAAGTGGAACTTATTTCCATACGAGACTCGCCAGAGGACACTTCAGCCGAAAGAGCGACTTCGATTCCAGGTCCTGAAGGAGAGTATCCTTTGGTGCAGGCCAGATGACAGAATTTTCAACCACTGCAGCCGCCACCACAGGGACCGGTAATGGGAAAATGTGGTGAGCAACTGCAGCATTCGCAAACCAAAGGCTAGGATGTACGTGATGTTTTCAGACTGACATTAAAGTTTTTACGTTTCTAATTCATCCACGTTTATTAGCAATCTCGAACTCCCTCAACCAAGATAGTGAGTACATGCGTGATTCTTTCTGCAGTTCATTCTTTCTTCTCTCTCTGATTAACTAGTCACTGTGAGTCTTCCACGGGTTATTCCCTGAAGTGTTGTACTGACTTTAAAGTATTCACCATGACGTCATTGACCGTAACTCGTGGTCTACGGGCTATCGTCGCTGCCTCTGGATCACGGGGTCCCGGGTTCGATTCCCGGCTGGGTTGGGGATTTTCTCTGCCTGGGGATTTCATCATCATCATTCGTCATAATGGCTAGTTTGAATTGTGTAAAAATTGGGACTTTGCACGGGCGCTGATGACCGCGCAGTTGAGCGCTCCACAACCAGACATCATCATCATCACGTTAACGTCATTATCCGATCTTTGCCAAGGTGATGATATTTTAATTCTGTTGTAAACTTAGATGGACGTAAGGATTGCATGTCCTTGTGTTTAATTTGAGGTCCACAGGAAATTGTAATAAATACGGTCTTATAGTGTTCATTGTTTCATTCAGTAGTTTGATGAAACTCTTCAGTTTTTCATATTGTGAGCAACAGCACTGATGGTCACGCATGCTAAGGCCACACCTGTTCAATGAATTAAATTCATTAATTATCCATTTCGCGACACCTGTAATTAGATCCATGTGATCCTATGTGGAGCAAGCTGACTATTGCTTAAGAGCACCCGGTAGAGCTATTCTGACATCCACAGGCTATGAGCATTTCGCACCCGTAACCTCGTAATGTGCTTAATTAAGATCCATATTAATGTCATTGTTCGAATTGTGCACGCTGATAATGCTTATAATAAACGTAGATTCTGAGAGGATACGACCGCTTTGGCTGTAGGCTCGTTATTTATAGGCACGGTTTCACTACAGTTTAGCTACATCATCAGGTGCAATAAAATCAAATGAAGATAAGTTGTTAAAAAAAAAAAAGAAAATGGGACGACGTAGTGTTCATAATCAGCAAATTTGCCCTAGGTAGCGGACGTCTAAAATACGAGTAAAATCACATAAAACGCTCCTATGATGCCATGAGTAACAGTATTTGGTGAGCCAGCGGAGTCCCCATGTGCCGAAATGGTGATCAAAGTACAGACCGCATCTGATCATTTACGTAGTAATGTAAAAATTGAGCAGCTAACGGTCACCCATTTGCTAACAGCAAGCGCGAGCACGGTATTGTGTGCTAAGCAGGCAGCATGTTGGGATGCAACTTCGGTCACGCCTATAAATAAAGAACTTAACAGTTAAAGCGGTCTTATATTTTCAGAATGATGTATCTAGGTGGTGACTGTCCAGATTTCAAAGTCTGCTGGAAACATAGATTCACTTAGGCCATGATATTAGTTCTGTAGTTAGCGAATCCCTTTTCCGTGCAGTATGGTGTTAACGATTTCGTGAAGCCCAACACCCAGGACTTATTTACTAGGACCACACCTTTGATATCGCTAAATCTGTTACGCACAGTTCTTAATTTAGTATCTGAGTTCGTTGGAGAGCGATCCGTCTTTCAGTAGCCCTGCTGATGCAAATAATTGCAGCAGCCAGAAGACACGCATTCACAGCTTGGTTGGCACTTCGTAACATGTTTTATGTGACACTTAGCTTTTGCGGTCAAGTGCGTCCTTCTCCATTTACGAGACAACTGACCTGGCAGGTACCTGAACATGTTCTGCACATTTGCCTGACATCTTCCTACAACTTTTCCAGCGCCCAAAACATGTTTATCTTCTTTGCGTGATGACTCAGCATAGCCATTCATTTTCCTGTTGTTTTTCCTCCTTCTTATGTCTTCGTTTCTAGTTTCGTGCATGTAGTCCTTTAAACCAATCGAAACCCTGCACGTGCAGCAGCTGCCTGATGCTGTGGAAACTGACCGCGTTCGATCTGCCGTGTTATTTTCCTCGTCTGCGTCGTGTGCGTGAATACATTTGTTCAGGGTCGAGAACGTAAGAGCAGGAAAATCTCTGGGTTCCAGCCTGTTGTTTTCTGTGACTTTACGTATATGAAGCACTTAATTTTCCTACCATGTTTATTACGTGTAAATTAGAATTATTAATCCAAGTACAGTAAATTGTGCTGTGTTTATAAACATTTGTCCATTAGTGTAGATCTCCAGACATCGCCTGATGCGGTCCTAGTGTAGGAAAGGTCAGGTATATATCCATGCACATGGTCGAGAACCCATTTAAATATAATGTAATCCTTTAGATGTTAATGGCTTTACACAAACACACCTCCTTTTTCTTTACTAGTTTGAACTGCACCGCAGTCCACCAAAGAAAGCTAGGCAGGAAACAAGACTACACACACTGAAGGAACGAGATATACAAAAACAAAACATAGAGGAGGATCTGGCGATGTACACTTGAAAGTGAACCGAGTAAACGTGACTCATGATATTTGACCACCGTTGGACTGAAAACCAGACTGGCCGCGCGGGATTAGCCGAGCGGTCTTGGGCGCTACAGTCATGGACTGAGCGGCTGGTCCCGGCGGAGGTTCGAGTCCTCCCTCGGGCATGGGTGTTTGTGTTTGTCCTTAGGATAATTTAGGTTAAGTAGTGTGTAAGGTTAGGGACTGATGACCTTAGCAGTTAAGTCCCATAACATTTCACACACATTTGAACATTTGAAAACCAGACTGTGGGGGAATTAGTGTTCACACTGGCTATATGTTATTCCGCTGTTTCATAGCGCAAGAGGTTTGCAATAGTTGCTACTTGGCACAGCCTTTTAGTGATGCAATTAAATTAATTTGTAAGGAACAACATATTCTTATAATATCAGACTAATTACTTTTTTATTTTTCTAGTGGTTTCAATTTAATCACTTCTTTGGATGCAGCTCCAAAATACGTGATGCTTCATGGAACAGAACTTTAATGCGTGCACTGCACCGCTGTGGAATTCTAAATCCAGAAGAAGTATTCATCCAGAGATGAGAGCCTTAACTACCTCAATGTTTTCAAATAGTCATCAGTTCCTGAGATCTGTTAGTTTAAAAATAAGAGTTTGACGTTTCTAAATTATAGAGATGTACGTCAAGTGTGTCTGGTCGGCCGGCCGCTGTGGCCGAGCGGTTCTAGACGCTTCAGTCCGGAACCGAGCGACCGCTTCGGTCGCAGGTTCGAATCCTGCCTCGGGCATGGATATGTGTGATGTCCTTAGGTTGGTTAGGTTTAAGTAGTTCTGAGTTCTAGGGGACTGATGACCTCAGATGTTAAGTCCCATAGTTCTCAGACACATTTTTTTTGTCTGTGGTCGGATACAACATTACCGTGGTCGTTAGAGCGATGCTTATGTACTTCACAATTTACGAAATAGTGAAATATTCATATTTCCTGCACCGGTCGTTATTAATTTCGGTTTTTTGTGTACTACGACGCTTGGGCTGTGTAGCGATGCTCAGGCAACTGCATATATATAAGAAAAGCTATAATTAGAATACAAATAACGAAGCAACCATTGGGTATTAATACAGTCAAACTAAATCAGAACAAAAAAGCACTTACAATGTTTAACACGTATGTGTTTGGTTACTATCATATAATGTTTTCCTCTTGTGTAGTCCGTGGTTGGCCTGATACACAGTACAATAACATAAAAATTTAAAAAAAATCAAGTACAGGTAAAAATAGTACCCAGACATTAGTTTAAAAAGGCATATGATAAAATGATTTATTGAAGTTGTAGCCATTACATTCCGTTCAACAGAAACAGTAGCAGACAGCCAAACTATTTACTGTTGAGGAAGCATTATGCAATGTACAGTGCAATGGCTGCTTTATAATTTGGTTTCTAACTAAGTTTTTTTCTGATATGTATGCAATTGAAACTTCCTGACAGATTAAAACTGTGTGTCGGACCCAGACTCGAGCTCGGGACCTCTGTCTTTGCGGGCAAGTGCTCTACCAACTGAGCTACCCAAGCACGACTCATGACCCATCCTCGCAGCTTCAATTCTGCCAGTACATCGTCTCCTACCTTCCAAACTGAACAGAAACTCTTCTGCGAACCTTGCAGAACTAGCACTCCTGGAAGAAGGGATATTGCGGGGACATGACTTAGCCCCAGCCTAGGGGATGATTCCAGAATGAGATATCCTGAGATGTCAGGTTCATGATGATGAGTCCACCATTTCCTTAATGGTCATAGTTATTGTGATATTTACACAAAAGTAAGACACTGCTGGAAATTTGGAAAAGTTTTCAATGAAAATTAGCAGTCGCTGTGATTTTGGATTTGGTGTATATTACACAATAAGTTATTGCATATGAAATTTAGCTAACATACCGAATTTTTCTTTACACTTGGGTGGAGTTCTCTATCTGTCACAGATTTCGAGAAAACTGATGTGACGTAGCACACTCATTTGCAATTATGTTGTGCCAGCAATAAGGCTAGAGTGAAATATCCACAACATTCCTCATATTTTATGAACGATTAGAGATATCTGAATGTAATTTTGGCAAACGATAGCACACGAAGATAAGAGTCTTTTGCCCAATGGTTATTATGCAAGAGTTCATTGTTTAATGTGTTATTCTGCTAACTACAGACTTTTTAGATGAAATAATATAATTTTTTAGGGCCATCGATAGCTGCTGAAATGAGAAATGCTGTGGGTTTTGGAACAACATAAATGAAGACATTACATGTTTATTTGGTACCGAGAATATACTTTTCATAAGATACCGACCTTACTTTTCCTCAGTTCCCCACTGCGCTGTGTTTTGGCAAAAGAAGCAAATTTTAACACGGTAACCAGAAGAAGTGTAGTTTTTACTCAAAATTCACCATTCATAATGCTTCTCTGAAAGTTACAAATAATTAATAAGTCAGACCAAAATAAATCGATGTATTTTCGGCTGAATTCATTTAGATACGAATCAAAACAGAGGTGACAGATCTTTTTGATTGTTCACCATGCAAGTGTGGGTGTGAAGGGGCCACACCTTATATTTACAAAAAATGTGTGTAAGCTTCAGTTTAGCAAATCCTCTCCAGTGTTCGGCATTTCCCTCTACAGTACTTGCCCGTAGCCCCGATGTAGATATTCCGAGAGGACTGGAAGCTGTTTTGACTGTCAGTGGGTTTTCTATACGCTATAGACACGGCAATGTGCCGTGTTCCGGTGTTTCCATATTTTTGTCCAGCCCCGGTATATTATCAACAACAAAATCGTGGAAAGGTCTCACGTTTTACAAGACGACGTAGTCACACACCCAGAAGATCCTTTCATTTTATCTACCTGAGACCTATGCACACGTAGATTCCAAGCACTTAACCAAAATGTCAGCGGAATTCCTTTCAGTTACTCCCTGTCAGAGTAAAAACTTTAGAGACTGGATTAATAAAAAAATAGAAAAATGTTAAAATGGTGGTTAGTGCTTCATGCGTTCTATATAGTCACCACTCACTTAAGTACATCGCACACAACGTTGGCACAACCACATGAAACTGTCTAAATGCCCTTCTTGGGATGTTATTGACCTCGCGCGTCACACTGACTCGAATGTGGGTTATGTCGTCAAAGCGTTGATCCTTAATGTTAATTTTTGCACTTTGTCAGTTTGTGGTAGGCTTGCTAACACTAAGTCTCGGAGCCCATTGCGATTTTTTCCAGAGAAGAATTGTCCGCGTTATGCATTTACATGAAGTCGCGGCACGCGCCCATGCATGTCTTTTCTTTTTATTTCCTATCTTTTTTTTCGGGAGTCACGGTATGGGGTGCAAACTTTGCTCAAAATTTTCCCTTCTTCAGTAAATTTCAGAGAATGTTTTGAACAGTTGATTTAGAGATGTTGCTCCTTCGCGAATTGTGTCACAACAACGCTGGCACATTACCTATGCACGTACAAACGGATTGTGTACACTACATACTTCATATCACATATACGGGATGAAAAATGGCTAAATCCACTACATTTTAGCCACATGAAATTAGACGTTAATATTTATCCATTGTTGTCATTGTAGTGACGAGGATGCCACGAGGTAAAGAGTATTTTGACAACACTAACACCACATACATCAAAAGGGGTGTATCAAAGAAGTTTCCGGATGAATATCAAGTCAATAGACTTGAAAACATACTTCGTTTGAATAAAATACTATAGAAGGACTGCCAACCATTGGAGAAAGCGTGAAACAGACGGTAGTGCTCTCTCAAAGAAAATGCTCTTTCACGCCAGCAACTAAACTCTTTTTTTTTAGGAATACAGAAGCTCTTGTTGCTTTTTAAGGCTCATTTATAAGACACTATTTTCATACAGTAGGGAAGATCACGTCTCCGCAATGTGTTCACTAGGAATGAGACCCTAAACTCGTCTTTCCTTACACCTGAGCTCCTGTGTCAACATTACTCGTGTTCAGGGCTATTTGCACTTAAAATATACACAAGAGCTTCTCTAATTAGGCAGCTGATGTTAGCTTAACGAGCCAGGAATAGACCGCGGTTCAAATACGGACGTGTGACGCAATCTGAACCGGTCTCTTACTTTGCTTATTGATTAGGGTAACGGATGTACATGACATACGAACAGGCGCCTTTGTTTTCTAGCAGTTCAGTGTCAGTATGTCGTGTAAAAAACTAAAGAACAATGTAACAGCAGCAGAATGGTAACAGTAATAGCATTATTAGCGCCTAGGATATGGTGATTCAATACGGCGAATACGACAAGGGACACAACTGCTGGCTGAATAAACATACACTTCTCAATAGCGAGTTACGTTCTGACTCCGAGATGAGATGTTGTGATGAGCTTTCCATTCGTCCGTAAAAACAAGGAGGGCCATTGTTCGAACTACAATAATGATTGACACTAGGGGTCTTTCTCCAGACGATCCTGTGACTTACCCACGTGATCTGCGACTTCAGCGCTTGTGCTATTAGGTCCTGTGTGCCAAGTCAGCTCGAAAATAGTTCTTCTTACTAACCTAGTAAAATAATTCTGAAACCAAGTAGATGAAACATCATAAATAACCACGAGGGGTAGCCGCGCGGCCTACGGCGCCTTGCCACAGTTCGCGCGGCTCCCCCCGTCGGAGGTTTGAGTCCTCCGTGGGGCATGGTTGTGTGTGTTGTCCTTAGCGTAAGTTAGTTGAAGTTAGACTAAGTAGTGTGCAAGCCTACGGACCGATGACCTCAGCAGGTACCTTGAGTACCACTATCGGTTCTCCCTTCTATTCCAGTCTCGTATTGTTCGTGGGAAGAAAGATTGTCGGTATGCCTCTGTGTGGGCTCTAATCTCTCTCATTTTATCCTCATGGTCTCTTCGCGAGATATACGTAGGAGGGAGCAATATACTGCTTGACTCCTCGGTGAAGGTACGTTCTCGAAACTTCAACAAAAGCCCGTACCGAGCTACTGAGCGTCTCTGTTGCAGAGACTTCCACTGAAGTTTATCTATCATCTCCGTAACGCTTTCGCGGTTACTAAATGATCCTGTAACGAAGCGCGCTGCTCTCCGTTGGATCTTCTCTCTTTCTTATATCAACCCTATCTGCTACGGATCCCATACCGGTTAGCAGTATTCAAGCAGTGGGCGAACAAGCGTACTGTAACCTACTTCCTTCGTTTTCGGACTGCATTTCCTTAGGATTCTTCCAATGAATCTGTCTGGCATCTGCTTTATCGACGATTAATTTTATATGGTCATTCCATTTTAAATCACTCCTACTGCCTACTTCCAGATAATTTATGGAATTAACTGCTTCCAATTGCTGACTTGCTATAGTGTAGCTAAATGATAAAGGATCTTTCTTTCTATGTATTCGCAGCACATTACACTTGTCTACATTGAGATTCAATTGCCATCCACTGCACCGTGCGTCAATTCGTTGCAGATCCTCCTGCATTTCAGTACAATTTTCCATTGTTACAACCTCTCGATATACTACAGCATCATCCGCAAAAAGCCTCAGTGAACATCCGATGTTAACTACAAGATCATTTATATATACATTGTGAATAGGAACGGTCCTATGACACTCCCCTGCGGCACACCTTAAATCACTCTTACTTTGGAAGACTTCTCTCCATTGAGAATGACATGCTGCGTTCTGTTATCTAGGAACTCTTCAACCCAATCACACAGTTGGTCTGATAGTCCATATGCTCTTACTTTGTTCCTTAAACGACTGGGGGAACTGTATCAAACGCCTTGTGGAAGTCAAGAAATACGGCATCTACCTGGGAACCCGTGTCTATGGCGCTCTGAGTGTCGTGGACGAATAGCGCGAGCTGGGTTTCACTCGATCGTCTTTTTCGAAACCTATGCTGATTCCTACACAGTAGATTTCTAGTCTCCAGAGAAGTCATTATACTCGAACATAATACGTGTTCCAATATTCTACAACTGATAGACGTTAGAGATATAGGTCTATAGTTCTGCACATCGATCGACGTTTTGGAACGCTACGCTGTTCTAGAGACCTACGGTTCGCCGCTGCAAGAATGGCGTTTGGGGGGGGGGGGGGAGGGGAGTTCCTTCTCGTACTCTGTGTAAAATCGAATTGGTATAACATCAGATCCAGCGGCCTTTCCTCTTTTGAGCGATTTCAATTGTTTTTCTGTCCCTCTGTCATCTGTTTCGATATCTGTCATTTTGTCATCTGTGCGAATAGGTCCTGTACGGTTTACAAGAGAGTCTTATACCATTCTCCTGGCATAATAGTGGCAACTTCAGATAACGATAGTGGAGGTGGATAGCGATCAAGCATCCTACTCTCCTACTCTCAGAAAGTAAACCGCAGAGGCTCAATAATATTGAGATCTGGTCACTTTGTAGCCAGGGGAGATGCAACAATTCATCATCGCGCTCACAAAAATCAGTCCTGGGCGGTGCGAGCTGTGTGAACAGGGACCCTCTCTTCTTGGAACACAGCGTCACCATTGGACAACAAACATTTTACGATAGAGCGGATCTGATCAGCCATAATGGTCACACAGTCTTAAACAGCAATGCGACCTCCTTCCATTACTTCATAGTCCAGATTTTTATTGTTTAGACGCCATGTTTTCTTGTTATAGGCATTTGCATCACTAATCAGAGGTTTTAGAATTCCAGCGTGCCCTCCAGTTCCCTGCTTCAGGAGCTCCCTTCGTGTTGTTTTGGTGCTTTCAAGGTTCGAGAGTGCGTCATTCAGTTCTGCAGTAACCTTCGCAGCTGTCATCCTCTCATTTTTAGTCACAATTCCCTCCGATGACCGTCTGTGCGATTACTCAAAACACACTTTTTGTCCGCGCTGTGACTTAGCGTACGATATTTCTCCGCTTTCCCTGTATACGGTATAAATCTTCCATACATTTACTTTTAAAACAACAAACTTTGCCGCTACCTTGGTTAAGGAAACACCCATCACTGAAGCACCAACTATTTGCCTACTTTCGCCGGCGCTTCAGTCGGGAACCGCGCGATCACTACGGTCGCAGGTTCGAATCCTGCCTCGGGCATGGATATGTGTGACGTCTTTAGGTTAGTTAGGTTTAAGTAGTTTTAAGTTCTAGGGGACTGATGACTTCAGATGTTAAGTCCCATAGTGCTCAGAGCCATTTGAACCATTTTTTTTTTTTTTGCCTACTTTCGAATTCACTTAGCTCGACATAACGCACTCACAAATACTCAGAACACGGCTCTGAGCACGACTGACACTAGAAACATAACAAGGACATTGCACAGGTGGCGTTCGTGGTCAGATACAAGACCGCATTCTGCAGGCTTGGTTAGTATCTGCATTTATGTTCAAGCACGCATTTCTCGCGGTATTTTCGTAATGTTGTCCAATCGAGCTCTAGTATGTTAGCGATGGAAAATTTTGCAATATATTGCCGTCAAATATTCAGGAAACTCTTATCGAAGCTAAACGGGGAAGTATACGAAACGTAAATGAAGCTCTTCTCTAATTACGGAGCGAGATACGACCCTCGCAAGGATACACTCATTTTATATTTGTATTGCTATTTTTGCTGTAAGCGTCCTAGGTTGAAGGCTAAGGGATTTATCTCTTCATTTATTTTTTTTGATAACAACAGTCGACTCTCACATATGAAATTACATTTATGTAAATAATAATGATAATCATATCCAGAGTGATTTTTTGCCACACTGAATCTTAAATTAAGCTTACGCTATTTGTTATTATTAGTCAAGTTTGGACCCTACTGGAAAACACGATATACGACAAGGGGAGATGTCCGAAAGAACAGACAACACATATAATTAAAGCGAAGACGGCCAACGATCTCTTCAGTGCAGATGCGGTAATCGGCGAAATGGCAGAAGTAATGAGGACAATGGGCAAGCTGCACTACATTCGTACTGTGTAGTAGAGAAGTTGGGTCTGACGGGGAGCGCGCTAGTAGTAGTCCATACACGTGAGATGACTACTGTGTCCAGGTGGCGGTAGCTCAGCGTGTTTGGTCAGAGGGTTAGTTGTCCTCTATAATAATAATAAAAACTGAGTGAATGGATCATAGATGAACTTGAACAGGGATCATGGGACGTCCACCCCGAACCAATGCAACGAACGAAATAAGATAAATAAATAAATAAAAAGAGTGGTCACAGCAACTGCTTAGTAAGCACGTGACACGGGTTCTAATCCCGGTCCAGCACAAATTTTCAACTTTCCCCATCAATTTCAATCAACGCCCACTCGCAGCCAATGTCTGTAATTCATTTATGTCTTAATACAACAAGGGGCATATTCATAGTTCTGTTTTAGCTTTCCTTTGTGCTCTCGTATCTTTCATTTTTCTGCTCGTCAGACCGAGCTGTTCTGGTCTTCTTGGGTTTTACTGCTAGGCAACTTGCCATCCCTGAATTTTCTACCTAATTTTTTTTCTGTCTGGTTTATAACGTTGCGTTATTTCTTCAGGTCTTCTTTATCTGCAGTGATCCATTTTATTCTTTCAGTTTTTGCTTTATTGCTAGTTTCGTAAAATTCAGCAAACTTTCTACTTAATCTAGTTGGTTCCATTCTTTTAATATGCACGTAGAAATTTCGTCTGTGTTTTTCATATCCGAATAAACATTCCTATACTTTATAATGTCTTTATTTGGATCTAAAATTTTCTTGATTGCTTTCTTTCTCTCTCTCGGATTTCTTTACTGTTGCTCCTTGTGTTTAAAGTCGATGTTTTAGCCCCATAAAGAATATTTTGATGACTGTGTCTCGTTTTCTCAGTTTGGTATATGTTGAGATTCACTTTTTGTTATAGATGTCTTTTGTAAGCCTGAAAGCTGTTTACATTTTGTGACAACGAATTTCGTAATCAATCTTTTCAAGGCAAGTTTCCTTAATGGTTTCACCTAAATAGTTGAATTGACAAACTCTCTGGATTTGCCTGTATTCAGAATTTTGTGTGCCATGTAGCTGTTAGATATGTATTTTGTTTCTACAAACGATTTTTGGAGCCCTACTCTTTCTGCTGCTTCTTTAAGAATTTCTATTCGTTTTGCATTGTTTCAATTTCCTGATATAAAATCGCTAGTTCGTCCGCAAATGTTAAGCAGTCTGTGCTAATACTGATTCTTCTTAATTTGATGGAATTGTGAAATTCAATTTCTGTTTCAGTTTTCTCCACCCTAGGATTACTTTCTCTAGCACACAACTGAAGAGTAATGGAGAGAGTACATCACCTTGTCTCACTCCTGTTTTAAATTCAAAACATTCTGAAATTTTGTCCTAGAATTTTATGTTTGATTTGTGCAAGTTACTGTTACACTAATAACTACAACTATTTTGAGGTTCAGACCGTGTTCTTTCAAAATTTGGAAGAAAGACCTACAGTTCAATGAGTGATAAGATTTTTTGTGGTATATGAAGATACCAATTACTTTTTATTCTAATTTTTTTTATACATGTAAGCTACGCTATGCAACCCCCAGATGGAGCGTATCTCCAAGAGCTGTTTTGTCTGCTTCACTTCTGAGCCGTTTGCAATTTCCAGTTTTTCAATTTCAGGACTAAAATCTGTCCTGGGCAAGATTTGTTTGGCCTGAAATCTGCTCGATACTCATTGACTTGGCGTTCAAGTTGTCATGCTCGCTCCAGGGAACTCAGAAAGAACTATGTATTGGACAGGCAAAAGAGAATTACGTCTTTAATTATTAAATCCCTTCTGTCTTATATATCAGACGTCTCAATGAAGTTTTCCAGACATTCGGAATTTTCTCAGAAGTTCTGCAACAATTCCGCCTTTAGCAGGTGATTTGTTGATTTTTTAACCTTTAACCTTGGTCTTGTCTCGCATTATCCTCTTCATGAGGATATGATGTGGAGTCTGAAACAGGCACAGTGTCTCATTCAGATCCCTGGGGGTGCCCCAGGGATCAGTGCTGGGGCCTCTCCTATTCCTTATTTCTATAAATAATATGTCTTCTAATATTACAAGTGATTCTAAAATAATTATGTTTGCTGATGATACTAGCTTGGTAGTAAAGAATGTTGTGTGGAACACTGACACTGTTCCAAATGCTGCAGTTCATGACATAAGTTCATGGCTTGTAGAAAATAAACTAACGCTAAATCTACATCTACATCTACATCCATACTCCGCAAGCCACCTGACGGTGTGTGGCGGAGGGTACCCCTGGTACCTCTATCGGTTCTCCCTTCTATTCCAGTCTCGTATTGTTCGTGGAAAGAAGGATTGTCGGTATGCTTCTGTGTGGGCTCTAATCTCTCTGATTTTATCCTCATGGCCTCTTCGCGAGATATACGTAGGAGGGAGCAATATACTGCTTGACTCCTCGGTGAAGGTATGTTCTCGATACTTTAACAAAAGCTCGTACCGAGCTATTGAGCGTCTCTCCTGCAGTCTTCCACTGGAGTTCATCTATCATCTCCGTAACGCTTTCGTGATTACTAAATGATCCTGTAACGAAGCGCGCCGCTCTCCGTTGGATCTTCTCTATCTCTTCTATCAACCCTATCTGGTACGGATCCTACACTGCTGAGCAGTATTCAAGCAGTGGGCGAACAAGCGTACTGTAACCTACTTCCTTTGTTTCCGGCTTGCATTTCCTTAGGATTCTTCCATTGAATCTCAGTCTGGCATCTGCTTTACCAACGATCAACTTTATATGATCATTCCATTTTAAATAACTTCTAATGCGTACTCCCAGATAATTTATGGAATTAACTGCTTCCAGTTGCTGACCTGCTATTTTGTAGCTAAATGATAAGGGATCTATCTTTCTATGTATTCGCAGCAAATTACACTTGTCTACATTGAGATTGAATTGCCATTCCCTGCACCATGCGTCACTTCGCTGCAGATCCTCCTGCATTTCAGTACAATTTTCCATTGTTACAACCTCTCGATACACCACAGGATCATCTGCAAAAAGCCTCAATGAACTTCCGATGTCATCCACGAGGTCATTTATGTATATTGTGAATAGCAACGGTCCTATGACACTCCCCTGCGGCACACCTTAAATCACTCTTACTTCGGAAGACTTCTCTCCATTGAGAATGACATGCTGCGTTCTGTTATCTAGGAACTCTTCAATCCAATCACACAATTGGTCTGATAGTCCATATGCTCTTACTTTGTTCCTTGAACGACTGGGGCAACTATATCAAACGCCTTGTGGAAGTCAAGAAATACGGCATCTACCTGGGAACCCTTCGAAACCCATGCTGATTCCTACAGAGGAGATTTCTAGTCTCGAGAAAAGTCATTATACTCGAACATAATACGTGTTCCAAAATTCTACAACTGATCGAAGTTAGAGATATAGGTCTATAGTTCTGCACATCTGTTCGACGTCCCTTCTTGAAAACGGGGATGACCTGTGCCCTTTTCCAATCCTTTGGAACGCTACGCTCTTCTAGAGATATACGGTACACCGCTGCAGGAAGGGGGGCAAGTTCCTTCGCGTACTCTGTGAAAAATCGAACTGGTATCCCATCAGGTACAGCGGCCTTTCCTCTTTTGAGCGATTTTAATTGTTTCTCTATCCCTCTGTCGTCTATTTCGATAACTACCATTTTATTATCTGTGCGACAATCTAGAGAAGGAACTACAGTGCAGTCTTCCTCTGTGAAACAGCTTTGGAAAAAGACATTTAGTATTTCGGCCTTTAGTCTGTCATCCTCTGTTTCAGTACCATTTTGATCACAGAGTGTCTGGACATTTTGTTTTGATCCCCCTACCGCTTTGACATAAGACCAAAATTTCTTAGGATTTTCTGCCAAGTAAGACGCAGTTTTTATGGATTCACAATTCAACAAAACCCAAAGTTTTGATTTCACAGAATGGACATATGAGTAGTGAAACTGAATAGTTCAAATTTCTAGGTGTTCAGA
Source organism: Schistocerca nitens (assembly GCF_023898315.1). Taxonomy (NCBI): domain Eukaryota; kingdom Metazoa; phylum Arthropoda; class Insecta; order Orthoptera; family Acrididae; genus Schistocerca; species Schistocerca nitens. The sequence goes on along the minus strand of NC_064620.1, from coordinate 365,558,509 downwards.
TAGCTAGTAAACTGTCGTAGAAGCCCACGTTCAGGATCTTGTTCAAAGACTTGATGCTGCCATTTTTGCAATGCGAGCGGTGTCTGAAGTAAGTGATAGTTCGACACGAAAAGTAATCTACTTTCTTTATATTTTGGGGTAACTCTTCCCATTCTCAAAGGATATTTTTGGCTGAGAAACGGGCAGTTCAGGCAACAACTGGTGTGAGTTCGCGAACCCTTGTCAGCTCCTGTTCACTAGTCTGGATATTCTGACATTGGCCTCTCAATATATATACACAGGGTGGTCCATTGATCGTGACCGGGCCAAATATCTCACGAGATGAGCGTCAAACGAAAAAACTACAGAGAACGAAACTTGTCTAGCTTGAAGCGGGAAACCAGATGGCGCTGTGGTTGGCCCATTAGAAGGCGCTGCCATAGGTCAAACGGATATCAACTGCGTTTTTTTAAATAGGAAACCACATTTTTTATTACATATTCGTGTAGTACGTAAAGAAATATGAATGTTTTAGACGGACCAAACTTTTATTTCGGCTTAATGTGATCTTTAATTGAAAAGCAATTAAGAACTACTTTTCCTCCTCCAGAGTCTCTCAAGGAATTAAAATAACTTGTTTTAGAGGAATAACAGGAAGACTGACCATCTCCAGGGGAATTTATGATGTATTTGTTGTCATCCCCTTCTCCATACTAGGTTGATACACTGTTTTGTTCAAGCCTCCTAAAGTTACAGATTAACAGATGGTGTTAGCTAGTTGCTTTAGATGTTCATCTGCGCCGGAAGTTCACTGTTGTACCTGTTTCCCAATGTTTCAGATATTTGTCTGAAATCGACCATTAGTCCATGAACTGCTGCCTGTAGCATTGTGGCGACTACAGCTCAACACTCGGCACACAATGTACCGTACTATATGCTTCTGGAGTGCGGAAATTACTTTTCGTCTGGTACTTCATGCGGTCTAATTCCTCTTATCATTACGACCAGTCTTTAACGGCCTGCGTTTTAGACTGCAGTTTATGCGACATTCCGGTGTTTATCCAAATACTTGATAAAACAGCGCACCTAAGCGTAATTCTTTCTCCAGCTTCATCGAATATTTCTGATATTTGCGCGCGCGCGCGCTCGTGTGTGTGTATGTGTGTGTGTGTAAGCGCTGACGAATTCGTAACAACTTCGAGAAGTAGCTAAGTATTCTCTAGAGATATTTCCACAAACTGAAAATTGAAGACCTAAGTTTAACATATTGAGATTTAATGTTCTAATTTCGCTGTCTAGCAAGGAAATCTGTAGCGCAGGGAAAAGAGGTCGCTTTAGAATTCAGTTACGTATCGTTTAGACAGTTATGATGTCACTCGAATGAATCGTATTACTGTGAAATTCCTCACTTTCGGTAACCAGAAGAGGCCCCTAACAAAAACGCTTTTAGAGCGAAGTAAATTTTCACGAAAACGAGTATACACCTATGAAGGATTGCTTCGGCAAATTAGTTATGAATAATCTGTGTATTTATGTTCCCGATGATTACTTCATGATATAGCGCTCTCCACAATCATTAAATTGGCAATCAACATCGCAAATTATTGTACTGGAGAATGTGGCGTCGGTACATCCACAAAATGCATATGTAAACAGAAAATTAGGGCAGACAGAGTTTTCGGAAGATCTTTGCGTAAGATAATCACTTCTGTTTTGAGAACAATATTTACTTCTGTTTTAAACTGAAAATCCGGTCTATGACTGCTTAGAGTGTCTAATATTTGTGGGGTAATAATGAATTCTAACCCGTGAACCATGGATCCGTCGAGGTGCGTGGCCTGTGAGCCTCAACGAAACAGACATCCAAACCGTGGGTACAGACACAACGGAGGAGTGTCTGAGGTGAGGCCAGATTAAACCGTGGTTCATGAAGAAGAACAGCAGGCTTTTCAGTAGTTGCAGGGCAGCAGTCTGGATTATTGACTCACCTGGACTTGTAACGTGAGCCAACATGACCCTGCTGTATTAGTACTGCGAACGGTTAAAAGGAAGGGTAAACTAGAGTCTTTATTTTTTATGAGAGATTGTAGCCCACCTGTATGACTTAATGATGATAGCATCTCCTTGCGTAAAATATTCCGGAGGCGTAAAGCAGTCCACTATTCGGATCCCCGAGCGGAGACTACTCAGGACTTAGTCTTCAGGAAAAAATACTACAGCCCTTAATGAGGTTGGTAGGTTAGACAGTTTAAAAAGGGAAATGCTGCTTACCGTAAAGAAGACACATCAAGCTGCAGACAGGGATTCCGGCCCGAGGTGCTGGTGTTGTCAGTCGTGTGTGCGAGAGGTGTGCTTGCTTGCGTGTGAGCGAATGGTGTGGCTGTGTCTCTCTTTTAGTGACGAAGGCTGCGGCCGAAAGCTTTATGTGACTGTCTTTAAATCATGCCTGTCTGCAACTTGACGTGTCTTCAAGCAGCAATCAGTCTTTTCCTACATTGTTGATAATCCTACTTGCTGTTTCCATTGATTGATTTGTGAAAAGGGAAATTAGATAAAGGTTGAAATTACATAATAATGGGAATTAGTGAAATTCGACAGGCACAAGAACAGGACCTCTGGTCACCTGAGGCAAGTTTTTTTAAATTAGAGAGGGATAATGCAGGAGATGATCTAATAATGAGTAAGAAAATAGGATTACAGGTAACTAATAAGAACAGAATAGTCAACGTATTATCGTAGCCAAGACAGACACGAAGCCAACAAGTTTAAAGTAAATGGTACAGGTTTATATGCCTAACTAGTTCCCCAGATAATGAAGAGATTCAGGCAATGTATGGTAAAAGAAAAAATGGCTCTGAGCACTATGCGACTTAACATCTGAGGTCATCAGTCCCCTAGAATTCAGAAGTACTTAAACGTAACTAACCTAAGGACATCACAAACATCCATGCCCGAGGCAGGATTCGAACCAGCGACCGTACCAGTCGCGCGGTTCCGGACTGAAGCGCCTAGAACCGCTCGGCAACCGCAGCCGGCTGGTAAAAGAAAACAAGAAATTATTCAGACGGCTATCAGCAGACAGAAATTTAATTGTGATGGAGGACTGGAATGGAGTACTTGCCACTTCCTGGGAAATTAAAATTGTGTACGACACCGGTACTCGAAAAAAATGCAACAAATTGGTTTCACTAACATGCGTATTTCTTGAAGTTAACGAACCTACCGGACGTCGACGGATGGTGTTTGCAGATACGGTGTGATTCCTATATTCCACCCGATTCGGTGATTGTGTGAGTAATGCGCCATACCACAGCAGGAAGTTCAACAGAATACCTAATGAATATGATTTCATGGGTGTCAGAGTGGTTGCAAAACAGACAAATAAACTGCAACGACTCAGCGAGGAAGGCTGAACTGTTGTCTAAAAATGAAAACAAACCAGCCGTGAAAATGTACGACGTGAATAAAATCGCTGAGAGCAGAACCCGCAAAATACACCGTTTGCCGCCGCACAACTGCGATCTAAATCCGATAAATTGGCATGGGCCAAAATACACTACTGGCCATTGAAATTGATACACCACGAAGATGACGTGCTATTGACGCGAAATTTAAACGAAAGTAAGAAGATGCTGTGACATGCAAATGATAAGCTTTTCAGAGCATTCACACAAAGTTGGCGCCGGTGGTGACACCTACAACATGCTGACATGAGGAATGTTTCCAACCGATTTCTCATACACAAACTGCAGTTGACCGGCGTTGGCTGGTGAAACATCGTTGTGATGCCTCGTGTAAGGAGGAGTAATGCGTACCATCACGTTTCCGACTTTGATAAAGGTCGGATTGTAGTCTATCGCGATTGCGGTTTATCGTATTGCGACATTGCTGCTCGCATTGGTCGAGATCCAGTGACTGTGAGCAGAGTATGGAATCGGTGGGTTCAGGAGGGTAATACGGAACGCCGTGCTGGATCCCAACGGCCTCATACCACTAGAAGTCGAGACGACAGGCATCTTATCTGCATGGCTGTAACGGATCGTGCAGCCACGTCTCGATCCCTGAGTCAACAGATGGGGACGTTTGCAAGACAACAACCATTTGCACTAACAGATCGACGACGTTTGCAGCAGCATGGACTATCAGCTCCGAGACCATGGCTGCGGTTACTCTTGACGCTTCACTACAGACAGGAGCGCGTGCGATGGTGTACTCAACGACGAACCTGGGTGCACGAATGGCAAAACGTCATTTTTTCGGATGAATCCGGGTTCTGTTTACAGCATCATGATGGTCGCATCCGTGTTTGGCGACGTCGCGGTGAACGCACATTGGAAGCGTGTATTCGTCATCGCCATACTGGTGTATCACCCGGCGTGATGGTATGGGGTGCCATTGGTTACACGTCTCCGGCACCTCTTTTTCGCATTGACGGCACTTTGAACAGTGGACGTTACATTTCAGATGTATTACGACCCGTGGCTCTACCCTTCACTCGATCCCTACGAAACCCTATATTTCAGCAGGATAATCCACGACCGCATGTTGCAGGTCCTGTACAGGCCTTTCTGGATACAGAAAATGTTCGACTGCTGCCCTGGCCAGCACATTCTCCAGATCTCTCACCAATTGAAAACGTCTGGTCAATGATGGCCGAGCATCTGGCTCGTCACAATACGCCAGTCACTACTCTTGATGAACTGTGGTATCGTGTTGAAGCTGAACGGGCAGTTGTACCTGTACACGCTATCCAAACTCTGTTTGACTCAATGCGTAGGCGTATCAATGCCGTTATTACGGCCAGAGGCGGTTGTTCTGGGTACTGATTTCTCAGGATCTATGCACCCAAATTGCGTAAAAATGTAATCACGCGTCAGTTCGAGTATAACATATTTGACCAATGAATACACGTTTGTCATCTGCATTTCTTCGAGGTGTAACAATTTTAATACCCAGTAGTGTAAAACGCAATTTTAATGAGAACAATGTCACCGGTGACTTACCGAAGAAGAGATTGCAGAATCTTGTTAATTTCATTATTGCACAGGAATCGCAAGGTTACTGCAGGAAAGTGCACCAGCTGTAGCGAGAGTATTGGACATGAAATAATGGAAATGTCCATCGATGATGTTATCATCACTACCACCGTCTTGAATGTAACACAAATGACAGTGATCTTTAATGAACATCATTTTGACAGTTCTTTCAGGCACAGTTAATTGCACTTGCTGTGCAGTGTTTAATAAATACAACGTGCGAACAGATTCCAAAAATCATTGTGTGACTTTCGATTCGTGGTGTCGTAAGTTGCACATTCATCTTCTTTAATTTTCCATTATTTCCGATGAAGAAATAGTACATAAGTTGTAGGTAGAGCTCTCGAGTATGAATATGTCAACAAATTCAAAGGTGATTTCCGATCCGATGGAAGTGTCACATAAGTGGGCAATATTTCCGCGAGAGCTGCCTCCGTTTTCGTGTTAAGCGCGAAATGCGGGTAGTAGTGCCAGCACTGCTACGAGCAGCCGACGCTGTCTTTCCTCCGCCGCTCCTCTTCCCACGGCAGCCGTAGTGGTAGGAGAGAGAGAGAGAGAGAGAGAGAGAGGGGGGGGGGGGGGGCACGGCCGTTCCCGACGGCCACCACGCCAGTCAACTTACCTTGGATAAACACTAGTACATAAACGGAAAAACGGCGGGCAAATATTGCCCTGGGAAAAGGAATGAAGGTGGAATTCACTTGGTAGAATTTTGCCCAGAGCATAATTTAATCATTACTAGTACTTAGTTAAGGTTCTATATGTGGGATGGACACAGAGACACCACAAAGTTTCAGACAGATTACGTAATGGTAAGACGAAATCTCTGTATCAATTTTTAAACTGTAAAACATTTCCAGAAGCTGATGTAGACTCTGACCACAGTTTATTGGTTATGAACTGCATATTGTAAGTAGGCTGTTTATGTTTTCTTATTGGTAACGCCACGTAGCGCTCTGTATGAAAATCACTGGTTGTGCTGTGTGCAGTCTGTGGCTGGTTTGCACTGTTGTTGGCTATTGTAGTGTTGGGCAGCTGGATGTTAACAACGCGTAGCGTTGCGCAGTTGGAGGTGAGCCGCCAGCAGTGGTGGATGTGGGGAGAGAAATGGCGGAGTTTTGAAATTTGTAAGACTGGATGTCATGAACTGCTATGTATATTATGATTTTTCAACACTATTAAGGTAAATACATTGTTTGTTCTCTATTAAAATCTTTCATTTGCTAACTATGCCTATCAGTAGTTAGTGCCTCCCGTAGGTTAAATCTTTTATTTAGCTGGCAGTAGTAGCGCTCCCTGTATTGCAGTAGTTCGAATAACGAAGATTTTTGTGAGGTAAGTGATTTGTGAAAGGTATAGGTTAATGATAGTCAGGGCCATTCTTTTGTAGGGATTATTGAAAGTCAGATGGCGTTGCGCTAAAAAAAATATTGTGTGTCAGTTTAAACACAGTCATGTATAATTTTTCTAAGGGGACGTTTCATAATATTAAACTGAAGGAACTGGAGAATAGCAGAAAATTAAGAATATGGGACCTGGGCATATTAAAAAAAACTGAGGTTGCTGAGAGTTTCAGAGGCAAGGAGCTACAGAGGAAAGGAATACCACAGAAAACGAACACCTGACTTTGAGAGATGGCGTAATCAAGGCACAAGTGGGTGAAATAATTAGAAAGACAAGGATCAATAGGAATCCTTGAACAACACAAGAGATATTGAATTTAACTGTGGAAATAAGAAAACATAAAAATTCAGTAAATGAAGCACCAAAAGTGATCACATATTTATAAAAAGTGAGAATGACAGAAAATGCAAAATAGCTATGTCGGTTTGGCTAGAGGACAAGTGGCTGTAGATTAGCGGAAAGATAGACGCTGCCTACAGAAAAATTGAAGAAACCTTTGGAGAAAAGAGAAACAGCTTATGAATACGATGAGCTCAGGTGGGAAACCAATACTCAGCAAAGAAGGGAAAGCTGAAAAGTGGAAGAAATATGTAGAGGAGCTTTCAAGGGAAATGCTCTAGACGATTGTTATAGAAAGGGAAGAGGATGTGAATGAATTTGAGCTCTGAGATTAATACTAGAATTTGATAGAGAACTGAAAGAAGTTAGTCGAAACAAGGCCCCTAGAGTAGAATGCATTCTCTCAGAATTAGTGAGATCCTTGGGAGAGTCATTCATGAGAACCCTGTTCCATCTGAACATGAAAGTTTATTCAACGGATATCCACAGCTAAAAAGCCTCATGTTGAGTAAAAAATTTCGCTGCAGGTGCATGCTTACTTTATTTAAAAAGTACGACCGGTTTCGTTTCCTTCCAATTTTTTTTGTAGAATGAAGTAATTCACAGTATATCACGAGTGCTACCTTCAACTCCTCCTCAGAAAAGAAAGTTAACTATCCAAACTGAGGGTAGACACTCGTTACACAACATGCTTCCCCTACAGCAGTCCTTTCTCTAGCGACACTTACATCTCACACACTCTGCAACCCCCCTTCCGCCCCCCCCCCCCCTCTCCCGCCACACTTGAGATCAAGTTAATTTGTCTGCGCTACACTTACTGTTAGTAAATCGCTTGGTTGCTGGATTCCTTACTTCTGAACTGGCAGAAACTGGAAGACTTTCGGCTGCCACTGCTTCTCCCTGACTACTGGCGCTAATAATAATAACAGTAATAATAACAGTAGTAGTAATAGTGGTAGCAGAGTAATTGCACTACCAACTGGTTCGTCCATCTGTTGCGAAGCGAAAAATCAAGCGGTTTCTGTTCCATTGTGGGAGCTACCTGTAACGCAGCGAAGGCATTTTCACAAGGTTTTTTTTTTCGTGTGTGGCGTATTTGTCTCACTTTTACTGTCGTGAATGCGTTGTACAAAGTACGTGTATGATGGGAGCACTACGCGTGTAAGACGTTGCTCGTACATTCATTTCACAAGCTGTAATCTCCACCACATTTATCAAGCGTTAAGTCTACTTGTGAAAATATGTAATTGGTGGTAACTTATACAATCAGTATTACAGTCTGACGGAATAGAGATAATAGTAATGATCTCTTTAAAATGAAATGAAATGATCGTATGGCATTGTTCGCCGGGTGTCGTAATACTCTTTAAAATAATTCAGTATTACGACAGAAGCCTATGTAAACCCTTTTGTTTTTATTCCTTAAAAAATTTAATTGCACTCCCTAGGTGATCGTTTCTCCCAGACAGGGAAGAACTGATCTTGATGATGATGATGATGAAGTAGCATACTCCTTAACAGAGCGTAGGGGACGATGCGGGAGACCCGCACCGCCGTACTAGGCAAGGTCCAAGCGGAGGTGGTTTGCCATTGCCTTCCTCCGACCGTAATGGGAATGAATGATGATGATGAATACGACACAAAAACACCTAGTCATCTCGAGGCAAGTGAAAATCCCTGACCCCGCCGGGAATCGAAGCCGGGACCCCGTGCTCGGGAAGCGAGAACGCTACCGTGAGACCAAGGGCTGCGGACACTGCTCTTGAAGGTATTATCAAATGAAATCTGTTGAATCTTTTGGGGAGAAATAGGGAGGATGTAAAATGTAGACTGGCAATGGCAAGGAAAGCGTTCCTGAAGAAGAGAAATTTGTTAACATCGAGTATAGGTCTAAGTGTCAAGAAGTCGTTTCTGAAAGTATTTGTATGGAGTGTAGCCATGTATGGAAGTGAAACGTGGACGATAAATAGTTTAGACAAGAATAGAATAGAAGCTTCCAAAATGTGGTGCTGCAGAAGAATGCTGAAGATTAGATGGGTAGATCACGTAACTAACGAGGAGGTATTGAATAGAATTGGAGAGAAGAGAAATTTGTGGCACACCTTGACTAGAAGAAGGGATAGGTTGGTAGGGCATATTCTGAGGCATCAAGGGACCACCAATTTAGTATTGGAGGGCAGCGTGGAGGGTAAAAATCGTAGAAAAAAAATGGCTCTGAGCACTATGGGACTTAACTTCTCAGGTCATCAGTCCCCTAGAACTTAGAACTACTTAAACCTAACTAACCTAAGGACATCACACACATCCATGCCCGAGGCAGGATTCCAAACTGCGACCGTAGCGGTCGCGCGGTTCCAGACTGTAGAGCCTAGAACCGCTCGGTCACTCCGGCCGGCAAAAATCGTAGAGGGAGACCAAGAGATGAATAAACTAAGCAGATTCAGAAGGCTGCAGGTTGCATTAGGTACTGGGAGATGAAGCTTGCACAGGATAGAGTAGCATGGAGAGCTGCATCAATCAGTCTCTGGACTGAAGACACAACAAACAATCATGTTCTGTAGACTAGGGTGTCTATTCGTCCCGTTTTTCCCGGGACAGTCCCGTTTTTTACCAAAATGCCCCGCTGTCCCGAAAGTGTTTTTGGCGACGCTCAAATGTCCAGTTTTTTTATGATTCCGCTTGGCTAGAGTATTTTACGCTATTTTTGTTTGACTTGCTATTAACTGCGCAATTATTTACGCTAGGAAGCGTGTGATGACTGTCAGCATACCCCCAACATGTACCGAACTGTCAAAAATCGCAAGTAATTTTAAACGCACTATAGGTTACGAATAACAACGAAGATTATTCTCCTCCAAACCGATCCACTGAGTCCGTCCTTTCGGTCCAGAGATACTTTACACCTCTGATACTTGCTCTCTGGCTTTCGTCACCATACTGTTAATATTTTGCACTGTGCAATCACTGTTTCATTTTGCCAAAACGAAAGTGTAATTTTAACAGCAATATAAAAAGCGAGTTTCCTTTTATCACTGGTAGTGGAGAAACTGTAGAATTTACGTTGTGCAGATCAATATTTGCTATTGGTCATGGTGGAAGATCTGACATTGTGAATCACATTAAGACGAAGAAACATCGCATGAGTGATCAAACGAAAAGAGTAAATAAATGCGTGAGTGACTACTATGTAAACTTAAAATCAGTAACAGACATAGATAGGCAGTCGGCAGCACAAGAAGCTACGTTTTGCATACCACAGTGTAATGCATAACCATAGCTTTAAGTCAATGGACTCTACTACAGCAGTTGTTAAAAGACTTTTCAATCCTAAATTCACATATGGACACACAAAATGTAATGGAATCATGTCAAATGTTATTGCACCGTATGCAGCTCAGCAGGTTTTAAATGAACTGAAGAGTGCTCGATTCATTTCTGTAATGATTGATAAATCGAATCATCTGGATTTGAAGTTGGTTCCTCTCCATATCAGGTATTTTAACCCTGAAAATGGCATCACGGTGAAAGTGCTCGAATTGGTTAATTTAGTTGGAGAAACTTCAGATTTACTTCAGATTTATGTGCTGGAGGTTTTAAAGAAATATGATCTTGAGGGAAAGCTGATTGCAGTTTCTGCAGACAACACTAACACCAATTTTGGTGATAAGCAAAGGAAGGGAAAAAACAATTTGTTCTATAAACTACAACACAACACAGTGAATAATATAGTAGGTGTTGGCTGTCCAGTACATGTGGTGCACAATTCCTTACAAACTGGCTCAGATTGCCTATCCATCGACTGCCAATTAATTTTAAACAAAATCTACCAGCATTTCCACATATATACAGTAAGGGTTGACTCTCTGAAGTCATTCTGTAAGTTTACCGAAACTGAATACAAAACTGTACTTGGGCACAGCAAGTCAATGTGGTTGTCTCTGCTACCAGCATTGGAAAGAATTGTAGAGATATTTCCTGCTTTGAAAATATTTTTCATTTCCCTTGATAAGTGTCCTGTTATCCCTAAATAATTTTTTGATAACCCTGTGTCTATTGTTCTTCTACATTTTATTGTTAGCCAGCTAAAACCTTTCTTCACAACAATTAAATGTATTGAGAAGCAAGAAATCACAATAGTGGAAGTTTATCAAGAAAAAACCAAATTATTGGGCAAATTACAATGTTGTTGTTGTCGTTGTTGTTGTAGTCTTCAGTCCTGAGACTGGTTTGATGCAGCTCTCCACGCTACTCTATCCTGTGCAAGCTTCTTCATCTCATAGTACCTACTGCAACCTACATCTTTCTGAATCTGCTTAGTGTATTCATCTCTTGGTCTCCCTCTACGATTTTTACCCTCCACGCTGCCCTCCAATACTAAATTTGTGATCCCTTGATGCCTCAGAACATGTCCTACCAACCGATCCCTTCTTCTAGTCAAGTTGTGCCACAAACTCCTCTTCTCCCCAATCCTACTCAGTACCTCATTAGTTACGTGATCTACCCATCTAATCTTCAGCATTCTTCTGTAGCACCACGTTTCGAAAGCTTCTATTCTCTTCTTGTCCAAACTAGTTACAATGTAGAAAATCTGAAAGATTTCTCTCATCCTTTGTACATGAGACTCTAAGAAAGCTGGAAGAAGAGGGTGAAATTACTGTAGAACAATTTCATAATTATGCTGACATCTTCTATGACTCTTGCATTGAGTATATTAAAGAATGATGTTTACCATTTCTCACACCTTTTAAAGCATTTGACTGGGTTAATACTGAAAAGGAGCAGCAACAGTGGAAGGATATTCAGGGCTGTTGTGTTTTTGTTAAAAGTATTGTACCAAATTTTCCGTTGATGAAGACGAACTGTTCGATGAATTTTCATGTGCACAGAACTTCATAAAAAGTGAAGGAGACAAAGAAAGTGTTAGTGCAACGTGGTGTAAAATATTTACTTATTTCAAAAGTAAAAACGTTAACATGAAAAACATAATTCATTTGGTGGAGTTTTGTCTGGCAATTTCTGGGTCAAATGCTGCTTTGGAACGTGTGTTTTCGTTAGTGAACTCTTTGTGGTCAGATGAAAAAAACAGAATGAAAGTTGAAACAGTGAGGGCCTTGCTCATTGTCAAAACACACTTTAATGGTGTATCGTGTACTGACTTTTATGATACAATTTCATACGAAAATGCACTTCTTGATAAAGTACATAAAAGTGAAAAGTACGGTGATAGTGTGGCAGAAATAATTGTAAAAAGTGATTTGGGATCATTTGAGTGCACGTTGTAAAGGTAAACTTGTATGTGTATTACATTTAGTCAATACAATATTTATGTCCCGTTTTTTTTTTCCTTCATTGTCCCAGGTTTTTCTCTAATTTTTTTAAATGTCCCCTTTTTCAATGAAAATGAAATGGACACCCTACTGTAGACCCTTTCATGAAGGAGTACTGTCGAAGATTTGGAACCAGCTAAGTGACTCATTAATACAAGAAAATGCCTATTGAATTACTGCTGTAAGAAAGACGTCCAAGCAACCAACCATAACTAAGGTAGCTGCTCCACGCTCTACGTACATGTGCAACCTATTCGTGGATTTCGCATCGCATCCCGTCATGCCGTGCAAGGCCTCGTGTGCTGTGCAGCAGGTGATGGGACGCAGGAAGTAGCATAACGGGGAAGGACGCGCTTCGCACGACAATCACGTCGGCTGACATCACAATACTCGCAAGGTTCTGCTCCGCGTAAACGGGGAACCTTCTCCTCCACAGCAGATGAGGATACTGCCACACGTAACAGTGCAATGGCAGAAAATAGAAAATATTTACTCGTCCTACAGACACGTATTAGGAACAGATCGTAGCTAGTCTTGAGAACTGGAGACTACTGGGTTGGAAAGGCAGGCGGATGTCAGGGTTTGTTAATAATTCGCCAGTAATAACAGTAACGCTGCGTCGTGCAAGGGTTCATCACAAAATTATGTGACACAATGGTTAAGAGCGGACATTTTAAGCTGGGGGTATTTTGAAACGTGATTGCGTTAAGATGTCGGCAGATGTCGGGCCTGCACTAACTCGTTTACGATACTGCCAACCTCAGAAAGCAATATTGCGCAGTAGCCATTGTTAAGCTTTGTGTACTACGCTTTATTTTATATGTTTGGATGCGCGTTGTTTTCTTATTTTGAAACGACTAATCTTGGTCCAACAGGGGTTAGGTTACGCAGCGAGGATGATCAAATGTGAGTTGTGCTCAAATTACATGTGTAGAATGGCAGGCAGGTGAGAGGGAGGCGAATCTTGTTCCCTTGTTTTGTGTCCCACCTGGATAGGCGGTGCGTGGATCTGCTCCTGTGAACTGCTTCTGCAAAATAGGCCGAGAATGTAGGACTCGAGTAGGAGCAGAAAAAGGTGAAGTACTTCGGTACTGAGTATAGGTTAATGCACTTTTACTGGTGTAGGAACATATACAAATTATAGTATTGCTTAACTTTGCGTACAGATGAGCGCGTAGGTGCGAAGCCGTTCATGTATCAAAGCTAACAGTTACTAGTAGTTGGACAAACTATCACTGAAGTAACAAAGGCAAAGTCTGTCATGAAGCAGAAGCTAAGTTGCTTGGTCGTCTGCTCTTGATCAAATGGGCTGGATCCGGAGCGGCGCTCGTAGAGCTGCACCGCTCCGGCTAGAGGGCGCTGTCGTCGGTGTCGGTGTCGTAGTGCCAACCTAAGAACTTGTACCTACGCCGAGGCATCGTAGCTGTCGATACGACACCTTGCACCTATAATATACTATAATTTTATTTCGAGACACTGTAAATGTTTTCCGTATCTTTGACTGTTGGTCGAATTACATTCCAGAGACGTTTAGCGCGTAATTCAGACATCGCTGTTCCCTTTTTCGTTCTACTCGCTGACTATTGAAAAGTATGAAAGGTATAGCTGCCATTTTATGAACCCCATTCTACGGCAGATTTTGCCTAGGCCGTAACAGAGTATAAGGAGCTTATTGAATTGATTAGATAATACGTATATTGAGAAATATTTCAAGACAAAAACTTAATTTGTCTTTGCGCTGCACCTATGCGTGCGGATTCTAAGCTGACTTAAGTTTTACTGTGAATGAAAAACGCTTCCGATAATTAGAACATTTTTTACTGCCAGTTGGGGCCAGATAAGACGAGTGTTGTTGTCGTACTGAATACTAGCATTCGCTACTACTGTGGCAGACAAAACTTTATAATAGTACCTGACAATCGCTATTATATAGCTCTCCTCACTATTACACACCTCTCCCCGCGGCAGTATTAAGTTCTCGTTTGTTTAATCTTCCTGCACACTGTAACTTTTAAGTGACTGCACTCTAAGCCCATTTTATTTAGAAGCACATGGAGCAAGAAGTTTACTCGCAACCCTCCCAGGTAACATGATGCTAATCGCGTAAGGCCACCTATAGCCTTGATATGGGCTTGTGGAAGAGATTCCACAAACTTCTTCAGGTCTCCAGCATCCAAAGAAAGTCACCCACTGCTGCTTAAATCTCACTACCAAACCCAGCAATGCTTCTCAATTGCCTAATATGTGTGGGAATTGGATACATGTACTAATCTTCTTCTCCCCCTTGTAACACTACATCCCAGAACCTCACGTATTTTTTAAGCTACTTTATTTCGCGAATTTATAACCAGTTTTTGTAAATATGTGTATTAATGAGTTTTTACAGTAATTAGTGTTTATGAAAATGTAATGTATGTTGATAGGATAAGAAAGAATTGTTTATGTCGTGTGCTGGCCATGCTAGTGAAGCTTTTATGTATGAAGCACAGAGAATATCCTTCGTGTAACAGTAATATCGTTGCGCAGTCCTAGAGGTGAAGGCAGAGATGTAGTTGTGCAGCGTCTGTGGTGTGGGACAGACACACGGTGGCGCGTAGATGGGCGAGGAAATATGTAGGCTCAGAGAATGGTAGAAAGAAGATTTTGGAAGTAATGAAGACTAAAGTGTGGCCCACATTTATTCAAGCCAGTCGCTAATCAAGAAAAGCGTTTTGCCAATAACGGGCCACGAAACAAGCTCTACTTCGCGGCACAAGCAATGCACCGCAAAGTAAGATCCAGCTAGTATTTTGTAGCTGTATGAGAGGCATGCCAGCGTCTTAATAACTTTCTGGAACATTAAACTGTGTTTACTCGAAGCACAAACGTCGAGAGAAACTTCATTCGGAACCGCGCGACTGCTACGGTCGCAGGTTCGAATCCTGCCTCGGGCTTGGATGTGTGTGATGTCCTTAGGTTAGTTAGGTTTAAGTAGTTCTAAGTTCTAGGGGACTGATGACCACATATGTTAAGTCCCATAGTGCTCAGAGCCATTTGAACCATTTTTTGAGAAACTTCATTGACCCGAGTCGTTAACCATCAGCATGGTCCTACTACTGCAAACAGTTCAAAATAAAGTGATAGAAAGTGAAATTCATATTATATGACAAAAGCATGCTGGATTTCATGTAGTCAAAGAAAATTTAGTATTTTATGTTCTATTTTGCAAATGATATTATGTTTATACATCTACGTAACGTTAGTACTGAAAAACTGTTGTTGCAATGACTGTATTAATTTGTGACGCAATCATACGCAAATTCTTAAGTACAGAATCATAAAGAGTTTTTGTCACTTTCAGACTTTATTTTTCAAACAGGTATCATTATTGTGAGTTACGTAACGCAGTACGTTTTCCCTAAAGCGCTGCTAGTCATTGCTTATTACTGATGATCGTTAAGGTAGCCAACATCATTGCATTCCAAATTAACGTCTTTGTTTTCACTTTACATGTGTCTTTTACATGTACGTTAGCAAGTGTGCATTTTGTTGAGTTACTGCCTTGTCTTTGCCACACGATATTCGCGTGATTTTAAAGTGATTACAGTCATTCACTAAATTTAAATTTTTGCTCGTTTTGGAGCTGGCGAGCATCTTATCCCGCAACGTAATTTCTTTTAAATTAAATTCTGACATTCAAAACTGCGGCTAACCAGAGTGTGATTTTAATTCATTACCAATTTTTACTTTTCGATCCTTGTTGTTCTTAGTAACAAACATTCGTGCGATAGGGATCAGGTTATAACTATCTGTATGCTACCGGCAAGCACTGATCTTCGGATTCGATGCCTTGTTTCCAGTACCAGCGGAACCTTAGGTACACACGTCACAATAAAACACGTGAACTGTAGAGTATAGGTGCGTTACACCCTGTCTGTGTCGATCTCTTCCTCCCCTCTCTCTTTCTCTGCCCATCACTTCCTCCTGCCGCTCTCCATCCATCTCCTCCAAGCCCATTTGCTCCCCCCCCCCTCGCTATTTCATCCCCTTTCCAGCCTCCCTCTCTCTGCTGGGCTTGAGGCTTATTTATTATTATTGCAAACGAAATCTTGTTTGGGGATTGGGGTCGATTAAAATGAATGAGTAAATTGGTCGGGATCCTTGGTATACGTAGTATGAGGAGAACTCTCCAGCTGCTTAATCAGTGAGAATAGTAGCTTCAATGAAAAGTTGCTGACGATTCAGATTCCGTTGTAGTATTCTAATCAGAACCTCATAAGCCAAAAATACAAATTTCCTGATTTGTTAATACCGACTGCCAGAAAGAAAGCAAATCATCAGACCATTGTGCACACAAGTTTTGTTTAAAATTATATATAAGGAGTATAATTATATGGGAGAAACAATTCGTCTAATTGTTTAAATGCCCTGCTATCTTAGTTAAAACTGACTGTGAGAAACAAAACGAAACCGCTAATTTTCACAGCACCGCACAAAATTTTCTTTTTGCAGTCGTTTTTAACTGGAAACATGTACATTGGTGTTTTTTGTTTTTTTTAGTGTATCCTATGTCCGTATGTTCGAGCATTGTGTTGTTGTTGTTGTTGTTGTGGTCTTCAGTCCTGAGACTGGTTTGATGCAGCTCTCCATGCTACTCTATCATTGTGTAAACATTTAAATTAAGTCGCTCAATTAGTTTACGAGATTTTGCTAATAGCTTTTCCCCTTTAAATATATAATACGTGCATTTGTATACCATAATTATACACAGTCGAGTTACACTAAAGTGACCACCTGTCAAAAGCCTGAATATCCAGATTTTGTAGCACAGACTACTACGAGGCGTGTAGGCAGAGAGTGAATGAGATTCTGGAAGGTACTGACAGGGATGTGGAGGTATGCCGACTCCAGTGCCGTTGACAGCTACGCTAGTTATCTCAGTTAAGGATCTATGATGCGAACAGCCAGATCGAGGTGGTCCCACTGATTTTTGATTTGGTTCAAATCTGGGGAGTTCGGTGGTCAGGTGAACTCATCCTACCGTTCTTCGAACCAAGCACGTTGATTGCGAGCTGTGTGATACGTTGCATTATCCTACTGGTAGATGCCATTGTGCCAACGAAAAAACAAACTCCATGGTCCACGAGGATGGATGCATAATAGTCGTGATCTGAATGACGAGACCACCCAAGGAGCACCACGAAAGCATTTCCTAGATCATAAGGCTGCCTTCTCCGGCCTAACGATTGGTGCATGATCATCTCTCCGATGGAGCATAAGACCTGTCGCGGCTCAGTATTGGCGTTCAAATGTCAGCTTTCATCGACGATGAACTGCAGTCAGCGTGGGTGCATGTACCAGGAGCCTACTGCGCATGCCGATTTGCAGGAACGTTCGCTTAACAGTCGTTCAGGAGACCCTGTTCGTAGCCCCCTGGTTCATCTGGGCGGTCAGTTGCTCAACAGTTGCATGTGTGTTCGCCCGCGCACATCTCTGCAGGCGTCGTTCATCCCTCTCATCTATGGTCCGTGGTATAGCGCAGTTGCCTCGGCGCCGGTTTTGGATAGCGCCATTTAGCCACGCACCACTTTAACCCCAGTGGCACACGACAGAACTTGGCCGTTTTAGAAATGGTTTCATCCTTGGCCCGGCCAATGATCATGCCATTGGACGTTAGGTAAATCGCTTCGTTTCCGCATTACAACCACGGCTGCACTGTTTTCCACGGCCTCCAACATGCTTTATATATCTTCAACCTCTTCTGCTGCCATCTACTGTGAGTGGTTATTGCACGTTGACGTCGAACAAATGCGGTGGTCAGGTTAATGTGAATGGACTGTGGCTATTTGAAGAAATAGTAGCCAACGTTCGTCAGGTAGTTTATTGAAGTATTGGTAATAAGTTGAAGTAAATTGGTCAAGAAGTTTTCGAAAGTTTTCGAAACAATGTTGAACAATGTCTTGTTGTAATTACAATAGTGTAGATAGAACTACTACAAACAGCACAGTAAACGCATTATTGTGGCCAAGATAAACACGAAGCCCACGCCTACTACAGTAGTACAAGTTTGTATGCCAGCTAGCTCTGCAGATGAAAAAATTGATGAAATGTATGATGAGATAAAAGAAATTATTCAGGTAGTGAAGTGAGACGAAAATTTAATAGTCACGGGTGACTGAAATTCGAGAGTACGAAAAGGGAGAGAAGGGAACATAGTATGTGAATATGGATTTGGGCTAATAAATGAAAGAGGAAGCCACCTGGTAGAGTTTTGCACAGAGCATAACTTAATCATAGCTAACACTTGGTTCAAGAATCATGAAAGAAGATTGTATACATGGAAGAATCCTGGAGATACTAGAAGGTAACAGATTATATAATGGTAAGACAGAGATTTAGGAACCAGGTTTTAAATTGTAAGACATTTCCAGGGGCAGATGTGGACTCTGACCACATTCTGTTGGTTATGAACTGTAGATTAAAACTGAAGAAACTGCAAAAAGGTGGGAATTTAAGGAGATGGGACCTGGATAAACTGAAAGAACAAGAGGTTGTGCAGAGTTTCAGGGAGAGCATAAGGGAACAATTGACAGGAATGGAGGAAAGAAGTAACGTAGAAGATGAAGGCAGCAGAGGATCAAGTAGGTAAAAAGACGAGGCCTAGTAGAACTCCTAGGGTAACAGAAGAAATATTGAACTTAATTGATGAAAGAAGAAAATACAAAAATGAAGCAAGTGAAGCAGGCAAAAAGGAATACAGACGTCTCAAAAATGAGATCGACAGGAAGTGCAGAATGGCTAAGCAGGGATGGCTAGAGGACAAATGTAAGGATGTAGAGGCTTATCTCACTAGGGGTAACATAGATACTGCCTACAGGAAAATTAAAGAGACCTTTTGAGAAAAGAGAACCACTTGTATGAATATCAAGAGCTCAGATGGAAACCCAGTTCTAAGCAAAGAAGGGAAAGCAGAAAGGTGGAAGGAGTATATAGAGGGTCTATACAAGGGTGATGTACTTGAGGACAATATTATGGAAATGGAAGAGGATGTAGATGAAGATGAAATGGGAGATACGATACTGCGTGAACAGTTTGACAGAGCACTGAAAGACCTGAGTCGAAACAAGGCCCCGGGAGCCAGTCCTGACAAAACTCTACCGTCTGGTGAGCAAGATGTATGAGACAGGCGAAATACCCTCAGACTTCAAGATAAATATAATAATTCCAATCCCAAAGAAAGCAGGTGTTGACAGATGTGAAAATTACCGAACTATCAGTTTAATAAGTCACGGCTGCAAAATACTAACGCGAATTCTTTACAGACGAATGGAAAAACTGGTAGAAGCGCCGACCTCGGGGAAGATCAGTTTGGATTCCGTAGAATTGTTGGAACACGTGAGGCAATACTGACCCTACGACGTATCTTAGAAGAAAGATTAAGGAAAGGCAAACCTACATTTCTAGCATTTGTAGACTTAGAGTATTCCAGTCAACATTGTCAAAAGCTTTCTCTCTTTCAAATTCTGAAAGTGGCAGGGTAAAATACAGGGAGCGAAAGGCT
This sequence comes from Schistocerca nitens, assembly GCF_023898315.1. Classification (NCBI taxonomy): domain Eukaryota; kingdom Metazoa; phylum Arthropoda; class Insecta; order Orthoptera; family Acrididae; genus Schistocerca; species Schistocerca nitens. The sequence goes on along the minus strand of NC_064620.1, from coordinate 365,538,884 downwards.
ATTTACGATTTGTACAGAAACCAGAGGGCAGTTATAAGAGTCGAGGGACATGAAAGGGAAGCAGCAGTTGGGAAGGGAGTGAGACAGGGTTGTAGCCTCTCCCCGATGTTATTCAATCTGTATATTGAGCAAGCAGTAAAGGAAACAAAAGAAAAATTCGGAGTAGGTATTAAAATCCATGGAGAAGAAATAAAAACTTTGAGGTTCGCCGATGACATTGTAATTCTATCAGACACAGCAAAGGACTTGGAAGAGTAGTTGAACGGAATGGACAGTGTCTTGAAAGGAGGATATAAGATGAACATCAACTAAAGCAAAACGAGGATAATGAAATGTAGTCGAATTAAGTCGGGTGATGCTGAGGGAATTAGATTAGGAAACGAGACACTAAAATTAGTAAAGGAGTTTTGCTATTTGGGAAGCAAAATAACTCATAATGGTCGAAGTAGAGCAGATATAAAATGTAGACTGGCAATGGCAAGGAAAGCGTTTCTGAAGAAGAGAAATTTGTTAACATCGAGTATAGATTTAAGTGTCAGGAAGTCGTTTCTGAAAGTATTTGTATGGAGTGTAGCCATGTATGGAAGTGAAACATGGGACGATAAATAGTTTGGACAAGAAGAGAATAGAAGCTTTCGAAATGTGGTGCTACAGAATAATGCTGAATATGAGATGGGTAGATCACATAACTAATGATGAAGTATTGAATAGAATTGGGGAGAAGAGGAGAATGTGGCACAACTTGACAAAAAGAAGGGACCGGTTAGTAGGACATGTTCTGAGGCATCAAGGAATCACAAATTTTGCATTTGAGGGCAGCGTGGAGGGTAAAAATCGTAGAGGGAGACCAAGAGATGAATACACTAAGCAGATCAGAAGGATGTGGGTTGCAGTAAGTACTGGGAGATGAGGAAGCTTGCACAGGATAGGGTAGCGTGGAGAGCTGCATCAAACCAGTCTCAGGACTGAAGACCACAACAACAACAACAACAACAACAGATAGAGGCACCAAGTTATGGCATTGTTCACAGCTACATTACCGTCCTGTTTCAAACAGCCCCAAGTATTTTCCAAGGGGTTAATATCCAGTGATTTAGCAGGCCATTTTAGGTGTGGTAGGGTGTCTGAGCGTTCCGCAGACTAGGGACATAAGCGTGCAACCTTGTTATATGGGGGTGTCCACAACACCGTCAAGATGTAGAAGAAAAGGCAACATGTGGTCACCAGTAATGTTGAAATAAAAATCCTGATTTATATTGACGGTAACTTGAAAATGTGCGTGCAAATCATGGCACGAACAATACCCACAAAATATCACAGAATCATCCTCACACTCCGTAGGTTAGCCACCCCATCGGTGTACTCGACGCCTTGTGTCATTTGATAAGATGCACTGTGAATAATGACTTTTGTGACGTTTCAGACTCAAATTCCAAGTCCTAGTTGAGAAGGACCTGCAGTCATTGCCGGCTGCAGTTCCTGTCGGGTTTGAAACCATCTGTCAATAACAAGGCGTGACAACTCGTCTCCACATGCTGTCAAATAGGATCTCTTTGTGGCGCCGTGTTAGACAGTTGCGAGTCACACAGCATTCGTAGACACGCTCATCGGTCCGCGTTGATACAACAAAGCGGGCGACTTCAGTCACGGTGTGGTCATCAGCCTATGAACCACAAAGTCTATTTCACCATCGTGGTGGGAAATACCGACTAGTTAAAACCGATACAAGTAATTTATCTCCGAATAACAGGTATATTTCAGTATTTGTTTGGTCAGTTATAAGAGGTTTTTCATTTTTTACTAATAATTGTGTAAAAAAGCCCAACATAATAATTTGCCATAGCAGCAGTGCTAAAAATGTTTGTTTCCAAACAAACCTGTAACGTGTAATGTTTATTCATAATACAGGGTGTTTCAAAAAGAATATACGTATTTCGAATGCATATTTTTATTAGACTTTAAGACATACGAGTATGAAACTTTACACACACATTTACGACCCACTCGAGTTCAGATTACAGATGTTCAATATGTCCTCCATCAGCTGCTCGAGTAAGCATGTCCTTCACTGATGATATGGCAGTACGGATCCGGTTCTTGAACTCTTCCAGGTTATGTGGGTACATAAACGTTGTTTTTAACGGAACCCCACAGGAAGAAGTCAGAGGGTGTCAAATCCGGTGACTACGTTGGAAAGCAGTTTGATTTCGTGCAACATTTTCGGCAGGAACAAGAGGGTGGCCAGGACTCTTTCCTTTACATACACATCCTGTATCTAGAAACTGTCGATACCATCTACGCATGTTCCACCCATCCGGAGGATCAATTTGGTACCTCAATCTAAAACGTCTTTGCACTGTAATCACGGGAATGCACTTTGCAAACTCGAGAACACAAAATGAGTTCTGTTGCGGAGTAGCCGTTTTGAACATGACGGTTACCAAGCAAAACAGAAGACAACTGACATCTAGCGGCTATTACATAAACTAGGAAATGTATTCGTTTCTCCAATAGCCAAGCCGAGGCGCAGCGATCGATAGTTTGGACAAAATAATACTTTGTAATATGTACATTCTTTTAGAAACACCCTGCATTTCCATTACTTTTGGATTATTATAGAAACTGGGAAAAACGAACAGCACTGTTTTCATTTAAAAAATCCCACATTTAGAAACTACCAAGAAACACATGACATAAGAATCGGTACACCACTGCAGAGACAATAATGTACGTGGCGCCGTGTGGCGTGGCTTACGAGTCGGTACGTTTGTACGTGCAGTCTGTAGAACTTGCCACCATCCCCCGCCCTATCCCATACACACACACGGTCTGTGTGGTAGTTTCATGCTGTCGTCCTAGCACATCAGCTGTATTGCAGAATTGTACCATCCATAGTTCGGAAGTATTTTACGAAGTGCAGCAGCAATGAAGAACAATGCTCCATAGGATTAAAAACGGGAAGAGGCACAAAAAACCTGTAACATCATCTAAGGTGAAAACACCTACAATGTTAGTTGGCAGATAAGGTAAATTTGATAGATATGACTCTAATTTTACTGAGGTGCTATAAACTTGGGATAATAGCTGAACCTTTAACTCTGTGGTTGCTTCAACGTTAAAAATTGAAGCCTCCAAAGGTGACCATGCTGGGCACTCGTCAACTTGTGACCTTTCGCTTCGCTTCTGCCGCAACCGTCTCCTTCATCTACGCAGTCTTTACTGGAGACTATGAGACCGACTTATACCGCAGCGTCAATCCCATATCGATCGTGATCTGTTACTCCTTCAGCTTCATCAGAATTTTTCAGTCTCTGTTCGAAGTCGAAGTTTATTACTGGCAGTAACAGCAATAAAAAACCGAAATTGGGTTATTTCAGAAACCGATTATTTTGAGTGGTTTTAACAGTCAGGTTAAACTAGAACTGAAATGAACCGTGTAACCGAAAACTGGTTGTTTTAGCGATAACCGCCGTCACTGTTTCAGCATTCTCGGAGTCCAAGTGTTGCCATTTCTACGACACGTCCATAATAAGTGTGCTCCTACGTATCTGAGGGGTCAGCGTGGCTGACTGTGATATGGAGGTCCCGGGTTCAAATTACCGATATTGCCATGGATGCTTCCTTGGTAGGAGGACTTGAGTAAGGACTTCGCGATGCCAGCTGAGGATCTGCTTGAATGAGAAGTAGCGGCTCCAAGGTCTGCAGAGCCGACAACGGCCAGCAGTATGGGGTCCTGACCCCACACCTCTCCATGCTGTATCCATATTATGGTATTGGCAGATCATGAGATGGTGGTCGATGGGATCCGGTTGGCCCGTCTGACACCCGAAGGATGGACCTTTTTGTGTTGTTCAATGTGGGATTGTGTGTGTGTGTGTGTGTGTGTGTGTGTGTGTGTGTGTGTGTCCATGGTGAGTTCACAGGGCTGCATGCATAGGATTCTTGTTTGCCCAACATTCGGACACCTCGATTGGCCAACTAAATGACTCGATCTTTATCCCACAGAAAATGTCTGGGAAAATTTGAAACAGCTATGAAACATAGCAGTCCATATTTCTTCGGACTCTTAATCATGAATGAGTTCTTCAGCTGGATTTGGCACATGTGGATAAATGTGTAAACTCTCTTCCTCGCTGAACTGAAGCCATCACCAAGGATACAGGTGTTGTAATACGGTTTTAGCGTGGTGTCCAGTATGTGTATCTTCCGGCAGCCTCCTCACGATATTTCAAACTCTTTTTCTTTATTTCAGCGTATCGTACCTACCGTCTTCCTATTATCGACTGATTGAAACTTTCGACTTCCCTTACTCGCCGAATGTCTATGGTGGGAAAAGTGGAGAAATTCGTGGCATTGAAATGGGTTATCGATAATCGTTATTCCCACACAAACTTCTGAAATGGACTATAGCCCTTAACTCACGAGGTAACTTTTTTGTAGCGAGTGCTACGAATTAGGGTGTCTGGGGCTCTTGTGTTTAAACCGAGATTTAAGGCGCAAATCATTTGAAATATTCAAAATAAGTTAGATAACATTTCAGTGTAGTATTACTGAAGTGTTGTTTAAATATTCCTTGTTGATCTTATTGCAATAAATTAAGACTGCAGGATTTACTTTGTATCACACAAAATCAAACATTTTGTGCTGTTTTTTGATATAGTACACGTAAACGAACTGTTAGAGAACTGAATTTTACATGCCGAAAAAGAATCGTATCTCTGTAGCAATTAGATCTTCACATAAAGCTAAATTCCAAGGTTTAAACTCGCACATAAAAATTGCTCTCGGTAGGCACAAAAAGGAAGTTTGCAAAAATTCCATTCATCGCTGGCATCCACAGTTTTATTTATGACATCAGAGAACATATTTGATATTAATTAACACTTTAATCATTTTATAGGAGAAATAGAGGATCCCACCACAATTGCCCTGAAGTTCTTCCTCTGAATGGCCCTCTGCTAGCAGAACGGTGATCACTGACCGTCGTCTTTTTCACGTGATTTTTGATCTGTATCACTGACATATTTCTCCATCCACTGACAAACAGTTGCATAAAACTTAGGTTCGTTGATACTGGCTCGTTCCTGCGAGCACATTTTGTACTACACTAAAGAAAACAGGTACATAGTTCACAACATGTGTCAACAATAAACAAAAAGGCCATAATGCGACTGACAACAAAACATTGAAGGATTGGCGATTTAAAGAGGGTAGGGGGATACAGAAGCACTCCACCAGAACTGATCTTGGAGAGGGAGATCGAAAATTTTTGCGCGGTTTGAGAGATCACACGTCGTCAGGTCTAGGAAAGGGGAAAATGCCTCTGGTACAGTGTACCCCCCAGAGTGTAGGTGTCGAAGTAGACAATGATTTCAAAAGAAGAGAGGCGGAAAGACGTATGTCTGTTTACGCAGGCAGGAGGCCTATTAACACAGGATGCACATATCATCAAGGCTTCCGCTACGTCGTGAGCAGCACGTGAAGTATCTTAAGTTGCGTCCGCCGTGATGTCACCTTCCTGCAGCAGCTGTCTACAAGGTCGGCACACCGAATGACGTTGACATCAGTCGTGACGTATTGAACAGGCCTGTAGCTCAATGACGTCTGTCTCCGACTACGCACCGCCGAAACAGCTGCTTGTTACGATACATTTCCCCGTAAATAGACAGAAAGACCCAATGCTGTATGATTACTAGATTGTCACGATCGCAGAACAATCACTGGACGTACTCACATCCATTAAATATCGAAGAGCATGGCTTAATGTGGAATGACCGCTTAAAACTAATCGCAGATAAGGCAGATTCATTGGAAGAATCCTCAGGCAGTGTGGTATACCCTAGTTCGACCAGTACTTCAGCGTTGTTCGTCCGTCTAGGAACCGTAACCGATAGAATTGATGGAAGAAATAAAGCAGTTCCACGAAGAGGGCCGTATTTCTTCACAGGTCCACTTAGTAAGAGCGAAAGCGTCATGAAGGTGCTCTTCCCGCTCCAGTGGTAGACGCTACGAGAAGTTGTGCATCACGATGTGGTTCGGTGTGGTTTATTGTTGAAATTCCAAGAGCGTGCATTCCTAGAAGAGTCAGACAATAGAGAAACTATGTGGAGCGAACTTCCTAAGCTTGCTTAACATTGCCGATGGCTGATAAGTGTAGACCCTGAGTATGAGGGAAGCAAAGTATGGCGAATGTCGTCTCAACAAACCTTGTATTCGTATTATTATTATTACCGCATTCTTTCCTGCCAGATATATCTCGTGAAAAGACGATGAAGGTAGAGAACTGGACCTCACATTCAGGCTTACCAGCAATCGGGCTTCTCACGGAGCATTCGCTACTGGAGCAGGAAATGGGAAAGTGGAGACAAAGTATCCTCCGACGCATACCGTAAGGTGTCTAGCAGAACATAGATTTAGATTTAAATCTAGAATCATTGCCACTTTTTTATCATAGAAACGTTGCTGTCTTTCGTACCAAAATGGTTCAAATGGCTCTGAGCACTATGCGACTTAACTTCTGAGGTCATCAGTCGCCTAGAACTTAGAACTACTTAAACCTAACTAACCTAAGGACACCACACACATCCATGCCCGAGGCAGGATTCGAACCTGCGACCGTAGCGGTCGCTAGGTTCCTGACTGTAGCGTCTAGAACCGCACGGCCACTCCGGCCGGCTTTCGTACCAACAATAACCTTTTAATAAGTTTTTTTTTTTAATTTTAAATTTTGCTTTGCATCAACAGTGTGATTATCGGAAAGAGGTGAGTAGCTAGGTTTCGATTAATCTGAAGACTTGCATCATCTGTTTACAGAATTGCCCTGGCTTAGTCCGTTTTCAACTGCAGTGGATATATGTCTCGTCGGAACTGATGAGTGTACCGTTGAGGAGACTACTACTTTCGACTCTTATGTTTAAATGTAGAGAGGTAGTTCGCTAGTTGTGCTTGCTAATACAAGTATTTAAAACAAAGCTGCACACTTTACACACATTGGATACGCCGGCGTAGTATTTGTGTACGGCTTTAATAATGGAAACGCTCTTGGTCTTCTGGAGAAAAGACCGTTTCCGTCGCATAGAGAAACAAATTGTTGGTGTTAGCCCTGTATACAAGAAACGTTGTAACACTAACGTATTTACTTTCAAACATATTTCTCGTGAAAGTGCAGCTAAGCACAATATGGACAAAATAAAAGTGATGCGCAGTCGATAGAATATACACTACTAGTCATTAAAATTGTACACCACGAAGATGACGTGCTACAGACGCGAAATTTAACCGACAGGAAGAAGATGCTGTGATATGCAAATGATTAGCTTTTCAGAGCATTCACACAAGGCTGGCGCCGGTGGCGACACCTAAAACGTGCTGACATGAGGAAAGTTTCCAACCGATTTCTCATACACAAACAGCAGTTGACCGGCGTTGCCTGGTGAAACGTTGTTGTGATGCCTTGTGTAAGGAGGAGAAATGCGTACCATCACATTTCCGACTTTGATAAAGGTCGGATTATAGCCTATCGCAATTGCGGTTTATCGTATCGCGACATTGCTGCTCGCGTTGGTCGAGATCCAATGACTGATAGAAGAATCTCGAACCGGTGGGTTCAGGAGGGTAACACGGAACGCCGTGCTGGATCCCAACGGCCTCGTATCACTAGAAGTCGAGAAAACAAGCATCTTATCCGCATGGCTGTAACGGATCGTGAAGCCACATCTCGATCCCTGAATCAACAAATGGGGACGTTTGCAAGACAACAACCATCTGCACGAACAGTTCGACGACGTTTGCAGCAGCATGGACTATGAGCTCGGAGGCCATTACTGCGGTTACCCTTGACGCTGCATCACAGACAGGAGCGCCTGCGATGGTGTACTCTACGACGAACCTGGATGCACGAATTGCAAAACGTCATTTTTTCGGGTTAATTCAGGTTCTGTTTACAGCATCATGATGGTCACATCCGTGTTTGGCGATATCGCGGTGAACGCACACTGGAAGCGTGTATTCGTCATCGCCATGCTGGTGTATCACCCGGCGTGATGGTATGGGGTGCCATTGGTTACACGTCTCCGTCACCTCTTTTTCGCATTGACGGCACTTTGAACAGTGGACGTTACATTCCAGATGTATTACGACCCGTGGCTCTACCCTTCGTTCGATCCCTGCGAAACTCTACATTTCAGCAGGATAATGCACGATCGCATGTTGCAGGTCCTGTACGGGCCTTTCTGGGTACAGAAAATGTTCGACTGCTACCCTGGTCAGCTCATTCTCCAGATCTGTCACCAACTGAAATCGTCTGATCAATGGTGGCCGAGCAACTGGCTCCTCACAATACGCCAGTCACTACTCTTGATGAACTGTGGTATCGTGTTGAAGCTGCATGGGCAGCTATACCTGTACACGCCATCCAAACTCTGTTTGACTCAATGCCCAGGCGTATTAAGGCCGTTATTACGGCCAGAGGTGGTTGTTCTGGGAACTGATTTCTCAGGATCTATGCACCCAAATTGCGTGAAAATGTAATTGCATGTGAATTCTAGTATAATATATTTGTCCAATGAATACCCGTTTATCAGGTAGTGTAGCGAGCAGGTAGTGCAATGCAACAACAAGATGACTTAGCTGAAGCTATGACATGGAGAGCCATAGGACGGTTGGAGGCGAAACAGACACAGAGGGAGGTGGCTGCAACTATTGGAGTGCCGCAGAACCTGGACGCGATTCCAGGCAACAGGAACCTCTAAAAGAAGGCAAGGCCAAGGTCGCCCACATGTAACGTCAGCGAGAGATGCCCGGTATCTCCGGTTAACGGCCCGTCGAGACAGGAGGCAGAATGCAACTCAGCTGCAATGCACCCTCCAGGTAGCAAAGGGACGCGCAATATCAACGCAGACAGTCCGAAATCGCCTTTGGGAATGTGGCCTCTACGCAGGGAGGCTTATGGTGTGTGTCCCATTAAAACCACGACACCGTTCAGCCCGCAGAAACTGGGCGGAGGAACATCAGGATTGGAGTCGTAACGAATGGCGCCTGGTGCTCTTCACAGATGTGTGAAGATTTTGTGTTCAGCCGCACAGTCGTCGTTCCCTCATCTGGAGAGAACGTGGAACTCGTAACAATCCTGCTTAGGTGCAGGAAACATCACCGTATCATGGTGGTGGACGAATGGTGTGGGCAGGAGTCAGTATTGGCGGACGGACGGACGTCTATGCCGTTCAGAATGGCGTTTTGACCGCTTGTATAGAGACGAGATCTTTGAATCTTCTGTTGTGGCCTGCGCTGATGCCATAGAAGATGGATTCCTTCTGGTGGACGATACCACTCGTGCCCACAGAGCTGCACTGGCGGACAACATGCTTGAAGCTGAGGGAACTGAACGAATGGAGTGGCCAGCTTGTTCACCGGAGTTAAATCCGATTCAGAATGTCTGGGATGCACTTGGCAAACGCATTGCAGCCAGACCAACAATTCCCACAACGGTTGCACAGCTGGATATTGCACTAATGGAGGAATGGCGTAATATCCCTCAAGAGCTGATTGATACCCTCATACTGTCCATGCCATGCAGGTGTGCAACTGTACTGGCCGTCCGAGGATATCACACACCAGATTAGAGGGCAAAGAGAATGACTGTTTCACTATTATGGTAGCCCCATGGCGCCTCACTCCACGTGAACGACATGTAAACCTCAAGTAATGAGTTGGGATAGCAGGCCGGCCGCGGTGGTCTCGCGGTTCTAGGCGCGCAGTCCGGAACCGTGCGACTGCTACGGTCGCAGGTTCGAATCCTGCCTCGGGCATGGATGTGTGTGATGTCCTTAGGTTAGTTAGGTTTAAGTAGTTCTAAGTTCTAGGGGACTGATGACCACAGCTGTTGAGTCCCATAGTGCTCAGAGCCATTTGAACCATTTGGGATAGTCGCTCCACGTGGACGACATGTAAACCTCAAGTAAAGAGTTGGGATAGCAAAACATCGTACTGTATCACTCACAGATTAAAATTACAACCGATATCTGAATAAAATACGTTCCCATATTTCTACTGTGTGATATCTCACCTGATCCACTAACTGTTTTCGGCAGTGTACTTGATTGAGAAGTGGCGGCAACGGTCACGAAAACTGACAACGGCCGGGAGAACGGTGTGCTGACCACATGCCCGTCCCCACAGTTGCGCGAGCCTCCAGTTTTAGGTGTATGAACGTCTCCAGACAGTAAAAGTAGCAATGGTTGTGTAACGAGAAAGATAACATTTCCATATAGGCTTCTCTAAAACAAAGACACTATAGCTAGCAAATTTTTACATGTGTACAATACCTTGCGTACTTTGTGGACAAGTAATAGATTTCCAGAATTGACATCAACTCGGTCCACTTACTCTCAGTTTTTCCTCGTAATGACCACAAATGAAAAGAATAATGTAAATCGTAGCATTTTCAAAATACTGGAATCTTTGTCGTAACTGGTTGATTTCAGGCAAGATAAAATAAAGGTCTCGTATCCGAAGTTCAGTTTCTCAATAGAAGGCTGTTCACTCCAGTGGACTTCGGTTAATGCGAGGTGAAGTCTTCATAACTATTTAAATACTTTCGCGGAAAGCATTGTTGTATTAGTACGGTGACATAATATCGGAGCAAAATTTTATGGAAAGAAGTGGCGAAAAACGACCATCAGATTTCCGGGAGCTCAACTGTATTCAGAACCACTTCACTACCACAAAATGAAGCACTAAGGCATGTATAAATCCGGAAAACACTGTCCACCTGCGGAAGAAAGTAGGGAAGGAAGCGTATTGTATCAGTGTCTTGTGTCACAGTAAAGTCATTCCTTCAGTATCGTTGTAGAGCACAGGGCACAGATGTCGTCGAGAACTTGTAGTCCAAGGGATAGGAAAGAGTTCTTCAGTAACAGTAATACCTTTCCAAAAATAATACTGTAGTCAACTAAGGACACGGGCAGGTTTCTCCATCCATGGCCGGTTCGAGAACATTTTTAAACACAAGTGAAATAATTTTACCTGTAACCCCCGCCCCCCCTCGGACATTAGCTGTCTTTTCTTGGAATCTTGGAAAGAAATGAAATGATTTTGCGCCCCGAGCGACAGCTAGTGTCTCTTGGACATTAAACTGGCACTGGGTTTAGCCAAACAACACCATCATACTGCTGTTTTTCCCAGCTGTCAATTATTTGAACAGTTGTGTCTACCAGCCATTGCCGTCATGAAGAAGGTTGACAGGAACAAGCCATACTGTCTGCCTCTTACGTACTTATACAGAACCAGTCTACAACAAAGCGTTCCACGGTACCAGCATATTACTTGAATTCACTATAGAATATTTCTCAATGAATAAAATATGAAGTAGTCTTGATGTACGTGTTAGTCTACCTCTTCACCGATTGCTGTCAACTTGTTTAGCGAATTTTCTGTGTTTCAACTCAACAAACACACTGATTTTGTTGTTATTGTTTCCTGTGTGGGGTTCCTTATTAGAGAAGTTATTTTGTTTTTGAGTCTGTTTCAGAAACGGCGGTTTCAGTTCTTGAGCTATCGACTGTGGATTTATGGAAATTACGCTTAGTTTACATCGTTCATACAGTTTTTTTAGTTTGAATGTTGCACTCATTGTTGACTTCTACGCCACCTTAAAATAAATACATATCACAATGATAGCGTTTACCTACCACGCTTATACAGGGTGTTTCAAAAATGACCGGTATATTTGAAACGGCAATAAAAACTAAACGAGCAGCGATAGAAATACACCGTTTGTTGCAATATGCTTGGGACAACAGTACATTTTCAGGCGGACAAACTTTCGAAATTACAGTAGTTACAATTTTCAACAACAGATGGCGCTGCAAGTGATGTGAAAGATATAGAAGACAACGCAGTCTGTGGGTGCGCCATTCTGTACGTCGTCTTTCTGCTGTAAGCGTGTGCTGTTCACAACGTGCAAGTGTGCTGTAGACAACATGGTTTATTCATTAGAACAGAGGATTTTTCTGGTGTTGGAATTCCACCGCCTAGAACACAGTGTTGTTGCAACAAGACGAAGTTTTCAACGGAGGTTTAATGTAACCAAAGGACCGAAAAGCGATACAATAAAGGATCTGTTTGCAAAATTTCAACGGACTGGGAACGTGACGGATGAACGTGCTGGAAAGGTAGGGCGACCGCGTACGGCAACCGCAGAGGGCAACGCGCAGCTAGTGCAGCAGGTGATCAACAGCGGCCTCGGGTTTCCGTTCGCCGTGTTGCAGCTGCGGTCCAAATGACGCCAACGTCCACGTATCGTCTCATGCGCCAGAGTTTACACCTCTATCCATACAAAATTCAAACGCGGCAACCCCTCAGCGCCGCTACCATTGCTGCACGAGAGACATTCGCTAACGATATAGTGCACAGGATTGATGACGGCGATATGCATGTGGGCAGCATTTGGTTTACTGACGAAGCTTATTTTTACCTGGACGGCTTCGTCAATAAACAGAACTGGCGCATATGGGGAACCGAAAAGCCCCATGTTGCAGTCCCATCGTCCCTGCATCCTCAAAAAGTACTGGTCTGGGCCGCCATTTCTTCCAAAGGAATCATTGGCCCATTTTTCAGATCCGAAACGATTACTGCATCACGCTATCTGGACATTCTTCGTGAATTTGTGGCGGTACAAACTGCCTTAGACGACACTGCGAACACCTCGTGGTTTATGCAAGATGGTGCCCGGCCACATCGCACGGCCGACGTCTTTAATTTCCTGAATGAATATTTCGATGATCGTGTGATTGCTTTGGGCTATCCGAAACATACAGGAGGCGGCGTGGATTGGCCTCCCTATTCGCCAGACATGAACCCCTGTGACTTCTTTCTGTGGGGACACTTGAAAGAGCAGGTGTACCGCCAGAATCCAGAAACAATTGAACAGCTGAAGCAGTACATCTCATCTGCATGTGAAGCCATTCCGCCAGACACGTTGTCAAAGGTTTCGGGTAATTTCATTCAGAGACTACGCCATATTATTGCTACGCATGGTGGATATGTGGAAAATATCGTACTATAGAGTTTCCCAGACCGCAGCGCCATCTGTTGTTGACAATTGTAACTACTGTAATTTCGAAAGTTTGTCTGCCTGAAAATGTACTGTTGTCCCAAGCATATTGCAACAAACGGTGTATTTCTATCGCTGCTCGTTTAGTTTTTATTGCCGTTTCAAATATACCGGTCGTTTTTGAAACACCCTGTATATTCGTCTTCGGATCGACACCTGACATAATATTTCTACTCATACCGATTATTTCCATTACTTTCTATCTGAATTGTGTATATTGAGTCACCTGGTAACCTAAAATATTTTTGGAGCCTTTGAAGATGTCGTGATTATCCGTATAATCATCATTTTTCAGATCGAAATATACCAATTTCTTATGGAATGTAGTAGACCTCAAAGGAGAGCCGATAAGTGATCAGTAGGAATTAGAACTAGCATATCTCTCCTGCGAAGCAGGAACAGAGAATGGCTAGGTCAGGAGAGCTGGGTGGCTTCGAACGTAGACCAGTCAGTGGATGTCACCTGAATTCAAATCCTTTAGCGGTATTTCAACCCTTCTAAAGCTGCCCAAGTTGACTGTTGGTGATATGACTGAAGTGGAAACGCGAAGGAACACCACTGTAGAACCAAAACAAAGAAGTACTAACGAACAGGAACCGTCCACCATAGCAGAGGGTGGTTGTAAAATCACATGAAATCAGTTGAAGGAATCACTCGTGGGTTCCAAAGTGCTGCCATCAGCCCAACTAGCACAATGACTGTTTATGGTCTGCCCCTGGTAGCTGAGCGGTCAGCGCGACGGAATGTCACGCCTAACGGCCCGGGTTCGATTCCCGGCTGGGTCGGAGATTTTCTCCGGTCAGGGACTGGGTTTTATGTTGTCCTTATCATCCTTATTTCATCCCCATTGACACGCAAGTGGCGTCAAATGGTTCAAATGGCCATGAGCACTATGGGACTTAATATCTGAGGCCATCAGTCCCCTAGAACTTAGAACTAGTTAAACCTAACTAACCTAAGGACATCACACACGTCCATGCCCAAGGCAGGATTCGAACCTGCGACCGTAGCAGTCGCGCGGTTCCGGACTGAAGCGCCTAGTGACGCTCGGTCACCGCGGCCGGCGAAGTGGCGTCAACTCGAAAGACTTGCTCCCGGCGAACGGTCTACCCGACGGGAGGCCCTAGTCACACGGCATTTTCAGTTTTTACGGTGCGTATGGATTTAAAAAGTACGGGATAGAATGGTCAAACAGCTTCTTGCAAACCAAACATTCCTGTTCTCAATGCTAAGCGGCGCTTGAGCTGGTGTAATCAGCGATGGCACTAGACAGATGATGCCTGGAAACAAGTGATTTAGAGTAATGACTCATGCTACACCCCGTGGGAATTCGATGGCAAGGTTTGGGTATGGTGAATACCTGGATAAAGTTACCTGTATTCATGAGTAGGTGAATTACAGAGGGGTCGTGTTATGGTACGTAGGTGTTTTTTCGTGGTTACAGTGAGGTTCCCTTACCGCGCTTACGAAAACGCTAAACGTGCAAGAATAAGAACATATTTTACAGCATTGTGCGATTTGTACAGTAGAAGAATATTTCGGAGACGATGATGTTTTGGCCGGCCGATGAGACCGAGCGGTTCTAGGCGCTTCAGTCCGAAACCGCGCTGCTGCTACGGTCGCAGGTTCGAATCCTGCCGCGGGCATGGACGTGTGTGATGTCCTTAGGTTAGTTAGGTTTACGTAGTTCTAAGTCTAGGGGACTGATGACCTCAGATGTTAAGTCCCATAGTGCTCAGAGCCATTTTGATGATCTTTTGTATCAGCATGACAATGCACTTTCATAAACGAGCATCCCTGAGACAGTGGTATGTGAACAATAACTTTCCTGAAATGGACTGGCATGCCCAGAGTCCCGATCTGAACCCAATGGAACACCTTTGGGGTGAGTCAGAACGTTAACTTCGCTCCAGACTCAAGCATCCTACGTCGCTACCTCCTTGATTTCGGCTCTTGAGGAAGACAGGAGTGCAGTACCTCCACAGACATTCACACACGAAATTAAAAGTGTCTTCAGCAGAGTTCAAGACGTCCTAAAGCGAAGGTTGGGCACACCTAGTAATAATGTCCACCAATAGCTGTCTGGATACTTTTGATCAGATAGTGTAATCGTTATCACATTTCGGTGAGAAAAAGCAGTAATAGTGTAATAGACCCTCTGCTGTTCCTGATTCATATAAATGATCTAGGCGATAATCTGAGCAGCCCCCTTAAATTGTTTACAGAGGACGCTGTAATTTACCGTCTAGTAAAATCATCAACGATCAATTCCACTTACAAAATGATCTAGAGAGAATTTCTGTATGGAGCGAAAAGTGGTAATTGGCACTAAACAAAGAAAAGTGCGTCGTCATCTACATGGGTACCAAAAGAAATCCGATAAATCGCATAAATCTAAGGGCTGTCAATTCGACTAAATACCTAGGAATTACAATTACGAGCAACTTAAATTGGAAAGACCATATAGATAATATTGTGGGGAAGGCGAAACAAAGACTGCGCTCTGTTGGCAGAACACTTAGAAGATGCGACAAACCCACTACAGAGAGAGCCTACATTACACTTGTCCGTCCTCTGCTGGAATATTGCTGCGCGGTATGGGATCCTTACCAGGTAGGATTGACGGAGAACATCGATAAAGTGCAAAGAAGGGCAGCTCGTTTCGTGTTATCGCGCAATAGGGGTGAGAGTGTCACTGATATGATACGCGAGTTGGGGTGGCAGTCACTGAAACAAAGGCGGTTTTCTTTGCGTCGAGGTCTATTTACGAAATTTGAATCACCAACTTTCTCTTCCGAATGCGGAAATATTTTGTTGGCACCCACCTACTTAGGGAGAAATGATTATCGTAATAAAATAAGAGGAATCAGAGCTCGAACGGAAAGATTTAGGTGTTCCTTTTTCTCACACGCCATTCGAGAGTGGAATGGTAGAGAAGTAGTGTGAAAATGGTTCGATGAACCCTCTGCCATTCACTTAAGTGTGTATTGCAGAGTAACTATATAGATGTAGATGTAGGTAGCTATGTATAACATTATGACCATTTACACTTAAAGCCGTTAATTAACTACAAGGGATCATTCAAAACCATTAGATGAAATTCGAACACGATCCATAGTAGCAAAGGGTGCTCACACTTTATCAGCCCTCCTGTTTTGCGCCTTCCTATGACGTGATCATGAAGGGATGCGATATTGTTACATCCGTGAATTAAATGGCAAAGTCCCTCCAAGGTCCCCTAGTTCGGCAACACTCCCGGTGTCACCCGACCATGTTTGTTGAGCACTTTAAAAATGTACCTGTACAGAGAAAGCGCATTACGAGAGTCCTTGGAACGTGAGGCAGGCAACCAGTTGACATCTCTCTGTTCTGGCATGCCTACTAGCAGGTGGCCAGCACTCTAGTCGTGGATTTTATCTGTGCAAGTTCGTTTTTAAAGTGCTCAGCAAATGTGAGCGTGTGGCACTGAGGGCGTTGCAGAACTAGAGGCCTTAGAGGAACCTCTTGCCGTTTCGTACGACATGCGTCAATGTCAAACTTCTCTGCGATCACGCCACAGGAGGGTGCATAACAAGAGAGCGGAAAAACATAAGCATCCTTTACCGGTTAGGATCACCTTCAAATTTCATCGAATGGTTTTGAACGGTCCCTCGTGGTTCCACACTGTACACAAGAGCAAAAATTGTAGTCGCACTGCACTCCAAAGGTGTGTGCTCACGTTCAGTGGGGTTGAAAGCCCCTGATGTCGTTAGAGAAGAGATGAAGGTATTTTAAACCCGTCTTTATGACTACAATAGAATGCACATTTTGGTCATCAAACGCGTTTTGTTCTATTGAAAGAAAACATCATCAGAGGTCCGTAATGAAATGTATTTGTAAATATCTAAATCTGAAAACAACTAATTACTAAAGATGTTGATTTTACTCGTGGATTTTCAATCACGTCAGGAAACAGCATCTATTTGATCGTTTTTGAGGTATTCCCTCATTTGAAAGTGTTGTTTTGCGCGTAATTCTACGTTGCTTTGTAGGATTATACATTTGTTGATGTAAAACGCGTTACCTGAACTGAGCGAAAATCGGAGATAAAACACCATAAGCTTTAGCGTTCGCAGCGAACCGTTTTTAATCTAAAAAGCAAGCCAAATCATAAATAAGTTTCTGTTTTATTTCAATAGATCGAAAGGCCTTTGGTGACAAAACTATACATTTTCTTATAACTGCGAAGAAAGATTTAAACTACTCTTAAGTTCAATAATTGGGCCGCTCAGTGTGACCGAGCGGTTCTAGGCGCTTCAGTCTGGAACCGCGAGACCGTTACGGTCTCAGGTTCGAATCCTGCCTCGGACATGGATGTGTGTGATGTCCTTAGGTTAGTTAGGTTTAAGTAGTTCTAACTTCTGGGGGACTGTGGACCTCATATGTTAAGTCCCAT
Source organism: Schistocerca nitens (assembly GCF_023898315.1). Classification (NCBI taxonomy): domain Eukaryota; kingdom Metazoa; phylum Arthropoda; class Insecta; order Orthoptera; family Acrididae; genus Schistocerca; species Schistocerca nitens. The sequence goes on along the minus strand of NC_064620.1, from coordinate 365,521,338 downwards.
AGTGCGCAGAGCCATTTGTTCAATAATTATACGGTAAGTACGAATAACATGACTACATAAATGAAGAATTTCTCTTCTGGAATTTTATTTCAAATTTTACAGCTTAGATTTTTCTTCTTCTTGATAACAGTTGGAACACCGTCTAGAAATGTTTCAGTCATCTTTTTGTACGATCTATTTTTTACATTCTTGTTTGGGTAAAGTTCATATGTCGATTTCCACAAACAAAGTATTTCGCGAGATAGCTGTATAACTTTTTCGATATGGTCATTGCTCCACTTTTTCACTGTACTTGTAGCGGCTAATACGTGGTGTCACATGGAAACCACAGGAAAACTCACAGGCGTGGCCTGTCATAGAAATCCGGTCGTGTGTACACAGGTGGGGTGGCGGGATCGGCAGTTCCGAGAACGACCTGCGGGTTGTGCCTCCGCTAACGCACGGGCGGGTCCTCAGGGTTTTTGCAGAATCAGTCGGTAATATCCGTTGCCGGCCGCTAAAAGCTGCTCCTTACGGCCAGCTAATCCCTGCGCCGTGAGTCGATCCTCTGCAGGTCTTCCGGCATTTCGCTACAGTTTTCTAGCGTTGCGACTTTTCTCTATACTACAGCAGCATCAGCGAAAAGCCTCGCCGCCGGTCGGAGTGGCCGTGCGGTTCTAGGCGCTTCAGCCTGGAACCTCGTGACCGTTACGGTCGCAGGTTCGAATCCTGCCTCGAGCATGGATGTGTGTGATGTCCTTAGGTTAGTTAGGTTTAAGTAGTTTAAGTTCTAGGCGACTGATGACCTCAGAAGTCCCGTAGTGCTCAGAGCCATTTGAATCTTTTTTTTTTAAAGCCTCGTGGTTCTTCAGACTTATCCCCTAGGTACTTTATGCACACTGCCTGACAAAAAATGCTTTTATGACAGTTATGTCGTCAAAACGTTGATCCTTCATGTGAATTTCTGTACTTTGTCGTCGGGTGGTAGTTTCATTTTGGTAACACCAAGTCTCTTCACTCGTGATGACGTTTTCCGGAAAATAAATGTCCACGTTTTGAATGTCAATCAAGACGCGGCAGGTGTCCACGTGTCTTTGTGTTTTATCCGGAACAAACTTTCCACACACTTTTCTATTCCTCAAAGCATTCTAAAAAAGAGACGTCGCTTCTTGCGACACAACAAATTTGACACGCTATGTCCGCATGTCCACTACTGAACACTTCCTGCTCAGAACTGACTGGTTGAATGTACATGTACATATGTTGTTTACGGTTGTTAGTTCAAGCTGCCGCCGTAGTTACTGCGCTGACGTCGCTTATACTGTAACGTGGTTTCAAGAAACTTCTAACATCTTAACTTGCCATTGATAACATCGTTGCTGAGCGCTCTTATCTGACAGTAATAACCATTTAGTCTACTTCGTCGACTTTAACATGAAATAAAAAATGTGCGAAACTGTTTGGTTTGACGAAACAAAATGAAAAGGTGTTGCTGCTGGAGAGTCAAGCAGATGATGTAGTTCCCTGTATGTGTTCTTTCTGGAATATTTCGTTGGTTCTGCTGTTACGATACATGGAATACCAAGGCCTTAGTCAGTCAAACTGCACACCAGAAGGGTCAGACAAAGACCCTACACTCGTAGACTGCGGCTGCGATAGTTACGGTTGCGATGGCGTTTTTACGAGAGTTTTGATACTCTTGTTCAGAAGCAAGATGCAGCAAAGTTCGGCCGATAAGGGCAAACAACAATGGCAGTTTGTCTGCAGTCGTCGCCATATCCAGCGGCTTTATGGGATTAGCAGTGATTTCTGTGACGAGTCGAACTTCAAGTTCTGGATGACATTTGTATCGACAGAATCAGCAAAATAAATCCTACTTTGAGCTCTGTAACGAGAATAATAAATATGACGTAACGCGGATCTAGTAGTGAGGAAAGTAGACATACAGGATATCTTACAAAGCATTCCATAAAAGGTGCAAAATAACGAGATCAGAATTGGCTGAAGAGACAGTACTTAAAAGGAGTGAGTATTTTGCCGTGCCAACAGCTGCGGCTTTCGTTTCCGACTCGTGTTATCGATGAGTTGCCGAAAACACTTACACCACTTCTGTAAAATATCTGGGAGTATGCGTGCGGAACGATTTGAAGTGGAATGATAATATAAAATTAATTGTTGGTAAGGCGGGTACCAGGTTGAGATTCATTGGGAGAGTCCTTAGAAAATGTAGTCCATCAACAAAGGAGGTGGCTTACAAAACACTCGTTCGACCTATACTTGAGTATTGTTCATCAGTGTGGGATCCGTACCAGGTCGGGTTGACGGAGGAGATAGAGAAGATCCAAAGAAGAGCGGCGCGTTTCGTCACAGGGTTATTTGGTAAGCGTGACAGCGTTACGGAGATGTTTAGCAAACTCAAGTGGCAGACTCTGCAAGAGAGGCGCTCTGCATCGCGGTGTAGCTTGCTGTCCAGGTTTCGAGAGGGTGCGTTTCTGGATGAGGTATCGAATATATTGCTCCCCCATACTTATACCTCCCGAGGAGATCACGAATGTAAAATTAGAGAGATTCGAGCGCGCACGGAGGCTTTCCGGCAGTCGTGTACCCCGCGAACCATACGCGACTGGAACCGGAAAGGGAGGTAATGACAGTGGCACGTGAAGTGCCCTCCGCCACACACCGTTGCGTGGCTTGCGTAGTATAAATGTAGATGTAGATGTAGAAACCTTAGAATGTGTGTGACGTCTATGTACTTTTGTTCTCACAAGCTAATGAGATCTGTTGCTGCTAGTAAAAAGAATGTGTTCTTCTCAAATAAGTATACCGAAATATGTTGTCTTTTTTTGACATAAGTTGTTAGGATCGTTTAGATACTTCATCCTTTTTGAACATTCATGGCTATGTTGGACTAGATCAGCTCTGAAAGCAAAATTTGATACTATTTTCAGACTGTAAAATGGCTAAAATTATTGTGCAGGTGAACAGGCAATAGTTTCCTAGTTACAGTTTACAGCCACTAACCTAGGCGATGCTGACATTCGGAAAAAAATGAAGATGTCATTCCGAGTGTCGTCATGACATATGTAACAATCTAAGACTCTCGTGTTAATTGTTAAGTAGAGCATCAGGAGACAAAAAGGAAAATGACTTTCGAAGCCTGGTAATAAACTTGACACAGACGCCAAAGAAACGAAGAATCTATGGGCAGTTAAGCCTCGGGTAAAACATGGTGGAGCGACACATTGAGGTAACGAAAGCATTGGTCACTTGCGTAAGAAAGAATCAGTTTCGAGGGCCAAACTGCTGAACAATTCTACAACAATTCGTGCGTAAGATGCTCCCCGTTGTAAAAACTATGTTGCAAATTAACGTAAACGATACTATACGGACTCATCCGCTATCGTGGTCAGAAGTGTAGACTGCTCGTAGCTTGGAGCGCTGCTGTCGCAGAATATAAAGAAGATAAACAGGAGTGTCGTCGCTATGTGCGTTACACTGTGATCTGTAGATTTTATACAATTAAGTTTTCCTTGAGACATATGAGTCTCAACTTTATCTACGGTAGTGATAGAAGCTGAAGAACTGAATTACAGTTTGTGCCACAGATGGGACTTGAACCCGGATCTCCTGTTTACTAGGTATATGTAAGACTGAAGGATAATTTAGTTATGTAAGATCTATAAATCACCTACGCCCGAGGTACAGACAGGATTTCCCCATTGCGTACAAAACCGGGGTGCTATTCCAATATCGGAGAGCCTCGGCAATACAGACGACTTAAGAAGAGGAAAATAGGCTGAAGGCGTGAGTTGAAGGTTGTGTTAGGGAGTGCACTGGACGAGGTTAGCCCGTGCAGCTGCATTGCTTGTACTGCTACGGTTGTGTAATGGCTACCACACCCATCAAGAAAACAGCGGACCTGTGTTCAAGCCCTGATTTCAGTACAAATTTTAATTCTTTTCTTCAACTTCTGCGATCTGTTAACCATGAATCCAGTTTGTGGCATGGCACACAGTCCCAGTTTCGTGTTGCCTGTGTAATGGCTTCCACGGGTAACAAAAATCCTATTTTCAATAATCTTCGCCGGCCGAAGTGGCCGTGCGGTTAAAGGCGCTGCAGTCTGGAACCGCAAGACCGCTACGGTCGCAGGTTCGAATCCTGCCTCGGGCATGGATGTTTGTGATGTCCTTAGGTTAGTTAGGTTTAACTAGTTCTAAGTTCTAGGGGACTAATGACCTCAGCAGTTGAGTCCCATAGTGCTCAGAGCCATTTTCAATAATCTTCAAAGCGATAGGGTCCGCAGCTGCGATGAATTTTTTTGAAAGATGTCTTGAAGCCTTCAGCTGCCAATCTCTTTGTTTCATGTACGATTGTACAATTTCGACCTTAGGCCATTTTCAAGTATCTAAAACGAAAGTATCATACATTGGATACATTAGTGACACCTGTGATTTTGATATAGGAACAAGTCATATGTGTACATATACTAGGCGCTTTGTAACTTACTCTATGGATGATTTTTTTAGTAGTAGATTATGTAATGCACGCCGTTGCTCCTGTGACATCATGTTATGCTTATAAAATAAATCCGAGATGTTCACAGTATTTTAGGAGCACGTTGCTTTCGAGTAGTTGTTGAAAATTTGTGGTAAGTTCTATGGAACCAAACTGCTGAGGTCATCGGTAACACACACACCCATGCCCAAGGGAGGACTCGAACCTCCGATAGGGGGAGCCGCTCGAACCGTGGCAAGGCGCCCTGGACCGCACGGCTTCCCCGCGCGGCGCAGTTTTTGCAAGGCTCTTAGCTTTACAGGGTGAGTCACTAACTATTGCCAGCAAGAATCACTCCTAAAGTTTGATAGGAGCTGAAAAATTTGTGGGACAAAAGTTGCCCGGGGCAACGGGGGCCATAATATTACGTTGGTTTCTTGTTGCTAGGAGGGGTCGCTTCAGAGATATGAAGGTCAACTTTGTTTTTTTAGAGGGATGCTATAGTTTGGTATTTATTTTTCTGATAGCGGCTATCGAGTCGAATCCAATGATGTGTAACAGTAATGTCTTTGAAGGTCAACGAAGGTCAAAAAGGTGGCATGAACGTCCATTTACAGAAGGTATTCGAAGTGATGACCACTGGTATCAATGCAGTGCTGCAATCTTCTTATCATGGATTGAGTGGTATTCCTTATCACTTCGGCACTTTTCGAAGCACATGCTCTGACAATTCTCTCTCGTATATCGTGCAAGTAGTAAGCATTCGCCGAAAACGGCGTATCCATCTAACGTGCCATTGACAGGTACACCATTCGACGGTTTCGTAGTACAACACTAATAGGAACGTAAGACTAATATCGTCGAATCAGGCGAATGTGAATGATGTATTCCTTCGAAGAACAAGTCGATATGCTTCTCATTTAAATTCAGTGAAAGCTAGAGACGTACACGCTGAAAAGTATCCTCAACATACTCAACCTACACGTCGTACATTTAAATGTCTGTATGATAAGCTGAGAACAACTGGATGTTTAACACATCGGAAACAGTTATGGCAAAGGAAAGTTACCAACGAAGAAACGGAAACTGGTACTCTTGCCTTGTGTTAGTTCGCATCAAATCGCAACGGAATCTGGCATGAGCCAGAGTAGTGTTGTTCGTGTTATGCATCGCCATAAATATCATCCTTACCATATCAGTCTTCATCAAGAATTAACTGGTACGGATTGCATGCGCCGCATTGAATTCTGCCGATGGGCTCAATTTCAGATTCAGAAGGATGACACATTTATTAATTCGATTTTATTTACTGACGAAGTTACATTCACCAACCAAGGAAATGTTAATTTGCATAACATGCATTATTGGGCAACTGAAAATCCATGTTGTCTGCGGCAACTTGCACACCAAAATCCGTGGTCGGTGAATGTATGGTGTGGGACTCTGGAGGACAGAATTATAGGCCCCTGTTTCACGGAAGGAAATCTTAAGGTAGTAAGTACACCACATTCCTGCAAGAAACATTAGATCTGTTATTGGAAGAAATGTCTTTAGGAACAAGTAACAGAATGTGGTATCAACACGATGGGTGTCCGGCACATTTTCCGCTGGTGACTAGAAATGAGTAAATGAGTTGCAGAGACAATTTCCAAATCGTTGGATTGGACGCGGAGGAGATGTGTCGTGGCCGACTCATTCGCCAGACTTGACGCCTCTGGATTTTTTCTTGTGGGGATTAGTAAAAGACATTGTTTATAAAGACGTTCTAACTGCACCTCAAGATATTCGAGAGAAAATTGTCAGAGCATGTGCTTCGATAAGTGCCGATGTGATAATGAATACCACTCAATCCATGATAAGAAGATTGCAGCACTGCATTGATACCAATGGTCATCACTTCTGTCAGAGAGGTAACAGTTCGTAGTAATTGACGGGAAGTCATCGAGTTTCTGCCGTTGCCCAAGGTAGTGTTACAGGCCATCTGCTGTTTTATCTATATACAAGATTTAGAAGGCAATATGAGCAGTCGTCTTAGGTTCTTGCTGTCATTTATCGTCTAGTAAAGTCATCAGAAGATCAAACCAAATAGCAAAACGATTTTTAAAAGCTATTTGTATAGCGCGAAAATTGGTATTAGACCTTAAATAATGAAAAGTGTGATGTCATCCACATGAGTGCTAAATGGAATTCGTTACGCTTTGGTTACACGATAAATCAGTCAAATCTAAAGGCCGTATATTCAACTATATACCTAGGAATTTCAATTACTAACAACTTAAATTGGAAAGAACGCACAGAAAACGTTATGGGGAAGGCAAACCAAAGATTACGTTTTATTGTCAGAACACTTAGAAAATGTAACAGATCTACTAAAGAGACTGCCTACACTAAGCTTGTCCGTCCTCTTTTGGAGTACTGCCGCGCAATATGGGACCCTTACCAGATAAGATTAACGGAGTAGCTACATCGAGAAAATTCAAAGAGGAGCAACACGTTTTGTACTATCGCGAAATAGGAGAGAGAGTGTCACTGACATGATACAGCAAAACAAAGCCATTTTTCGTTTCGGCAGAATCTTCTCACGAAATTTTAGTCGCCAACTTTCTCCTCGGAATGAGAAAATATTTTGTTGACGCCGACCTACATAGGGAGAAACGATCATCGTAATAATATAAGTAAAATCAGAACTCGCACGGGAAGAGGTGTTCGTTTTTTCCCGCCCTGTTTGAGATTGGAGTAATAGAGTATTATTGTGAAGGTTGTTGGATGTACCCTCTGCCAGGCGCTTAAGTGTGATTTGCAGAGTATCCATGTAGATGTAGATGAAACTTTTTCCCACGGACACTTGCTCACAAAATGATGAAAGAAGAAAAGTGTGTCGTTGACTACATTCTTGCTGTATATGCAGTAATACTTGAGCATTAGGCATAACGTTTTAATTTATAACTTCTTTACGACTTACTCTATTCGCCACAGATGCTGCCGACAGTATCCGCATACACCACTGAAGTCACTTGCAAAATTATATCACTGTACGACACACAGAGCAGAAAATATTATTTCATAAACATTGAGATTCGAGAAAAACTACCTTCTGCTTAAAACGGAGACCAAATTACCAAATACCTACCCAACAAGCGTTTGATAATTAGCGCACTTAGCGACTGCCAATAAATTTCTAACATAATTTCGAATCTTTCCTAAACTTTTTTCGCTTATATCCTTAACATCAAATATTTAACATAACTCATTATAAAGCTGTTTTACGCATGGAAGATCGATTCTTTAAGGAATCGGGGCTTTACCGGTAAGAGAGATTATGGCATGTACTGAAGCGTAAATTCTCTTTGTTGATTTTTTCCTCGCCTAATAGCTGGAGACTGCTTTCGGGCAGCCGGCCGGTGTGGCCGAGCGGTTCTAGGCGCTTCAGTCTGGAACCGCGCGACCGCTATGGTCGCAGGTTCGAATCCTGCCTCGGGCATGGTTGTGTGTGATGTCCTTAGGTTAGTTAGGTTTAAGTAGTTCTAAGTTCTAGGGGACTGATGACCTCAGATGTTAAGTCCCATAGTGCTCAGAGCCATTTGAACCATTTTTTTGCTTTCGGGCAGCCTGAACTAACAGGAACAGGCCCATATGCAACGGTATCCTGCCATGGTATGTTATCTGGCTACATAAGACCACAGCCAGCTAGTAAATTGTATCTCTGACAAATGTCCAGCAACACACATGCCGTGACATCGGAAAGGTGATCTATAAACGCCCGCAGATTAATTTATGTTTTGTTGTAACGTCACCAGGTCGACTGGTAGCGGGAAAGGGCTGGGGATGACAGGAACAATCGTCTGCCTTTTCTTGTGTGTAGTTCCCCGGAGAGCTTTAATAATCGCTCATACATGCTCCTTAGTCCACGCACGCTAACCGCGAAGGAGGACACCTTGCGACCTAGAGATGTGTGATGTAAACTGATGAAAGTTTGTTGACGTTCTGCTAACGAGTTCTGAGTTTAAGAGGCGCTACTGCATGGGCTATAAATAGAGGAAGAAAGTTGCCTGGCAGCGGCACTTCGATCACTGACCAACTCTTTTGTGATGGGGTAGCATATTTAATTGTCTTGTGTCTTTATCTGTTTAATAAACGATCGTGCTCCTGAAATCATACGTCGAATGTTGCTATCAAATAAGACTGGTAAAACAGGCATTTATGAGTTAAGTGAAAATACTAGTCCCATCTGGATATCCCTAAGTATACTGCTCCGAAATTGTTTGTATTGAAAAAGAATTTCCTTTAATTCAAATCAACCGGTCGTCTAAGAGTGACCATAATAATTCGGAATGTATTCTCGTAGTATCAAGAAATGCGTCACGCCATCTAAGCAGTATCAACGAACGACACAGAAGATAACAAATAAAAGCCGCACAAGATTGGTGGACACCAAACAAACGATCCACACCTCTTTGAAACAGAGGTCAACAAATAACACACGACCACGGGTGATACATACTGACAACCCGTATCGCCATGAAGACAATTGTATTATCTACTGGAGATAGTTTGCTGTAACGGCTGTTAAATATGATACACACAGAGCTAATAAATTTTGGGATGTGACAAAAAGGACAGTTCTTGGAGTTTCTTTTAGCGAGTCGAAGCTTGTATTTCAAAGGCAGGTTCAGAGCTTTTAATCTGACATCAGCCACACTGTCATCAAGTCCTGATTATTAATCCTTGTTCTCTGCCGCATTCGCATCCCCCCCCCCCCCCGCCAATCCACCACCACCACACCCGCCCTCCTTACACCTACCCACTCTCCACATCCTATCCTAAGCAAACATTAACCACTTCCCCGAACCTTACCACAAAATCCCCAAGATTACCCATTCTTCCAAGGTTTCTCTTTGATCTGTTGCCCACTTCCCTCCCTCCCTTTCAACCTCTTGTTTTAGAGACCTCTTCCTCAACTTTTCCATCCAACACCTTTCCAAAACATTCTCCCTTCACCAACATTTCTCACCTAATAGTTTCAGCAACCGAAACCAGTAAAGTGCTCCATTTGTTTTTATGAAAACTATCGCCAATAGTGAGAAGTTGTTTGGATGGAAAAAGAGACTTCAGGAGATGAGGGCGAAACATAAAATGCATAAGAATCGTGGAAAATGTGGTGAATCTTGCAGAAAATGAAGGAACGACCTAATCGATGCCTGTGTAGCATACGGCTTCAAAATAAACAAAAAGAAAACGAAAGGCATGGTTATAGGCTTGAATAAGAGAAGAGCGAAATATAATGTTGAGCCATAAATCATAGAACAAGCGAGACCATTCAAATATCTGGGGAAGATATGCATGATGAACAGGCCACCAAAGTCAGAATGGCGCTGGTGAAAGAGGCATTTCAAAAGTAGAAAAGATTCTTAGCTGGTGGTTTGAACATAGAATAAAATAAGTAACCAGAGAAATGACTGAAATAGGATGTGGCGCTGTATGGAGCAGAAACGTGGACGTTGTGAAAGCAGGACGAGAGCAGAATTGAAATTTATGAAATATGGATATGATACAGAATGGAGATCAACTGGACTGATAAAGTGAGGAATGAGGAGATACTAAGAAGAGTTGGAGAGGATCGGAGGATGTTTCTGACGGTGCAGGATAGGACATAATTTTAGAGGAGATTGCCTCCAAGTAGAGGGACCTGATGGCTTAATTCCGTGGAAGAGAGAGAAGGGCAGAAGAAGAAACTAACGTTGGATCACGGTAGTAGACCGCAAGGACGATACGAAAGAATGAAGAGGAAAGCAGAGGACAGAGAAGCATGGAGGGCTATGAAGTATAAACTTGCCGCAAGGCAGGTAACCAAATTACGGTGACTGTCAAGTGACTTTTAAACAAGTCAATATTTTATTTTAATAAATGAAAAGCGCTAGTTTGCGAAACTGAGATCAAAAGTTTCCGGACACCCCCAAAAACATACGTTTTTCATATTAGGTGCACTGTGCTGCCACCTACTGCCAGGTACTCCATATCAGTGACCTCAGTAGTCATTAGACATCGTGAGACAGCAGAATAGGGCGCTCTGCGGGACTCACGGACTTCGAACGTGGTCAGGTGGTTGGGTGTCACTTTTGTCATACGTCTGTACGCGAGATTCCCACTCTCCTAAGAATCCCTAGGTACACTGTTTCCGATGTGATAGTAAAGTGGAAACATGAAGGGGCACGTACAGCACAAAAGTGTACAGGCCGACCTCGTCTGTTGACTGACAGAGACCACCGACAGTTGAAGAGGGTCGTAATGTGTAATAGGCAGACATCTATCCAGAACATCACAAAGGAATTCCGAACTGCATCAGGATCCACTGCAAGTACTGTGACACTTAGGCGGGAGATGAGAAAACTTGGATTTCATGGTCGACCGGCTGCTCGTAAGCCACACTTCATGCTGGTAAAAGCCAAACGACGCCTTGCTGGTGTAAGGAGCGTAAACATTGGACGACCTAACAGTGGAAAAACGTTGTGTGGAGAGACGAATCACGGTACACAATGTGACGATCCGATGGCATGGTGTGGGTATGGTCAAAGGCCGGTGAACGTCATCTGCCAGCGTGTGTAGTGCCAACAGTAAAACTCGGAGGCGGTGATGTTATGGTGTGGTCGTGTTTTTCATGGAGGATGGCTTACACCCCTTGTCTTTTTGCGTGGCACTATCACAGCACAGGCCTACATTGATGTTTTAAGCACCTTCTTGCTTTCCGCTGTTGAAGAGCAATTCGGGGATGGCAGTTGCGTCATTCAACAAGATCGAGCACCTGTTCATAACGCACGGCCTGTGGCGGAGTGGTTACACGACAACAACATCCCTGTAATGGACTGGCCTGCACAGAGTCCTAACCTGAATCCTATAAAACACCTCTGGGATGTTTTGAAACGCCTACTTCGCGCCAGGCCTCACCCACTGACATCGATGACACTCTTCAGTACAACATTCCGTAAAGAATGGGCTGCCATTCCACAAGAAACCTTCCAGCACCCAACTGAACGTATGCCTGCGGGAGTGGAAGCTGTTGTCAAGGCTAATGGTGGGCCAATACCATACTGAATTCCAGCATTATTGATGGAGGGCGCCACGAGCTTGTAAGTAATTTTCAGCCAGGTGTCCGGATACTTTTGATCACATAGTGTATTTTGTTTTAAGTCTTCATTATACACTGGTCTGTTTTAATAATTTTAATAACATGTAGCCTACATATTTACATTCTTAAACACTTACATAAACTCTGTTTGTATGTTTTATTAATGTTGTTGTTGTGGTCTTTAGTCCTGAGACTGGTTTGATGCAGCTCTCCATGCTACTCTATCCTGTGCAAGCTTCTTCATCTCCCAGTACCTACTGCAACCTACATCCTTCTGAATCTGCTTAGTGTATTGATCTCTTGGTCTCCCTCTACGATTTTTACCCTCCACGCTGCCCTCCAATGCTACATTTGTGATCCCTTGATGCCTCAAAACATGTCCTACCAACCGATCCCTTCTTCTAGTCAAGTTGTGCCACAAACTTCTCTTCTCCCCAATCCTATTCAATACCTCCTCATTAGTTACGTGATCTACCCATCTAATCTTCAGCATTCTTCTGTAGTACCACATTTCGAAAGCTTCTATTCTCTTCTTGTCCAAACTGGTTATCGTCCATGTTTCACTTCCATACATGGCTACACTCCATACAAATACTTTCAGAAACGACTTCCTGACACTTAAATCTATACTCGATGTTAACAAATTTCTCTTCTTCAGAAACGATTTCCTTGCCATTGCCAGTCTACATTTTATATCCTCTCTACTTCGACCATCATCAGTTATTTTACTCCCTAAATAGCAAAACTCCTTTACTACTTTAAGTGTCTCATTTCCTAATCTAATCCCCTCAGCATCACCCGATTTAATTTGACTACATTCCATTATCCTCGTTTTGCTTTTGTTGATGTCCATCTTATATCCTCCTTTCAAGACACTGTCCACTCCGTTCAACTGCTCTTCCAAGTCCTTTGCTGTCTCTGACAGAATTACAATGTCATCGGTGAACCTCAAAGTTTTTACTTCTTCTCCATGAATTTTAATACCTACTCCGAATTTTTCTTTTGTTTCCTTTACTGCTTGCTCAATATACAGATTGAATAACATCGGGGAGAGGCTACAACCCTGTCTCACTCCTTTCCCAACCACTGCTTCCCTTTCATGCCCCTCGACTCTTATAACTGCCATCTGGTTTCTGTACAAATTGTAAATAGCCTTTAGCTCCCTGTATTTTACCCCTGCCACCTTCAGAATTTGAAAGAGAGTATTCCAGTTAACGTTGTCAAAAGCTTTCTCTAAGTCTACAAATGCTAGAAACGTAGGTTTGCCCTTTCTTAATCTTTCTTCTTAGATAAGTCGTAAGGTTAGTATTGCCTCACGTGTTCCAACATTTCTACGGAATCCAAACTGATGTTCCCCGAGGTCCGCTTCTACCAGTTTTTCCATTCGTCTGTAAAGAATTCGCGTTAGTATTTTGCAGCTGTGACTTATTAAACTGATAGTTCGGTAATTTTCACATCTGTCAACACCTGGTTTCTTTGGGATTGGAATTATTATATTCTTCTTGAGGTCTGTGGGTATTTCGCCTGTCTCATACATCTTGCTCACCAGATGGTAGAGTTTTGTCATGACTGGCTCTCCTAAGGCCATCAGTAGTTCTAATGGAATGTTGTCTACTCCCGGGGCCTTGTTTCGACTCAGGTCTTTCAGTGCTCTGTCAAACTCTTCACGCAGTATCTTATCTCCCATTTCATCTTCATCTACATCCTCTTCCATTTCCATAATATTGTCCTCAAGTACATCGCCCTTGTATAAACCCTCTATATACTCCTTCCACCTTTCTGCCTTCCCTTCTTTACTTAGAACTGGGTTGCCATCTGAGCTCTTGATATTCATACAAGTGGTTCTCTTCTCTCCAAAGGTCTCTTTAATTTTCCTGTAAGCAGTATCTATCTTACCCCTAGTGAGACAAGCCTCTACATCCTTACATTTGTCCTCTAGCCATCCCTGCTTAGCCACTTTGCACTTCGTGTCGATCTCATTTTTGAGACGTTTGTATTCCTTTTTGCCTGCTTCATTTACTGCATTTTTATATTTTCTCCTTTCATCAATTAAATTCTATATTTCTTCTGTTACCCAAAGATTTCTATTAGCCCTCGTCTTTTTACCTACTTGATCGTCTGCTGCCTTCACTACTTCATCCCTCAGAGCTACCCATTCTCCTTCTACTGTATTTCTTTCCCCCATTCCTGTCAATTGTTCCCTTATGCTCTCCCTGAAACTCTCTACAACCTCTGGTTCTTTCAGTTTATCCATGTCCCATCTCCTTAAATTCCCACCTTTTTGCAGTTTCTTCAGTTTCAATCTGCAGTTCATAACCAATAGATTGTGGTCAGAATCCACATCTGCCCCTGGAAATGTCTAACAATTTAAAACCTGATTCTTAAATCTCTGTCTTACCATTATATAATCTATCTGATACCTTTTAGTATCTCCAGGATTCTTCCAGGTATACAACCTTCTTTTATGATTCTTGAACCAAGTGTTAGCTATGATTAAGTTATGCTCTGCGCAAAATTCTACAAGGCGGCTTCCTCTTTCATTTCTTCCCCCCAATCCATATACACCTACTATGTTTCCTTCTCTCCCTTTTCCTACTGACGAATTCCCATCACCCATGACTATTAAATTTTCGTCTCCCTTCACTACCTGAATAATTTCTTTTATCTCGTCATACATTTCATCAATTTCTTCATCATCTGCAGAGCTAGTTGGCATATAAACTTGTACTACTGTAGTAGGCATGGGCTTTGTGTCTATCTTGGCCACACTAATGCGTTCACTATGCTGTTTGTAGTAGCTAACCCGCACTCCTATTTTTTTATTCATTATTAAACCTACTCCTGCATTACCCCTATTTGATTTTGTATTTATAACCCTGTAATCACCTGACCAAAAGTCTTGTTCTTCCTGCCACCGAACTTCGCTAATTCCCACTATGTCTAACTTTAACCTATCCATTTCCCTTTTTAAATTTTCTAACCTACCTGCCCGATTAAGGGATCTGTCATTCCATGCTCCGATCCGTAGAATGCCAGTTTTCTTTCTCCTGATAACGACGTCCTCTTGAGTAGTCCCCGCCCGGAGATCCGAATTTTACCTCCGGAATATTTTACCCAAGAGGACGCCATCATCATTTAATCATACAGTAAAGCTGCATGTAAAGCTGCATGTCCTCGGGAAATAATTTATTAATACTGTCGACAAAAAACCGACAATGTACACCGTGTGATCAAAAGTATCCGGACAACTATTAGTGGACATTAATACGAGGAGTGCTCATCCTTGGCCTTTATGACGACTTAGCTGGAACACTTTCAGTGAGGTGAGAATGCCTGTGGTGGAATGCCGGGCCATTACTCATCAGCAGCCAAAACCAAAGACGAATATGATGTTAGACGCTGGCTTCCGTAGCGAAGTCGACTTTCTAACTCATCCCAGGCCAATTCACTTAAGAAACGTTGTTGTAACAATCCTGTTGCCTCATAGATGCTGCTTCGTGCCAGGGAGAATTGTCGCGCTGATACAGTAATCGTCTTCGAAATGTTCCTGTACTGTAGGTGGTAAAATGTATTCATTTCCTTCCCAATTAGCGTTTTCTTAAGCACAAAAACTGGACCACACCCTGAACACAAAAAATATCCCACTACCGTAACACCACCATCGCAGTACCTCACTATACTTGATGGCCGGTAACGTGCTCCAGGCATTTGCCAAATCCAAACACTTCCCTCGGATTTCAACAGAGTATAATGTGGTTCATCATTCCAGATGACTCGTTTCTATTGGAGTTATTCTTTAAACACCTCAAGCGTCTGTGGCGTATCAGTAACTGCTTGACTTTTATACCACATACTTTTAAACTCTGCACTCCCAGCCATTATGCTAGTTGGAGTGTGGTAGTACTCCAGAAGTCACGTGTGATTCCTCGCGAAGATTTCATGTGGTATTTTACAGCCACCCTCCGTGATGTTCGACGCTCCCCGTGCGTCAGTAACGAGGTTTGTCTTGGATTAGCTATGTTGTCCGTTTGCGTTTCCACTTCGCAGTCACATCACTAACAGTCGATGCGGGCAGTTTTAGAAAGATTGAAATGTCCGTGATGTATCTGTTAGTCAAACGACTGTTCCTTATTCTAAATCAACGATCTTTCCTGACTGACCCAGTTTGCTGTCACTGCTTCTCTACTGTTAACACAATGCTTTCCACCTCCTTTCATACTAGCGACTCTGCCTCCCTCGACATCTAGCGATCAATTCCGCACTATAGAGTGTGGAGAAAAATTGTGTCACAAAATTTTAACCCTGGGTAGCTGATGCCAGCAGGAACCGAAATTACTAATGTTGTGTAGGTCTACAAATCACAGTTTTTGAGCTACGGAAACTTGGCGCCACGCGCTCCGATTGGCCGAGGGATTGCCCTGTTGCCAGATGCTTTGGACAACGCATGACCGCGAATGCTTTGCCTGCCGGAGACCGCGATGTATCCACGGCGGCCCGCACGCTCGGTGGCAGCGCGTCAGCTTTCCATTCTTGGGGCCAGGAGACGAATCCGCTGCGGTCCCGACAAATCCATTGTAGTTTCATGATAAGACATACCGGGAACAAACCCGTCAACAGCTGTTAGTTCGCGTACAGAAAGGCTATTACAAATTGCGTCGGCCCTGAAAAGGGCCTTTTTTGTAGCTAGGACATTGTTTACTTAAAGCAGGTGCTCGAACTGGCGACCCCCTGACGCGACACAAGCTTGATAACATCGAACGGGGTTTGCCGCTTCCAAAGATTCCTGGCATTGCCCTGATGTGATTGGTGGTATGTTGAATGTGACCCATTAATTCCTCTTCGTTTCTAGGTGTTTCGCGTCCAGGTGGGTGAACAAGACCCTTGAAGAATCGCCACAGGAAAAAGACCGGTGGCGTGAGGTCTAGTGACCGCGAGGCCCATGACTTATGAGCACCTCTGCCAATTACCCGGCCGTCGGAGAGTTCATTTAAATATCCGCACACAGCACGACTGTTATGTGCGCGCGCCCCATCATGCTGCAACCACATGTGTAGCCGGCCGTCGGAGAGTTCATTTAAATATCCGCACACAGCACGACTATTATGTGCGCGCGCCCCATCATGCTGCAACCAAATGTGTAGCCGGCCGTCGGAGAGTTCATTTAAATATCCGCACACAGCACGACTGTTATGTGCGCGCGCCCCATCATGCTGCAACCAAATGTGTAGCCGGCCGTCGGAGAGTTCATTTAAATATCCGCACACAGCACGACTGTTATGTGCGCGCGCCCCATCATGCTGCAACCACATGTGTAGCCGGCCGTCGGAGAGTTCATTTAAATATCCGCACACAGCACGACTGTTATGTGCGCGCGCCCCATCATGCTGCAACCACATGTGTAGCCGGCCGTCGGAGAGTTCATTTAAATATCCGCACACAGCACGACTGTTATGTGCGCGCGCCCCATCATGCTGCAACCAAATGTGTAGCCGGCCGTCGGAGAGTTCATTTAAATATCCGCACACAGCACGACTGTTATGTGCGCGCGCGCCCCATCATGCTGCAACCACATGTGTAGCCGGCTGTCGGAGAGTTCATTTAAATATCCGCACACAGCACGACTGTTATGTGCGCGCACCCCATCATGCTGCAACCAAATGTGTAGCCGGCCGTCGGAGAGTTCATTTAAATATCCGCACACAGCACGACTGTTATGTGCGCGCGCGCCCCATCATGCTGCAACCAAATGTGTAGCCGGCCGTCAGAGAGTTCATTTAAATATCCGCACACAGCACGACTGTTATGTGCGCGCACCCCATCATGCTGCAACCAAATGTGTAGCCGGCCGTCGGAGAGTTCATTTAAATATCCGCACACAGCACGACTTATGTGCGCGCGCCCCATCATGCTGCAACCACATGTGTAGCCGGCTGTCATAGAGTTCATTTAAATATCCGCACACAGCACGACTGTTATGTGCGCGCGCCCCATCATGCTGCAACCACATGTGTAGCCGGCTGTCATAGAGTTCATTTAAATATCCGCACACAGCACGACTGTTATGTACGGGCGCCCCATCATGATGGAACCACATGTGTAGCCGTATGTCCAGGGGAACATCTTCCAACAGGCCAGGCAGCGTTTCTTGCAAAAAGTGAGGTTGCTCCGGTAAGCAGAGGAGGTAGACGGGTCGGCCCAATTAGATGGTCACCCACAATGTCTGCCCAAATGTTGAGCGAAAAAGTCGTTCCTGGTCTCCGTGGACGTACCTGACGAGAGGATTTCCCCTTGTCCAGTAATGAACATTTCGAGTGTTGTAAAGGCCATCCCGATGGAAGGTGCACTCGTCGGTAAACAACACAACGGCGAAGAAGTCGGGATCTCGTGCAACACGTCGCAGAAACCACCGGTAAAAGCCTAGCCCCTGTTCGTAGTCCGCTACAGGATTTAGGTCAGGATGGAAACTAAATGGATGCTGGCCGTCATCCCTCAAAACCTCCCAGACTAACCGATGAGTGATCCCCACGTCGTGTCCAACCGCTCCAACTTGCTCAAGAACAATCTCTTCAAATGCAGCTACACATCGTGTTCGAGATCTTCCAGTATCACCATGATATCCCGCTAACGAACGTGTTTCCCCAAGTCGCCGGTGAATTCCTGTAAATGTTTACAGGTGTGGATGGCTTCTTGATGGGTACCGTTCCTCATATAACCGTCGAGCTTCATGCGCATTACCATCGGCTAATCCATAAACAAAAACCATATCTCGTTGTTCTTCAAAAGAATACTTTGCCGCCATACTTAATGTATGACTAAATCGCAGGTGACGCTTGTGTGCTCCGAAGCAAAGCTTACATGTGAATACTACTGACGTGAGACGGAGACAAACAGCAATAGCTATTCGACACGTGTGCGTATCACGTTGGGACAGTGATGGGGCGAAGTATGTTTGTTGGTTCAAATGGCTCTGAGCACTATGGGACTTAACTTCTGTGGTCATCAGTCCCCTAGAACTTAGAACTACTTAAACCTAACTAACCTAAGGACAGCACACAACACCCAGCCATCACGAGGCAGAGAAAATCCCTGACCCCGCCGGGAATCGAACCCGGGAACCCGGGCGTGGGAAGCGAGAACGCTACCGCACGACCACGAGATGCGGGCTCCAGGGGCAGATGTGGACCACAATCTATTGGTTGTGAACTGTAGATTAAAACTGAAGAAAATTCAAAAAGGTAGGAATTTAAGGAGATGGGACCTGGATGAACTGACTAAACGAGAAGTTGTACAGAGTTTCAGGGAGAGCATAAGGGAACAATTGACAGCAATGGGGGAAAGAAATACAGTAGAAGAAGAATGGGTAGCTCTGAGGGATGAAGTAGTGAAGGCAGCAGAGAATCAAGTAGGTAAAAAGACGAGGGCTAGTAGAAATCCTTGGGTAACAGAAGAAATATTGAATTTAATTGATGAAAGGAGAAAATATAAAAATGCAGTAAATGAAGCAGGCAAAAAGGAATACAGACGTCTCAAAAATGAGATCGACAGGAAGTGCAAAATGGCTAAGCAGGGATGGCTAGAGGACAAATGTAAGGATGTAGAGGCTTGTCTCACTAGGGGTAAGATAGATACTGCCTACAGGAAAATTAAAGAGACCTTTGGAGAGAAGAGAACCACTTGTATGAATATCAAGAGCTCAGATGGTAACCCCTGTTCTAAGTAAAGAAGGGAAGGCAGAAAAGTGGAAGGAGTATATAGAGGGTTTATACAAGGGCGATGTACTTGAGGACAATATTATGGAAATGGAAGAGGATGTAGATGAAGATGAAATGGGAGATAAGATACTGCGTGAAGAGTTTGACAGAGCACTGAAAGACCTGAGTCGAAACAAGGCCCCGGGAGTAGACAACATTCCATTAGAACTACTGATGGCCTTGGGAGAGCCAGTCATGACAAAACTCTACCATCTGGTGAGCAAGATGTATGAGACAGGCGAAATAGCCACAGACTTCAAGAAGAATATAATAATTCCAGTCCCAAAGAAAGCAGGTGTTGACAGATGTGAAAATTACCGAACTATCAGTTTAATAAGTCACAGCTGCAAAATACTAACGCGAATTCTTTACAGACGAATGGAGAAACTGGTAGAAGCGCCGACCTCGGGGAACATCAGTTTGGATTCCGTAGAAATGTTGGAACACGTGAGGCAATACTGACCTTACGACTTATAAAATTGATTAAGGAAAGGCAAACCTACATTTCTAGCATTTGTGGACTTAGAGAAAGCTTTTGACGAAGTTGACTGGAATACTCTCTTTCAAATTCTAAAGGTGGCAGGGGTAAAATACAGGTAGTGAAAGGCTATTTACAATTTGTACAGAAACCAGATGGCAGTTATAAGAGTCGAGTTGCATGAAAGGGAAGCAACGGTTGGGAAGGGAGTGAGACAGGGTTGTAGCCTATCCCCGATGTTATTCAATCTGTATATTGAGCAAGAATTAAAGGAAACAAAAGAAAAATTCAGAGTAGGTATTAAAGTCCATGGAGAAGAAATAAAAACGTTGAGGTTCGCTGATGACATTGTCATTCTGTCAGAAACTGCAAAGGACTTGGAAGAGCAGTTGAACGGAATGGACAGTGGCTTGAAAGCAGGGTATAAGATGAACATCAACAAAAGCAAAACAAAGATAATGGAATGTAGTCGAATTAAGTCAGTGATGCTAAGGGAATTAGATTAGGAAATGAGACACTTAAAGTAGTAAAGGAGTTTTGCTATTTGGGGAGCAAAATAACTGATGATGGTCGAAGTAGAGAGGATATAAAATGTAGACTGGCAATGGCAAGGAAAGCGTTTCTGAAGAAGAGAAATTTGTTAACATCGAGTATAGATTTGTCAGGAAGTCGTTTCTGAAAGTATTTGTATGGAGTGTAGCCATGTATGGAAGTGAAACATGGAAGATAAATAGTTTGGACAAGAAGAGAATAGAAGCTTTCTAAATGTGGTGCTATAGAAGAATGCTGAACATTAGATGGGTAGATCAGATAACTAATGAAGAGGTATTGAATAGAATTGGGAGAAGAGGAGTTTGCGGCACAACTTGACAAGAAGAAGGGACCGGTTGGTAGGACATGTTCTGAGGCATCAAGGGGTCACAAATTTAGCATTGGAGGGCAGCGTGGAGGGTAAAAATCGTAGAGGGAGACCAAGACATGAATACATTAAGCAGATTCAGAAGGATGTAGGTTGCAGTAAGTACTGGGAGATGAAGCAGCTTGCACAGGATAGAGTAGCATGGAGAGCTGCATCAAACCAGTCTCAGGACTGAAGACAACAACAACAACAACAACACCTAATGCGCAAGGGAATGAAATAACAATAAAGAAAAAGCAATAGGTACAGTGTGTATTTTCTGTGCACAGTTACCAAAGACGAGTAACAATATTTACATCATTTTTGGCGATAAAGCACAAAGCTTGTAAATAATCCCATCCGATTAATATTTGTTATGATGCCCTCTGCAGACGTTCATATTAAGAGAGAATTTTTTTTACAATCAATTTTAACAAGGCAACACACCAGATATAATTTGGCGTTATCTGGTTGTAGAATATGTCTCGTTTTCAAGTGTTCTTGCGCTATTGTTTCTCATTAACCGTGAGCGTCTGCGTATGCTGAATGACCGGTTTTTGCAGCAGTAGCACACTGATAAAATCTAACGAATCCTTACACCAAAGAACTTTTTACGTGACCAATAAATCAGCGATGCTGACTTGTGGTTTGGTCTCTTGTTGCTGGAACGACTTCGTGAGGCGTGCACTTCGCTGAGCAGGCTCCGCAGACCGTAGAAGTTAAACGATTATTGCTTTTCTGCTGAACTGAGTTATGAGAGGTGATGTCAGAACGCCTCCACCTGTAAAAATGCAACTCGAACGCACTGCGCTTATCTTTTGTAAAGGGTGAAACCGAATTCCACCGATATGATTGAGGGATATTTTCTCAATATTTTGGTATAAGAGACACGTCGTCTCCAATGGCTCGTTGTACAATAAATGCATTTTCTTTGATTCTTTTTACACTCATTTATCTTGTATCTGTAGTCCAACTGAAAATATCTGCACAACAGTACAGATTTAGACTGTATGCGCTGTGCGACTCGTTTGGAAACAAACTGTTCCATTCACTCACGACACTTTCTGTCGCCTACAACAATAACCACTTCACTGTTCGCCCTCAAGATTGCATTCAGTACCAGTCGATTCTTTCTCGGGTTTGTTTTCGCGGCAATGTCACACTCATGCTCATAAATTAAGGATAATGCTGACACATGGTGCAACAACGCTCTGGTGGGCGGTTTGCGGGTTTAAATCACCTCGGGGTATGACCATGCGGTGCATTTGACCTGCGGTCGTCGCACAGTGGAGCTGGCAGCAGTCAACATATGCAGAGTTGTGTTGGTGCATGTCAGAGTACGGTGCAGCGAGTAAGTGTGCAGACGTTTCCAGACGTGCTAATGGTGACTTTGTGTTGAAAATGGTTCAAAGAACACATATTGATGGCGTTACGAGGGGTAGAATACTACGGCGACTGGAGGCTGGTCAAACACAGCAGGTCGTAGCACAAAGTGTGATCTCAAGATTATGGCAACGATTCCAGCACACGGGAAACGTGTCCAGGCGCTACAATAGGGGACGTCCACAGTGTGCAATAGACCGATATCTCACCATCAGTGCCCGCAGACGGCCACGGAGTACTGCAGGTAACCTTGCTCGAGACCTTCCCGCAGCCACTGGAACAGTTGTCTCCAGACACACACAGTCTACGACTGAACAGATATGGTTTATTCACCCGGAGACCTACAAGTTGCATTCCACTGACCCCTGGTCACAGGAGAGCCCGTAAAGCCTGGTGTCAAGAACACACTACATGGTCACTGGTACAGTGGTCCCAGGTTATGTTCACGGACGAGTCCAGGTATACTCTGAACAGTGATTCTTGCCGGGTTTTCATCTGGCTTCTACCAGGAAAAAGATACCAAGCCCTTAATGTCCTTGAAACGGACCTGTACGGAGGTTGTGGTTTCATGGTGTAGGGTGGGATTATGATTGATGCACGTACACCCCTGCATGTCTTTGACAGAGGAACTGTAACAGGTCAGGTGTATCGGGACGTCATTTTGCACCAGTATGTCCGCCTTTTCAGGGGTGCAGTGGGTCCCACCTTCCTCATGATGGATGACAACGCACGGCCCCACCGAACTGCCATCGTGGAGGAGTACCTTAAAAAAAAAAAGATATCAGGCGAATGGAGTAGCCTGCCTGTTCTAAACCCCATCGAGCACGTCTGGGATGCTCTCGGTCGACGTATCGCTGCACGCTTCAAAACCCTAGGACACTTCAGGAGCTCCGACAGGCACTGGCCTAGCAAGAATGGGAGGCTATACCCAGCAGCTGCTCGACCACCTGATCCAGAGTATGCCAAACCGTTTTGCGGCCTGTGTACGTGTGCATGGCGATCATATCCCATACTGATGTCGGTTACATGCGCAGGAAACAGTGGCGTTTTGTAGCACATGTGTTTCGGGACGATTTTCTCAACTTATCACCAGTACCGTGGACTTACAGATCTGTGTCGTGTGTGTTCCCTGTGTGCCTATGCTATCAGCGCCAGTTTTGTGTAGTGCCACGCTGTATGGCACCACATTCTGCAATTGTCCTTAATTTATGAGCATGAGTGTAGTTGTACGCGAACAGTGATACACAGCAGTATGGATAGATTAAGAACAGCGCCGCAACGGTGCTGCGCAGGGATGTTCTTCCAACGAAGGCGACAGTGGCACAGTAAGCGTAAGTCTGCAAGTTTTGCGACTCCTCATTAGTAAACCTATCCGTAATGGTGTGTATCATTGTTCACGTCAACTAACATTGTCGGATCAACAAATCCGAAACATAATCGGCCTTTACTGAATTTAAGCCCGTTTGCGAACAGTAAAGTGGTCATTGCTGTTGGCTACAGCAATGGCTCTAAGTAAATGGTAGTCTTTCCAAACGAGACGCACGGAGCTTGCTGTCAACATTTTCACTGTGCTGCTATGTTAAGTGAAATACAAAAATAAATGGGAGGTAAGAATGGAGATTTACGGACAACGCCAGCTTGAGGAAAAGATGGATATCCAAACTATCTGCCAAACCCGTCTTTCCGCAAATCTTTGTGTCCGCATTTGTGCGGCATTGGGAATCTTAATCAGGACAACAATGCGTGATTCATGAATTTTTTTCTAATGCTCAATCTGAGTGTGAGAATGTCAAATTTTGAAAATAAACCCAAAAAAATACATGGTCAAAACAGGGCTTCGGCAGCCCACAACGAACCAAAAACGAACCAAAAACGCACAGTAAATTTGTAGTAACATAGAGGTGGATCAAAGTTGAGTGGATGATCTTTGTGCTGATCGCAGCAAACTACAATAATGATTTTATCTTGGTCACCATTTGCAAGGGACGGGTTAGTAATAATCTAGCCACAGGTCATGGGCAATAACATGGGAACACCAAAAACACAACTGATTACCATGGCTAATGCGGTGGAGCAACAGAATTAGGATTTAAAACAGCTTCTCATCTCAGAATGGGTATTTACAGATCCTGTATGGTTTTCAAGAGAATCTTGTACCATACTTCCTGTAAATAGTTGCAAGTTCAGGTAACGGCGAGGGAACTGTACAGCGACCATGCACCTGTGTCTCCAAAGTAGAACACAAAGCCTCTATAATGGTGCGTTATGATGACTGCGTTGACCGGGGCAGATGCCACTGTTCATCGTCGTGCTCTCAAAACCAATCCTGGACCATGCGAGCTGTGTGAACAGGGGCCCTGTCTTCTTGGAACCGAGCGTCACCACTGGGGAACAAACATTGTAGCATGCGATGAACTTGATCAGCCAGGATGGCCGCATAATACTTGGCAGTAATGTGACGTTGCAGAGTAACCGTGGAGCCCACGGAATACCACGATAACGCTGCCCAAATCATCACCGAACCCCGCCATGTTCCACTTTTCAAACGTAAACTCGGCCAGAAGTTGGATTTAGTCATCCGACTAAATGACTGACCGAGTGAGGTGGCGCAGTGGTTAGCACACTGGACTCTCATTTGGGAGGACGACAGTTCAATCCCGAGTCCGACCATCCTGATTTCGATTTTCCGTGATTTCCCTAAATCGCTCCAGGCAAATGCCGGGATGGTTCCTTTGAAAGGGTACGGCCGACTTTCTTCCCCGTCCTTACCTAATCCGATGAGACCGATGACCTCGCAGTTTGGTCTCTTTCCCTAAAAACAACCCAACCAACTAAATGACTTTCTTCCATTGCTCCGTAGTCCAGATTTTATGACTTCGGCGCCAGGTTTTCCCGTTACGGGCATTTGCACCATTGAAGAGTGATTGTGGAATACCAGTTCGTCCTGCTGTCCCCTGCTTATGGAGCTCCCTTCGTGTTGCTTTGGTGCTGACAGGGTTCGCGAGTGCGACATTCAGCTCTGCAGTGACTTTTGCAGCTGTCGTCCTCTTATTTTTCGTCACAATCCTCTTCAATGGCCGTGTGTCACCATCACTCTAAACATACGTGCGCCCGCGTTGTGAGCGGATAGTGTATTTCGCTTTCCCTGTACAAGGTATGAATCTTCGATATGGTGCTTATTCAAACACCAAACACTTCGTCTCCCTTGGTTACGGAAGCACCCACCATAGGAGCACCAACAGTTTGACCTCGTTCAACGTCACTGAACTCCGACATAAATCACTCTTAACTACAATGAAAAATTTTCTGGCCGCGACTGACACTTTCAAAATATTAAGGACATTGAACGGGAGCCGTTCGCGCAGAAATACAACGGCGCAAATTGCAGGCTTGGCTAGTATCTGAATTTATGATGAAGCAAACATTTGTCGCACTGTGCGCATATTTTTCTTCAACTTCGGAAACGAGTAAGCGGAAGATGGACGATAATTTTATTTGTCTTAAGATTAAAGATTCGTACAAATATGAGCATCTGTTCCATGAGATAATACAGAAAAGAGCGTCACACGTTACACATTACCAATGTTTTCTTGCATTTCAGTGCAAGTACAAAGATACTTTGTACACTACTGGGCATTAAAATTGCTACACCACGAAGATGACGTGCTACAGACGCGAAATTTAACCGACAGGAAAAAGATGCTGTGATATGCAAATGATCAGCTTTTCAGAGCATTCACACAAAGTTGGCGCCGGTGGCGACACCGACAACAATCTGACATGAGGAAAGTTTCTAACCGATTTCTGATACACAAACAGGAGTTGACCGGCGTTGCCTGGTGAAGTTGTTGTGATGCCTCGTGTAAGGAGGAGAAATGCGTACCATCACGTTTCCGACTTTTATAAAAGTTGCGGGTTATCGTATCGCGACATTGCTGCTCGCGTTGGTCGACTTCCAATGACTTTTAGCAGATTATGGAATCGGTGGGTTCAAAAATGGTTCAAATGGCTCTGAGCACTATGGGACTTAACATCTGTGGTCATCAGTCCCCTATAACTTAGAACTACTTAAACCTAACTAACCTAAGGACATCACACACATCCATGTCCGAGGCAGGATTCGAACCTGCGACCGTAGCGGTCACGCGGTTGCAGACTGAAGCGCCTAGAACCGCACGGCCACACCGGCCGGCTCGGTGGGTTCAGGAGGGTAATATGGAACGCCGTGCTGGATCCCAACGGCCTCGTATCACTAGCAGTCGAGATGACAGGCATCTTATCCGCAGGGCTGTAATGGATCGTGCAGCCACGTCTCGATTCCTGAGTCAACAGATGGGGGCGTTTGCAAGACAGCAACCATCTGCACGAACAGTTCGACGACGTTTGCAGCAGCATGGACTATCAGCTCGGAGACCATGGCTGCGGTTACCCTTGACGCTGCATCATAGACAGGAGCGCCTGCGATGGAGTTCTCAACGATGAACTTGGGGGCACAGATGGCAAAATGTCACTTTTTTCGTATGAATCCAGGTTCTGTTTACCGTATCATGATGGTCGCGACATCGCGGTGAACGCTCATTGGAAGCGTGTATTCGTCATAGCCATACTGGCGTATCACCCGGCGTAATGATATGGGGTGCCACTGGTTATACGTGTCGGTCACCTCTTGTTCGCATTGACGGCACTTTGAACAGTGGACGTTACATTTCAGATGTGTTACGACCCGTGGCTCTACTCTTAATTCGATCCCTGCGAAATCATACATTTCAGCGGGATAATGCACGACTGCATCTTGCAGGTCCTGTACGGGTCTTTCTGGATACAGAAAATGTTCGACTGCTGCCCTGGCCAACGCATTCTCCAGATCTCTCACCAACTGAAAACGTCTGGTCAATGATGGCCGAGCAACTGGCTCGTCACAATACGCCAGTCACTACTCTTGATGAATTGTGGTATCGTGTTGAAGCTGCATGGGCAGCTGTACCTGTACAAGCTCTGTTTGACTCAATGCCCAGGGGTATCAAAGGCCGTTAGTACGGCCAGAGGTGGTTGTTCTGGGTACTGATTTCTCAGGATCTATGCATCCAAATTGCGTGAAAATGTAATCACATGTCAGTTCTATTATAATATATTTGTCCAATGAATACCCGTTTATCATCTGCATTTCTTCTGGGTGTAGGAATTTTAATGTCCAGTAGTGTAATACATAAGCAATGTATCAAGGCAATGCGCACACCTCCGCAACATGACATATGCCTCTATGCAAGATGTTCGGAGTTTCGAAGTTTATCAATGGTGTATTTGCAGTCTCTTGTGATTGCTTGCAAGCAATATATCCAGCCGTTGCTGAAAGCGATTAGCACTACACTGCATCTCTTGATTTCTTAAGACTACGAAAGGAAACGCCATCAAGCAACTGCGACCAAATTTTCCCGATGCGATTAAAGCTTCACGATGCACTCTTCCTATTAGCTTCAGCTGTGCAACTAGTACAGTAAATTTGGTACAAGTCTACAGTTTTATAATACTGGCAGTGCTGTTTGAGAAATTTTGTTTATTAATATTGTTACATATGTAAATTAAATACGGTTTTCTCTTCCAGCGTTGTCCAGTGCCGTACCACATTCTGTCGTAAACCTTTCATGACGTATATAGTTCTAGGGACACATGATTCTTAAAAGGTTATTAAAAATGTCATGCGAGTTGTGTTTCAAAACGTGTGACCGACCCCATGAAGATTATTTCATTTCGGGTCTTTTTGGAATTGTAGAAGAATTCTTCACAGAAATTTTTCCAAGACAGATTTGCACTGCGTTATTAAAACATTCTGTTTTTCTTAACTCTGCTGAGAGAAAGGCGTCTCTTAGCGTGCAGGAAGCAACACTCGCGTAGTAAGGTGCGTTACCAAAATTTTTGTAAGAAATTTTGACTGCCGTCGAAGGTATCGAGGAGGAAACATTTCCTGTGCTGTGCACTTCTCATTCTCGACTTTGAGTGGCATGCCCCAGTTTCGAAAAAGAAAGGTTTACAATACTCTTGCAGTGTTAACGCTGTACAAACCCCAAAAAGCATTCGCCATTGTTCCCAGACCTTACTGTGATTCGATGTGTTTTGTTTTTTCCGTTTCGTTCTACAACACTGACGCCTCGTAAATCAAATCGGCTTCGGTCGACTGTTCAGAGTATCCTTGACACAGTAACCTTCCTTTAAGACCTTACGTCAACATTTCATTATAAATTGGTAACCAAAGTAACATTTTAAAATTGAAGCTCTATTAAAAGGTTGTCTTTTTGCTCAAGCTCATCCAGGCATGTGACTACCTCGTAAATAAGACTGTTTATAAGAATCAGGCTGCACTTCGTGATTACTTACCTTGTAGGCTGTGAATAGTGCCTGAAATATTCGTAAAAGTTTTGGATTTTATAGAATATGTTTTCCCGATTCTAAAACACTCAGAAATAAATTTTTTGTTTCCTAGTTACACAATCAGCGACGAGACGCTGACGTATGAATTACTATGACGGGCGTCGTGTGTGTGTCATATCAAACAATGCAAAATCCAGGATGTAATGTAACAGTACAGAGTGTTTATAAATGAATGTCGTGTTTTAATGCTTTATAATATTTATTACATTAAACTTACAGTTAAAAATGATATGTCCAATGAAAGAGCAACTCAAACATTTGTGTTTGGTACCAGTGCGCATGCGCAGCGCGCAATGTTTCCGCCGCAATACGCTAGATTGGTTGAACTTCACTGTACCCTAGCGCTGGATAGGCCGCAAGGGGCCCAATGACGGGGCTTGGTTTGCATGGCCCTCCACGTTCACCCGACCTACCGCCATGCGATTTTTTCATTTGGGGCTTCATGAAGGATCGTGTGTACGTGCCCCCGCTACCAGCAGACCTCCCTGAATTAAGAAACCGGATTGAAGCAGCTGTTGCTACAATCACTGAAGACACACTTATCAACGTTTGGGAAGAACTCGGCTATAGACTTTATGTGTGCCGTTTGACAAATGGTGCTCTCATTGAACATTTATAAGGTTTTTCGTAAAACTGAGTTGCTCTTCCATTTGACATATCATTTATAACTGTAAGTTTAATATAATAAATATTATAAAGCGTTAAAACCCCGTTATTCATTTATACACCCTGTGTTATGAAAAGGAAAGTTGCTGCTCACCATATAGCGGAAATGCTCAGTCGCAGATACGCACAGTAAAGAGACTGTCACAAATAAAGCTTTTGGCCATTAAGGCCTTTGTCAAAAATAGACGACAGACAATCACACGGTTCAGTCACCACCCTATTATTCTTATTTTGGTTTTCTGAGGTTTACGTAAGGCACGTCACGCGAATATCTTTATGGTTAATTGAGCATAGCATAGCGGCATCCAGTCTCCACCAGTCGCTAACAGAAGTAACATTCGCCTCTAATGACCCCGACAACGACGGGATGATAAACTCTAATTTTTCATTTTTCTTCGTAATGAAATGCTGTTTTCGTAGACGATGCGGCTTTCTGCCTTCTTACAAGTAGAGTATGGCGCACAGCATTGTATGGTAGTGCATTATCGACAGTTGGGAAACCGGAACAGAAGAGAATCAAGATATAAAATGTAAAATTAAAAACATCTTCAACCGTCCATATTTTGAACGTAATTGATTTATGCTAGCAGTTTCTGTGTTTCACTACGCCATCTTCGGGCGCCCTGACCAACATGCAGGAGGAATCCCACCTCATGTGCAGACGAAATACAAACCGGCATTAAGCACTGGTATCTGTAGACCTCTAGTTTCAACAACGTTATCCCTTCGTTTATCAGTTGATAAATCACGTTTAAAATATAGACGGCTAAAGGTGTTGTTAATTTTACTGTCACGAAGAATGAACAAGATGATAGGACATGTGTTGAGACGTAGGGGATTAACTTCCCTAATAGTATAGGGGGCTGTAGATGGCATAAAATATAGGGGCAGACAGAGATTGGTATACATCCAGCAAACAGCGTGAAAGTGCTACTCCGGGAAGTGCTAATTTGAGATGAAGAGCTTGGCGGAGAGGAATCCGTAGCGGTCCGCATCAAATCAATCGGAACACTGCTGACTAAAAAAAAAAATACCTTTCGTATCTTACACAGTACTGACCGTAAGTGTGAATCCAGGTAATATCTTGCGGAACGTGGCGTGGTCATTAGCGATTGTGTATCGTTATTCGCACCTATTTGTACGACGTGAACGGCTCCAGATTATAGTAGGTCTTCTCGATAAGACTGCAGACTCAAGAAATTCTAGTTTGTTTAAAGATTCATTAAAGAAAACAAATACAACCTGTAGCACATATTACCTTTGAATACGGAATTCATGTGGCCATCTGGTAATAATTACATGTACAAATAAGGAAATTAAATATAAACGTAAAATCTAGATCCGTTTTCCTTGGAAACAATAGCTTTTGGTATTCCAAAACTCTCACTCCAGAATGATTACATTTGCTGTTTTCTACAAATAGGAAGTAAATTTAGAGCGGGCCTCCAGTGCAACTGACTAAGTCGACAAATGAATAAACAGGTGAACTTCCGAAAATGGTGATTCTGATAGTTAAAATATCTGCACCACTATTCGTCAGTTGAACCCTTCTCAACAGTGATAATAATATTGAGATTTCTTTTGAGGTTCAGGAGATACCATTTACTAAGAAAGTAGGTTTATGCAAACAATAAGGCAGTTTGAGAACGCCTCTATTGACACTTAAAGTTTAAGAAAAAAATATCACTTGAGGAATGGATACATGACCACAGCTGGACACCTGTAATTTACATCTAAATCTGCGTCAATATTCCGCAAGCCACCGGACGGTGTGTGGCGGAGGGTACTTCCGGTTCTGCTAACTGATACCACTTCCCTATTCCACTTGTAAACGGCACGTGGGAAGAATGTAGGTCTAATTTCTCAGATTTTCTCGAATTGGTCATTTCGCGAGATGTATGCGGAAGGAAGTAATACGAGGATAACCCCATAAGTAAGGTTTCCTATTTTTTTTTTATAAGTACATAGACCAGTTTATTTCTACGATGGTTTACATCAGTTTACAGCTTGAACATTTAGCTATTTTTCGTCATAATAACCATTTCTGTCGATGCATTGTTGTAGACACTGTGGCAGTTTTTGTATGCCCATGTCATACCAGCTCGCCGCCATGCTGTACAGAAAGTTATGAATCTCTTCTTTCACCTCGCTGTCAGAGCTGAATCGCTTTCCGGCCAAATGTTCATTTAACCCAGGGAACAGGTGATAGTCACTGGGCGCTAAGTCAGGACTGTAGGTGGCTGGGTGATTATGTTCCACTGAAACTGTTGCAGGAGAGCAACGGTTTGCCGAGCGATGTGCGGGCGAGCTTTGCCAAGGATAATGTGTACGCCCTTGCTCAACATTCCTCTTCTCCGGTTCTGAACTGCCCGTTTGAGATTTTTCAGAGTCTCACAGTACCTGTCAGCGTTAATTGTGGTCCCAGCGATTCAGCTCCGACGACGGGGTGAAAGAAGAGGTTCATGACTTTCTGGACAGCATGGCGGCGAGCTGGTATGACATGGGCATACAAAAACTGCCACATCGTCTACAAAAATGCATCGACAGAAATGGTGATTATGACGAAAAATAGCTAAATGTTCAAGTTGTAAACTGATGTAAACCACTGTAGAAACAAACAGGTCTATGTACTTATAAAAAAATAAGAACTTACTTTTGAGATTACCCTCGTATGTTGTTCGACTGTCCCAGTAAATTACTCTCTCGAAATTTCAATAGCAAACGTCTCGCTTTTGGTTGAGCGTCTCTGTAACTCTCTCGCGCCGACCAAACGATCGGGTGACGAATCGCGCCGCTGATCGTTTGATCTTCTCAATCACGTCTATCAGTCCTACCTCCTAAGGGGCACAGACTGATGAACAGTACTCAAGAACGGGTCGAACAAGCGTCTTGTAACCCAGGTTTTCCGTGAATCAGTTACATTTCCTTGTGATTGTTCC
Source organism: Schistocerca nitens (assembly GCF_023898315.1). Lineage (NCBI taxonomy): Eukaryota > Metazoa > Arthropoda > Insecta > Orthoptera > Acrididae > Schistocerca > Schistocerca nitens. Next base: position 365,489,201 of record NC_064620.1, on the reverse strand, counting down.
CATGAATCTCTCTAGCATCTGATTTTCTACTATTTTTTATGTGATCATTCCTGTTAAGGTAGCTCTGGATAGTTACTTCTAGATATTTTTCAGTAGATACACTATTTCCATCAACTTTTCATGAGTAGTGTGGTTGTACAGTAGTGGATTTCTTTGCCAATGTATTCGCAATACGCTACATTTATTGATGTTCAGGGTCAACTACCAGAGGCTGCACCATTCATCAACCAACTGTAGGTCGTTCTGCAAACCAGTACTGTCTTCTGGCGATGGTTCTTTCTTATAGACATCCACTTCATCTGCGAACCGTCTTAAAGAGCTTCCGACGCTTTCTGCTAGATCATCTGCATACACTGTAAACAGCAGCGGTCCTGTCACATTCCCTTGGGACACTTCGGACATTGTATCTATCGATTTTGTTCCGTTAAGAATGACGTATCGAATTCTATCTACAAGAAAGTCTAAGATCCAATCGCAGCTCTAATCCGATATTCGGTAAGGTCGTGCGTTTTTTATTAAATGCCAGTGGAGAACGGTTTCAAACACTTCCTGAAGTTTAGGAACATGGCTTCAACCTGAGCCACGTTGTCTACAGTGCTATAGATCTCATGGAGGAACAGAGCGAGGGTTTCTACACTACTGGCCATTAAAATTACTACACCACGAAGATGACGTGCTACAGACGCGAAATTTAATAGACAGGAAAAAGATGCTGTGATATGAAAATGATTAGCTTTTCAGAGCATTCGCACAAGGTTGGCGCCGGTGGCGACACCTACAACGTGCTGACATGAGGAAAGTTTCCAACCAATTTCTCATAACCAAACAGCAGTTGACCGGCGTTGCCTGGTGAAACGTTGTTGTGATTCCTCGTGTAAGGAGGAGAAATGCGTACCATCACGTTTCCGACTTTGATAAAGGTCTGATTGTAGCCTATCGGGATTGCGGTTCATCGTATCGCGACATTGCCGCTCGCGTTGGTCGAGATCCAATGACTGTTAACAGAACATGGAATCGGTGGGTTAAGGAGGGTAATACGGAACGCCATGCTGGATCCCAACGGCATCGTATCACCAGCAGTCGAGATGATAGGCATCTTATCCGCATGGCTGTAACGGAACGTGCAGCCACGTCTCGATCCCTGAGTCAACAGATGGGGACGTTTGCAAGACAACAACCATCTGCACGAATAGTTCGACGACGTTTGCAGCAGCATGGATTATCAGCTCGGAGACCATGGTTGCGGTTACCCTTGACCCTGCATCACAGGCAGAAGCGCCTGCCATGGTGTACGCCACGACGAACCTGGGTGCACGAATGGCAAAATGTCATTTTTTCGGATGGATCCAGGTTCTGTTTACCGCATCATGATGGTCGCGACATCGCGGTGAACGCACACTGGAAGCGTATATTCGTCGTCGCCATACTGGCGTATCACCCGGTGTGATGGTATGGGGGTGCCATTGGTTACACGTCTCTGTCACCTCTTGTTCGCATTGACGGCACGTTGAACAGTGGACGTTACATTTCAGATGTGTTACGACCCGTGGCTCTACTCTTCATTCGATCCCTACGAAACCCTACATTTCAGCAGGATAATGCACGACCGCAAGTTGCAGGTCCTGAACGGGCCTTTCTGGAGTTGCAGGTCCTGAACGGGCCTTTCTGGATACATAAAATGTTCCATTGTTGCCCTGGCCAGCACATTCTCCAGATCTCTCACCAACTGAAAACGTCTGGTCAATGGTGGCCGAGCAACTGGCTCGTCACAATACGCCAGTCACTACTCTTGATGAACTGTGGTATCGTGTTGAAGCTGCATGGGCAGCAGTACATGTACACGCCATCCAAGCTCTGTTTGACTCAATGCGCAGGCGTATCAAGGCCGTTATTGCAGCCAGAGGTGGTTGTTCTGGGTACTGGTTTCTCAGGATCTATACACCCAAATTGCGTGAAAATGTAATCACATGTCAGTTCTAGTATAATGTATTTGTCCAATGAATACCCGTTTATCATCTGCATTTCTTCTTCGTGTAGCAATTTTAATGGTCAATAGTGTATTTACAGGATCTCCGTTGTATCCATTTTGATTTCTGTGTTGGACATTTTCGTTCTCCAAAAATTTCTTACTTCTTGAGCATACAACATGTTCCACATACTATATTAAGATTGACGAGCGGTTCTAGGAGATACAGTCTGTAACCGCGCGACCGCTACGGTCGCAGGTTCGAATGCTGCCTCGGGCATGGATGAGTGTGATGTTGTTAGGTTTAAGTAGTTCTAAGTTCTAGGGGACTGATGACCTCAGAAGTTAAGTCCCATAGTGCTCAGAGCCATATGAACCATTTGTCCTAGGACGCTTCGTGGAAATGGGAATGGCTTGCGCTTTTTCCCAGTCGCTGGGCACTCTTCGTTGTTCTAGTGAGCTAGTAGAGGAGTAAGTTCATTCACATAATCTTTGCACGATCTCACAGGTGTCTCATCTGATCCTGATGCCTTCTCACTAGTTACTGATTGTAGTTGCTTTTCTGTCCTACGATCGGTTATCTTAGTATCTGCCATTTCACCGTTCGTATGATGAATGAAATGAGGGATCGTATTACGATCTTCCGCGGTGAAACAGTTTAGGATGATCTAATTCAGTATTTCGGTCTTCTCTCTGTTATCTTCTGTTTCGGTGGCATTATTGTCGTTGAGCGACTAAACAGATGATTTCGAACCGCGTACTGACCTTAAGTAAGACAAAAACAACTCTTAGGGCTTTTAGTCAGATCATTTGACAAAGTTTTACTTTCAAAGTTATTGAACGTAGGTCTCATTGATCTACTTACGCTCATTTTCGCTTCGTTCAGCTTTTGTTTCTCAGGAAGGTTTTGATTTCTTTTGAATCCGTGATTGAGTTCCCTATGTTTATGTGGCAATTTTCTAACACGACTATTAAACCACGGTGAGTTTCTCGCATTCCTGAAGACCTTATTCGGAACGTACTTCACTGAACGTACATTGAAAGATGCCTTTGAATTTGTTCCATTTGTGCTCTACATCTTCGTCCTCATCAATGAAAATTTGATGTTGACTGCTCAGGTACTCTGCAGTTGTATCCTATCACTATTGCAAAGCAAAAATATTTTCCTAACACCCCTTGTAATACTCGTCGTCATAGTTGCCAACACAGTTTTATGATGATTCATACCTTCCTGTACGTTGACTGATTCGATAAGCTCAGATCTGTTTTGTTGCTAGGAGGTCTGAGACGTTCCCTTCACAAATTTGTTCTCCAGCTATCTGCTCGAAGAAATGTTCGGACTAGTCATTCGAAATAATATCACACGAATCCCTGTCTCTGGCACCAGTTTTTATAGCATGACTCTCCAAAGCTGTACCTGACAGGTTGATGTCACCCCGTACTACAATGGCATAATCAGGAAAGTTATTCCAAAGGTCAAAACAATTAAACCAGAAAATACGACTGCTAAAAACAAAAAATGACAATTCATTGAAAAAAAAAAAAACACAGCAAGCAACCAGTATTCTATAAAGCCAAAGAATTCCAACATCTGCCTGTACGGCAGGTAAGCCGTGTACAAATGATAACAGACAGTTACTGTGGCACTAAATTAATGATGATAAACTACCCAAGCCCGGAAGAGAGTGGACAGATTTCCCACAAATTTTCGGGTAGCACTTGTCTCTCGACCTACTATTTATGTTGTCACGCACCCAGGCAAAGTTATTAAGTTTTTATGACAGAGGAACCGAATGGAGATTTTCGAAAGAAACTTAACGGACTTTTTAAGTTCTTCGTTTCATTCAATCACTAAAAACTTTAGTTACACGTTTTTTAAAGTGAAACTGCGAATGTACTGCCCGATTGAATCTTATACTCTTCTTTCTTCTTCTTTCTACGAGTCTTCTACGCCATGTGGTGTCTTTCAGATTCATGTTTCCATCTCTTTCCACCTTGACAGTACTCTTCTTGCATGGCCAATGTAGCCAAGATCTTCCTCTTTTTTTGTGTCGCGGAGATCTCCAGTGCCGTAGTTTAGAAGGTCATCTTTCCTGTGGCATTCTTCTAAGACGTCCCTACCATGTTAGCTGTTTATTTGCAGTTATGTCTACAATATCCTTTGTAACTCCCATCTGCTCTCGTAGCACTTCAGTTATTATTTTGCCTCTTCTTGTACTTCACAACTTCGTCTCCAGAAATCCATTTCCATTGCCTTTAATTTCTTTTCATTGACAGTTTCGTATATCCTTTTCAAAATTTTAATCTGCATCTACATCTACGTGATTACTGTGGTATTCACAATACTGTGCCTGGCAGAGAGTTCAATGTAGCAACTTCATGCTGTCTCTCTACCGTTCCACTCTCTAACGGCGCACGGGAATAACGAGCACTTAACGTTTTCTGTGCGAGCCCTGGTTTCTCTTATTCTATCCAGATGACCATTTCTCCCTATAAAGGTGGGTGCCAACAGAATGCTTTCGCAATCGGAGCAGAAAACTGGCGGTAGAAATTTCATGAGAAGATCCCGTCGCAACGAACAACGCCTTTGTTTTAATGATGGCAACTCTAATTCACGTATCATGTCTGTGGCACTATCTCCCCTATTTCGCTACGATACAAAACGAGCTGCCCTTCTTTGAACCTTTGACGTAGTTTCATTCGACATAGTGTAGTGTAATGGTTTAGTTGCCACCTCTTGCTTTCCCATTCTGTGCTTTATTTCCTCGCTTCTTTCACTTTTATCCTAAATGAGTGTCCCTGAATATTTATATGATAGTCTACACATTACTGTAGATCCATCACACGCAACAAGATCCCTTCCTATACCTCCGACGACCAAGTATTCAGTATTTGTAAATTTAATTTTCAAGCCTCACCGCTCATATTCTTCTTTAAGCTTTCTTAACACAGAAAACACATCCTCTTCCTTCTCGGTGAAGATGACCTTATCGTCTGCGAAATTTAGGGAGAACAGGATGTCATTACCTACTCTAATTCCCCTGTTTCTGCAGTTCCTTTTCCAATTTTTTAGTACTTCATTGAAAAATATTTCAAAGAGGATAGAAGCTAAGCAGCATCCTTGCCTCAGTCCTTTGCTAAACTTTAGTTTCTGTAGTAGTAACTTCCCAACTATTACACGACAAGTATTGTCTGAATATAACTTTATAAGGGCCTGTACGCAAAATTTATGAATGTTCTGGTTGTTCATTGCCTCCCACGACCTAGAAAAGGGGTACACTGTCATAGGCCTTCTGCAAGTCTATAAAAAGTATACGCGTTTGCAAGTTACGTGCCATTCTCTTGTCAGTCACCTGCATAATCCTGGAAATGTTATCGATAAAAGATCTTTCTGCCCGAAAGCCGCTGTTCTACTTTTTCAACTTCTCTCTCATTTCTAGTTTAAGGACCTTGCCATGTAGTCTCTATATATAACTGAGAACTATGATGCCTCGACAATTTGCGCAGTCATCCTTGCTTTCCTTTTTAAGTATGTTTGTGATGAACCGTTCTTAAACTCAACAGGGACTTCTATAATTTGAGATCTATACCACATCGATTGCTTCTAACTACAGGCTTTTTCGTTTTCAAACCTAATTTTTTTATGCTCAACATGAGTGATGTGCGCTCAACTTGACATTTGTCGTGACCAAACAGTCTGTGTGTTCATGGTACCTTTATTTCTATTGTTTGGTTTCTTACAATCTGTTATCTCTTGTGAACGTTGGTCACTTGTTCCCTGACAAGGACCCAGTTAGATGGAAATCGGTTCGAAAGCAACAAATATTAGAAGAAAAACTCTTTTTTGTCACCTTTAGCTTCTAGAGTCTTTGTTCATCGTGCAGGTTTGACTTCCGCACAAGGCAAAACTTCAGACGAATACCTTCAGAAAATACTTCCTTACACTTGAATTTATAATCACTGGTATTGACAATCTGCATCTAATTTTGTATCCATTTCGGCTATTGTCATGTATTTTGCAGTCCAATACCAAAATTTTTACACTACTTAGTAAAATGTTGTTTATGCCACGCGATCAAACGAGTATTCCAGAGAACGTTCATCAGTAAACAGACGTATACAATTTCGGGTGGTCGTTAATAGGAAAGATGACGCCTCATCAGATTCCTCTTACTGATTGATATATCATTTCCATACTGAGTGGAGAAACGCAGACGATTGGCAGGAATTCTTCACAAGCTCGATACCATATATACGAGTATTATTCGGAAAGTGAGATACGAATCGCTGTAGCTAATTGAACGGTTCACGAAAATTGAAACGCGCATGCGCACCGATTCTCGGAGTTACTTGCACGACAGACGTCGTCATCTGTATTGGTACTGTCGCAATGTGTTGTTTACAGTGTCACTTAAAAATGTTTAAAACAATTTATCAGCCCACCGAATGTGAATTACGCTCATTGATTAGGTTTTTTTGCAGAGAGGAACATTGTAGCAACGAAAAACTCGTCGACAGATAAGAGAGATATATGGCCCCAACGCAATCAGTGACAGCGAATTGTGTGAGTGAGAGCTTTTAAGAACGGACGGAAAAATATCCATGATGAAGCGTGATCAGGCCAACTATCAGTGATCTCAGAAGATTTGGTCAAAGCTGTGGATGATTGGCTGATTTGGGGGAGGGAACAAACAGTGAGGTCATCGGTCCTATCGGATTGGGGAAGGGTGGGAAAGGAAATCGGCTGTGCCCTTTGAAAGGAACCACCCCGGCAGTTGCCTGAAGCGCTTTAGGAAAATCACGGAAAGCCTAAATCAGGGTCGCCGGACGGGCGTTTGAACTGTCTTCCTCCCGAATGCGAGTCCAGTGTGCTAACCACTGCGCCACCTCGCTTGGTAAAGCTGTGGAAGACCGGCAATTCACAATTTCAACTTCTGCACTGAAATTTCCGAGTGTGGATAGAACAACTTTGCACAAAATCGTCTCTGAAGTGTTGCGGATTCAAAAATTCTGCACGCCTTAGATTCTCGGGCTACTTATTGAGAATCACAAAAAGGAATGAATGGGTTGCGCTCTTGATTTTTTGGACCTATAACGGGGGTGATCAGTTTTTTTTATAGAAGATTGTCACAGGGGACGAGACCCGGGTTTCCCACATGACCCCAGATTCCCCACGTCAGTCAACAGTGGGGGCTCACACGGCATCATCAAAGTCAAGCAGACAATCTCAGCGTGCAAGGTTATGGCAGCCGTGTTTTGGGATAGATATGGAGTCTTGTAAGACGAGTTCATGCGATAAGGGTCAACAATTAATCTAGCCGCTTACGGCGCCACCCTGACTAAACTTCGACGTGCTATACTGAACACGTAGTTTTCTTACTTCTGGAGTTTTGCTGCTGCATGACAATTGCAGACCCCATATTGTCATTCGCATCCAAAATCGATCAGATCTCCTGTATGGGAACAGTTTGTCCAACCACCGTACTGTCCGGACTCGGCGCCGAGCGAGTTTCACTTGTTCCGCTACCTAAAGGAGTTTCTCGGCGGCAAGCGCTTCGCAACAGATGATGAGGTGAAACAAGCAATTAAAGACTGGTTACTTCACAGGCGGCAGACATCTACGAAAGGGGTGCAAATGCTTGTAGAACGTTATGACAAATGCTTAAACAAATATGGAGACTATGTTCTATTTCTATCCGCGGCAGCGCTACGATCCCTGTTCCGAGCATGCGCGGCAGTTACTCTGACTCAAGGAGAAGACATGTACGCCATTTTCAGATCGCTGCTGCCGACGTGTGCTTTGTAGTGCTCCTTTATAATGTCAGCTGTGATTGAAAATGCCGCCGCGTGTGAAATCAGATCCGTGGTTCGTTTTCTAAATGCAAAGAAAGTTACACCAAAGGAAATTCATCGGCAAATCTGCGAGGTTTACGGACAAAAGTTCTACGAGTGATTCAATGGTTAGGAGATGGGTCAGACTGTTCAATGCAGGACGTGATCAAGTGCGAAATGAAGAACGAAGTGGACGCCCGTCTGTGGTTACTGATGAAATTGTTCACACAATTGAAGAGTAGATTAAGCACAACCGTAAGTTTACAATTAGTGCCCTTGCTATGGAAGTTCCGCAAATCTCACGATCACTAATTCATGAAATTGTTACTCAAAAACTGAAATTTCGAAAACTTTGCTCACGTTGGGTACCCAAAATGCTTACTGAACGACACAAAAAACAACGGATGGGCAGTGCACTTCAGGTTTTGACACGCTACAATGAAGAAGGCGATGGCTTTCTTTCTCGGATAGTCACGGGGGATGAAACCTGGGTATCGTACGAAACCCCTGAAACAAAACGGCAATCAATGGAATGGAGGCACACTTCATCCTCAGCGAAGGTTGAGCCTAAGCAAATCTTGACACCGTGAAAAGTCATGTGCACCTTTTTTTGGGACAATAGGTATTTCTCTTACCATGAGGCCAAACAATCAATGCACATGGTTACTGCGAGACCATTAAGAAATTGCGCCGCGCAATACAGAACAAGCGCCGAGGATTACTGTCAAAAGGTGGTTGCTTTTTCCACGATAATGCCCAACCTCATGTGACCAAACAACTCTTACCGGAATTTCACTGGGACGTGTTTGATCATCCTCCGTACAGCCCGGACCTCGCTGCTAGCGACTTTCATCTCTTCTTACACCTAAAATCTGTCCTTGGTGGTCAACACTTCAACTATGACGACGAGCTGAAAAACGTGTTACCACATGGTTGAATACACAGGCGGCAACGTTCTATGAAGAATGCATACAAAAACTTGTGCCACGCTATGACAAGTGCCTACAAAATTTCGGAAGCTATGTAGAAATGTAGTTTAACAGTTGTAGATTTTTGTACAGTAAATCATAACTACGTTTTAACCAAGTAAGTGTAGGTTCAAGTTTTTTCCGTTTTCATGCATATAAATTGGCTAAACATTGACAAGATTCGTTCGTACGTCGTTCGGTGAGGGTTGACAAGCTCGTGGTATCATCCGAAATTGTGCTAAACGCATTCTCTGAAAATTATTTTGAGCAGTTAGTTCACGAACCTAAGCGAATAGTAAACGGTTGTGAAAACACACTTGACCTCTTAGCAACAAATAGTCCTGAGTTAATAATGAGCGTCAAAACCGATATAGGGATTAGTGAACACAGGTTTGTCGTAGCGATATTAAATACTGCAATCCCCAAATCCTCCAAAAATAAACGAAAAATGTACCTATTCAAAGAAGCAGATAAAAATGCACTTGACGCCTTCCTGCGAGACAATCTCCACTTATTCCAAATTAATATTATAAGTGTAGACCAGATGTGGCTTGAATTCAGGGAAATGGTATAGGCATCAATTGAGAGATTTATACCAAATAATTTAACAAACGATGGAGCTGATCCTCCTTGGTACACAAAACGGGTTAGAACACTGTTGCAGAAACAACGAAACAAACATGCCAAATTTAAAGAGACGCAAAATCCCCAAGATTGGGATCTTTTACAGAAGCTCGAAATTTAGCGCGGACTTCAATGCGAGATGCTTATAACAATTTCCACAACGAAACTTTGTCTCGAAACCTGGCAGAAAAACCAAAGAAATTCTGGTCGTATGTGAAGTATGTTAGTGGCAAGAAACAATCAATGCCTTCTCTGCGTGATAGCAATGGAGATACTATCGAAGACAGTGATGCCAAAGCAGAGTTACTAAACACAGCCTTTCGAAATGCCTTCACAAAAGAAGACGAAGTAAATATTCCAGAATTCGAATCGAGAACAGCTGGCAACATGAATAACGTAGAATTAAATATCCTCGGAGAAGTGAAGCAACTTAAATCACTTAATAAAAGTAAATCATCTGGTCCAGACTGTATACCAATTAGGTTCCTTTAGGAGTATGCTGATGCTTTAGCTCCATACTTAACAATCATATACAACCATTCGCTCGACGAAAGATCCGTACCCAAAGAATGGAAAGTTGCATAGGTCACACCAATATTCAAGAAAGGTAGTAGGAGTAGTCCACTTAATTACAGGCCCATATCGTTAACGTCGATATGCAGCAGTATTTTGGAACATATATTGTGTTCGCACATTATTATTATCTCCAATAAAACTGTCTAATGACACACAGTCAACATGGGCTTAGAAAACATCGTTCTTGTGAAGTACAACTAACTCTTTATTCACATGAAGTGTTGAATGATATTGATAAGGGATTTCAGATCGATGCTGTATTTCTGGGTTTCCGGAAGGCTTTTGACACTGTACCACACGAGCGGCTTGTAGTGAAATTGAGTTCAATTATGTGACTGGATTTGTGATTTCCTGTCAGAGAGGTCACAGTTCGTAGTAACTGACGGAAAATCATCGTGTAAAACAGAAGTTATTTCTGGCGTTCCCCAAGGTAGTGTTATACGCCACTTGCATCTCCTTATCTATAGCCGGCCGGAGTGGCCGTGCGGTTCTAGGCGCTACAGTCTGGAGCCAAGCGACCGCTACGGTCGCAGGTTCGAATCCTGCCTCGGGCATGGATGTGTGTGATGTCCTTAGGTTAGTTAGGTTTAATTAGTTCTAAGTTCTAGGCGACTGATGACCTCAGAAGTTAAGTCGCATAGTGCTCAGAGCCATTTGAACCTTATCTATATAAATATGATTTGAGGGAGAATCCGAACAGCCGTCTTAGGTTGTTTGCAGATGACGCTGTCGTTTATCGACTAATAAAGTCATCAGAAGATCAAGACAAATTGCAAAACGATTTAGAAAAGATGTCTGTATGGTGCGAAAATTGGCAGTTGACCCTAAATAAGGAAAAGTGTGAGGTCATACACATGAGTGCTAAAAGGAATTCGTTAAACTTCGGTTACACGATAAATCAGTCAAATCCGAAGGCGTAAATTCAACTGAACACCTAGGAATTACAATTACGAACGACTTAAATTGGAACACACAGAAAATGTTGTGGGAAAGGCTAACCAAAGACTGCGTTTTTTTGGCAGGATAGTTAGAAAATTTAATACATCTACTTAGGAGACTGCCTACACTATGCTTGTCCGTCCTCTTTTAGAATAGTGCTGCGCAGTGTGAGATCCTTACCAGATAGGATTGACAGAGTATATCGATAAAGTTCAAAGAAGGGCAGCACGGTTTGTATTATAGCGAAATAGGCGAGAGAGTGTCACTGGATACAGGATTCGGGGTGGACAACATTAAAACAAAGGCGTTTTTCGTTGCAGCGGAATCTTCTCACGAAATTCCAATCACCAATTGTCTCCTCCGAATTCGAAAATATTTTGTTGAAACCGACCTACATAGGGCGGAACGATCACCACTATAAAGTAAGGGAAATCAGAGCTCGTACGGAAAGATATAGATGTTCATTTTTTCCTCGCGCTATACGAGATTGGAATAATAGAGGATTGTGAACGTGGTTCGATGAACCCTCTGCCAGGCACTTAAATGTGATTTGCAGAGAATCCATGTAGATTTAGATGTTAGATGTAGATATGGTAGAGTCAGACTTTATTACATTTGCACCCGTCTTGCTATTGTGTTTTTCATAACAGCTGGCAACAATTTTTATCTCTTATTTACTATTTGTCCAGATGCGATATTCAAGGTGTACAGAGAGTGCATACCAATGATCTATCTATGTATGGTTTCAGAGACTTGTCGTATGTGACTCTCTGCCCTGGTCAGCGGTTGCACGTTTTCTTACTGTGACAGTAGCGTTCGACAGGAACAGGAAGTGTGGCTGAGACGAAGTGACACCGCACGTCACACACAACTGATGGGGGAAGTTGTATGACGATCGTATTTACGTGTATTTTAAAGAGATGGTCATTCTAATTCGTTTAGAGTTTCACAGTTACATGATATGTACACTCGGCTATCTGTGTACTGCAGAGGTAAGACACTTTCTTTCTACGAGGAGGTGACGCTCTATGCCGTGTTCAGGGTTATAATTACGTTTTGAATGTCCAGGGGGTTTCTATGTTTTCTAGATCTACGTCATTTATAGTCATCATAAGATTTTACACTTGACAGACACGTCGTTTGATGTAGACGTGTGCAGTATGTAAGTATTCTTACGTCCCTGCTTTCGCCTATAGGAAGTTTTCTTGTGTACTCGAATTAAATACGAATTCATTTATTTGTCTTATTTGCCTCTGCATCAGAAGCGACTAACGACTGGCTACATGCCCGAATACCCGTCTAGCAACTAAATAGTTTTGAAGTGCAGTTCACACTGTACAACATGATGGCCTTAACCAAATACAGTCAACTTACTAATTCGAACCTCTACAATTGGCGTCCTCGAAGAATGGAACTAATTGTCCTGTCTTTTGGAAGAAAAGGTATCTCGATAAATCGAAGAAACCCCGTATGTATTAGTGCTCTTGATAAATCGAAGCGATTGTGATGACTGAGCATCGACAAACAAAATATAATTCGAAGTCAGCCGATTTGATACTCGGTAGTTCAAATGTTTCGAGATTCAGCTCTTCTTTACATTCCTATGTTTAACCAAGAATGAATATCTCCCTGATTTAGGAGAAAATGTTGTATTTGATGATTTCGTAGATTTTAACAGTTATGTAGAAAGCAGAAGAAGGAAGGCCGGTTCTATCTGTATCTTCAGAAGAGGGGAAGTCATCGTAAGAGCACATTTACGCCACCCGTCCGAAAATTTCTGAGACTGATTTTATTCCTGGCGCACAAGCGTCAGCGCAGTAAGCTAATTGTGGTGGCAGCTTGAACTAAGATCTGTAAACAAGAGATGTGCATTCGACCAGTCTGTTTCACTTTGCAGAAGTTAAGTTGTTATTTCGCTTTGTAAATGAACAGTCAAGTGGAAATTAAGTAAAGTGGAAATTAAATATATGAAGATTGATACAAAACTGTTTTCTTGATGGTGTGACAATTAAGAAGAAGTATATGTGAATTTACAAGAAGTTTAATAAAAATGTTGATCGTGAACACCAAGTCAAAAATTATTTCTACCATACCATTGTTCTGATCTGGGATTGTTTGATCATTAAGAATTTCTTGAAAAACGCATTTGTTAGGTCTTCAAATATTGCTAAAATACAGATCTGGACTTCTAGCGGTCAAAGTAGAATCACCCTAGAATCAACAAGATGAGCCATAACAACTTCGACGAAATCTACGTGGGAATCCATTCAAGGTAAGTGTCAAAATTAATGACTTTTTTTACAGTGACTTCATTATTTCCATTCTCATGATACCATCCACAGTCAATAACTTTGTTGTCGCCCGATAAAGCGAACATATGCTGCGTGAGCAACATTATTAATCTGATTTCTAACCTACTTTCCAAGTGGTGGTATTGTTAGAGTGGGAGACCACAAGCACTAAAATCACCAGCTTAACTTTTCTCTATTTTTTTCTAGTCCAAATGGTTCAAATGGCTCTAAGCACTATGGGACTTAACATCTGTGGTCATCAGTCCCCTAGAACTTTCAACTACTTAAACCTAACTACCCTAAGGACAGCACACACATCCATGCTCGAGGCAGGATTCGAACCTGCGACCGTAGCACCAGCGCGGTTCCGGACTGAGCGCCTAGAACCGCTCGGCCACCGCGGCCGGCTTTCTAGTCCAGTCTTTAAACTTTTTGTACTAATGGATCCGTCTTAGAACGGTAGCAGACGACGGACTTCGGTCACGCTAAAATACGTAATTACTCAAGCACGCCGGGGGTCGCTGAAGCAGAAAAGATCATTGATTTTTAAGTGTTTTATATCAAAAATACTTATTTCGACTATTTCTTGAAACAACCTTGATCAGTCAGATTTTCCTTACTTCGAACTCATACTTCATCGAACTGTGTCTTATATACCTTAAATTTTTAATTATCAAGAGTCGAGTGTACATGCAACTTGCGGAGCAACCAACTTACAAGACTTCCTCAAGCTCGATTTTTTATTGGTATCGGAAATCCTTATTTCGACTATTTATTGATTTCTCCTTGAGCTACATCTGACTCCCAGTTAATCGAACTATTTTTGATGTCCCTTGAACTCTGAATTATCAAGAGTCGAGTGTACATACGAGATTTTCATGTTGTCTTGATCGCAGTAATCCTGGTGGCAGCTTGAACTAACAACTGTAAACCACAGATGTGCATTCGGCCTGTCAGTTGTGGGCAGGCAGTGTCGAGTAGAGGGTGTGCAGCCATAGTGAGTCAATGTTGCTGTCAAGCTGCGAAGCACTCAGGATACACAGATTCCCACATGCTCAATACTCTCTGAGGATTGGATGTGGGTGTAAGTCATTTATTTATTTTATTATTTATTTATTTATTTTATTATTTATTTATTTATTTATTTATTTTATTATTTATTTATTTATTTATTGTTCCGTGGGACCAAATTAAGGAGAAGTCTCCATGGTCATGGAACGAGTCAATACAAGAAATTATAACACGATAGTGGAAAGAGATAAAATGAAATACAAGAAACGTATTCAGGCGACAATTCGTAAGTTTAAATAAAGAAAATCAGCAATGTAACACTGAAATTTGCTTAATTTTTCAGCTCTTCCAGGAGCTCCTCGACAGAATAGAAGGAGTGAGCCACGAGGAAATTCTTCAGTTTAGACTTAAAAGCGTTTGGGCTACTGCTAAGATTTTTGAGTTCTTGTGGTAACTTATTGAAAATGGATGCAGCAGAATAGTGCACTCCTTTCTGCAAGAGTCAAGTAAGTGCATTCCTCATGCAGATTTGATTTCTGCCTAGTATTAACTGAGTGAAAGCTGCTAACTCTTGGGAATAAGCTAATATTGCTAACAACAAACGACATTAAAGAAAATATATACTGTGAGGGCAATGTCAGAATTCCCAGACTATTGAATAGGGGCCGACAAGAGGTTCTCGAACTTACACCACATATAGCTCGAACAGCCCGTTTTCGAGCCAAAAATACCCTTTTTGAATCAGAAGAATTACCCCAAAAAATAGTACCATATGACATACGCGTATTATTTCAGATACTGTTCTAATGGTAAATAAAGCAGCATTTAGTTTCTGAACAAGATCCTGAACATGGGCTTTCCGCAACAGCTTACTATCTATACGAACGCCTAGGAACTTGAACTGTTCCGTCTCGCTTATAATATGCCCATTCTGTCTGATCAAAATATCAGTTCTTGTTGAGTTGTGAGTTAGAGACTGTAAAAACTGAGTCTTAGTGTGATTTAGCATCAAATTATTTTCCACAAGCCACGAACTTATTTTATGAACTACATTATTTGGTAATGTTTCAGTATTACACACAAGATCCTTCACTACCAAGCTGGTGTCATCAGCAAACAGAAATATTTGTGAATCACCTGTAATACTAGAAGGTATATCATTTATATAAATAAGAAACAGCAGTGGCCCCAGCACCGACCCTTGGGGAACGCCCCACTTAACAGTGCCCCATTGGGACTGAACATCACTACCACTCTCAATATTGCGGAGAATTACCTTCTGCTTTCTGTTCTTAAAGTAAGAGGCGAACCAATTGTAAGCACCTCCCCTTACTCCATAATGGTCCAACTTCTGCAGTAATATTTTGTGGTCAACACAGTCAAAATCCTTCGTTAAATCAAAGAAAACACCTAGCGTTCGCTACCTTTTATTCAATCCGTCCAAAACCTCACAGAGAAAAGAGAATATAGCATTTTCAGTTGTTAAACCATTTCTAAAACCAAACTGTACATTTGACAGCAAATTATGTGAATTTAAATGCTCCAGTAACCTTGTATATACAACCTTCTCGATAACTTTAGCAAACACCGATGCCATAGAAATAGGTCTATAATTGTCAACATTATCCCTGTCTCCTTTTTATAAAGTGGCTTCACTACCGAGTACTTTAGTCGGTCAGGAAACCAACCACTCCTAAAGGAAAAGTTACAGATAGGCTAAGTACTGGGCTAACACACATAGAACAATACTTAAATATTCTGCTAGATACCCCGTCATATCCATGAGAGTTCTCGGTCTTTAGTGGTTTAATTATTAACTTGTCAGTATCATGGAGGAGCATTTCAGGTAACAGTCTCGGAACACTTTTTTCTACGAGCGCTATATGATTCCCTGTTGGGACTAGGTTTCTATTTAGTTCACCTGCTATATTCAGAAAGTGATTATTAAATACTGTACATATATGCCACTTATCAGTAACACGGACATTCCCACTACGCACTGATTCTGTATCCTCGACCTGTCTGCAGACCAGCCACTTCCTTTACGACTGACCATATGGTTTTAATTTTATCCTGAGACTTAGCTATTCTATCTGCATACCACATACTTTTTGCCTTCCTAATAACTTTTTTAAGCACCTTACAATACTGTTTGCAATGGGCTGCTGCATTCAGATTTTGACTATTTCTAACGTTTTGATATAACTGCCACTTTGTTCTGCAGGATATTCTTATCCCTCTAGTCAGCCACGCAGGCTGCCTGTTTGTGCTAGTACCCTGTTTTGAACGTTCTAACGGAAAGCAACTTTCAAAGAGCACGAGAAGAGTCTTGAGGAAAGCATTATATTTATCGTCTACTGTATCAGCACTGTAAACATCTTGCCACTCTTGTTCCTTGATAAGGTTTACAAAGGTCTCTACAGCAACTGGATCAGCTTTCCTAAAGAGTTGATAACTATATTTAACATGTGTTACAGCACAAATATCTTTTATAGTTAAAATTTGTGCATCACGATCTGAAAGGCCATTCACCTTTTTGCTAACAGAATGCCCTTCTAGTAATGAGGAATGAACAAAAATGTTGTCTGTGGTTGTTCTACTGTTCCCTTGCACTCTCGTTGGAAAGAATACGGTTTGCATAAGATTATATGAATTAAGGAGGTCTACCAGCATCCTTTTCCTTGCACAATCTTTGCGGATTGGATGTGGGTGTAAGTCACCCCGAGTTGACGGTGATGTTGTGCAGAACGCTTGATGCAGCCAGTGCGAGGGTTGCCGTAGGAGACCCACCTGCCAGTCTCGGTCTACGGCGGCGGTCGCTGGTGGCAGCGGCGGGCTGTGGTGCTGAGGCGGCGGCGGCGGCGGCGGAGGCGTCCATGTCAGCTTCCGGAGGCGCCACGGCGGTGTCTGGCCGGCAGCGGCGGGTGTCGGCAGGTGCCTCAGCTGTCGTGAAGCGCCGTGGTGGGGCGCTGGCAGGTCGCGGCGGGGAGGTGCTCACGCCGCCTGGTCACTTACCTCTGCCAGCAGCCGTCCCACGTCACTGTGGGCTCATCCAGGAGGACGCTCTCCCCTCTCCTCGTCATTTTAGGGATCCACGGAACCGGTGCTGGTTTAAGTACCGGGTGATCAAAAAGTCAGTATAAATTTGAAAACTTAATAAACCACGGAATAAAGTAGATACAGAGGTAAAAATTGACACACGCTTGGAATGACATGGGGTTTTATTAGAATCAAAAAACAACAAAGTTCACAAAATGTCCGACAGATGGCGCTGGACAGCAAAACGTCAGTGACTGCGCAAGACAGTCGTGTATAAGAGGAGCTGTAATGAGAGAGAGAATCAGATGCGCCAGCAGTCGCAGCATGTTGACGTTACCTGAAAAGGCGCTTTTATTGAAGCTGTATTATAAGAATGCGGAATGTGCCAGTTCAGCGTTACGATCCTATCGCCATAGGAAGGGGATTCGAACGGGTAAAGGTCCGTTGACAAATGCAGCTGTGGCGAGAATGATTTCGAAGTTCGAAGCCACGCGTTGTTTAGACGATAGACCCCGTAGTGGCCGACCGAGCACAAGGCGTAATGCTGCTGAGACAGTTCAGGAAGAAATGGAGACTGTAGCGGGTTCGTCTATGCACGGGGAAGTCAGCGCTCGTGCAGTCGCACGTCGCACCGGCATTCCATACACTACTGTTTGGTTGGCACTTAGGCGTAACCTCCGATGCTATTCGTACAAAATCCATCGGCATCATGAACTGTTACCTGGCGATTTAGTGAAGCGGAGGGCATTTGCGGTGTGGGCGTTTCAAAAGATGGCGGAAGATGACGATTGGTTGAGTAACGTGTTGTGGACCGACGAAGCTCATTTAACGCTCCGACGGTCTGTCAACGCCCACAACTGCAGAATTTGGGCTACCGAAAATCCTACAACTGTCGTGGAAACTCCATTGCACGACGAGAAAGTCACGGTATGGGTTGGATTTACCACATCTACCGTAATGGGGCTTTTTCTTCGAGGAAATGCCTGATTCTGGTTTTGTAACTGCTACCGTGACGGGTGAGAGGTACGCCGATATGTTACAGAATCGCATCATCCCCAGCCTGGCTGATAAACACCTGCTGGAACGTACGATGTTTATGCAGGATGGCGCTCCACCCCGTATTGCTAGACGCGTAAAGGATCTCTTGCGCGCGTCGTTTGGTGATGATCGTGTGCTCAGCCGCCACTTTCGTCATGCTTGGCCTCCCAGGTCCCAAGACCTCAGTCCGTGCGATTATTGGCTTTGGGGTTACCTGAAGTCGCAAGTGTATCGTGATCGACCGACATCTCTAGGTGCTGAAAGACAACATCCGACGCCAATGCCTCGCCATAACTCCGGACATGCTTTACAGTGCTGTTCACAACATTATTCCTCGACTACAGCTATTGTTGAGGAATCATGGTGGACATATTGAGCATTTACTGTAAACAACATCATCTTTGCTTTGTCTTATTTTGTTATGCTAATTATTGCTATTCTGATCAGATGAAGCGCCATCTGTCGGACATTTTTTGAAAGTTTGTATTTTTTGGTTCTAATAAAAACCCATGTTATTTTAAGCATGTGTGTCAATTTGTACCTCTCTATCTACATTATTCCGTGATTTATTCAGTTTTCAAATTTATATTGACTTTTTGATCACCCGGTACTAAGTGACACAAGAGGCCAGTTGGGGCGCGGTAATGACTGTGTTGACTGGAATACTCTCTTTCAAATTCTGAAGGTGGCAGGGGGTCGAATACAGAGAGTGAAAGGCTATTTACAATTTGTACATAAACCACCCTGGATTTCGAACAAACCGTTCCACAACCGATAATTTGCTAACTTACGACAGATCTTTCAGAAATACTGGGAATTTAGCACTGTCTCTTCATTGACATCCAGCGAGCCTACGACAGCATCCACAGAAGTAGCCTCTAGAACACATTACGAAAATTTAATATACCCAGTGAAATCATTAGGATGATACAACTGTGCATGAATGGCTCCCCAGCAGCAGTGAAGTTCAGAGGACCGTATCCCCCACCTTTCCAATTAAAACAGGCTTAAGACAGGGAGACGCTCTTTCATGTGTCCTCTTCAACCTTGCATGAGAGAAAGTGGTTCGGGAGAGTAATTTACATCTATACAATAGTCTCCGATTCGAACACAGTGAAGTAAAACTCCTGGCTTATGTAGATGATATAGTGTTGCTGAGTGAAACTGAAGAAGAACTAAAAGACATGTACAGATCTCTCAGGCACAGTGCCAGCAAAATGGGGCTTTTGATTAACCAAGAGAAAATCGAATACATGGAAATAGGTCGAGTCATAGAGCCCAGACGGCCGGTGTTTCTGGGTGCTTCAGTCTGGAACCGCGCGACCGCTACGCTGGCAGTTTCGAATCCTGCCTCGGGCATGGACGTGTGTGATGTCCTTAGGTTAGTTAGGTTTAAGTAGTTCTAAGTTCAAGGGGACTGATGACCTCAGATCTGAAGTTCCATAGTGCTCAGAGTCATTTGAACCATACACCCAAATCCTTACTTTGAAATTGACCAGCATTCTACATTCAGAAAAGTTCTCCAGTTTAAATACCTTGGATCACGTTTCAATAGTAAAAATATCATAACAATGGATATAAATGAAAGAACAGCCTCAGGGTCAAGATGTCTGTACTCACTAAGCAACCCACTCAAAAGTAAAGCTTTGTCAATCACCACAAAGATGCAGATATGCAACACTATCTTCTGCCCGATAGTACTGTACGGTTCAGAAAGCTGGACGCTTACAAAGAATGAAAGAGAAAAGCTGAATGTTTTCGAAAGAAAAGTAATGATAAACATCTGGGGACCTGTGTTGGAGAATGACTTACGGATAATTCGAAAGAACAACGAAATTTATCAGATAATGAAGCAACCCACTATCATCCAGAAATTAAAAAGTAGGAGACTGCAGTGGGCTGGACATGTGGCTAAAATGGAAAACAACAGAATCACCAAGAAAGCATTTGAAGGAACTCACTCTCCAGGCAACAAGACCATTGGGCCGACCCCGTACAAAGTGGAAAGATGACATAGAGAAGGACATCGCAGCATTAGGAATATCCGCAGGGTGGAGAGAGGCTGCGAGAGATGGAATTCGGTGGAAGCAGATCGCTGATGCAGCGCGTGGTCTACAGGGCCTGTGATCGCTGAGAAGAGAGAGAGAGAGAGAGAGAGAGAAACCAGATGGCAGTTTTAAGAGTCGAGGAGCATGAATGGGAAGCAGTGGTTGGGAAGCGAGTGAGACAGGGTTGTAGGCTATCCCCGATGTTATTCAGTCTACATACTGAACAAGCAGTGAAGGAAACGAAAGAAAAATTTGGAGTAGTAATTAAAATCTAGGGAGAAGAAATAAAAACTTGGACGTTTGCTGATGACATTGTAATTCTGTCAGAGACAGCAAAGGACCTGGAAGAGCAGTTGAACGGAATGGACAGTGTCTTCAAAGGAGGTTATAAGATGGACATCAACAAAAGCAAAACGAGGATAACGGAATGTAGTCGAATTAAATCAGATGATGCTGAGAGAGTTAGATTACGAAATGAGACACTTAAAGTAGTAGATGAGTTTTGCTATTTAGGGAGCAAAATATCTGATGATGGTCGAAGTAGAGAGGGTATAAAATGTAGACTGGCAATGGCAAGAAAAGCGTTTCTGAAGAGAAATTTGTTAACATCGAGTATAGATTTAAGTTTCAGAAACTCTTTTCTAATAGTATGAGTATGGAGTGTAGCAATGTATGGATGCGAAACATGGACGATAAATAGTTTAGACGAGAAGAGAACATAAGCTTTCGAAGCGTGGTGCTACAGAAGGACGCTGAACATTAGATGGGTATATCACGTAACTGACGAGGAAGTAGTGAACAGAACTGGGGGGAAGAGGGATTTGTGGCACAATATGACTAGAAGAAGGGATCGGTTGGTAGGACTTTTCTGAGGCAGCAAGGGATCACCAAGTTAGTTCAAATGGTTCAAATGGCTCTGAGCACTATGGGACTTAACATCTGAGGTCATCAGTCGCCTAGAACTTACAACTAATTAAACCTAACTAACCTAAGGACAGCACACACATCCATGACCGAGGCGGGATTCGAACTGCCCGGTTCCAGACTGCAGCGCCTAGAACCGCACGGCCACTTCGGCTGGTACCAAGTTAGTATTGGAGGGCAGCGTGGAGGGTAAAAATCGCAGAGGGAGACCAAGAAATGAATACACTTAGCAGATTCAGAAGGATGTATGGTGCAATAGGTATTTGGAGATGAAGCTTGCACAGGATAGAGTGGCATGGAGAGCTGCATCAAATCAGTCTCCGAACTGAAGACAACAACAACAACAACAACAACAATAAGCGGGGTGCGAGAGGAGTCTAAGTGAAAATTTCGTATATATAAAGGGTGTTTCACAATTCATGTAACATACTTTTAGAGATTGTAAGGCACCTTAGTAGTTCAAGTTTTACATAGCAACCCATGTCCGAAATCGTCATCCAACAACGCTACAGAGCGTCTAAGTTATATGTGCTGGTGCCTGTAAATGTATGTACACTGGTGTCCAAAATTAAAGCAATAAACAGTTACTTCCGCGTTCCGTGTCTTATTCCCAATAAAATCATACAGACTGTCAACAGATGTCCGTATGATCGTGTTCTGCATGGAAGATGGCATTCCGGTCAACGGACAACCATACGAAAGATGACGTCAGGGCATCTACGAAACGAGTTAGTGTTTTCCGGGTAGTTTCACATCCACAGTCACTGTGGACACAGTCACAGACGGTGCAGTATGGCACAGAGAAGATGCCTACCAGACTTTCTGCGGTGGAGGGACAGAGAAAGATAGGAAGCAGGACAGTCGCAAAATGATGTGGCCCGATGGCTCAGTGTGCATAGTTCTGTTGTTTCTCGGATGTGGAGACAGTGTATGAAGACCGAAACTGTATCCCGAGAAACAAGGGAGGGCCGACTACGTGTGACTTCAGAGGAAAGGCACGTTATTTGGCTCTAAGGGAACGACAATACTGCCTTAGTACTGCATGATTACTGGCATTTGAGTTCGCAGCATCTACTGGACGTACTGTATCGAGGCGAACGGTGTGCAGAAGGATTCGGCCGAGTGGCCTTTATTGTCGGAGATCTCTGACGTGTCTTCGCAGAAGGGAACGTCTAGAGTGAAGTCATTAACATGCCACCTGGCCGGTCGAACAGTAGGCCAATATTGTTTTCACAGATTAGCCCGGATTTAGTATGATTCTCGATGGATTCGCATCTGCATGGATCGTGGAACATGATTTCGGGACCCAAACATTGTGGAAAGACAACCTTGTAGGTGGGGCCACTGCAGCTATGAGCAAGTTACCTTGGGTTTTAATATCCGCTTCAGCTGTATGTAGTCCTTTATTATTGGATTACTACCGGTTTCGTGGCACTAAAAGCCATATCTTCAGCCAACTTCCTTCCCAATACGTGAATTGGAGCATGTATGATGTCGTTAATAACTCCATTTATTAATATGACTTCCTTTGACATACTTCCATAATTTTGTTCAAGCTTCTTACATAACAAAATACAGGAAAAGAAATACGACAGAATAACAGGTGAAAATCCCAAGGAGGCTTAACTTCATCTCGACGACGAATCCATTAGAATTAAAAGTATGAGATCAGATACAGAACTATAAAAAATATCGATAAATCAGAGTGGATCACATTCGTATTCCCATAAAAGATACACGCATATTAGGAAGCGAAAACCATTGGAAAAACAGGGAAGGAATGGAAAGACCAGCACTGTGAGTAAGAAGTAGAAATCATTAAAAAAAACAGGCTAGCAGTCTAATGCGTGGTGGCAGAAGGATGAGGATGGGGGGGGGGGGGAGGGAGGAAGGGAAGCTTGTCCATGCCGAACTTTCTCTAGGTCAGTGATGGCCACGCCTCGACGGTAGATGACCGTTTGGTCAATGGTTTCTGGTCACATTGCCTCTATTTTCTGCGTTACTGTTTTTTATATCGCCTTTTCTCGTGGAGTTGAGGCTCTGCTTTCAGTAAGTTACAGATTAAATATCAATATATTGTTTTGGAAATTGATTTTACGCTGAAATATATTACAATGTAATGGTAAAATCTAGGTTATTTCTTGATTTTCAGCTTCTGAGACTAATAATTGTGTGTCACACGTCAGAAGTGTCTCTTCATTCCCACATCAACACAAAAGCTTGGGAGCAGTTTTTAGGACAGTATCCGAAGGTAACCTACACTCCTGGAAATTGAAATAAGAACACCGTGAATTCATTGTCCCAGGAAGGGGAAACTTTATTGACACATTCCTGGGGTCAGATACATCACATGATCACACTGACAGAACCACAGGCACATAGACACAGGCAACAGAGCATGCACAATGTCGGCACTAGTACAGTGTATATCCACCTTTCGCAGCAATGCAGGCTGCTATTCTCCCATGGAGACGATCGTAGAGATGCTGGATGTAGTCCTGTGGAACGGCTTGCCATGCCATTTCCACCTGGCGCCTCAGTTGGACCAGCGTTCGTGCTGGACGTGCAGACCGCGTGAGACGACGCTTCATCCAGTCCCAAACATGCTCAATGGGGGACAGATCCGGAGATCTTGCTGGCCAGGGTAGTTGACTTACACCTTCTAGAGCACGTTGGGTGGCACGGGATACATGCGGACGTGCATTGTCCTGTTGGAACAGCAAGTCCCCTTGCCGGTCTAGGAATGGTAGAACGATGGGTTCGATGACGGTTTGGATGTACCGTGCACTATTCAGTGTCCCCTCGACGATCACCATTGGTGTACGGCCAGTGTAGGAGATCGCTCCCCACACCATGATGCCGTGTGTTGGCCCTGTGTGCCTCGGTCGTATGCAGTCCTGATTGTGGCGCTCACCTGCACGGCGCCAAACACGCATACGAGCATCATTGGCACCAAGGCAGAAGCGACTCTCATCGCTGAAGACGACACGTCTCCATTCGTCCCTCCATTCACGCCTGTCGCGACACCACTGGAGGCGGGCTGCACGATGTTGGGGCGTGAGCGGAAGACGGCCTAACGGTGTGCGGGACCGTAGCCCAGCTTCATGGAAACGGTTGCGAATGGTCCTCGCCGATACCCCAGGAGCAACAGTGTCCCTAATTTGCTGGGAAGTGGCGGTGCGGTCCCCTACGGCACTGCGTAGGATCCTACGGTCTTGACGTGCATCCGTGCGTCGCTGCTGTCCGGTCCCAGGTCGACGGGCACGTGCACCTTCCGCCGACCACTGGCGACAACATCGATGTACTGTGGAGACCTCACGCCCCACGTGTTGAGCAATTCGGCGGTACGTCCACCCGGCCTCCCACATGCCCACTATACGCCCTCGCTCAAAGTCCGTCAACTGCACATACGGTTCACGTCCACGCTGTCGCGGCATGCTACCAGTGTTAAAGACTGCGATGGCGCTCCGTATGCCACGGCAAACTGGCTGACACTGACGGCGGCGGTGCACAAATGCTGCGCAGCTAGCGCCATTCGACGGCCAACACCGCGGTTCCTGGTGTGTCCGCTGTGCCGTGCGTGTGATCATTGCTTGTACAGCCCTCTCGCAGTGTCCGGAGCAAGTATGGTGGGTCTGACACACCGGTGTCAATGTGTTCTTTTTTCCATTTCCAGGAGTGTATATCTGTACTGACGGCACCAAAACAATTGACTGTCAGGAGTGAGCACTATATACCATGTTTGCAGAAGTCTGCGCTATTGAAATGATCAACAGAAACAAGTATCGTGACTGCGAAATTTGCTACTATACCAGCTGCACTACCTTTCTGCTCGCAGAGCATATCTATGAGGACTGTTTTTCTTTTTCACGTCCGATCTGTCGCTAAACTAAAACTGCAGCGAAAATTACGTGAAGCTTTGCACAGATGTATTGCGCAGTGTCTCTAGTCTGCTGGTCGATCACGCCACGTCGCACTTTCCAGTTCTGAGCACATAAAGACACCTAGAACGTTAGAGTTTCCCGCCAAGTGTGTGTCGTCATTAGATTTCTTCAGGTCGAATGGTTCTGCATGATTTCACGCAAACCACATAACGTCATAGCCGTACGTGCGAAGTCCGACAATGGTGTAGGGACTTTGACGCACGACGTATAGAAGTCCATGATGCAAACGGTCAAGGAAGGAAGCGAGAGCCAACCGATAATCTCGTTCTGCGTGTGGCTCAGGCGATTCGAGAAAGTCGTCTATGAAGCGAAGAGGAATATTGCAATCAGGCATTGTCCTTCTTCATGACAACGCTCGGTCGTAAACTGCAGCTGCAACAAAGACGCTCCTCCAGCATTTTCGACGGCAATGGTTTATCACCCATCATACGGCCCGAACTTGGCTCCCACTGATTTTCATCTCTCTGTTCATATGGCCCGTTGGCTAAGAGGACATCATTCTGTCAAAGACAACTAACTGCATACCAGCTTAGCGAAATGGCAGAAAGTACTTGTGGCTGCCTTACATGGCGAGGGTATTGGAAAATTGGTTCAAGGCTAGGACAAATTTCTATGTCGAAGCGGCGATTGTGTAGAGAAGTAGCTGGAAGATGTAGTTAACTGTTGCAAATAAAACATTTTTGATTTTCAATGTTTCTCGGCTGAGTCGCTTCATTGTTGTCAGTAAACGTCCATTCAGGAGCTCAGCGATAGGAACAGAATGAAACAAAGACAGGAAATGTCCGTGGTTATCCATGGTCCTTGCTACATTCTGTCTGCAGCCTACGTCTCTGTTCAAGAAAATAGCTCCAGGATAATTTAACGTAGAATACAAGTAAATCACGCCAGCCCAATCCGCCGATGGACAGTGGGGTTTTAAGTATGAGACACGCACTGACACTGTGTTCATTTCCTGGTTAGTAGTTCAAATAATGTAGCCGCCTCTAATGCAGCCACCCTTGATGTTCTTGACGGTAACTTCCGTGAACGATACCGACGTGAGGTCTCAATACGGCTTACCATTTCCATCCCCTACCAAACGGGTGATGGGTCAAATAAGTAACTGCGTCATGCGGAGGACTTGAATGTTCCTTTACACAGCGTATTGTTGTTTGCGTTGTGACACAGGCATTGCTGAAATACCGTGTCAGCTCATAGCACACTGCTGTCAGTCTATACCACGGGCACTGCCTAAATTAACGTCTCTATTCCACGGAATAATTACCGTCACCAGTATCATGTGTAATTTCTCTACGAGATTTTGCGGATAGGGTTTTGCAGAGAGGATTTTACCCAAGATTTTGGGGCACAGTTTATCTGTCACAAACTGTACAAAACACTTCTCACCTGCCCTCAGCTTTCTGCTTGAATGCTTCTCGAGGAAACAATATTAGCGTGCCAATGGTCACAAGGCCATTGCGATATAAGCGCAGTCGGTTTCCTGAGAAAGATTACACAAACAGCGAATGTCGCAGCTGTGATCAATGTTATTAAATTTGAGGGTGCAGCTAAAATGAAGGCTGATTAGGTTTTCTCCGCCGATTTCCTCTCTCACTGTGCTTATGGAGAAGTGCACTGAAGTTCGGGAAAAGTTCTACAGGGAGTAAAAGCAAAGCAAGCATTTAGAACGTGACACCTTCTAGAGTTGCGGTATCTCCTGTTTGTTTTATGAATCTGTCCTTTTTTTGTGCTGAATTTCCCATATGTGGGCATGTTGTTCCGAAATTACCCGAGTGAATACTGAAGAGTGTTACCCTTGAAGGGAAGGATGAATTTAAAAACAAACGACATATGTTTGGAACAATTACGTGAACTCCAAATTGTCTACTAGGTAAAAATGTCTAACAGGCATCACGAGCGATCTAGAATAACGTCATCTAAAGCGTCAAAATACGTCGTAGTGAACTCCTTCGGAAGTCAGTCGTTTTCTTTTTTACCCGACATTCTGTTCCTCAGCTTCATTAAAAGGCGCAAACCGGAAAAACTAGAGCGCTAACCCAGAATGAGATTTTCACTCTGCAGCGGAGTGTGCGCTGACATGAAACTTCCTGGCAGATTAAAACTGTGTGCCGGACCGATACTCGAACTCGGGACCTTCGCCTTTCGCGGGCAAGTGCTCTGTCACAGCGCTAATCCTTTGCGGGGTTCATGTCTAGTTACGAGCACAAATGCATCGAAAGAGATTCAACTGCGAAACAAGAAAAAAAATTACGGGAATAATACGCAAAAGAAGGGCGCAGCCAATGAAATCCCGAGGGAAACCTAAATGTGATTTGAAGCTCGTTCCTCCGCAATCCGATCCAGTGAATTTACAACTGCGTTTCCGTGCTCGGAGATTAAAATCAAAATATGAGTTAAAAATAAGTCAGACAAAAAGGGAATAGTGTCACATCATATTTTAGAAGAATGTAGAAAGGCAAACCTACGTTTATGGCATTTGGAGATGTAGGGAAAGCTGTTGCCAATGTTGACTGGAAAGCAGTCTGTGAAATTTTGAAGGTAGCAGGGATAAACAATGGGAAGCGAAATATTACATACAGCTTGTATAGAAAGCAGTCTGCAGTTGAGCCACAGGACATGAAAGGAAAGCAGTGTACAATGGGCAGGTAGTAAAGGAGCAAGAAAAATTTGGAAAATGAATTAAAATTTACGGAGAAGAAATGAAAACTTTAAAGACTGTCCATGACATTGTAACTTTGTCAGAGAAAGTAAAAGATTTAGACGATAAACAAATTAACAAATTGAATAGTGCCTCGAAAAGAGGTGTAAGATGAATATCCACAAAAGCAAAACAAAGGTAACGGAAAGTAGTCGACTTAAATTAAGTGATTCAGTGGGGGTTAAATTACGAAATGAGACACTTAAAGTTTGGGCAGCAAAATAAATGACGATGGCAGAAGTAGAGAGGATATAAAATGCTAACTCATAATACCGAGGAAAACGTATCTCAGAAAGAGAAATTTGTTAACCTGAGATTTATATTTAAGTGTTAAGAGTATTTTCTGTATGTGTTTGTCTGGAGTGTAACTGTGAACGAAAGTGTAACCTGAAAGACTGAATAGTTCGGACGAGAAGAGAATTGGGCTACAGGAGAACGCTGGAGATTATATGCCTAACTTGGTTAATTAATAAAGAGTTACTGAATAGAATTTGGAAGAAAAAATATATGGCTGAACAAAAAGAAGCAAGAATCGGTTGATATGACGTATCGTAAGTCGCCAAGCCTCATAAACTTTGTAATGGAGGGAAGTGATGAGAGGGAAGGAGGAAGAAAACTTTCAGAGCGAGACGAAGCCGGGTCAAGAGGATGTAACGTTTAGTAGTTACACAGAGATCAGTTTTGCACAGGATAAATTAGCGTGGAAAGCCTGCAGCGATCCGTTCTTCAGAATACCACACCAAGAACATGCAACATTTTTAGGTCGATAGCTAAGGTAGGAGACCGTTTTTATGTATGTCATTATTCACAAACGAAGAAGGTCGATAGCTAAGGTAGGAGACCGTTTTTATGTATGTCATTATTCACAAACGAAGAAGTACTATGTTTTTATTTACTCGTTGCTTATATAAACAGCCGAAAAGTTACTTCACTGAGGTCGGCGATATAGCAGGAATCTGCCATCGCATGTTAAACTGCAGCTGAATATGTTGAAGGTAAAGTCTTCTGGCTTATTAGACCGTGTCATGTTCCTTTTCAATCTCCTTATGGATTCGATGTTGGGGCCGCCCTTCTGTGATCTTCTTCTGGAGTCATCAAGTGTCACGGGTTGGGGGTTGTTAAGATACGCCAAAATCTGCTTGAAATCTCGGTCCTATCTGAGAAATCTCAGGGAGTGATGCCACACGGCGCCGGTGACGATCATTTTTCCTTCGAATAATAGTACTAATTTTGGCCGCTCCCTTTGTGGAGACTGATAGGAGTATTTAAGGAAATATGAAATTCATCCAAATTATGAAGTTGCTCATCCTACCCACCACTCATTGGTCGGGGAAAGGCAATGGAAAACCAAATCGACCAGTTCTTTGTCACGGAATCTTCAGGTGAACAAAGTTTCAGCCAACAAGGGTTATAACCTTCAACAAATTCAGTTGCATTTTGATATACTATTATTACGCATTTAAAACATACATTCAAGGGAAACGGAATGTCTCTTATAATTATCTCCTGTAATAACGCGATAGTGGTCATTTTAGAATTATGTAATAAGCATTCTACTCAGTGTACTTCACCCTGATTTTGAATTCTCCTTTCATCACGTACTATACAGCTTCATTTTTGCTCACTATATTCAAAACATACATTTGCGTTGAGGTAAACAAAACGAAAGTATGGAAATGTTGGGGGACTTAAAGACGGAGCATCTGACGTTGGTTTCGTATCGGCCACTAATTCCTTTCGTCCTAATTACAAGATCAAACTAATCTCCACCGGTGAATTTCAGATGTTGTTCAATGATTGTGATGAGTATTCTTGTGTAAGGCCACCATGGTCTTCTGTGGCTCGTTACACAATAAGAACGCAATTACGATTTATTGGGTTTGTTACCCCACATACCTTTCTTCCAGTGAAAATGCCTCCATAACACTGTAAAATCATGTGGTAAGCAATCATTAGAATGCACAACACAAAACGCAAGGCAACGGCTCAGCATGGCGTCGTTGCGGCGCTATTCCACTGGATTTGACGAACTCATACGCGAACTGCATATCGGCCAACTTTTCATCAGAAAACCTATTCATACTGCTGTGTATCCCTGACACCTAACACGGTCGCAACAACCAACTCCAGCAGTACTGCATTCTGTGTGATATGTGCATCTCCCCTCTCAACGACAGTGGTCTTTCCGCTGAGTATCGAATAGGATGCAAAATAACACATGACGGACAAAACAAGGAGGATATGAAAAACAAATTAGCACAGGCAAAGAGGACATTTCTGACCAAGGAAAGTTTGGTAGTATCAAAAACAGTTTTACCTGGGGAAGAAATTTCTGAGAATGTACGTTGGGAGCATAGGACTACATGGTGGTTATTCATGGAATGTGGGGAAACCAGAAAAGGAGAGAATCGAAGCGTTTAAGATGTAGTGCTACGGAAAGATGTTGAAAATTAGATAGAAATTTCTATTTCTAGTGATCCGACGATCTAGCAGCCTAACCTTTCAGTGACTTAGTTGGTTAGGTACATGTTCCTTAGATAGTTTGAACTATTCTTTTATCGAAATCATGTGGAACAAGCCAGCGTGCACGATATGTATACGTTGTTGGTGTTAACATTTTTTTGTCCTACTCATGGAGCTAGACTGAAAAAACAAGTTTTTTGTTACTTGGAAAATAGTTTTTGTTGCATATTGAACTCGTTTCTGAACATATTGTGAATAACAATAACACTCGATTACACTCAAATTATTATAAAAATTAAAACAGTTAAAAAGTTAAGAATGGTGAGATGTTTCCATAAGCCGCATAACTGTATGAAGATAAATACACAGCAACATCATTGAATAGAATTACACACATAGAAAGAACAAGAAAAAAAAGAGTACAGGTCAGAAACAAGCTAGTGGCAACGTTATGTTGGCAACACTACAAAACACAAATAACAATACATACTTAGAAGTATAAAAACAAACAGAAGACAGTGGTGAGCGAAAAAGTATGCTGTAAAAAACAAACAAAAGTATAGTCCTGCAGAGCAACAAAATGGTTTAAATGGCTCTGAGCACTATGGGACTTAACATCTGAGGTCATCAGTCCCCTAGAACTTAAAACTTCTTAAACCTAACTAACCTAAGGACATCATCACACACATCCATGCCCGAGGCGGTCGCGCGGTTCCAGACTGAAGCGCCTAGAACCGCTCGGCAGAGCAACAAAAGTTAGAATACTATCAGCGTCTAAAGAATGAAAACATCAACAATGTGCTATCAGACGACATTTCCAGATATAGGTGAGAAACCAAGTGGAAAATCACCGTAAGTAAAAACGAACATATTGTTAACGAACTGTTTTCTTGTTTTAAAGCAAATTAAAATGTAAATAACTTAATTACAGACCACTGATGGTGCTTTACCTCAATTAAGCGATTCTATCAAGTGAAACAAACTCATTTTTTTGTAGTTGCAACGACAGGAGGAGAATACCCACAAGAACTGTTTGAAGGTGCTTTATTCGCAACTACCGGTTTCACATCAGTAGAGACGCATCTTTTATTTGTTATAATTTTTATAATAATTTGAGTTATTAGTGAGTGTTGTTATTGTTTCTGAACCACTGACAGATTTAAAAACGGTGATGAAGGTCATTTTTCCCTGTATGGTCATCACTGTTCTTTTCAAATTGTGATGGATTATTTATGACGAATTTCATTAGCAAATGCATGTAATGTGACGACGAAGTTAAAATGTCTAGATCCTTGAAGCTGTAGCTACGTGACATTCACAGGTGAACACCCCATATTGTTCTTACAGCTGGCTTTCGTGCAGTCAGTGCTTTCTTTCTAAGCGGTTGGGTTCCATTGAAAATTATTACATAGGACACTTGAGTGGAAATAGGCAAAATATGACAAGAGGTTGACTCGTTTGTCTCCAAGATTAGCAATTATACGAAGAGCAAAAGTAGCTGAACTTAATTGTTTGAAAAGCTCAGTAATTACGTAATATTCTTTTTGCAGTTCAAGTTCGCATCAATACGTACACCCAAATTTTGGGAAATTCTGTCCTACTCACCTGCTCATATGGTACATCAATTTTTAGTATGACTTTTTGTACAAAAAGATTTTATTTCAAAATTTAGGGAAAGTCCATTTTCTCAGAACCACTTTATAATATTTTCAAAAATATCATTTATCATGTCACATGTCGCTTTCTCTCTAATGGAATTTATGGTAACAGTAGTACCGTCTGCAACAAGTGCCAATTCTGCGTACCTTATTGACAACAGCTGGTCGGTTTTAACTGCTAAGGAATCTGTTTCACTTGGATTTTTGATTGTCAATAATACTATGCTCAAGAAAGAGATTTTGCAGTAATGGAGGTCATGAATTTTGCACTCTTTAAAGCGACATAATCTTGCTAAACACGACAGGAGACGTGCATTTCTAATCACATCTAATCTCAACACCGATCCAATACATCGAAATATCGTCACGCGCTGTAATGTGTACATATTATCCAACCTACAATACATTGGCCGCAGCGGTAGACATGAACGCGTAATATCGGCACTTCGTATTTTATAATCACCTTTTGCTAAAACAGATAGTTGGTCACTAGCCAGTTGCTGAGGGTCAAGCCACGGCTATGGGGACAGATATACCCGGTACGATATTTGAGTACACTTCCTGTCGCCACACCATTACAACGACTCTACTGCTCAACTGCCAACAATATCACTCGCTCAGCGAACTCGGCGGTTGAGAATCGATTCCTCGCTATGCGAGCAAAATATATTTCTCTCGGTGTACGAGATAATGGATCCCTTGCAGGATGTCCTCCACAGAATAGATGAAGAAAGGAATATATAAAAACACTGAAATGAAGAAGGGACTGGATAATAGGATATGTGTCAAGACATGGGGGAAGAATCTCCATGGTTCTAGAGGGGGTGTAGAGGATAAAAACTGTAGAGGTTCTAGAGGGGTGTGTAGAGGATAAAAACTGTAGAGGAAAAAAGAGATCCAATAAATAATTGAGGATGTAGGTTGCAAGGGCTATTCTTAGATGA
Source organism: Schistocerca nitens (assembly GCF_023898315.1). Taxonomy (NCBI): domain Eukaryota; kingdom Metazoa; phylum Arthropoda; class Insecta; order Orthoptera; family Acrididae; genus Schistocerca; species Schistocerca nitens. The sequence continues at coordinate 365,456,238 of NC_064620.1, read as the reverse complement.
AAAGGTTGGCACATGAATTCGTGGCGGTCCGCATTGAACAGTCAGAAGACAGATGATTGAAAGGTAACAATATTCTGAACTGTAACCTCAACTCTGAAAGACAGATGAGGGCTTAACATAAATCCCATCATCCATATTCTTTATTTGTATTAATCAAAAACCGTACATTGTTACTGTTGTAGAAAAAAAATCCACAGACAAATTTGAATTTACTTGACGACGTTGCCATTTTCCTGGAGCGAAGCAAACATAATATGGTGATGTAGTTTCAAAATAAAAAATATTACAATCTGAAAGATATGGAAGCATAGAGAAAGTCAGAAAAATATAGTATAGCAAGCTTGAGGGTGAAGAGCAAAGTTGGAATTGCTGTTGTCAGCAGCAAGCACCATGAGTGAATGGAACGAGTTTGTTTCCAAACACAGCGACTGTTTTCTACCACTGTTGTCCAATACAGATAAAAAGGTAATTTAGGGAGAGACCTCAAAAGAAAAGCCATTACTCTGTACCGCGCCACTGGAGGCAACTGGTCCCTTATACCAAAATACTCAGAAGATGTCCCTTTAACAGTCTCCGTAATTTTTTGGTGGGTTTCAGGTTAGTCTTTCATAATGTAGTAACTCTACCTTTTTACTTCACACATGCTAAGCGACCTAAGTCAGACGTAATATCACTTTCTCGCTGCTTTCTTCAATGTTAATAACGTTTTATAACTACAGTTAACGACTCGCACAATGCACTGGAGCAGGAAGACAGATGAAATTTTTATAGCATCTAAAACTTGTATTATCAAGAGGAAAACGATTTTCTGCCTAAAAAGACTGAAAATGGCACACTCTTTTGAGGATAAATAGTAACTTGCGGAACCATTGATCAGTTCCGCGCTCTTCCTTTAAACTGCTTTGAGGAAAACGTGAAGAGGACGCGGCTCACTGAGTATGATGCAGTAACGCAGGAATCCATTGCAATGTTGTGCATCTCTTCATCTCTGTGGAAACTCCAGCGATACCGCACGCAGGTTTCCGTAATGGTGAAAGTCTAGCAGCATAGCCGGGCACACTGCGTAGCGCTGGTGATGTTGGGGAACTTTCAGGAAACGTGTTGCCCGTACCAACGCTATAGTGCAGACTCACCGCGAACACCGGCAGCGCTTGACGTTTTTGCAACCGGTTTCCGAGGGATAAATTATGCCTGTGTTAAATTTACTGGGTCCCGCCGCTACGGTAACTAGATCTTGTGAACGAAACCGACTGATAAACTGATGTGTGTGCCTTTGTTGTTAAGATGCTCAAAGTTTGTGTGTGTGTGTGTGTGTGTGTGTGTGTGTGTGTGCGCGCGCGCGCGTGCGCGCGTGATCAGTATTCTGACTAGTTTGATGCGCCCCTCCACAAATTCCTCTTCTGTGCCAACGTCTTCACCTTAGAATAGCGCTTGCAACCTACGTCCTCTATTTTCTGGATGTATCCCAATATCTGCCCTCCTCAACAGTTTTTACTTTCTACAGCTCCCTTTTGTACCATGGAAGTTACTCTCTGATGTCTTCACAGATGTCCTATCATCCTGTCCCTTCTTGTCAGTGTTTTGCACATATTCCTTTCTTCGCCAATACTGCGGAGAACCACCTTATTCCTTACTTTCAGTCCACCTAATCTTCAACATTCTTCTGTATCGCCCCATCCCAAACGCTTCGACTCTCTTCTTTTCCCACTGTTCATGTCTCACTGCCATGCAATGCCGTGCTCCAAACGTACATTATTACAATTTTTTTCCTCAAATTAAAACCTACGTTTCTTACTAGTACACTTCTCTCTGCCAGGAAGCCCTTTTTGCCAGTGCTAGCCTGCTTTTTATATTGTCCTTGCTCCGTCCGTCTTGGTTTATTTTGCTGCCTAGGTAGTAGAATTCCTCAGCTCGTGGTCGTGCGGTAGCGTTCTCGCTTCGCGCGCCCGGGTTCCCGGGTTCGATTCCCAGTGCGGTCAGGGATTTTCTCTGCCTCGTGATGACTGGGTGTTGTGTGATGTTCTTATGATAGTTAGGTTTAAACAGTTCTAAGTTCTAGTGGACTGATGACCATAGATGTTAAGTCCCATAGTGCTCAGAGCCCTTTTTGCCAGTGCTAGCCTGCTTTTTATATTGTCCTTGCTCCGTCCGTCTTGGTTTATTTTGCTGCCTAGGTAGTAGAATTCCTCAGCTTCGCGCGCCCGGGTTCCCGGGTTCGATTCCCAGTGCGGTCAGGGATTTTCTCTGCCTCGTGATGACTGGGTGTTGTGTGATGTTCTTATGATAGTTAGGTTTAAACAGTTCTAAGTTCTAGTGGACTGATGACCATAGATGTTAAGTCCCATAGTGCTCAGAGCCATTTTTGATCATCAATCTTGATGTTAAATTCTCAGGATAGCAACGTCATCAGGGAATCGTATCATTGATATCCTTTCACCTTGAATTTTAGTTCCACTCCTGAACCTTTGTTTTATTTCCACCATTGCTTTCTCGAAGTACAGATTGAACAGTAAAAGCGTAAGACTACATGCCTGTCTTACACCCTTTTTAATTCGAGCATTTGGTTCTTGTTCATCCACTGTCATTGTTCCCTCATGGTTCTAGTACATACTGTATATTGCTCCTTTTTCCCCTGTAGCATACCCATATTTTTATCAGAAATTCTGGCATTTTGCACCATTTTACATTGTCAAACACTTCTTCCAGGTCGACAAATCCTATGAACGTGTCTTGATTTTTCTTTACTCTTGCGTGCATTATCAACCACAACGTCAGAATTGCCCCATTGATGCCTTTACCTTTCATAAAGCCAAACTGATCGTCATGTAACACTCCCTCAATTTTCTTCTCCATTCTTCTGTATATTATTCTTGTCAGCAACTTGGATGCGTGAGGTGAAAGCTGTGCGATAATTCTCGCATTTGTCGGGTCTTGCAATCTTTCGAGTTATGGGGATGATATTTTTCAGTCAGATGATATATCGCCAGACTCATACAGTCTACACACAAAAGTGAATAGTAGTTTTGTTGCGACTTCTGCGAATGATTTTAAAAATTCTTGTGGAATCTTATCTCCCTTCTGCCTTATTCGATCTTAAGGCTTCCAAACCTCTTTTAAATTCTGATTCTAAAACTGGATCCCCTCTCTCTTCCGCATCGACTCCTGTTTCTCCTCCCATCACATTAGAAACAGTTCTTCCGCCTCATAGGCGCCTTCAGTGTCCTCTCTCCACCTCTCCACTCTCTCCTCCGCCTATAACAGCGGAATTTCCATTCCACTCATGATGTTACCACCCTTGCTTTTAATTTCACCGAAGGGTGTTTTGACTTTTCTATATGCTGAGTCAGTCCTTCCGATATCATTTATTTTTCGATTTCTTCACGTTTTTCATGCAGCCATTTCGCCTCATTTTCCCTGCATTTCCTATTTACGTGTTTCTTTCTCCTATTTACGTACTTTATTCCTAAGAGACTTGTATCTCTGTATCCCTGAATTTGCCCGAACAGTTTTGCACTTTCTGCTTTCATCGATCAGCTGAAGTTTTCCTTCGGTTTCCCCGCAGTTCTTTTCTTTTTACCGACAGTTTTCTTTCCAATTTCTGTGATTGCCCTTTTTAGAGCATCCATTCCCCTTCGAACTACTTACTGAGCTATTTGTTACTGCAGTATCTATAACCTTAGAGAACTTCAGTCCTTAGTAGGGGTACTTTTTCGAAGAAATAGACAAGAAGAAAATGAAGACACGTAATGTCAATACCCAACACTTTTGAAGAAGCGACTGTCTGTATTACACATGCGCAGGACCAGAAGTAGATAAACAAATAGCAAACTACACGACCCAGTCGCAGTAACGCGACCTCAGCCTACGTTTGACGTCAACGAGCCAATAACCACTCACAGATGCCAGGTGGCAGTATTAGCATGCATAGCTTTGTCTTAATATGTCAATGTCCAGTTGATTTAACTGGTAAAGTTATTTTTCCTGAGGAGCGTTAATAAAAATCTTGATACGAATGGTTTTCAATCCTTACTTGGGCCACACCTTTCACTTCCAGGCAATCTTACGCCAGTACTTCATACCATTCTGATCGCAGAGCATAGTTACAATGCACGGATCTCAAATTTATGTGCCCACACTAACATCGACGTCTTAACACAATCGTGTGCAATTATGCAGACTCTAGGTGGTACATTGACTGGGAACTTATTTACTGCGCTTCGAGAAATTGGAGGTACTCTGCCCCCTGCGATTCTTCCTTGTTTGCGTGATCTTCGAGAGCACATGGGTAGACCGACCATATTTCCAAAATCAAAATATGGGACACATATGGGTACCATATGTTGCGATACCAAACCTCGACTTTGACCCGTGACTTAATCATCATGGCAGTCAGCCCTTAAAACTTATACAATATAGCCAACCTTGACGTTACTTGTTAATGCACGCAGGTACAAACACAGGAATTAATACACGTATAGTGTAGGAAGACATGAAGCTGTTTTTTTGCTTTCCAAAGCTAACGTGCTGTATTTAGTGGTTCTTGTACTTATACTTGCTTCTTTCAGAAACACTTCATTTTAGTACAGTTTGTTGTGGGTAGAAAATGGGGCTTTTGAGCGTAAAATGATTAGAACACAAAAAAATATTTAATTGCGGAAATAATATGAAACCAACGGGGCAAGCGCAGGAATTAAGGGGTTTCGGGTGGGGGCAAAGGAAATATATGGCAATATCAATAACGAAGATATACCAAATCAATCGCTAATGCAAAAATTAATCAGACCTATTCGCACTAAAAAAAAGTCGAAATAACTTGCATTAGGCTGCTAATCGAATGAATATATTATTTCCTGGCAGATTAAAACTGTGTGCCCGACCGAGACTCGAACTCGGGACCTTTGCCTTTCGCGGGCAAGTGCTCTACCATCTGAGCTACCGAAACACGACTCATGCCCGGTCCTCACAGCTCTACCTCTGCCAGTATCTCGTCTCCTACCTTCCAAACTTTACAGAAGCTCTCCTGCGAACCCCCAGGCTGTGGCTAAGCCATGTCTCCGCAGTATCCTTTCTTTCAGGAGTGCTAGTTCTGCAAGGTTCGCAGGAGAGCTTCTGTAAAGTTTGGAAGGTAGGAGACAAGATACTGGCAGAGGTAAAGCTGTGAGGACCGGGCGTGAGTCGTGCTTCGGTAGCTCAGATGGTAGAGCACTTGCCCGCGAAAGGCAAAGGTCCCGAGTTCGAGTCTCGGTCGGGCACGCAGTTTTAATCTGCCAGGAAGTTTCATATCAGCGCACACTCCGCTGCAGAGTGAAAATCTCATTCTGAATATATTATTGTTTTATAGTTGTCACAAGCAAAAAATTAGGGTAGACAATGATTATTACTTACGGAGAATACATATTTCTCTCTCAATTATAGTTTTCAGAAGAATGTATTTCATTCAGGAGTCTGGCATTTGCAGATAAAATTTCATAAAAATAAACACACAAAGTATTCTGAAAATGAGTTTCTGCTATAATTAATTGCCTCGTAGTTTGCATACTAAATCTGTTCTTTTCATCAGTCCATAAACTCTTTGTGACAGAGAACACTTTTTCTGCAGCAGCATTGGCGCCAGGTGGAGCTAGCAGAAAGGAAATAATGGGCTGCATATTTTTGCAGCAGACATCTTCAGATGCAAGCAAGTTGAAAATAACAGACCATTTTACCTACACACTTCACAGTTTTCAATTCATCAATTTTCACCTCATATATTTTTCACGTAATTTACTTCCTCAAAAAGCTGATCTTCACCTATTTCTTTCCGAATATTTTCATCAAACTCTGCTATAGTTTTAAGACTCTGCTGAAAAAATTTCCCAAGAAGAGGATATTTGAGTTGAACACAGTTAAATAGTTTCAGCACATTAAATGGGTAAGCCCACTTTCTCAATATAATCATTTAATGTCTCATAACAAACTCGAAACGTCCAAGATATCAGACTCTTTCAGCAAGCCATTGTCTTGCAATGTACTTATCAATGACTGAATTTTTGTAGTGTGAAAGTTTCCTTCCTTCCGCGATTTAACTTTCCTTATCAACATTTCTAATCCCTCCAAAATTCATTTGCTGACATATCTGCTGCCTCAATAGTTTTTGCTGTCGGCGAAAGCATTTTCAACTGGCTCTGAATAAAACAGAGGCAAATCAGGATCGCTGAAGAATGATTTCAAGATAGGATATTTTTTTGAGACTATCGTCAATATCGATAATTATGTTAACAGCCGGTTCCAAGGAGAGCCATCTGCCTTTAACACTAGCAAGCAGCTGTTTGTATTCCACTTCAGAAAACTCGCGAAATTCTTTTAGTTCATCCACACGAATGGTGTAAATGTGGAAATACTGAAAAATTTAGCTTGTAATTGTCTGTATGTCTACTGGGAGAATGTCAACACTGATTTGTACTGCATTATGCACTATGTGCGCTGCACAACCTACACCATTAATTTTGCTCTTCAGCAAAGGTTTAAGTCTTGCAAAAACACTGTTTTGTCCGTTTCTTCCTGCACCTAAAAAATTTGTTTTGCAGTTGTCACCACAAAATTCAACAATTTGATCCCTGAGATGATATTTATCGGAACTTTCATGGTAAGATTTGTTATACCATCAGCCGTTTCACCTGTTTCTTTCTGGAAGTCAATAATTTTTACCTGAATACTTCGCATCTTGATGCAATGCGTATGGAGCCAACACATTCACTATTATGGACTCACAGTTCATTCTAGAACAAGTAAACTTCTTCTCAAACAGCTTCCTGAAGACCGCAGCAGTTCAGTCCATTGATATGAAAGAATGTTAGAGTTTCACTGCATGGAAAGCTAGCGAACCTCCCTCAGCGACAAGACGCTTTTCTTCATCATTCATAATAGCATTCTTCTCACGTTTTGTAATAAAAGACATCATACTTTGTGGTGAAGTTTCGCTTGAATCAGCTAGATCGTGTTTCTTCGCACTAATGTGTTGCGCAGCATCAGATCGACCTCCATGACCGATTGAAAAAGTATTTTTACACAATGTGCAAAATAATTTCTGAGTTTGCGGTTCTAATTTCGAAAATTGAAAGTCAGCTTTCATTTCGTCGGTAAATGCACACTTCCTTTTTGGAATCTCTGAGAAATGTAAAAGTTGTAGTGTATTACACCAGGCAATGTAATCTGTGAATCTCGTGGTTTAGTGCGCGGTGTCGGCATCGAAACAAATGAAGAACGAAATAGGGATTGGTCGTCTGAATTTCCCGTGATACATCGCGCTACCATAGAGTCAAATGTTTCTACTCTGTGACACCAACCAAAGAACTTCTCATTCAGTTTAATCAGACTATTTACTTTATTCTTTTGTTATGACCACATTTTTTCTCCATTTGGTTACGCTACACATTATTTAAAAAAACACGCTACTTCTAAATATATGGGAAAGTTAACAAAAAACGGGACAATAAAGGTCCCGTATTTATTTTGTCGGGACGATCCCTTAAAATACGGAACGTCTGATCACCCTACAATAGGGAATATTTACGTCACAGGAATGAAAGCACGAAAATGGGCACAAGAGAGCTACAACTATGGTATGAGCACTGCTTTTGGCCAATTGCTGGTCAAAATAACTTGCTTATGCTTGTTTCCTGGTCTGCATATAAAAATCATACGCCTTTACAGCAAACTATCCCTCTTGAAATATGTGTGACACTGCAGTTCGTACCACCTGGAACCACTGGACAAATTCAGCCTCTGGTTTTTTGCTTTTTCCGTGTCTATATAACATATTATCGCACTGTCTGCGGCTGCGCCTTAAGGGGTAGCCAGTTTCACGACAACCTCCATGACAGACTGATAATTAATTGAAACCCTCAGCTGCCGACAGGTGTTGTTGATATACAACACATGTCGGCAGCTGAGGGTTTCAATTGATTATCATTTATTCTAGAGAAGCTGCACGGTCATCATTGGTATCTGTTATTTCGAGAACAGTTACTATCTTCATATCCATGACAGACTGTTTAGAATTTGGTTGGCATGCATCACATTCCATCTCTTCTCATCACCCCGCTACAACAGTGTGATTCTGTATCCATTCTTTAAGAGTGGATACCTAACTGAACGTCATGCGTGGTTTGTAACTCCAAAGGAGCAGCATGACTGTGGATGGATCATGCAATGTAAAACGCCAGCAAGTGATATTGCAACAGGACTGAATGAGTGGAGTTTAACTTTTGGACGGTTATTACTGTTACACGTGACGAGCTTGTGGGGGTATGGTGATGCCTTAGGAAACAGTACACATGGTACCAGTTCACAGCGAAAAGTGGGTTGTTCTTCAAATCTTCATGTGGTGACTCACCTTGTGCAGGCCAATCCTGCTATGATTTACTGGACTCGTGTGTCATACAGATACACATATGTACAGAAATACTGATACAGAAGTTTTAAAATTTTCTACATGGCTGGAACAGCATCCGTAGAATAAAACATTCTTGTAGAAATAGTAAACAGCCAATCAGTTGCGATTGGAAGGTTCTTTAAAACCTCTTTTACCATTGTTTTAACATTTATAGTAACATCTTTTCCAAAAGGAAATATAGAGCACTGGATTACATGTTATGCCAGATGTACGTTAAAATATAGCCTAAAGGTGTCAGTCAAATATAAAATTTCACCTTCATAATAAATTAAAACATGCACAATATGGTTGTTGCCGTATCATATTTCCTCACTAATGTGCAGCTATTGCACTGTTATAATCGTTGAAACCATGGTAACGAGCTTCTAATAAACCTTTGAATTTGCAACTGATTGGCCGTTTACTATTTCTACAAGAAGATGTTACAGAAGTGCCATTATGACCATAACAAACGCATGACAAATAATCCGAAATACTCATGTCTTTTATTGGGTTGACACAGCATTCAAGATGACAAAAATACTGACTCAAACACATGAGTTTTAATGATCTGGATACCACACAGTTGTGTTCATAAATCGACATGGACGAGAAGTGAAGCCGTGATGTCCATCGCCTACTGTTCGTTCAGGGTTTCGGTGGTTTGCTTAGACGATAGTTTTAGTGTGACGGAAAATAAACGGAGCAATAACGAATTACTCCGCCTCTTCATAAGGTAGGAAAAGCCCTGATACATTGGTGCTGCTTCAGGCATATGCTAAGCAACTACGCAGGACGTCGTCCACTGTCCTTGCCTCGTTATCGTACAAGGACTGAGCCCATATCGGAAACTAAGTTTCTTAGAACAGAGGTGCGTAGTAAACCTTGTCACATATCTGAATCCTGTAATCTTCTCTAAGCGCTGTTCGGTTCACAGTGCATCGTCTAGGATGGTCGGTTGAATACTCAGGATCTCGTGGCTAAAACTAACTATTTCTCACGTAAATACTTCGTTACAGGTGAGAGACAATTTAACCTGTTCCACAATGATGATAGAGTTTTAGTGCAAAATACACCAAGTGAAGGGTAAGAATTGTAAGGTATACTAGTATAGAGTAGTATTTGATGCTATGAGATGCGTTTCCTCCATGAGTTAGGCTCAATATCTTCGGTACATGAAACATAGACCATTTCCAGTACACGAAGATACTGCAGGACAGCTTTCAAAATAATCTGCAGGCTATTTGAATTCGTGAAAGATTTGTGGGTAATTTCCAAGAATGTTTGTCTATCGAAGCCGCGGGCTCCAAACGATAGACGTCGAACGTGTGATTCTAAATCGATCACGCGACCGTGGTGGCGGGCGTTACGATAAATTATTTGTGAGTTGCTAGGAAAACCCAAACGATTTATGTCCGTAGTGAGTGGGATGCCTGGTATTGTACACGTTTATTCGGCCGATTGCCTCACGTGGAAGAATCTAATTCCATGCTTATGCAGTATAGAAAATTGTTTGAATTTTTGTCAAAAATGTGACATTCTACCCATAATTTTGCTTGAAATTGGCAGAGTCTACCCAGCTTACGGCGAAAAGGTAATGCTTCCCGTAGTATACACATCAAATGGACTTTCTCATGACGACAACGTAGACGACAAGTGGGGTAAGTCGTTTCCTTTGTAATTACTAATATTTTAGTAACGCTCTTCTTTTGTAGTTGCTGTAGAGCCCACTATAAACGTGCTCATAACGCCCGCCACCACATACGCGTGATCGATTTAGAATCGTACGTTCGATATCTATCATTTGGAGCCCGCGGCTTTGATAGACAAACATTCTTGGAAATTAGCGATTTGTGCATTTATGCATGCGGCGATCCGAAGCTCACAGTATAAATAGCCTGTCAGCGCTGCAGATCATGCCTCATAAACATCTCCACACTGCATGCATAGACGTTAATCCACGTGAGCACTTGTGAATCGTTAACTGAAATACAAGCACAAGACAATTACTAAAGTACACTTGCTACTACTTCAGGAATACAAGAAAATTCATAGGTTGTGAATGGTAAAAGGAGCTATCAGAATTAACAAAGGTAGCTGCAAATTTTTAGACAGAAAATTAAACACATACTAGCAGATCCTATACAGTACACTTTGAGATAAGGAACTAACGCTCGGAAATATATATTTAGATTAAATTTTCAATCGTTAACGAAACGGCGAGTTAAAGATTTAGGTGACCGTAAGAGAGCAAAAATTTGTAATGTTCGCCGGATGGGATTCATTGTTTTGTACATCATGAAGCACTTTGCGCTAAACTCGCAGGCACTAAGAAGTGAACAAATTGGTAAAATTTTTGAAGTCGCATATATTATTATGCTATCAATTGCAACAATTTTTGATGGAATCGATATGGAGACTTTATATATTACTGCAAAGTACGTTGGTTAAGTCAAGGGGTATGCCTGAAACGTTTTGTTGATTTAAAACCCACTGTTGTTCAATTTATGAAGGAAAAATGTGTGCAGGAACGAAACTAAGAACATCTGGAATGGCTGGCAGATCTTGCATTTTAAGTGAACTTGACTGCACTCTAGCCACAGTAAGACACTGCAAGATGAGAAACAGCATATTTCTGATTCGATGGGGATGTATTTGAAAAGAAAATCGTATCGCAGAAGGGACAAATTCTGAAAAATACAGTTCGCTCCCATAAGCTCACTGGTGTTAAAGAAAATGTGAGCTCTGGAGAATTCATTGTGGCCTTGAAAAAATTACAATGATAGTTTTCTAAACGTTTCGAGGACATTGCCAATCTTATATATGTTTTCGAGTTGTTGTTGGGACCATTTGCCATTCCAGTTGAAAGTGTCCTCGTACGTATGCAAATGTAACTGAAGACCTGCAAGCTAATTCCTGTTTTACATATAAATCCTTTTCCGTTAAAATTGTCCACCTTGTCAACATTGTTCTTCTCAGCTAGCGTTCTCATGGTCCCATAATGAAGTTACGGAAGTGCTACTATATTTCGATCAACATAGGTGCGTGAAAGACCTTTCTCGATTATGAAACTAAATAAGTCACTACTACGTGGTAACCTGAATGCAAAAATCTGAAACTATCTGTGTCTGTCCATATGTCGACAGTTTGTACCAGATAAAAATTATGTCTTCAGCGCGCCAAATATTTAAATAATACTGAAAAGTCGTTTTCTTGCGATCTGTGTCATTGAGAAATGTGCAATATAAAACGTAGTCGCATGTAGTACGACTGCATTGCCGTTTAAACACAGTGTGTTCGCAGTGTCCTAACGCTAAGACAGCATGCCGTGGAAGTGTGCAACTAGGCCGGACGCTATGGCACTCGTGCCAGGGCACAGCTTGCAAGCCGAATTCTTGGCTGCTCCTGATGCAGATATTGGACTCCACCAGTGATCTGCTGTGATACCTCTAAAACTTAATTCGATCATGAATTATGTCATACTCCATCCACAGAATACGATTCCAAGGACCTTTTTACATGCTGACAGCATAGTTCTAATAGCAGATTCTCTACCAGAAATTCAAGATGATCCTAATGCTTGGTGCATGGTGCTAAAACGAACGTAGAGGATTTAGAGTAAATAGCAAAGTTCCACATTCTGCCCCTTGACGGCTAATTGGGCCCGATCGATCTCTGTATCATCGTCTGCTAGTAGCGCCAATTGGATGTGGTATGAAGGGATATGTGATCAGCACATCACACTCCTGGTCGTTGTAGAATTTACTAACCTTTTCCTTTGATAACTATTACGCAGTTGCATAACTGATGGGAGACGCAAATTTCCTATGAAACGACGTTACAGTACCATGGGTTGGGTTGGGTTGTTTGGGGAAGGAGACCAGACAGCGAGGTCATCGGTCTCATCGGATTACGGAACGACGGGAAAGGAAGTCGGCCTTGCACTTTCAAAGGAACCACCCTGGCATTTGCCAGGAGCGATTTAGGGAAATCACGGTAAACCTAAATAATGATGGCTGGACTACAGTACCATGCAGAAAGAATTTATCGTCAGATTGTTTCGTAAATCACGAAGCACTTTGTGTTAAATTTGTAGGCATGGAGTATGTGAAGAAATTAGTGGTACGAATAGTGCTTCATGATTTACTAAACAATAAATCCCATCTGACGATCATTGTAATTTTTTGCTCTCTTATTGTCACGTAAATCTTTAAATCCTTTCTGCATGGTATTGTAATGTAATGTCATAGGAAATTTGCATCACCGTTCAGTTATCCAACTACATAGTAGTGACCAGCTGAAAAATGTTCCTATCGGAGCACAAAAAATGCGAATGTGCTCCTGTTCATTTAAAACACTAACTGAGAAGTAGGGTACCAGCTGCCTCATACTACCTTCCTTAGAAACTTCTAAAAAAATTTTCAAAAATTTTCGCATGTTGAACATATTCGCGTTTTTTTTAACATGCAACTCACCTCAAACTCCTGCAAGCTCCCCTTACTGTAAGTAACTCACAACCACTAGTCCATCATTGTAAGTCGCTCATATCCATCGACTAACAGTTGCCCTTTCTCACTCGCTCCTCAACCGAACTTATTCATTATCTCTTTGCGTCTCTCTGCCATTGTCTCCTCTGCCGCAGCCACAGTCCCTTTGTTCTGTTCTAATACGACAATCTCATCTCGCTGTCACTGTTTCCCTCTTGCTCTCTCTTACTGATAATTTATCATTCCTTCCTTCCTTCCTGTTGCTGTTGCCTCTTCTCCCTGTCACTACCTCTCTCTTCCACGTTGTCATGTACTTTGTCTCTCATTACCACTGAGTGTCCCCCACTACCACTTTCTCTTTCTCTTTATTCCTTCCCTGCCCCCTCCTCCTCTGGCACTGTATTCTTGACTCTTTTCCTAACACTGTTCTGTCACTGTCAACTATGCTCCACTGCCACTATGTTCCTCTCTTCCTCTCACACTGCCATTGTCTTCTTCGCTCTTTCTATAATACAACAACTGTCTAGTACTTACTACATTTCCGTCTCTTTGCCACTGCCACTAGGCCTATCTTTTTCTCTCACAGCATAAAAATGTGCCAAAATTTTTGAAGGTGCTTAGGAAGTTAGAATAAAGCAGCTGGTACCCCACTTTTCAGTCAGTCTTTTAAATAAACAGGAATATATTCGTATTTTTTGATGCTCCGATAGGAGATTTTTACAGCTGGTTCCCTTCTTTTCCCTCATGCAGCAGGGCATGTGACTCATATGAAAAGAATTGTATCGGTCAGTAAATTTTTTTTCCATGTGTTTCAGTACTAGAACATGGTGTTTCCAGATGAGAACGGAGACACTTTACAGCCTATTTATCAGTGCTAAGTCACTTTATGAATTGCGTTCTCGCCTCACACCGGACTTTACGTGCGTATTTTACGTGTTCAAGTACGGTAAATTTGAAACTCTGTATGTCGGAATCGGATCAAGATATGAAGAAAATTTTCAAGGTTCTTCGAGATCGGGATCTTAGCAGTAGATCTTAAAAATTACAGACACAAGCTGTTCATATCCTCCTCGGAATCCGCGGTTGGGTTTTGGTACCCAAAAGAGAAGTTTTTGGGAGGTTTATCGATAATGGATAAAGATTTTTGAAAACAGAGAGATGGTTCTTCTAGATAATTGCCTATAGATTGTATTGTTTAACTCTGAACAATTTGCTGTGATTATTTATTACTTAGTTTCGCCTCATACCGTATTTTACATGTAGAAGTAAGGTACCTTTGAACATCTGTATCTTAGAAACGGGTAAAGATATCACTAAAATTTTCAAATTGTACCAGATCGTAATCTTAGGAATGTATCGTAAACATCCACTTGCTGTGCATTGCCACCTGGGACTGCTCGGTTGGATTTTGGTCTGCCGGTGACGGCGAAAATATAGTAAAAAAATGCCAAGAGAATCAACTGATTTGATCAATTTTTCTAAGCAGGAGGAAGTGTGTGATGTTGGTACTTTGACTCTGTACTGCAGATTACTGACACTGTGACGATCTTTATGTCGAGTATACAAAACGTCCCTAGCCCAAGGGCTATGCAATACACTTGACCTTACCTTTTTATGACCAATAGAACCCGAGGTATGAACACCGGAAAATCGTGTTTTTATGCGAGGCGTTTTGGGAAGTAGATTTACATGCTGTATTGAGAATTCTCATCCCTCTTTTCTGTCATTCCCAATCATTTTAAAGGTTTGTGCCGATATACGGGTGTTCAAAAAGTCTCTCCGTAGTGCCGTATGATTGTTAGCCACGCGTGCCGTATACCGCAGTGAATATACCGAAATGAAACTCGGTGAAATACAAGGTATTAATTTATTGAATATTCATTTTTACTAACAAATTTTCACATTAAATGTTGGAAGTGTGCACCCTGTTGTTCAATACACAATTCAATTCGTGTAATCGTGTTTCCAAACACAAGCTGTAACATTTCTTCCGTAACAAAAGCAGTGAAAGTCGATACTGCAGTTTCCAATTCATCGATGTATTTTGGACGGTTTTTATGGACAGTTGCTTTCGCTGCATCCCAGAAGAAAAAGTCAGGTGGTGTTAGGTCAGGCGATCGAGGAGGCCAAAGTCCCTGTGAAATTATGCGATCACCGAAAACATCAGCAAGCAGTGACATTGAAACGCGAGCTGTATGCGCGGTTGCAGCATCTTGTTGAAAATAACCGTTCAGTATTTCACTTAACACAAGTTCTCCTATGACTGGGTACAGAATATCACTGCAGTATCGTTGTGCGTTTATTGTTTCGTTGAAAAATATGGGACGGACAATCCGACATCTAGAAATTGCAATCCAAACTCGTATTTTCACAGAATTAAGTGGTTCCTCATGAATACACAATGGTTTTGCAATACTCCACATAAGAGAATTTTGCGAGTTCATGTTCCCGGATAAAGGTAACCACGCCACATGAGTGACACGTTTCATTAAGAATATCCCTTCCACTTTGTTGAACGAAATTTTAGAGTTCTAATTTTTTCCTTAAAGCTGTGTGGGCCAATCCGACACTAACAGCGATTTCCTGTGCGAGTTTTCTTACTGACTTGTTCGGACTCAGGGACATTTTATCGGGAATATCGATTAGTTTATCCTCAGACAAAACGCTAGGACGACCACTTCTCGGTGCATCTGTCGCTGAACCCCTAGTTCGAAATTTGTAAGTCAAATCTCGCACAGTACCGCGATGTGGGATTGTTGTCTCCGGGAAAACTGAATTAAATGTTTGACGAACTGAAACTGTGTATTTACCGCTAGCTTTGAACACTTGTTCTGGTCCCGGCGGAGGTTCGAGTCCTCCCTCGGGTGTGGGTGTGTGTGTTTGACCTTAGGATAATTTAGGTTAAGTTGTGTGTAAGCTTAGGGACTGATGACCTTAGCAGTTAAGTCCCATAAGATTTCACGCACATTTGAACACATTTTTTGAACACTTGTTCGACTAAAAACACACGTTCTTCAATGGTTAGCATTTTAACAATGACAAAAACGAAACAGACGAACAAAGGAACTAAAACGTCCACGTCAACACGTAACGACACATGTAAGTAGGCTGTTTAGGTTTTTGTATTGGTAACGCCACGTAGCGCTCTGTATGAAAATCACTGGCTGTGCTGTGTGGAGTCTTTGGCTGGTTGGCATTGTTGTAATATTCGCTATTGTAGTGTTGGGCAGTTAGATGTGAACAGCGCATAGCGTTGCGCAGTTGGAGGTGAGCCGCCAGCAGTGGTGGATGTGGGGAGAGAGATGGCGGAGTTTTGAGAGTGGATGATCTGGACGTGTGTCCGACAGTAAATTTGTAAGACTGGATGACATGAACTGATATATATATATATAATGACTTTTGAACACTATTAAAGTAAATAGAGTGTTTGTTCTGTCAAAATCTTTCATTTGCTAACTATGCCTATCAGTAGTTAGTGACTTCAGTAGTTAGAATCTTTTATTTAGCTGGCAGTATTGGCGCTCTCTGTATTGCAGTAGTTCGAGTAATTAAGATTTTTGTGAGGTAAGTGATTCATGAAAGGTATAGGTTATTGTTAGTCAGGGCCATTATTTTGTAGGGATTATTGAAAGTCAGATTGCATTGTGCTAAAAATATTGTGTCAGTTTATTGATGATCTGAATAAGTAAAGAGAGAAATGTCTGTGCACGATCAGTTTTGCTCAGCTGTTTAAAAATCAAATAACGTAAGGGGTTTATCAGCAAAATCATTCATAAATTTTTCTAAGGGGAGATTTCACATACACCAACGATACTACTGACGCTGGCTGAGATAACGAAACAGTGGAATGTTTGGAGAGCCCACTTGGAGGGATGTAACCTAGGCAGGCGAACAATCATACGGCACCCGCGGCTAACAATCATACGGCACTGTGGAGAGACTTTTTGAACACCCCGTATCACAAGGACGCCTCTTATTGTGCAAACAGCCACTGGACCTGTGAATATCCTTCATACAACTAACAAACAGTGAAGGGTAAACAGCATTGACACCACGTTTCTGCCGAACTGAAGAGAGTTGTCCACCCGAAAAATGCCACACCGCGATACTAAATGAAGTGTCGCACTATGGCGGGTACTTCCGAGAGGACGGAGCAAAGCCGAGACAAGCAGAGCCTCGGTCCGCACACTTTTCCCGCGGGCCGTTTGGCACACCGTGGCCGAGCACGATCCACATCGAATTCTTCGCCGACACTTGCAGGGCTTACAGCTTTCGTCCTGACGTCCAGCGTACCACAAAGGCCTTTCACTTTCTGGCAGGTGAGGTATGCGGCACGAGTTCAGCGGCCGCGACAAAGAGGCGCAGGAAGTGGAGAGGCCTGGCCGCGGCCGCCGTATCTCGGCAGTCAAACACGGTGCGGCGACCTGGCTGGCCGTCGCGTCGGCTGCCCGGGCGCCACCGGCCACCGGCCTGCCCGGCGAGATAGCAGACGCCAGAGCGCGCTCAACGCCCTTGAGCAGTGGGCAGCCAAATGGCGCATCAGTTTCAACCCAACTAAGAGCCGGCCGTGGTGGTCGAGGCGCTACAGTCTGGAACCGCGCGACCGCTACGGTCGCAGGTTCGAATCCTGCCTCGGGCATGGATGTGTGTGTTGTCCTTAGGTTAGTTAGGTTTAAGTAGTTCTAAGTTCTAGGGGACTGATGACCTCAGAAGTTAAGTCTCATAGTGATCAGAGCCATTTGAACCCAACTAAGACGCAAGCAGTCTTTTTCACTCGTCGGAAAACCATGCCTGCCCGACAACTACGACTTTACAACACTGAGCTCCCGTGGGAAGCCTGTGCACGATATCTTGGCGTCATACTGGACAAAAGACTAACTTGGAAGCTGCACATAGAAGACGTCCGTGTCAAAGTCAATCAGCGGATTGGGGCCCTGCACCCCCTCATCAATGAAGGCTCAGACCTTTCCGTCGCGAACGGACTTTTGATCTGTCGTATGTATGTTCGGCCCCTAATGGATTATGTCTGTGAAGGGGCTGTGCAGCTCGAACACCCATACAGCGACTGCAGTCCCTACAGAACAAGATCCTACGCCGCGTATTTCACGTGCACTCTCTGTTTCCACATCGCTGCCTAAAAGACGAAGCAGGAGAACAAGACGTAATATAACGACATCAAGACATCGCAGGATCCTTTTACAGGAAGACTCAAGACGCCGAAAATCCCCTCATCAGAGCACTTGGAGCACCCCAGAATGCAAGAGACCGCTACAGAAGACCTACTGACTTACTTGACCGTGTATAAGACGACGTAACAAGAAGATGTACTCTTTTCAACACAGCCCTAAAGGGCTCTGAAGACAAATTGCCGCCGGCCGGAGTGGTCGAGCGGTTCTAGGCGCTTCAGTCTGGAACCGCGCGACCGCTGCGGTCCCAGGTTCGAATCCTGCCTCGGGCATGGATGTGTGTGATGTCCTTAGGTTAGTTAGGTTTAAGTAGTTCTACATTCTAGGAGACTGATGACCTCAGATGTTAAGTCCCATAGTGCTCAGAGCCATTTGAACCATTTTTTTGAAGACAATTTGCCCCTGAAGACAAAATAATTCCGCACCGCAACAAGAAGTTCATCCCCCGTCCCACACACACACAAGATGCACAGAAAATAAAGATGACCAAATCCTACACGCAAAACCCAGAAGAAGCAGGCAATGCTAAACAGTAAATCCTGCACAAAATAGCTGTAAGATAGCCATAAGAAGGCGGACGGAGGAGCCACCGTCTGCCGCGTCCGCGTCACGCGGGGCGCACAGCGACGCCGAGCGCCGGTCTCGGTGGCTGTGCGGGCTCTACCGCTTTGGGGAAAAAAACAAAAGTTCCGGCAGAACTTTTCACATATCTGGACTGATACAGCCGGTTTGCACCGGAGCCAACATAGGCGAACGAGCATCAGCTAACGATAATTTTCTCTCTGACTTAAACGGTAGGCGCGTGCGAGCGATCACCATTCGGTCGTGTTCGGTTTACATTCGTAGGTGTTCGCTAGTGTTCTGCTCCCTGTCGGTCTTTCAGAGAACCATCAAAGCAAGTTCGAATCCTCTCCGTCTCGGCGCTAGTAGTACGGAGAGCGTTCGCCTGCTGTTTTGTTTGCAAACTACATTTGTTATTGACATGAGTTGCATGAGAGATAAATCGCTCAGAAGCGAATGTAATGTTGCTAATAGAAGCATATAGATGGTGTTTAGCTACTACAGGAACAAACGAAATGGTTGATTGGTTCAAATGGCTATGAGCACTATGGGACTGAACATCTGAAGTCATTATTACCCTAGAACTTAGAACTACTTAAACCTAACTAACCTAAAGACATCACACACATCCATGCCCGAGGCAGGATTCGAACCTACGACCGTAGCGGTCGCGCGGTTCCAGCGCCTAGAAGAGAGATAAATATGCACTCTAAGACAAAAAAGAAAGACCCACCACCAAGAAATTACCCCCAATGGAACGGAAATCAGTAGATGTTATATACACGTACGTTGGTCCATCTGTGACCCTTATGTAAGATGTTATTCGAGTTGGCATTTATTGACAGAGTTCTTGGATGTCCTCCTGGGGATATCGTGCCAAATTACTTATAAATCCAACTGGCGCTTTAGATAGTCAAAATCCAGAGCTGGTTGAAGGGCCCTGCCCATAAGCTCCAAACTTTCTGAATTGGGGAGAGATCCTGCAACCTTGCTGGCCAAGGAAGGGTTTGGCAAGCATGCAAATAAGCAGCATAAACTCTCTACGTGTGCGGACTGGCCCACTGAAATGTAAGGCCATGATGGGGAAGTAAATGGATCGTAAAAAAATTGCTTTAAGCACTATGGGACTTAAAATCTGAGGTCATCAGTCCTCTAGACCTAACTAACCTAAGGACATCACACACATCCATGCCCGAGGCAGGATTCGAACCTGCGACTGTAGCCGCCGCGTCGTTCCGGACTGAAGTGCCTAGAACAGTTCAGTCACAGCGGCCAGCAAATGGATCGTAGAATGTCGTCAACGTAGCGCTGTGCTGTAAGGGAGCTGCGGATGACAACCAAACGGGTCGTGCTATGACATGCAATGGCAACGCAGACCATCACTCCGAGTTGTGGGGCCGTATGGCGGCTGACTGTCAAGTTGGTATCCCACCACTATTTGGGTCTTCTCCAGACACGTCTTTGGCCTGGAATCTCATTGACAGAGTAGCGTTGTCTTCAGTGATGTCCCGCTTCAAACTGAGCCCCGATGACCAGCCAGGTAAAGCCCATTCGCACACTCCGAGGTTTTGTACTGCTTGTCTTCGTGCATGTCAAACCCTACCTTTGACAGCAAGGTCGTCGGATATCACCCCAATTGAGAACGTTTGGAGCATTATGGGTAGAGCCCTCCAACCAGCTCGGGATTTTGACCATCTAACGCAACAGTTGGACTCAATTTGACTCGATATCTCTCAGCCGAGTAACAGCTTGCATAAGATAGGGCCAGAACATACGAATAACGAACTACCTTACTGAAGGTAACTCTAACAGCGCTGAGGAAACTAAAGGTGAACAAGACTTACTACGAACTGTGACTGATTTCCGGAACAGAAAAACTAAAACACATCCCTTGATGATCATTAGAGATAATCAACATGCTCAAGAATAAAGCGGAACTTCAGCTGCAGCTTGATTAGTGCACTCTACTGCTGAGTCATCTCTATTACTGAACGGATAAGCCAACGTGTGGTTCATTGTGATAGTCTTAGTTGCAGATGGTCTATCTAACGCCTTTTCAGGGGACAACAAAAATTTTCATATAATTGTTGCCCGAATTTGAAAATTTAAAATGCTGCCATAATCTTGTCATTAAGAGCTATAATATGATGTTACAGGTGTAGCACAATACGACAAGCATTTCTGTAAGAAACTCTGATACATCGTGAGGCAGCATGACTTGCGGCGTCCGAATTACCCGGACAATATTCAGTAGCCATAATTTGAGAATGAAAGCACCCCCCCCCCTCTCCCCCTGCCCACTACATCTGGCATGATGTATTAATATATTACTTATTTACTACTAACTCTATTCGCAACGTATTTTGCAGATAGTTTCCACATATACTACTGAATGTACCTGTAAAATTGTATCGTTGTACAAGTTCATGACATATGACGTCATAACACTGAGATGCGTGAAAAGCTAGCTTTTACTAAAAACGGAGTGCAAATTACCAAAAATATTGGCTTAGTAATCCAGTGTTTGATGCTGAGAGCATTTAGCGACTTCCATCAAACTTTATACATATTTCAAATATTTTCTAACGGAAGCTCTATTCCCTACAGAATCGGGGATGATATTATCTTAAAATGAATTCAGCAACCGTTAATAGAAAATAAGACATTCCGTCTAGAACAATTTGAATTCAAACAATGGTTTTCTGCAGAGATATAAGCCTTCAGACTCATAGAAAGCATCACTACAAAAAAATGGCTCTGAGCACTATGGGACTCAACTGCTGTGGTCATAAGTCCCCTAGAACTTAGAACTACTTAAACCTAACTAACCTAAGGACAGCACACAACACCCAGCCATCACGAGGCAGAGAAAATCCCTGACCCCGCCGGGAATCGAACCCGGGAACCTGGGAACCCGGGCGTGGGAAGCGAGAACGCTACCGCACGACCACGAGATGCGGGCGCATCACTAACAACATCAACATCTTTACACCGACCACAGCGGTTTTTATGAAATGGACAAAACGAATGATGAAGAAAGAGTCACAAGTGATCATGAAATCACTGACAGATTAAAATCCCAGACTGTTGTACAAAAATTATTAACAATTTAAAGATAAATGGACGTATTATTGTTTCAATTGGCAGCAAGCAACCAGAAACAAAAACAATTAAGTCCAGCCTACCAGGAGTGTCGGCACCTTCATCACCATTGTTTATCATCTTCGTCAATAATGTACCCCTAAATCAAAGTTTACATTTGGGTTACGGCCTTTTTCACAAGCAATAGAGGTAACTCCATAAACAATTTAA
Organism: Schistocerca nitens; assembly: GCF_023898315.1. NCBI lineage: Eukaryota > Metazoa > Arthropoda > Insecta > Orthoptera > Acrididae > Schistocerca > Schistocerca nitens. The sequence continues at coordinate 365,434,279 of NC_064620.1, read as the reverse complement.
CCGAGTAAAATGGTGCAGGCTTAACTAAATGGCGAACAATAATGAAAAAATGCCTTATGTGAGAAACTCCGAATTCGCAGACATAACATCATAATCAACTATCACGTTATTCGATCGTCTACTAATACACAGAATACTGGGGTAATTCTGAATCGGCAATTCTTCTTTAAAAACCATATCATAGAAAAATGACCAAAATGCCTGTCAATGCCTAAAGGTTTGGCCCCACTGTTACTAAGCACTGAAGTGGGAACGAAAACAAAAATCAGAATGTATGAAGCCACAGTTTTAGCAGCCCTGATACATGGATACTCCATCTAGGTCAGATTAAAAAGAGTGCAAAGTAAGATCATGAGATGGATACTAAGAGCTCCACCCCTGGGAACGAATTGCAGACAGCCTATCACAAGATCACTACAAGGAATCATACAGAAAAACTAGTTGACAGAACCAACGTATTAGGCAACAACCTACCTGTACTGAATGAGGTTTACTGAATACTACAAAGCCACAGAAAGGAAATAAAAATGCCGCTCAGTATCTTGGAAGATACATAAAGTGATATTCAAGTACTAAATGAAGACACAAAAATAAGAGGAAAGTAGGGACTCCAGAAACCCCACATCTATCCCCTGCACTGCACAAATATTTCTCGCAGAAAACCGCATGACCCAGATACACTCTTCAATGCAGAATCTTGTAAGAGGCCGTTCTCGAAATTTCTGTATGAGTACGAAACTTAAGTCACAAAGTTGTATTTAGAAGAATAATTAGGTGGTTATGTAGTCCAGTATGGCTATGAAGTGTTGTAATTTTGTCGAAATATTTTGTTTACATGTATTATACGCTCCACGAATCTCAAAGCATTTCATAGTGTGGTGGCTTGACTCTCCCAACCATACCGCGGATGCAACCACACTATAGGGGTATCGGCGGATAAGCCACACTAACATATGGTTCCTGAAGAGGAGCAGCACGCTTTTCTTTAACCATAAAAGCAACTGTGTGGATGAATGACTACTTTCAACTCGCAAAATTAGTGTGCGGCAATGGCAACGGCAAACTAGAACCGTAACATTTCCATAGGACTTAAAGCTCCATTAAATGGCTTAATAATAACGTCCTCCTGGGTAAAATATTCTGGAGATAAAATGGACCCTCATTGGCATCTCCGGAAGGGACAACTCAGGTTGAGTTTGTCATCTAGAGTGAAGAAGAGCGAAATAAAAGACTTGGCGCTCTACGATCCGGAACGTGAAATGTTAGATTCCTTAATTTGGTTGGAGGTTAGACCTATGTAAATGAGAAATGCATAGGCTGAAGTCAGATACAAATGGAATTAGTAACTGCGGTGGCAGGAACAACAGCATTTCTGGTCAAGAAAGCTCAAGGTTTGCAACTTGAAATCAAATAGAAGTAATGCTGAACTAGAAAATAGGAATTCTGGTACACTTCTGTGAACAATGTAATGGACGGTTTATCACAGCGAAGACAGACACAAAGCCACAGTAACAGAAGTGTAAATATGTAACCCTAATACATCGGCAGGTGACGAAGAGACTGAAAAAATGTATGATGAGATAAAATAAATAATCCAGTTTGTTAAGAGAGACGACAATTTGTGATTCTTTTTTTGGGCGGGATGTGGAGTGGGGCTATAATTCAATAATAAAAAAATGAAGAATAGAAAAAATAGTACAGGGCCGTGGACTGGGTGAAAGGGATGGAATAGGAAACAGCCTTGAAGAATTTTGCGCAGAAAGCAAGTTAGCTATCACTAAAACTGGTTTAAGAATCATGAAAACACGTTGTACACGTGGAAGAGAGCTGGATACACTGGAATTTTTCTGGCTGATTTTAAGTTCGACATAACACTGTAATTCTGCCAAGGACGGTAAAGGTGTTGAAATATCACATGTACGTAATTGACAGTTATTACGGTATAAGTGTATATTTTTATTTTTAAATATTTTATGATTTTGGTTGGGGTGGCTTTAAATATTGTGGGCTAGCATGAGACTTTTAATTAACTTATACCGCGATAACACTCGTACGGACATCGGCTGCACCGAAGTACGTACGATATAATATTTTTTAAACACAGGGCGCGACTCACCGCCTTCTAATAAATAGTGTGCGTGAGCGCTGCTATTTATAAAAGAAAATATGCGTATTATTACGCAAACTGTAATTATTAATATGGGTCACAGGGGCTACTGGTTATTCATGTACCAAATTACACAAAGATTGACTGAGATATTGCGGAATGTAATGCTTTTCAATATTTTTGTTCATTTATTTGCAAGGCAAAACTGGAAGGAATCTCGTCTGCCGTTAGGCGGCCAAAATGAAACATACTGATCTCACTCAGTATCCTAAATATTAATGAACGAAATCTATTTTCACTCTTTTTAACTTTGAAATTAATGGAAGATCAAAATTGAGAAGTCTCTCGCATTTGCATTTAATATTATGACATGATGTTTTAATTAAATAATACAGTCAGCGTAATGGCCGACTAAATCCTGCTAGGGGAGATGAACTCCCAGCACTACGAAGTTCTGTAAAAATTTTGTTAATTATAATTAGTGATTGCAATCATGAGAGGTGGCAACTAAGTCAATAATACACATTTTCTATTGACAATTTCTATTATATTTTTCAAAATACGGATAAAACTTACGTTAATTATCAGACAGCACTACAACGGCGGCCTACCGCTAGACGAAACAAAACAGGAGAGCTGGTTCAATCAAAGCATTGTCTCTGATCTTCATGGCCTATGTTACAGAGATTATACAAAAAAAACTGTTTTGTTAATTACATCGGTATTTGTGTTTTGATAATAACTTACGTTCTTTACTAATTGTTATACATGGCGCACACGTACACAGTCTTGAAATAATTTATAATTCACACGTCTCATAACAAAAAGTTCCTTTCCCTTTCTCCAAATGTCCGTTTATGTGACGTACCGTCACACAGTGTCTCGAAAAGGTGTTATAAGTAGTAATATAACTGACAATTTCAGAAATAAAAATATAAAATATAAAGCGACAATAACAATGAACAGTTTCTTGAAACAAGACGAATTAGCGTGGAGTATAAATCTATTACCAAGTTCTATTTTCGGAAAGTATTTGTATGGAGTCAAGCTTTGTGTGGAATTCAAGGTGGACTATAAAAATTACAAACAGAATTATAACACATGCTTTTAAAATGTAGTGTTACAGAAGAATGTTGAATATACTCGCATGGGTGTATCGGGTAAATGATGAGGAGGTACAGTATCGAAACAGGGGGAAACAGTCCTTGTGCTACAGCTGACTAAAAGAAGGTATAAGCTGGTGGGGCACATAAAATAAATAAAGTCATGTGTTATGAATGGCTGGGATGCCGAATTGGAAAGGTTTTCCCTATTCTTCGACGCGCTCGCAGGTACCTTCCCATTGCGAAAATTGAGAACTGTATGCGTAAGTGTATCTGTTAAGGGCACATATTGAGGCGTGTAGGAAAAGTCAGTGTCGTAATGGAACGGAATGGAAGTGGTAAAAGTTGTGGAGAAATAGCAAAGCTTGACTACAATAAACAAGTTCATGTTAATGTAGGCTGCAGTCGTTACGAAGAGATGAAGCTACTGGCGCAGCATTGATTTATGTGGAGAGCAGCATCATCTTCGGATTGAAAACTACAACAACAGCAACAACATATAATTAGAGATCTTTGGAGAGAATATTTGAGGCTTACCACAGATTGTAATGATTTATGGATGACTAATGATGTTCCTGCTCTGATTTCAGTAACAAGTACAGCGCTACAGCGCTGCTTCGCAGCATTGCTGTTAATGCGTCCTTTAACACAGCTGTCTTCCGTAAGTTGCTCCCTAAAAATTACTAATTCATTTTGTGTGATATCTTCAGATAATTAGAAGTTACGGTTACTCCACGCGGAGAAGGCAGGTAGAAGTCAAGTCCAGCCCATAGAAAACCGGGAACTGGTGATGGGAGAGTTACACGGTTATTTTTTATACTTTTTTTAGGGTTCCGTACCTCAGATGGTACAAATTGAACTCTTGTAGAATCATGCTGTCGTCCGTCCGTTTGTTCAAAACCCTTATTCTCAGGAGCGGTAAACGTATCAAGTTGACATCTTATGTCACGTATTAAAGTCTACGGCCACTTGGCGACATAAAAAAGTGAAGCTTCTAAAATCCATTCGAAAGATGCGGCGATTTATGTCACATATTTTTCTACTCCCAAACTCAGTAATCAAAAAGTACTGGGTATTTGTCTTTGACCCATAATCATGAAATTTGCCAAGAAAGAAGGTTTCATGCTACAACCAAAGGAAAAAAGATTCCGAATATTGTTAATTTCTCAATGCAATTAAAAGATAGAACGATTTATGTCACATCGCAGAGTTACTCATTAAAAGCTGTAGCGTACTTCCGCTTGACGTCTAATAGCGAAATTTGAAAGTAAGAAAAGGTTCACAGTACACGTAAAGGATAAACATCAGAAAATCCAAATGGTTCAAATGGCTCTGAGCACTATGGAACTTAACATCTGAGGTCATCAGTCCCCTAGAACTTAGATCAACTTAAACCTAACTAACGTAAGGACATCACACACATCCATGCCCGAAGCAGGATTCGAACCTGCGACCGTAGCGGTCGCGCGGCATCACAAAATTGTTAAGCTGTAATTATATCACACGAAAAAATATTTCTTTTGTCATTTGTTGTCCGACTTCAAACTTAAAATATAATCGAAAGTCATAGAATCCCTGGGAGTGATATCTTGTCATTATTAATGTCGATAACAGGCAAAACTCGTCGAGATCCTCGACTCCGGGAATGCATGTATTGTCTACAAGATGTTTCCGTACGAGCGTGCAACAATTTTACAGGACGTAGAGGATGCTCCACTGGACAATTTGAGGTAGGGAACCTGCGGTCGGAGAAGCCAGCTCAATGAGATAATAGGAATAAAATCACATTACTGTGTACTTTTTCCTTTACATTACTTAACTGCAAATACCATCACTAACGCAATGAACGTACCATTTGTACTGTATCTTAAAAAACTTGCTGAAACTGAGGATCATCAACTTCAATGCAACCATAATACTGGCGAACACGATTCTGACGCATCCTGACAAATATCTCTGGTGCGTTCCGAATCACATCACAGGCAGCTACAATCCTGGCGACTAATTCCATCGCCATATCCACTGGGGTCTCATACACAAGTGACTTTACATACCCTCATAGGAAATAATCAAGAGGATTCAGGTCAAATGACCTTAGCTCATAGAACAGGACCTTCCCTTCCAATCGAGCGACCAGGAAACACTGCAACGGTACTGCCCCATCGTATTGCACGGTACGTCTCTAAATAGCACTGAGTAATGAATGGGTCTGTCGGCGGTGCATAGCGCGTTCTGTCATGGGACAATGTAAATACGATACAACAGAGCCTTACGGAAAAGTAAGGTAAACAAAACCTGCATCATGACTTCCTGGTCATCGGACTCGCCCTCCTTGTCTCCTTGCAGGAAATAAAGGATGTACACGTAAATAAACAGCATAGTATGTGTAAACTTGTACGCATTTACCTGTAAATAAGTTGGACGAACCGTAGACAAGTTTACTTCCATGTCTCCTTAAGCTGGCTTCTCCGACCCCAGGTTACCTATGTCAAATTTTTCAGTGGAACATTCTGTGTGTCCTTTTACTTTTTGCACGCTCTTACGGAAACACCTCGTACATACATAATTTAGCGCGTGTCCTAGTCGCACCTAGCTATTTTTTTCAGGTACTCCACCACACAGCTAGAATATTTTATATGTGCAGTGCTCCGCAGATTGTGTTTGTTAAAAATATATTGCTTAATGTCATGAGCGACATGTAAAATATCTGGCCGGCCGGAGTGGCCGAGCGGTTCTAGGCGCTTCAGTCTGGAACCGCGCGACCGCTACGGTCGCAGGTTCGAATCCTGCCTCGGGCATGGATGTGTCTGATGTCCTTAGGTTAGTTAGTTTTAAGTAGTTCTAAGTTCTAGGGGACTGATGACCTCAGATGTTAAGTCCCATAGTGCTCAGAGCAATTTGAACCATTTTGTAAAATATCTAATTGTCAGACCATTATTCGGACATAAAGTCCATTGTAAGTGGTATATATCGTGCACATCTACGTTAAACAGAAAATTTCTGTGACGTCAGAATGAGTGTGTACTTCTGTAACAGACAGGTTGTCATGCGTACGTTAGAGCTGTCAAATTCTAAACGACCACACTTCCTCGTCTCATTTGACACTACTGTCGCGAATGGAAAACACTTCCTGCTCTCATTCAATACCTCTATTGCGGAACTGAAAACATGTTTTCACTCCATGATGTTAGTGCCGAACGAGGCCAGGAAGTGTGGTCGTTTAGCGTCTGACAGCTGTAACATGAAGTACGCACGACGACCTGTGTACTGCGTGGATCCACACCAATTGTGACATCACAGGGATTTTCTAATTGACCCTCACGTCATTTGGTTTGAACGTTCACAACATATGCCGCTGATGATGGGCTCTATGCCAGAATACCAGTGACGCATTTAAATATTTTACATGCAGCTCAGGGAGTACAGGAAGATGTCTTTTAACAGCTAGCATATCAATGCTGTAATTTTAAGATGTATTAATTATACCTCCTGTTAACTTCACACGTTAATAGAGGAGCTACGAGAACGTGTATCCCACACTACCGCAGAATATAACGTTTGTCAATGCTGCGACACAACTGACAGCGTTTCATCTCACCTCCAGAGTGTTCTCACTATAACTTCTCTTCCTTCGATAATTAAAACTTTCTTATTCGTTTTTTTTTTTTTTGCATTGGGTCTAGTGAGATGTTTCAATCATCCTTTAGGTCTTAGATTTATTGGCAACAGTTCCAGTTTGATACCAGTAATTCGATATTCGTGTCCTGCTCTATTTCCTCTACCTACATCACTTCTTCGCATAACCTGGATAACTACCGAAAAACTTTACGGATTGCTCAGATTGAAGATTGAGTCAGTGTTCCGAGGAATCTGACTCAGTATAGCTATTAGTAGTGACACGTGTTTTTTCTTTGAGTTTGATATCTGCTGCTGGGAAACAACAGGTCATTTTGTAATTCAGACCAACTCGTTGTCGACTGCAGTCGCGAACTCCTTTTTCGTGGTGTTTACTTTGTACAGATAAGATGGTGCACTTCCGTGCGCAAATCACCATCGGCAGACTTATGTTGATATGATCCAGCGTTTGTCTGAGGATGTGAAATGTAGATTAATAAAGATGATCGAGCCGGCCGAAGTGGCCGTGCGGTTAAAGGCGCTGCAGTCTGGAACCGCAAGACCGCTACGGTCGCAGGTTCGAATCCTGCCTCGGGCATGGATGTTTGTGATGTCCTTAGGTTAGTTAGGTTTAACTAGTTCTAAGTTCTAGGGGACTAATGACCTCAGCAGTTGAGTCCCATAGTGCTCAGAGCCATTTGAACCATTTTTTGAATAAAGATGATCATTTAGCAAAGGAAGCAATAGGAACTGGGTTAAAGCCCTATCTGAACCTACATTATAAAGAAGATCATAACGACTTCTTCGTAAAAATTACGAATTAATGGAAAAGCAGTGGAAAATATCAAGCGAGATATGAGTAGGGAAGAGAGTAACCGGAGATACAGTCTATTATCCACTGGAGACTGCTTCGAGCCTATGATTAGAATCATGTTGCATCCATAGTACTTACGTCACAGGCCCCGACTGTCAATACACGATACATTTTGTCACGGATCAGTCAGTCACAGCGACTAGATTGCGGTTCCCGTTCAAAATGCAGAGGATTTTCGCGTACGACAATACAACTGCGCGCAGAATAAGAAATATCCATTCATTGTAAGCTTGTTTACCGTACATGGAGTGGGATGGTTCAAATGGCTCTGAGCACTATGGGACTTAACATCTGAGGTCATCAGTCCTCTAGAACTTAGAACTACTTAAACCTAACTAATCTAAGGACATCACACACATCCGTGCCCGATGCATGATTCGAACCTGCGACCGTAGCGGTCGCGCGGTTCCAGACTGTAGCGCCTAGAACCGCTCGGCCACTCCGGCCGGCTTCGAGTGGGATGAAGAGAAAATTTCGTGCCACTGAGTTTCCGCCTGTAAACAAAGAAATCATTGCTAGCTCTTACAAGGGAACCTCCCCATCGCACCCCCCTCAGATTTAGTTATAAGTTGGCACAGTGGATAGCCCTTGAAAAACTGAACACAGATAAATCGAGAAAACAGGAAGAAGTCGTGTGGAACTATGAAAAAATAAGCAAAATATACAGGAGTCTATGCGCATGATACGCAACATCAGGACGATATGGGCGTGGTTAGCGTGAGCAGCTACGGTAAGAGAGGTCCTTGGATCAAGTTTTCCTTCAAGTGAAAATTTTAATTTTTTGTTTACAGACAATTATTATCTGTCCGTCCGACCGTCCGATGGGAGGTAACTGCGCCGTAGTATGGGGACGCTACAACTAAACAGAAAAATTTGAAAATGTTAAAAACATATGTTTTGACAGAGCACAGGGAAAACTGTGCGACTGTGAAACTGTTGCATTCATTTGTTGCAGTTTATCTGACAAACTCTTTATGTTTTCATCACTTTTTTGGGAGTGATTATCACATCCACAAGAAAACCTAAATCGGGCAAGGTAGAAGAATCTTTTTACCCATTCCCCAAGTGTACAAGTTAGGTAGGTCGACAACATATTCCTGTCATTTTTTATTTTCAGACAATTATGTGACGCACATGCCGTCACCAGTGTCGTATAGAATATGTCAGAAGTGTTTTCCTGTGGAGGAATCGGTTGACCTATGACATTGCGATCAAATATTTGCGGTTCCCATTGGAGAGGCACGTCATTTCGTCTACTGATCGCACGGTTTTGCGGTGCGGTCGCAAAACACAGACACTAAACTTATTACAGTGAACAGAGACGTCAATGAACGAACGGACAGGTTATAACTTTGCGAAAATAAAGAAAGTTAACTCTTCATTCGAGGGAAAGCTTGAACCAAGGACCTCTCGTTCCGCAGCCGCTCACGATAACCACGAGACCACGGCGCTCCAGAGCTCACGTCGTCCTTGTTGCCTATCTTGCGCATGGACTACTCAGTTTGTATATTTTGCTTATTTTTTTCATAGTTCCACACAACTTCTTCCTGTTTTCTCGATTGATTTGTGTTCAGTTTTTCAAGGCCTATCCACTGTGCCAACTTATAACTAAATCTGAGGGGGGAGCGATGGGGAGGTTCCCTTGTTAGAAATCCAGACCTTACTACATCCCCAGAAGTCTTTTGTTTGCTTGTCGAGACTGTATTGTGGGCAAACGCTTCAAGTTAAAGGGCGACGCACTCATTATTAGGATTCTAGTCCGTAACTTTTGTCCTGTTAGTTATTTGTGAACGGAGAAAACGAGGTGAGCGTGTAGTTTGAAATGAACACTTCCGCCTCTAAGAATGTGGAAGCGTCACGCAAGTGGTAACCCGGACATGTGACGCTCTTAATGTACCGGGGTAAACTTGACGCAAACGTACGTACTCGAACGACCTCGGAGCTTACGTCGCAAAACAGATAACTCCTAGGCACCACTCTAACCAGCGACAGTTTTGCCTGCAGTGTTCCAGGCTCTAATACAGTGACGCCTGTTTGCAACTCCTAAGTAGTAAGCTGCACTGCGGTAACACACACATAATGAATATTTATTTTGGTACAGATATCCACACCTTTAAACCGATGAAGTCAACAGTTCAGCATTCACTACCACACAGAGGAACGATTTGCACTCTGGTAACACTTCTGTCATCACTGTATAGAGATATTTACGCTGTGAAGCACTTTCAGCAGAATCGAAAAATGTGAGTGATAAACCTCTGATTATCAAAACTAAGATGATGGGCTCCTTTAATCGTGAGTTTGTGGCTACATTTTGTTGCCTATAAACGGTGATCTGAAACAGACTGAAAATATAGCAAGGATATTGCACGGTAAGCTGCATTGGGAAGCAAATGTCAAGGAAAAAAATTCGATTAATTGAGCCGTTTCCGAATTACTTAGCATTGAAGTTAGCCGCAGGCCACTGAGCGCGCAAATTCAAGCGACCTGCCAGGTTCCGCTCACTCGTTCGATTTCACGAAATCAAACGAAGAACAAGTTTGGCGACACCATCTACGGCGGGACACTGGAATTAGCGCATTCTGATTGACTAAAGCTACACTACTGGCCATTAAAATTGCTACACCACGAAGATGACGTGCTTCAGACGCGAAATTTAACCGATAGGAAGAAGATGCTGTGATATGCAAATGATTAGCTTTTCAGAGCATTCACACAAGATTGGCGCCGGTGGCGACACCAACAACGTGCTGACATGAGGAAAGTTTCCAACCGATTTCTCATACACAAACAGCAGTTGACCGGCGTTGCCTGGTGAAACGTTGTTGTGATGCCTCGTGTAAGGAGGAGAAATGCGTACCATCACGTTTCCGACTTTGATAAAGGTCGGATTGTAGCCTATCGCGATTGCGGTTTACCGTATCGCGACATTGCCGCTCGCGTTGGTCGAGATCCAATGACTGTTAGCAGAATATTGAATCGGTGGGTTCAGGAGGGTAATACGGAACTGCTGGCCTGAGCTTCCAGTTGGTGCACATCGACAGCGCAGAAAGATACGTATATAGCTTCTTTTCTGTGTTTACTTCGTAGATTCTTACTTAAATTGCGTGTGAGTTTCGTATAGGAGGTGTAATTTCGAGTTTTAGTTACTCTAATCGTAAATTCAGGCAGATTGTAACGCAGTCGTTAGGCATTTGTACAGGTTAGTTCATACATTCTTTGCGTGTTTCCCTTGCGTTATCTAGTCATGGACTCGTGTTTCAGTAAGTGTTGTTCAACATCGATTTGAATTGTCAGGGACTGTGATTGCTGTGTTCGGATGAGGGCTGAGGTGGCATCCCTTAGCTCACAGCTGCAGGTGGCGCTGACTTCGGTCGCGCAGCTTGAGGCTGTTGCCAATGGGCACCACTGTGGGGAGCCGGACTTGGGTATCACGGGGATGTCAACCTCGTCCCATCTGTCCCCAGATCAGTCTGCCACTGTGGTTGCCCCGATTCCTGCCTGCAGTCGGGCTGAGCCCTCGCCTGTGACTGATTGGGAGGTCGTTCCAAGGCGTGGCAGGTAGCGAAAGACGTCCCCGGAGGCTGATCCGAAAGCCTCCCTGGTGCGTCTGACAAACAGGTTTCAGGTACTGCCTCTGGCTGAGCCAGATGCAGCTGCCTGCCCTGTTTCAGAGGATGATTCTCAGCCTTCAAGGTCCGGGCAATCGCAGAGGGTGGGCTTATTGCTAGTTGGGAGCTCTAATGTTAGGCGCGTAATGGGGCCCCTTAGGGATATGGCGGCTAGGGGGGGGGGGGGGGAAGAAATCCAGTGAGTGTGCACTCTGTGTGCATTCCGGGTGGAGTCATTCCTGATGTGGAAAGGGTCCTTCCGGATGCCATGAAGAGCACAGGGTGCAGCCAGCTGCAGGTGGTAGCACTAATGACGTGTGTCGCTTTGGATCTGAGGAAATTCTCTCTGGATTCCAGCGGCTATCTGATTTGGTGAAGGCTGCCGGTCTTGCTTACGAGATGAAGGCAGAGCTCACCATCTGCAGCATCGTTGACAGAACCGACTGCGGACCTTTGGTGCAGAGCCGGGTGGAGGGTCTGAATTAGAGGCTCAGACGGTTTTGCGACCGTGTTGGCTGCAGATTCCTTGACTTGCGCCATAGGGTGGTGGGGTTTCGGGTTCCGCTGAATAGGTCAGGAGTTCACTACACTCAGCTGGCGGCTACACGGGTAGCGGAGGCTGTGTGGCGTGGACTGGGCGGTTTTTTAGGTTAGAAGGCCTTGGAAAAGTACGGGGTGGGCTGCAATCTCAAAGCGTGCATGGGAAATACAGGACGTGCTTGGTTCAAGGAACAGTCGGAATTGTAGTTCTAAATTGTTGTAGTTGTGCTGGGAAAGTCCCTGAGCTTCAAGCGCTAATAGAAAGCACAGAAGCTGAAATCGTTATAGGTACAGAAAGCTGGCTAAAGCCTGAAATAAGTTCTGTGGAAATTTTTACAAAGTCTCAGACGGTGTTCAGGAAAAATAGATTAGGCAGAATTGGTGGTGGAGTATTTGTGTCTGACAGTAGTGGTTTATCTTGTAGTGAAGTCGAAGTAGATACTCCGTGCGAATTGGTATGAGTGGAGGTTATACTTAACAGCCGAACTAAGTTAATAATTGGCACCTTCTACCGACCCCCAGACTCCGATGATATAGTTGCTGAACAATTCAGATAAAATTTGAGTCTCGTAACAAATAAATACCCCACTCATACGGTTATAGTTGGTGGGGACTTCAACCTTCCCTCGATATGTTGGCAAAAATACTTGTTCAAAACCGGTGGTAGGCAGAAAACATCTTCCGAGATTGTCCTAAATGCTTTCTCCGAAAATTATTTCTAGCAGTTAGTCCACGAACCCACGCGAATTGTAAATGGTTGCGAAAACACACTTGACCTCTTAGCCACAAACAATGCAGAGCTAATAGAGAGCATCATGACTGATACAGGGATTAGTGATCACAAGGTCGTTGTAGCTAGGCTCAATACCGTTTCTTCCAAATCCACCAGAAACAAACGCAAAATAATTTTATTTAAAAAAGTCGATAAAGTGTCACTAGAAGCCTTCCAAAAAGACAATCTCCATTCCTTCCGAACTGACTATGCAAATGTAGACGAGATGTGGCTCAAATTCAAAGATATAGTAGCAACAGCAATTGAGAGATTCATACCTCATAAATTGGTACGAGATGGAACTGATCCCCCATGGTACACAAAACAGGTCCGAACGCTGTTGCAGAGGCAACGGAAAAAGCATGCGAAATTCGGAAGAACTCGAAATCCCGAAGATTGGCTAAAATTTACAGACGCGCGAAATTTGGCACGGACTTCAATGTGAGATGCCTTTAATAGGTTCCACAACGAAACATTGTCTCGAAATTTGGTAGAAAATCTGAAGAAATTCTGGTCGTATGTAAAGTACACAAGCGGCAAGACGCAGTCAATACCTTCTCTGCGCAGTGCCGATGGTACTGTTACCGACGACTGTGCCGCTAAAGCGGAGTTATTGAACGCAGTTTTCCGAAATTCCTTCACCAGGGAAGACGAATGGAATATTCCAGAATTTGAAACACCAACAGAAGTAGATACCTTAGGGGTTGCGAAGCAACTCAAATCGCTTGATACGGGCAAGTCTTCAGGTCCAGATTGTATACCGATTAGGTTCCTTTCAGATTACGCTGATACAATAGCTCCCTACTTAGCAATCATATACAACCGCTCGCCCACCGATAGATCTGTACCTACAGATTGGAAAATTGCGCAGGTCGCACCAGTGTTTAAGAAGGGTAGTAGGAGTAATCCATCGAACTACAGACCTATATCATTGACGTCGGTTTGCAGTAGGGTTTTGGAGCATATGTTGTATTCAAACATTATGAATCACCTCGAAGGGAACGATCTATTGATACGTAATCAGCATGGTTTCAGAAAACATCGTTCTTGTGCAACGCAGCTAGCTCTTTATTCGCACGAAGTAATGGCCGCTATCGACAGGGGATCTCAAGTTGATTCCGTATTTCTACATTTCCGGAAAGCTTTTGACACCGTTCCTCACAAGCGACTTCTAATCAAGCTGCGGGCCTATGGGGTATCGTCTCAGCTGTGCGACTGGATTCGTGATTTCCTGTCAGGAAGGTCGCAGTTCGTAGTAATAGACGGCAAATCATCGAGTAAAATTGAAGTGATGTCAGGTGTTCCCCAGGGAAGCGTCCTGGGACCTCTGCTGTTCCTGATCTATATAAATGACCTGGGTGACAATCTGAGCAGTTCTCTTAGGTTGTTCGCAGATGATGCTGTAATTTACCGTCTAGTAATGTCATCCGAAGACCAGTATCAGTTGCAAAGCGATTTAGAAAAGATTGCTGTATGGTGTGGCAGGTGGCAGTTGACGCTAAATAACGAAAAGTTTGAGGTGATAAACATGAGTTCCAAAAGAAATCCGTTGGAATTCGATTACTCAATAAATAGTACAATTCTCAAGGCTGTCAATTCAACTAAGTCCCTGGGTTTAAAAAATACGAACAGCTTCAGTTGGAAAGACCACATAGATAATATTGTGAGAAAGGCGAGCCAAAGGTTGCGTTTCATTGACAGGACACTTAGAAGATGCAACAAGTCCACTAAAGAGACAGCTTACACTACACTCGTTCGTCCTCTGTTAGAATATTGCTGCGCGGTGTGGGATCCTTACCAGGTGGGATTGACGGAGGACATCGAAAGGGTGCAAGAAAGGGCAGCTCGTTTTGTATTATCACGTAATAGGGGAGAGAGTGTGGCAGATATGATACGCGAGTTGGGATGGAAGTCATTAAAGCAAAGACGTTTTTCATCGCGGCGACATCTATTTACGAAATTTCAGTCACCAACTTTCTCTTCCGAATGCGAAAATACTTTGTTGAGCCCAACCTACATAGGTAGGAATGATCATCAAAATAAAATAAGAGAAATCAGAGCTCGAACAGAAAGGTTTAGGTGTTCGTTTTTCCCGCGCGCTGTTCAGGAGTGAAATGGTAGAGATACAGTATGATTGTGGTTCGATGAACCCTCTGCCAAGTACTTAAATGTGAATTGCAGAGTAATCATGTAGATGTAGATGTAGATGCCAACTGCCTCGTATCACCAACAGTCGAGATGACAGGCATCTTATGCGCATGGTTGTAACGGATCGTGCAGCCACGTCTCGATCCCTGAGACAACAGATGGGGACGTTTGCAAGACAACAACCATCTGCACGAACAGTTCGACGACGTTTGCAGCAGCATGGACTATCAGCTTGGAGACCATAGCTGCGGTTACCCTTGACGCTGCATCACAGACAGGAGCGCCTGCGTTGGTGTACTCAACGACGAACGTGGGTGCACGAATGGCAAAACGTAATTATTTCGGATGAATCCAAGTTTTGTTTACAGCATCATGATGGTCGCATCCGTGTTTGGCGACATCGCGGGTAACGCGCATTGGAAGCGTGTATTCGTCATCGCCATACTGGCGTATCACCCGGCATGATGGTATGGGGTACCATTGGATACACGTCTCGGTCACCTCTTCTTCACATTGACGGCACTTTGAACAGTGGACGTTACATTTCAGATGTGTTACGACCCGCGGCTCTATCCTTCATTCGATCCCTGCGAAACCCTACATTTCAGCAGGATAATGCACGACCGCATGTTGCAGGTCCTGCACGGGCATTTCTGGATACAGAAAATGTTCGACTGCTGCCCTGGCCAGCACAGTCTCCGGATCTCTTACCAATTGAAAACGTCTGGTCAATGGAGGCCGAGCAACTGGCTCGTCACAATAAGCCAGTCACTCCTCTTGATGAACTGTGGTATCGTGTTGAAGGTGCATGGGAAGCTGTACCTGTACACGACATCCAAGCTCTGTTTGACTCAATGCTCAGGCGTATCAAGGCCGTTATTACGGCCAGAGGTGGTTGTTCAAAAATGGTTCAAATGGCTCTGAGCACTATGGGACTCAACTGCTGTGGTCATAAGTCCCCTAGAACTTAGAACTACTTAAACCTAACTAACCTAAGGACATCACACACATCCATGCCCGAGGCAGGATTCGAACCTGCAACCGTAGCAGTCGCACGGTTCCGGACTGCGCGCCTAGAACCGCGAGACCACCGCGGCCGGCTAGGTGGTTGTTCTGGGTACTGATTTCTCAGGCTCTATGCACCCAAGTTGCGTGAAAATGTAATCACATGTCAGTTCTAATATAATAGATTTGTCCAATGAATACCCGTTTATCATCTGCATTTCTTGTTGGTGTAGCAACTTTAATGGCCAGTAGTGTCCTTAACTTGGCAACAGTTGTACCATATCCAGTTTTTTCCTGAACAATGATTTCGCAGCACGCCCTGCACTACAACACCCTTACAAGTTTTTCAGACTGTTTCTGACCACCCTGTATGTAACGTTAGTGAAAATTATGGCGCCGAAAATCTCATCAACATCTGTACTCTGTAAGCCATCTTCTGAGGTGTGGGGAAGCGTGCTTTGTGTACCACTTTCACTTTCCTGTTTCGGTCGCGAATAGTGCGGAGGAAGAACGGCTGTCGATAAGCTTCTGAGTGATCTCAGATCTATCCAATTTTACCTTCATGGCCTCTCTGCAGGATATACGTAGGAGGAGGCACTATACCGGATGACTCTTCTAGGAGCATATGCGCTAGGAATTTTAACAGTAAACCAAACCGTGATGGACAACGACACTCTTGTGTCGTCTGCCACAGTAACTGGATCAGAATCTTTGCGATACTGTTAGCTTGCTACATGAACCTGTGACGGAATCCGCTGCTCTTCTTTACCTTCTCTATTTGCCCTATGAGTACGACCTGTAAGGGTTTCATACTGGCGAACAGTGCTCAACAATCGAACAAGAGTTTTGTAAGTTACCCTCTTATGTCGGTCGACTACAATCGCTGGGGATTCTTCCAATGAGTTTCTATCTAGCAAACTGCCTTCCTATCATTAGTTTTATGTGGTCGTTGAGTTTCAAATCTTTCCATACGTACAATCCCAGACATGCATGCTTCCAGTTATTATTTGATAATCGTGCAATCAAACAATAACGATCTTTCCGCCTGTTTACGTGCAATATGTTATATTCGCTTAGGGTGACTCAACTTCCAATCTGTACACCAAGCGTCAACCCTTTGCCGATCTTCCTGCATTTCAGTACAGTTTTTTTAGAGCTGCGACTTCTTTATATTCTTGCTTTTTAGCACACGCTGTAAACGTCTTGAGCGTTAGTTTTGAGATTCGACGTGTTAAGTTGATTTTAGTCAAAACTTATATAAGTAATGAAAACTGCACAACTTACTTATTTTTTGATGCTTGACCCAACGCATTTCGAGAATTTATTCTCATTTTCAAGTGAATTTGTGCATTCGTTTACATGAATATTTTGGCGATGTTTCGTCGTTTTAAAGTTGCAGGGTATTGTGCATCCTCCATTACGCAGAATATCACACACACACACACACACACACACACACACACACACAAATCATCACTTACAAACACTGTAAGTAGTAAGTGAGTATGTTGGGTGCACTAGGACATAATTCACTGAACAGACCCAACCCACACACAAAATTAATACAAAATAAAATAATTTATTCTCACATAATGAACTACAGACTGTGAGGTTCATTTTCATTGTTTATAATTTTCTTTATTCCATTATATCTTACTTTAATTATTGCTTCTTCAAAAAACTGAGAACCCCAACAGGTAATTAATTTGATGTGTCTGTTTGGTACAGTAATTTTAAATGTATTATTGAGCACCATACAATTTTTTCCCATGTCTAGTTTTTATATATATATGCACAATCTAGTGTAATACAATTCATTTACCTCTAGCTCACTAATCTTTTTAAACAAATCTGAATTACTTGAATTATTAACCTTCTTCAGTAGAGCATCCATTTATATAGAATAAAAAATTAATAAGATTAAAAATTCTTGGTTAAAATCCTGTGCTGATAATCATATGTGACATTTTTGTTTACACACCTTATTATGTACAGATCTGTGTCATTCGGAATTTTATCATCAAAAGTTGGAACTAATTTCAGTGTTGTTTCCAGCATGTCTAACACAGTCATTCTGCTAGACATATTTATAAGAAAAATATAATAATTTTCAATAAAATTGAATGGAGTTACACTCGCATGACTATTCAATTGAGTGACTCTTTTGAAGTCTAGGAAAGCATCATGTGTTTTCATATAGGTAAAAAAATCATATCGCTATTCTTGTTGAAGACCACCATGTGGAATACAAATAAATTCTTCTTTTTTAAACTCTTCTCTGTCTTTACTTGTATTTATAAATTTATTTTTATTGAGGCCTTTAATGTAATATACAGATTTGTATGATTATTTTCGCCTTAAACACCAGCATAGGGAAACGTATTTTTATAAACTCCACTTCTGGTAAAATCTATCCATTGTCATTTTAAATAATTTTTTAGTTCTTCTTCCTTTTCTCTTACTTTTTGTTCCTTCCCCAAAATATTTTTTGTTCTTCCATTAAAGATTTTGTTTTATCCAAAAATTCTAGGTTTCTTTCTTGTATGCTAAAATTTTCTAATTCTTGTTCTTGTTCTTTAGTGGATTCTAAA
Source organism: Schistocerca nitens (assembly GCF_023898315.1). Classification (NCBI taxonomy): domain Eukaryota; kingdom Metazoa; phylum Arthropoda; class Insecta; order Orthoptera; family Acrididae; genus Schistocerca; species Schistocerca nitens. The sequence continues at coordinate 365,415,913 of NC_064620.1, read as the reverse complement.
TATGCCTTATTAGTTGGTTAAATTTCTTTAATTGTATATGGATTAGTCTGCTTTGTGCATTTATTTTTTTCTACACATAGATAAGATATTATTTGTTTTGTTACTCTCAATTCTTTGACATTTATTTCTTTGGGTATTGTAGAAAATAAGCTATTGAATTTAGGGAAATATGTGTCTTCAGATTTTATAAAGCATGTTTGTATTAAATTTTCGGTCTCTTCGAAAATTTCTATAACATTAATAGGTAACAAGTTAAAACTAAATGCAGATAAGACAAATTTAACAAAATTTTTCTCTTTCTTCTTTATTACCTGTTTTAATTTTTATTTGTGTTCAGTTAATTTTGCAACGGATTATTGTAAATAAGACAATAACTGTTCTTAATTTAATCTGTTAATTTTTCCCACATTTTAGATATTGGAACAGAATAAAAAGGAGCTTTCTTGAAATTTTTGCTGTTCTTTGTTGTTAAGTCTAACAATCTGTTCATTGATCGAATTGTTCTTTTTGAAAATCTGGATTGATAAAATTATAAATTGTCACCTGTAATCTTGTAATTCCATTTTCTTTAGCTGATGTAGAAGTTATTTTTTTTTAATCTTCTGCCTGGACAGTTTAAAATATCTATAATGTGGTTGCCAAGTTGTTTATTAATTCCCGAGCTTGATAGTTGACAAATAAATTTATTGTATATTTTTACTCCAGAATTAGAATTAGTCCAAGTTAAACAGTCTTTTCCAACAGACTTATTGTTGTTTAGTATTGCATTATACTCTTCTTTATGTTCTCCTTGCGAAAAAAATTAAAATTATTTGTTAATTGCACATTTCTTCTTTGTTAAAAATCCCAGAAAATGTAGTGTTACGTCAAAATCTAGTAAGTAATAATGTTCTTGATAATGTTCTTGTGGAATTTGTGGTAGTTGTTCTAGTAATGTATCAATCTTCGTATCTGCTAATTCTGTCTTGTAAGGAAAAGTAACTGTATTAGTATATTTACTTCTCATTAAGTGTATATATACATTAATGTCTTGTTTAGCTCTTTTATTTTTTCTTGTATCCGAATCTAAAAGAAGAGAAGTATGTTTCACAGAAAAAAATTACAAAATACTCATTGTAAGAGGCTGTTAAATGATTCACATATTTCCTTCTTACCTACAAATTGTTTATGGCTTGTATCTTTTGTACAGTGCGTTAAATCTATTATTTTAACTACCATAATATCGCAGAACTGCTCTGTAATTGGCTTAAATTCTTAAATTTTCGTCCTCCACTTGTACAGATAATATCTCCAATATTTGTGACAAGATTATTATCATTCAAATTTTCTGTAAGAAACCATAAGCCAAAGCTCTTGCTCCTTGGTTTTGTTTCCAAGTAGGTCCATTACAGAATATTTCTTTCTGTTCATAGCACACATTTGTTTTTCAGTGTCCATTTATTACAGATAAAAACATGAGATTTGTATAAAAATGGCTAGAATTTAGAAAGGTGAAAAACAGAAAATATAAAAATAGCGAAAACTGGGGTAGCTGAAAGCATAGCGATGTGATTTTTTTTTTACCTATGTGAAAGCATATGATGCTTTCCTTGATTTTAAAAGAGTCACTCAATTGAATGGTGATGTCAATGTAACTCCATTCAGTTTTATTGAAAATTTTATTTCTCTTATAAACTACAATGAAATTAGTTCCAACTTTTGATAATAAAAATCCAAATGAGACGGTTGTGTACAAAATGTGTGGAAAGAAAAATCGCATATATGATTATCAGCAAAGGATTTTTAGCGAAAATTTTTAATGGTATCAATTCTTTGTCCTACATAAGTGAATACTCTACTGAAGGAGCTGAATAATTCAAGTAATTCCAATTTGTTTAAAAAGATTAGTGAGCTAGAAGTAAATGACTTGTAGTACACTACAGATTGTGAATATTTAAAAACTAGATATGGGGAAAAATTTGTATGGAGCTTGATAATAATTTTTAAATTGTTGTATCGAACAGGTACAACAACTTAATTACCAGTTGTGATTTTCAGTTTTTTGATGAAGGTAATGTTAAAGTAAGATATAAATGAGTGAAGAAACTTATAAATAATGCTAAATCGTTTCACGATCTGGGGTTAATTATGTGAGGACTAATTATTTTGTTTTTATATTAATTTTGTGGGTGGTTGGGTTTGCTCAGTGAATTATGTCTTAGTTCACTGAGTATACCCACTTACTATTACTACTGTAAGTGGTGATTCGCGTGTTTCGCCTGTTGTAACCCAATATGCTCTACAGAGTGTCAATATACTGCCTTGGCGTGTTCTATCACAAGATCTGTCTTCAGTCGAGCACATTTGGAAAGTCATCGGACGACAACGCCACCGTCATCCACAAGCAGCGTTAACCGTCCATGTGTTGACCGACCAAGTGCAACAGGCGTGGATCTCCGTCCGCAAACTGACATCCGGCACCTGTACGACTCAATGAATGCAAATTTGCAAGGTCACATTCAACATACGGCGCTTACACCAGTTATTAATGTACCATCATTTCAGATTTACAATCGCTTACCTCGCGCTCACATTGACATGCAATCTTGCCGTTTTATTCATTTAAATATGTTACCTAGACAAATGTATTCCTGAAATTTCATTACTCCACGTTAATTATTTTGTGGTGTTGCTATTTTTTCGTTAAATGTTTATGAAAGCAGACTATCACGGAATATCACTAACGAGGAACGCGAATGGGAAACCTCGATTTGTTTGAAGGTATCTGTAAAAGTCCAATGTATCTGTAAAGATATTTGTATACAAGGTACCAGAGCGAATTATTCTAATGTATTTTTCTAGCTGTTGATGTCCTTGTCAAGCAGACGTGACTAACATCGAATTCAGACATGGGCTGGTAGGACTGTACCAGGATGGTAGATTCCGTACGGAGGGGTAACAAAAATGCTCGACGAACTCAAATAGGAACCCTTGGAAGAAGGACGAAGTAATTATTGGGCAACCCTTTTGGTTAATTGCGAGAACATTTATTCAAGCTGAACTATGCGACCATTCTGCTACCATCATCATATAAGTCGTGTAAGGGTCATGGGAACAAGGAAAGAGATTAGAAGACGCAGACAGCCATATACACTGAGCTGATGAAAGTCATTGGATAGCGATATGCAAGTATAGAGATGGCGGTAGTATCATGTACACAAAGTATAAAAGAGCATTGGCGGAGCAGTCATTTGCACTCAGGTGATTCATCTGAAAAACGGTTCCCGACGTTGTTATTGTGGTGAATGAGGAGATGAATCGGCGCGGAAAGAAATATATGAAAAACTCTAACAAGAAAAAGGGACAGGATGATGGGACATCTACTGAGACATCAGAAAGTAACTTTTATCGAACTACAGGGAGCCTTGTAGAATCAGTTTGGATTCCGTAGAAATGTTGGAACACGTGAGGCAATACTAACTCTACGACTTACCTTAGAAAATAGAGAGATTGGAATACATGCAACAAATAATTGAGGACGTAGGTTTCAAGTGTTATTGTGAAATGAAAAGGCTGGCACAGGAGAAGAAGTCGTGGCAGAAGACTGATACCTCAAAAAAGAAAAACGTGGTTACTCCTTGTATTGCGGTGTGGGGAGCCATCGGCTATGACTTCATGCTACGGCTAGTAGTGACTAAGGAAACTCTGACGGCACAGCGGTAGGTCACGTACATCTTGCGTCCTTAGTTGTTACCTCTCGTGCGGCAGTATCGTGCTGGCACTTTTCAACTGGACAGTGCTCTTCCACACATGGTACGTGTCGTGTACTTGATGCCGATGTACTCCTTTGGCCACAAGGTCCGCAGATCTGTCTCGGATAGAATGGTGTGTGAGGAACAGCTCAGACGTCAGCTCCATCTCGGTGAGGACATCAAGGATCAATTACTTTATGTTTACAAAACACACCTCGTAGGATTGTGATGAGAAGCTCCATTCATTTTCAGAAACGATTATGGAAGCATGAGAGGGTAAAGCAATATGCAAACAAGTTCAGATGAAAATTTAGAAGCTTTTTAATTTTCAGTTTAACTCTATAGTTTCAAAATATCCACGGGTGTGCTGCCGGTCTATAGTGTCCAACGGGCACAATATTTCGGCGATCATACATGTCGCCATCATCAGGTGAACTGACGGACTGAGCTCCTGTGAACGTGCCGGCACGGAGATCCGTACGCTATGGCTACTCACAAGGGAACCTTCCCACCGCACCCCCCTCAGATTTAGTTATAAGTTGGCACAGTGGATAGGCCTTGAAAAACTGAACACAGATCAATCTAGAAAACAGGAAGAAGTTGTGTGGAACTATGAAAAAAATAAGCAAAATATACAAACTGAGTAGTCCATGTGCAATATAAGCAACATTAAGGACAACTTCTGTGCAGGGGCGCCGTGATCTCGTGGTTAGCCTGAGCAGCTGCAGAACGATAGGTCCTTGGTTCAAATCCTCCCTCGAATGAATATTTTAATTTTTTATTTTCAGACAATTATGTGACGCACATGCCGTCACCAGTGTCGTATAAAATATATCAGACGTGTTTTCCTGTGGAGGAATCGGTTGACTTATGACCTTGCTATCAAATGTTATCGGTTCCCGTTGGAGAGGCACGTCCTTTCGTCTACTAATCGCACGGTTTTGCGGTGCGGTCGCAAAACACAGACACTAAACTTATTACAGTGAACAGAGACGTCAATGAACGAACGGACAGATCATAACTTTGCGAAAAAAAAGAAGTAAATTTTTCAATTGAGGGAAGACTTGAACCAAGAACCTCTCGTTCGGCAGCTGCTCACGCTAACCACAGGACCACGGCGCTCCTGAGTCTACGCTTTACATGAAGTTGCTTATCTTGCGCATGGACTACTCAGTTTGTATATTTTGCTTATTTTTTTCATAGTTCCACACAACTTCTTCCTGTTTTCTCGATTGATCTGTGTTCAGTTTTTCAAGGCCTATCCACTGTGCCAACTTATAACTAAATGTGCGGGGGGGGGTTGCGATGGGGAGGTTCCCTTGTCAGAGGGAACTGGGTTCGGTCGCGGCGGCGGCCGATTTAAATCGGCCGCCGCCGCGACCGAACCCAGTTCCCTCTGAGCAGCCATAGCGTACGGATCTCCGTGTCGGCACGTTCACAGGAGCTCAGTCCGTCAGTTCACCTGATGATGGCGACATGTATGATCGCCGAAATATTGTGCCCGTTGGACACTATAGACCGGAAGCACACCCGTGGATATTTTGATTATCAAATACGCCGGGAGAAAGAATCTATAGTTTCATTTCTTTATTTTGGGACATATAACACTTTTTTTTACAAACAAACACGATAGAAGCTGTAAATTTCCGGAAGATCAGCACCTGAAACAGACGTGTCTTTGCTCCGTTTGCTTAAAAGCATTTTCCTTAGAAGCACAGCAGATGACGTGAAACCCCACACTGTGGACACAGACATGTTACGCGCGCATTTGTAAACAGAAACCCGAGGACGACTAGTACATCCGGCTCCGTAGCTGAAGTATTGGGTGCCGCTAGCAGACAGACTATACTCGTAAGTAAAACATTTCGGTTCTCCGATCTGCGTTTATCCTTTTGCGCCTCGAGCCAGAGATTCTCGTCTGTAACCATCACTAATGGAGACGAATCTGTACTGTGTGTTTCCATGTGGTGCAGTTTTGTGACGGGCGAAAAAGATAAGAGTAAAGGTAAGCAAAGAGGAGAAGAAGATGGCGGAAGAAGCAGAAGGTTCAGAAATGCTGAACTGTTCTCCTCATTGAATGAAAGAGTCAGACAGTATTTATTCTCCAGACAGGAGGACAGTGGCTACGATACGATGCAGACAAAAAGGGCCTTAAGACCAAACGGCGTACGTTTTGCCAAAATTTACAGCCATGATATGGATGGTAAATAACTGTATGTAGATATTTTGGAGTGTAAGATGCTGCTATGAAGCCGTGAATCCATCAGACTTTCAAGACCAGAAGAGTTCTTTCAGTGCACTATTAAATGCTGTTAGAGAAGTGTCTTCTTTAATCTAAAAGTAGCCGTTCAAAACATGCTGCCTCCACGGCTAGCTGTGTGAGGTCCCTGAGCAAACCCAAGCTTAGACTTTTCTATACCACTGAGCAAATCTCAGCAAATAGGGAAGGAAGGAAAATCTGGGTTTTACGTGTCGTCATCAACGAGCTCATTACAGATGTAGCGCAGGCTGATAATCATATTTTTTTGTTTTTAAAGATGCGGAAGGAAATCAGCCTTGCCTTTTCAACGAAAGCATAGAAGGTTTCGCCTGGAGCGGTTTATGAAAGTCACGTAAAATCTGTCTGTATGGCTGGACGCGGATTTGAACCGTCATCTACACGAATTCGTGTCCAATGTGCTAACCACTGAGCCACCACCTTCTGTAATTCTGCAAAGGAGGCGCGAAAGGTGTTTGTGAACAGAAAAACTTTTGAATGTCATATATTTAAGATTATATCGGTTTCATAAAAATTATCACTTACCGCTATTATCGTGTTCATTTTAATGTATTTTTAGATTTTTTTCGTTCGTTTTATTGTAAAGCGCACTAAACTGCAAGACGAAACACATATAGTGCCAAAACCGGATCTTCTACCTGCCAGTAGTAATTATTGGTACATAATATTACTTTCCGACCTACAAAATGCCGTCTTAACTTGCACCAAAGTGAAAATTTATATTATAAAAATACAGGCTCGTCAGTATGTGCATAACTCATATGAAAAAGAACCTTGTATCCTAAAACCATGAATCAAACTGTAAGGTAGTTTGCTATTTTAGCTGCAGAGGAATATACAGAGACATAGTAACAGCGCCATTCACACATGAATAATAATTAAGACAGATCGCAGTTTCTAGATTGTGCCGCTGGTACTTGTGATGAAAATAAGAAATTAGCGATATCTAAAACTACGTTTGCTGGTTCGGTTCAAGACTTAGAGAAGACCGTGAATCCTGAACTGCTACACTTACAGAGCTGGCTGCTGTTCTGCTACTTGCAAAACGCGCCATGCTGACCATGGATGCATTTCGGTCAGAAAATAGAAGCACACGTAACGCCATAACCTGCTCCACGGCAGCCGGCCTTTGTGGCCGAGCGGTTCTAGGCGCTTCAGTCCGGGACCGCTCTGCTGCTACGGTCGCAGGTTCGAATCCTGCCTCGGGCGTGGATGTGTGTGATGTCCTGAGGTTAGTTAAGTTTAAGTAGTTCTAAGTCTAGGGGACTGATGACCTCACATGTGGTTAGAGCCATTTGAACCATTTGCCCCACGGCACTCTAGTTAAGAAAGAAGTCTGCATTACGCTGAAAGATAAAGACCTAACGACACGTTGACCGTGTGATTACAAACTGATAACATGAAGAGTTGCGTGACGTGGCGACGCTAATCAAGCGTGGGCAGATAACTGGACAGACGTGCAGCACCAAAGCGTCGAAGCCGCTAAAATGTGTGAGTAACTGAAAGAGTGTTTTCCGGACGAAAGGCAAGAAAGAGGAGGAATCTTGCAAAAAGCCAGATTAGAGTTTAGTCTCCTGTGCATGCCAAATATATCGGACGGGGGGCACAAGGATGGAGCAGGAGATCACTCTTGTTCTTTTCAAAGCAAATCACGGACGGAAACCCTAAATAACAATTGCCAGACCAGTGTTCAACCCGTCCGCTCCCGAATACGGTGTTGGATCACCAAAGGCTAACGGAAGAACCACTGAAGAAAAAAATCAGCGCATCTTGCTACCTTGCAAGATTAAAGGTATAAGAGCACGATAGGCTAGCAGATGCCGGAACTCCAAAATAATGGCTGGTGGGGGTAGACTGGGCTCCTAATCTGAGGTGAAAGCAGCCAATCTAGGGAAAGGAAAATCCTTAAAAGAAACCCACGGGCAGCCAGGACAATGTCCCATTAGAGATATAATTTCACTGCTCAGTATACCAGTCTGTGCCTAGGAAAGGATGGACTATAAATATGAAGACAAAGACTAGGAACGTGTCTAAGACATAGAAAAATAAAAATATTTTGATAATTGGAACATGGAGCATAGAATCCTTTATTAACAACTATATATGCTTATATATGAATTGAAACATCGTAAAATATCAATATGTGGTATCCAAGACCTCCCCCCATGAACCATGGACCTTGCCGTTGGGCCGGCCGCGGTGGTCTCGCGGTTCCAGGCGCGCAGTCCGGAACCGTGGGACTGCTACGGTCGCAGGTTCGAATCCTGCCTCGGGCATGGATGTGTGTGATGTCCTTAGGTTAGTTAGGTTTAAGTAGTTCTAAGTTCTAGGGGACTGATAACCACAGCAGTTGAGTCCCATAGAGCTCAGAGCCATTTGAACCTTGCCGTTGGTGGGGAGGCTTGCGATACAGATGGCCGTACCGTAGGTGCAACCACAACGGAGGGGTATCTGTTGAGAGGCCAGACAAACGTGTGGTTCCTGAAGAGGGGCAGCAGCCTTATCAGTAGTTGCAGGGGCAACAGTCTGGATGATTGACTGATCTGTCCTTGTAACACTAACCAAAACGGCCTTGCTGTGCTGGTACTGCGAACGGCTGAAAGCAAGGGGAAACTACAGCCGTAATTTTTCCCGAGGGCATGCAGATTTACTGTATGGTTAAATGATGATGGCGTCCTCTTGGGTAAAATATTCCGGAGGTAAAATAACCCCCATTCGGATCTCCGGGCGGGGACTACTCAAGAGGACGTCGTTATCAGGAGAAAGAAAACGCGTTCTACGGATCGGAGCGTGGAATGTCAGATCCCTTAATCGAGCAGGTAGGCTAGAAAATTTAAAAAAGGAAATTGATAGTTTAAAGTTATAGTGGGAATTAGTGAAGTTCGGTGGCAGGAGGAACAAGACTTTTGGTCAGGTGAATACAGGGTTATAAATACAAAATCAAATAGGGGTAATGCAGGAGTAGGTTTAATAATGAATAAAAAAATAGGAGTGCGGGTAAGCTACTACAAACAGCATAGTGAACGCATTATTGTGGCCAAGATAGATACGAAGCCCACGCCTACTGCAGTAGTACAAGTTTATATGCCAACTAGCTCTGCAGATGAAAAAATTGATGAAATGTATGATGAGATAAAAAAATATTCAGGTAGTGAAGCGAGATGAAATTTTAATAGTCATGGGTGACTGGAATTCGAGAGTAGGAAAAGGGAGAGAAGGAAACATAGTAGGTGAATAAGGATTGGGGGTAAGAAATTAAAGAGGAAGCCGTCTGGTAGAATTTTGCACAGAGCATAACTTAATCATAGCTAACACTTGGTTCAAGAATCATAAAAGAAGGTTGTATACATGGAAGAAGCCTGGAGATACTGACAGGTTTCAGATACATTATTTAATGGTCAGACAGATTTAGGAATCAGGTTTTAAATTGTAAGACGTTTTCAGGGGCAGAGTGCACTCTGACCACAATCTATTGGTTATGAACTGTAGATTAAAACTGAAGAAACTGCAAAAAGGTGGGCATTTAAGGAGATGGGACCTGGATAAACTGACTAAATCAGAGGTGGTACAGAGTTTCAGGGAGAGCATAAGGGAACAATAGACAGGAATGGGGGAAAGAAATACAGTAGAAGATGAATGGGTACCTCTGAGGGATGAAGTAGTGAAGGCAGCAAAGTAGGTAAAAAGACGAGTGCTAGTATAAATCCTTGGGTAACTTAAGAGATATTGAATTTAATTGATGAAAGGAGAAAATATATAAATGCAATAAATGAAGCAGACAAAAAGGAAAACAAACGTTTCAAACGTTTCAAAAATGAGATCGATAGGAAGTGCAAAATGGCTAAGCAGGGATGGCTAGAGAACAAATGTAAGGATGTAGAGGCTTATCTCACTAGATAGATACTGCCTACAGGAAAATTAAAGAGACCTTTGGAGAAAAGAGAACCACTTGTATGAATATCAAGAGCTCAGGTGGAAACCCAGTTCTAAGCAAAGAAGGGAAAGCAGAAAGGTGGAAGGAATATGTAGAGGGGCTAAACAAGGGTTATTTACTTGAGGACAATATTATGTAAATGGAAGAGGATGTAGATGAAGATGAAGTGGGAGATACGATACTGCGTGAAGAGCTTGACAGAGCACTGAAAGACCTGAGTCGAAACAAGGCTCCGGGAGTAGACAACATTCCATTAGAACTACTGACAGCATTGGGAGAGCCAGTCCTGATAAAACTCTACCATGTGGTGAGCAAGATGTATGAGACAGGCGAAATACCCTCAAACTTCAAGAAGAATGTAATAATTCCAATCCCAAAGAAAGCAGGTGTTGACAGATGTGAAAATTACCGAACTATCAGTTTAGTAAGTCACAGCTGCAAAATACTAACGCGAATTCTTTACAAATGAATGGAAAAACTGGTAGAAGCCGACCTCGGGGAAGATAAGTTTGGATTCCGTAGAAATATTGGAACACGTGAGGCAATACTGACCTTACGACTTATCTTATAAGAAAGATTAATAAAAGGCAAAACTACGTTTCTAGCATTTGTAAACTTAGATAAAGTTTTTGACAATGTTGACTGGAATACTCTCTTTCAAATTCTAAAGGTGGCAGGGGTGAAATACAGTGAGCGAAAGGCTATTTACAATTTGTATAGAAACCAGATGTCAGTTATAAGAGTCGAGGGACATGAAAGGGAAGCAGTGGTTGGGAAGGGAGTGAGACAGGATTGAAGCCTCTCCCCGATGTTATTCAATCTGTATATTGAGCAAACAGTAAAAGGAAACAAAAGTAAAATTCGGAGTAGGTATTAAAATCCATGGAGAAGAAATAAAAACTTCGAGGTTCGCCGATGACATTGTAATTCTGTCAGAGACAGCAAAGGACTTGGAAGAGCAGTTGACCGGAATGGACAGTGTCTTGAAAGGAGGATGTAAGATGAACATCAACAAAAGCAAAACGAGGATAATGGAATGTAGTCGAATGAAGTCGGGTGATGCTGAGGGAAGAACTAGATTAGGAAATGAGACACTTAAAGTAGTAAAGGAGTTTTGCTATTTGGGGAGCAAAATAACTCATGATGGTCGAAGTAGAGAGGATATAAAATGTAGACTGGCAATGGCAAGGAAAATGTTTCTGAAGAAGAGAAATTTGTTAACATCGAGTATAGATCTAAGTGTCAGTTTCTGAAAGTATTTGTATGGAGTGTAGGCATGTATGGAAGTGAAACAAGGACGATAAATAGTTTGGACAAGAAGGGAATAGAAGCTTTCGAAATGTGGTGCTACAGAAGAATGCTGAAGATTAGATGGGTAGATCACATAACTAATGAGGAGGTGAATAGAATTGGGGGGAGTTTGTGGCACAACTTGAAAAGAAGAAGGGACCGATTGGTAGGACATGTTCTGAGGCATCAAGGGATCACAAATTTAGCATTGGAGGGCAGCGTGGAGGGTAAAAATCGTAGGGGGAGTCCAAGAGATGAATACACTAAGCAGATTCAGAAGGATGTAGGTTGCAGCAAGTACTGGGAGATGAAGAAGCTTGCACAGGATGGGGTAGCGTGGAGAGCTGCATCAAACCAGCCTCAGTACTGAAGACCACAACAACAACAACAGTATCCAAGAGACAAAAAAAGAAAGGCAAGGGGCAAAAGGAATACCAGTACCTACTCATTTTCAGTTGAGCAGAAGGACACAAGAGCTAAAGCAGAAGAAGGGGTAACTTGTCCACAAGAAATTCGAAGATCTTATTGAGATGTCCCAACACATCTCTGAGAGAACAGTTTTACTAAAACTTAAACTGGCTCACCACAAATTGAATATAATCTCCTTGTATAGCCCAGAGGACTGTAAACCTGGAACAGAAAGCGAAACCTTTTACGAGCGTTTACAAGGATTTACCAATCTGATATCTTCAAACGAACTTAGTAATAAGGGGGATTTTAGCGCTCCTGTTGGAAATAAGTGTCATCCGTGGAGTTAAATGACTACTTAATAAAGACATTCTAAATGGTAACGGTGAGTTTATGATCAACTTATTCTCTAGCAACGAACTGAGAATAAATAACACCTCCTATGACCACAAAGAGCAGTATAAATACAGAATGAGATTTTCACTCTGCAGCGGAGTGTGCGCTGATATGAAACTTCCTGGCAGATTAAAACTGTGTGCCCGACCGAGACTCGAACTCGGGACCTTTGCCTTTCGCGGGCAAGTGCTCTACCAACTGAGCTACCGAAGCACGACTCACGCCCGGTACTCACAGCTTTACTTCTGCCAGTACCTCGTCTCCTACCTTCCAAACTTTATAGAAGCTCTCCTGCGAACCTTGCAGAACTAGCACTCCTGAAAGAAACGATATTGCGGAGACATGGCTTAGCCACAGCCTGGGGGATGTTTCCAGAATGAGATTTTCACTCTGCAGCGGAGTGTGCGCTGATATGAAACTTCCTGGCAGATTAAAACTGTGTGCCCGACCGAGACTCGAACTCGGGACCTTTGCCTTTCGCGGGCAAGTGCTCTACCAACTGAGCTACCGAAGCACGACTCACGCCCGGTACTCACAGCTTTACTTCTGCCAGTACCTCGTCTCCTACCTTCCAAACTTTACAGAAGCTCTCCTGCGAACCTTGCAGAACTAGCACTCCTGAAAGAAAGGATATTGCGGAGACATGGCTTAGCCACAGCCTGGGGGATGTTTCCAGAATGAGATTTTCACTCTGCAGCGGAGTGTGCGCTGATATGAAACTTCCTGGCAGGTTAAAACTGTGTGCCCGACCGAGACTCGAACTCGGGACCTTTGCCATTCGCGGGCAAGTGCTCTACCAACTGAGCTACCGAAGCACGACTCACGCCCGGCACTCACAGCTTTACTTCTGCCAGTACCTCGTCTCCTACCTTCCAAACTTTACAGAAGCTCTCCTGCGAACCTTGCAGAACTAGCACTCCTGAAAGAAACGATATTGCGGAGACATGGCTTAGCCACAGCCTGGGGGATGTTTCCAGAATGAGATTTTCACTCTGCAGCGGAGTGTGCGCTGATATGAAACTTCCTGGCAGATTAAAACTGTGTGCCCGACCGAGACTCGAACTCGGGACCTTTGCCTTTCGCGGGCAAGTGCTCTACCAACTGAGCTACCGAAGCACGACTCACGCCCGGTACTCACAGCTTTACTTCTGCCAGTACCTCGTCTCCTACCTTCCAAACTTTACAGAAGCTCTCCTGCGAACCTTGCAGAACTAGCACTCCTGAAAGAAAGGATATTGCGGAGACATGGCTTAGCCACAGCCTGGGGGATGTTTCCAGAATGAGATTTTCACTCTGCAGCGGAGTGTGCGCTGATATGAAACTTCCTGGCAGATTAAAACTGTGTGCCCGACCGATACTCGAACTCGGGACCTTTGCCTTTCGCGGGCAAGTGCTCTACCAACTGAGCTACCGAAGCACGACTCACGCCCGGTACTCACAGCTTTACTTCTGCCAGTACCTCGTCTCCTACCTTCCAAACTTTACAGAAGCTCTCCTGCGAACCTTGCAGAACTAGCACTCCTGAAAGAAAGGATATTGCGGAGACATCCCCCAGGCTGTGGCTAAGCCATGTCTCCGCAATATCCTTTCTTTCAGGAGTGCTAGTTCTGCAAGGTTCGCAGGAGAGCTTCTGTAAAGTTTGGAAGGTAGGAGACGAGGTACTGGCAGAAGTAAAGCTGTGAGTACCGGGCGTGAGTCGTGCTTCGGTAGCTCAGTTGGTAGAGCACTTGCCCGCGAAAGGCAAAGGTCCCGAGTTCGAGTCTCGGTCGGGCACACAGTTTTAATCTGCCAGGAAGTTTCATATCAGCGCACACTCCGCTGCAGAGTGAAAATCTCATTCTGGAAACATCCCCCAGGCTGTGGCTAAGCCATGTCTCCGCAATATCCTTTCTTTCAGGAGTGCTAGTTCTGCAAGGTTCGCAGGAGAGCTTCTGTAAAGTTTGGAAGGTAGGAGACGAGGTACTGGCAGAAGTAAAGCTGTGAGTACCGGGCGTGAGTCGTGCTTCGGTAGCTCAGTTGGTAGAGCACTTGCCTGCGAAAGGCAAAGGTCCCGAGTTCGAGTCTCGGTCGGGCACACAGTTTTAATCTGCCAGGAAGTTTCAGTATAAATACACTTTTCAGAACACAAGAGGTCATAGATCTACAATAGATTACATTGTTACAAGCAGGAACATCCATCCTCAGTTGGGAGAAAATCAAAGAAAGTACTGAAGCAGCAGCTTAGAAACCACTAGGTACATGAGTTATAAAGCAAGACAGGAAAACAAGCAGAACACCATGATTTCGAAAATAGGTTAAAGAAATGTGTAAAAGAAGAGGTATGCCCATTTGAAATATAAAACACTGAAAACACAAGAGTATTTGGAGGTTACAAAAGAACTCGTAATGAGATGGAATGACTAATGATTTGTTTTATACAGGAGCATTGGGATATCTTTTCTAAAAAAAATTAGACTATGACTTCTATGGGTCGTAGCAACAATTTTAGGGAATGATACGACAACAGGGGAAAGAATTACATGAAATTCTGAAAGTGAACGACATAAATGAGGATTTATGGGCTAAGTATTTACCAGAGTTGTATAAAGGTAAAAAAATCACCAGAAAAGGAAGAGAGATCGGAAATCACTATACAAGTAAATGATGATTTAATTGTTTCACATGCAGAAGTAGAAGAAGCTGTTAGTCTCTCAAAAAGTAGTAAGTCTCCAGGTAAAGATAGAATTCCCAACGAATTACTGAAGTATAGAGGATATCCACTAACTGAACATTTAACCAAGTTGACTATCAGTGTTATAACTGGTAATTAAATCAAAAATGAACAGAGAACCAGTATCAAAATTCTCATGTAAAAGAAAAAGGAGACAAGAAAGACCCATCCCAATACAGAGAAATAAGTCTACTGAGTTAAGTTCTTAAACCCACAACAGAAATAATACGAATTAAAATGAAAAGCATTCAACTCTTTTAGAGAAGCACTATGGTTTTAGATTGGTAGTATCTATTGTTATACAAGTTGTAGAGAAGACCGTTGACTACAACACACCAGCTTATCTTTGTTTTATTGATTTGCAGAAGGCTTTATATAGGATTCAGTTAACAGATGTTTTAAACTTGCTGTACAATAGGGGAATACCTTCCAACTTAATAAAAACAACTGAAAACATTTATTCCAACAACTATACCCAGGTGAAAATTGGTTCCAGGTTAACTAATTGCATAGCAACTAATAGTGGCATTAGACAAGGTGACTCTTTGAGCACGCTACTTTTTAATACAGTCATGGATGAGGTGATATGGAAGGTATTGATTGGCTGGTAGGTTTATAGAAGAGCAAACGAAGAAATGAAAACATTTCTAATGCTGATGATGCAGTTCTATTGGCAAACAGTGAAGATAATGTGCAGAAACTTTTACAAAATAACGTAGCAGCCAGAAATCTAAATACGGTCATATCCACTCAGAAAACCAAATGTATGAGGACATCTGTGGAACCAGTTACATATAAACTGGGTGTGGATGAGAGAATTATTCAACAGGTAATGACATTTAAATATTTTGGTATTGAACTGTCTAGCCGTACAAACAAATGGTTCAAATGGCTCTGAGCACTATGGGACTTAACTTCTGAGGTCATCAGTCGCCTAGAACTTAGAACTAATTAAACCTAACTAACCTAAGGACATCACACACATCCATGCCCGAGGCAGGATTCGAACCTGCGACCGTAGCGGTCACGCGGTTCGAGACTGAAGCGCCTAGAACCGCACGGCCATGCCCGCCGGCGCCGTACAAACGTCGGAAGGAAGTTAGAGAACATGTGGAAATATCAAACAAAGTGGCAGGGTGTTTAAATGATATTATTTGAAAAAAACAAGCATACAGGGAAAGACGCAAAGTCAAGAATAAATAAAACAAAAGTGAGACCAATTATGACATACACAGCTGAGACACGACTTTTGGTTACCAAGGAAATGAAAATTCTGTGAAGGTTCACAGGAAAGACACAGAGATAGAGGGAGAAGCGAAAGTACGAGAAACCGACGTAAAGTGGACTCCATTAATGATTGGGTAGATAAGAGAAAGCATGAATGGAATGAACACATAGACAGGATGGGTGAAATAAAAGTGATAATTGTAAGAAATAAATCACCAGCTTGTAAAAGACATATTGGCCGACAAGGAAAAGATGGAGCAACTACCTCAGTGTAGATTGAGGGGTACTGAAGGAAACATGCTTTAGCGTAGGAAGAGAGGAAGAAGCAGAAAAAGAAGAAGAAGTAGTATGAGTATTCCTTTCGAGATGGATAGGTTGAAGAGGCTTTGCTGTGGAGTACCCAGCTTCATCACCGGATTTAACCCCATCAGACTTCTGTCTTTGGGGCACTTTCAAGAACACAGTGTACGCCGCTAAAGCATATACACAAACACAGGGTGATGAAAGAGAGCATACTGATCAATTATGCGATGTTGTTACATTGGAAAAATACAATCGGTACGTTCGCTCTATTCTAAATCGTTGTCGACGAGACACTGAGATGGAACGTCGTCATTTTGAACATATACCACCTTAGGTTATACCTTAATGTATGCGACTCCAAAAACCTGTCTATTTCTTTAACTAAAGCGATATTCAGCTTCAAAGAGTGTATCCACTAATAAGGGTTACGCTGTAGTTCTGTTTAAATATGTGGTAGAAGGCACGAACTATTTTACATCATATAATTACGAGCAACAGTGATAAAACATTAATTATAAACTTAAATAATTCATTACGTTTGTTTGAAGATGCATGTCTGCAGACCTGATGCACAATGAAATCCCTGAGTTAGGTGTCTTGCATCACCAGCAGACGGTAACGGTGCCCCATCAATCATGTACCTCATCCCCCAAACATAAGCCATGGATAAAATTTGAGTGCAGTTGTATGAAGATTTAATGGAAAACTTTAAATTTCAAATAAATTTGTGCTAACTAAGGCAATATTTCATAGGAAAGTCTTTGGCGGTTCGTAACCACACGTTCACAGTTATCTCGCAAACGGCTCTTTTGTTGACCCATGCTTAATGAAGCGTTTTTACTTCTGTTATAGTATACTTCCATAATTACGGTACACCCTCTATTTATAAAGAAACAATGTGGTGCTTAACTCTTCACACGAAATTTTAACCGTCAACACCGACGTGACGCACAACTGACTTGCAACTTCAGCCACTGGAGTTCGATGAGCATTTCCTTGACGCTCTAGCGTTTACTAAACAAATCCATGACGAAACGTGCAACTCTTATTGGATCTTAATCTGTTAAGGATCCTAGTATGAGGAACAGTGCTAACGAATCTGTCGATAGCAGGTGGATAAATTACATTGAAGAGCAGAAGAAACTGGTACACCTGCCTAATATCGTGTAGGACCCCTGCGAACACGCACAAGTGCCGCAACACGTCGTGGCATGGACTCGACAAATTTCTGAAGTAGTGCTGGAGGGAACTGACGTCATGGATCCTGCAGGGCTGTCCATAAATCTGTAAGAGTAAGACGGAATGGAGATCTCTTCTGAACAGTACCTTGCAAGGCATTCCAGATATACTCAATAATGTTCATGTCTGAGGAGTTTGGTGGCCAGCGGAAGTGTTTAAACTCAGAAGAGTGTTCCTCAAGCCACTCTGTAGCAGTTCTGGACATATGGGGTGTCGCATTGTCCTTATGGAATTGCCCAAGTCCGTCGGAAGGCACAATGTACATGAATGGATGCAGTTGATCAGTCAGGATGCTTTCTTACGTGTCACTTGTCAGAGTTGTATCTAGACGTATCAGAGGTCCCATATCACTCCCACTGCACACACCCCACACCATTACAGACCCTCCATCAGCTTGAAAAGTCCCCTGCTGACATGCATGGTCCATGGATTCATGAGGTTTTCTCCATACCCGTACACGTCCATCCGCTCGGTACAACTTGAAAGGAAACTCGTCCGATCACGAAACATGTTTCCAGTCCAATGTCGGTGTTGACCGTCCCAGGCGAAGCGTAAAGCTTCGTGTCGTGAAGTCATCAAGGGTACACGAGTGGGCCTTCGGCTCCGAAACCCCGCATCGATTATGTTTCGTTGAATGGTTCGCATGCTGACACTTGTTGATGGCCCAGCATTGGAATCTGCAGCAATTTGGGGAAGGGTTGCACTTCCGTCACGTCGAACGATTCTCTTCAGTCGTCGTTGGTTCCGTTCTTGCAGGATCTTTTTCCGGCCGCTTCGATGGCGGAGATTTGATGTTTTACCGGATTTCTGATATTCACGGTACACTCGTGAAATTGTCGTACGGGTAAATCTCCACTTCATCGCTATCTCGGAGATGCTGTGTCCCATCGTTCTTGCACCGACAATAAGACGACGTTCAAATTCACTTAAATCTTGTTAACCTGCCATTGTAGCAGCAGTAACCGGATCTAACAACTGCACCAGACACTTGTTGTCTTATATAGGCGTTGCCGACCGCAGCACCGTATTCTGCCTGTTTACACATCACTGATTTTGAATATGTATGCCTGTACCAGTTTGTTTGGCGCTTCAGTGGATATTTCCCTGGGATTCTTCCAATGAATTGTAATCTGGCGTCTGTCTTCCCTACAGCTAGCTTACTTGATCGTCCCACTTTAATCCCTCGGAACGCATCTTCTTAGATATTTAATTTTTGTGAGTGTGGTGTTTTGCTCCACTCGTTGCTAGGGTGCCTACGGGATGCAGCATTCTCCGAATGCTATACAACAATTCAATCAAATAAGATTAGTAGTTTTATTTACAGAAAACAAATCGACAATACTTAACTGGACTACAGCAAATGTCGTTAGCGAGAGGCGACATGAAAATAGTACAGTTTGATAGCTAAGCACTAAACACGTTGCAGACTCGGGCCGATCTAAGCGGCCGAGGCTAGCCGGAACTGCGTATATACAGGGTGGTCCATTGATCGTGACCGGGCCAAATATCTCACTAAATAAGCGTCAAACGAAAAAACTAAAAAGAACGGAACTTGTCTAGCTCTAAGGGGGAAACCAGATGGCGCTATGGTTGGCCCGCTAGATGGCGCTGCCATAGGTCAAACGGATATCAACTGCGTTTTTTAAAAATAGGAACCCCCATTTTTATTACATATTTATGTAGTACGTACAGAAATATGAATGCTTTAGTTGGACCACTTTTTTCGCATTGTGGTAGATGGCGCTGTAATAGTCACAAACATATGGATCACAATTTTAGACGAACAGCTGGTAACAGGTAGGTTTTTTAAATTAAAATACAGAACGTAGGTGCGTATGAACATTTTATTTCGGTTGTTAAAATGTGATACATGTACCTTTGTGAACGCATGCTGTTACAGCGTGATTACCTGTAAATACCACATTAATGCAATAAATGCTCAAAATGATGTCCGTCAACCTCAATGCATTTGGCAATACGTGTAACGACATACCTCTCAACAGAGAGTAGTTCGCCTTCTGTAATATTCGCACATGCATTTACAATGCGCTGACGCATGTTGTCAGGCGTTGTCGGTGGATCACGATAGCAAATATCCTTCAACTTTCCCCACTGAAAGAAATCCGGGGACGTCAGATCTGGTGAACGTGCGGGCCATGGTATGGTGCTTCGACGACCAATCCACCTATCATGAAATATGCTATTCAATACCGCTTCAACCGCACGCGAGCTATGTACCGGACATCCATCATGTTGGAAGTACATCGCCATTTTGTCATGCAGTGAAATATCTTGTAGCAACATCGGTGGAACATTACGTAGGAAATCAGTACACATTGAACCATTTAGATTGCCATCGATAAAATGGGGGCCAATTATCCTTCATTCCATAATGCCGCACCATACAATAACCCGCCAAGTTCGTTGATGTTCCACTTGTCGCAGCTATCGTGCACTTTCCGTTGCCCAATAGTTCATATTATGCCGGTTTACATTACCGATGTTGGTGAATGACGCTTCGTCGCTAAATAGAACGCGTGCAAAAAATCTGTCATCGTCCCGTAATTTCTCTTGTGCCCAGAGGCAGAACTGTACACGACGTTCAAAGTCGTCGCGATGCAAATCCTGGTGCATAGAAATATGGTACGGGTGCAATCGATGTTGATGTAGCATTCTCAACACCGACGTTTTTGAGATTCCCGATTCTCGAGCAATTTGTCTGCTAGTGATGTGCGGATTAGCCGCGACAGCAGCTAAATCACCGACTTTGGCATGTGGCTGACGTTTCACATGTGGCTGTTTCCTTAAATAACGTAACTATCCGGCATACGGTCCGGACACTTAGATGATGTCGTCCAGGATACCGAGCAGCATACATAGCACACGCTCGTTGGGCATTTTGATCACAATACCCATACATCAGCACGATATCGACCTTTTCCTCAATTGGTAAACGGTCCATTTTAACACGGGTAATGTATCACGAAGCAAACACCGTCCGCACTGGCGGAATGTTACGTGATAACATGTACTTATACGTTTGTGACTATTACAGCGCCATCTATCACAAAGCGAAAAAAGTGGTCCAACTAAAACGTTCATATTTCTTTACGTACTATACGAATATGTAATAAAAAATGGGGGTTCCTATTTTAAAAAAACGCAGTTGATATCCGTTTGTTCTATGGCAGCGCCATCTAGCGGGCCCACCATAGCGCCATCTGGTTTCCCCCTTCAAGCTAGACGAGTTTCGTTCTTTGTAGTTTTTTCGTTTGACGCTTATTTCGTGAGATATTTGGCCCGGTCACTATCAATGGACCACCCTGTATTCACTTGCTGCAGGGAGCGCGCCGCGTGCGTAGCAGGCCGATTCCGCGCACCATTGGCCTTACTTTCTTCACCGCCTTCTCTGCACTAGCGTGACGCCTCTTCGTTCCCGCGTTTGTGGTTACGCCGGAACAGTGAGTGTTCCCGTTTGTTGGCCATTCCTTAGATACGATTACTAGATGAGTACACCATCGTCACTCTATTCGTTTATGATCTTCCGTATCTCACTCGTAGCTGAAGCTCAATGCACAGCATTCATCTACAGGAATAAATTGTTGTTAGGTATAGCACCTTATAAATACATATAGGAAAACCAGAACTTGAAAATACCGCTACAGTTGTAAGGTTCTTTTATTTAGAACACGACCAATCTTTGGCTCTTATATGCCCATCTTCAGGTGTCGTACTGAAAACTACAAGTGTCGGGAGATAATTTTTACACACCGCAATACACATAAAAAAAACAAAAAACAGAACTTCCATAAAAATTTAAAAACCACCGGTCGCCTAGGTACTGTAAAACCTAAGTCAATGCCAAAGTGACAGCAGACAGTACTGTGAACGACTGCCTGGGTAAAGAAACATGCAAAGAATACCAGGATACTTATTACACTTCGTGTTGTGATCCCGAACGCCGCGATGGACGAGTACAAGAAGCGGTGTGCTACCAGCGACTGCAGTGCACGGAGCAGCGTACGCAAAGGAGGAAGCAAACTGGTAAACGAGAGAGGTAAAAGTATTGCCATTTTTTGCCGCGAAGGACATTGTGGGGCCACTAGACCCGCCGTTCACAATTTGAATTAGTGATTTACAATTAACATGGAAAATGAAAAAAAGGTTATAGAGAAAGTTACATGGAAACCGTTAAATGAGTATTAAGTGCTGTAAAGGAACACGTCGAACATGGCAGAACAGAACTGTAGTAAAGCTGAGTGGAAGCTGGCGACACAAAATTTATGTATAATATTTAAAATTTATGTCGCCGTATATATATGAGATTGCTGAAAATGAACCTATTTCATCAGCATTCTCTACCTAGTATAAAAACTGGACTGGAAGACTTTCCTTTATTGGCTTAAATTACTTCGCTACACCAAAATCGAAGTCTTATTCCAGTGTGTGAGTAAGTAGCAGTGGTGCTGAATATCTGTAGGGAGGTTGCAACACTTCAGCAAAATACAATCTACTGCCTGGAGTGTGAGAAGTAAAATTGTCCCTCCTTTCGAGTGTGCAGAGTCTGTTACGAATATTGAGGCTAACTGGAAAATGATAGAACTTTCCACCCCATTTGCGATGGGATTGGGGCACACTACAGCGAATCGCCCTTGTGGTAGTTAGACGTGGTTGACCAGAACCTTGATGACACGTATGTCTGCCGTCATGTTCACATGCAGTCCAACGTGGGACCATTGTCACATCTGAATGACCAGCAAACCTGGCTACTGCACGATTCGACAAACTTGCCAAATCAAGACCTACAATGAGGCGATTACACAGCATTTCCGAGCCCTTCACAATGTTTACTCAGCATCTGACGCTTTCCACGACCCTTATTAGCCCTCCCAAGCTTGGTAATAACACTAGACACAAATGTATTCTGGCGAACGTTATACCCCGACAAGCTAAAACATTATGACGACTGTCCACCGCTACGTTTTATGCCGCCTGGTGGCGTTGCGGGTACGTGAGATGGTAAAAAAGTATGTAAGCGGAGCGGACACGGACGGGGGATCACCGTAGCGAAGATATGGGCTGCATATGGTGAAATCTACTGAGATAAGCGACTTTGACAAAGGGTAGATTATTAGTATGCCGAGCCCGTGAATGAGTATCTCGAAAACGGCGAAGCTGGTAGAATGTTCACCTGCTACTGTCGTGAGCATCCACAGAAACAGGTTGAAGTACAGTGGAACTACCACTAGGCGCTGAATAGTTGAATACCACGACTCTTCACGGAACGTGGGGTTCGGAGGCTTGTCTGCTCTGTAAAGTAGGACAGATGGTGATCTGTGGTACTCTGTCGACGGAGCACAATGCTGACACACGCACAACTGTTTCGGAGTACACAGTTCATCGTACATTGTTGAACATGGAGATCCGCAGGAGACCACCTCCACGTGTTCACATGTTGACCCAACGACATCGTCAATTACGATTGCAATGGGACCATCGGGATTCGACCGTCAACCAATGGAAAGGTGTCGGCTATCCGAGTGAATCACATTTTGGCTATACTAGGTCGATGGCCGTCTCTACAAACGCCGTCATCGAGATGAACGGCGGCTCGAAACGTGGAGCAAGCCACGGACGCAGGCTGGTGGGAGCAGTATTATGCTACAGGAGATACTCTACTGCGCTTTCATGGGACCTGTGGTAGTAATCGAAGCCATGCTGGCAGCTGTAAATCACCTGCATCCCTTCATGCTTCATGTTTTCCCCGACGGTAACGCTACCAGTCAGCAGCATAATTGTTTGTGCCTCGGAGCCAAAACCATGCTACACTTGTTTGAGGAGCATTATAGTGAACTCACGTTGGTGTCTCAACGACCAAATTGGCCTGATCTAAATCCTATGGAACCCATCTGGGCCCCATCACCGCGTCCACGAATCAGAGGCTCGTTATTTCGCGAATCGCATCATCTCTGCTTAATGCCACATACCTCCACAAACTTACCAATGACCTGTCGGGTCCCTGACACGCAGAATAAGTGATGTATTTCGTTCCAAAGACGGACAAACAAGCAATTAAGTAGGTGGTCATAATGTTTTGGCATATTAGTACAGCTGTCACATAGAACTGCCACTCTGATCATTTGCGTAGCTGCCGATAGTTTGTACGTCTACGAAGTTACATTGACATCCGATCCCGCCTTCTGGGTGCTCGTTTTCTTTTGTCAGGCGGTATAGGCTAATTTAATTTATACGACTGTATTTCAAATTATATAATATTGGAAGCAAGGCTAAAGAAAAATCAAGACACTTTCATAGGATTTGTCGACCTAGAAAAAGCGTTCGACAATATAAAATGGTGCAAACTGTTCGAGATTCTGAAAAAAAGTAGGGGTAAGCTATAGGGAGAGACGGGTCATATACAATATGTACAACAACCAAGAGGGAATAATAAGAGTGGACGATCAAGAACGAAGTGCTCGTATTAAGAAGGGTGTAAGACAAGGCTGTAGCCTTTCGCCCCTACTCTTCAATCTGTACATCGAGGAAGCAATGGTGGAAATAAAAGAAAGGTTCAGGAGTGGAATTAAAATACAAGGTGAAAGGATATCAATGATACGATT
Source organism: Schistocerca nitens (assembly GCF_023898315.1). Classification (NCBI taxonomy): domain Eukaryota; kingdom Metazoa; phylum Arthropoda; class Insecta; order Orthoptera; family Acrididae; genus Schistocerca; species Schistocerca nitens. The sequence continues at coordinate 365,391,777 of NC_064620.1, read as the reverse complement.
CGCTGATGACATTGCTATCCTGAGTGAAAGTGAAGAAGAATTAAATGATCTGCTGAACGGAATGAACAGTCTAATGAGTATACAGTATGGTTTGAGAGTAAATCGGAGAAAGACGAAGGTAATGAGAAGTAGTAGAAATGAGAACAGCGAGAAACTTAACATCAGGATTGATGGTCACGAAGTCAATGAAGTTAAGGAATTCTGCTACCTAGGCAGTAAAATAACCAATGACGGACGGAGCTAGGAGGACATCAAAAGCAGACTCGCTGTGGCAAAAAAGGCATTTCTGGCCAAGAGAAGTCTACTAATATCAAACACCGGCCTTAATTTGAGGAAGAAATTTCTGAGGATGTACGTCTGGAGTACAGCATTGTATGGTAGTGAAACATGGACTGTGGGAAAACCGGAACAGAAGAGAATCGAAGCATTTGAGATGTGGTGCTATAGACGAATGTTGAAAATTAGGTGGACTGATAAGGTAAGGAATGAGGAGGTTCTACGCAGAATCGGAGAGGAAAGGAATATGTGGAAAACACTGATAAGGAGAAGGGACAGGATGATAGGACATCTGCTAAGACATGAGGGAATGACTTCCATGGTACTAGAGGGAGCTGTAGAGGGCAAAAACTGTAGAGGAAGACAGAGAGTGGAATACGTCAAGCAAATAATTGAGGACGTAGGTTGCAAGTGCTACTCTGAGATGAAGAGGTTAGCACAGGAAAGGAATTCGTGGCGGGCCGCATCAAACCAGTCAGTAGACTGATGACAACAAAAAAAAATTTCAAATTTGTCTCATTGCAGTGCTACTAGCAGCACATACCTTACTTATTATTTCATTTTCTGTATGATAAACACTTGGGGTTCCAGGCAACAGTATGGAATAGTAATGTTTTTCGGATGTATCAAGGTCGAATGGGGTTGTTTCTGAGCATATCATTGTGTCTTTGAGGAGAGTAAATCGGTGAAACACACTTTCAGGAGCTCCCATACCTGCACCTGTAACTGTAACGGTGTTTTCCTGCCTGTGTTTTTTTCCAGCTTCGCACTTGGCCAGATAATCGTTATGGCCAGAAAGGACGTAGCTGACACTATGAGTCAGAATGACCTGCTAAGCAGTCTTCCATTGAATCGCGCAACAGCAACTGCAGCTGACGACAGCAAGTGACGGGCTTCCCCTCTTCAGGCTGACGTTTTCCAAATCCGTTTTTCCTCCTTCCTCTGTACAGCGGCAACGTATCACTGAACCGCAGTGAGCTGCTTAATTTCCTTTCGCTGACTCCGAAGCGGTGAGGTGGGAAGAGAGAGAGAAACAAAACAGTGTGAGGGGGGGGGGGGGGAAGAAAGAGAGAGAGAGAGACAGAGACAGAGACAGAGAGAGAGGAGGGGAGGAGAAGAAAGAGAAAGGGAGATGTGATACCCCACGATTGCTTCTCAGATGATACGTTGCCTCAACTTTTGCACTCTACCGAACGATGCTTTACATTTCACAAGTTGGTTCAAATGGCTCTGAGCACTATGGGACTTAACTTCTGAGGACGTCAGTCCCCTAGAACTCAGAACTACTTAAACCTAACTAACCTAAGGACATCACACACGTCCATGCCCGAGGCAGGATTCGAACCTGCGACCGTAACGGTCGCGCGGTTCCAGACTGTACCGCCTAGAACCGCTGGGCCATTCCGGCCGGCCTTTACGAGTTGATTAGATGTATGGTCAACATGTGAAATATGCAGAAACGCTATTGAATTACTTTCGCTTTTCTGGAAGACAGGGCGTTGGGAGACGGGTTATGGCAATGTTAGCGACTGTTTGTGGGCAGATGGCATAACTGACCCCACTACTCCACTCGGGACGGAGTCTGTCCCCCGTCCGTCTTCTTCTAGAATAGATTTCATGTTCAAGTGCAAGAACGTGGGTACCAGCGTGATATACTGCGCAACAGAATTAAAAGATCATTTTTTCGAAACCCGTGATTTTCTCCCATTGCGACGCATAAGTTCGAAATTTGGCTCAAAGGTGCCTAAAACTTCCTCTGTAATGGTGCAAAGGCGTGGCGCCCTGCATCACCCTTAGGCTCGGCGGCGCTTCAAACAGCAAATTGTCCACACGTACGAAATTAAATAATTTTCTGAGTACACAGCATTGCCAATGTATGCATTTATTTCATTTCTATTAGTTCTTCTCCCCCTTTCCTCTCTCCCTGCCCATATCTTTTGTCGTTTGCCCCCCCCCCCTTTCTGTACATCTAATTTTCCGCCTCTCTCTACCCATCTCCCTCACCAACCAATCTTTGCTGCCCATCTCCTCCTACATGTCTCTGTCGATGTGCTACTCCCCCTCTCCGACCATATCCTTCTCCCCCTCTCTCTATATCCTCCTCTCCCTCTCTCTGTCCGTCTCCTCTCCCTCTCTCTGTCTATCTCCTCCTGCCACCCTCCGTTACTCTCATCTTCACCCATCTCTCTCCATCTCCTCCTCCCCTCACTCTCTGTCCACCTCCACTTCCCTTTCTCTGTCCATTTCTTCTTCCCCATCTCTCTGTCCTCCTCCCCCTCTCTTATTCCATCTGTTCTTCCTCCCCTGTCCATCTGCTTTCTCCCGTTCTGTCCATCTCCAAATCTGTCCTCCATCTTCACCTCATCCCCTCTTAATTTCATCTCCGCCTCCCCCATCTCTCTGTTGTGTCCTCCTCTCCCTATCCATCTCCTCCTCCCCCTCTCTCTGCCCATATCTTCGTCAACCTCTTTCTGTTAATCTCCTCCATCCCTCCTTCTGTCCATCTCCACTTTTTTTCTCTGTCCATCTCCTCCTCCTTCTCCTCTCTCTATCCACTTCTCCCTTACCCTCTCTCTCTCTCAGTCCATCGCCCCTCCCCCCCCCTTAATATGCCCATCTCCTCCTTCCTGCACTCTTTCACCCCATCTACTCCTCACCCATCTGCTTCCACATTATCAACTTCATCCCAGTAAGAGGTTGTTGGGTCTTACCCACGCAGTATTTCTTTCCAGATAATAATTAATGTCTGTACCAAGTTCGGCGACATCAATCCAGTAGTTTAGGAGCAGTTTTTTACCCACGTTTGCCTTCATATGCACAGTTCCAAAGTTTAAGTGAGCTGTAAGGTGGGTTAATGATGTCACACTGGCACCCAATTTCAACACAACTCTGGGTGACGCGTACAGAGGGTGTTGCTGACCTGGGAACCTTTTGCCGTTTTTTTCACTCACATGTTAATATTGCACTCTCGTGTGACCATGCCACCGTAGTACCGTAAGTGCTTCGGATCACGTTCAATATTTGTGGAACGCTTTTTAATGATCCACAGTGGCTCCAACCTGTGCATTGTGTATTGAACCGGGATCTAGAAACGGCGGAGAGGCTTCGTCCCCGCCGTAGCCCTTAGTGGTTCACAACGCCACAACAGGCTGCAGCACTCACCCCACCGCCGCCCCACACCGAACCCACGATTATTGTGCGGTTCGGCCTCCAGTGGACCCCCCCCCCCCCCCGCACCGGGAACGTCTCATTACTGATACTAGACGAATGTAAACCCAAATGTTTGCGTGGTAGAATAATTATGGTGTACACGTACGTGGAGACAGTGTTTGCGCAGCAATCGCTGCCATACTGTAACTGAGGCGGAATAAGAGGAACCAGCCCGCATTCGCCGAGGGAGATGGAAAACTGCCTTAAAAACCGTCCACAGGCTGGCCGGCACACCGGACCTCGACACTAATCCGTCGCACGGATTCGTGCCGGGGACCGGCACGCCTTCCCGCTCGGGAAGCAGCGCGTTAGACCAAAGCCTTCTAGATACAAGGCCTACGCATAGCGGTCATATTGGCACGTGACGTCACAAACTGTTGGCCATCTTATCTTTAGGAGGCAGTCCTGTTGGCATGTATGTTGTGTTGAAAGTGTGTTCCACGTGAAAGTGATATACATTTCATACAGTATTCGCTTACAGTTCTTCGAAGTATGGGGTACAAGTGTTGCGTTCCCTTTTGCCAGGGAAATTATAAATCCCAAAAAGGCATGAAAGTGCACATGTTTCGATTTCCCAAATGTGTGAAGTTGAGAAATCGCTGGATTGCAGCTATTCCTAGACAGGAATTTATGTCTACGCATCATTCAAGTGTAAATAAATGACAAAAAATTTATAGCGTGTTATTTGTTTCCCTTGGACCACATTTGCCAATTGTTTTTAAAAGCAGTTATGTATTATGTACCAGTATCATTTGTTTCTTAATTCTGAACCATTGCTGCGAGGTTAATACGAAGCTGGCTGTGAAATGTCTCTCATACTTGCAACTATTGTCACACAGAGTAGTTATATTAATTAGTGTGTCTCGAAAATGTTTAGTTTCCTTATCATTCCTACCAGATTATTGAGTTTCCAGTACTTTTATTTGGAAGAGCTACAGAATGATTTTTTTCGGTTTTACATACACAGATATTCGGAAATAATTTCAATTTGAGTAAAATACCTTAGCAAATTGCTTTAATGAATTCAGTGTTCGACAGATTAAACAGTATAGAAAGCAGTATTTCGAGGTAAGTGGATTCTGATTAAATTAACAGCACTCTGTGACACGAATGTCAGTCAAGGATATAGAAGAAGCAACCTTTTCATGTTTAAGGTTCTAAAGTTCTGGGGAAACAGGGAAATAAAACAGTTTTTCGGGTTTTGTGATTTATTAAACATTATGTCAGGAGGTGCTCCATTTCGTCGAATGATTTGAATTTCGTGTGAGGTCAGCAAATTTTGAAGTGGAGAGGAAAATTTACGAAAATTACAGGGAAACAAATTCTTAAATTCTATAGGAGCTCCAGCTGCTTGATTTAAAACCGAAAACGTCTGCTTGTTGTTGGATATTGCCGATTTTTTACTGCAAGAAAACGTAGCTCCTGAGGTAAAAGACAGAATTTAAAATTACAGTTTGTATTCAAGCTTAGAAACGCATATTTAAGGCAAATCGTCAAAATAATTTTACATCCTGAACTAACATAGGGCAGTTTTGTTCAGTTACTTTACTCACTGATATAAATTTCCATACTTTCATTACAAGGCAATGTAGAAGAGGAAAGCACGAGAATCCCTATGCGGTCTCAGCTCTAAAACTCGTAAAGTTCGTATAGCTGCAGAGTGCTTGAGAGGAACGTTCCGATACAGACCCGGCCATCAGTATGTGACGTCACAAGTGTGCGCGCAGGCTTGTAGTCTAGGTGGTGTTGGTAAGACCGCGCGGTTGGCCGGGCGGGCCAGGCTCCAACCTGTGCAAGTAAGCAAAAATTGCGGTCACACTGCACTCGAAAGGGGTACGACATTATTCAGTGGGGATGCAGGCCCACAATATCTTTTAGAGAAACGTTGAACTCTGATATGTGGTTTGAGTAGACAAGACGGGTTGCTGACGAACTACCCAGATCTGAAGATAATACATTGACGGAACAATAAAATAATTATTTTAGTTGTCAAGATCATCTTCCTCTAGTTCAGCACGCTGTCGTTTCCGACAGCGGAACGAACACTGGTAGCTGTTGCTTCTGTAAAATATCTGGGACTATGCGTGCGGAACGATTTGAAGTGAAATGATCATATAAAATTAATTGTTGGGAGAGTCCTTAGAAAATGTAGTCCATCAACAAAGGAGGCGACTTACAAAACACTCGTTCGACCTAGAGTATTGCTCATCAGTGTGGGATCCGTACCAGGTCAGGTTGACGGAGGAGATAGAGAAGATCCAAAGAAGAGCGGCGCGTTTCGTCACAGGGTTATTTGGTAAGCGTGATAGCGTTACGAAGATGTTTAGCAAACTCAAGTGGCAGACTCTGCAAGAGAGGCGCTCTGCATCGCGGTGTAGCTTGCTGTCCAGGTTTCGAGAGGGTGCGTTTCTGGATGAGGTATCTAATATATTGCTTCCCCCTACTTATACCTCCCGAGGAGATCACGAGTGTAAAATTAGAGAAGATTCGAGCGCGCACGGAGGCTTTGCGGCAGTCGTTCTTCCCGCGAACCATACGCGACTGCTTGTGTCCGCAGCTCGTAGTCGTGCGGTAGCGTTCTCGCTTCCCACGCCCGGGTTCCCGGGTTCGATTCCCGGCGGGGTCAGGATTTTCTCTGCCTCGTGATGACTGGGTGTTGTGTGATGTCCTTAGGTTAGTTAGGTTTAAGTAGTTCTAAGTTCTAGGGGACTGATGACCATAGATGTTAAGTCCCATAGTGCTCAGAGCCATTTGAACCATTTTGAACCATACGCGACTGGAACAGAAAAGGGAGGTAATGACAGTGCCACGTAAAGTACCCTCCGCCACACACCGTTGGGTAGCTTGCGGAGTATAAATGTAGATGTAGAAATGCTTGGGAATCAATGCTCCAAGGGAATGGGTGGATTCGCTGACTTCCCGTACACCACCCTCTTAGGCCTTTTCGTGTCGGTTCTGAGCGGCCATGTGACAAATGTTTTTTTCTCGACCACCCATAAGAAAACCGCGTGATTTTAACTCTGGATGTCGAAGTTCTGACCACCATCGCAGAGAGTCAAAAGAAGGGGTGAAATGTGGGTAAGAGAGGCCGTGACGATCTTCTCATCGTGTGACACGTCCATGATGGCTTTCGGCAGGACTGTGGTGAAATTTGTTGTCAATGTGACATCATTAACCCACCTTACACGTCGCACGAAGATTTTGAGCTGTAGCCTTTTCTCAGGTGTGTTGACCCCTTGCTGTTTCAGATGGCGCTGAGCCCGAGGATGGAGTCGCTTTTGCACCGGTCCAGGAATGTTGTAGGCTTCAGGCTTGTGCGTCGCACTGGGAGACAATTACTTGGTTTCGAAAAAGGCAAACGCTGGAATGTATTGTTTTTAAGGAAAAATCAGATGTCCTTTCCTACCATTGTGCAATACAAGATTGTACACAGTAGTTAATGACCACATTGTCAACCAGATCGCAAGCCCTAATCTTCCTTCCCTTTCTTTGGTTTAATTTTCTAGGACTGAGTGAGGTGGTGCAGTTGTAAGACTCTGTGAAATATATGTGACTGGAACAGGGTTGGCAAGTCAGTTACAGGTTGTTGCTTCTGGATATGTGCTCATGTTACATGGTTGTTGGTCTCTTGGGAGGCTGTGTGTTGTAGTGCTTCCTTGAGTAATACGTCCGTTGGAGATATTTTGAGGACTGTACGATTTATTAACGAAGTTAGTAATGACCTATTTTTACGATTTATTAACGAAGTTAGTAAAGACGTCTTTGGCTGTGTTCTGTGACAGTCTGTGGTATAGTGATGTTAAGGGGGATAGGACGTTAAATGGGCCGACTTCGAGAAGGAGAGGCACCACAGGACATTTTAATTTGCACTGTCTATACTTTTACAAATAAATTCATAAAACTTTGTCAGCATGACCAGGAAGGATTCGGGATTCACACTCATAGCAGTGGAAGTTCAAAAACACGAAAAAATAATATTTTTTAAATGTGAAATTTCATGATTTTTTTCACTTACTGTTGGCTGCATTTGTTGCTAGAGGTACACTTTTCTTCATAAGTAATGAAACATCCCCTTTTAATAATTTTACACGACTGTGCTTATACTGATACACAATATTTTTTAGCGCAACGCAATCTGACTTTCAATAATCTCTACAAGAGAATGGCCCTGACTAACATTAACCTGTACTTTTCACAAATCACTTACCTCACAAAAATCTTGGTTACTCCCACTACTGCAATACAGCTAGAGCCACTACTGCCAGCTAAATAAAAGATTCAAACTATGGAAGGCACTAACTACTGATAGGGATAGTTAGCAAATGAAAGATATTAATAGAGAACAAACAATGTATTTACCTTGATATCATCATATATATAGCAGTTCATGACAAATTAAAAAACTCCGCCATCTCTCTCCCCACATCCACCACTGCTGGCGGCTCACCTCCAACTGCCCAACGCTATGCGCTGTTCACAGCCAGCTGCCTAACACTACAATGGCGAGTATTACAACAATGCAAAGCAGCCACAGACTGCACACAGCACAGCCAGTGATTTTCATACAGAGGTGGCGTTACCAATAAAAAAACCTAAACAGCCTACTTACATAGCCCCCATGCTACCCACAAAAAATTTTACAAAATTTTTTTGGGCACTGGCCAATACATATTTGTTAAAATTTTTTTTCACAATTACAATAACAAAGAAATCAAATGCACACACTTATTGATACAATGTTGGTCAAAAGCTCAAATTTTCTCACAGTCCATAAAGACAGTCCTGATCGTTCATGACGGTAAAATAGCAGTGTTTTTCTCAAAGTCTGAGCAGTAAAAGAAAATGCACACGGAAGTAGTGGATTTCCATGCAGTCTTGAAGAAGTAGCGTTGTCCTTCCAACGGAAAGACAGTGCTGACTCTTGACATGCTGACAGGGGCCACAACAGAGCAAACCCACCACAGAGTCAGTCGAAGTTTTGAAGAGTATTGGTGGGTAGGTCATCACAGAGCAGACCCACTGTAGTCCTGGTAGAGATTACGGTATTGGTGGGCCACCAGAGGCGCAGACCCACTGCAGTCCTTGTAGAAATAATGGTACTGATGGATCATCAAAGATGTAGACCCACTGCAGTCCTTGTAGAGATTATGGTACTGGTGAGTCAGCAACGACGTAGACCCACTGTAGTCCTCGTAGAGACGGCCAGCAGCCATCCGTTGTGACTGTGCAGGTGCACAATCACAATTGAAGAGTCTGGCGGACAATATAGCAAGTCCATAAACCACCACTTGTGCACTCACAAAGTTTTTGGAATTGTCCTTAGAACCAGCAATGCTGTTATCCAGTCCCTTGCTGAATTATTAACACACATACAAACACTAACAGTCCCTACTTCTCACATATTGTCCATATACTATGACCAACAGAAACGTGTGCAGTGAAATGTAACTTACAAGTTAATAATATGATGAACTGGTGTCAATAACAATTTTATAACATAAGAATACAATTACAAAGGTACAAAATACATAATTAAAGAACATAACAATACAGATAACATTTGTAGTACAGGCTTTACAAAAGAATCAAAATAACATATACAACAGTGTCACAGGAATTATGACATAAGTAGATACATAAAAGATCAGAATAAATTTTGAAACATCCACTTCACACATGAGCATTAAAACAAAATAGAATAAATAAAGTCTAAGCATATTTACAAGTTAAATAACATATTATTAATGCCAATTATATTTGAGGATAACAGTATTCCTCATCATAGGGAATGTAGCTTAGTATTAGAAGAAGAAAAATTCTATGAAACTACACAGAGACAGGAAGAAAACAAATACACAAGGGTACACAAACACATAGTGGGATAACACAATGGAAAGGACAGAGTTCGTTTTCAGTGTAACTTTTGGTACTGCAGTCCAACCCAAGACTTCATTCCATAGATCTTTCGTCTTATTTCCACATTTGTTTCCACCAAAAAAATCCTATTCAAGCATGCTTTCTGTATATATATGTTCACATATTTCTTACCTCATTATTTATTTTCCATTATCTTACTTCATCATTTATTTCCAAGAAAATCCTACCTAAACCTGTTGTCCCTAAACCCTACTTTTTTTGGTTCATATCCTCTTTCAAAATACTGTTTTGGCCAAACCATTTTCCTATAGATTTTCAATGTATTTCTTCCAATTCATCACAACTTGTTCTCTTATATAGTCTACCCCCCTCTTAAGCTAACTTAAATCTACTGAGCTCAGATGCTAAACTAAGGGACGAGGCAATGCAGCAGAACAAATCAAGTAACACAAACATCAATGACAAAAATTTCAAGCTGGCAAAGCAAGCTACAGTAAATCTAAATTACCAAGCAATTCAACATTACAACTAATATGAGGCAATGCGCAGCAAACAAGAAAAATAAATCAGTAGTAAAACTAGCTGAACAGCGTAATACAAAGTCAAATTCAGTAACATTATGCCTGGCAAACAGCAGCAACTTATACCTAAACATGACATAGCTCAAGCAGAAAAAATATTACAGTAAAAATGGCCATGTTTAAAACTTACGTCACATCTTAACACTAGAGTGATGCATCACGAGAACTTACACTAGCGGATAAGTTACTAAATCGTAATGAAATTATTTATGCAATTCCTGTGAAGGGAAATGTCTATTTGTGCTCCCTCATTTTTTTTTTGAAATATATCACAAAACTATTATTTACTGGATCTGTAGACAGAAAATATTTATATTAGTACATCTATAAAATTTTATTTGAACCAATGCTGCAGTGCAGCTAGAAACTAGATATCAAATGAAATAAGCAACTATGTACAAAGTAAAGCATAAAAATATCATTCAGTAGTCATGAGGCATTTCATAAGTTAGTAGAAAAATCTCTCAACTAGAGAGACAGTAGTCATAATCAGGTGTATAGACATAAAAATATTTCTCGTCATTTCATTAGGCATCTCAGTAAATATCATAAATTAAGAGCTCCACAGTATCATATGTTTTCAAGTTCGACCGTGTCGTTTTTGCGATGCTTTCTACAAAGGAATGTCAGAAGCGAGGTTAATGGCCTCTTTTTTCTCCACCTAATGGCTGTTTCTCCAGGTGGCTGGCACAGGTGGCCACTCAAGACGCATTACGTCAAGGTCACTTACCTTTCTTACCGAAATATTTACGACACCAGTTTGCACTACAGTGGCAGTCTCACATAAAAAAATTCACAGGTCGAGAATTTGCGTTGCAAACGTGTAGAAACAAAATCCTATAAATATAACGGTGTCCAAAAAATTTTCGTCAGCATTGTGATACAGTCACACATTTACACACATTTCATAACTCTTAAAGTACGATTCTTGGTTTCCAACATACTTCTTATTCCTCATATACGATAGCATCATCTTATTGATCATAAACATATCTCAACAGCATAGTACACATCGTCGTCGTAATAATATCATAACATCTCAGTCAATTCTCAAAATCGTCGTAGCTTCCTCCAATAATTTCAAAACCTAAAAAAAAAATTCGCTGCTCATTTCAATAGTGTCATCTACCTCAAACGTACTTTAAAAATCATGATCTCATACCAAATATAGCATTCAAAGCTCTCATAATATCACAATGGTTCTGAAAAAATATGAACAGTTCACAAAGTACAAACAACATACAATTTCGTAAGTGTGAAGTTATCCAACGGTGCAATTACGTAAACATCTGTCACTGATATAGTAAAAAAGTTTGTCTCTCTCAGTTAAATGATCAGATAGCTGTGTATTTTGTGTTGGAGAAATATGGTACCGATGTGTAAAGTTGTATAAGCAAATACCATATTAGCTAGGGCTCCTTGTGTTTGCCACACACATGGTACACAAAGTAAGCGTGTACCCCCCCTGAGGATTAATGTAATTATACCCTCAGGTGTTACAGATTACAGCAATGGAATGAAATGTATCACGGAAAACTTTCTTTGCAATTTAAAAATCTTTAAAAATAAATGTTTTAAGTACAAAATTAATCACTCAAATACGTGTCCTGTAGCGCTAAACTGTGTGTCATGTCGCAACATAATCTCTGTGGAAGTCTCGTAGTTATCGTCCTCCGAAAGCTAAGTTCTGCAGAAGTCAATGTACTTACCTCATGATAAACAAAAGTGAAATGCTTTGTGTATAGATATCGTAGTTATTACGCTTATTGTTGTGATGAAGAAAGTACTGTGCTGTGACGTATTGTTGTGCCACGGAAAAGGCTGTCTCATTGTAGCTATACCACAAAAGTTAAATACTAAAACATGTTTTACTTTCCAGAAGAATTCAGAAAAACTGTGCAGATATAAAACAGATACACCGCAAAAGCAACATTGTAAATTGTCACTCATTAGTAACGTCGTGATAAAATCGTGTAGTTGTCACATAACTAACCACTGTGTCATCTGGTATCTCACTGAAAGTACTTTAAATCCAGAATGTATTTTCAAGTAAACCAAAATGTTGCATTAAAATCTCATTAGCAGTACCAGTATGTGTCCTAAGTATGTAAGCCTGATAGTCGTTACGTAATCGTGCAGCTAACAAGCAAGAATGTACAAATACAACACTGTGTCGTCTGTTCACTATAACAATACATTCGTAATTTCTGTTTAAAAATGTTCCCTTGGTTCTTGACTGGATATTTAACTTTAAACATTGTTGCATGTTAACAGTTTCGTAAGTCTGACGAAGCATACTAGAAATGTAAAGTGAAAAGTTATATGGCAAAGACAAAGATAAAAACAGATTATTTTTCAATAAACGGTTTTACATGTGAAGGGTGGTGCAATCCTTTACTCTTCATAGTACTCAGACTTTCAACTGAAAAGCAATTGTCATGTTTTATACGTCGGTAAAGAATACTGGAATTTTACTCAAGGTTAGCGTCTTTGTTATTTTTCCCTGAACCAGCTGGCGCACGCGGCTGCCTGCTGTGCGGGTCATTGTCTGTCTCTTTGTTGGCGCGCGCCGTTATAGGGATTTGGAGACCTAACTTCTACAAATTCACTCTGACGAGAAGGCCCTGCCCTGTTTGAATCCCGCCAGTTTTGATGCAATTCAGGCCTGTCGTTACGAATATATAGTCTGTCGTCATGTCGGTAGTTTACATAGTTTCTTGTTTGTCGATCATGTGGTGGAGAATTTCTCTCTGAATCGTAACAGCGCGCTGAACTGTTGCGTCTGAAAGTATTCTGTCTCCCTTGATAATAATAGTTCTGGTTACCATATTGTCTGTTTCTATGATTGTCTCTGTCATATTCATTACTACGGAAATGCGATCTTTCCCTGTAATTATTATTACTCTGCCAGTGGTTGTCATATGGGTGGTGTCTGTTTTGATCACGATTTACGTTGCAAGAATAGCCTTGTCGTGTATTATTTCTGTCATCGTGGAATTGTGACAGATGTGACCTGTAATTGTTGTGTTCCTGTTTTCGCATCCGGCGACTCTCTGTGTCAATTTCTAATTCTTGTAACAGTCCCTGAAAAGCTTCAATGTCGTCTTTGCAACGTCCTGCTAAAATAATATGTCGTAAATGTTCAGGTAATTTGATTAAGCAAATGCGGATGAGTTCTGAGGGGCTGTATGGGTTTGACAGGTACTGATTCTTGTGCAACATGTCTTCAAAATATTTCACAAGACTGTAACATTCAGATTGTTCGAAATGTTTCATCATTATGATGCTGTCTTTTACTCGGTCTTGTGTAGCTTGAGACCAATATGCTGAGAGGAAGGCATGGTAAAACTCTCCTTCACTGTGGCAATCGTGAATGACCGATCGCATTCTTACAGCTGGTTCATTCTCTAAGTAGCCACACATAAATTCTAATCTGTGTTCTAACGACCAGTTGGGAGGAAAACAATGAGAGAATTGATGGAGCCATGCTTGTGGATGAATGTCGTTGGCAGAATTCTTAAACGTTTTGAATTTACGTGTAGTAATGAACAGCTTATAGTCAAAATCATCGTGTCGGCGAGTAGCATATCGGTCATTGTTACGTCGTGTCGGCGGTTCCATCTCAAAATTCGGTGCACATTGCCAATTTCTTTCGTAATTTCCGAAATGCCCTGTGTTATTATTTTGTGGCTTTTCCGTATTTCTAAGTTCCTCTTCCCGTGTTGGAGCGCGAGTGTCCTCTGAAATACGTAATTCTTGTACTACTTGTGCCAACTGATCTTGAACTTCCCGGATTTCTCTTTTGTACTGCGTATTAATTTGATTTTGATTTTGTTTGAATTTTCTAATTTGTTCATACTCTTCTGTGTCAGTGAAGGCTACAGGTCTTGTGTCATTCAGATCATCATCTACCTTTGTAGATAAGTTAGTGACCTGATCCGAAAGTTCGGCTACTTTCTCCGATAGTGAACACATTTCCTCAGTGTGTTTTTCTGAACCAAGTTTCAGAGTGTCCATTTGTGTTGAAATCGAATCTACTGCGTCCTTCAAGTTTTCCTGAGTTTTTGCAAGTTGCGTAACCGAATCGGTAGATGCAACTGAGTCAAATTTAGCTTGCAAGGTCTCATGATTTTCATGAACAGTAGTTTGCAGTTCTTTTATGGCTGCTTCGTGATTCTGTAGTGCATTTTCATGACGCGAAAAAATAGGTTGGAAATGCTCACAAATTTGTGTTTTTACGTCACTACAGACTTTTTGACATTTCGATTCAATGTGATGTAACTCAGTAGTTAAATCCTCGCGTGTTTGTTCAAGAGTTTGCTCCAATGAGTCTAACTTTTGAAGATTTTGTCCTATTTGTTTCTGATTTTGTTCAAGTGTTGTGTCTAACTTTTTAAGATTTTGTTCCACTGTGTCTAACTTTTGAAGATTTTGTTCCATTATGTCTAACTTTTGAAGCTTTTGTCCCATTTGTTGCATTAATTGTAATAACAGTGCAATTACCAAATTACTACTTTGAACATTAGTTAATTCATTACTCTGCGGCGCTAACACACTGCTTTCGTCTTCACTGTCATTTCTCAATTTAGTTTGGAGCCTAGTATTACGTTTTTCACACGCCATTATTGTCACAGTATTTCACACGACAACACAGAAAAGCACAATTTGAAGAGCAAAAATAAGAAAACACATTAACATAACACTGAAAATAATATCTAGTTAATTGCAGCTGCGAAATACTTGGTGCAAATCTACATGCGTGCCACACCTGTTTTACTGTACAACAATGAAAGACTGCAACTACAGAGGAGATTCTCTCTACAATTACGCGCTAGCAATAAACAAAATCTACACTAATTACACAAACTACAAGAAAAAATCAGAAGATTCCAGTGAGGTATCCTAGGCTAAGGGTCGACATATGAAACATCCCCTTTTAATAATTTTACACGACTGTGCTTATACTGATACACAATATTTTTTAGCGCAACGCAATCTGACTTTCAATAATCTCTACAAGAGAATGGCCCTGACTAACATTAACCTGTACTTTTCACAAATCACTTACCTCACAAAAATCTTGGTTACTCCCACTACTGCAATACAGCTAGCGCCACTACTGCCAGCTAAATAAAAGATTCAAACTATGGAAGGCACTAACTACTGATAGGGATAGTTAGCAAATGAAAGATATTAATAGAGAACAAACAATGTATTTACCTTGATATCATCATATATATAGCAGTTCATGACAAACTACAAAACTCCGCCATCTCTCTCCCCACATCCACCACTGCTGGCGGCTCACCTCCAACTGCCCAACGCTATGCGCTGTTCACAGCCAGCTGCCTAACACTACAATGGCGAGTATTACAACAATGCAAAGCAGCCACAGACTGCACACAGCACAGCCAGTGATTTTCATACAGAGGTGGCGTTACCAATAAAAAAACCTAAACAGCCTACTTACAGTAAGCGAGATTCTTCGATGAATTTTGCACAGCTTCCAAACCATACTTACAGGTGTATGAAATTCAAGAATTTATTTAATCTATGGAAAAATGAATGGGCTGTTACGTTTTAAACTTTGTGTTTAGAAAAAACTCGAATTTTATAGTTAATTATCTCAATTTTTACCACAGTGTTTAATATATTTGGGAAATTCTAGAGTTTCGTACACCTGTAAGTATGATTTGTATGCTGTGCAAAATTCATCGAAGAATCTCTCTTACTTATGAAGAAAAGTGTACCTACAGCAACAAATGCAGCCAACACCAAGTGAAAAAATGGTGAAATTTCACAAGTAAAAAAAATTGTTTTGTTATGTTTTTAACTTCCTCTGCTATGAGTGTGAATCCTGAGTCCTTCCTGGTCATGCTAACAAAGTTTTATGAATTTATTTGTAGAAGTATAGACAGTGTAAATTAAAATGTCCTGTGGTGCCTCTCCTGCTCCAAGTCGGCCCGTTTCACGTCCTACCCCCCTTAATCCTCAGACTACATAACTCATTGAAACCAAATAAACGAATGCATGGTTTCGTGTCGCTATGTATCTACTGACAAAATTCTCTGGAGCTTCCAGCCGTGTCAAGTGGTTTCAACTCCTCGAGGTTTCGATCGAGTTCTCCTCGGCCCTTGTCAACTGCTGACTGTCTTCTGGCTGCTGCTATCATACTTATATTGTCGTGTTGTATTCTGAGGAGTCACTAGTTGCGTGCCCGCAGCGCGCGCTTCAACATTCCAATGGCGGGCTCCAACCAGTGCTTAGCTGCAGGGCGCAGTCTTTATTGATCACGTTGTCACAAATTTTTGTCTCGATCGCTTCTTTTGTTACACTACCTTAGAAACTATTAGTCCGTGTACCACTAACAGATGTATCGTTGACTGCAATATGATGCCCGTTTTCTAGAGCATCCTCTGCTCTGCTGTTAAATAGGACGCACAGTCTGTCCGACATAAGACTGTCCAGACCGACATGGTGTTTTATATGCTCCTACCGTTCACAGGCCTTATGAGTTGTCGAGTGGCTCAGTTCCTTCGGCAGGTTGTCAGCGTCTCAGACGGCTTCCGCTCGATGTACGAAGCTCCTCAGAGCAAAACGTTTCTGCGACGGATGGTGATAGCTGTCAGCATGCAGGTATCGGTCCGTGCGGGTGGGTTTCCGTAAAACACTGTGGCTGAGACACCCATTTGCTTTACAATGTTTCAGGGAACTCCAAGGCAACATTGTCATGTATACTGTTGATATGGTCCAAAAACTGTCCTAGCTTTTCATGTCCATGAGATCAGACAATGAAAGTATCGTTAATGTAACTATAAAAGCAACTAGGCTTTGCAGGAGCCGTGTCCAGGGTGATGTCCTCAAAATACTCCATAGACAATTAGGCTGTAATTGGAGCTAATGAGCTCCCCATCGTGACGCCATCCGTCTGGTTTTTGTATGATGGAGATTATTTTAGTTAATAGTACAGAGCTAGTAAGGGAGTAATAAATTAACGGGAACTTAACCACATCTTTATTAGCTGTTAATTCAATAGTGCAAATACTACTTAATGTTGATACACTACTGGCCATTAAAATTGCTATACCAAGAAGAAATGCAGATGATAGACGGGTATTCATTGGACAAATATGTTATACTAGGACTGACATGTGGTTACATTTCCACGCAATTTGGGTGCATACATCCTGAGAATTCAGTACGCAGAACAACCACCGCTGGCCGTAATAACCACCACGATGCGCCTGGGCATTGAGCCAAACAGAGCTTGGATGGCGTGTACAGGTACAGCTACCCATGCAGCTTCAACACGATATCACAGTTCATCAAGAGTAGTGACTGGCGTATTGTGACCAGCCAGTTGCTCGGCCACCATTGACCAGGCGTTTCCAATTGGTGAGAGATCTGGAGAACGTACTGACCAGGACAGCAGTCGAACATTTTCTGTATCCAGAAAGGCCCGTATAGGACCTGCAACATGCGGCCGTGCATTATCCTGCTGAAATGTGGAGTTTCGCAGGGATCGAATGAAGGGTAGAGCCACGGCTCGTAACACATCTGAAATGTAACGTCCACTGTTCAAAGTGCCGTCAGTGCGAACAAGAGGTAACCGAGACGTGTAACCAGTGACACCCCATACCATCACGCCGGGTGATACGCCAGTATGGCGATGACGAATACACGCTTCCAATGTGCGTTCACCGCGATGTCGCCAAACACGGATGCGACCATCATGATGCTGTAAACAGAACCTGGATTAATCCGAAAAATGACGTTTTGCCATTCGTGCACCCAGGTTCGTCGTTGAGTACAGCATCACAGGCGCTCCTGTTTGTGATGCAGCGTCAAGGGTAACCAGAGTAATGATCTCCGAGCTCATAGTCCATGCTGCTGCAAACGTCGTCGAACTGTTTGTGCAGATGGTTGTTGCCTTGCAAACGTCCCCATTTGTTGACTCAGGGATCGAGACGTGGCTTCACGATCCGTTACAGCCATGCGGATAAGATGCCTGTTTTCTCGACTGCTAGTGATACGAGGCCGTTGGGATCCAACACGGCGTTCCGTATTACCCTCCTGAACCCACCGATTCCATATTGTGCTAACAGTCATTGGATCTCGACCAACGCGAGCAGCAATGTCGCGATACGATAAACCGCAGTCGCGGTAGGCTACAATCCGACCTTTATCAAAGTCGGAAACGTGATGTTACGCATTTCTCCTCCTTACACGAGGCATCACAACAACGTTTCACCAGACAACGCCGGTCAACTGCTGTTTGTGTATGAGAAATCGGTTGGAAAACTTCCTCGTGTCAGTACGTTGTAGGTGTCGCCACCGGCGCCAACCTTGTGTGAAAGCTCTGAAAAGCTAATAATTTGCATATCACAGCATCTTCTTCCTATCGGTTAAATTTCTCGTCTGTAGCACGTCATCTTCGTGGTATAGCAATTTTAATGGCCAGTAGTGTAATAAAAGCTTTTTCGCAATCTGCAACCCAGAGCAATAATAAGCACGGACAATTCCCTCGTAAGTTTTGGATCAGTCAATGATGGAAAAAGTTTTTATTATCAACATTACGTAGTACTTACACTACAGAAGTAAGAGTTATTAAAGAAGCAGTTAAGTTTTGAACTGAAAAATGGGACAACACTAAATCTGACAGAATTCACAAGTGCTTTGGAGTAATTTGTGCATCGAAAATAGAAAACTGGTAACAGTTGTATCTACGATTTGGCAGAAAGAAAACGAAGATCAAAAACGAAAATAAATCCGTACATCTAATTTGGGTAAAGGTGCACTCAGGTATTCGGCATAACGAAGTAGCAGACGGTCTTACAAAAGAAAGCACCAAACAAGGGGAACGTATATTTACAGTTTCCATATTCTGACTTCCTCCACATTTCAAAAAAAAGAGGACTACAGTCAATGGAAGCAGCAGTGGCAAATATCGAAGCAAGGAATACGGCTTTTTACTAGCTGCAGTTCAGTGCGATATACCAATAAAACTGTGGTACGGCCAGAGAAATCAAGGAGGTATATAACATGAATTATCAGTGTAAGATTTGGACATGCATGTTTCCAGTGCACACTTCTATAGGATTGGAGTGAAAGACTCTGACACATGCAGTGACCATCTAGAAGACAACTGAGATCTTGATTACATCACTTTGAGATGTGCCAGATAGGTTTCACATCAAAATAAACTGGGGGAAAACGGTGCAAAAATGAAGATTGCCTACCAACAAATATTAAAACATTAGTGAGTGAGAAAACCTCGAAATCAATAGTTTAATAATAAGTTACCTCGGAGATAAAGCACTGACATATAAAATACTGAGTTCGATTACCGGCGGGGTCAGGGATTTTCTCTGCCTCGTGATGACTGGGTGTTGTGTACTGTCCTTAGGTTAGTTAGGTTTAAGTAATTCTTAGTTCTACGGGACTGATGACCATAGCTGTTAAGTCCCATAGTGCTCAGAGCCATTTGAACCATTTTTTATAAAATACTGAATTTGTAATTGTAATTTTCTGATTTCATATATATTAAAATAAATGTGTATTTAAAAATGAACTGAAGTCACCAACCTGAGCAATTGTAATGGCTGTGTTGTTTGCTACAAAGAGCCAATAAAATTAATTAAAAATGTGTGTGTTGTGCGCTAAACTCTGAACCTGAAAGGAATTTGTAGCTTGTGTTTAGGTTAAAATAAAGGGAATGAAAGCACCATTCCACTATTCCCCCTCATGCACAAATTAGACATGTTACGGTCTTGCGGGGCTACATTCACTTGTAGACGGTAGAGCGATTGTAGTAGACTTCGAAGAATATGGGGATGCTGAACTGCAGAGGTATTCATCACTCATCTAACGGCAAAGCGATATCAGTTGTAAAATGGAGATACCAGCCAGTCTCTGTGCCAGAGGAGAAGAAAAAAACAGGATCTGTGCGTGTAGGGGTTCCGTACTAAATAGACATTTCATCTATGTGTTTAATGAATGAGTTCACGAGTATCAAAATACGTGGCATGAATGGTCGTACCTTTTGATCGTATTGACTTGGAAGCTTACGTATTTTCACACCCCCAAGGGACTGTAGACCTAAATATTCGACATAAATTTCGATTTCATATCCCTGCCTGTTCCTTAGAAAAAGGTATCTAAACAGACGAGCAGACAAACGGACAGCAAATAGCAAAACATATTTTTATCTGATATAATTACAAATTAACACTTTTACGATTTTTTCCTTTCCTTGTACTGTGAAACTTTGCTTCTTGTCAAATTTGAAGACTCTAGGTCAAAGGGAAGAATCCTGTAGGTTTTGATGACTGAGTTTGCGAGTATCAGAATATATGACGTAAATGGCCGATCTTCATACTGCTTTGACGGTAGAGACTTAATTTTTTTACACTGCCAGCGAATCATGGACCGTGTATTTGACATTAATTCAACTTAAGAGTCTTAACAGATGAACGGACAAACGGACAACTAAGTGTCCTATAAGAGAGTCCGTTTTTACCGATTGAGGTGGCAAATCCTAAGAATATTGTCGAACTACAAGGTCTAAAAGATGACCTCTCCAGAAGGTGGCTGCATGTAAATTATTAACGGCTGAAACACAGCGCATATGCAGTCTCAGAGTAACAAACAGTCGCACTGCGGAGACGAGCATTAACATGATTCCCAGATGTATCTAGTCGAATTCCGCCCCTTGTATGTATTTTACCCAAACAACCTGAAACATATGAATTTTGAAACATATTAGTTTAAGCTGAGTTATTCAATTCAACATTAAAAAACAGAAGACAAAATGATGCAATAAATCGATTAACACTATCAGATGTGTTTTGTTGTAAGCTAGTTACGTTTGATATGAAAGTTGAAGACGCGTTTTTTTTAGTTTCTTTCTTGCTTCTTCGACTCGAAGAATATTAATCAATGAATTTTTTTGCTGGCACTTTCTATGAAATAGGATTTTATCAATCCTTCTTTTTTTTCCTATTTCAGACGATGATATTGGTAGTTGAATAAAACTAGCTTTCAGAACTAGATGAACTAGATTTAATCATATAAGGTAATTTCATACCAACTCAAACAACAGGCTTCCATATTTACATTGATAATATAAAAATTCCTAGTTTTCTTATGCTAATGGTATTTCTTATAGCATACATACCGTAATAACGTATTTTCAAAAATACGTTGAGAACCATTTTCAATCTGCTCAGATGCAATAAGTTTTGTGCAGTTGCTGTCAACTAAGTTATTTTAGCACAATACATCTTCAAACTCACCGAATCAATTATATAAAGACTGAGAAATTTATAATCTGGCTCCTGCTGACGCCCATTGCTTTGATAAGCTTTTTCGGATGCAGGAGGGTAAAAAAAACTAATCCGTACTTCACAAACTTTCTCCATCATCTGGATGAAACAAATAAACGAGAAAAGTCTGGACACCGAAAGGAAAAAAAAAATTATCATCGATAGGCACTTGACGACAGAGGTACTTTGACCATCGGAAAACTGAGGGATTTGAAGTACGAATTTTTTGAATAGGCACACAATTCATTATATTTGATTCCTTATTATTTGGCCGTTTCCCACATCTGAAAACAATTATGGCTCTCAGTCTAATGAACGGATTATGACAAATAAGAATGACAAATTTGGACACATCCTAGATTCACAGCTCACGTATGGAATCTGTTGACTGGGAAACCGTTTGACAAAATGCGTTGACATAAAGGTAAGTAACCACGATTTTAATTAAAAAATACAGACTTCTAGTGCCATGCCAAGACATTTTTTCTGGCTCTCGCATATCCTCTACCTGAAACGCTAGCAGCAACTTTTATGTCCAAACAACTTTTAATATCCCTTAAAACTCCTAATGACAGGTATGAGACATTGTGAAAAATTATAGCGACAGTGAAAACACGTGTCTAGGATCACCCTCATACTGCCTTCCAGTATACGGTTATAGGCGTGCGTCTTCCAGGGATTGTTACTTAAGCAAAATCTATTTTCAGCTACATCTTTTACGGCTGCTGACATTGCCTTGGTCAGAACACGTTCGTCACGAGCACTGAAGTTCTCACTCTCGCTGTACGCCAGAGACAAAAATAAATGTCACTGTTGCACTAAACATGGCGTTTTCTCCTGCTACACTCAATGTAACGTGTTACGTTTAATAGTCGTCACACAAGATGTTCCCTTACTTTATTAGTTTAAGGACAGATAATTTTCTAAGTATTTTTATTTAACGTAATACGCGTTTCGGGCTTTCACCCACCTTCCTTTAGAGTCCCACATATTTGAATCTGCAGTAAGAACATCGTTACAACATCGACAGCAAATTTTCGAGGGCAAACGAAGATGTCAGTCGGCACATGGCGGATACGGCTGTTTTTGAGCTAGACAGAACTGGAAAAGTGTTTGTGCCGCGTGTATAAACGAGAAATTCGGAATACCAACAATCAGAGTAGAAAGTAAATTCACTTAACCAGCAATATATCGTGAATATACAATTCGTTAAGTGCTGTAACTGAACAAAATTGTTATATTGCACAGGACAGCTGCAGCATTCAATCTGCTGCCGATACTGTAACGATGAAATTACGGAAGATTGAAATATGTATTGAAGATGGGTGCAAGCCCAAGATGACTATTAGCCTAAATAAAAATACGTAAAACTGTGGCTGGTTGCCGTATTTCTTAAAGTAATTTAATCAAATGGTTCAAATGGCTCTGAGCACTATGGGACTTAACTTCTGAGGTCATCAGTCCCCTAGAACTCAGAACTACTTAAACCTAACTAACCTAAGGACAACGCATACATCCATGCCCGAGGCAGGATTCGAATCTGCGACCGTAGCGGACGCGCGGTTCCGGACTGTAGCGCCTAGAACCGCTCGGCCACCCCGGCCGGCAAGTAATTTAATCCAGTCAGATCTCAACAACCCGTAAAATGGATAAATAATTCCCTTACAGCTGTCCATTTTCCTCAAAGTAATGTGTTTCCATGGTATTGCGTGGTTGTGAGGCTTAGTATACTTTAATACTAGTCCAGTGGTTTGGTGTATCTGACACCAAATACTTCTAGACATTTTTAGTTAGCTCACTGCATTTTCACATTTGCTGACATTTAACTACCTGAGAAGACCTAGCGGGTACAGTGAATCCGTAGATAAATAATCAACGTTGTAAAGAAGGACGGATATGTTTCAATGGAGTAACGTAACGGAAACGCGCTGCACTTATTTCATAGACCAACCTGTGATGGAAGAAATTTTTCAGCGAAATCCATTTGCGAGAACATATACATTTCGGTGTTAAGCAACCAACCAAATGTACGTTTGCGCCGGCCGGTGTGGCCGTGCGGCTCTAGGCGCTTCACTCTGGAACCGCGTGACCGCTACGGTCGCAGGTTCGAATCCTGCCTCGGGCATGGATGTGTGTGATGTCCTTAGGTTAGTTAGGTTTAAGTAGTTCTGAGTTCTAGGGGACTGATGACCTCAGATGTTAAGTCCCATAGTGCTCAGAGCCATTTGAACCATTTTTTGTACGTTTGCTGCAATGGCTGTTCGGTCACTGATATTGGTCATAACAATACATAATAGTAACCAATGTAGAATCTTATCAATCAGCCTGTACTTCTTACACACACACACACACACAGACACACACACACACACACTCACACACACTTTCCCAGCAGGCGACACACATTTATCTATGTCTCTCTCTACAGAAATCTTTCAAGTAAACTGTCCATCGTCCATATCACTCACTACACGCAATCCAACTCTCCAACTTAGAGCATACAGCAAAGTAACTTCTTACGACTCGATGGCTATATTGAATCGTGGTTGCTTTCCAGCCATTAAACCTATATTTTCGTATAAATGTACCTAACCTAAGAGCTAAGCAGTCTTTCGAATTTCGTATCTTGCTGGACTTCCCTGTAGTTACTGTGTGCTGCGCTGTTAAACATCATTCAATAAAATTGCGTTCTTGATTTTTGTTTTATCTGGCAAAGAAAGAATCCCGGACAGGCTGTATCCGAAATAATTATCTGACGTTTATCTGAAATCTCGTGAACATATGAATAATTTGCAGAATTGTGTTAACAAAATTACACTGCATGCGAAGAAAAAGTTAGGTACATTGAGCGAATGGTCATATTTGGATTTCCAGAATGCATCAAGGTGACATGTACCCGTACATATCATGCACAAAATAAGGCATTTGTTAGCGTACAATGTTTTATTTCAATTTCTTTTATTCTTTGCACAATGATGAGCAACTGGGCTTGGAGTATTTGGATGTGCCGCTGAGAACAGAGAGAAACATGTCGTAGAGGATTATTGACTCCGAGCAAATATCTAGCAGTTAAGTGCAAATGCCGAGCATTAGTTTCCAAAGATAAAAGTCAATTAGATATAATTGAATAATTAAATTTCGATGTTGGTGTAACTATTCTGGTATACTTAAATGCCAGATAACAATAATAACAGTGATTATCCTCAATGAGAAAAATAGCGTGTCGATACACAGAGTATATACAAAAAATCACCGGAAATGTTTGCTACATTGTGTAGGATGGCAAACTTGTCAATTATCAAGAGGGAAATACCTGTCCCGAAACGTATCGTTTGGCGCTGTGGGGTGTCAAAGTTAGGCAACAGTCTGGACAACATGATGGGTCGGTGTTTCATATTTCGTTAAGAAATCAAGGAAGAACATTACCAGCTTGTTCCAAAGAGCTCCAAAATGCTGACTTCCAACGTGACTCCAGAGTGCACATGGACGGTGTAGAGGTTGACGCAGACTATGTTAATGTGGCTGTGAATTGAGAATTCCAGCCATTGTTTCAGGAGTAGCGTATACCGGAGTCTCCACAGTACCCTACAGGAAACAGCGAAGGGGTGTAAGATCGCGTGACAGCAGTGGTCACGGAAAAGGTCTCTACCAGCCAATCGCCGGCCGAAGTGGCCAAGAGGTTCTAGGCGCTACAGTCTGGAACCGCGCGACCACTACGGTCGCAGGTTCGAATCCTGCCTCTGGCATGGATGTGTGTGATAGGTTAATTAGGTTTAAGTAGTTCTAAGTTCTAGGGGACTGATGACCAAAGAAGTTAAGTCCCATAGTGCTCAGAGCCATTTGAACCATCTATCAGCCAATCGATTTGTGTTTGTGGCGTGCAAGTGGTGGCGCAAATTTGCCTCAAATGAGCTGCGGCTCTGTCGTTTTGCAGCCACATTATCTGGCGAACCTGTATTTCTGTCTGGTGAGGCAGGCTGATTACTTATGAGAAAACGAGATAGTGACCCGAGTGACAGATACGCGCAAATGATCTGATCACAAATTGTCTGAGGCAATAAGTCCACACTGCTAATCGATACATTCACACTGAACGTCTGCTGATTACTTTTAACACCTTGTGCAAGAGAAGTTTCGTCTTTCAAAATATGTGCGTTGCTCGAGTAGACGTGCATTCTTCAACTGATAGCATCGATGTCAGCATTTGCGAATGGAGTATGCAGGACTGTGACCTCCACTGCGCAAACTGTACTCGAGTACTTCTGTTCATGTTCATCTTATCCTTATCCTTTTCGTTCAACTGCTCTTCTAGGTTCTCTGTCTTCTATGACAGAATTCAAATGACGTCCGGAAACCTCAAAGTTTTATTTTTTTCTGCAGGTAGCGTATTCGCAGTAGCGAATATGAACCACCTTCTGCTGTATATTGGAATGTCGGATTTCCCGCTTTACGCTAATGGTCGTCTTATCCGCTTCGTCCATCATTTCATTTCATGTCGCCGTCCATGTGTCTCAACAGGCACTCGTACGTTACTTAAATTTCCGCCACAGAAGTACATACTTATGGAGAGTCGAGGGCCTGTTATTGGCGAATAGTGCAGTGCCTTTGTTGTCCAGATGTAGGGTGCAATATTCCTTAGGAGATACACTCATGCTCGAAGGAACATTGCACCGTACTTCTTAATGACACAGGCACTGTCACTTCGTATTAACTTCTTCTCCCTAACTCAAATCCCTTTCCCAAATTTTTCCTTGGTTTCCTTTACTGCTTTTCAACGTACAAACTGAATAACTTCTGGGATAGGCTACAACTCCCTTATTAACTCCATTATTAACCACCGCTTCTCCATGTTGTTCCTACTTACCACATGCGCAGTATACAGGGTGTCCGAAAAGTCTTTCCCTGATTACATAAATTGATAACTCAGGCTAGAAGTAAGATACAAATATGAAACTGGTGTGTAATTGTTTACAAACTATCACTGGAGGGATCGATTCAACGACTGTGGTTATCTGTTGCCGCAGGGTTTCAAGCTCTGGTACACGTGTTCGTTAGACCTCGTCCTTGACATAACCCCATAAAAAGAAGTCTAATGGGGTTATGACAGGAGAGCGTGGAGGCCAAACCGTTGGCCCATCACGACCAATCCATCGCCCAGGAAAGGTCATATCGAGATAGGCACGGACGTCCATACTCCAATGAGGTGGTGCGCCGTCTTGCTGAAACAAGTCATCGGGGTGATACTGAAGCAGCTGAGGAACAGCATACAGTTGCAACATGTCCAGATATACTGCAGATGTGATGCTAGCCTCAGCCCAGAAGAATGGCCCGATAATTCGATCGTGCAATAACGCGCACCAAACATTCACCTTTGGACTGCCTCTGGTGCACTCCATGACCTCGCCAGGGGGTTGTGAACCCCAAATGCGCACATTATGGCCATTCGCTACTCCACTGACAAAAAAGGTCGCTTCTTCGGAAAAGGCAATTCGTCTGAGATAACCATCGTCGTCCTCAATACGTGATAGCATTTCGACCGCAAAGTCATATCGACGTGTACAGTCATTGGACAACAAGGCCTGAACGATTTCCACTTTGTATGCACGAAACAATAAACGTTTGTGTAAAATGTCATGGAGAGAGCTTTTTGGCATCCGTAATTCACGTGAGGCCTTGCGCACCGATTTCTTCGGACTTCGCAGAAAAGACTGCCTTACAGCTTCCACCCTGTCTGCTGAGGTTCTTGGTCGACCAGACCTCGGAAGGTCAGCAACCGATCCTGTGTTCTTGAACTTCTCATACCAGGCTTTAATGCTCTTGACATCAGGTGGATTCCTTCCAAATGTTGTCTGGAAGTGTCTCTGCACTGTGGTTGATGATGGTGTCTCATGGTACCACAGGACACACTGTGCCTTCTCCTGATTAGTTAACATGGCTTCTTGGGCACTGCACCTCATCCACTACTTACGTACTGCGAACCTAAAACAGAAAAAAAACTTTGATAGTTGTAAACAATTCGACACAAGTTTCATATTTGTATCTTACTTCTATCCTGCGTTATCAATTTATGTAATCAGGGAAAGACTTTTCGGACACCCTATATTTCTTAATGTCGCACAATACTACTACGCATATGGAAAACTGTAATAGTCATAGGTAATACAATTTGCTATTCGTACGCGCTATAATTTTGGAAAAATGACAAGTGGATAATACGGTATATGCTTCCAATTTCCTAGTCTGTCGTTGACACTTACACTTGTGGCTAAACTGTTGCATTAACTAATCAGTACAACAAACACAGTCCGAAGACACATTGACACCACTGAATATTGGAAGCAGGAATGGCTAACAGTATTCTTCACTCAGCCTTAGTGTAGCACAGAAAAGAATGAGGTATTCGGTCATAAAAATC
Source organism: Schistocerca nitens (assembly GCF_023898315.1). Taxonomy (NCBI): domain Eukaryota; kingdom Metazoa; phylum Arthropoda; class Insecta; order Orthoptera; family Acrididae; genus Schistocerca; species Schistocerca nitens. Next base: position 365,364,094 of record NC_064620.1, on the reverse strand, counting down.
TTACACCACTCACCCAGAGATGACAGTATAACAGATAGTAAGGTTTAGTTCAAACGAAAAGTGAAATGTACTGCACAGAAGACTTTTTGGTGTGATACACTGGTGTGCAAAAATTTGGTTTAAAAAAAATTCATCATAAATTACGCGCGAGCATGCAATGCAGCAACATTACCTGAAAATATTCACACTGCTCAGAGCTGCCTTTACAAAATCGTATTTCCAAAAAGCGTCATAATCTGCATATGCATCTTTGTGTTCTGCTAGTTATTGCCAGATTACTAAGCAGAGTCGGCAACACCCGATTCCCTCACGTGCTTCTCATTGAATACTACTGGCAACGACAATGCTACTGACAACCAAAGATCACATTGCTTGTACTCAGAATCTCTGTGGCGTAATGTATCGATTACTGAAGACTGCAGTTTGGAAAATACCGACTGTACAGATATGAAGTATGGCACACCGAATAAAAACAGCTCAATCACTTTCATTGAACACCAAAAATAAGCTAGTAACCTTAGAAAATGTAATTACTGTTCCTCTCATTGCGCGTTTGCCTCATTTACATTCTGTGCTATAGTGTAGCAGTTCTTTCTGTGCATTGTCCAAGTTTCATGAACCAAGTTTCTAAGACCGGTCACTCCAACGATATATCGAGGTACGGTTTTCACTAAGTTATGGCGCACAGTGTGATGAATTATCTAGTGTACTCATAAATAACACTCATAGGCCATTGTTGTTGTTGTGGTCTTCGGTCCTGAGACTGGTTTGATGCAGCTCTCCATGCTACCCCATCCTGTGCAAGCTTCTTCATCTCCCAGTACTTGCTGCAACCTACATCCTTCTGAATCTGCTTAGTGTATTCATCTCTTGATCTCCCTCTACGAGTTTTACCCTCCACGCTGCCTTCCAATGCTAAATTTGTGATCCCTAGATGCCTCAGAACATGTCCTACCAACCGGTCGCTTGTCAAGTTGTGCCACAAACTGTCCAATACCTCCTCATTGGTTATGTGATCTACCCATCTAATCTTCGTCCATGTTTCACTTCCAAACATGGCTGCACTCCATACAAATACTTTCAGAAACGACTTCCTGACACTTAAATCTATACTCGATGTTACCAAATTTCTCTTCTTCAGAAACGCTTTCCTTGCCATTGCCAGTCTACATTTTATATCCTCTCTACTTCGACCATCATCAGTTATTTTGCTCCCCAAATAGCAAAACTCGTTTACTACTTAAGCGTCTCATTTCCTAATCTAATCTCCTCAGCATCAGCCGACTTAATTCGACTACATTCCATTATCCTCGTTTTGCTTTTGTTGATGTTCATCTTATATCCTCCTTTCAAGCCACTGTCCATTCCGTTCAACTGCTCTTCCAAGTCCTTTGCTGTCTCTGACAGAATCGCAATGTCGTCGGCAAACCTAAAAGTTTTTATTTCTTCTCCATCGGTTTTAATACCTACTTTGAATTTTTCTGTTGTTTCCTTTACTGCTTGCTCAATATACAAATTGAATAACACCAAGGAGAGGCTACAACTCTGTCTCACTCCCTTCCAAACCGCTGCTTCCCTTTCATGCCCCTCGACTCTTATAACTGCCATCTGGTTTCTGTACAAATTGTAAATAGCCTTTCGCTCCCTGTATTTTACCCTGCCACCTTTAGAATTTGAAAGAGAGTATTCCAGTCAACATTGTCAAAAGCTTTGTCTAAGTCTAAAAATGCTAGAAACGTAGGTTTGCCTTTCCTTAATCTTTCTTCTAAGATAAATCGTAGCGTCAGTATTGCCTCACGTGTTCCAACATTTCTACGGAATCCAAACTGATCTTCCCCAAGGTCGGCTTCTACCAGTTTTTCCATTCGCCTGTAAAGAATTCGCGTTAGTATTTTGCAGCTGTGACTTATTAAACTGATAGTTCGGTAATTTTCACATCTGTCAACACCTGCTTTCTTTGGGATTGGAATTATTATATTCTTCTTGAAGTCTGAGGGAATTTCGCCTGTCTCATACATCTTGCTCACCAGATGGTAGAGTTTTGTCAGGACTGGCTCTTCCAGGGTTGTCAGTAATTCCAATGGAATGCTGTCTACTCGCGGAGCCTTGTTTCGACTCAGGTCTTTCAGTGCTCTGTCAAACTCTTCACGCAGTATCGTATCTCGCATTTCATCTTCATCTACATCCTCTTCCATTTCCATAATATTGTCCTCAAGAACATCGCCCCTGTATAGACCCTCTATATACTCCTTCCACCTTTCTGCTTTCCCTTATTTGCTTAGAACTGGGTTTCCATCAAAGCTCTTGATATTCATACAAGTGGTTCTCTTTTCTCCAATGCTCTCTTTAATTTTCCTGTAGGCAGTATCTATCTTGCCCCTAGTGAGATAAGCCTCTACATCCTTCCATTTGTCCTCTAGCCATCCCTGCTTAGCAATTCTGCACTTCCTGTCGATCTCATTTTTGAGACGTTTGTATTCCTTTTTGCCTGCTTCATTTACTGCATTTTTATATTTTCTCCTTTCATCAATTAAATTCAATATTTCTTCTGTTACCCAAGGATTTCTACTAGCCCTTTTCTTTTTATCTACTTGATCCTCTGCTGCCTTCACTACTTCATCCCTCAGAGCTACCCATTCTTCTTCTACTGTATTTCTTATTTCCTTCCCCCATTCCTGTCAATAGTTCCCTTATGCTCTCCCCGAAACTCTGCACATTCTCTGGTTTAGTCAGTTTATCCAGGTCCCATCACTTTAAATTCCCACCTTTTTGCAGTTTCTTCAGTTTTAATCTACAGTTCATAACAAATAGATTGTGGTCAGAGTCCGCATCTGCCCCTGGAAAATACTTACAATTTAAAACCTGATTCCTGAATCTCTGTCTTACCATTATATAATCTATCTGATACCTTCTAGTATCTCCAGAATTCTTCCATGTATACAACCTTCTTTCATGATTCTTGAACCAAGTTATGCTCTGTGTAGAATTCTACTAGATGGCTTCCTCTTTCATTTCTCTCCCACAATCCATATTCACCTACTATGTTTCCTTCTCTCCCTTTTCCTACTCTCGAATTCCAGTCACCCATGACTATTAAGTTTTCGTCTCCCTTCACTACCTGAATAATTTCTTTTATCTCATCATACATTTCATAAATTTATTCATCATCTGCGGAGCTAGTTGGCATATAAACTTGTACTACTGTAGTAGGCGTGGGCTTCGTGTCTACCTTGGCCACAATAATGCGTTCACTATGCTGTTGGTAGTAGCTTAACCGCACTCCTATTTTTTTATTCATCATTAAACCTACTCCTGCATTAACCCTATTTGATTTTGTATTTATAACCCTGTATTTACCTGACCAGAAGTCTTGTTCCTCCTGCCACCGAACTTCACTAATTCCCACTATATCTAACTTCAACCTATCCATTTCCCTTTTTAAATTTTCTAACCCACCTGCCCGATTAAGTGATCTGACATTCCACGCTCCGATCCGTAAAACGCCAGTTTTCTTTCTCCTGATAACGACGCCTTCTTGAGTAGTCCCCGCCCGGAGGTCCGAATGGGGGACTATTTCACCTCCGGAATATTTTACCCAAGAGGACGCCATCATCATTTAACCATACAGTGAAGCTACATGCCCTCGAGAAAAATAACGGCTTTAGTTTCCCCTTGCTTTCAGCCGTTCGCAGTACCAGCACAGCAAGGCCGTTTTAGTTAGTGTTACAAGGCCAGATTAGTCAATCATCCAGACTGTTGCCCGTGCAACTACTGAAAAGGCTGCTTCCCCTCTTCAGGAACCACACGATTGCCTGACCTCTCAACAGATACTCCTCCGTTGTGAATGCACCTACGGTACGGCCATTTGTATCGCTGAGGCACGCAAGCCTCCCCACCAACGGCAAGATACATAGTTCACGGGGGATCATAGACCATAAATACTTGAAAGTCCAGAGATGTTAAGTCTAGTAAGCTTGCATTCCAGTGGGATATCCTCCAGTAACTGAGGGAGCATATCTGTTATAAATTGCAAATACTTGTGACTATTTAGAGATTATTCTATAGAAGAGAATCAATTAAACCTGCAAAGCCCGCACCACTAGTTGATCAACCAATGCCGCTTTTATGTATTTCTCTAAGCCAGCGGCGATTTTCAGCTGATGGGCATATTGCGAAGATGGAGCTTTAGGTGGAGCGAAACATGGAAAGGATGAATTGCGTTGAAATGTAATATTCAAAGAACATTCGTTTCGCTGGCACCATTCGCACAATCAAGCTGCCTCACAGTGCCATGTGGTTTGAGTGTCACGGCTCCTAAAATATTAGATGTATTTGTACCGTCAGTTCACTTACGCTGCCACATTTGATTTGTAATAGTTGTAGTTCCTTGAAAATTTTTGTAGTGTTTGCAAAAATACCGTGATGGCCCTGAATGATATGGATACATTTTACATACAGGCTCATCGCTGCTCTAACATTTTTTGCGATATTTGCCATAAACGGGTAGCATAAAACTTACTAATGTGGCATGTCTGGCTGGAAATCCCTCAGCAGGTATGTACAGCCGTCTGGTGCAAATCTTTCACGTGAACGCCACTTTGGTGTATTACGTGCCCCTGACCTATCCCAGTAATCCTGCCTTTGAAAGGGCGCTACAGTTTAACGCGTAATCCGAACCACCTGTCGTTCCTGCCATCGTCATATCTTTGACAGGTGAAGACTATAGCAAAGTCTGAAAAATTTTAAGGCCTTTTGCTGTGTGGGATCTTCACCTGGCCTTCCGCAGGACCTGTTGTAGTAATCGAAGGCATCAGGACAACTGTGGAGTACGTGAACATTATTGCGGACCTCCTGTATTTGTTCATGCTTGATATTTTTCTCATCAGCGATTGAATTTTCCAGCAGGATAACTCCCGGTGTTTCAAGGCCAAAATTGTGCTACAGTGGTTTGATGAGCGTGACAGTGAATTCAAGTGGATGTCTTCCCGACAAAATGCATCTGATCTGAACCCGATGGGATACTTCTGAGATGCTATCAGGTAACAGCTCCCCGTACGGAAACGACTGGCCCACAATTTACGGGAACTGCGTGGCCTGTCCGTGGACAATGGTTGACACATACCTTCAAAAACGTACCAAGGACGTGTCGAACCCAGATCACGCAGCATCACTGCTGTATTGAGTTCCAGAGATAGACGAATACGCTGTTAACCAGGTAGTCATAACTGTTCGGGTCATCAATGTATATACGTTGAAACTTGCTTATGTCCGTCAGAAACCTCACCATATTGTTCAATATAGCTCAGCGAAAACCTGTTCTCGTATATTTACTGGATCTGGTTCCCACAAAGGTGTACAAAACTTAAGGACGAAAGTAACTTTCTCATCAAGTATCAAAGGCAAGTAACATAGTCAATGAAAATAGGACCGTACGTAGAAAGAACTGCTACAGTATAGTACAGAAGGTAACTGAAAGAAATACGCCATTAGTCGAACAGAAACGATACTTCTATTCAAACACAAATAGTAACACTGAAGTCACAGCAAATTATGATTACAAACTGTGAGACATAGAACTCGTTAGGGTGTGTGATCACTACAGACAGCAGTGTATTCTCTGCAATGTACACTACTGGCCATTAAAATTGCTATACCACGAAGATGACGTGCTACAGACGCGAAATTTAACCGACAGGAAAAAGATGCTGTGATGTGCAAATGATTAGCTTTTCAGAGCATTCACACAAGGGTGGCGCCGGTGGCGACACCGACAACTTACTGACATGAGGAAAGTTTCCAACCGATTTCTCATACACAAACAGCAGTTGACCGGCGTTGCCTGGTGAAACGTTGTTGTGATGCCTCGTGTAAGGAGGAGAAATGCGTAACATCACGTTTCCGACTTTGATAAAGGTCGGATTGTAGCCTATCGCGATTGCGGTTTATCGTATCGCGACATTGCTGCTCGCGTTGTTCGAGATCCAATGACTGTTAGCAGAATACGGAATCGGTGGGTTCAAGAGGGTAATACGGGACGCCGTGCTGGATCCCAACGGCCTCGTATCACTAGCAGTCGAGATGACAGGCATCTTATCCGCATGGCTGTAACGAATCGTGCAGCCACGTCTCGATACAACCATCTGCACGAACAGTTTGTAAGTAGGCTGTTTAGGTTTTCTTCATTGGTAACGCCATGTAGCGCTCTGTATGAAAATCACTGGCTGTGCTGTGTGCAGTCTTTAGCTGGTTTGCATTGTTGTCTGCCATTGTAGTGTTGGGCAGCTGGACGTTAACAGCGCGTAGCGTTACGCAGTTGGAGGTGAGCCGCCAGCAGTGGTGGATGTGGGGAGATAGATGGCGGAGTTTTGAAATTTGTAAGACAGGATGTCATGAACTGCTACATATATTATGACTATTAAGGTAAATACATTGTTTGTTCTCTATTAAAATCTTTCATTTGCTAACTATGCCTATCAGTAGTTACTGCCTTCTGTAGTTTGAATCTTTTATTTAGCTGGCATTAGTGGCGCTCGCTGTATTGCAGTAGTTCGAGTAACCAAGATTTTTGTGAGGTAAGTGATTTGTGAAACGTATAGGATAATGTTAGTCAGGGCCATTCTTTTGTAGGGATTTTTGAAAGTCAGATTGCGTTGTGCTAAAAATATTGTGTGTCAGTTTAAGCACAGTCATGTATAATTTTTCAAAGAGGACGTTTCATATGGCGACCCTGCCAGGATCCGAACCTGGAATCAAGCAGCATGGACTATCAGCTCGGAGACCATGGCTGCGGTTACCCTTGACGCTGCATCACAGACAGGAGCCCCTGCAATGGTGTACTCAACGGCGAACCTGGGTGCACGAATTGCAAAAAGTCATTTTTTCGGATGAATCCAGGTTCTGTTTACAGCAGCATGATGGTCGCATCCGTTTTTGGCGACATCGTGGTCAACAGACACTGGAAGCGTGTATTCGTCATCGCCATACTGGCGTGATGGTATGGGGTGGCATTGGTTACACGTCTCGGTCACCTCTTGTTCGCACTGATGGCCTTTTGAACAGTGGACGTTACATTTCAGATGTGTTGCGACCCGTGGCTCTGCCCTTCATTCGATCCCTGCGAAACCCTACATTTCAGCAGGATAATGCACGACCGCATGTTGCAGGTCTTGTGCGGACCTTTCTGGATACAGAAAATGTTCAGCTGCTGCCCTGGCCAGCACATTCTCCAGATCTCTCACCAATTGAAAACGTCTGGTCAATAGTGGCCGAGCAACTGGCTCGTCACAATACACCAGTCACTACTCCTGATGAACTGTAGTATCGTGTTGAAGCTGCATGGGCAGCCATACAAGCTCTGTTTGACTCAATGCCAAGACGTATCAAGGCCGTTATTACGGCCAGAGGTGGTTGTTCTGTGTACTGATTTCTCAGGATCTATGCACCCAAATTGCGTGAAAATGTAATCACATGTCAGTTCTAGTATAATATATTTGTCCAAAGAATACCCGCTTATCATCTGAATTTCTTCTTGGAGTAGAAATTATAACGGCCAGTAGTGTACTTCCATCCTGGTCACAAAGTTAGTAACGAGTTTCTGCGGTAGGGCGTTCCATTCTTCCACTAGAACGGTTGACAAATGCTGCATGGCCCTGGGCTTTGGAAATGCTGAAATAGTTCTCCCCTCAAAGTATCCCATACATGTTCGATGGGATGTAAGTCGTGGAAAGGGGCAGGCCAGTCCATTCGTAGACTCTCTTCTCCTTCTAAGAGCTCCTCCGCCCGCGCTGTTCGATGCGGTCAAGCATTCTCATCCATAAAATTGAAACACGCCCGACGTTGTTCCTGGGTCTATTACGTTTTCCCACCTCTGGCCATACAAAGGTACGTCTAGCATTGTCGAACATGATCATTCTGGTGGTCCAGGAGTGATGGTGTGGGAGATATGACGTTGCGAGTATCTACTGACCTACAAATGTTTCAACACCGTACACTCATCAGAGAACGTTATTGTGACACTGCTCTTTCCCACGTGCGTCTTTCCACGGATACATTCAGTCCTGACTTCATTTTTTTGGATTATAGAGCGCGACCGCATCCTACAGCGCAGATGATGGGGCCCTTGGAACGAGAGGATATTAGGCGAATGAACTGGTCTGCTCGTTCCTCGGACTTACACTGTGGGGTGCGTTGTGGTGACGTAATGCAAAACGTCCACATGCACCAACCATCACCCAGGAGGATGAATGGAGCTCTCTAGCATTATAACTCCTTACCAACGTTGTGGCGGCCGTAGGAGCACGAAGCAGAGCATGCATTGTCTTCCGTAGTGATCAGACAACCCTATTAAGAACCATGTCCAGTCTTTTGTTATGTTCAGGGGACCATTACGAATCGCGGTGATTTCAGTATAATTATTGTCTTTGAATGAAACTGTCTATTCTTTCCGTCTCATTTTGTATTCCTTTCAGTTAGCGTCTGTACAATATTGCAGCAGTTCTTTCTATGTATGGTACAAGTTTCATCGAGCTATGTTATTTGTCAGTAACGCATACGTCTTTAAGTGTTGCACAGAAGTGTATTTTGGGTCCTAGCTACTTCGCTCTTTGAAACATGAGTGAATATATCTGGGACAGAGGGAGAGAGAGGGGGAACCCGCCAGGATAGCCGAGAGCGCTAACGCGTTGCTTCCTGGACCCGGGTAGGCGCGCCGGTCCCGGATCGAACCCGCCCAGCGGATTAACGACGGCGGCCGGTTTGCTGGCCAGCCTGGGTGTGGTTTTTAGGCGGTTTCCCACATCCTAATAGGTGAATACTGGGCTGGTCCCCACGTCCTGCCTCAGTTACACGACTCGCAGATATTTGAAACACATTCACACTATTTCACGATTTACACTAGTCGCAGACAGCTGGGGTACACTAATTCCCTCCTGGGGAGTATGGGGTGGTGGCAAGAAGGGCATCCGGCCACTCCTAAACCTAACCATGCCAAATCCGTACTTAACCCTGCCGACCCTGCGCCCAATGCAGGATAAAGGCAGTAGCAAAAGAAGAAGAAGTGAAAGAAGAGGGAGAGGGGAGGGGGAGGGGAGAGGGAGGAAGAAATTGACAAAACTGAGTGTAAATTAGTGTCTGTGCGAAAGCTGATGACAGTCATCAAAACGGTCGGCATGGTACGATATTTTTCACCGAGAAAGTTGAAATCGTGCAGCTCACTTATTCCATATCAAAGCGAGAAATCGCAGTTATGATCGATGGAATATGCAAATAAGTAAACAACTAGGCGATGCTCTGAAACTACGACTCTTCACCTCGAATGAACTATGCATTTCACAGGAGGGAGGTTTACTTCCCACCGATCTTGCTACATTCGCCCTTTTTCTTCTTTTTTTTTGTGTACGTCCTTTACTTTTTTCTTTGCAGGAGTAGCACTAATTATCATGGCCAGAGGACTTGTATGCCGTAGGTGTATTACATTAATAAGCAAATCTTCTCCGTGAATCGGGCTATCTATTTGTGAAAACAGTATCAAAATCCGTACAGTAGATCCTGACATTAACCTTTGCAGGAGGGCAGAAAAACGCGGCGGGGACTTCAGTTCCCCATATTTCAGCCAATTTGTATGAAATATTTATGAATTATAGACACAAAATTTCCACGGCCATCAATGTATCTATTACAAAACTGCAAAAAAATCCCTACTACGGTTGCTGAGATTAGCCTGCACATATGAGTCCAGAGGGAGCGGTGACTTTAATTTATAATATGACCGATAACATTGGTTCAGACAGAGAGGTGGGCTCTCACCAGTTTCATTCAGCATGGTCTTGGACAAAGTTATTAAACAACGGGAAGAAAAAATAAAATGGATTCACGTAAGAACACGTACTTCGACAAAATAGTCATAAAATGCCTATCATTTGCAGATGACCTAGCAGTACTCAGCAACAATAGACAAGAAGCATTGGAGTATTACATGATGTCCGCAGCTCGTGGTCGTGCGGTAGCGTTCTCGCTTCCCGCGCCCGGGTTCCAGGGTTCGATTCCCGGCAGGGTCAGGGATTTTCTCTGCCTCGTGATGACTGGGTGTTGTGTGATGTCCTTAGGTTAGTTAGGTTTAAGTAGTTCTAAGTTCTAGGGGACTGATGACCATAGATGTTAAGTCCCATAGTGCTCAGAGCCATTTGAACCATATTACATGATGTCTGCCAAAACAGCTATACAGACATCGTATGAGAAAAAGCAATACATAGAAAGAAAGAACAACAACACACGAGCCATGCAACCAAAATAAGGAAACCAGGCACCAAACATAGAAAGAACAAAAAACTTCAGAAAGCGTAAAAACACAAATGGACACACTACAATAAAAGAAACGTATTAAGATGGATTGATCTCAAGCTCTACAATACAGTTCTCTACCAGCAGCATTCTACGGTCACGATCGAAGAATCAGGCAACACAGAAAGAAAAAAAAAAGAACATCAACTTTTAAGGAATTTTTTTTGGTATACAGATGAAGAGACCGACTAAAGAATTATATAAACACACACAGAAACTCACACACATGATCAGAAAACGCCAACCAACATTCTATGGACACATAAAAAGAACGAACAACAACAACAATGGACTCACAAAGAGGATTTTTTATGTACTGAACAACTCAATCAAAGACACCAGTTGGCATCGAGAAGCAGAAGATCGAATACAAGCAAGGATCAAGAGAGAAATGATAAATGAAGGAGACAAATTCAGAAGCAAAATTATGAATACAAAATATAAAGTAAAAAAAGGAAGAAAACACGGAAAATGTTTCCAGAACAAAGGAAACAGGAACGCAGTCAAAGAATGAAGAGATTTTGGGAAGCAAAAAAGAAGAAGAAAACAAGAAAGTATTAAATAATCGTGTAACATCTAACTTCAAACAGTCTATTAAGAACAGTAATGTGTAATAATAATAATAATAATAATGGGATTCTGCCAGTGTTAGACTCCGAATCGGCCAGAGCGGGAAGCGGTCCGTTGCTGGAGGCCGGCACACCGGCGTGCGTAGCAAATGAAATTGACAGTCCGTCATTAGCAGGCTGCGTCCACGCGCCGGCCACCGCGAACCTTGTCGATCTGTGTCAGGGAAGCCCTCGAGGTCCGGACCCCAATGAAACGCGACTGTCCGTCGCTGGTTTGCCGCCACAGCTCATTGTTGATTCCCGGCTGCCGTTTCTTTGGCTGCGATGTTCTGCGCATGACTGATCACGCCGGCACGATGTAAGGGCGCCAGGAACAGCTTAAAGCTCGCTTAAAGTGCGAACAGCTTTTAGTCGATTGCTGCAGTATTCTCTCGTTCTTCTTTGATCTATTTTGCGACAGGAATCCACTGGATGTCGCCCACCTTCCTCTGTTTTGCCTCTTTCTTAATATGCTGGTAATCCAGTCCGTTTTCTACGTCATTCAGCGTTAAAAACTTCTTCTTCCTTTCTTTTCTCCACTCTTTACGTTGACGACTGTTTGTTGCTGACAAACCTTCGAAACGTATGTGCCTGCAAAACTAGTTCTCATCTTCTCTGCCAGTCTTGTTCCTCTGCAATTTTTTGAAGTATTCCTTCGTTTCCTCGTTCTACCATTAAGCGTTTATCGCCACAGTTCAAAACTACACAAGTATTTTTTTTTCTTTTTGACTGTCTGTGATTCATTCCGTTAATACTACAGTACATACAAAACGAACTGCGAATCTCTCTCTTATTAGGGCTACTGGAATTCGTTTGGCTGTCAGTGAGTCTTTCAGCTTTTCAAAAGTATTTTATTCACAGAAGTTCTACCTATTACTTTCTCCGCAACGCTCCTATTTTCCAAAAAGCATCCTTACTGCCTTAAAGATTTCACTCATAACAAGTGCATTCTCCCCGATTATACTTTGGCAGAACCTCGTACCTTTATTTTTTCCGCATTTATTTTCGTTCCATAATCTCTTTCCCACTTTTACAATCCTCTCCATCACAAATTGAAGTTCGTCCTCTGATCATCCAACACTGTTCAATCATCTACATATCATGTAATCGTCTTTATCCTTTCTTCTCCTTTAAAAAAAGTTTTATTCGTTAATTTTTAGAATAATTCTGAGAAACATTTGGCAAACAACCCCCTTATCTAACGCCTTCTCCAATACTCATCGCATCAAATGTCTTTTCCAATCCTTACTACATATTTTTATCTAGTATACTTTTGCCTTACCAGTCTTCTGCCCTTCCATTCTACACCAACATATTTCTAGGTCTTCAGAAGGACATTCTAATTGATTCTTGTAACGCCTTTTCTCAACTCAACGGGAAAAGGCTGTACTCTAAAGTAACCGAAATTGCTGATTGTCTTATGGGTCGGTGCTTAAATCCCACTCTCCCTTTTTCTGTTCAACCTCAGTAGATAACTGGAATGACTTCAATGTTAATGCCCTGAAAATATTCCTCTTCGTATACAAAAGTTTGACCCATTAATGAAGTAACGCGAACCGACTTCCGTTTGTGAGATATTCGGAAGTAGGAACATCTGTCATAGCACAACGGTAAATATACGGGATCTTGAACATATGTTTAAGTAACGCTATTTTGTCGAAAACTGATATGTTGAGAATTGTGGCTGTGATACTATAAGGTTCATAATTAAAGCAGCAACCAGTCACAATTGTGGTTCAAGAAGGTTTATTTGGATCAAACCATGACCGGTTTCGGATCTTTTTACAAATCTGTCAAGTTTCGTTGTTTTCTTGCTGGGGCTTCGCTTTGTATCCGTTACTAGTTCGCTGCACTAGGATAGACACAAAATTTTTTGTTTGCTACTTGGTAAAGTTTAAAATGGATTTATTTTTTTATGATCTAAGGTTTTAAAGGTATTAAAACGTGATATGTGGTGAAAACATTCGTGCTGTATGCTTCTCTGTGACGAAATCGCCCTTCATTTTTGTTGTGAATTTTGAAATTACCGCGCTTGTGGATGTACACTATGTGGGTGATCTTCAGTTCACTGATAAACACGTTACACTACACCTCTCTCTGTTTAATGGCAGCACACACGATAAACATTCACAAAGAGTGTCCAGACATGAGTAACATAAACTATATTTTCAAAGATCTTACAGGCGTAAAGATGCTAGGTTACCGATACTGTGAGAGTGTATAGGCTTAGTAAAATATGTCTTTTGCTAGTGCAATGAAATTAATTTAAGAAACGAAGAAAGAAGTAAAATTATTTACAGTAGTTTCTGAGATGCAGTATGGTTAGGTTTACACATACAAAGGTTATGTATAGACACATACATAGATTATGTATAGACAATACCAAATACTTTGTACAATACATAAGGACATTAAGATACGTTTTCTATTATAGTGATAAAGCTAAGTTTGAACACTGAATGAATGGTTGCATTTTACATTAGAAATAGTAATGCTTTAATACATCAGACTAAGAATATCATTTATATACGAATATAACTGCGAGGGTATAAGTAGACTGTACCGCATTCATAAAAGGTGGGAAGAAAGTTTATTGAAGTTTATTATTGGTGGAAAAGCTGATTATAACATTCTTCTTATCTCATAGGTAGGAAGTTTTGTATTAAAGTGAGCCAAAATATGGATGGCTGCGTACTTATGTTGATTTTGTGTCCTTCACAGTTGCTGTAGATGCTAGTTGCAGAGATTTATTGTCCGAATTCCTTTGTTTTATTTTCTGGGAGAGGTTGTCTATTATTGAAGCATCATATCCACTGTTATGGGCAATTTTGCTAATTCCCTTTGGATGTGAGGGAGATGAAGCATTGACCTGAAGTCAGCCATCTTCTGCTGCTTCGGGTGGCAAGATATGTTACTGATGGTAACATCCGTTGTTGTTGGCTTACGAAATATTGGTGGTTATTCATATTGGATACTTTAACGCACACGAAGTTAATGCTACCTTTTATTTCATATTCTACAGTGAGTTTGATGTTGTTATGTAATTTTCTCAGCTCTTGGGCTATGATATCAATTTCGCTGCTGCTTAAGTAATGTGAACTACCACCAGATCGTCCACAACTCAACTTGAAAGTTTATTGCATCCTCTTTTGTAGAGAAATATGCGTGCAGTGGAGAAGTAGACTATATGTTGCATAGTCCACTTTTATTCCCAAGAAGCATCAATCAGAGTAGTCACTCTCAACATATTCAGGATCAGCATGTGTCTAGAAGTTCTCAGTAACTCATACTTACCTCATACTAGCCGTAAGATAAATGCAAAGAAAGAAATATTTTACTTGCCGATGGCAGTTTATCTGAATAATGATTCACTGAAAGCAGAACGTATTCAGTGAAGTGTGCTCACATAAACTATTACAAAAGATAAGTAAGTAGGTCGTATGTGAGCATGGAAACATAATAATTTGTAAGTGGCTTCGGGATTAAAAATATCTGAAGGGAATATGAAATATCTAGGATCATTATTCAAGGAACAATCACGAAAACTTATGTAATGAAATTATCTATGACCTCCATGGACCACATGGAACACAACACCGCAAATCACCAAACATAGAATAAAAGACATCCCAGATAATTTCTAATCACCGTCGTAATATTAACGTGAACCATGACCTAGCGTCGTCAGAAGAGTGTTCAGCGTGCGGATTGCTAAGCGAATGAGCCCGGGACGGAGATTTCTCAGCTCGGCGACTGCGTATTGTGTTGTCGTTGCGTTGGTATCGTCATAAATGACATTCCGCTGTTGGGATGGTTGTATGGGCGCGTCCCAAAAGACAATAAATAAATTAAAAAGTACATAACCTTCACTCACTGATGAGTTAATGAAAGACCGATATTGATCCTTGAACATGCAACAAAGTCGGGCGCTCCCAACTAAGGATCTAACTTTGGTCACAAAGAAAGCACATCAGCGGAGCTGAAAACCATGTAGAAAGAACGTTCTACAACTTTCGCTGGCAGGCAACGTTCTCACCATAAATTCCTGTATGTTGCTCCATAGAAATTGCCATTGAAGCAAAACATTATACAAAGGCGCCGAATTTGACCAAATAGAACCAAAAACACTGCAGACAGCATCCATACGATGTGTTTTATCTCCAGAGGTCGGTCGAAACACAAATGTGCTTTGTCGTTCCGTAGGGAAATCACCGAAGACCTCAACCAGGATGGCCGGACGTGGGTTTGAACCGTCGTCCTCCTAGTCCAGTGTGCTGACCACTGCGCCACCTCGCTTAGGTCTCGCATTCGGGTGGACGATGGTTCAGATGGTGTCTGTCCATTCTTATTTGGGTTTCCGTGATTTCCCTAAATCGCTTATGGCCGTGATGGTTCCTTTTAAAGGGAATGATCCATATCCTTCCTCATCATTCCTTAATCCCAGCTCGTGCTCCGTCTATAAAGACCTATTTGTCAATGAAACGTTAAACACAAATCTTTTTTTATAAATTGAAAGTGGAGGGGGAAAAAGGAATGGGAAGGGAAGGTAAGGAATTGAAGATATCACTGCATCGGAACTTTATGCGGAAGCAGCGGCGACAAGTGAAATAGTGAGGTGAACCAGGATTCGAACCCGGGATCTCCTGCTTGCTAGGCAGCTGCGTTAACCACTGCGCCATCCGGACACAAAGTTAATAGCAAATGCATAAATTATTTCGGCTCGCTCCCTGGCCGACCCACATTCCCACCTGACGCCCCCTATCCACAGTCTCCTTCCACGCCTCCGTGCTCGTAAATTTTAGATTCCTGGATGTCCTACGTAAATGTGCATCTTTACTTATGGGTTAGATTACATTACATTAGATTAGTACTTGTTCCATAGATCTACATCTACATTTATACTCCGCAACCCACCCAGCGGTGCGTGGCGGAGGGCACTTTACGTGCCACTGTCATTACCTCCCTTTTCTGTTCCAGTCGCGTATGGTTCGCGGGAAGAACAACTGCCGCAAAGCCTCCGTGCGCGCTCGAATCTCTCTAATTTTACATTCGTGATCTCCTCGGGAGGTATAAGTAGGGGGAAGCAATATATTCGATACCTCATCCAGAAACGCACCCTCTCGAAACCTGGCGAGCAAGCTACACCGCGATGCAGAGCGCCTCTCTTGCAGAGTCTGCCACTTGAGTTTGCTAAACATCTCCGTAACGCTATCACAGTTACCAAATAACCCTGTGACGAAACGCGCCGCTCTTCTTTGGATCTTCTCTATCTCCTCCGTCAACCCGATCTGGTACGGATCCCACACTGATGAGCAATACTCAAGTATAGGTCGAACGAGTGTTTTGTAAGCCACCTCCTTTGTTGATGGACTACATTTTCTAAGGACTCTCCCAATGAATCTCAACCTGGTACTTGCCTTACCAACCATTAATTTTATATGATCATTCCACTTCAAATCGTTCCGCACGCATACTCCCAGATATTTTACAGAAGTAACTGCTACCAGTGTTTGTTCCGCTATCATATAATCATACAATAAAGAATCCTTCTTTCTATGTATTCGCAATACATTACATTTGTCTATGTTAAGGGTCAGTTGCCACTCCCTGCACCAAGTGCCTATCCGCTGCAGATCTTCCTGCATTTCACTACAATTTTCTAATGCTGCAACTTCTCTGTATACTACAGCATCATCCGCGAATAGCCGCATGGAACTTGTGACACTATCTACTAGGTCATTTATATATATTGTGAAAAGCAATGGTCCCATAACACTCCCCTGTGGCACGCCAGAGGTTACTTTAACGTCTGTAGACGTCTCTCCATTGATAACAACATGCTGTGTTCTATTTGCTAAAAAGTCTTCAATCCAGCCACACAACTGGTCTGATATTCCGTAGGCTCTTACTTTGTTTATCAGGCGACAGTGCAGAACTGTATCGAACGCCTTTCGGGAGTCAAGGTAAATAGCACCCACCTGGGAGCCTGTATCTAATATTTTCTGGGTAATGAATACGACACTTCGTAATGATGTGGAACGTGTCAGCTTAATACAAGATGTCTATACAAGATATTACATTACACAAAATATTACATGACACTCAATATTTTTAATTTTTTTGTGGAGTTGAGAAATTACCCACTTATTATAACCAAAAATTCATCTAATGAGTAGAAGGAGTTGCCATTAAGAAATTCTTTTAATTTCCTTTTAAATGCTATATGGCTATCTGTCAGACTTTTGATGCTATTAGGTAAGTGACCAAAGACTTCTGTGGCAGCATAATTTACCCCCTTCTGAGCCAAAGTTAGATTTAACATTGAGTAGTGAAGATCATTCTTTCTCCTAGTGTTGTAGCCATGTACACTGCTATTACTTTTGAACTCGTTCGGATTGTTAACAACAAGTTTCATAAGTGAATATATATGTTGTGAGGCTACAGTGAAGATTTCTAGCTCTTTAAATAAGTGTCTGCAGGAAGATCTTGGATGAGCTCCAGCAATTATTCTGATTACACGCTTTTGTGCAATGAACACTCTTTTACTCAATGATGAGTTACTCCAGAGTATGATGCCACTATAAAGCGGAAAATTAAAATAGGCGTGGTAAGCTAATTTACTCAGATGTATATCGCTAAAATTTGCAATGACCCTAATAGCATAAGTAGCTGAACTCAAACGTTTCAGCATATCCTCAGTGTGTTTTTTCCAGTTCAACCCCTCATCAATGCATACACCTAGAAATTTTGAATATTCTACCTTAGCTACCGAATTCTGATCGAAGTCTTTATTTATTAATGGTGTCATTCCATTTAGTGTGTGGAACTGTATATACTGTGTTTTGTCAATGTTCAATGAGAGCCCATTTGCAGAGAACCATTTAATGATTTTTCTGAAAAACATCATTTACAATTTCACCTGTTAATCCTTGACTGTTGGGTGTGATAGCTATACTTGTATCATCAGCAAAAAGTACCAGCTTTGCATCTTCGTGAATATAGAATGGCAAGTCATTAATATATATGAAGAACAGCAGAGGACCCAAGACCGAACCTTGCGGCACCCCATTCTTGATTGTTCCCCAGTTTGAGAAATCACCAGTTTTTTGCATATTATGTGAACTGTTTATTTCAACTTTCTGCACTCTTCCAGTTAGGTATGATTTAAACCATTTGAGCACTGTCCCATTCATACCAGAATACTTGAGCTTATGTAGAAGTATTCCATGTTTTACACAATCAAAAGCCTTTGGTAGATCATAGCCCATCGAGGCGAATCAATTATATGAGTGCGTGATGTCTGTTCTTTCAGGCACGTCCGAAAGAAAAGACACTGCGCTTCATGTAACTGATCTTTCCTTCGTATGGGCAAGCTAACTCAAATCTCAACCGACCTGTTACGAAATTGGACTATAGAGTATGACCTCCGAAGTACTGCGTACAGATATGATTTCGCTTTGCATCTAAAGACTGTGAAATTCCTAGCAGACGAAAACAGTACATAAAATGTCTTTGCACCTCGCCAGCGACTTACAACTCATATTCAAATTAATCAAATAAAAGACTTTTTCTCGCAGATGACTTTATTACTCTCCTACTGTGAGACTACGGTAGACCATTTAGCATGCCACTGAGATACTAACAAGATATGAACCCAATGACCTATACAGTGAACAGACTGCTCCCCTATAAGCTCATGTGACATATTAAGAAAGAAATTCGCGCAACGGAAACTAATAAGCATCTGAATTCAAGCAGTAGTGGTCCAATGAAACATGAAATATAGGTATCATAACACACATAGATACAATGAGAAAGGGGTTTCATGAACTACGAAATGAAACCAAATGTCATTATCAAATCTTGTTTACTACTAAAATGCATTAACTGTATTCCAGTAAACAAAACAGTTCATAATAAAGTCCACAAAGGTTGAAAGGAATTAAAAAAGGAACACGATAAGACCTTGGCACGAGTGGGTGGAAGTGAAATAATCAAATTAGCAATGTCCACGTATACCCCCAATGACTGTGCGCAGTCGACTAACGAATCAATACGTCTAAGTGCCTGTTGAGTTTAAGAAGCAGACTAGAAAAACATGACTAACTTGCAACAAACATCCTCTCCGTCCCTCGCCCTTCGCCGCTTATTCTTACCATCACTCAAAAATGGCTGCAGTGATAGCTAAGTTCTCGCTCTCCGCAGCTCCAATATGAAATCTTTCTGGATCTGACATCACTAGATTCTCTTTAGCCAACCGCTGTAGTGCTTCCGAGTTCCAACGAAAAAGTTAATAACAAAAACAACGATCTCCATTTTCCTCAATAATCTGCCGTGATTAGCTAATACTGTGTGAAATGAACACCAGAACTTCTTCCACCATGAGGATGGTTTCACGTTTTAGCCAATGACAAGGACTGTACGACCGCTACGAAAATAATTTTGGTGGATCAACCCGTGCCTGCCTCCCAAAAGTAAACAACAACACCTGTGACCTACCTTGCGTCCAGCCGATTCTTCTCGGTCTGAGTGCGTCATGTTTCCCAGCCTCTTGCAAGTATGTATATTTTTTAAAAAAAGTGTCCTTTCCTTTATTTCTCACAACGGTTGTTTAAGGTCTGGCGAAAGTCATCTTCAGGGCTCTGCGAGGCTTTTATGAGCAAGTCGACCATTGTCTCTGACAATGCGCATATGCCCACAATACCTACCTTAGGACCAAACCTTTCAGCTATAGACATTTTTACAACACGCTAGCCATTGGAAAGGTTCAATGGTATTAACTTCCTAAGAAACATTACATTTCTCTTCCATCACCGAGAAATGAAATTGAGAAGTACTATTTAGATGGTTTGTTTCATCTACATCTACATCGATACTCTGTAAATCACATTTAAGTGCCTGGTAGAGGGTTCATCGAACCACCTTCACAATCCTCTATTATTCCAATCTCGTATAGCGCGCGCAAAGAGCAAACACCTATATCTTTCCGTACCAGCTCTGATTTCCCTTATTTGATCGTGGTGATCGTTTCTCCCTATGTAGGTCGGTGTCAAAAAAATATTTTCGCGTTCGGAGGAGAAAGTTGGTGATTGGAATTTCTTGATAAGATTTCGTCGCAACGAAAAACGCCTTTCTTTTAATGATGTCCAACCCAAATCCTGTATCATTTCTGTGACACTCTCTCCCATATTTCGCGATAATATAAAACGTGCTGCCCTACTTTGAACTTTTTCGATGTACTCCGTCAGTCCTATCTGGTAAGCATCCCGCACAGCGCGGAAGTATTCTAAAATAAGACGGACAATCGTAGCGTAGACAGTCTCCTTAGTTGGTCTGTTACATTTTCTAAGTGTCCTGCCAATTAAATGAAGTCTTTGGTTTGCCTTCCCCACAACATTTTCTATGTGTTCCTTCCAAGTTAAGTTGTTCGTAATTGTAATACCTAGGTATTTCGTTGAATTAACGGCTTTTAGATTAGACTGATTTATTGTGTAACCGAAATTTAACGTATTCTTTTTAGCACTCACGTGGATGACCTCACACTTTTCGTTATTTAGGGTCAACTACCACTATTCGTACCATTCAGATATCTTTTCTAAATCGTTTTGCAATTTGTTTTGATCTTCTGTTGACTTTATTGGTCGATAAACGACAGTGTCATCTGCAAACAACCTGAGACGGCTGCTCAGATTGTCTCCCAAATCGTTTATATAGATAAGGAACAGCGAAGAGCCTATAACTCTACCTTGGGAACGCCAGAAATCACTTCTGTTTTACTCGATGACTTTCCGTCAATTACTACGAACTACGAATTAACATTCACGTTTTTGTTAATTGGTAGCAATTTGAATTTAACTGGGTAGATTAATATGGGATACATGGCAGTTTTGGAAAAACTCTCCCTTACCAGTACTCATTTTAAAACTGAGCTGTGCAAGTGGCGATATCGATTTCTTGCTTGAGTTTACTGTCTGCGTAGCGTTGCTTAGCTATAGATTTCCTCACATCCCGATTAGCGCTGCGTGGGACAGCTCCGCAAACATGCATGCGGCTCATTCATCATCGCCTGCGGTGTGGCTCTTTCGATGGAAGCTCTCGTAGTATACCGTGTTCTACCTCTAAAATATGGTTGTTGCTCATTGCGGGCTACGCCCTGGTCTGCTGAGGAATTGCGACATTACCCCGCCTGTGCACCGACGGGCCAGATTGTGGAGTTGTACTTCAGACGTGTTCGTACTGCCTCGGCTGGTAGATATGACATACACTGCCCATGATTTGCTTCCGCCGGATACAGGAATAGGTGAGCAACGGTATTTCTGTTTACTGCTGGTCCGGACTCGTGAGACAACACCCCTTCTTGTGCATCACTTCTGAGTGTCATTTGTTATAATGAGGTTATACTGATTTGGGTAATTCTGCTACTGTGTTCGCTCGATACGTCTTCCTGGATCTTTATTATGGCAAATAAGAATCTATCTGAGACAAATAACAGTTTAATTAGAAGCCGTATCAGCTTCAGGAGGTGTAAGCGTTTCTTTTATTAAAAATTTTAGTGTTGTCTCCTGTATTTAAGTGCTTCTTAATATTTTCTTCTTTTGACACAAGCAGGCCAAATGGATTCATTTGTAAACCTTCATTTTTTTGTCGTATTCGACTGCTGTGTAAATTTAATTTGTACTCTGTCTATATGTTTTACAATTTCTCGAGAAACTCTCTGTGAGGTTGGCCGAAATCGTGCCGTTATTGTATTAGTCAATTTGTATGTTTCAGGCTCTTCGTTTGCCTTGAGACTTCGTTACTCACAAAAATATTTCGTAAACCCTTCAGTCTGCTTCACAGACGTGTACGTGCTAAATTTTTCACTTCCGTTGATTAGGCATATCAGTGGAATAGGCTGCTACACATATATATATATATATATATATATATATATATATATATATATATATATATATATATATGTGTGTGTGTGTGTGTGTGTGTGTGTGTGTGTGTGTACAATGTCAAAAACCGAAAGTCTGCTTCGCAGACGTGTGCATTAGTTTAAATTGTCTGCTTACTATGATTATGCATGTTAGTGAAACAGGCATTACCCTTTCGTTGTTTCACAGCTGTGTGTGTCAATCTGTAAATTTTTGTGTATGAATGTTTTTCAGTTTTTTTTTTTTTTGTAATTGCCGTTTGTATTAAAGTTCGCTTGACAGTCGTGTACACTATTTTACATGTATATCAGTGAAATACCAATTCCTTTTGACTGGCTCACAGGTGAACGTATTAAATTTTATAATTTTGAACTAATTTTCCTATCTCGATATTATTTTACTGGTGCAAGGGTCTGGATTACAGACAGGAACATTAGCTCAGGTTTCTGTGTTCTTTGATTGTACAAGCTACTTAGATAACAATTTTCTTTCCGCTTGCCTTCTCAGCTGTATATGTAAATTTCTTAAAAGTTTTCGTACTTACTCATGTTACTTAAAATATTGTATCGGGTCTGCTTCACAGATGTGTATCTCTATTATAAATTTCGGATATATTTCATAACCTAACGCTTTGTTTTCATACTTTGCCTCTATGGCTAATTGATATCACTTTCTCTTGTAACTTAAAAAATCCCCTCTGGGATAAATAAATAAATAAATGTACTGTTAATGTAATTTTATTTTCGCTCGGCCGCTTACTACTCCCAGATCCTAGCTCCCCACCAGATCAAAAACATTGTTTGGCGTTAATAAAATCTTCCCGCGTCTGGTGATTAATATCCCACGAACTTGCCACCGAGCCATTGTCAAATGGTCATGTAGCACTTGAAAAAGGCCGATGGGAACTCAGTCGAAAGCTCGTGGAATTTTGAAACACCAGACGCGGCTTGAAGCCCGAGAATTTTCAGTAACTCATATGGTCGCGAGACCATACATTCATACATTGCTTGGAGTGTTTTTTAAAAGAAATTAGCAGAAGACACTCCGGAAACGATTTCCTAAATTCCCAGACATCAATAAGATATGTTCATATACATAACTTACGATCTGTATAGCAACTCTCATAATATCAGTCTGTGAGACAGACATAAGAAGGCATACTATTAAGGAATTACCCTAATGAACATGACACTTTATCATCAAACAATGCCCAAAATATGAAAAGAAAATCTGTGAGGCAAGCTGCCATTTAGGTAATCATTGATGTACAATGAAAATGAAGGTATGTGACGTAAGAGAAGCTCAGACCTCAACCGCAATCAGTCATTGAAAGAAATCCTAGGGCGGTAAATTAAAATTTTGTGCTGTACCGGGACTCGAGCCCAGATTTCTCGCTTTGTGAGAACAGTCACCTTAACCACTTCAGCGATCCAAGCACACTTTCTGTCCAACTCAACTTTTCAACCTGTCGCAAAGTATACATGTAGCATTCACTGTCCATTATCGTCACTGCTTACAGTTTCACCTGATTCCCACAAGAGTTTGTAGGTAGTGTGCATCCACACTGAAGGTATCATTATTTGCTGTCAGATGCGACACTAAAAACTAGTTAATGTAGAGTAATGAAATTTCAGAACCCGCCAGGGTAGACGAGAGCGCTAACACGCTGCTTCCTGGACTCGGGTGGGCGCGCCGGCCCCGGATCGAATCCGCCCGGCGGAGTGACTACGCGAGCCGGTGTGCCGGCCAGCCTGGATGTGGTTCTTAGGTGGTTTTCCACATCCCGCAAGATGAGTACTGGGCTGGTCCACACGTTCCGCCTCAGTTACACAGCTCGCAGCCATCTGATCTCACTCAAACAATTCATGGATTCCACTAGACACAGACAGTTGGGGTACACTAATTCCGTCCTGGGGTGTACGGGGTGGCGGGAGGAGGGGCGTCCGGTCACCCCTCCAACATTAACATGTCAAATCCGATTAACCATGGCCGACCCTGTGTAGCCGCAGGACAGGGCGCAAGTGATAGATAGATAGATAGAATAGTAATGAAATTTCAGAAATATATTTGTCCAGGTAACATATGCAAGTGATTAATGTTGCAAGATCACAGGTAAATATTAGATAAGCCATTGCAAATGTGAAATGGTGGTACAGAGAAAAAAACAACTTGTGTAACCACCAGAATGTTAAATGCAAGCATGCAAGAAAAAGGGGGGGGGGGGGGGCGCGGTCAAATCGCTTTGAGCACTATGGGACTTAACATCTGAGGTCATCAGTCCCCTAGACTTAGAACTATTTAAACCTAACTAACCTAAGGACATGACACACATCCATGCCCAAGGCAGAATTCGAACCTGCGACCGTAGCAGCATAGCGGTTCCGGACTGAAGCGCCTAGAACCGCTCGGCCACAGTGACCGGCTGCAAGCATGCAAATGAGTATGAATTGCGCAGTACCGGTGTTGGTTGTCAGTTCGTGGGATGTAGTTCCCCGCCTGATGAACTGATTTTTTCCACCTTAGCTCTTAAACTTTATGTGTTTCAACTGAGATTACAAGTTTCCTGGTTTTTCTTTGTTTTTGTTTTTTGTACTCAATGCCCCTGCACCAGGTTACATTACTAACAAAATTTTCAGTAATTGTGACGATGTATCGTCAGAAAGCTTGCTTCCCCTCCCTGATCTTAGACTATCTGCCCCATCAGTAAGTTTCGTTTCGGTACTCCCACATTCAGATGTAGGACTGACTAACCCACTAGCATTATCTGAACCACTCGGACTGGTTAGATACTCATTTGCTATGGGCTCCATCACTGGCGATAACCGTGTGTGTTCATACATGTTAACGCCATCGGCACAAGTACTTAACTAGTCAGTCATTCTGGATGCTTCTGCTGTACCGCTGCCGCCGAAAGTGCAGGTGCTGCCGAAGACGATGATCTCGGAGTTGCGCCTGGTAGTCTGCGTGGCTGTCCGCACCTAACTTGCCCACACCTAACGTTTGCTACTTATTCTCACGAACGCAACTGCTGTAAAACCGTATGCTCGAAGCCCCCACGCTATTTAGTAACTGATCGCTAA
The DNA here is from genome assembly GCF_023898315.1 of Schistocerca nitens. Taxonomy (NCBI): domain Eukaryota; kingdom Metazoa; phylum Arthropoda; class Insecta; order Orthoptera; family Acrididae; genus Schistocerca; species Schistocerca nitens. The sequence continues at coordinate 365,339,146 of NC_064620.1, read as the reverse complement.
ACAACATTCCATACGAGCAAACCAATTGCGACTTTATGTGATATTGCTCGCTCCTTAGGTAGTTGGGCTATGCGCAGCACTGTTTAAAAGTTGTTCTATGCAGTCATAGGATTGATCCGAACATGTGTGCCTTCATGCTGAACAGTTAAATCTCTGCAAATAATAATCTGAAGCTCAGATCCTGCAGTCAAATAGTCTAAGCGTTGGCTAGAACTGAAAATTAATAAATGCACAGACATACAAAATAAAAGGTAAATGAGTAATTCAATGAAAAGGATTCTAACCTAACGTCTGAAATTGATATACATGACAGAGAATTATGTATAATAATGTTCATTCAAGAAACTACATTTTAAATAAACAGAAAGTGGCCCTATGTTCTCCAGTTAAAATACAGACAGAAAATACCCTTATCAAACGCAGTAATGTTACGTTCAGAGCGTTGCAAGAATAGTAACAAAATCCCCAAACTAAATAGTCATCAAAGACACACAAAAACTAAATTTCGTGATCATAATATACGAAATATTAATCTGCTCGGAACATTTCACTGTTCAACATGATGACTCACAAATTAGCACACGCGAAACAAAGATCGGTCATTCATACTCTGTCGTCAGTTTCATAATACAAGTGGGAGAAGTTAGTCGTGGAGCACGTTCAAACCTCTCAAGAACCTAAAGTTCTTTCAGAAGTTAAAGTATGGCAGCAGCCGTTGACCACCCCTGAATCAAATACCTAGGTGACTTAATACTCGTCGTTACCACAGGCAGGACTGCCTCCTTCACGCATAAATGTAAAAGCGTGCAGAATCGCTTCCTTGAGCTCTTCACTCGAAAAGTCCTGTCTCTTCTTGACTCCTGTAGTGTTCCACTACTGTTAGATCTTCCATTGGCTGAAGGTCGATTCCACCAAAAATGATTTGTGCTTACGTTCTACAGACATGATCTGAATCAGTTTGACTACTTACAACACTAAACTAATGTATTACAACAATATCTAATTAAAGAAATGTTATAAGCATTCGATTATACTCAGATCATTCACAGTAATTACAAAGGATTGTTCAGTAATACATAAGCCAGCATTCTTGAGCAAGTATGCCCACAATAAATAACAACAGACTATCGCTAAATACTACGTAAACAATTATTTATTCTTGCTTGACAGAAACATCTTTTGGCACCCTCTTTAATGGTTGTGTCAGCTGACATATTCTCCCAACTTCTTAAATTCCTAAGTTTTAATAGCACTTGCAATCAACATTTGAATACAGTTACCGGCAAAATAGCAAAATAGTAAACTACTCATTAAACAAATACACAAGTATAACAAAATGTAAGATATTCAGGCTGCATTCATTTGCTTTGTTACTGTGGAGAGTACAATGTTCTGACAAGAATTTGCGTAATGAAAACATTGTGAAAGACGTCGTAAATCAATAAATAAAATACTGCAGATACATAGCTTTTGGGGATGGCAGCTATAATACAATGTTAACATACGAGATATTGTTTGCTGATATCGCATGAAGCGTTTGAAAGTTGGTAATTCAGAGTTCATTGTGAAAATATTAATTATTGTTAAGTCATTGGATATGCCTGATTTATCTGAGACTGCTGATACATTCAGATTTGCATTGTTCTATAACGGGGATTTATTATAGAATTTCACAGAACTGTAAGAAGCCATCTCTCTGACACTCCTCTATTTCTTGGGGCTCTGTCTGACTTCTTAAGTGATAGAACGTCGTTAAAATTCCCCGTACCGGGGTTTACCGATATCCGACCACGCTACTTGTCTTTATACTTTATACAGACCAACCTGTATTAACACTTAAAAGTCGGGCCACAGGGACTGCTGCAATCCCTTAGAAGTAGTACACTTTTACATGGCTCCTTACCAAAAGATAATGAAGAAAAGCAAAACCTTTTAACTGATGTTTGCATTATCATCCTATATCTCAACACCTGTTTAAAGTTTTTGAAAGATGCCACATATTTACAGAATCATTTTATTTTGAAAATTAGAAGATTCAGAGGTAGAAAAAATGTAATTGTAATAAATTAGAATTTATTACAAAATAAATGTACAAAACTATTTTATTGTATTTATACATCTCTTTCATTGAGCAGAATTTGTCTGTGTGTGATGTTGCTTGAAACAGTTAGGTAGACACAATCTTACATTACATTCTTCACACCACCATCTGGTCTCCCTTCTCAATCGTTTTCTAGTACTGTGTGCACCCTTCTCGGAGCAAGAGATGCAGTTTCTTGATGCATAATTCTTGCTTGTTGTCGATGGGACGTGAGTGGGGAAATGAGTTGCTGTTAGCCTGTTTGCTGCTGGACCGTGCTTTTCATCTTCGCCGAAAGTTTTACCTGATTTCTCGAGTATTTGTTTTTCCAGATGCTTACTAAAGATATGCCAATATACGTTTTCAGTTGTGCCACATAATTCTAATGTTGAGCCAATTCTTTCATTAAACTGAGGAACGGAATTGTTTGGATGTATCAACAACTAACGACGTCTTACAGTGTACTTATAATTTTCCAATGAGCTGTGCAGTTTTACAATTATGCAACTAAACAACCTGTTCTTCTACAAGCTGTCAAATCATCTGAGAAGTATGACTAGCCTTAAAATAATCTGTGCAAAAATTGTGTCTGTAAGCAAATTATAATTTGCTCCTTTCAAATATATTTATATAAGTATCAAGCCACTAGTAAAGCATGGATTAATTTTTCAGGCATTTGAAGTCCCTCCCCAGTCTTATGACTGAATTTCTGTGGGTTTTGTCCCGATTTCAGTAGCAACATTTACGGCAGCTCTAATATTGGGAGTAGTACTGAAGAATTCAGTGGCTGTACACCATCACTTTTTGCACCAGGTTTAGCTAAATAAATAACAATTTTATTAATCAGCTACTTCTGCTACTATTTATTGAGATACAATAAATTGCAGAGGTATTGGGTCCAAACACAGGTTACTGAAGATGAAATAGGATATAAATAAGATCAAATGAGACATTGCATGATTATCAGAACTACCTGTAAACAGAAACATAACAAAATTTAAATCAGGACATACGTCTTACTACAAAGGAATATAGGAGGGAGAAATTTAGGTGTGAACTTCATTGTAAACGAGAAAACTGAAAACAATATTGAGTTACAGGTTTTAGAGGAATCTTAGATAAAATTGCAAGCCTCATTTTTAAAGAAATACGAAAATATTCCATGGAAACGAAACAACTCGTTGCATAAAAATTCTCACATCCAGGTTGAAAATTCATTCAGAAGGTTACAGAAGCTGATAAGTGACTAAAAATTCCAGTACAAGGCGATAAAAGAGTAAAAGAAGGATAAAAACTAAAGACTGTTTGTTTAGTACGAAACTTCAGAACTGTAGCAGAAATGACAGAAGTCATACTTTAAGAGAACTTTTTAGAAAAATACAGTCTAGATTGCATACGACTTCGTATTTATGACATTTATAGTTTATTTTGCTTACTGCCAACATCAGATCCTGTAATTATGAGTAATTGCAATGTGAACAACTTCAGCTGTCAGCAAATGTAGATACGTTATAAACAACGAACTTTACTGAAGTTCAGTATCAATTCCGACAAAACCTTAGCCAAAGCAGACGTAGGTTGCCAATTTTACAGAAATTCACTTGCTAGCGATAGGTTGCTCTTACGAACCAACTTACTTGCATCACTAAAAGATTGTGGATACCAACAAAATCTAGAGAGGCGGCACTGATGAGGAATACTTTGCCTTCGTTTTCCCGGTCATGTGAAATTAAAATTACAAAACCCTCAAAACTATTTTTTATCTATTAATGTTTGAGGTGTGTAGTGTGTAGCTTTTCAACATTACTAGTTTTTTCTTCGGTACGTCTATCCTGGTATGCACCTACGATTTTTCTGTCTTCCTCTAATGATAGTCAGATGAAGATGTGGAATTTAAAATGACGACATAAATATGGTATACCAAGCAGTTCATTGTAAGAATGAATTTGAAGACTGTGACGGAAAAAAATTGTATCAGATGAGATTACCAAGGAAAAGAAAGCAAATCTTATAACCGTCTTTTGTTTCTCATTTTATTATCAAGTCAAATATTATACAATACAGTCTTAAAAATTAACATCAAATCTCAAACGTCAAAAAATAAAAGTATCTTTTCCTACAAAGCATTTTTCCTTCAATAACTGAAAATCGAGATATGTACAGTTCATTAATCGAGATAAAGCTTGTTGAAAAAATAAGACACCGAAATGCGCCATATTGATTTTTTTGCATATAATATAACAGGACTTCACAGAAGTGCACGTTACTAAATATAATTTACACAAATAAACGCAAACGGCAGGTCTTTTGCATGGTAAATATTGTTTGCAAATAAGTTCATGAATTTTTAGTTGTAACTCAGGTTGTGCGGTGAAAGCAAATTTCCGTATGTAAATTGTTTTTCAAACATTATACCGTTAATAATGCATATCTGATCGGAATTTTTTCTTATGCATTGTTCATTTCAATGTGCAACGTTTAAGAGCAGTATTTGCCTCATTTCTCGCCACTATTTTTCATTGGATACGTAATGTCACTTTTGTGATACTCATTTTCAAAGCGCGATCAGATTATTGTTGTTTTCTGTTAATGCATTGTTGCAGCGAGATAACTCTTATAATCATAGATTAACACCATTTTTCAACAGAAATTATTCACACAGACTCATATTTCTGTTTTGGTTAAGCTGGGATTTTTTTTAAGGAAGCGATTATTAAATACACGCATTGTAACTTAACCTGTGTCGTAATGAAGTATCAGATGGAACAATATTATTGTACCAATTACAGTACAATGTAGTGTGTTGCACTCCGATATGAAAGAATTCAAGTTGTGTGGAGGAGATAGCGTTAAAATTTATAATTCGCTGCCATCAGTGTGATCGAAAACAGTGACACAAACTGAAGAACCGCGGAAGCTCCAAAATTCTTGATTGTATGATTTAAAGCTTGCTAATCGTTCTCTCTGGAAGCACCTCATGTCTGCTTTTTTTACCGAACGAAACGAAACGAAGAGGTATTCGCGATCGTGGCTGCAGTAAGAAGCGATGCTGTATTAATTATGAAATTTGGCGATTATGTTTGAGTTTTCATGTGACAGAAAGGGAAGTTAAGAAAAAATTTACAGTTGCGGCTCCATTGCGCTCGCAGTTGCAGACCTCACTCAGCTTTCTGCCTAACAGAATGTGAAGGCAGATCGTAAGCACCATCGGTGGACGTGCTTCCCGTGAATACGTTATTTTTTACGCAGGGCCTTGAGCGCCGCTGCGTATATACGATACATCCGAGATAAAGTCAACAGCGTCTTTCTAAAAAGACTATCAGCTAATGGAATTTCCATTAAAACAAAAAAGTATGCATTTGATGCATGAAAAGGAACTTTGTACTCCAGTGGTAACACAGCTCACGACGACGACGACTGCCCCGTCTCACGGAGTGTAGGCTGGTGGCTTCGTCCTCATCTCGTATGGATCCGTAGCGTCTTTGTCTGGAACCAAGAAACAAATTCAAAATGATGGAATTACACGTCATGTGAAAGACCTTTTTTGAAAACGGTATGGTTTCTGTCCCCCCTCCCCTCCCCCCACCCCCCACCCCCACTCACACACACACTCTAAAAATGGTTACACTACAATCTGTGAAAACTCACCATTTCCACACAAAAGGAACACAATGTAAAAGACAACACAATCAGCTCAGAACCGTACAGAAAACACACCACACACACACACATACACAAAGATAAAATGTAAACAAAATTCAAATTTGGCGCCGAACTCTCTGGTGAACAAACGAACACTGATTGGGCTGGGACACACAACAAACCACAATCACACTGTCTTTTGGTGAAATAGAAAAGTGTTTTTACGACGTTTTTTGTGGAAAATATGTATTATATTTACGTGTGCATCACGACACCTCACCATGGTGCGGAGAATAAAAGGGCTTGTCACACGAAAACGTAAGTAAAAACGAATATAGGCGCGAATATATCGCTACAAGCTAAATTACATTCTAGTTACAGGTTAACTCCCAGCAAAATTTCTCATCAACATCGTTTAGTTGCAGATGACAAGTTACCTGTAGTAAATAATACACAAGTGTTCCATAAAAATCATGGAAACCAAGTGTAAAGGTATTAACAAAAACAAATGAACTACTGTTTGAACTAAACATACAATAATTTTGTAATCATTTAATAAAACTGTTCGCGTTACAGAATAAATAAAACGGAAACCCACTGATGATGGCACAATGGTGCTGAAACATGTTTGAGTACTGAGGAAAAACGGTGTTTTGCATAACTGGCGGACCTCACATCCTACAATCCTAATCTTTCTTTCCTGCCACGGAAGTTTCATTGTTTATAATTTTTTTTCTTCCCATATCTTTACTCTAGCCCAGTGGTCGTCAAGCTTCTTTGCTCAAGAGCTGATACGGGAATTTTGTGGTAGCACCTCGTGTCGCTTATCTGCTGATCTTACTGCACTGGTAACCTACGTAAATAAATGTGTTAAGAGCCCACAATAGACTAGCTAGTTTAAGTCGGCATCTTTCGACTGTTCTCTGTTTCGGACTGCTGCCACCCTCAGCGATCCCGAAGCTGTGACACTTTCAATTGCCTCACGAAGTGTTGTGTTGCCCGTGTGTGCAGATGATTAACTGATTAACAGTGGTAACAATACTCATATTTAAATGCATTACGCAATACGAGACACAATTACAAATGAAACTTCCTGGCAAATTAAATCTGTGTGCACCGACCGAGACACGAACTCGGGACCTTTGCCTTTCGCGGCAGTTTTAATCTGCCAGGAAGTTTCATATCAGCGCACACTCCGCTACAGAGTGAAAATCTCATTCTGGAAACATACCCCAGGCTGTGCCTAAGCCATGTCTCCGCAGTATCCTTTCTTTCAGGAGTACTAGGTCTGCAAGGTTCGCAGGAGAGCTTCTGTAAAGTTTGGAAGGTAGGAGACGAGATACTGGCAGAAGTAAAGCTGTGGGGGCCGGGCGTGAGTCGTGCTTCGGTAGCGCAGATGGTAGAGCACTTGCCCGCGAAAGGCAAAGGTCCCGAGTTCGTGTCTCGGTCGGTCCATACAGTTTTAATGTGTACAACTGACTGCTAAATGTATTCACATGGAGCAGTTAAAGTCCCTAGTGTTCTGAACAGATCTTTACAATGAGCTCGACTAGTATTTTTGGTTATTATTCGTATGGCTCTTTTCTGGAGTTGGAAAACTGTGTTCATATTTTGTGCATTTGTTCCCCAAAAAAGAATGCCATAGCTAAGAATTGAGTGTACATATGAATAATATGTAATTAAAAGACACTGCATGTTACACACTGATGATAGGATTCTAAGGGCATAACATGTTGATGACATTCTGTTTGCAAGTACCTTTTTGTGTCTCACGCCACTTCAACTGAGAATCAATATTCATTCCTAGAAATTTTGTATTTGTTATACAGTCTATAGAGGTGCCCTCTACATTTAATTTAACGCTGTCATTTTTCCTCTTCAAACTGAAATTCATGGCATTAGTTTTCTTTATGTTCAATGTCACTTTATTACTTACTGACCAACCATAAACTTCCTTAAGAGTTTAATTTGCTTTCTTGGCAAGGAGTTCTCTTGTCTTCTCAATGACTTTAATATTGCTGTCATCAGATTGGTTCAAATGGCTCTGAGCACTATGGGACTCAACTGCTGAGGTCATTAGTCCCCTAGAACTTAGAACTAGTTAAACCTAACTAACCTAAGGACATCACAGACATCCATGCCCGAGGCAGGATTCGAACCTGCGACCGTAGCGGTCTTGCGGTTCCATACTGCAGCGCCTTTAACCGCACGGCCACTTCGGCCGGCCGCTGTCATCAGAGAAGACGATTTATTCACCATGAGTAACGCTACTGGGAAAGTCATTGATGTATATCAGGAACATTATTCGTCCTAATATGCTATCTTGCGAACCCCTATATTAATGTATTTTGGTTCTGATAAGTGTTTTACTAAATGTTTACAACTATTGGAAGTATGTGTTATCTCTACTCTTTGTATCCTATCTGTTAGGTATCATCGAAACCAGTCATTAGCTACCCCTCTTATTCCTAATGCTTCTAATTTATTTAATAGAATCTTGTGGTTGATTGTGTCAAACCCCTTAGAAAGATCCAAAAATATGCCTGTGACACACTCATCTTTATCAAGAGCATCAGGTACAACTTTTGTGAATTCTACTATGGCGACTCCGTAGTATTGCCACTTTGGGAACCAAATTGTGATTCACTTAAAAGATTGTATTTATTCAGGTAATTCATTAATTTTTCTTTTATAATTGCTTCTAATATTTTTGAGAATGCTGACAGGAGGGAAATGGACTGGTAATTTTTTATGTCTTCTGTATTACGTTTCATAAGCAAAGGTACAACTCTTGCATGTTTTCACTGTTCTGGAAACGTTCCTGACGTGAAGAATTCATTTATTATATTTGTTAAGGGGCCTTGTATAATCCCCATGCATTGTTTCAGTACTCACATTGGTACTTCATCTAAGCCTACTGACTTTTTATTTCTTTAGTTTTTGAATTGTTTTACTGACTTCATTCTCTGTGGTTGGAAATAACATCATTGTATTTAGTGCAACATTATTTACAGGTGTTATATTTGTTTGGGGGAATTTTTGCTGTAACGTCTCTGCAGCACTTAAAAAATGCTCGTTTACATATTTTGCTAAGTGCTGTGGATCATTTCTTACTGTATCCCCCTCCTGTAGCAGTATGTTATTCTGAGTTTGTTTGCCTCTCCCCATTTTCTTTTTTATAACATCCCAGAGAGCCTTGCTTTTGTTCTCTGCATTATATATTATTTTGTCATTAAATGACTTTTTACAGCAATAAGCACCTTCCTATAGATCTTTTTGCATCTATGATAGAAATTTAAGAATTTTGGATAATTGCAAATCTTTTTCATGGAACTGAGGTGTTTAAATATTTGGAAGGACTTCTTAATACCTGCGGTTATCCATCTTTTTTTTGAGATGTTGATACAGACATGCATACTTTTGGAAGTGGCTTTTCAAAGTTCAATTTAAACAATAATAAGAATTTAGAGAATTTCATATTCACATTGTTTTCCATATACACTTCATCCCAGCTTTGTTTTTCTAGTGCCTTTGAAAAATCTTTTATTTTGATTTCTGGTAGATGTCTTTTGTAGGTTTGTAGTTTAGGGAATGATTCGATGCCTGACTTTACTGTTGTTATTTGACAGAGATGGTCTGATAGTCCGACATCTTTTACAGCTACTTCACATTTTTCCCTCTTCATATGTGTGGCCACATGGTCAATTACTGATGAAGTCGTTGTAGTAACCCTTGTTTGCACTATTGACCAATAGGGACATGCCGAAACTTTGAAGGATGTTTATGAAGGTGCTGCTGGATTAATTTACGATGTTAGTGTTGATGTTAATGTCCCCACACAGAATTATGTTGACCTTTGTACTTGAGACTTTATCTAGAACTTCTGTTAACGTATTGAAAAAAGTGTCCACACTACCACTGGGAGATCCATACACACACAAAATATTAATTTCTTGGTGATATCAAGCCCTGTTAATTTAATAGCTGGTTTTTCAAAGTTTTTTTTTCACTTACAGTATTGAGGTCATGAACTGTGTTCCTTTTCTGACATAAATGCATGGTCCTCCACTCCTTTAAGTATCTCTGCAGAAAGAGTTTGCCATTTCATACAATGACACTACTACATGTTGGATTTCTGTGTCTTTACACCAGTTCTCCCTACATTCTCACCACTGCATCCCCCCAGTGAAAATATTTCCTACAAGATTGGCAACAAATCCCTCTACTCACTACCCTATAACAGCTCCCACATTTCTCACTCATAGTCAGTTTCGAAAGAATAATTAAGTTTAAAGAATGTTTTAAATTTGTCAAGGACGCGAGATTGGCCGTGTGTAAATAAAAAACGACACAAAGGTCTTATGTGCGGTGTTTTTTTTTTTACTTATTTAGAGATACAATGACAGAAAAATTTACGTTATCAGGCGTGTTTGGTCAGGTTTTTAAACGTTTATAACTTGTAAAATTTAGGCCTAGATCGCTTCTATCTAACTAGTAAACAATACGAAATGAGTTAGTTAAATACGATTTAGGACCGTTTAATTACACTTATACTGCGACAATAGACACTAATGAAACTAGTAACAGTCTTTTTTAAACGAACTGTGCACTATCAAGAAAACTTGAATAGAATTTTTTGTGTTTATGTCATGCAAAATTTCGGGTTATGTCGTGACTATCGGGACTTCAGCTGAAGAACAAGTTTTTTCAAGAACAAGCGCTGATGGAACGCTAATATTCAGTTATGTGATAAGAGCGGACACTACAGCAAGTATACAAAACAAAACAAAATTAAATTCGACACTATTTCCTCTTAAATAAGTTCTTTTAGCGGACGAAGAAAATACCTGTGATCTCACTCGGCGGCCATCTTGTACAGCCATTGATGTTACACAAACCATTGTTGGTACACAAATTTTGGTTTGTTTTGTGGATATCAGAACCTCATCCCAGACATTGCTGGTGCAATCCTGCGTCAATCATCAGTATTACTTTGCTTTGAACAGGTACAGATGCTGAGCGTGTCATAGACATACCGTACACTGTCAACGAAAGTTTGTATGGAAAATTACCAGTTCGTAAAGACCTGCAATGCTGGCGCTGGTGTGGCACGATAGTCGGGCAGCCTTATGCCAATCACAGCAAGGTTTCCACAGCAGCACGAGATTTCGCGTCACCGTAGCTCAGTCAGTTAACCAGAAATATTTGTAAATTATATACACGAAGCTTTCCTGTGATTCAACTGTACCTATTACTGAAAACCAGATCAAATTCCTACAGTAGTTCCTCAGATTTTTGACAGGTTACGAATGGAATGTAAGTTGGTATTAGCAAAAATATTTTTGTGTAGTATAATCACAAATTAACAGTTTCAGAATTTTTTCCCTCGCTTCTACTGTGAAACCTTGATTCTTGCCAAATATCCAAATATCATGATTCTCGGTCAACGTGAAGTACCGTATCAGTCTTGTTGAGTGAGTCTGAGAGTTTCAAAAAAATGTTCATGCGTTTTGATTGTATTGACTTAGAAGCTAGAATTTTTTTATACTGCTAAGAAATCGCAGACCTTAGTAACTGGCACAGGTTTCAGTTTGATAACTCTCCCATTCCTGAGGAAAAATCGTGGTAACAGTCGGACAAACAGATGGACGGACAGACAACGAAGTGATCATGTACGGGTTCCATTTCCGTTTGTATCGACTGAGGCACGGAACCCTAAGAAACATTACCGTAATTTTGCACGTTTTGATGGTCCAGAAATTATAACTTCGGTTTGTTCCTTGGTTTTAAGTATCAAAGTAAGCTATCCATAACAAATATTCGTAGGAATTCCCTGGGGTATAGTAAGTTTTTTTGTGTCACCCATGAAATTTAGTTTTTGTGGCATGACACATCTCGAATCTGATCGACTCATATATAAAAAATGACAATTTTAGAGTCTAGATTGCCACCCTCCCCGCCTGGATACCTTTGTGCAGACTTCCATACTCCCTTGATCAGAATACAAAATACTACAATGAGACGCAATTTCGCCAAGTCAGAACTTATCTGTCTTGCTACGGTATTTTGCTACTGGTAATACTGGTAATTCTTTCGAAGACTTGAAATTTACAAGTGCAGTTTCAGGTCAAAGTATTCGACAGATAGTTATGGAGCTGTGTCGTCAATAATATATGCATTAGAGATTATATTCGGGTAAGTAATACATATACACACATCAGTAACTATGCATACTTTTATTCGTGACTTTCAATTAACAAATTTTATTTAAACCCCTTGCTTCGTTGCTATGGAGCACCGTTCCCTGTGTAATTTGAGCACAAATCATGGACTCATTTTTTACATTTTTGTTTTTGTACTCGTCTGCCCTAACATCCCACAATGCTAGCATTGATTGATACATTTGATTCACTCTAATAAGAACGCTCTCTCGTCTTGCTTTGTACTCGTTTTCAACATAAGACCCAAAAGCGAACACAAAGATATTCAGAGACTGTAGCACGGAAGGGACTGCACGGGCAGCGCAGTACATTTCAAAAGTTTTTGACGTGCTCAGTATTATTGTGCAATCTCTCAATCTCACCTCTATACCCTACCGTTCAACATCATTGCGCATCAGAAAATACTGCGCAATAATATTGATCATCTAGAGGCCACATTACTCTTAACAGTGGCTCTCATATGACGAAATGCTACAGTATTGTCACTGACAATACTACAATAAACACTATCATTCTTACTATGATGATTCAACAATAAGTGAATCACTATGACTTATCAAAATTGACAAAGCAAGTTCATTATATATATATATAAAAAATTTGCTTACACCTACTGCTCCTCTGTAAGAGAAGACCTAAGGACTGTAAATTGTCAAAATACGTATATAATTCAATATGGTATATTTCTAACATGACTGTCCAATATAATTGTTGTCCCTAGGTACTACACATGACCAAAGTACTTAAAAGATCTCTACAATAACAATGTATGAATAGAACACAAATCACACACGACAATGATATTTCCTACAGAAACAAAGGACCTTTGCAGTGGTAGAATTATAAATTCATGGATGCATCAATGTCTTTGGCCTGTGTAACTTAGCTATGCTGTGCTACAAAATGAAGAGAAAAAGATAGAGAGAGGATGAATAGGGGGAGGTATCTCTTTTCAGCACATGGCTTGGTTCAAGGAACGTTACTGAAATTATGTAGGTGCAAGAATTACAGAAAACTATCAGCAGCTATAAAAGTATTACTACGTTTCTACTGTATTTTCTGTCATCTAGTCATCAGCAATTATAAATTTTCCATTTTGAATTTTTGTTACAAAAGTGTGACATTTATTTTAATACATCTCTTACGAGAACAAAAGTGTGACTACCTTTGTTGTGGGTTCCAGTTTCTTCGTCCTTCGTCGTATATAGATTATTCCAGTACTGAACTTCCCCAGAGGCAGTAAAAAAGAATATGATTCCAGTTACAACGAGTATCCCGAATGTTATCCAGAAGACTATCCTCCACTCTTCCAGAGTACTCTGCAAAAAATTAGTCACATGTTGATTCAAATGTTGATTTCTAATCATATGTTACATTGAAAAGTGTTGTTCTTAGAAATTAACCTTCGGAAGTAGGTTTATCTAGGCTAAAAACTGAATATCATGCAAGGCCGTACTTAGCATTTGCACATTACAAATAATAGTGTAAACTCAAAGCAATGTCATCAGACCATATACGCATACCAGAAAAACTAAACACGAATAACAACATACCAACTATTTGGAACATAATGAAAGTGATGTAAGAAAATGAAGACTTTCTTTAAAGGTAGGTAAATAACTGATTAAAGTCTTCATCCTACAGATAATTAAAAAAAATGTTGGTAGCAGATAATTTAGATTTGAACACTTCTGCAGCAAACAGCCCGTAGTTTCTACAAAAATAATGCCAAAACAAGTTGATAAAATTCAGTTAAATTCTATATCTCTAAAGAAGTTCTCAGTGTTACCAGTTCTCTTAAAAATAAGTCTTGAAGTGGTTACGATGACATCAGTAGTAATATAATGAAATATTTATCAACTGAATCTTGCAACATTTTGGGTTGGACCTTTATACAGACATACTTTCGTAGATAAACTTAAACTTCCGTTGCCAAGTCACTTCACAAAAAATGAAAAAAAAAACAGTAAAGAAGTTCCAATAAATCTCTCAACTGCCAGTACTTTAGAAAATTCTTGAGGAAATGTATAACAGATTTAATAAACACTTCTTACTGGAAAATATACTCATTAGCAAACAGTTTGGGTTTCCAAAATAGCTATCTTGACAGATGATGTAATACAATCAGTAAGTCATAAATTATACCAAAACAAATATTTTGTAACTTTTCACTGTGTGAACTGGGCAATTATCATGCGAAAGCTAAAACAATATGGAATAGTACACACAGCAGGTTTATACTTTTTATCTTATTTGCATGACAAAGCAGAGTGTATCAGTTCCATGTTGATCACATAACAATACACACTTAGAATTTGAAGCAGCATGACCTGGTGTGCCACTGGATTCTAATTCGGTTTCTGTTTATTGTGGTGCATAAAAATGATCTCTACAACCTGTGTATTAGATGACGTACACTGATGAGCCAAACATTATGACCATCTGCTCAGTTGCTTGTTTGTCCGTTTTGGAACGAAATACATCAGTGATTCTGGGTATCAGGGATCCAACAGTTTGTTGGTAGGCTTGTGGAGGAATGTGGCATTAGATGTTTACACACAGGTCACATAATTCGAGTAAATAACGGGCCGCTGATTTGTGTACGAACTGCTGTTGCCCTATAGATAGCCAGATGGGTTCCATAGGCTTTGCATCAGACGAATTTGATCGCTGAGACATCTCCAAACCACTCTAGCGGTTCTGTCTCGGAGACACCAATGATTATACTGCTGAAAGATGATACGGCCGTCGGGGAAGACGTCAAGCATGAAGACAAAGTAAATATTCCTGAATTCCAATCAAGAACAACTGCCAAGATGAGAAACATAGAAATAGATATCCTCGGTGTTGCAAAGCAGCTTAAATCACTAAATAAAAGCAAGGTTGAGTTGGGCGGCTTTGAGGGAGAATAACAGACAGCGAGGCCATCGGTCTCATCGGATTACGTAAGGATGGGGAAGGAAATCGGCTGTGCCCTTTCAGAGGAACCGTCCCGGCATTGCCTGGAGCGATTTAGGGAAATCACGGAAATCCTAAATCAGGATGGCCAGACACGGGATTGAACCGTCGTCCTCCCGAATGCGAGTCCAGTATGTAAAAGCAAGGCTTCCGGTCCAGATTGTATACCAGTCAGGTTCCTATCAGAGTATGCTGATACAGTAGCTTCATTTTAACAATTATATACAACCACCCGCTCAAAGAAAGATCCATACCTAAAGACTGAAAAACTGCTCAAGTCACACCAATACCCAGAAAGGGGAGTAGGAGTAATCCCTTGAATTAAAGGCCCATATCACCAACGTCGATTTGCAGTAGGGTTTTACAATATATACCGTGTTGGAACATTATGAAGTACCCGAAGAAAACGATTTACTGACACGTAGCGCGGATTCAGAAAATATCGTTCTTGTGAAACACAACTAGCTCTTTATACTCATGAAGTAATGAGTGCTATCGACAGGGGATGTCAAATTGATTCCATATTTTTAGATTTCCAGAAGGCTTTCGATACCGTTCCTCACAACCGTCTTCTAACCAAACTGCATGCCTATGGAATATCGCCTCAGTTGTGCGGCTGGATTCGTGATTTCCTCTCAGGGATATCAGAGTTCGTATTTATAGTCTGAAAGTCATCGAGTGAAACAGAAATAATATCTGGCGTTCCCCAAGGAAGTGTTAAGACCCTCTATAGTTAAAAAATGGCTCTGAGCACTATGGGACTTAACTTCTGAGGTCATCAGTCACCTAGAACTTTGAACTACTTAAACCCAACTAACCTAAGGACGTCACACACATCCATGCCCGAGACATTCGAACCTGCGACCGTAGCGGTCGCGCGGTTCCAGACTGTAGCGCCTAGAACCGCTCGGTCACCCCGTCTATTGATCCTGATTTACATTAACGACATAGGAGACAATCTCACTAGCCGTCTTAGAATGTTTACAGATGATGCCGTCGTTTACTATCTTGTAAAGTCATCAGATGACCAAAACGAATTGCAAAATGATTTAGATAAGATATCTGTATGGTGTGAAAAGTGGCAATTGACCCTGAATAAAGAAAAGTGTGAAGTTATTCACACGACTACTAAAAGAAATCCGCAAAATTTCGATTACGGGACAAGTCACACAAATCTGAAGGCTGTAAATTCAATTAAATACCGGGTGATCAAAAAGTCAGTATAAATTTGAAAACTGAATAAATCACAGAATAATGTAGATAGAGAGGTATAAATTGACACACATGCTTGCAATGACAGGGCCTTTTATTAGAACCAAAAAAATACAAAAGTTCAAAAAATGTCCGACAGATGGCGCTTCATCTGATCAGAATAGCAATAATTACCATTGTAAAGTAAGACAAAGTAAAGATGATGTTCTTACCAGGAAATGCTCAATATGTCCACCATCATTCCTCAACAATAGCTGTAGTGAGGAATAATGTTGTGAACAGCACTGTAAAGCGTGCCCGGAGTCATGGTGAGGCATTGGCGTCGGATGTTGTCTTTCAGCACCCCTAGAGATGTCGGTCGATCACGATACACTTGCGACTTCAGGTAACCCCAAAGCCAATAATCGCACGGACTGAGGTCTGGGGACCTGGGAGGTCAAGCATGACGAAAGTGGCGGCTGAGCACACGATCATCACCAAACGAGATCTTTCACGCGTCTAGCAATATGGGGTGGAGCGCCATCCTGCATAAACATCGTACGTTCCAGCAGGTGTTTATCAGCCAGGCTGGGGATGATGCGATTCTGTAACATATCGGCGTACCTTTCATCCGTCACGGTAGTAGTTAGAAAAGCAGAATCACGCATTTCCTCGAAGAAAAAAGACCCGATAACGGTAGATGTGGTAATTCCAAACCATACCGTGACTTTCTCGTCGTGCAGTGGAGTTTCCACGACAGTTCTAGGATTTTCGGTAGCCCAAATCCTGCAATTGTGGGCGTTGACAGACCCTCGGAGCGTGAAATGAGCTTCGTCGGTCCACAACACGTTACTCAACCAGTCGTCATTTTCCGCCATCTTTTGAAACGCCCACACCGCAAATGTCCTCCGCTTTACTAAATCGCCAGGCAACAGTTCATGATGCCGATGGATTTTGTACGGATAGCATCGGAGGGTACGCCTAAGTGCCAACCAAACAGCAGTGTATGGAATGGCGGTGCGACGTGCGGCTGCACAAGCGCTGACTTCCCCGTGCATAGACGAACCCGCTACAGTCTCCATTTCTTCCTGAACTGTCTCAGCAGCGTGCTCGGTCGGCCACGACGGGGTCTATCGTCTACACAACCCGTGGCTTCGAACTTCGAAATCACTCTCGCCACAGCTGCATTTGTCAACGGACCTTTGTTGATGATGAGTCCCATACTCCTTTACAGAGCGTAGAGCGTAGGCAAGGTCCTAGTGGAGGTGGTTTGCCATTGCCTTCCTCCGACCGTAATGGGGATGAATGATGAAGACGACACAACACCTAGTCATCTCGAGGCAGGAAAAATCCCTGACCCCGCCGGGAATCGAACCCGGGACCCTGTGCTCGGGAAGCGAGAACGCTACCGCGAGACCACGAGCTGCCCTTTACCCGTTCGAATCCCCTTCCTATGGCGATAGGATCGTAACGCTGAACTAGCACATTCCTCATTCTGATAATACAGCTTCAGTAAAAGCGCCTATTCGGGTAACGTCAACATGCTGTGACTGCTGGCGCATCTGATTCTCTCTCTCATTACAGCTCCTTTTATACACGATTGTCATGAGCAGTCACTGACGTTTTGCTGTCCAGCGCCATCTGTCGGAAAATTTGTGAACTTTGTTTTTTTTTTGGTTCTAATAAAACCCCATGTCATTCCAAGTATGTGAGTCAATTTTTACCACTCAATCTACATTATTCCGTGGTTTATTAAGTTTTCAAATGTATGCTGACTTTTTGATCACCCGGTACTTAGGGATTACAGTTACAAATAGTCTAAATTGGAACGGTCATATAGATAATGTTGTGGGTAGAGCCAACCAAAGACTGCGATTCATTGGCAGAACACTTAGAAGGTGCAACAGATCTCATAAAGAGACTGCTTACACCACGCTTGTCCGCCCTATTCTGGACTACGGCTGTGCGGTGTGGGATCCGCATCAGATGGGACTGACGGATGACATCGAAAAAGTACAAAGAAGGGCAGCTCGTTTTGTATTATCGCGAAGTCTGGGAGATAGTGCCACAGACATGATACGTGAATTGTAGTGGAAGTCATTAAAACAAAGGCGTTTTTCGTTGCGACGGAATCTTCTCATGAAATTTCAATAACCAGTTTTCTCCGATTGCGAAAACATTCTGTTGGTACCCACCTACATATGGAGAAATGATTATCACGATAAAATAAGAGAAACCAGGGCTCGCACAGAAAAATTTAAGTGCTCGTTTCACCCGCATGCCGTTCGAGAGTGGAACGGTAGAGAGACAGTTTGAAGGTGGTTCATTGAACCCTCTGTCAGGCAGTCTGTTGTTAATAGTAGAGTAATCACGTAGATGTAGATGTAGAAGGGATGCAGGTGGTTCGCAGCTGTCAGCGTGTCTTCGATTATTACCACAGGTCCAATGCAAGCGCAGGAGAATATCTCCAGTAGCATAATACCTGCTTACACGAGCCTGCGTCAGTGACGCTCTGCACTTTTCGAGCCGCCGTTCACCTTGATTACGGCGGTTGTGGAGACTATCAGCGACTTAGTGTAACAAACATGTGATTCACACGAAGAGCCGACGCGTTTCCATTGACCGACGGTCGAATTCCGATAGGCCCGTGCCCACTGCAGTCGTGATTCACGCTGTCGTTGGGTCAACATGTGAACACGTACGGGTGGACTGCTGCGGAGCTCCAAACTCAACAACGTACGATGAACGGTGCGCTCCGAAACACTTGTGCGTATTCCAGCATTGTGCTCTTTCGGCAGAGATGCCACTGATCACCACCTATCCTACTTTACAGAGCCGACAATCCTGCGAATGCCGCGTTCTGTGAAGAGTCATGGACGTCAAACCATTTAGCGCCTAGTGCTAGTTTCAATGCTCTACGTCTTTCCGTAGAAGCTCACGACAGTAGCACGTGAATATTCGATCAGCTTCGCCGTTTTCGAAATACTCGTTCACAGGCTCGGCATAATAATAATCTGCCCTTTGTCTAAATCGCTTATCTCAATGGATTTCCCCATTTGCAGCCCATATATTCGCTATGGTGATCCCCAGTTCAAGTCTACTCCGCTTACGTACTTTCATTACCAAGTCACGTGCCCGCAACGCCAGCAGGGGGCATCTTACATCACGGTGGGCAGTCATGACGCCATGTTATACGTTACACATGTTACATGCTAGAATTCGGAGCCTTGTGCTGGCAAAGGGTTACAACTTGCGTCAGCGGAACAGCTAAGTCGACCGAGTAATATGCATGAGTTGTAATACCTCAACTGATACTGAGAACAAAATAAAAAATAAGGAGGCATAACTTTTGAGCACCTCCGTAGTGCACTCGTGTCGTTCCTATTTTAGTGTTGTTATCAGGCCTGGTACGGTATGTAATGTGAGTGAACAGTGTCAGGTATTGAGGGATCATTGTGAAGAACATGGAGACAGCACTATTAGCACGTAACAGATATTGAAAAGGTCCTCATCGTACGTATTCATTTGGACGGCTGGTCAAATCGTGTTATATACAGATTTCTGGGACATTCCGATGAGATAGTAGCACGATGTTCGACTGCATGGGGACACTGAGGTAGGAATACTTGCCGTCAACGTTCTGATGGACCACGCCTACCACTACAAGGAAGGATCATCGTATTGTGCAGACTCACATTGTAACCCCTTCATATCTGCTTCTATCATCCGAGAACAAGTAATTGACACCCTGCAACAATACGTGTCATTCCACACCATTGCTCGGAGAGTACAGCAACCTGAATAAGGAATTGCCGTCGCAGGCGTATGCTACCGTTAACGTCATAACACGAACGTTTGGGTTTGGAATGCTACCACGAACGGGAAGCATGGACTGGTAAAGAACGGCGTCGCATTGCGTTCACCGATGAATCGTTGTTCTGCACTGTCCCAAATGACCATCGTCGCCGAGTACGGTGGCGAACTGGTAACGAGTCCCAGGTCTTGGAGAGGTTGTAGCGTTGTTACTCCTGGCGTCGTGGTCAGTGGGGGCCATCGGGTGTGATTTCAGGTTTACAGGTGGTAGTGCCTGAAGGAACTTCGACGTCACAGACATCATGCGTCCTAATGTATTACCTCTCATGTGACAGTATGGTGGTTCCATTTTTCAACTGGACAAGGTTCGTCCATGCTCGGTATCTCCGAGAATAGTCTGCGTTATGATGGTATACTCTCATGGCCAACCATATCTCCACGTACGTCCCCATTGGAACATATATGGGACCATTCCGTCACAGTGCTCATGTCAATGGTATCAACGACCAGTAACAACAGTTGTCGGCCAGTTTGCCTCTGGAGAGGATTCAACGGCATTATGACACCCTTCCCAGCCGAACGTGTGCACGCATCCAGGCCAGAAGGGGTGCAATGCCATACTGATAAGCGGCCGGATTATGTCGAGTTCTTTGCAAATTCTACTCTACTTTCCAATAACTGAATCACATATCCTCTCATCCGTGCTGTTTCATTTCGTTTCCTGATCCCTTTCTCGGCGTTTTTATTTTTTTGTGTTGTCGAGCAGTGCATTTTCCTCCTCAGCTTTTCATATTCAGTGGCGACCTTTATCACAGAAAACTACAGTGATCATTCCCCATTTTGTAGATGCTGTTTCACCTTTTCTTAATGGAACGCTGTGCGTCGTTTTACTTAGATTCTCGGTTCCGCACTACCGCAGATGATCATCAAAAATGGTTCAAATGGCCCTGAGCACAATGGGATTTAACTTCTGTGCTCATCAGTCCCCTAGAACTTAGAACTACTTAAACCTAACTAACCTAAGGACATCACACACATCCATGCCCGCGGCAGGATTCTAACCTGCGACCGCAGCAGCAGCGCGGTTCCGTACTGAAGCGCCTAGAACCGCTCGGCCACAGCGGCCGGCTTAAAGGGTTTAGCATCTGATGATGAATCGTTATGTGATTCGCAACCTGTCATGGTAAATAAAATCTGAAGCATCATTAAAACCGACTGGTTGAGTTATTTCAGAAAACCTAGAATAATTCCGACAACAAAGAACATAAAGTCAAAAGAATCATTGAAAAATATCAGCGTACATAAACACAATTAAATTTCACGGAAAATTGCACTATTTTAGCACCTTCAGCAGAACCCCTCGGTATATTTCCAGTATCAAAATCTGTTTCAACCCTCTCAGTAGTGCCTTATTTAGCGAGAACATTAAACACATGCTAATTATCTGTCTTTTTCTGTTGAGAACACCCACCATCTAATGTACATCTATCAAACAATTTGGTGGTCTGCTAATAGTTCAATAATGGAAGGAAAGTCCACGGATTGACTGGAATTGGTCCTCAACTTTTGGAAGACGACACGTGGAATAACATTGATGTAAATTTCTGTTTAATTTTCCAACACCTCTTTATAGCGTTAATACGAAACACTTAGTTTATTTTGTTTTACCAATCTACATGTACATCTACATTTATACTACGCAAGCCACCCAACGGTGTGTGGCGGAGGGCACTTTACGTGTCACTGCATTACTTCCCTTTCCTGTTCCAGTCGCTTATGGTTCGCGGGAAGAACGACTGCCGGAAAGCCTCCGTGCGCGCTCGAATCTCTCTAATTTTACATTCGTGATCTCCTCGGGAAGTATAAGTAGGTGGAAGCAATATATTCGATACCTTATCCAGAAACGCACCCTCTCGAAACCTGGACAGCAAGCTACACCGCGATGCAGAGCACCTCTCTTGCAGAGTCCGCCACTTGAGTTTGCTAAACATCTCCGTATCGCTATCACGGTTACCAAATAACCCTGTGAAGAAACGCGCCGCTCTTCTTTGGATCTTCTCTATCTCCTCTGTCAACCCGACCTGGTACGGATCCCACACTGATGAGCAATACTCAAGTGTAGGTCGAACGAGTGTTTTGTAAGCCACCTCCTTTGTTGATGGACTACATTTTCTAAGGACTCTCCCAATGAATCTCAACCTGGTACCCGCCTTACCAACAATTAATTTTATATGATCATTCCACTTCAAATCGTTCCGCACGCATACTCCCAGATATTTTACAGAAGTAACTGCTACCAGTGTTTGTTCCGCTATCATATAATCATACAATAAAGGATCCTTCTTTCTATGTGTTCGCAAACATTACATTTGTCTATGTTAAGGGTCAGTTGCCACTCCCTGCACCAAGTGCCTATCCGCTGCAGATCTTCCTGCATTCCGCTGCAATTTTCTAATGCTGCAACTTCCCTGTATACTACAGCATCATCCGCGAAAAGCCGCATGGAACTTGTGACACTATCTACTAGGTCATTTATATATATTGTGTAAAGCAATGGTCCCATAACACTCCCGTGGCACGCCGGAAGTTACTTTAACGTCTGTAGACGTCTCTCCGTTGAGAACAACATGCTGTGTTCTGTTTGCTAAAAACTCTTCAATCCAGCCACACAGCTGGTCTGATATTCCGTAGGCTCTTACTTGTTTATCAGGCGACGGTGCGGAACTGTATCGAACGCCTTCCGGAAGTCAAGGAAAATGGCATCTACCTGGGAGCCTGTATCTAATATTTTCTGGGTCTCATGAACAAATAAAGCGAGTTGGGTCTCACACGATCGCTGTTTCCGGAATCCATGTTGATTCCTACAGAGTAGATTCTGGGTTTCCAGAAATGACGTGATACGCGAGCAAAAAACATGTTCTAAAATTCTACAACAGATCAATGTCAGAGATACAGGCCTATAGTTTTGCGCATCTGCTCGACGACCCTTCTTGAAAACTGGAACGACCTGTGCTCTTTTCCAATAATTTGAAACCTTCCGTTCCTCTAGAGACTTGCGGTACACGGATGTTATAAGCCACACATGTAGATCACACATAGATCTCTTTGCACATTTCTGTGCACTCCTTCCTTTAGCATCAATGTAATTCATTACCTGTCAACACCATACTTGAGCGCTGTGTCATGCTCCATAAACAGAAGAGTTTTCCACAGGAAATATCATCTTTTCCCAGCGAGACGTTTGTTGCACTTACGTTGTAGGCAACAACTCCGATCAGGTACGGGGCCACCATGCCCGTGATGGAGCCAGCGCCGTTGACGAAGGCCATCAGCGTGCCGGCGTAGTTGGGGCTGAGGTCCAGCGCGTTCACCTTCATACCGGGGTAGAACGTCCCCATCAGGGCCATCCCGACCGTGAACAGCGCCACCACGGTTACCCGGTCACAGTTTGCGTACGACGCTCCAATAATGCCAGCGGCGGGTCCAATGGCGGCTGAAAGATGTAACATTTTTGTTAGGTGACTTTTAACGGTCTGTTTTACAGGAAAATTTTCAATAAAACAGCTGATGGGGAAACATGCATTTCATGAAAGAAATATTGTAATAAATACGGCACAAAAAGTCGTATTGAATCGCTTTTTCCTTTATACAAATGTAATTGTCTCATTTGGAATTGTTACATGGCACGTGTAGAAATAATTTACTAACTGACTATGTTACACCACTGGCCGTTAAGAAATGCAGATGAAAAACGGATATTCATTGGACAAATATATTACACTAGAACTGATATGTGATTACATTTTCACGCAATTTGGGTGCATGGATCCTGAGAAATCAGTACCCAGAACAACCACCTCTGGCCGTAATAAAGGCTTTGATACGCCTGGGCATTGAGTCAAACAGAGCTTGGATGGCGTGTACAGGTACAGCTGGTAACGTCCACTGTTCACAGTGCCGTCAATGCGAACAAGAGGTGACCGAGACGTGTAACCAATGGCACCCTATACCATCACGCCGGGTGATACGCCAGTATGGCGATGGCGAATACACGCTTCCAAAGTGCGTTCACCTCGATGTCGCCAAACACGGATGCGACGATTCTTATGCTGTGAACAGAACCTGGATTCATCCGAAAAAATGACGTTTTGCCATTCGTGCACCCAGGTTCGTCGTTGAGTACAGCATCGCAGCCGGCCGCGGTGGTCTCGCGGTTCTAGGCGCGCAGTCCGGAACCGTGCGACTGCTACGGGCATGGATGTGTGTGATGTCCTTAGGTTAGTTAGGTTTAAGTAGCTCTAAGTTCTAGGGGACTGATGACCACAGCAGTTGAGTCCCATAGTGCTCAGAGCCAATTTGAACAGCATCGCAGGCGCTCCTGTCTGTGATGCAGCATCAAGGGTAACTGCAGCCATGGTCTCTGAGCTGATAGTCCATACTGCTGCAAACGTTGTCGAACTGTTCGTGCAGATGGTTGTTCTCTTGCAAAGGTCCCCATCCGTTGACTCAGGGAACGAGACGGGGCTGCACGATCCGTTACAGTCATGCGGATAAGATGCCTGTCATCTCGACTGCTAGTGATACGAGGCCGTTGGGATCCAGCACGGCGTTCCGTATTACCCTCCTGAACCCACCGATTCCATATTCTCGTAACAATCATTCGATCTCGACCAACCCGAGCAGCAATGTCGCGATACGATAAACCGCAATCGGGATAGGCTACAATCCGACATTTACCAAAGTCGGAAACGTGATGGTACGCATTTCTCCTCCTTACACGAGGTATCACAACAACGTTTCACCAGGCAACGCCGGTCAACTGCTGTTCGCGTATGAGAAATCGGTTGGAAAGTTTCCTCATGTCAGTACGTTCTAGGTTTCGCCACCTGCGCCAATCTTGTGTGAATGGTCTGAAAAGCTAATCATTTGCATATCACAGCATCTTCTTCCTGTTGGTTAAATTTCGCGTCTGTAGCACGTCATCTTCGTGATGTAGCAATTTTAATGGCCAGTAGTGTATTTACTCAAAGATTGAAATATTAGAATAATAATTAAATGTTAACTTTTTAACAGTGGCGCAAAATAGGTGTTGGAAAGTATTTGCCTACTGTGGTTTAATTTTAGATTCTCCTTGTGATACTATTGTACTGTAGATCTGAAAATTCCGTAGATCACTCACAGATATCTCAGTTCGTCATATTTCTGAATGGACGCACCAACATTGGTATAACGTTTGTTGATCTAATTGACATTACGCAAATTCTGGACGTATTGTTGTGGTGAAACCGAATTTAACAGCACATTTGGTCCAAGAGTAACAACATGATCATTTCTCGCCGAGATTGCAGTACAGAACTGATGTCAAACTGTGATGACAAAATTTAAGCACCCTCTAAAATCGATTTTATGTAATGTTTTACCTGTTTTTTAAAAGGTTGATGAAATGTTTTGAAAATACCGGATCCCTACATGATTCCAGGAAGGCCCAGTTAGGACGACCAGCTTTAATTGCAACCCTGGAGAATGTGGAGCAAGTGAGAACCGCATTCAGGGAGCAGCCCACTACATCAACAAGATACGCAGCACAGCAACTCAGGATGTCACGACGGTATTTCCAGAGGATAATGAAAGAGAACTCATCCTTTTCTCCCTCAAAATTCAACGGTGCCTACCTTTGAAGGACAGCAATTTGGATGGACAATATTCTTTTCCAAATGAGATGATTGAGGTCTTTGGAAATGGAACCGTCGGTACGGATCTGATCGGGCTTAGGAGGCACACTTCCAGTTCCATGGTGCCAATGGGTTACTGAAAATCAACACGTTCAAGTTCCTGCACCTCATCAACAAAGCGTCACAGCGCAATCAGTGCACTATGCAATATTGAGCTCATTTTTATTGAGGGATCTGTCACAGCAGAGTAAATACAGACCCATACTGGAAGCTGAATTTGTACTGACTACACGACCAGGCCGAATGCTCCCAAGCTACTGGTTCATGCAGGATGGAGAACGTCAATAACGTAATGCGGACGTCTTCCATTTCTTTCAGGAGACATTTGGAGAACAGATGGTTGCTCTGGACACCTTAGCATCAACTGGACGCAGTGTGGAATGGCCCGTTACGTTCCAGATCTCAACTTGTTTGATTATTTCTTTTGGAATGATCTGAAGGACAGTCTCCAAAGGGTGCACCGGCAACCTTCGACGATGTTGGTATTGCAATTTCCAGAGAGATTTGTGCAGACTAAAATGATGTTTTTCAGAAAGCCATCACGAAATTTAGTTCAAGGCTATGCACACTCATTGCTGCAGAAGGAAAGCACTTTGAAAACCTTCTGCATTAAATTTCAGGTTGAGCATAAATATAGGATAATAAATGAAAATCTAAACTGGACTGAGCTCGTAAATGCAATGTGCGAGAAGGCGTCATCATCTCTCCATGCTCTCCAAAGTATAAAAAGCTCTTCTCTCTTGACCTGAAAAAGAAACTTGTAAAAACACTTACTCTTCGAGTTACTGATTACAACGACGTTATCGCGCAAGGCCTTTCTCAGGAAGGCTCACGTTTCCTGGAGTTGGTCATGAACGCTTGTGTTCGTTATATCTGTGAAGTTCGACTCTTTGACAGTATTGCACCATCATATACACAGCTATGCTGGTTGCGTGCAGACAAGCGCAGACATTTTCATATCCTCTGTCTTCTCCACCGTCTTATCAACGTACACTGTCCCTCATATCTCTCCTTGACCTCAACACTCTTGTCTGAAAAACACGGATGAAAGCCCGTTCCCATCACTACACCGTTCAGACACCTTCTCTTAATACTCAGTAGCAGGAACTCAACTCTGGAACAAGCTGCCGCATTATATAAGAGAACCTTATAACATCTCCAGCTTCAGAAGACATGCAATGACATATCTAGTAGATACAGCAAGACTAAAGATTACTGTTTTCCATGAACACTAGCGTTACCCTCGTACAGCCTTCTGTCCGACCTGATCTTCCTCATTTGCAAGTATTCTTAGCCGATGCAATTTTCTTTTCCCAGAACACGCTGTACCAGAAAACATCTACACTCCTGGAAATTGAAATAAGAACACCGTGAATTCATTGTCCCAGGAAGGGGAAACTTTATTGACACATTCCTGGGGTCAGATACATCACATGATCACACTGACAGAACCACAGGCACATAGACACAGGCAACAGAGCATGCACAATGTCGGCACTAGTACAGTGTATATCCACCTTTCGCAGCAATGCAGGCTGCTATTCTCCCATGGAGACGATCGTAGAGATGCTGGATGTAGTCCTGTGGAACGGCTTGCCATGCCATTTCCACCTGGCGCCTCAGTTGGACCAGCGTTCGTGCTGGACGTGCAGACCGCGTGAGACGACGCTTCATCCAGTCCCAAACATGCTCAATGGGGGACAGATCCGGAGATCTTGCTGGCCAGGGTAGTTGACTTACACCTTCTAGAGCACGTTGGGTGGCACGGGATACATGCGGACGTGCATTGTCCTGTTGGAACAGCAAGTTCCCTTGCCGGTCTAGGAATGGTAGAACGATGGGTTCGATGACGGTTTGGATGTACCGTGCACTATTCAGTGTCCCCTCGACGATCACCAGTGGTGTACGGCCAGTGTAGGAGATCGATCCCCACACCATGATGCCGGGTGTTGGCCCTGTGTGCCTCGGTCGTATGCAGTCCTGATTGTGGCGCTCACCTGCACGGCGCCAAACACGCATACGACCATCATTGGCACCAAGGCAGAAGCGACTCTCATCGCTGAAGACGACACGTCTCCATTCGTCCCTCCATTCACGCCTGTCGCGACACCACTGGAGGCGGGCTGCACGATGTTGGGGCGTGAGCGGAAGACGGCCTAACGGTGTGCGGGACCGTAGCCCAGCTTCATGGAGACGGTTGCGAATGGTCCTCGCCGATACCCCAGGAGCAACAGTGTCCCTAATTTGCTGGGAAGTGGCGGTGCGGTCCCCTACGGCACTGCGTAGGATCCTACGGTCTTGGCGTGCATCCGTGCGTCGCTGCGGTCCGGTCCCAGGTCGACCGGCACGTGCACCTTCCGCCGACCACTGGCGACAACATCGATGTACTGTGGAGACCTCACGCCCCACGTGTTGAGCAATTCGGCGGTACGTCCACCCGGCCTCCCGCATGCCCACTATACGCCCTCGCTCAAAGTCCGTCAACTGCACATACGGTTCACGTCCACGCTGTCGCGGCATGCTACCAGTGTTAAAGACTGCGATGGAGCTCCGTATGCCACGGCAAACTGGCTGACACTGACGGCGGCGGTGGACAAATGCTGCGCAGCTAGCGCCATTCGACGGCCAACACCGCGGTTCCTGGTGTGTCCGCTGTGCCGTGCGTGTGATCATTGCTTGTACAGCCCTCTCGCAGTGTCCGGAGCAAGTATGGTGGGTCTGACACACCGGTGTCAATGTGTTCTTTTTTCCATTTCCAGGAGTGTATTTTGCAATCCTATAAATTCTGCTTGTGCCTGCCACTGCCATTATAGTCATTATTACTATTATTATTATTATTATTATATCACTGTCACTATTAGTGGCAGCAGCTTCAGTAATAAAATTACTGACAGTATTAACTTTATTGGTTTGTATTCAATATAATTTACTCACACTGCCGCTTCATACACTCAAATCATTATAATTGTTAATTCTTAAATCGCCATGATGTAATAGATATTATATGTCTGAAACCCTGGTTCTATGTAGGGGAGGATCTCATGGCCCTAATCATATCAGGTTAAACAAATAAATAAATAAATAAATAAAAATAAATATAACAAGAACCCAGCACTCGTTATGTGTCGTAGCAGACAAAATCTTTGTAACGCCTAGTTTGCACCACCCTGTGTTTTCAAATTGTTGGAAATATGTTTCTTTGCAAAAGTGGAGGATGCAGTAATGTTCTGTTTGAAGAGAAGAAGTAAGTTAGTGTCTAATGTTCCGTTGACTAGTTCGTTACAAGATAAAGAACACGCTCCAATTGGGAAAGGAGAGGGAAGGAAATCGGCCACATTCATTTCAAAGAAACAATATCTCGAGTTACGTTAAGAAATTTAGGGAAACCAACGAAAACTTCATTCTAAATGCCGGGTGGGGTCTTGAACCACCATCACTCTCAAACGACTTCAATGCCGTGCCACTGCGCCACATAGTTCACTAAAGAGGATCGTAAACAGCTGGAAGAAACTGAGATATCGCAGACTCATAGCTCAATGATTAATCGACTGCATAAAATGTTTAAGAGCAGTAATGCCGTCCCCGCTTTCTGTGAAATGACCATCTCTCTTCTCTACATTCCACGGCTCATATTAGTTCTCACTTTAGGGGTCAAAGCTGGCTTAGGTTTTTAAACCTCTTCTTCACCTAGGACTGAACTTTCTATGTAGCGCGTTGCACATTATACTTTCCATTGTACGACGATTTTATCAATGAACCATTTCGTTCTATTTTCAGTTGAAATTGCAGGAAACGGCTGCTCGTATGTCTCTCTATGAGCTGCGTTTAATATTATATTCATTGTGACTAGAGAAGCGTATGCCATCTGAACTTCACAACAGAGTTTCTCTTAATTAATAAATTATCTACATTAAATTCTTCTGAGGATTGGCCTTCTATATCAGCTTTTTCTGTTTCCCACTACACCATAAATTTAGCTGCTAATATTCTCGTTGTGGGTTGTCTTGCATTGAGGGGGGGATTAATAGTCTGATCTGCTATGGGACGTCCGCAGCTCGTGGTCGTGCGGTAGCGTTCTCGCTTCCCGCGCCCGGGTTCCCGGGTCCGATTCCCGGCGGGGTCAGGCATTTTCTCTGCCTCGTGATGACTGGGTGATGTGTGATGTCCTTAGGTTAGTTAGGTTTAAGTAGTTCTAAGTTCTAGGGGACTGATGACCTCAGATGTTAAGTCCCATAGTGCTCAGAGCCATTTCCATTTGCTATGGGACGTGCGTGTTAGCAATTCTCACTTTCTGCTGTATTCTTAGAACACATGAAAGAGTGGTCAAAATGCATTAACATTTTTACTGTCCAGTTTCTTCGACGTCCATGTTCTTCATCCGTAAGTGGTCGAATCACTTACTTATCACTGTCTGTTAGGTAGTCGCCTTTTTTATGTACGGCAGGAATAAATAAAATTAAGAATCCTAATTCGGTATTTCTTTGTTACTATACATGAAGTCACAATGTTTTATGCCATCTTGATACTGATATAAGATCAACACAATTTCGCTCTACTCATTCTGATCAGCTATTGAAGTGTTTGTGTGGTAGTTGGACTAGACGCATGGGACATTTCGTTTCGGAAATCGTTAGGGATTTTAATACTCCGAGATCCGCATTGCCAAGAGTGTGCCGATAAGACCAAATTTCAGGCATTACTTCTCACAACGAACAACGCAGTGGCCGATGGCCTTCACTTAACGACCGAGAGCGGCAGTTGGGAGTGTTAACAGGAAAGCAACACTGCTTGAAATAACCGCAGAAATCGATGTGGGACGTACGACGAACGTATTCTTTAGGACAGTACGGCAAAATTTGTCGTCAATGGGCTATTGCAGCAGACGACTGACGCGAGTGTCTTTGCTAACAACTCGAGATCGCCTGCAGCTCCTCTCCTGAGCTCGTCACATCGATTGGATCCTAAACGACTGGAAAACCGCGGCCTGATCAGATGAGGCCCGATTTCAGTTGGTCAGAACTGATGATAGGGTTCGAGTGCGGCGCAGACCCCACTTAGCCATGAAAACAACTTGTCAACGTTGTTGGGTTGTTTGGGGGAAGAGACCAAACAGCGAAGTAATCGGTCTCATCGGATTAGGGAAGGATGGGGAAGGAAGTCGGCCATGCCCTTTCAAAACATCCCGGCATTTGCCTGGAGCGATTTAGGGAAATCACGGAAAACCTAAATCAGGATGGTCGGACGCGGGATTGAACCATCCTCCTCCCGAATGCGAGTCCAGTGTGCTAACCGCTGCGCCACCTCTCTCGGTTAAGTTGTCGACGAGCCACTGCGCAAGCCGCTGGTGGCTCCGTCATGATTTGGGCTGTGTTCACTTGGGATGCACTGTGTCCTCTAGTCTAATTGAAGCGATCGTTGTCTGGAAATGGTTATGTTCGGCTACTTGGAGACCATTTGCAGTTATTCATGGACTTCATGTTCCCAAACAACGATGTCATGCCACCGGGCCACAGTTGTTCGTTACTGGTCTCACGAACGTTACAGACAATGCGAGCGAATATTTTGGCCTCCCGGATTGCTCGACATGAACACCATCAAACATTTGTGGGACATATTCGAGAGAGGCGTTAGTGCACAACACCCTGCATTGCCAACACTTTCGCAATTATAGACACCTGTAGAGGCAGCTTGGATCAATGTTTCTGCAGGGGACTCCTAACAACTCGTTGAGTCCATGTCATGTCGAGCTGTTGCACTACGCCGGACAAAAGGAGGTTCGACACGATATTTGAAGGTATTCCATGACTTTTGTCACCTCAGCGTATTATCTATTTGATTGTTGTCACTACTGTGTACGAGGTCAAAATTTTTTATGGATGAATATTTCTCATTTCTGTGCTACACTAAAACTGAGTGACGTGACAGTGTTAAGTTATTTATCCTTCTAGTATTTCTGTTATTTTCGAATTGTGATTAATTGTTGGCAACAAACTTTAATAACACAATAATTTAGCATTATTATTCTTTCGATGAAAGAGTCGAGCAAGTGCAAATAACGAGCATGTGAAACTTCCTGGCAGATTAAAACTGTGTGCCGGACAGAGACTCGAACTCGGGACCTTTTACCTTTTGCGGACAAGTGCTCTACCAAGTGAGCTACCCAAGCACGACTCACGCCCCCGTCCTCACAGCTTTACTTCTGCCAGTACCTCGCCTCCTACCTTCCAAACTTCACAGAAGCTCTCCTGTGAAAGTTTGGAAGGTAGGAGACAAGGTAATGGCGAAGTAAAGCTGTGAGGACGGGGGCGTGAGTCGTGCTTGGGTAGCTCAGTTGGTAGAGCACTTGCCCGCGGAAGGCAAAGGTCCCGAGTTCGAGTCTCTGTCCGGCACATAGTTTTAAATCTGCCAGGAAGTTTCATATCAGCGCACACTCCGCTGCAGAGTGAAAATCACATTCTGGGAACGAGAATGTGTATTGAGGCAGTAGGAAAACGCTTCGCACTTCTGTAATATATGGTCTTATGTTTTGCGCTCTGTAGTACTGTTTGATGTTCTCTACTTACCTACGATTGTGAATACTTTCCGGACGTTAGTTGTATTCATGTACCCACGCACAAGTATCCAGTCCGCAAGCCAGCCAGAGGCAACTGAAGAGAGCCACATAGCAACATAGGGTAGCGCCGACAGCAGACCATTCTGTGGGCAAGAATCAAGCCGTCTATCACTCATCCTGTACCTCAAAATGTTTTTATAATATGCACTATCCAAAAAGATCGGAGGCTGATTTTATTCCTGGAGTATAAGCGACGTCAGAGCAGTAACTAGGGTAGCTGTTTGAACTAATAACTCTTAACCAGAAATTTGAATTCGACAAGTCAGTTGTGAGTAGCAGTTTTAAACAGTGGACGAATGGCTTAAGCGCGTCATTAACCGCAGTGGAGCAAGATATCTAAATCAACTTCTCAACAAATTCTCCAGAACTTTCTGAAGCGGAGAAAGATGGGTGCAAAGTTTGTCTTCCTCACACTGACACCAGAACAAAACAATGACGCATGGGCACTTGCCGCCGCTTGACTCAAGTACACAACGTGGACCGTTCTTTGCTGGAAAAAATCATCACGTGTAACGAGACTTGTTGTTATCAATACGAACTTACCGCAAAATGAAAAACGCTTTGACGACAACACCGACATTCAAGGCAATGCGAGGCGCAAGTTGAACAACATCCTGGAGAAGTTTTCTGACAGTTTCACCTGGTTCTTTAAACGTTGTGTGTTTTCTGCTCAGGTGGGGGTAGACTATGCAAAACTCGTCAGGCATTAATTCTATTTTAACTCTTATTACTACTCGAGTTTCGAAATTTTTTGCGCTGACAGCGTATGTCGAAAAGGCATAGGAATCGCTACATAAGAATCAAGAATCAACTTTATCGTCTTACGTGTCTATGATAGCAACTATAAGTCACGCCTATTCGTTACTGATGCATTTGTTGGATTCTGAATCGACAATTAATGCTACTTCCCATGAATGAAGAAACATTCAACACACTGAAAAGACATGCTGAACTCCAGATCTTAAAACACATTTTCCAAAAATGTTATTCCTGTGCTTCTTCTGTAGCCATGTTTTTAATTTTCGTATGAGACCAGTAAGAAGTCCTTTAATATCACCAGTTGAACTGAATCTCCTTTATAAGGTATAGGACACTCGGTCACTCTAAGAAGGAAACGTAAAATTTTTCCGCGAATTCCTGCACAACTGGCTAAACCGTCACATTTATTTACAGGGGCTTAGAATAACTACGCTGTCTCTTCCGAGGGACGTAACCTACTCCTGAGAAATAGTTGCAATTTTTTCTTTTGTGCTTACTGTTTTCAGACTGTGTTGTTGTAACATGGATTACTCTATTTCTACAATATACTGAACGACGTTTTAAAATCGTTTCGTGCTCTCTTGTAACTTTGTAGCCACTGGGTAGCTGGTACACTCATAAATTAGCAAGATAGAATGGTCACAGAAGCATACAAAATACATGAGACAGAATTATCATAACTTTCGTTTTCTCGATCTCGTGGTAAGCTACATGTAGAGATAAAAATGGGAAGGTACAGTAACCAACTAGTTTAGCTTGAAAATGAGCTGCTATGATAAAATTACTATGATGACATGGCCCAAATTTCTTACTGTTACAACTTATAAAGGTGATTGAAAATAGTCAACCGAAACAAATAAGAAAAAGTGGTAAATCGTTATTCTTTGTATCTACACGAAAGAGTAAAAGATTTTCTTGGCCTAAGCGGCTGAACTTTTATAGAGTGTACCTTACCACTAACAAATGTCAATAAATAACAGATTTATGGATTCATGTTGTCGTAAAATATTCTGTATTTTGCTTTGTGTAAGAAGTATGGGAAAAAATTGATTTAAATATTTTGAAAATTAATTAATTAAATCTGATTCACTGAGGCTGATCGTTATTGTTCATAAATTCTTCATGCATGTCCAGGTGAAACACGTCTAACATAAAGCTGTCTGACATGTATATCATTTACAAAAATTTAAAATAATTATGTTTACCCTTAATAAAAATTTAGCATGTTTACTTTAATATACTTATCAAACTCGTTATTTATTCTTAGTAACTCTATCTCACTCAGTTTTGCCTACAAATTTATGAGAGAATGGCATGATGTACAAGGTCGCTAATTTGCGACCAACTGCTCTCACTATGCGCATAACGACAGAGGTGGTTCTGTTGAAGTTTCTTCATGAAAGATTAATTTATTATTTTAAAAGTTTAAGACCCACCACATTAGGTTTGGGAAATGTCATAATATTGCTTTTTAGAATAGAAGCACAGCATGCTAATAGAATAAAAGAATAACGCCATTTCAACTAGGCAAAGGTCGAATATTATTTGTGTTATATACAGCATCTTTCACAAATAATAAGACTTGTTTATACAGTTACTGCACCATGATTCTGATCACATGAAGCTTACACAGTACTACCATGTTGTTAGCTTTACCCAACCACACTTTGCTGTGCTCAGTCCGCTTAAACGGAAAAAAAAGGATAGAGAAATTACATGTTTCTAATATGTATTGGAAATGGATACAAATCCTAATTTTCATCTCTCTCCCATGTCAGTCCATCTTCCCCTCGCCTTTTCTTTGTCGTCCTTCTTCCCCCTCGCTCTATCCACCACTTCCTCCCCCTCTTTATGTTCTTCTTCATCTCCTCCTATCTTTTTCTCCATCTCCTCCAGCCTCCCTCTTTCTATCAATCTTCTCCTTCCCATTTTCTATGTCCATTTCCTCCCACCCCTCTATCCATCTCTTATTTCCTCTCCCCCTGACATCAACCTTGTTTATTGTTATTGCAAATTCAGATTCTGTAGTATAAATGCAATTTTCTTGCTCGGTAATAATGTTTCACTATTGTATATTTATAATGTTTCCCTATTATTAAATTTATATAAATTTATGTATTATATGTATTTAAAAAATGGCAGACATTTTCCTCTAGAAAACTGTTAGAATAATATCGTCTTGTCAAACAGCTCGTTGACAAGTATGAGAGAGAGTTTCTTGGACTTTGTTTTCTATATCAGAGCATTGGTACTTTAATGTCATATAGAGTTTTAAGACATGGCAATATCCTTTTCTTTATAAATTGTTGAAAAGCACTTGGGTACAGCTATATTTTATTTTACTGCTTAAAACAAATGATTAATAGCTTATCAGACAGTAAAATCATGCAACAGATAGAAGTATAGTGAAACCTATTCTAAAACTTACAGCAGAAATGGAAAATCTGAGAACATTCTTCATGTATTTTGGTAGGTCTGTAATCATAGTGTAGAAACCCCAATCGTGGCCAATTTGAGCGAAGATCAGACCCCAGAGAGGAATAGATTTCAACATGTGGAACCATGGTATTGGTGGAAGATCCTGAAAAAGAGAAGAGGGTTATGTTAGTCATAGCAGAGTAAGACTTTTGTATATCAACTGTGGATGTCATCGTTTCGTTTTACCTTCATATTATGTCATATAAATGTGAAAATAAAATGGTTTGTTAACATAGCCTTCGATATAACACTTTTTGGAAGTGATAGCGTAAAAGCTCATTAATTTAAATACTGCAAAAAAGTTTTCATGTAACAGAAAAATCTTAAAGCAAATAATTTGTTGACTGATCCATTTCTGCAGAATTCATCACCTTAGTAAATAGTTTTATTCTCAGGTTTGTAATCTCGTGCAAGTACAGTAAAAGGTAGGCATTATACAGCATGTACGACATGTACATTTCGTCTCAAGTATCCTATTAGCTATTAGTAGCTATTTTATTCGTCTAAATTTTAGGAACTATGACTATCTTGTAATTCTCATCCTCATTGTCGGCTTAGTTTTCATTCCGTTTTATTACCATGTGAAATGTAACTGTTATTACGTCTCATTTCATTGTTTAACGAAGATGCAAATATGTGTCAGTGGATGGTATTCTCTGTGCAACTGTCTTTGGCTGACACATAGCAAAGTGACAGCAATTTTGCTTGGAGTTCTTTGGTGTGGCGTCCAACTACGGCTCTGCAGGAGAACACTTTAAAGGGCCAATTTTGTTTGTGTCACTTGTATACCTTCCTGAACTCTTTGACATAGATATAGATGGAGCCTCATGCTGCTTTAATTGGAAAGATCGCCTTCACTGTTGTATATAAGGAATGCATTGTTGTTCATATTGTAGTTGACTGACATTCGCGTAGGCTGTCCACCACAAGATGAAATAGTTTGATAAAGATGGTATTCAGTAAAAATTCTCTTTGAGAAAGATAGTTATCAAGAATCAAGCAAAGTCAGATGAGCCTCAACTATCTCTGAAGTGCCATCAAACAAGTAGGAATTTTAAAATATACTTAAACCTCACACGATCTACTCTAAACGTGAATGTTTCTACCTTATACGTCTAAGTTCCTGTCACAAGTGATGTCTTAAAAGTGAAGCAATTCCTCGGTTTTTTAGCCTGTTGGGAAGAAATTCGCTAAAGCAATATTGAAGAAATCACATTCGATTTTGCCAGAAATTGTTTGTGGAATAATAACTGGACTCCAGTCAAAACCAGTGCTTCGTCCATTGTTCTGACGGTACACTGTAGACAGTCGTTAGAGTGGGTTGGCCATATATTCATCCAAAACTAATATTATGCTGAGGTCACATCTTTCTACGGTTTCTAGGTGTTGAAAATTTCCAATACTAAATAGATGACACAATATTAATTCATAACAAGAAGCCGGTAGAATTCTGTTTGTCCAAAGTAACTGTGTTTATCATCACTCTCCATTACTTGTCAGTCTAGTTTTGTAACAAATTATCTTAAAAATCATAGACTCAAAGCTCTATGCATTAGACGAAGTATAATATATTACTGAACATACAGCAAAAACACTGAATTTCAATATGACATCTTCTCTTGTACATGCCAGTGGACAGTTAAACCCACCTCAAGATACTTTTGTATGACTTGTTGACCT
The DNA here is from genome assembly GCF_023898315.1 of Schistocerca nitens. Classification (NCBI taxonomy): domain Eukaryota; kingdom Metazoa; phylum Arthropoda; class Insecta; order Orthoptera; family Acrididae; genus Schistocerca; species Schistocerca nitens. Next base: position 365,301,979 of record NC_064620.1, on the reverse strand, counting down.
ACAAAAGGAGTTAGACAATGTAAATCTGTTTGAAACGTTTGAAAATCTCATAAAAGTAGATTAAATGAAGACATGTGTTGGCTGATGCTGTAACTTTATTAAGTTCATACTTATACAGCCTCAGTAGAAACCTGTCTTCATTTAACCACTATCCGATGGCTGTGGGCCCAGTCATGAAAAAAACAATAAAAATAAGTTTACTTTATGTACAAGAACTAAAAGAAAAGAATAAGAATGAAATATCAATAGAGAAATGCGTATATTAAGAAGGTTGTAAGGCAGGGATATAGTTTTACTACTCCAGTGCTCAATCTGTGTACAGAAGAAGCAATAAGGATATGAAAGAATGGTTCAAAAGAGGGGTTACAGTTCAGGGTTAAAGGACATCAATAAGTTTCACTGGTAACGATGCTGCCCTCTGCGAAAGTAGCTATAGGATAGACAAATCGAAGGAATTCTTCTACTTCTGAAACAAAACAATACATGACAGATGGAGCAAGGCGAATACCAGTTGAATAATGACACAGGAAAACATGTATTTCTCACAAAAAGAAGCCTACTAGTAGCAAAACATAGTCCTTAAAACGAGAAAATTTCAAAAAATCGTTTTTTTGTTTAGTGTTCCCTGGTAGTTTACCTTATAGTACTTCTAACCTCAAGTTCCAAAGAAACTCGGTTGCCGAGTTAAAAGAGAAAAAAAAGTGTGCCTCCGAAAACCATTCACCGAGGGAAAAAAATACTCGACATGTAATTTCAGTGACGGCCTAACAGGCATTATGTAAATTGTGAACGCGCTTGAACTTGAGTTCGGACCATCCTGTTACAATTTCTGCACAAAAACGGACAAAAAGTGTGTTGAGCGAGTAGAGCAGCGGATGACAGAAGCTGCCACAGAGGCCCGCAGGATCACCTTGGCCACGAGGAACATGGAAGAGGGCATCCTTTTGGATCTGGAAGGATTGCTCTGTGGTCCAGGTATCACTGAATAGAAGTATATTTAACTTATATGAAAAAAATGTTACTTTAAGCACGTTTTCCCCGAAACTGTATTTTTCAGACTGACGGCTAACGTAACTCGAGAACGATACACTCAATTTTGATCGAAATTTGACGCCAATAGTTTGAATTGAACTCTTTATCAGCATACTTAGCCATTTTGCGATATATTCGAAAGTCTATTTTCGTTGCACATTTTTGTATCGATTTTTTGGAGGAATAGAATGACATGTGTTTCAACAGGTCGATATTTTGTTTCAACTTATTACTTTTCAGTTATCCTAGGTACGCTGACAGGAAATATATTGAAAGTTACTTATACGAAAGTATTTTTATACAGGTCAAGTAGAAGGGTTCCGGGAATTCCCGCCGACGACCAATGTCCCATTGCAAGGGATCTTTTCACCTGGTGCAGCGGTTACAGGGAGCCTCCGATGTGGACAGAAAAATGATTTCTTAAAGACAAAACTGTAAAGAATAACGCTATATTGTCAGATTTAGCATAAATTTTTATTTTTCTTGAAAAAAATCACGAAAATCATCCATTTTTCTTGTGTTCAAAGAGGGCTACCCCCTTAATGTACGTCTGGAGCACGGCATTGTATGGAAATAGTTCCAGGGCTAGTCGAAAACTAGAAGAGAATTTGATGGTGAAATCTGCGATTAAGATGATGAATATTTTAAGGCACACGGCAAAACAGACACTAGCTGTTAGAAAATCCTCTTATTTGGGGCACATCAAGCTATGCTGCTGAGAGTTTCTGATGTGTGTATATTTTTAGACCCATTCATTGAGTTTTGCAATTTCCAGACCATATTTATTAATTTGTATATTCAGTGGTGTATATTGTGAGCGATGGCTTACGAGTAATATCCGGAGGGAAAGCGTATTCTGAACGATAAAAAAATCCATGCAGTAATGCAGGTATCTGTGCTTAATGTTGGAAAATGACTGTTGACTCTGCCAAACTTCATCGGTTGGCCTCCACGTCATTTTACGTGGCATAGTCCCCTGATCTCTGGGCGGGGTGTATCTGGCGAAATAGTGACAAGAAGCCGGCGTTATATCCAGTCCACGTGCTTACAATATAGATGCCGGCTGCCCCCTGGGACTATGTTAGTATTCTGGCTGGATTTCTCATAGCAGTACGAAGTACGTGGACTTTACTCACGGACTTCCAGTATTTCACAGTATCCATTCTTTGCTTAACCGCAGCCAGCCGTAAATCTGTGTTCACACCGACCTCTCAACTGTACTGCTGGTCTTCGGGAGGAGGCGGCTTTGGATCCCCGTCACGATACCCTGATGAGGGATTTGTCTAAATGTCTACAGGCTTCAGGTAGTACGCATAGCGAGGTGGCGCACCTCTTAGTACAATGGACTCGCATTCGGGAGGACGACGCTTCAGGTCCCCGTCCGGCCATCCTCATTTAGGTTTCCTGTGATTTTCCAAACTCGCTCCAGGCAAATGCTGCGATGGTTCCTTCGAAATGGCCCGGCCGATTTTATTCCCCATCCTTAACAAATTATCCGAGTCTGTGCTCCGTCTCTAATGACCCCGCTGTAGAAGACGTTAAACACTAGTCTTCTTTTCCCGTTTTTCTGCTAGTCCACGACCGTGTTCCTCAAGCCTCGTCCATTTTCACTTGTGTTCCAAGCTTCTTTGTCTGTGTTTAAGATGACACGGTATTGCTTCAGGGGCAATGAAAGAAAACAGGATTGATATAGAATTTGGGTCTTATAAATTGAGAACAGTAATGTGGAAACTTTATTTTTATTTGTCAAAATTATAAGTGAAAATATAAATAAACTTCATATTAATTACGACAGGCAACATGCGAAACGTTCGTTTGGTGACAGGTTGCACACATAGTTCAAGAACGGTAACAGTATAAAGTGTGTGCACTATAGTCGTCCAGACAGTGAGGAAATGTCGATAGAAAACTGAAAGCAATTTTTAGTTTGAGAAACAGAACGAGCGAAAGTGAAGGGAGCGACAGTACTTACTCGAAAGAAATTTTGTTTTTCGTTTTTATTACCAACCGTCAGTGTTTGACTGTTCACTGCAACATAACTGAAGTCACCAGGCACGATACAAGATTATTCAATTACGCGTTGGTGATCACACTTTCCAGCTGTATGACAAACGTAAAAAACATACCTCTAATACACATATGAATAACGGTCACTAGACTTAAACGTTTAGTTCACGATTTTGTACCTTCGATAGCACAAGGCAGTAGGGATGAATTACATAATCGAAAAGTTATCTACAACTTGTACAGAAACCAGACTGCAGTCACAAGAGGCGAAGAACATGAAGGGGAAGTAGTGTTTAGGATGGGGGTAAAACAAGTTGTACCCTGTTACCGACGTTATTCAGTCTAAGTAGTAAGGAAACCATGGACAAATTTTGAAAGGGAATTGTAGTTTAGGTAGCAGAAATAAAAACTATGACGTATGAAGATAAGGTAATTGTGTCAGTGGCAGCAAAAGACCGAATGGATAGCGTCTCAAAAAGAGACTATAAAATGGAAATCGACAAAAATAAAACAGGCGTAATGAAATGCACCCGAATTAAATTAGGTAATGCTGAAGCAATTAGGAAGCAGATGAGTTTTGCTGCCTGACCACAAAAGTAGCTGTCGATGGTCGAAGAAGAAAGGATATAAAATGAAGACTGCCAATAGCAAGAAAAGAGTTTCTGAAAAAGAGGAATTTGTTAACAGCTAACAGTTTAAGCGTTATGATGTTTTTTTTTTTCCGAAGGCATTTGTCACGAGTGAAGCCTTATATGGAAGTGAAACCTGGACGATAAGCAGTTCAGATAAGGAGTAGAAGGTTTGGAAATGTGGTGCTGTACAATAATGCTGAACATTAGATTAGATCGAGTACCAGGTAAGGAGGTTCTAAATCGAATTGGGAAAAAAGAAATACATGGCTCAATTCGTCTAAAAGAAGGGATCGGTTGATTGGGGACGTACAGAGTCATCAAGGAATCGTCATTCGGGTATTGGAGGAAAGGCAGGGTGGGAGGGGGTTAAAAATTGTAGGAGGAAACCAATGCTTGAGTACAGTAAGCAGGTGTAAATGGTTGCAGTGGTTACGCAAAGATAAAGAGGTTTGCACAGAATAGACTACCACAGAGAGCTACATCTTATCAGACTTCGGAATGAAGAGCAACACTAGAACACAACGGTAACAGCGGTAGCAGACCTGGGTGAGATTAGTTAGTAGCACATTAATACCAAAGCAATCAGTCGAATTCTTACAGTTACATCCTCTAGATGAAGAACTGCTCAGTTACCTCCTTTCTGTCCACGTTTCCAATAGTTTCGTTGAGGTACTTTTTCTCCTCGTCCGAGATGAATGGGTGGGAGTTGGGGTCGCTGTAGCAGAGCAGTTGCCAGAGGATGAACCAGAGAACTCCGATACCGCCGAACAGGTAGAAGACGCTGTCCCAGCTCTGCGTCGCCTCTATCACGACGCCGCTCACTGCGTTAGCCACGATGTTTCCGATCAGGGAACCTACGCAAACGCACATGTCGTTAACACATTGAAATACACTGCTGATCATCTTTATTCGCGGGTAGAAATACACACAGCTTTTAAATTCGGGGGTGGTTTGATGCAGCTCTGCAGCAGCTGAGTTGCATCTCATCGGAAAAAAATAGCAGTTGTGGTTTAGCCTCAGCCATTGCAAAAAATGCTCAAATGGCTCTGAGCACTATAAGACTTAACATCTGAGGTCATCAGTCTCCTAGAACTTAGAACTACACTCCTGGAAATTGAAATAAGAACACCGTGAATTCATTGTCCCAGGAAGGGGAAACTTTATTGACACATTCCTGGGGTCAGATACATCACATGATCACACTGACAGAACCACAGGCACATAGACACAGGCAACAGAGCATGCACAATGTCGGCACTAGTACAGTGTATATCCACCTTTCGCAGCAATGCAGGCTGCTATTCTCCCATGGAGACGATCGTAGAGATGCTGGATGTAGTCCTGTGAAATGGCTTGCCATGCCATTTCCACCTGGCGCCTCAGTTGGACCAGCGTTCGTGCTGGACGTGCAGACCGCGTGAGACGACGCTTCATCCAGTCCCAAACATGCTCAATGGGGGACAGATCCGGAGATCTTGCTGGCCAGGGTAGTTGACTTACACCTTCTAGAGCACGTTGGGTGGCACGGGATACATGCGGACGTGCATTGTCCTGTTGGAACAGCAATTTCCCTTGCCTGTCTAGGAATGGTAGAACGATGGGTTCGATGACGGTTTGGATGTACCGTGCACTATTCAGTGTCCCCTCGACGATCACCAGTGGTGTACGGCCAGTGTAAGAGATCGCTCCCCACACCATGATGCCGGGTGTTGGCCCTGTGTGCCTCGGTCGTATGCAGTCCTGATCGTGGCGCTCACCTGCACGGCGCCAAACACGCATACGACCATCATTGGCACCAAGGCAGAAGCGACTCTCATCGCTGAAGACGACACGTCTCCATTCGTCCCTCCATTCACGCCTGTCGCGACACCACTGGAGGCGGGCTGCACGATGTTGGGGCGTGAGCGGAAGACGGCCTAACGGTGTGCGGGACCGTAGCCCAGCTTCATGGAGACGGTTGCGAATGGTCCTCGCCGATACCCCAGGAGCAACAGTGTCCCTAATTTGCTGGGAAGTGGCGGTGCGGTCCCCTACGGCACTGCGTAGGATCCTACGGTCTTGGCGTGCATCCGTGCGTCGCTGCGGTGCGGTCCCAGGTCGACGGGCACGTGCACCTTCCGCCGACCACTGGCGACAACATCGATGTACTGTGGAGACCTCACGCCCCACGTGTTGAGCAATTCGGCGGTACGTCCACCCGGCCTCCCGCATGCCCACTATACGCCCTCGCTCAAAGTCCGTCAACTGCACATACGGTTCACGTCCACGCTGTCGCGGCATGCTACCAGTGTTAAAGACTGCGATGGAGCTCCGTATGCCACGGCAAACTGGCTGACACTGACGGCGGTGGTGCACAAATGCTGCGCAGCTAGAGCCATTCGACGGCCAACACCGCGGTTCCTGGTGTGTCCGCTGTGCCGTGCGTGTGATCATTGCTTGTACAGCCCTCTCGCAGTGTCCGGAGCAAGTATGGTGGGTCTGACACACCGGTGTCAATGTGTTCTTTTTTCCATTTCCAGGAGTGTATTTAAATCTAACTACCCTAAGGACATCACACACATCCACGTCCGAGGCAGGATTCGAACCTGCGACCGTAGCGGTCGCGCGGTTCCAGACTGAAGCGCCTAGAACCGCTCGGCCACTCCGGCCGGCTGAGCCATTGCAATACTAAAACAGCAAGCTCGTTTTGCCTAATGTTACAAGCCGAGACAATTCAATCATATAGACTATTGCCCCTGCAACTACTGAATAGCCTGCAGCCCCTTTCCAGGGACCATATGTTAGTCTGGTCTTTCCACAGATATCCCTCCATTGTGGTTGCGGCGACGGTAGACTGTCTGTATCGTTGAGGCAAGCAAACAACCCCAGTGTGTCATGGTCCACTGTCACTAAGTGGCAGGTATACAACATTACCAGAAAATGCTTGTAACACTTAAGTACTAATGTTCAGATAAATACAGATATTAAGAACTAAGGTACTTATCAATTATTTGTTATCATCTAAGGTCGCTGCTCGCAAAACACACACACACACACACACAAGTATGAGTGTTATACAGTGAATCAATACGTCAGAGTTGTATATATATCAGCATTGTCTTTCTCGCTACAGTATCTGCTCAACACCGTTATTGTTTCACTGTATTCGTAGTGCTATGAGAGACCTAGAGAAAGCTTTCAACAATGTTGACTGGAATACTCTCTTTCAAATTCTGAAGGTGGCACGGGTAAAATATAGGGAGCGAAAGGCTATTTACAATTTGTACAGAAACCAGATGGCAGTTATAAGTGTCGAGGGACATGAAAGCGAAGCAGTGGTTGGGAAGGGAGTGAGACAGGCTTGCAGACTCTCCCCGATGTTATTCAATCTGTATATAGAGCAAGCAATAAAGGAAACAAAAGAAAAAGTCAGAGTAGGTATTAAAATCCATGGAGAAAAAATAAAAACTTTAAGGTTCGCCGATGACATTGTAACTCTGTGAGAGACAGCAAAGGACTTGGAAGAGCAGTTGAACGGAATGGACAGTGTCTTGAAACGAGGATATAAGATGAACATCAACAAAAGCAAAACGAGGATAATGGAATGTAGTTGAATTAAGTCGGGTGATTCTGAGCGAATTAGATTAGGAAATGACACACTTAAAGTAGTTAAGGAGTTTTGCCATTTGGGGAGCAAAATAACTGATGATGGTCGAAGTAAAGAGGATATAAAATGTAAACTGGCAATGACAAGCAAAGCGTTTGTGAAGAAGAGAAATGTGTTAATATCGAGTATAGATTTAAGTGTCAGGAAGTCGTTTCTATAAGTATTTGTATGGAGTGCAGCCATGTATGTAAGTGGAACGTGGACGGTAAATAGTTTAGACAAGAAGAGAATAGAAGCTTTCGAAATGTGGTGCTACAGAAGAATGTTGAAGATTAGATGGGTGGATCACATAGCTGATGAGGAGGTATTGAATAGTATTGGAGAGAAGAGAAATTTGTGGCACAACTTGACTTGGAGAAGGGATCGGTTGGTAGGGCATATTCTGAGGCATCAAGGGATCACCAATTTGGTATTGGAGGGAAGCGTGGAGGGTAAAAATCGTAGAAGGAGAACAAGAGATGAATACACTAAACAGATTCAGAAGGATGTAGGTTGCAGTAGGTACTGGGAGACGAAGAAGCTTGCACAGGATAGAGTAGCATGGACAGCTGCATCAAACCAGTCTCAGGACGGAAGACCACAACAACAACAACTGGCACATTTCACGGAAGGCCGTGGAACACGACGAGATGAGTCAGAGCGCACCAGCCAGACCACTCACCTCACTCTCCCCCACCTTGAGAAGATCGACACCTCATCCGAATGGCACTGCGGGACTGATCTGCGTCCTCCTCGGCTCTGACGCAACAGTACAACACATTGTACACTATCAGGAGTGACAGTCCGTCGCCCTTTATTACGGCATGGCTTACGTGCGCGTCGTCCACTTTTCCACCTGTCTCTGACGAATGTGCATAAATATGCGCCAGTGGTGTATGGATCGACATCATTGGGGACATGACTAGTATCAGGTAGTGTTCTTGGACGAATTCAAGTTCTTTTTATTTGAAAATGATGGACGCTTTTTGATTTGCCGCAGTCAAGGGGAGAGGCATCACAACCATTGCATTCGCACAGGACATATAGCGCCAACTCAGACCCTTATGGTGTGGGATGCTATTGGGTTCAACAAGAAAACATACACTACTGGTCATTAAAATTGCTACTCCAGGAACATGACGGGCTACAGACGCGAATTTTAACCGACCGGAAGAAGATGCTGTGATATGCAAATGATTAGCTTTTCAGACCATTCACACAAGGTTGGCGCCAGTCGCGACACCTACAACGCGCTGACATCAGGAAAGTTTCCAACCGATTTCTCATACACAAACAGCAGTTGACCGGCGTTACCTGGTGAAACGTTGTTGTGATGCCTCGTTTAAGGAGGAGAAATGCATACCATCACGTTTCCGACTTTGATAAAGGTCGGATTGTAGCCTATCGCGATTGCCGTTTATCGTATCGCGACTTATCTGTTCGCTTTGATCAAGATCCAATGACTGTTAGCAGAATATGGAATCAAAATGGTTCAAATGGCTCTGAGCACTATGGGACTCAACTGCTGAGGTCATTAGTCCCCTAGAACTTAGAACTAGTTAAACCTAACTAACCTAAGGACATCACAAACATCCATGCCCGAGGCAGGATTCGAACCTGCGACCGTAGCGGTCTCGCGGTTCCAGACTGCAGCGCCTTTAACCGCACGGCCACTTCGGCCGGCTAATATGGAATCGGTGGGTTCAGAAGGGTAATACGGAACGCCGTGCTGGATCCCAACGGCCTCGTATCACTGTAAGTAGGCTGTTTAGGTTTTTTTATTGGTAACGCCACCTCAGTATGAAAAACACCGGCTGTGCCGTGTGCAGTCTGTGGCTGCTTTGCATTGTTGTAATACTCAACCATTGTAGTGTTAGGCAGCTGGCTGTGAACAGCGCGTAGCGTTGCGCAGTTGGAGGTGAGCCGCCAGCAGTGGTGGATGTGGGGAGAGAGATGGCGGAGTTTTGTAATTTGTCATATCAAGGTAAAGACATTGTTTGTTCTCTATTAATATCTTTCATTTGCTAACTATCCCTATCAGTAGTTAGTGCCTTCCATAGTTTGAATCTTTTATTTAGCTGGCAGTAGTGGCGCTCGCTGTATTGCAGTAGCTTGAGCAGCGAAGATTTTTGGTGAGGTAAGTGATTTGTGAGACGCATAGTTTAATGTTAGTCAGGGCCATTCTCTTGTAGAGAATTTTGAAAGTCAGATTGCGTTGCGCTAACAAAATATTGTGTGTTGAAAGTCAGATTGCGTTGCGCTAAAAAATATTGTGTGTCAGGTTAAGCACAGTCCTGTATAATTGTTTAAAGAAGCACAGTTGTATAAAATTGTTAAAAGGGGACGTTTCATATGTCGACCCTTAGCCTAGGATACCTCACTGGAATCTTCTGATTTTTTCTTGTAGTTTGTGTAATTAGTGTAGATTTTGTTTATTGCTAGCTCGTAATTGTAGAGAAAATCTTCTGTGTAGTTGCAGTCTTTCATTGTTGTACAGTAAAACAGTTGTGGCATGCATGTAGATTTGCACCAAGTATTTCGCAGCTGCAATTAACTAGATATTATTTTCAGTGTTATGTTAATGTGTTCTCTTATTTTTGCTCTTGAAATTGTGTTTTTCTGTGTTGTCGTGTGAAATACTGTGACAATAATGGCGTGTGAAAAACGTAACACTAGGCTCCAAAGTAAATTGAGAAATGACAGCGAAGACGAAAGCAATATGTTAGCGCCGCAGAGTAATGAATTAACTAATGTTAAAAGTAGTAACTTGGTAACTGTGCATAGGGAAATGGAGCGGGCGGCAAACAATGGTGTAGACAGCGAAACAATTAGAGAACAGGGAAGCATTATCGATCGGTCGGTTGGCAACAGCTCGCCTCAGGAATCCGAAATGACAGGACACGATCTCGCAAATACTGTAGATTCAGGATTTGGGTCCTCACCGTTTTCTCAAATAAGTCAAGACACATTTTCTGCTTGTCAAAATGTGAATGTTTCCGGTGCAAATTCACTGCCGAAAACCACTGAGGAACATGTTTCAGACACCAATGCATTGTTATTACAATTAATACAACAAATGGGACAAACACAGCAAAAGCTTGAAAAATTAGACACAATTGAACAAAATCAGGGTCAAACACAGCAACAGTTAGACGCAATGGAACAAAAGCTTCAAAAGTTAGACTCAGTGGAAAATAAGCTTGAACAAACACGTGAAGATTTAACTACCGAGTTACATAATATTGAATCGAAATGTCAAAAAGTCTGTAATGATGTAAAAACACAAATTTGTGAGCATTTTCAACCTATTTTTTCGCGGCATGAAAATGCATTACAGAATCACGAAGCAGCCATAAAAGAACTGCAAACCATTGTTCATGAAAATCATGAGACCTTGTCGGCTAAATTTGACTCAGTTGCATCTACCAATTCGGTTACGCAACTTGCAAAAACTCAGGAAAACTTGAAGGACACAGTAGATTCGATTTCAACACAAATGGACACTCTGAAACTTGGTTCAGAAAAACACACTGAGGAAATGTGTTCACTGTCGGAGAAAGTAGCCGAACTTTCGGATCAGGTCACTAACTTATCTACAAAGGTAGATGATGATCTGAAGGACACAAGACCTGTAGCCTTCACTGACACAGAAGAGTATGAACAAATTAGAAAATTCAAACAAAATCAAAATCAAATTAATACGCAACACCAAAGAGAAATCCGCGAAGTACAAGATCAGCTGACACAAGTAATACAAGAATTACATATTTCAGAGGACACTCGCGCTCCAGTACGGGAGGAGGGACATAGAAATACGGAACAACCACAAAATAATAACACAGGACACTTCGGAAATTATGAAAGAAATTGGCAAGGCACACCGAATTTTGAGATGGAACCGCCGACACGACGTAACAATGACCGATGTGTGACTCGCCGACATGATGACTTTGACTATAAGCTGTTCATTACTACACGTAAATTCAAAACGTTTAAAAATTCTGCCAACGACATTCATCCACAAGCGTGGCTCCATCAATTCTCTCATTGTTTTCCCCCTAACTGGTCATTAGAACACAGATTAGAATTTATGTGTGGCTATTTAGAGAATGAACCAGCTGTAAGAATGCGTTCGGTCATTCATGATTGTCATAGTGAAGGAGAATTTTACCATGCCTTCCTCTCAGCATATTGGTCTCAAGCCACACAAGACCGAGTAAAACATGGCATCATAATGATGAAACATTTCGAACAATCTGAATTCTCCAGTCTTGTGAAATATTTTGAAGACATGTTGCACAAGAATCAGTACCTGTCAAACCCATACAGCCCCTCAGAACTCATCCGCATTTGCTTAATGAAATTACCTGAACATATACGACACATTATTTTGGCAGGACGTTGCAAAGACGACATTGAAGCATTTCAGGGACTCTTACAAGAATTAGAAATTGACACTGACAGTCGCCGGATGCGAAAACAGGAAAACAATCACTACAGGTCACATACGTCACAATTCCGTGACGACAGAAACAAGAACTGGACACGACAAGGCTATTCTCACAACACAAATCGTGACCAAAACAGACACCACCCGTATGACAACCGTTGGCAGAGTAGTAATAGTTACAGAGAAAGATCGCATTTCCGAAGTAATGACTATCACAGAGACAATCAGAGAAACAGACAATACGGGAACCAAAACAATTATTATCAAGGGAGGCAGAATAACTTTAGACGCAACAGTTCGGCGCACAGTTACGATTCAGGGAGAAATTCTCCACCACGTGACGGACAAGGAAGAAACTACGGAACCTACCGACATGACGACAGACGATATATTCGTAACGACAGACCTGAATTGCATCAGAACTGGCGGGATTTAAACACGGCAGGGCCCTCCCGGCAAGGCGAATTTGTAGAAGTTCGGTCTCCGAATCCCATTAACGACGCGCGCCAACAAAGAGGCAGGCACTGACCCGCACAGCAGGCAGCCGCGTGCGCCAGCTGGCTCAGGGAAAAATAACATAGCGCTAACCTTGAAAAAAAAAATCCAGTATTCTTTACCGACTTATACCGCATTCTGCACCACATTTCACATGTAAAACCGTTTATTGAAAGATAATCTGCTTTTTTTAATGCAACATTTTGGTTTACTTGCAAATACATTATGGATTCAAGGTGCTTTCTGAGAGATACCAGATGATACAGAGGTTAGTTTATGTGACAACTACACGATTTTATCACGACGCTACTAATGAGTGACAATTTACGATGTTGCTTTTGCGGTGTATCTGTTTTATATCTGCACAATTTTTATGAATTTTTCTGGAGAGTAAAACATGTTTTAGTACTTAACTTTTGTGGTATAGCTACAATGAGGCAGCCTTTTCCGTAGCACAACAATACGTTACAGCACAGTACTTTCTTCATCACAACAATAAGCATAATAACTAAGATATCTATACGTAAAGCATTTTACTTTTGTGTATCATCAGGTAAGTACATTGACTTCAGCAGAACTTTGCTTACAGAGGACGATAACTACGACAGTTCCACAGAATTATCTTACAGCAAGACGCACAGTTTAGCGCTACAGGACACGCATTTGAGTGATTAATTTGGTACTTAAAACATTTATTTTTAAAGATATTTGAAGTACAATGATACGAAGTTTTTCCGTGATACATTTCATTCCATTGCTGTAATTTGTAACACCTGAGGGTATAATTACATTTATCCTCAGGGGGGTACACGCTTACTTTGTGTACCATGTGTTTGGCACGCACAAGGAGCCCTAGCTAATATGGTATTTGCTTATACAACTTTACACATCGGTACCATATTTCTCTAACACAGAATTACACAGCTATCTGATTATTTGACAGAGAAACAAACATTCTTTTTACTACGTCAGTGACAGACGTTTACGTAATTTCACAGTTGGATAACTTCACACTTATGAAATTGTATTTTGTCTGTACTTTGTAAACTGTTCATATTTTTTCGGAACCATTGTGATACTATGAGAGCTTTGAATGATGTATTTGGTAAGGGAGCATGATTTTAAAGTACATTTGAGGTAGATGACACTTTTGACATGAGCAGAGAATTTTTTTTAGGTTTTGAAATTATTGGAGGAAGCTACGACGATTTTGAGGGTTGACTGAGGTATTATGATGTTATTTTTACGACGACGATATGTTTTATGCTGTTGAGGTACGTTTATGATCAATAAGCTGATGCTATATGAGGAATTTGATTATGTGTCGACGATATATATATATGTGTAATAAGGTAAGGAATAATGAGTAGCGGTTAGGAACTCTGCCTTGTGAAGACGTATGTTGGAAACCGAGAATCGTACTTTTAGAATTATGAAATGTGTTTAAATGCGTGAATGTATCACAATGCCGACGAAAATTTTTTTTGGACGCTGTTATATTTATATGATTTTGTTTCTACAGATTTGTAATCCAGATTCTTGACCTGTGAAATATTTTTATATCAGACTGTCACTGTAGCGAAAACTGCTGTCGTAAATATTCCGGGATGAGAGGTAAGTGACCGAGACGTAATTCGTTGTGAGCGGCCACCTGTGCCAGCCACCTGGAGAAACAGCCATTAGGTGGAGAAAAAAAAAAGGAAGGCCATTAGCCTCGCTATTGCCGTTCCTTTGTAGCGAGCATCGCAAAAACGACACGGTCGAACTTGAAAACATATGTTGACACAGTGGAGCTCTTAATTTATGATCTTTACAGAAATGCCTTATGAAATGACAGAAATATTTTTACATCTGCACACCTGATTATGACAAGCGTCTTTCTACGAGAGTTGGGAGAATTTCCAACTTATGAAATGTCACATGACTATTGAATGATATTTTTATGCTTTGGTTTGCGTAATTGCTTATTTCATTTAATATCTAGTTTCTAGCTGCACTGCAGCATTGGTAAAAATAAAATTTTATTGATGTATTAATGTAAATATTTTCTGTCTACAGATCGAGTAAACAATAAAAAAAAAAAATGAGGGAGCAGAAAAAAAAAATCATTTACCTTCACAGGAACTGCATACATAATTTTCTTTTCTAGTACTTAGTAATTTTTGTAGAATTAGTTTTTGTGGTGCACCACTTTAATTACTTAGACATTAAGATGTGATTATACATTTCCCTTATCTGCATTGTTGTCTTTACTGTAATATTTTTCTGCTTGAGCGTTGTCATGTTTAGATATAATTTATTGCTTTTGCTTCTGCTGTTTGCCAGGCATAATGTTACTGAATTTGACTTTGTATTACGCTGTTAAGCCAGTTTTACTAATGATTATTTTATTGTTTGCTGCGCATTGCCTCATATTAGTTGTAATGTTGAATTGCTTGGTAATTTAGATTTACTGTAGCTTGCTTTGCCAGTTTGAAATTTTTGTCATTGATGTTTATTGTTTTATGTGATGCTGCATTGCCTCGTCCCTTGGTATATATATCTGAGCTCAGTAGATTTAAGTTAGCTTAAGAGGGGGTAGACTATATAAGAAACTAACTATGATGAATTGGAAGCAATGCATTGACAAGGTATATAAAAAAAGATTTGAGCCTAAATGAGTATTGTACAATGAGCCATATTTATTTTGAAAGACTTATGGTTGGAATACAGAAAACAGGTATAGATAGGACTTTTGGAATTAATGAGGAATGAAGGGAGATCTCCGAGAAGTAAAGAAAGTTTTTGTTTGCAACATACTGCAGTAAAAGAAACCCTGTCCTTTCCTTGTGTTATCCCACTATGTGTTTGTGTTCCCTTGTGTATTTATGTTTTTCCTGTATTTATATGTATATCTGATAATACTTATGTTGTAGAATTTTTCTAATACTAAGCTACATTCACTATGATGAGGAATACTGTGATCCTCAAATATAATTTGCATTGATAATATGTTATTTACTTTGTAAAGATGTTTAGACATTTATCTGTTCTGTGTTAATGCTTAGGTGTGAAGTTGATGTTTCAAAAGTTATTCTGATCTTTCATGTATGTACTTATGTCATAATTCCTGTGACAGTGATGTATGTGTTATTTCTATTCTTATGTAAAGCCCATATTACTACAAATGTTATCTGTATTGTTATGTTCTTTAATGATGTATTTTGTACCTTTGTAATTGTATTCTTATGTTATAAAATTGTAATTAACACCAGGTCATCAAATTAAGTAACTTGTAAAATCCATTTCACTGCACACGTTTCTATTGGTCATAGTATATGGACAATATGTGAGGAGTAGGGACTGTTAGTGTTTGCACGTGTGTTAATAATTCAGCAAGGGACTGGATAACAGCATTGCTGGTTCTGAGGACAATTCCAAAAACTTTGTGAGTGCACAAGTGGTGGTTATGGACTTGCTACATTATCCGCAAGACTCTTCGATGGTGATTGTGCACCTGCACAGTCGCAACAGATGGCTGCTGGCCGTCTCTACAAGGACTGCAGTGGGTCTGCACCTTTGATGACTCACCAATACCATTATTTCTACAAGGACTGCAGTGGGTCTGCGCCTCTGGTGGCCCACCAATACCGTAATCTCTACCAGGACTACAGTGGGTCTGCTCTGTGATGACCTACCCACCAATACTCTTCAAAACTTCGACTGACTCCGCTGTGGGTTTGCTCTGTTGTGGCCCATTACCTGTCAGCATGTCAAGAGTCAGCACTGTCTTTCCGTTGGAAGGACAACGATACTTCTTCAAGACTGCAGGGAAATCCACTACTTCCGTGTGCATTTTCTTTTACTGCTCAGACTTTGAGAAAAACACTGCAGTGTGATGAATGATCAGGACTGTCTTTATGGACTGTGAGAAAAATTTTAGCTTTTGACCAACATTGTATCAATAAGTGTGTGCATTTGATTTCTTTGTTATTGTAATTACGATTATGAAAAATTTTAACAAATATGTGTTGCCCACTGCCCAACAAAATTTGTAAAATTTTTTGTGGGGAGCATGGGGGCTATGTAAGTAGGCTGTTTAGGTTTTTTTATTGGTAACGCCACCTCAGTATGAAAAACACCGGCTGTGCCGTGTGCAGTCTGTGGCTGCTTTGCATTGTTGTAATACTCAACCATTGTAGTGTTAGGCAGCTGGCTGTGAACAGCGCGTAGCGTTGCGCAGTTGGAGGTGAGCCGCCAGCAGTGGTGGATGTGGGGAGAGAGATGGCGGAGTTTTGTAATTTGTCATATCAAGGTAAATACATTGTTTGTTCTCTATTAATATCTTTCATTTGCTAACTATCCCTATCAGTAGTTAGTGCCTTCCATAGTTTGAATCTTTTATTTAGCTGGCAGTAGTGGCGCTCGCTGTATTGCACTAGCTTGAGCAGCGAAGATTTTTGGTGAGGTAAGTGATTTGTGAGACGCATAGTTTAATGTTAGTCAGGGCCATTCTCTTGTAGAGAATTTTGAAAGTCAGATTGCGTTGCGCTAACAAAATATTGTGTGTTGAAAGTCAGATTGCGTTGCGCTAAAAAATATTGTGTGTCAGGTTAAGCACAGTCCTGTATAATTGTTTAAAGAAGCACAGTTGTATAAAATTGTTAAAAGGGGACGTTTCATCACTACCAGTCGAGATGACAGGCATCTTATCCGCATGGCTGTAACGGATCGTGCAGCCACGTCTCGATCCCAGAGTCAACAGATGGGGACGTTTGCAAGACAACAACCATCTGCACGAACAGTTCGACGACGTTTGCAGCAGCATGGACTATCAGCTCGGTGACCATGGCTGCGGTTACCCTTGACGCTGCATCACAGACAGGAGCGCCTGCGATGGTGTACTCAACGACGAACATGGGTGCACGAATGGCAAAACGCCATTTTTTCGCATGAATCCAAGTTCTGTTTACAGCATCATGATGGTCGCATCCTGTGGCCTTTAAGCATACCATTTCTGCACAACACCCCAGACGCCATTTTTCAGTAAGACAATGCAAGACCACATGCTGCTGCACGAACACGTGCCTTCTTGTTGTCACAGGATGAACCCACATTGGAAGCGTGTATTCGTCATCGCCATACTGGCGTATCACCCTGAGTGATGGTATGGGTTGCCATTGGTTACACGTCTCGGTCACCTCTTGTTCGCATTGACGGCACTTTGAACAGTGGACGTTACATTTCAGATGTGTTACGACCCGTGGCTCTACCCTTCATTCGATCTCTGCGAAACCCTAACTCAGCAGGATACTGAACGACCGCATGTTGCAGGTCCTGTACGGGCCTTTCTGGATACTGAAAATGTTCGACTGCTGCCTTGGTCAGCATATTCTCCAGATCTCTCACCAATTGAAAACGTCTGGTCAATGGTGGCCGAGCAACTGGCTCGTCACAATACGCCAGTCACAACTCTTGATGAACTGTGGTATCGTGTTGAAGCTGCATGGGGAGCTGTACCTGTACACGCCATCCAAGCTCTGTTTTACTCAATGCCCAGGCATATCAAAGTCGTTATTACGGCCAAAGTTTCCGGGTACCGAATTCTCAGGATCTATGCACCCAAATTGCGTGAAAATGTAATCACATGTCAGTTCTAGTATAATATATTTGTCCAATGATACCCGTTTACCATCTGCATTTCTTCTTGGTGTAGCAATTTTAATGGCCAGTAGTATAGTTGGTGCGCGTCTAGGGCACTGTGCCCATTGCGACATACGTGAAAGACATCCTGTGGCCTTTAAGCATACCATTTCTGCACAACACCCCAGACGCCATTTTTCAGTAAGACAATGCAAGACCACATGCTGCTGCACGAACACGTGCCTTCTTGTTGTCACAGGATGTCAAGAATATGCCCTGGCCAGCCAGATCACCAGACTTGTCACAAATCGAACATGTGTGGGATGTGGTGAAACGACGGGTGCAGCAATGTGACCCAATGCCAACCACGACAGATGAACTTTGGAACCAGCGTGGACGCCATTCGCAACTTATACGCTCGAGGCCATCACTCATGAAACAAGTTATCAGGTCCATGGTAGACCCTGTGCCTACTAGGCACTAAACCGAGGTGACTGAAATGCTAATAATTTCTGCAGAACACACTAATGTATATGTCTTGCGAATATGAACGTCCTGTCTCTAGTCGTTCAAGGTTTTCTGTTGTCTTCTGAACATGAATTTACCTTTTATTCTGTGCGGTTTACATGGAAATGATTTTTCGAACCAGAGTTAATGGTAATCAGACTGGGATGACTGCAATTTACACAAATGTTAAACGTGAGGAAAGAAATGAGACTTCATGAAGGAGACACACATGAACACTTACCAGCAAAGACGAGAGATCCAAGAGTGCCTCTTTCGCTAACAGGAACCCACTGTGCCAGAAGCGCGTTCAGGGCAGGAAACGTAGTTCCCTACAAAAAAATTAAAAACATATATTGTATTTCATATGTGTGAATGAAGTACAAGATATTTTCTTGACGCACATGAAATGCTGCAATTATGTTCAAAATCGTTCAAATGTGTGTGAAATCTTATGGGACCTAACTGCTAAGGTCATCAGTCCCTAAGCTTACAAACTACGTAACCTAAATTATCCTAAGGACAAACACACACACCCATGCCCGAGGGAGGACTCGAACCTCCGCCGGGACCATCCGCACAGTCCATGACTGCAGCGCCTGAGACCGCTCGGCAAATCCCGCGCGGCCTGCAATTATGTTACTGTCCAAATAGAGTTAAATGCATGCTGTAATATTCAAATATCAGTACAGATGCTTTCAGCACGTCGCGCGGTACGATAATACAGGAAACACATAAATGACAAGTTTCTTGAGGTGGCCAATCTTCGCAACACCTATACGTTATCAAAAGTATCCCAACACCTATAAATGTACATTAATGTGGGAAAGGGCAACCTGCGTCTTTATGACAGCTTGAATTCTACTGGAGGCACTTTTAGTGAAGTGTCTGACGTCTATGGACGAATGGCAGCCCACTCTTTCTCAATAGTCGAAATCACAAAAGAAGCTTCTGTATTGTCTTCACGACTTGGGTTTTGTTTGTGCACACGAGATGATGCAGCACAACTTGTAGGCTGACTGTTACAAACATCTTTCATGTTATACGGGGTGAATCACCTAAAACTTGCACCGCAAATATTGTGGGAAAGTGCTACTGATCTGCGGTTTTCACAGATTGGATAGATAGTCAAGGGCCCGTTAATCAGTCAGAAGATTGAGATTTTCACTCTGCAGCGGAGTGTGCGCTGATACGAAATATCCTGGCAGATTAAAACTGTGTGCCGGACCGAGACTCGAACTCGGGACCTTCGCCTTTCGCGTGCAAGTGCTCTACCAGGTTCGCAGGAGAGCTTCTGTAAAGTTTGGAAGGTAGGAGACGAGGTACTGGCAGAAGTAAAGCTGTGAGGAAGGGGCGTGAGTCGTGCTTGGTTAGCTCAGTTTGTAGAGCACTTGCCCGTGAAAGGCAAAGGTCCCGAGTTCGAGTCTCGGTCCAGCACACAGTTTTAATCTGCCAGGAAGTTTCAAATCAGAAGATTGTTATAAATATTTAGAAAGTGTTTTTTTGTGTAACAATGCCTGATGACATTAACAAACTAAAAGTAGAGTAACGTAGAATGTCTGTGGTGTTTGTTGTAGGATTCTAGTGAGATTCGTTCACGAGATATCGTATTTTGAGAAGTTCCCACTCCGATACTTGTACAATACCTATGGTAGCACACACTAAAAAACAACGCCTTATGTAGATTCTCACGAGAAACGAGACAATTTACCGTCAGAATGTGTGTTCAAAATGACGACTGTCAGCGGCAGCACACGCATCCAGCTTGATATGGAATGACTTCTGCACACGTGCTAGCATTCCAGCGATGTTCGAGCAGGTTGCAATAATACGTCGTTGCATGTGTCCTTGTAGACAGCGTCTTTCAGCCTTCCCCACAGAAAAAAAGTCTACAAGCGTCAAATCCGGTAAACGGGCAGACAAAGATACAGACCCTCTGCGTCCAATCCGACGATCCTTGAAGACATGCTGTAGTACTTCGTGCACTATGGGCTGGACAGCCATCATGTTGGTACCACAGGATCCTCCCAGAAATACTAAAATGTAGACTTTCACGGCAGGGAATGCATGTCCATTATAATTATCCAGCCTGTTATGCCGTGGTCGGTTGATGAGTTCTGTGTCAATTCCCAACGTTTAAGTGGAATGAACAGTTTTATGAACAAACGGATGGCGTGGCTATGGGAAGCCCCCTAAGTCCCGTAATTGCAAACTTCTTTATGGAGATATTCGAAGAACAGGCCTTAGGTACTGCCAGCAAAAAACCAAATGTATGGTTCCGATATGTGGATGACACGTTTGTGCTGTGGAGACATGGCAGGGAGGAACTAAGCCGGTTCCACGAACATCTGAATAGAGAATAGAGAATTCAGTTTACAATGGAGGAGGAGGTAGACGGCAAATTACATTTCCTTGATGTGCTTGCTTTTAGAAACGAAAATAGTAGTTTGGGCCACTCAGTGTACCGCAAACCCACACACACGGACTGTTAATTAAACCGGGATTCGAACCACCACCCAGAACAAAAGCAGGGTGTTATCAAGACGTTAGCGGACAGAGTTAGAAATATTTGTGAACCTGAGTTGCTCGACGCTGAGATGGAACATCTCCACAATGCACTAATGAAGAACGGATATTCGGCCGCCGAAATAAAACGTGCGCTGTGAGAGCCATGCAGAAATCATAGTGACGTACAGGTTACCGCAAAATCTAAGGTGTTGCTGCCGTTTGTTAAAAATATAACGGAAAGAATACGGAGGATCTTGACGAAGCGGAATATTACCGTAATTTACAAGCCCACCATGAAGATACAGGAATACCTTAAGCCTGCCAAGTACGCTCGCAAACCACTGGGAAAAGCTGGAGTGTATAGGATCCCATGCAGCTGTGGAGATGTTTATGTGGGTACCACTAAAAGAACTGTTTCAAAACGTTTGGAAGAGCACAAGGGCAATTGTAGAAGAGGAGAAACGGAGTGATCAGCTGTTGCGGAGCATGCTTTCCAGCCAGGGAACCATCATATTCGTTTCGAGGAGACGCAAGTACTAGCGGCCACAAGCGGATATTACGAAAGGCTCTACAAAAAAATGGCTCTGAGCACTATGGGACTTAACATCTATGGTCATCAGTCCCCTAGAACTTAGAACTACTTAAACCTAACTAACCTAAGGACATCACACAACACCCAGTCATCACGAGGCAGAGAAAACCCTGACCCCGCCGGGAATCGAACCCGGGAAGAAAGGCTCTACAGTGAGGTAATCGAAATCGCTAAACACCATAATAATTTCAATCGAAAGAAGGAGGGCGTGAAATTAAACGGTATATGGATGCCGGTGTTAAAGAAGATGTGTACCACCCGTCCACTACTGGGTGATGGCAACGGCGATCGACGGTAGCGGACAGCGGCCAATTGCACTGACGTTTTTCAAAACACGTGACGTCACGCCGCGGCGCGGGAGCGCGCGGACACGGAATTTAGCGGCAGTTAGTAGCGAGCCAGTGGGTGTGTTGGACCTTCCATCGAGCTACAGACCCTCTTGAAGATGTCTCCCGCAGACGGGGACAAAACGTTGGGAACTGACACAGAATTCATCAACCGACCACGGCATAACAGCCCGGATAATTATAATGGACATCCTCCCAGAAATGTCTTGTAGCATGCGTGGAAGATGGTCCGTTAGGAGGCTGCGATATTTGTGGGCATTCAGTGTTCGGTCTGTGAAACACAGGCCTTTGAGCTGATGGTTCACTATCCCACACCACACACTTACACTCCATAACGCTGATATTCCACTTGACGAGGCCAACGGGGATTGTTAACAGGACAATGGTGCATATTTCGGCGGTTTACTAGGCCATGATTGGTAAATGTGACTTCATAACTAAACGTGTATTAATGATCATGTACAGAAGTTAGCACAATTCTCATAATCGTTTCCATGCAGCTCTTGATGGAGAGGGATGTGGTCGGGATGGAACCTATGTCGACAGAGGCTGCGTAGGACGCTCGCCTGACTCTTGGCATTTCCTCGAGCAATTGCGAGAAAACTAACGTGCGGATCAACTGCAACAGTGTCAGGAACATTAATTTCCCCTTCTTCTGTCGTTACTTCTGTTGCGTCACACTGGACTCGCGTTCGGGAGGACGACGGTTCAATCCCGCGTCCGGCCATCCTGATTTATGTTTTCTTTGATTTCCTTAAATCACTTCACGCAATTACCGGGATGGTTCCTTTCACAGGGCACGGCCCACTTCCTTCCCTAATCCGCCGAGACCGATGACCTCGCCGTTAGGTCACTTCCAACGAATCAGTCCAATCCAGTACTTCTGTTACGTTGCCTAGCTGTTACGCTACCACTTTCACGTAACTGGTTGACGAGGTTAACAAACAACTGCCGAGATGGCTGACGTCTATTGGGATACCTTGCTCTATACACCGTACGACAATTGTATACTCCTAAACTCTCCATATACCATTTCTGCATTGGTAAATCCAATCGTCCACCCACGACATATTGCTTGGACTATCACACACTAACTGACTAACAAATTGCGGTGCATTGAAGGAACACACAAGCACACTGTAAGCAAACATAACAAAATAATACGTAGCAACTACGTAGGTTAAATGTCACAAACAAGTACCGGTGTGGAAGATTTTCAAAATACGATATCTCGTAAATGACTCGCCCTAGACTCGAGCAACAAACACCACTGACATTCTAATTTACCCTACATTTAGTTTTTTAATATCAATAGACATTGTTCTGTTTAAGAAAAGTGTATGCTTCCACAAAAATACACTTTCTAAGTATTATTATATTCTGTAGACTATCTAACAATACGAATCCCTGGATATCAAACCATTCACTGAAAACCACAGATCAGTAGCACTTTCCATTACCGAAACATCTGCTGTGCAAGTTTTATGTGATTCACCCTGTAAATACACTACTGACATTAAAATTGCTACACCACGAAGATGACGTGCTACAGACGCGAAATTTAACCGAAAGGAAGAAGATTGATATGCAAGTGATTAGCTTTTCAGACCATTCACACAAGGTTGGCGCCGGTGGCGACAACTAGAACGTACTGACATGAGGAAAGTTCCAACCGATTTCTCATACGCGAACAGCAGTTGACCGGCGTTGCCTGGTGAAACGTTGATGTGATACCTCGTGTAAGGAGGAGAAATGCGTACCATCACGTTTCCGACTTTGGTAAATGTGGGATTGTAGCCTATCCCGATTGCGGTTTATCATATCGCGACATTGCTGCTCGCGTTGGTCGAGATCGAATGATTGTTACGAGAATATGGAATCGGTGGGTTCAGGAGGGTAATACGGAACGCCGTGCTGGATCCCAACGGCCTCGTATCACTAGCAGTCGAGATGACAGGCATCTTATCCGCATGGCTGTAACGGATCGTGCAGCCCCGTCTCGAACCCTGAGTCAACGGATGGGGACGTTTGCAAGAGAACAACCATCTGCACGAACAGTTCGACAACGTTTGCAGCAGCATGGACTATCAGCTGAGAGACCATGGCTGCAGTTACCCTTGATGCTGCATCACAGACAGGAGCGCCTGCGATGGTGTACTCAACGACGAACCTGGGTTCACGAATGGCAAAACGTCATTTTTTCGGATGAATCCGGGTTCTGTTCACAGCATAAGAATCGTCGCATCCGTGTTTGGCGACATCGAGGTGAACGCACTTTGGAAGCGTGTATTCGTCATCGCCATACTGGCGTATCACCCGGCGTGACGGTATGGGGTGCCATTGGTTACAGTGGACCTTACATTTCAGGTGTGTTACGACCTGTGGCTCTACCCTTCATTCGATCCCTGCGAAACCCTACATTTCAGCAGGATAATGTACGACCGCAAGTTGCAGGTTCTGTATGGGCCTTTCTGGATACAGAAAATGTTCTATTGCTGCCCTGGCCAGCACATTCTCCAGGTGTCTCACCAATTGAAAACGTCTGGTCAATGGTGGCCGAGCAACTGGCTCGTCACAATACGCCAGTCACTACTCTTGATGAACTGTGGTATCGTGTTGAAGCTGCATGGGCGGCTGTACCTGTACACGCCATCCAAGCTCTGTTTGACTCAATGCCCAGGCGTATCAAAGCCGTTATTACGGCCAGAGGTGGTTGTTCTGGGTACTGATTTCTCAGGATCCATGCACCCAAATTGCGTGAAAATGTAATCACATGTCAGATGTAGTATAATATATTTGTGCAATGAATACCTGTTTATCTGCATTTCTTCTTGGTGTAGCAATTTTGATGGCCAGTAGTGTACATGCCAGAGTTGCGAATCACTGGCATGACTCAAAGACTTTATAGCGCATATACTTGTCTGCTAAAGAAGTCTACTTTTGAGCAGAAAGAAGTATGTCCTGAGGCATTACTTAGAAGGCAGGTTGCTGGGCCCAGTCATTAGAGTTTGTCGGTGGGACAACGAGCGTCTGGACAAAGCACTACTGCTCCTGTATGCTTGATCTGCGCCAAGCACAATTGGCAGCGCAGTGCCCGCTGAAGATTTGGAAAGATCGTAATTATGTCTTCTGAGTTATTCTTGATGGGCATTGCTAAACTGCACCGTCTAGGATTATTGGTGAGATCGTTGCTGGCTTGCCTTGCCTTGGCATAATTCCATATTCCATAATTTCTCAGGTGCTGCTGTGAGATGTGCTTTTTCAGTTATGTTTTCATGCGAGCGAGATAAGGTTACTGTTCAGATCGCGTCTTCGTCTGAACCTGCGAGGACCAGTTTTTATTTCTCAGTCAGCAATACGACGACACAGGACATTTTTCAATTTACTTTCTAACTCTCTACATAGTATTAAGGGCGGGCTTGTGTGGCCGAGCGGTTCTAGGCGCAACAGTCTGGAATCGCGCGACCACTACGGTCGCAGGTTCGAATCCTGCCTTGGGCATGGATGTGTGTGATGTCCTTAGGTTAGTTAGGTATAAGTAGTTCTAATTTCTAGGGGACTGATGACCTACGAAGTTAAGTCCCATAGTGCTCAGAGCCATTTGAACCATAATATTAAGGGAACTGTAAAGCGTATGGGGCTGTATTAATTTTTGTAAATGGGTGGTATTGTACATCTATGTGGTCAATGAGAGGACATTTGTATATGCTGTTCATAAAATTTCGTGTATGTTTTGTGAACAACAACTGAAGTTAATTTTAAATCTCTCACAATTTTTGTTCTACTGCTGTTATTCTTCTTTCCTACGAATTTTCGTGCCCACTTGCACACGTAGTCACTCATCTTACTGATTCAAATGGCTCTGAGCACTATGGGACTCAACATCTTAGGTCATAAGTCCCCTAGAACTTAGAACTACTTAAACCTAACTAACCTAAGGACATCACACACACCCATGCCCGAGGCAGGATTCGAACCTGCGACCGTAGCAGCCCCGCGGTTCCGGACTGCAGCGCCAGAACCGCACGGCCACCGCGGCCGGCCATCTTACTGACTACGCACCTACATTTCACTGATGATGGCTGCAAAGCCGAAATCCGTAATCAATTTTAATAAAGTGATTTGTGACCAAGGTATAGAGTTTCTTAATCTAATCGGGTATAAAGATCACTGTTCTCCTCAGGAGGCTAAAAAGGCCCATTTTGAGTACGCATCCTTTGTACCGTAGAAGCAGATGCTGTCACAATTTGAAATAAATTGATTTCGACAGACATAACATTTTCTTCTTTTATATGCAATTTTTTATACAAACGAGGTAAGCAGGACTAGCAGAGAACTTCAACAAACCTGCTAAATCAATGAAAACATGGAGACGTTGCGTTTCACTGAATCATTTTCTTGCAGTTAGGCATTACGACATTGCAGTTACATCCACATGATACGTGTCTGTGCTACGTGGAGAGACGAATTTGCACTGATAGGTTTTTTTTATGACAGTTGAAGATTTAGTATGCGATTTATCTCCAATTTGCGTTAAAAGGACCTTTATTTGTTCTGTTGTGCTACGAAAATTTGCTTACTGTTTCATATTTTATTAACTGTACTCAGACAGTGTTACTGTTCTTTCCTGTGTCAAATTTCGTATAAAGGGGATTGTTTTCAGGCAGCTAATGCCGGGGTTATAACTTGCTAGGTACACAAGTTAAATCGTAACAGACATCAGTTAATTTTAGAATGTCGCCTTTTTTCACCGTTCGTTTGTTTCATCTCCAGGAAGCTGGAACATCGGTTCTAATAGACGTCGTGGACACAGAATCGGAAGTAACACTAAACCTCCGATTCGTTAAAGAACAGAACTGCCGAGTATAAAATAGATTTAAAGATCTTATTACTACACAAATAGTTTATGTGTTAAGTGTTTGACGTTAAGCATGCAAGTGAGAAAGAGCTTACAGAAGATCTGATATAATGTTCAAAGTTTGTTGGAAGACGTTAAGGGCTCCCATTATGAAACACTGGATGAGTATAGTCTGGGTACTTTACACTCCATTTTAAGCAAAAGCTGGTTTTTCGCGTATCTCGATGTGCATGACGTAAGGAAAAGCTGGTTTCTCGCGTATCTCGATGTGCATGACGTATGCCACCTGAACTATGTGTCATACAACGATATAATTTCGCAAGTACGTTCATGGTATACGTGGATACTGTATATAAAATGTGTTGCGAATAGAGTTAGTAGTAAAGAAGTAAAAAATTGAAACGTCGTGTCTGATGTTGCAGTTTTACGGCATGAGCAGCTCAAATGTGGCAAGCAACAAAATTTTCTTCTTTCATCATTTTGGTGGGGGTGTCGGCAAAGAAAGTTTCGAAAAGGTTTGAAATTATGTATGAACTTTGTTGCAGATCGGTAAGTGCCCTCGTTCTCAATTATTGAACGAATATAATTTAGGCTATTTGAGCTGCGTTAGTTATGCTATCTCAAGATACACGGCGTGTCTAGTAGGAATGATTAATATGGAAGGATGTGGCAGGAATGATGATAACATTACAACATACGTTCTACAGAGCATCAATTGAAAAATATGTAATTTTAACTCTCCTTTAAGCGTTATCGTACACGTCAATCTACAATTCACAGTAAATGTTCGAATATACCGCTTTAAGCTTCAGTGCGGTCGTACACTCTTGGGAGAACATGTTATGTTGCTTGTCTGGTTGCCTCTGCACACTCTCTAATGACGGCAGCAACGCCCATGATGCGATCAAGCAATTCAGCTCGCGTATTGACAACGTATGTGTTCTGTCTCGTAAACCATTCAGAATAGGGCATACAGGGTGGTCCATTGATTGCGACCGGGACAAATATCTCACGAAATAAGCATCAAACGAAAAAACTACAAAGAACGAAACTCGTCTAGCTTGAGGGGAGCGCTATGGTTGGCCCGCTAGATGGCGCTGCCATAGGTCAAACGGATATCAACTGCGTTTTTTTAAATAGGAACCCCCATTTTTATTACATATTCGTGTACTACGTAAGGAAATACGAATGTTTTAGTTGGACCACTTTTCTTGCTTTGTGATGGATGGCGCTGTAATACAAACATATGGGTCACAATTTTAGACGAACAGCTGGTCACAGGTAGGTTTTTTAAATTAAAATACAGAACGTAGGTACGTTTGAACATATTATTTCGGTTGTTCCAGTGTGATATGTGTACCTTTGTGAACTTTTCATTTCTGCGAACGGACGCTGTTACAGCGTGATTACCTTTTTTTTTTTTTTTTTTTTTTTTTTTTTTTTTTTTTTTTTTGTGTGTCATCAATCTACTGACTGGTTTGATGCGGCCCGCCACGAATTCCTTTCCTTTGCTAACCTCTTCATCTCAGAGTAGCACTTGCAACCTACGTCCTCAATTATTTGCTTGACGTATTCCAATCTCTGTCTTCCTCTACAGTTTTTGCCCTCTACCGCTCCCTCTAGTACCATGGAAGTCATTCCCTCATGTCTTAGCAGTTTTCCTATCATCCTGTCCCTTCTCCTTATCAGTGTTTTCCACATATTCCTATCCTCTCCGATTCTGCGTAGAACCTCCTCATTCCTTACCTTATCAGTCCACTTAATTTTCAACATTCGTCTATAGCACCACATCTCAAATGCTTCGATTCTCTTCTGTTCCGGTTTTCCCACAGACCATGTTTCACTACCGTACAATGCTGTACTCCAGACGTACATCTTCAGAAATTTCTTCCTCAAATTAAGGCTGGTATTTGATATTAGTAGACTTCTCTTGGCCAGAAATGCCTTTTTTGCCATAGCCAGTCTGCTTTTGATGCCCTCCTTGCTCCGTCCGTCATTGGTTATTTTACTGCCTAGGTAGCAGAATTCCTTAACTTCATTGACTTCGTGACCATCAATCCTGATGTTAAGTTTCTCGCTGTTCTCATTTCTACTACTTCTCATTACCTTCGTCTTTCTCCGATTTACTCTCAAACCATACTGTGTACTCATTAGACTGTTCATTCCGTTCAGCAGATCATTTAATTCTTCTTCACTTTCACTCAGGATAGCAATGTCATCAGCGAATCGTATCATTGATATCCTTTCACTTTGTATTTTAATTCCACTCCTGAACCTTTCTTTTATTTCCATCATTGCTTCCTCGATGTACAGATTGAAGAGTAGGGGCGAAAGGCTACAGCCTTGTCTTACACCCTTCTTAATACGAGCACTTCGTTCTTGATCGTCCACTCTTATTATTCCCTCTTGGTTGTTGTACATATTGTATATGACCCGTCTCTCCCTATAGCTTACCCTACTTTTTTCAGAATCTCGAACAGCTTGCACCATTTTATATTGTCGAACGCTTTTTCCAGGTCGACAAATCCTATGACAGTGTCTTTATTTTTCTTTAGCCTTGCTTCCATTGTTAGACGTAACGTCAGAATTGCCTCTCTCGTCCCTTTACTTTTCCTAAAGCCAAACTGATCGTCACCTTGCGCATTCTCAATTTTCTTTTCCATTCTTCTGTATATTATTCTTGTAAGCAGCTTCGATGCATGAGCTGTTAAGCTGATTGTGCGATAATTCTCGCACTTGTCAGCTCTTGCCGTCTTCGGAATTGAGTGGATGATGCTTTTCCGAAACTCAGATGGTATGTCGCCAGACTCATATATTCTACACACCAACGTGAATAGTCGTTTTGTTGGTACTTCCCCCAATGATTTTAGAAATTCTGATGGAATGTTATCTATCCCTTCCGCCTTATTTGACCGTAAGTCCTCCAAAGCTCTTTTAAATTCCGATTCTAATACTGGATCCCCTATCTCTTCTAAATCGACTCCTGTTTCTTCTTCTATCACATCAGACAAATCTTCACCCTCATGGAGGCTTTCAATGTATTCTTTCCACCTATCTGCTCTCTCCTCTGCATTTAACAGTGGAATTCCCGTTGCACTCTTAATGTTACCACCGTTGCTTTTAATGTCACCAAAGGTTGTTTTGACTTTCCTGTATGCTGAGTCTGTCCTTCCGACAATCATATCTTTTTCGATGTCTTCACATTTTTCCTGCAGCCATTTCGTCTTAGCTTCCCTGCACTTCCTATTTGTTTCATTCCTCAGCGACTTGTATTTCTGTATTCCTGATTTTCCCGGAACATGTTTGTACTTCCTCCTTTCATCAATCAACTGAAGTATTTCTTATGTTACCCATGGTTTCTTCGCAGCTACCTTCTTTGTACCTATGTTTCCCTTCCCACCTTCTGTGATGGCCCTTTTTAGAGTTGTCCATTCCTCTTCAACTGTGCCGGCCGAAGTGGCCATGCGGTTAAAGGCGCTGCAGTCTGGAACCGCAAGACCGCTACGGTCGCAGGTTCGAATCCTGCCTCGGGCATGGATGTTTGTGATGTCCTTAGGTTAGTTAGGTTTAAGTAGTTCTAAGTTCTAGGGGACTAATGACCTCAGCAGTTGAGTCCCATAGTGCTCAGAGCCATTTGAACCATCTGCAACTGTACTGCCTACTGCGCTATTCCTTATTGCTGTATCTATTGCTTCAAACGTATCTCGTCATTCCTTAGTACTTCTGTATCCCACTTCTTTGCGTATTGATTCTTCCTGACTAATGTCTTGAACTTCAGCCTACTCTTCATCACTACTATATTGTGATCTGAGTCTATATCTGCTCCTGGGTACGCCTTACAATCCAGTATCTGATTTCTGAATCTCTGTCTGACCATGATGTAATCTAATTGAAATCTTCCCGTATCTCCCGGCCTTTTCCAAGTATATCTCCTCCTCCTGTGATTCTTGAACAGGGTATTCGCTATTACTAGCTGAAACTTGTTACAGAACTCAATTAGTCTTTCTCCTCTTTCATTCCTTGTCCCAAGCCCATATTCTCCTGTAACCTTTTCTTCTACTCCTTCCCCTACAACTGCATTCCATTCGCCCATGACTATTAGATTTTCGTCCCGCTTTACATACTGCATTACCCTTTCAATATCCTCATACACTTTCACTATCTGTTCATCTTCAGCTTGCGACGTCGGCATGTATACCTGAACTATCGTTGTCGGTGTTGGTCTGCTGTCGATTCTGATTAGAACAACCCGGTCACTGAACTGTTCACAGTAACACACCCTCTGCCCTACCTTCCTATTCATAACGAATCCTTCACCTGTTATACCATTTTCTGCTGCTGTTGATATTACCCGATACTCATCTGACCAGAAATCCTTGTCTTCTTTCCACTTCACTTCACTGACCTCTACTATATCTAGATTGAGCCTATGCATTTCCCTTTTCAGATTTTCTAATTTCCCTACCACGTTCAAGCTTCTGACATACCACGCCCCGACTCGTAGAACGTTATCCTTTCGTTGATTATTCAATCTTTTTCTCATGGTAACCTCCCCCTTGGCAGTCCCCTCCCGGAGATCCGAATGGGGGACTATTCCGGAATCTTTTGCCAATGGAGAGATCATCATGACACTTCTTTAATTACAGGCCACATGTCCTGTGGATACACGTTACGTTTCTTTAATGTAGTGGTTTCCATTGCCTTCTGCATCCTCATGTCGTTGATAATTGCTGATTCTTCCGCCTTTAGGGGCAATTTCCCACCCCTAGGACAAGAGAGTGCCCTGAATCTCTATCCGCTCCTCCGCCCTCTTTGACAATTCCGTTGGCGGAATGAGGCTGACTTCTTATGCCGGAAGTCTTCGGCCGCCAATGCTGATTATTTATCAAAATTTAGGCAGTGGCGGGGATCGAACCCGGGACCGAAGACGTTTTTGATTATGAATCAAAGACGCTACCCCTAGACCACGGGTACCTGTAAATACCACATTAATGCAATAAATGCTCAAAACGATGTCCGTCAGCCTCATGCATTTGGCAATACGTGTAACGACATTCCTCTCAACAGCGAGTAGTTCGCCTTCCGTAATGTTTGCACATGCATTGACAATGCGCTGACGCATGTTGTCAGGCATTGTCGGTGGATCACGATAGCAAATATCCTTTAACTTTGCCCACAGAGAGAAATCCGGGGACGTCAGATCCGGTGAAAGTGTGGGCCGTGGTATGGTGCTACGACGAGCAATCCACCTGTCATGAAATATGCTATTCAATACCGCTTCAACCTCACGCGAGGTATGTGCCGGACATCCATCATGTTGGAAGTACATCGCCATTCTGTCATGCAGTGAAACATCTTGTAGTAACATCGGTACAACATTACTTATGAAATCAGCATACATTGCACCATTTAGATTGCCATCGATAAAATGGGGGCCAATTATCCTTCCTCCCATAATGCCGCACCATACATTAACCCGCCAAGGTCGCAGCCAGCGTGGCTTTTACGTTGCCCAATAGTGCATATTATGCCGGTTTACGTTACCGCTGTTGGTGAATGACGCTTTGTCGCTAAATAGAACGCGTGTAAAAAATCTGTCATCATCCCGTAATTTTTCTTGTGCCCAGTGGCAGAACTGTACACGACGTTCAAAGTCGTCACGATGCAATTCCCGGTGCATAGAAATATGGTACGGGTGTAATCGATGTTGATGTAGGATTATCAACGCCGACGTTTTTGAGATTCCCGATTCTCGCGCAATTTGTCTGCTACTGATATGCGGATTAGCCGCGACAGCAGCTAAAACAGCTACATGGGCATCATCATTTGTTGCAGGTCGTGGATGCCGTTTCACATGTGGCTGAACACTTCCTGTTTCCTTAAATAACGTAACTATTTGGCGAACGGTCCGGACACTTGGATGATGTCGTCCAGGATACGGAGCAGCATACAAAGCACTTGCCCGTTGGACATTTTGATCACAATAGCCATACATCAACAAGATATCGACCTTTTCCGCAATTGGTAAACGGCCTATTTTAACATGGGTAATGTATCACGAAGCAAATACCGTCCACACTGGCGGAATGTTATTTTTTTTTTCTTTATTGAATTTCAATTCCCCCCGAAGGGGACAGGCTGGCAGCAGCTTTCTACGCCGCTCTTCAGCCTACAGAATTTGTGTTAAAAAGATGAAGATAGTAAAAAATAACAGTTGGCGATAAAATCGGTTACTTAAAGGTAAAATGGCAGAAAATTCTAGAACTTAAAACATAAAACACAGGGTTGATGATGCTAAGATAATACACAAGAAGCAGAAAAATAACAGACAGACAGTTAAAAAAACATGGCTACAGTCTGGTTTCTGTTCGCAAGATATAAAATGCACACCCAGCGACAGCATGATTTCTGTTCGCAACACTGTGGAAAGACGCACAACACTGAACACTCACTTAAACACGGCACTAAAAAGTTGGCACAAATATGACATACCACAGCCGAGAGCAGGTGGGGGGGAAAACTGGACAGATGATGGAGAAATAAAAAAGGGGGGAAGGAGAGGAAAAGTGAAGGGTGGGAGGGGGGAAAGAAGCCAATGGAGAATGAGGACCCATAAGAGGGGTGGGGGGTGCTGAGCAGACGTGCCAGGAAGTAGGGAAGACAGAGGAGGGGAATGCAAAGGACTCGGGGGGTGGGGGGGGGGAGAAGGGACATAGGGGGAGGTTGGGCAGGGAGAAAACACAGGATGGAAGGGGGGGAGGAAGAGGGAGCCCAGGGAAAGGACGGAGGAAAGGAGGGGGGTGAGGATCAGAGTTGAGAGGAGGGATAAATGGAGGGAGAGAGGGCATCGTCCGGGAGGGGGAGCTGATGGGAGCCACCTCGGGAAAGGAGATGTAGGGTGGAGAGATGGAGGGTAGGGGGGACACAACAGTGAAGACATGGCAGGGGGTAGGGATGGGAGAGGAGAGGAGCAACCAGGGGGTGAGGGGGTTCAAGACGGCGGGAGGTGTAGAGGATGCGGATATGTTCAAGGAATAGGAGCATATGGGGGAAAGGAAGGAGATCATAGAGGATCCGCGTGGGGGACACGAGGCGTATACGGAAGGCGAGGCAGAGTGCATGACGCTCAAGGATCTGGAGGGACTTATAGAATTTGGGGGGGGGGGGGGAGGGGGGCACATATCCAGGCAGGACTGTCATAACAGAGGATGGGACAGATTAAGGATTTGTAGGTGTGGAGGATGGTAGAGGGGTGCAACCCCCACGTTCGGCCAGAGAGGAGTTTGAGGAGTCGGAGGCGGTTGTGGGCTTTGGATTGGATGGAGCGGAGATGAGGGATCCTTCGGAATGTTACGTGATACCACGTACTTATACGTTTGTGACTATCACAGCGCCATCTATCACAAAGTGAAAAAAGTGGTCCAACTAAAACATTCATATTTCTATACGTACTACACGAATATGTAATAAAAAATGGGGGTTCCTATTTTTAAAAACGCAGTTGATATCCGTTTGACCTATGGCAGCGCCATCTTTCGGGCCAACCATAGTGCCATCTGGTTTCCCCCTTCAAACTAGACAAGTTTCGTTCTTCGTAGTTTATTCGTTTGACGCTTATTTCGTGAGATATTTGGCCTGGTCACGATCAATTGACCAACCTGTATACATATGACTTGTTTTTTCTTCAAATGAGCGTTCCTGTCATATCCCTCAATATTCACCATTCCACCTGGGACACTTAACTCATTACTTATTCACTGCGTTAAGCTTTTAAGATAGGATTGACCTATTAATGAGTAGATTATGACAGAAGTTTATATTTTACTTGGATTAATTAGAGAAAATGAAATTTTTGTTGCTCCTCTAAGCCGTTAGGTAGACAACTTGAAACTGGGTCCATACACCATGAATCAGGTTAACCGTTTAGTGATACACATTTTTTTTATTTACTAAGATGGTATCTGTTCTTTTGGACATGTCCGAAAGAACAGATACCATCGGTGACCAAACAGCTCGTTAGAATGAAATTACAATGAAATGAACACCCTTAGCTGCTTACAGGCGTTGACATACGTCAACGGAGACAGATGAAAATGTTTGCCCCAACTGGGACTCGAACTCGGGATCTCCTGCTTACATGGCAGACGCTCTATCCATCTGAGCCACCGATCCCGCTGAGGGCACAGATTTTCATCCTTTCCCGTTGACGTATGTCAACGCCTGTAAGCAGCTAAGGTTGTTCATTTCATTGTAATTTCATTCTAACGAGCTGCTTGGTCACCGATGGTATCTGTTGTTTCGGACATGTCCGAAAGAACAGATACCACCTTAGTAAATATATAGTTAAGGCTCACCGGCCACTTGACCATCTTCTTCTTCTGTGCGGATGCACAAACAGTGCCCGAACTCTTACGGGAATCGGCAACGCGCCGCGAGTAATGAGTATAATGGGCGGGGGCACTACGAATGTAGTGCGGGACAATACGTTGAGAATGTGGGTTTCGCGGGAGGCGTGCCAGAGATAAATCCCTGCAGTCGCGGTATCCTCTGTGTTCTCGGTGGCTCAGATGGATAGCCGGTACAGTAGCTCAGCGTGTTCGGTCAGAGAGCTGGTTGGCCTCTGTAATTGCGGTGTGCGTACTGTAAGACCTTCGGTACACACACAATCAGATTATTTGACTTGTCGCTCTAACGAAGTAGGCGAGTGTCAGCAATATGTCTCGTGGTCTTATCGTGGTGTGTTTATCTTCTGCCGTTAGGTCAGACGATAGAAATGCCACTTGCACGCTTAGAGTAGCAGATTGACGGTGACCAAATTTAAACAGAACTTGATTAATTTTCACACACATTTATTAAAATAATAAAAAATATAGACTTACGTAACTTGATTCTGGATGCTGTTTACAATTGACAATCTGAAGTTCCTTTGGTCTTGGTACGTTAATCTTATTCTCATATATCTCTGATACTTGACAAAGTGTCTATACATTTCTCTTCATGGCTATGTACAGGAATATGGTAATTTTATTAGGCGCAGACCGAAACTTGACTATAGACTGGTGCAGACTGGTGCAGACTAATGCAGACTGACTAATTGGAGGTCTGTACACTCGTTATAATACCTCGAGCGCTCAGGTATCACTGCGCAAGTGTGATCCACGAGGAGAAAAGGTTCTACGTTAGCAGCAATCTCATTGGCTGCGTTACATATTAATACGCGGATCGGCGGAAGCAGAATTTGGTCCGTCTCTAAGACAGCGCCATCTCGTAGTGCGGAGACGGACGAGCGCTGCGCCTGCGCTGTTGTGCTTAGCGGGGCGCGCTCTATTGGGAAAGTTGTGTACGCGCTGACTACGCGGAACTATGTACACAACAGTAATAAAAAAAACTGAGTGAAAAGATCAACAAAACGAACTTGACCGGATGTCCCGCAACGACCAAACACAACGATCAAAAAAAAAAAAAAAAAAAAAAAAAAAAAAAGATGGATAGAGCGTCTGCCATGTGCCATGTAAGCAGGAGATCCCGAGTTCGAGTCCCCATGAAGGCACACATTTTCATCTGTCCCCGTTGACGTATGTCAACGCCTGTAAGCAGCTAAGGGTGTTCATTTCATTGTAAGATACACATTTTGTTTTGCGTTTTAGTGACAGTTGGTTTCTTCAGTAACAACAGCATGGCGGCCAGCAAGTGCGAGGTTCTTTGGCGGGCAGGCTCAGTCAGCTGCAGTTGGACGGTGAGTGACGCGGAGCGCGTAGCCTTACCTCTCCGAGACCCATGAGGACACGGATGGCGATGAACCAGCCGGAGCCGCCGTAGCGCGCGGCCACCGGCGACAGCAGCGTGAAGATGGCCGTGCACAGGATGCCCAGACCCAGCGAGTACTTGCCGCCGAAGCGCTCGGCCAGCATGCCGCCGGGCAGGTGCGTCACGATGTAGCCCCAGAAGAACGAGCTCAGGATCAGGCCCTGCGTCTCCTCGTCCCAGTCGAACTCGGCCAGCCCGCACTGCAAGCACACATCATACAGGCATTTGCTACCTCACTAAATGGCTCTGAGCACTATGGGACTTAACTGCTGTGGTCATCAGTCCCCTAGAACTTAGAACTACTTAAACCTAACTAACCTAAGGACATCACACACATCCATGCCCGAGGCAGGATTCGAACCTGCAACCTTAGCGGTCGCGCGGTTCCAGGCTGTAGCGCCTAGAACCGCTCGGCCACTGCTACCTCACTGCGATCACACTTTCACTCATCAAACTGTACAACCCTTTGCCAATAATACACTGAAGAGACAAAGAAACTGGTACACCTGCCTAATACCGTTCAGAGCCCCCGCGAGCACGCAGGAGTGTCGCAACACGACGTGTCATGGACTCGGCTAATGTCTGATAGATGGGTAGTTCGCGAACGAACGGGTGTAAAGGAACGGTTCACCGAGATAAACGAAAGGACCGAGGAACGAATTCCAAGGAACGATCGGTTCATAGTTCACTTCGGTCGCGGCGGTCACTTCGGCAGTTCTCGTTCCAGCCTCGGTCGCGTGCTCGTCTCAGTCTCGGTCTCCCTCGGTCGCATTCGCCGTTCTTCGCATGACCACCTGTCTCAGTTCCACTGCCGACTGCTCCTAGTTAGTTCAGTATCCAGTTGTTCGTTTCGTTCACTGCGCTCGCCCATTTTACATGTGTTCCAAACTGTTCTTGCACTTGGTTCTGGCTATTGAGCGTCCACGACGGGTAATCAAAAAATATTTTACAGTTAAATTACATAAAAATTATGTTGTATCTAATAGACATGTCTTTTCAGGTAACAAAAGGGCATATCAGCTCACTTCATTATATCGATGAACAGCAGAAGACATACTTACAACAAGGCAAGTTTTTTTTTTCTTATTCATATATTTTTTTGTTTCATCGACTTGATTTAGCAACTAATTTTCAATAATTTGCTTAATTTTTAGTGTAAGAAAATTCATATAAAACGATTTTCGTGTATCTTTCATACACAAATCATTACATTTAGGAAGGCTCTAATTATTATTAAGTTTGGTTGTTTCCAATTTGCATTACCTGCTAGTTAGGTTTCCTTGAAAAAAAAAAAGTGGGTTGTGGGTCATTTTGGCTCAGTAGGAAAAGCGGTGTCTCTCCATTTGAAAAGACATAGATTGCCATAAAATCGTATTTACTTATTATCTCAAAAACATTTGTTCAGAAGGAGCTTCCAAACCAAAAACTTTATTACTGCAAACTTAATTATTATTATTATTGCTGCATTAACTTTAATAATGCAACATAAAAACCTAATCTTTACTAAGCGTGTGCCGCAAGTATGATGAGAAAACCACATTTTATTTTATGCTTGCATAAAGTCTCTACTTCGCCTACGAACTCAGAGACAACGTGAAGTACATATAGGGTGTAAACGATTATTGTTCACAACGTAGCATAGCTATGTAGTGGAAGTCGAAACGAAGAATTTTATACAAGACACTTGTGGTCTATTAAGTTGGGAATGGGCCACCAACAGGTTTACAAGACTACATGAGCTATAGCCCATGCGCGTCGAGTGAGATTTTCATGTTCTCTTCTCCAGCTCTCTATACAACGTCATCGATTGTTTAGCAGTTGTTGCTTGCATTAGCTTGTTATTTCTTCACTGCCTAATTATTACATGTTTGCCTGTTTGTTGTATCTGCTCGTAAAGGGCAACACATCGTCCGTAATTAGCGAGCAGTCTGTACTCGGGGTCGGTTTTCCGTGCGCCAATCTATATTATTTCCCTGCGATCAGCCACACAACGCTGCAGTTGGCTAAACGAGAGGTTCTGCAGAATCACGGAAATTACTTCTAAAAGTATGTAAGAATTCTGTGATGAATAAAAACTCTATACTCCAGGGAGGGAGGCAAGTGCCCCCTCTTGGTGCCCTCCATCCTTCAGTCACCTACACTACCAGTTTTTAGTTTTTCATAAGAACCATATACCAAGCACAAACGCACGGTGAACGAGTAAAAATGAACGGTTCCCAAAAAAGAACGATCAGCAGTGAACTAGTTCCCAAGAATGAACTAGTTTGCCCATATCTAGTCTGAAGTAGTGCTGGGTCCATAACTCCGTAAGAGTACGAGAGGGTGGAGATGTGGACATCACTTCTGAACAGTACGTTGCAGAGCATCCCACACATGTTGAATAATGTTCATGTCTGGGGAGTCTGGTGACCAGCGGGTGTGTTTAAACTTAGACGTGTGGAGTGTCGCATTGTCCTGCTGGAATTGCCGAAGTCCGTCGGAATGCACAATGGACAAGAATGGTTGCAGGTGATCAGGAAGTATGCTTACGTATGTGTCACCTGTCAGAGTCGTATCTAGACGTATCAGATCTTCAAACTTATTTTACATCCAAACGGCACATTTCCGGGCATAAGCTACTCGTCAAAACTTTATGTTCTAGAATGAGAATTTTCACTCTGCAGCGGAGTGTGCGCTGATATGAAACTTCCTGGCGGATTAAAACTGTGTGCCGGACCGAGACTCGAACTCGAGACCTTTTGCCTTTCGCGGGCAAGTGCTCTACCAACTGAGCTACCCAAGCACGACTCACGACCCGTCCTCACAGCTTCATTTCTGCCAGTACCTCGTCTCCTACCTTCCAAACTTCACAGAAGCTCTTCTGCGAAACTTGCAGAACTAGCACTCCTGGAAGAAAGGATATTCCGGAGACATGGCTTAGCCACAGCCTGGGGGATGTTTCCTGAATGAGATTTTCACTCTGCAGCGGAGTGTGCGCTGATATGAAACTTCCTGGGAACATCCCTCAGGCTGTGGCTAAGCCATGTCTCCGCAATATCTTTTCTTCCAGGAGTCCTAGTTCTGCAAGGTTCGCAGAAGAGCTTCTGTGAAGTTTGGAAGGTAGGAGACGAGGTACTGGAAGAATTGAAGCTGTGAGGACGGGTCGTAACTCGTACTTGGGTAGCTCAGTTGGTAGAGCACTTGCCGGCGAAAGGCAAAAGGTCCCGAGTTCGAGTCTCAGTCCGGCACACAGTTTTAATCGGTCAGGAAGTTTTATGTTCTAATTCCCCTGTACAGCCTCTAGAAGCCTGGTACAGGATTTGTGGAACACCCTGTACACAGAGTGCTTGACTGTCAATAGCACAAACTGAGGTAGGTGACGGTTGACAATAATGGAAGCAAAAATGATTCCATAAACTTGGGTACATAAACAAACGATTTGTGACAAAATTTGAGAATTATTCGAATTCAGTTCCCCTTATTATGTAATTAATCCTTTCTAGCCCCAAACACGCTTCATCATCTCACTCCCATCATCAATGGGTAGGTCTACTTCTGCTACCTGATTCTCTAGATTGTTACATACCGTAAGACCATCTTTTACCATTCGTTTGGCTGACATAATAGATGTAACTGACTTTTCATAGAACATTCTAAGACCAAAAAAAAAAAAAACAAGGAAAAAACTATTCGGTAGATGCACTATACGTGTACAGACAAACAAATGATTACAATTTCAGAAAAACTGGGTGATTCATTCGAGAGGAAGAGACTTACAAATTCTATAAATACACTACTGGCCATTAAAATTGCTACACCACGAAATAGACTTGCTAATGACGCGACATTTAACCGACAGGAAGAAGATGCTGTGATATGCAAATGATTAGCTTTTCACAGCATTCACACAAGGTTGGTGCCGGTGGCGACACCTACAACGTGCTGACATGAGGAAAGTTTCCAACCGATTTCTCATACACAAACAGCAGTTGAACGGCGTTGCCTGGTGAAACGTTGTTGTGATGCCCCGTGTAAGGAGGAGAAATGCGTACCATCACGTTTCCGACTTTGATAAAGATCGGATTGTATGTAGCCTATCGCGATTGCGGTTTATCGTATCGCGACATTGCTCCTCGCGTTGGTCGAGATCCAATGACTGTTAGCAGAATATGGAATCGGTGGGTTCAGGAGGGTAATACGGAACGCCGTGCTGGATTCCAACTGCCTCGTGTCACTAGCAGTCGAGATGACAGGCATCTTATCCGCATGGCTGTAACGGATCGTGCAGCTACGTCTCGATCCCTGAGCCAACAGGTGGGGACGTTTTCAAGACAACAACCATCTGCACGAACAGTTCGACGAGGTTTGCAGAAGCATGGACTATCAGATCGGAGACCATGGCTGCGGTTACCCTCGACGCTGCATCACAGACGGGAGCGCCTGCGATGATGTGCTCAACGACGAATCTGGGTGCACGAATGGCAAAACGTCATTTTTTCGGATGAATTCAGGTTCTGTTTACTGCATCATGATGGTCGCATCCGTGTTTGGTGACATTCTCCAGATCTCTCACCAACTGAAAACGTCTGGTCAATGATGGCCGAGCAACTGGCTCGTCACAATACGCCAGTCACTACTCTTGATGAACTATGGAATCGTGTTAAAGCTGCATGGGCAGCTGTATCTGTACACGTCTTCCAAGCTCTGTTTGACTCAATGCCAGACGTATCAAGTCCGTTATTACGGCCAGAGGTGGTTGTTCTGGGTACTGATTTCTCAGGATCTATGCACCCAAATTGCGTGAAAATGTGATCACATGTCAGTTATAGTATAATATATTTGTCCAATGAATACCCGTTTATCATTTGCATTTCTTCTTGGTGTAGCAATTTTAATGGCCAGTAGTGTACTCTACGCTTCAACGATAGCCTGTGGTTGTTTTATAACTCTAATTGTACCCGACAACTCCACTTCTTCACCAGAAGTATGTGAACACTCCCTTTTATAAATGTACGTGAGTATGGTCTTTGACAGTGTCGAGATAACTGTGAACACCAGATGATCCTGAAGAAAATCTCAGCAGAAAGGTGTGTAAAAGAAATTCAACATGATGCGGCCTAATATAAGATTTAAATTCAAATCGGGGATGCTTAGTCCTCTTACAGTATTTCTCAATAAGAAAGCGAGTTGGTGGTAATATAGACGACCTTATGTATTCTCTTCTAATATTTTCGTTGTGTGTGAACATACTGCCAGGTTCCCCTTCATATTCAACTCGGTTGCTATCTTCGTCTCTCGAATTGTCTTGTTGGGGAAGCCCGTCGGTAAGAATGTACATAAAGGATAATGAAAAACATGCGAAATACCGAGCTGGCCTCGAATTCGTCGTCAGCGGGGCACTGCAGGCCGACATCTGGCTGGCTGTCGTTGGAGGAGGAGTTTCCAGTGCTGGAGCCTGCTGAGGGGCCGCTGCACGCCATCTCCGTGATGGCCACCGACAGACTGGTGCGCATCGTGTACGCGTTGGCGATCGCCAGGAATCCCATCACCGAGAGCACGTAGCGCTGCTGGATGCAGCCTGCAACAGAACGCGCCAAACGTTTGTAAGTGGGGTAGACAAAAATCGGGGAAATCTACCGACACACATGACGTTGTCACAGGGACACTCGTGGCCCAGTGCCTGGAAACAGTGAAGCTGCTTGGCTGTTTGCACGCTACTGTCAAATGGTTCAAATGGCTCTGAGCACTATGGGACTCAACATCTTAGGTCGTAAGTCCCCTAGAACTTAGAACTACTTAAACCTAGCTAACCTAAGGACATCACACACACCCATGCCCGAGGCGGGATTCGAACCTGCGACCGTAGCAGTCCCGCGGTTCCGGACTGCAGCGCCAGAACCGCACGGCCACCGCGGACGGCACGCTACTGTCGTGAACATCTATGGAAAGTAGTTGATGGACCGTGAAACCACGAGTAGGCGACAAGGTGTTGGGCGTCCATGCCTCATCACAGAAAGCAGAGCTCGGAGACTTGCGCGCTCTGTACAGTGGTGAACCCTGGTAAAAATTGCTGTTTTGAAGAGCACGCCGCAGCGCGTAGTGTGAAGCAGTCGCCCTCCGTTTCTGGCGGTGGCGCCGCTGTGGCAATCGCAGCTGTGGTGTCTCCCTCTGGTGGAAAAGGGGAAAGGTGGCCTGTTCACGTGCATTTGAGGGGCGCTATGAGCTCACCAGTCGGTCTGTCTGGGTCAGTCTGCTGTACCCAACTTGCTAGTCTGTCTCTCGTCCGCATTTGTTAGGCAGTTAGTTTCTGTCGTTCGGAGTGCTAGTATGTCTGTCGTTCGAATCAACCTTTAAAGCCGGCAAAATGAGAGTCTTTCTACTCCGCCAGTAAGAGAACTCAGCGAGTGGTCGACCGGTCGGGGCTTAGTTCCTGCATCTGAGTCTGCGCGTTAGGCCGCCAGTCTGCTCGAGTTTGCTCAGGCAATGGTCATTGGCGGTTGGATCGATCGGTCGGTCGGTCGCACACTGAGACACAAGATGATTTGTCCGTCTTGAGCGTTGGCGCACGTGAAGTTGCCACGTGAGTCCAGTGGGCCGCGGCGTATAGCGAGGGGTAGTGGCTTCGCGGTCGACACGAGAGCAACAGGAGTCAACCCACCACATCGGTCTGGCCGGCGCGAGCTGCGACGCCGTGAGACGGGAGATCGGCGCGCCTTCCTGCGTCGTTGAAGCGGCTGGCAGCGGCCGGGTCGGGAGAGCGATTTGGGGGTGCTACGCCAGATCTTCTCGAGAAATCGCAGTTTATTGAAAGTTAAGTGATTGGTGATATCTTGTTTGATTTACTCTTGTTAAATTCTACTTGTTTTCTTGGTGAGGTCACCAGCCGTTTTTGTTTTGGGGTCGTCCCACCATTCTTCTCCGTTTGCCCACCCGCGGGAAGGTGGTTGTTTATAAACTGGGTGGTCAGTTTTTCCCTTGTGGAGCAGGGGCGGGTTAGAGCAACCTGCGGTTCGGGTTGTTAGGTAATCTCCCTATCAATCTACCGTACGTTAGTAGCTGTCTCTGTCATGTTTGTCGGATTTTGTGTGTTAACGAATTTATTGCTTGGAGTGCAACGGTCTAATACCTGAAATATGTTTTCATCTTTGGAAACTTTGATATTATTGCCTATGATCTCGAGAGGCGGTATCTGTGTACTGTAGAGCATCTTAACTATTGTTTGGCCAACCTTGTAGAATTTTATGTAAGATTGCATTTCATGGGCCTTTATTTAAATGATCATTTTAGTATATAAAGTTGCCACCCTTTCACCGTAAGACTTTTCTTAGAAGTTAAAATCAAGTTGCACCTTCGGTGGCAAGGTTAATATTTTAATTGTTAGTGTTTGTAGCATTTCTATCCCTCCTACTGGGGGTGCATAGTTTGTGTGCTTGTGTAAATTGTTAAAACTCTTAGTTTAAAATTATCTGGTGTGTTGCAGATTTGCACCAGTGTAGTCTTTCAGAGGTTGTTCTGAGCGGTCGTAACTACGGCCGTGTCAAAAGGGAGCGGCAATGTTCTCTGCCTGAAAGCTCATACAGTCAAAGCTTGTTTCTTTCTGCCTCTGAATAAATTGTAACTTTGATATTTAGAGGGTGCTTTCTGATTATAATTTAAAATCTGTTTCTTTTAAAAAATGATTTTAGGCACTATTAAAGTGAATAAAATTCTCATTTGTTAAAGGGAACTTAGTTATGATTTCATCAGTTACTCCCTGGCAACTACTTCCATGCTTACATAGTGTGGTTAAATGTGTTAATGTTCTTGATGAATCGCTAGTAAATAAAATAAATTCTTAAGAATATTCTTTGAAAATTAATCACGGTTCAACTGGCATAGCC
The DNA here is from genome assembly GCF_023898315.1 of Schistocerca nitens. NCBI lineage: Eukaryota > Metazoa > Arthropoda > Insecta > Orthoptera > Acrididae > Schistocerca > Schistocerca nitens. Next base: position 365,257,641 of record NC_064620.1, on the reverse strand, counting down.
GGCTAACTGATCTGTAATGCTGGTGAAGGCCAAAGTGTTCTGAAGCCTTTGGTTCAGTGCACATTGTTAAATAAGAGGTTGCACGCCATACGAACCTCGCTTGTTCCTACGTTGACCCAACGACATCGTTAATTACCATTGCAGTGGGCGCAGATTGGACAGTGGATCAGTTGAGACTTGTCGCCTTTCACGCGCCGTGCCATTGACGTAGAGGTCAGTGGGGGGTCTATATTGAGCTATGGGGTCATTCACCTGGGCTTCCATGGAACGTATAATAGTAATCAAAGGCCAGTATGCCAGTTACGAACCACGTGAATACTACGGACCATCTGTTAATGCTTGATGTGTTCCCCAGCGGCGATGGCATCTTCTCACAGGGTAATTTTCCATGTCACAAAGACAATATCGTGTTCCTGTAGGTTCAGGAGCGTCATAGCGAACTCACATTGAGGCGGCAGCCACCAAATTCGCCTAATCTGAAGGATTTCTAGAATTATTTTCTGCTAGAAGGGCACCCCTCATTAAATTTGGGGAAAGACATTATTGCGCTGGGCCATACTTTAAAATACTTTATTCCACTCTACCACACTGCGGGAAAATATCATAGTCTTTTGTAAGTTTTCAGTTCACTCATGATTTATTGTTGTAACGGTGCATGTGGACTACATGAAATGATTAGACTTATAGATAAATGGCGCTTGCACTTCTGAGGTACCAGGTATCGATACATGCTGAAACACCCATATTAGTACGTGGCGCCAAGGCAGGCGCTGACTCTGGAATACAGTCGATCGTACAGATATTGAATACTGTCTTGGGATACGTTGTGCGACGCCTAGTCGTGCTGTTCACATGGTTCTGTAAGAGTTTTTCATTGACGAGTCGCACGAATCATTCCTATCGTATCCTAGCATGTTCGATTGGAGACAGCCGGCCGTTGTGGCCGAGCGGTTCTAGGCGCTTCAGTCCGAAACCGCGTTGCTCCTACGGTGGCAGGTTCGAAACCTGCCTCGGGCATGGATGTGTGTCATGTCCTTAGGTTAGTTAGGTTTAAGTAGTTTCTAAGTCTAGAGGACTGCTGACCTCGGATGTTAAGTCCCATAACGCTTAGAGGCATTTGAACCATTTTGATTGCAGACAAGTCCGGAGATCGTGCTGCCCAGAGAAGATGCTGCACGTCTTGCAGATCATGTTGAGTTTTACGGGCAGTGTGGACGAGCATTGCCCTGCTGGAACAGCACGTGACCTTCATGTTTCGAGAGTGGCAATCTGCTTGTATCAAGCACTCCTTAGCGTCCTCTCCAGAAACCCCGAAAGTAAACCGGAGCTGTAGCTTATCGTACCCCAGACCATAAGGCCGTTGGGTCTTGGACGAATGCAGTCCAAGAGAAAGCACTCGCCAGGTCTGAGTCGTACGTACAAACGACCACCACTTGCGTGGAAACAAAATCTGCTTTCATCGCTGAGGACCCCAGGTCGCCATTCCATCTTCCAATGATCCTCCGACAGCACAGTCGAACCGTGCACATCGATGCTGTGCTGTGAATGGAAGGCGGGTTAGAGGTGTGCGTGCTGGTAGTCCCACTGCTAACAATATTTCATGTCGACACGTGTGGGCTCACAAGCTCTCTTTGTCCGAGCTGTGGTAGCTGTACGATCTGCCACTGCTACCTTAAAGTACTACGAACCCAGCGGACGCCTGTGCCGTTGAACGTCCAGAACCTCATCTACGAGTGTGAGAATGTCCACGTGACCTCTGACACCAGCATCGTTGCACAACTGACGCAGCACCTCCAACTTGTGTGAGAATTCTCCCAAAGGATCATCCGGCCACTCGGAAGGCCGCAATGTGACCCCTTTCAGACCGGTTCATTTGGCTGTAGGATGCACGAGTGCGTCCCCGTGGCATAGAGTCCTGGTTGCTTCACGCCGTTTGCACCACGCCGAGCCTTCTGGCTGTGGGCATTCCCTATTAATGGGTAGACACAGACTGCGCTCTGCTAGCTATGCCACGATGCTATCTGTTGGCTGACGATGTTGGAACAATATACTATCCCCCAGGTGACATACACCATCATCAGATCCAAATGGACGTCGACATTCCGCATGTACTAATTTTTTTCCGGCAGTGCAGTTTCAAAAATGACCCGTTCTCCAGAACATCGTCATCATCTCGTCAAGAAATTGTTTGCCACGCGTATTCGTGCATATCACGATCGTTATCAACGTACATTATCTCATGATGCATAGCTACAAGTCAAACTTATACACAGTTATTTAGGAACTGACACATGCGTATCATTGGATATACAGGGTGGTCCATTGATCGTGACCGGGCCAAATATCTCACGAAATAAGCATCAAACGGAAAAACTACAAACTTGTCTAGCTTGAAGGGGGAAACCAGATGGCGCTATGGTTGGACCGCTAAATGGCGCTGCCATAGGTCAAAGGGATATCAACTGCGTTTTTTAAAATAGGAACCCCCATTTTTATTACATATTCGTGTAGTACGTAAAGAAATATGAATGTTTTAGTTGGACCGCATTTTTCGCTTTGTGACAGATGGCGCTGTAATAGTCACAAACGTATAAGTACGTGGTATCACGTAACATTCCGCCAGTGCGGCCGGTATTTGCTTCGTGATACATTCCCCGCGTTAAAATGGACCGTTTACCAATTGCGGAAAAGGTCGATATCTTGTTGATGTATGGCTATTGTGATCAAAATGTCCAACGGGCAAGTGCTTTGTATGCTGCTCCGTATCCTGGACAACATCATCCAAGTGTCCGGACCGTTCGCCAAATAGTTACGTTATTTAAGGAAACAGGAAGTGTTCAGCCACATGTGAAACGGCATCCACGACCTGCAACAAATGATGATGCCCATGTAGCTGTTTTAGCTGCTGTCGCGGCTAATCCGCACATCAGTAGCAGACAAATTGTGCCAGAATCTCAAAAACGTCGGTGTTAAGAATGCTACATCAACATCGATTGCACCCGGACCATATTTCTATGCACCAAGAATTGCATGGCGACGACTTTGAACGTCGTGTACAGTTCTGCCACTGGGCACAAGAGAAATTACGGGACGAGACAGATTTTTTTTCACGCGTTCTATTTAGCGACGAAGCGTCATTCACCAACAGCGGTAACGAAAACCAGCACAATATGCACTATTGTGCAACATAAAATCCGCGATGGCTGCGACAAGTGGAATATATGGTGAGGCATTATGGGAGGAAGGATAATTGGCCCCCATTTTATCGACGTCAATCTAAATTGTGCAATGTATGCTGATTTCCTACGTAGTGTTCCACCGATGTTACTACAAGATGATTCACTGCATGACAGAATGGCGATGTACTTCCAACATGATGGATGTCGCGTGCGGTTGAAGCAGTATTGAATAGTATATTTCATGACAGGTGGATTGGTCGTCGAAGCACCATACCATGGCCCGCATGTTCACCGGATCTGACGTCCCCGGGATTTCTTTCTGTGGGGAAAGTTGAGGGATATTTGCTATCGCGATCCACCGACAACGCCTGACAACATGCGTCAGCGCATTGTCAATGCATGTGCGAACATTACGGAAGGCGAACTACTCGCTGTTGAGATGAATGTCGTTACATGTATTGCCAAGTGCATTGAGGTTGACGGACATCATTTTGAGCATTTATTGCATTACTGTGGTATTTACAGGTAATCACGTTGTTACAGCATGCGTTCTCAGAAATGATAAGTTCACAAAGGTACATGTATCACATCGGAACAACCGAAATAAAATGTTCAAACGAACCCGCGTTCTGTATTTTAATTTAAAAAACCCAGCTGTTACCAACGGTTCGTCTAAAATTGTGAGCCATATGTTTGTGACTATTAGATCGCCATGTATCACAAAACGAAAAAAGTGGTCCAGCTAAAACATTCATATTTCTTTACGTACTACACGAATATGTAATAAAAATGGGGGTTCCTATTTTAAAAAAACGCAGTTGATATCCGTTTGACCTATGGCAGCACCATCTAGCGGCCAAACCATAGCGCCGTCTGGTTTCCACCTTCAAGCTAGACATGTTTCGTTCTTTGTTGTTTTTTTCGTTTGACGCTCATTTCGTGATATATATATATATATATATATATATATATATATATATATATATATATATATATATATATATATATATATATACTCCTGGAAATGGAAAAAAGAACACATTGACACCGGTGTGTCAGACCCACCATACTTGCTCCGGACACTGCGAGAGAGCTGTACAAGCAATGATCACACGCACGGCACAGCGGACACACCAGGAACCGCGGTGTTGGCCGTCGAATGGCGCTAGCTGCGCAGCATTTGTGCACCGCCGCCGTCAGTGTCAGCCAGTTTGCCGTGGCATACGGAGCTCCATCGCAGTCTTTAACACTGGTAGCATGCCGCGACAGCATGGACGTGAACCGTATGTGCAGTTGACGGACTTTGAGCGAGGGCGTATAGTGGGCATGCGGGAGGCCGGGTGGACGTACCGCCGAATTGCTCAACACGTGGGGCGTGAGGTCTCCACAGTACATCGATGTTGTCGCCAGTGATCGGCGGAAGGTGCACGTGCCCATCGACCTGGGACCGGACCGCAGCGACGCACGGATGCACGCCAAGACCGTAGGATCCTACGCAGTGCCGTAGGGGACCGCACCGCCACTTCCCAGCAAATTAGGGACACTGTTGCTCCTGGGGTATCGGCGAGGACCATTCGCAACCGTCTCCATGAAGCTGGGCTATGGTCCCGCACATCGTTAGGCCGTCTTCCGCTCACGCCCCAACATCGTGCAGCCCGCCTCCAGTGGTGTCGCGACAGGCGTGAATGGAGGGACGAATGGAGACGTGTCGTCTTCAGCGATGAGAGTCGCTTCTGCCTTGGTGCCAATGATGGTCGTATGCGTGTTTGGCGCCGTGCAGGTGAGCGCCACAATCAGGACTGCATACGACCGAGGCACACAGGGCCAACACCCGGCATCATGGTGTGGGGAGCGATCTCCTACACTGGCCGTACACCACTGGTGATCGTCGAGGGGACACTGAATAGTGCACGGTACATCCAAACCGTCATCGAACCCATCGTTCTACCATTCCTAGACCGGCAAGGGAACTTGCTGTTCCAACAGGACAATGCACGTCCGCATGTATCCCGTGCCACCCAACGTGCTCTAGAAGGTGTAAGTCAACTACCCTGGCCAGCAAGATCTCCGGATCTGTCCCCCATTGAGCATGTTTGGGACTGGATGAAGCGTCGTCTCACGCGGTCTGCACGTCCAGCACGAACGCTGGTCCAACTGAGGCGCCAGGTGGAAATGGCATGGCAAGCCGTTCCACAGGACTACATCCAGCATCTCTACGATCGTCTCCATGGGAGAATAGCAGCCTGCATTGCTGCGAAAGGTGGATATACACTGTACTAGTGCCGACATTGTGCATGCTCTGTTGCCTGTGTCTATGTGCCTGTGGTTCTGTCAGTGTGATCATGTGATGTATCTGACCCCAGGAATGTGTCAATGAAGTTTCCCCTTCGTGGGACAATGAATTCACAGTGTTCTTATTTCAATTTCCAGGAGTGTATATATACCATTCAACATCACCCATATATATATATATATATATATATATATATATATATATATATATATATATATATATATATATATATATATATATATAATGTTGAATGGATTATGGTTGTGGACATGTAGTCGAAGTGGTCACTGTCACTTCCTAACAGTGAACAGTACGTTCTGTCTCTTTGGCATCAGTGCACTTTCAAGTGAAGGAAAAAAATTCGAGGTTGTTCTTTAACGTTCTCGATCTCTTGTGAATATTCTCGAATGTTAACGAACGCTATACGTACAATGCAACTTGGGAACGACAGTTATAGCATTGATACGCACTTCAGCAAAATCATCTTAATCGGTGAGTTGTGTACATTATAAAGACAGAGGAATAAAAGAGTATATCGGCTTGTGGAGGGAAACTACGGAAACACAGCATGATCGTGTAGGCGCATAATTTTACCAACAAAAAAGAAAATCGTTCAACAAACAAATCAGCGAATACAGAATAGAGTTCCAGAGGAAGTAAAAATACATTGATGCAATGACGAACCAAGACAAAATACTAAACTTCCCAACAGAATTCTTGTATTCGCTCAATTTTCCCCCTACGCCTTCGTAAAAGAACTTGTAAACAAGATAACAGAAGTGGTAATATGGCTCTGAGCACTATGCGACTCAACTTCTGAGGTCATCAGTCGCCTAGAACTTAGAACTAATTAAACCTAACTAACCTAAGGACATCACACACATCCATGCCCGAGGCAGGATTCGAACCTGCGACCGTAGCGGTCACGCGGTTCCAGACTGAAGCGCCTTTAACCGCACGGCCACACCGGCCGGCAAGTGGTAATAACCTAAAAACTTAAAGGCTAATCAGTATTCATACCATGGATTACGATCATTTCAACTAACAATTTGGCTTTGATAGTCTCCAATTTCCAGAAAGACCACCGTACAGTGTGATTATCAATAAAGCACGTGGGTAAACATTACAGTGTTATGGAGTGAACTTAAAAGAACCGTGTTTCTTGCACGGACAACATTGTTTTCCTTGTTTGACATCCACAAAACCTATATGTCTTCTAACCCGAAAGCAAAATTCCAAATGTAGCTTTGAATAAGTTAAATACTACACATACGATGTGATTCACTGCAGTTTTTCCAGTTCAGAAAACAAAGGAAGAAAACAAGCGACGTATGTCCTTTTCAGCTAGTAGGATTGTCGCTCGAATACGAAAAGCAGCCACCAAGTATGGTATAAATAGCTAATTTAAATCCAGTCGTTACCAGTTTAGAATATTTTTAAAGTCCACCCTCAGATGGTCGTTACAAGCTTTCTTGCTGAGGTCTCGCTTTGTGGTCGTTATTTGTTTGCTGCTATAATATAAACAATTTTAGTGTTTAAAATTTTTTATACATATGGAAAAGTTTTTAATTTGATGAATCGTACGGAAAACATTCTTAAAGCTGGTTAATATATAATTGGGCAAAATCTTACGTGATGTATGGTCCTGAGCGACGCATTCGTCAAAAATTTGTATTGTATATTTCTACGAGGGCATGCAGAAAGGTAATGGATCATAATTTTTTATTCTGTTCTCAGTATCAGTTGAGGTATTCCATGTCATGCGTGCCACTCGGTCGACTTTTCCGCTTTACTGATGCAAATTGCAACCACACGCCGCTAGATGGTTCCGAATTGTAGCGTGTAACATGGCTGTGTGTAACGTAACTATGTTGGTGCGTAAGAAAACTAAAAGTACGACTTCGAAGAATTCGTCCTCACTTGGAGCACTCTCCACTTCAGCATGACAACACCACGCCACACACAAGTGCTGTCGCATCTGCAACAATCCGACGCCTTGGGTTCACTGTCATCGATGGCCCTCTTTACAGTTCCTTGACCCATCCGATTTTCTTCATCTGTTTCCAAAACTTAAAGAATACCTTCGAGGGCTTCGCTTTGATAGTCATGAAGCCGCGCAAGCAGAGCAGAGGTTGTGGCTATTCTACAGTGACGATATCAAAAAACTGGTCTCCCTTTGGGAAAAATCTGTTCATCGCCAAGGTGATGACGTTGAAAATTACATATGTGGGCATGAAAAATAAAGACGTAGAACTTTTGTTTTATTGAGAAAGACCTCGTAAATTTCGTCGTGTCGCGCATGCACAATGAACATATGTACTACATAGTTCACTAATTATCCGTTGACTGCAGTTATCCGTTTAAGAGCTTATTAAACCCACAAAGTTTCTGTTATTGAGCGGCTTAGAGGTACATATGGGATTGTCTGTCTGATGTGTAAGTTTTGTAAGCATAAGTAAGGACACATGTTCCTCATATTACAGAAGTTGATTCGCCCAGATCGCATGAAAATACACAATGATTACTAGTTTCACTGAAATTAAATTGCCGTCTTCAGATCATTTGTATAGAAAAAATTTCCTATCAAATGTCAACAAGGACACAAGATGAATGGACTTAATAAGCGCTGAAACTTCCCCTTCAAAAATTAAGAATGACTGCGCTGGTAAACTCCTACGTTATTTCTTTTTCAAACATCTGAGCAAAACTGAACGTACTCAGACAGTTCTCTCTTTACTTATTTTGATCATCACTAAACTGACACACAATATTTTTTTAGCGCAACGCAATCTAACTTTCAATAATCCCTACAAAAGAATGGCCCTGACTAACAATAACCTGTACCTTTCATGAATGACTTAACCTCACAAAAATCTTCGTTACTCAAACTACTGCAATACAGCGAGCGACAATACTGCCAGCTAAATAAAAGATTCTAACTACTGAAGGCACTAATTACTGATAGGCATAGTTAGCAAATGTATTTACCTTAATAATGTTCAAAAGTCATTATATATATATATATATATATATATATATATATATATATATATATATATATATATATATATATATAATCAGTTCATGACATCCAGTCTTACAAATTTCCTTTTTCTGACGGTCACACGTCCAGATCGTCCGCTCTCAAAACTCTGGCATCACTCTCCCCTCATCCACCACTACTGGCGGCTCACCTCCAACTGCCCAACGCTACACTCTGTTCACATCCAACTTTCCAACACTACAAAGGCAAATATCCAACAATGAGTCCAACCAGCCACAGACTGCACACAGCACAGTCAGAGATTTTCATACAGAGCACTATGTGGCGTTACCAACATGAAAACCTAAACAGCCTACTTAAAGCGTCTTATGTATTTTATCCCCCCCCCCCCCCATGAACCATGGAGCATGCCGTTGGTGGGGAGGCTTGCGTGCCTCAGCGATACAGATAGCCGTACCGTAGGTGCAACCACAACGGAGGGGTATCTGTTGAGAGGCCAGGCACACGTGTGGTTCCTGAATAGGGGCAGCAGCCTTTTCAGTAGTTGCAAGGGCAACAGTCTGGATGATTGACTGATGTGGCCTTGTAACAATAACCAAAACGGCCTTTCTGTGCTGGTACTGCGAACGGCTGAAAGCAAGGGGAAACTACAGCCGTAATTTTTCCCCAGGGCATGCAGCTTTACTGTATGATTAAATGATGATGGCGTCCTCTTGGGTAAAATATTCCGGAGGTAAAATAGTCCCCCATTCGGATCTCCGGGCGGGGACTACTCAAGAGGATGTCGTTATCAGGAGAAAGAAAATTGGCGTTCTACGGATCGGAGCGTGGAATGTCAGATCCCTTAATCGGGCAGGTAGGTTAGAAAATTTAAAAAGGGAAATGGATAGGTTGAAGTTAGATATAGTGGGAATTAGTGAAGTTCGGTGGTAGGAGGAACAAGACTTCTGGTCAGGTGACTACAGGGTTATAAACACAAAATCAAATAGGGGTAATGCAGGAGTAGGTTTAATAATGAATAAAAAAATAGGAGTGCGGGTAAGCTACTACAAATAGCATAGTGAACGCATTATTGTGGCCAAGATAGATACGAAGCCCACACCTACTACAGTATTACAAATTTATATGCCAACTAGCTCTGCAGATAACGAAGAAATTGAAGAAATGTATGATGAAATAAAAGAAATTATTCAGATTGTGAAGGGAGACGAAAATTTAATAGTCATGGGTGACTGGAATTCGAGTGTAGGAAAAGGGAGAGAAGGAAACATAGTAGGTGAATATGGATTGGGGCTAAGAAATGAAAGAGGAAGCCGCCTGGTAGAATTTTGCACAGAGCACCACATAACAATAGCTAACACTTGGTTTAAGAATCATGAAAGAAGGTTGTATACATGGAAGAACCCTGGAGATACTAAAAGGTATCAGATAGATTATATAATGGTAAGACAGAGATTTAGGAACCAGGTTTTAAATTGTAAGACATTTCCAGGGGCAGATGTGGACTCTGACCACAATCTATTGGTTATGACCTGTAGATTAAAACTGAAGAAACTGCAAAAAGGTGGGAATTTAAGGAGATGGGACCTAGATAAACTGAAAGAACCAGAGGTTGTACAGAGTTTCAGGGAGAGCATAAGGGAACAATTGACAGGAATGGGGGAAAGAACTACAGTAGAAGAAGAATGGGTAGCTTTGAGGGATGAAGTAGCGAAGGCAGCAGAGGATCAAGTAGGTAAAAAGACGAGGGCTAGTAGAAATCCTTGGGTAACAGAAGAAATACTGAATTTAATTGATGAAAGGAGAAAATATAAAAATGCAGTAAATGAAGCAGGCCAAAAGGAATACAAACATCTCAAAAATGAGATCGACAGGAAGTGCAAAATGGCTAAGCAGGGATGGCTAGAGGACAAATGTAAGGATGTAGAGGCCTATCTCACTAGGGGTAAGATAGATACTGCCTACAGGAAAATTAAAGAGACCTTTGGAGATAAGAGAACGACTTGTATGAATATCAAGAGCTCAGATGGAAACCCAGTTCGAAGCAAAGAAGGGAAAGCAGAAAGGTGGAAGGAGTATATAGAGGGTCTATACAAGGGCGATGTACTTGAGGACAATATTATGGAAATGGAAGAGGATGTAGATGAAGATGAAATGGGAGATATGATACTGCGTGAAGTATTTGACAGAGCACTGAAAGATCTGAGTCGAAACAAGGCCCCCGGAGTAGACAACATTCCATTGGAACTACTGGCGGCCTTGGGAGAGCCAGTCCTGACAAAACTCTACCATCTGGTGAGCAAGATGTATGAAACAGGCGAAATACCCTCAGACTTCAAGAAGAATATAATAATTCCAATCCCAAAGAAAGCAGGTGTTGACACATGTGAAAATTACCGAACTATCAGTTTAATAAGTCACAGCTGCAAAATACTAACGCGAATTCTTTACAGACGAATGGAAAAACTACACTCCTGGAAATGGAAAAAAGAACACATTGACACCGGTGTGTCAGACCCACCATACTTGCTCCGGACACTGCGAGAGGGCTGTACAAGCAATGATCACACACACGGCACAGCGGACACACCAGGAACCGCGGTGTTGGCCGTCGAATGGCGCTAGCTGCGCAGCATTTGTGCACCGCCGCCGTCAGTGTCAGCCAGTTTGCCGTGGCATACGGAGCTCCATCGCAGTCTTTAACACTGGTAGCATGCCGCGACAGCGTGGACGTGAACCGTATGTGCCGTTGACGGACTTTGAGCGAGGGCGTATAGTGGGCATGCGGGAGGCCGGGTGGACGTACCGCCGAATTGCTCAACACGTGGGGCGTGAGGTCTCCACAGTACATCGATGTTGTCGCCAGTGGTCGGCGGAAGGTGCACGTGCCCGTCCACCTGGGACCGGACCGCAGCGACGCACGGATGCACGCCAAGACCGTAGGATCCTACGCAGTACCATAGGGGACCGCACCGCCACTTCCCAGCAAATTAGGGACACTGTTGCTCCTGGGATATCGGCGAGGACCATTCGCAACCGTCTCCATGAAGCTGGGCTACGGTCCCGCACACCGTTAGGCCGTCTTCCGCTCACGCCCCAACATCGTGCAGCCCGCCTCCAGTGGTGTCGCGACAGGCGTGAATGGAGGGACGAATGGAGACGTGTCGTCTTCAGCGATGAGAGTCGCTTCTGCCTTGGTGCCAATGATGGTCGTATGCGTGTTTGGAGCCGTGCAGGTGAGCGCCACAATCAGGACTGCATACGACCGAGGCACACAGGGCCAACACCCGGCATCATGGTGTGGGGAGCGATCTCCTACACTGGCCGTACACCACTGGTGATCGTCGAGGGGACACTGAATAGTGCACGGTACATCCAAACCGTCATCGAACCCATCGTTCTACCATTCCTAGACCGGCAAGGGAACTTGCTGTTCCAACAGGACAATGCACGTCCGCATGTATCCCGTGCCACCCAACGTGCTCTAGAAGGTGTAAGTCAACTACCCTGGCCAGCAAGATCTCCGGATCTGTCCCCCATTGAGCATGTTTGGGACTGGATGAAGCGTCGTCTCACGCGGTCTGCACGTCCAGCACGAACGCTGGTCCAACTGAGGCGCCAGGTGGAAATGGCATGGCAAGCCGTTCCACAGGACTACATCCAGCATCTCTACGATCGTCTCCATGGGAGAATAGCAGCCTGCATTGCTGCGAAAGGTGGATATACACTGTACTAGTGCCGACATTGTGCATGCTCTGTTGCCTGTGTCTATGTGCCTGTGGTTCTGTCAGTGTGATCATGTGATGTATCTGACCCCAGGAATGTGTCAATAAAGTTTCCCCTTCCTGGGACAATGAATTCACGGTGTTCTTATTTCAATTTCCAAGAGTGTAGTAGAAGCCAACCTCGGGGAAGATCAGTTTGGATTCCGTAGAAGCACTGGAACACGTGATGCAATACTGACTTTACGACTTATCTTAGAAGAAAGATTAAGGAAAGGCAAACCTACGTTTCTAGCATTTGTAGACTTAGAGAAAGCCTTTGACAATGTTGACTGGAATACTCTCTTTCAAATTCTAAAGGTGGCATGGGTAAAATACAGGGAGCGAAAGGCTATTTACAATTGGTACAGAAACCAGATAGATGTTATAAGAGTCGAGGGGCATGAAAGGGAAGCAGTGGTGCCGGCCGCGGTGGTCTAGCGGTTCTGGCGCTGCAGTCCGGAACCGCGGGACTGCTACGGTCGCAGGTTCGAATCCTGCCTCGGGCATGGGTGTGTGTGATGTCCTTAGGTTAGTTAGGTTTAAGTAGTTCTAAGTTCTAGGGGACTTATGACCTAAGATGTTGAGTCCCATAGTGCTCAGAGCCATTTGAACCATTTGAAGCAGTGGTTGGGAAGGGAGTAAGACAGGGTTGTAGCCTCTCCCCGATGTTGTTCAATCTGTATATTGAGCAAGCAGTAAAGGAATCAAAAGAAAAATTCGGAGTAGGTATTAAAATTCATGGATGAGAAATAAAAACTTTGAGGTTCGCCGATGACATTGTAATTCTGTCAGAGACAGCAAAGGACTTGGAAGAGCAGTTGAATGGAATGGACAGTGTCTTGAAAGGAGGATATAAGATGAACATCAACAAAAGCAAAACAAGGATAATGGAATGTAGTCTAATTAAGTCGGGTGATGCTGAGGGAATTAGATTAGGAAGTGAGACACTTAAAGTAGTAAAGGAGTTTTGCTATTTGGGGAGCAAAATAACTGATGATGGTCGAAGTAGAGAAGATATAAAATGTAGACTGGCAATGGCAAGGAAAGCGTTTCTGAAGAAGAGAAATTTGTTTACATCGAGTATAGATTTAAGTGTGAGGAAGTCATTTCTGAAAGTATTTGTATGGAGTGTAGCCATGTATGGAAGTGAAACATGGACGATAAATAGTTTGGACAAGAAGAGAATAGAAGCTTTCGAAATGTGGTGCTGCAGAAGAATGCTGAAGATTAGATGGGTAGATCACATAACTAATGAGGAAGTATTGAATAGGATTGGGGAGAAGAGAAGTTTGTGGCACAACTTGACCAGAAGAAGGGATCGGTTGGTAGGACATGTTCTGAGGCGTCAAGGGATCACCAATTTAGTATTGGAGGGCATCGTGGAGGGTAAAAATCGTAGAGGGAGACCAAGAGATGAATACACTAAGCAGATTCAGAAGGATGTAGGTTGCAGTAGGTACTGGGAGATGAAAAAGCTTCCACAGGATAGAGTAGCATGGAGAGCTGCATCAAACCAGTCTCAGGACTGAAGACCACAACAACAACATGTATTTTATTTGTGACTATTGCGCACTGTTCACACAGCTGTTCCCTTATTGTATGGCAAGACATGGTGTCCAATTAGTGTGAAGAGTCGACAAAGTGGACTGTCCCTGTAAAAACTTTTTTCTACACACATGATCTGAAGATAGCGATTTAATTTCACTGAAAATAGTGACCAATGTGTATTTTTATGCGATATTGGCGAATAAACTTCTGTAATAAGAACAACCGTGTTCAGATTCTGAGATCGTCTCTAATACAGCTGGCGATGTCAGGTAATCATCAAAATACGTAAGTAGTTTAAGGAGGCATGTGAGGAAAACGATACAATCACATCCACATATTCAGCGACAGTACCTTGGCAGCTAACGCCACTCTACGCTTAAAGACCTGCAAAATCAAGGTCGGAATTATTTAATTCCCACACATGTCATTAAACTGTGTACTTATCCGCTCAGAAGTACTTGCCGACTAAATGCAAACTGCAATGACTCATCGTTGTAAATAACAATACGTTGTTCCCACGGGTGGCAACGCGTTCTTTGTGTGTCTGTAACAATGGGATATCTCCGTCACCGAACCTGTTATTAGTTTGTCAGGTGACAAGTAATATTCCGCTACCCGTCATCCTCCAGCTACCATGAACCGGTTAAATCTTGTTGATCTAAAAAATGAACCGGCTTATTCAGAGGTCACAGCAAATATCCCACGGGATACAGTCTGAAATGAACATAATTTAGCAGTAAAAATTCGAAGCTATAATAACATTAACATTCAACAACAACGATATGAGTGATTGAAAATGAATTTTATACTGTAGACTATGCACATTTGAATACATAAATAGCTAAAGTTACAGAAAAGTATGAAACGTCTGACCGAGAATTCAGTCTAATGCGAAGCTGGTAGCCCCACGATCGGTTCTCTAAGCGTCATAGAATGAAATCAAAGAGGTTCTAGATACGTTCCTGGGGAATGAAAATCCCGCGCCTTGTATGCGGTATGACTGTAGGAACAAATTGGCAAGTATATAGTCTAAATTCCATGATGCACACTCAGCTCCAAAGCACACCATTTGAGTCTAATAATTTGACCATCGTCGGGCATACAAAGATTGACATTAACTGGGCTTCATTGGCCCATAGATGGTTTCATACAGAGCTGATAACGTTGTAACTACGCCAGAATAAACTATGGGGTAATTATTTGTGATACATATCCTTACACCAATGTGTAATGTCACCCAAAACCCATAGAATGGGGAAAACGACTCTCTAAAAGCACGTTTTAGGAAGAACGAACAATTCTATCAGCCACATTTGAGCTCATTTACATGGTGGAGTTACTGCTAATGAAGCATTATATGAAAAACGGCTGCACAGATATCCAGACAGATCTTGACAAGACTTCAAAGTAGAGCAAAAATTGGCAACTAACTTCAGATATTCAAAAATTTAAAATTGTGAGCTTCACAAAAAACAAGAACAGCAGTATCGTATACCTACAACATGAATAAGTTACAAATGAAATCAAACAATTCATAGAAGCATGTGAGTATAACAGTTTATTGGACAGTCCTCCAATTGTAGGTAAAATAGATGGCATACTTCGTTTCATTGGTCGGATACAGAGAAAATGGCCAGTCTACAAAGTAGAGCGCTTACAAAACATTCAGGGGACCCATGCTTCAGTGTCGGCAAAGTATGTGGCGCCCCAACAGAGGACATTTAACATATATCGGTCGAAATTATGACGACAGCTATCAGTGGACACTAACTCTATCCATCCTTCGCCTTTATGACGGCTTGGACTTAGCTGGGGACGCTATCAGTGACGTGTCTCAACGTCTGTGGAGAAACAGCAGCCTATTATTGCTCAAGAGCCGAAACGTTACGGTCTGGACGCTAGTGCGATTTTTTAACTGATCCCAAAGGTGATCCACAGAGTTGAGATCGGGACTTGGGTAGGCCATTCTACTTCAAGAATGTTAATATCCACAAACCATTAGCTGACCGATGGTGCTTTATGACAGGTACGCTGTTATAGTGACACAATCATCGTCTCCAAAATTCATCAGTACACAATCCTGTAAAATTCGTTCATAACCTTCCGCATTTAGCGTTTGCTTAAGCCAAGTAGGAGGACCCCGCCTAACGACGAAAAACACCCCCATTCGGTAACACCACCTCATCCGCACGTAACTGTAATGATATCTATTCACCAAATACAAAGGCTTCCATACGATTGGCACAGGGTGTAGCTAGATGCACCACTCCAAATCACTCGCTTCCAGTCATCCTCTGTGCAGTGACGTCACTCTTTAGACCACATCAACTGTCGCTTAGCACTGACTTCAGAGATACTGGTATGTGGCCTATGAAGAGCTGTACTAGCTGGACCGCTGGCAGAAATTTCTAACCTACTAGTGATTACTTCCGCCGATCTCATGCAATTTTCTGCAACCACCCTCTACAACGCACGACGGTCCCTGTTAGTCAGTACATAAGGTCCTCCTGACCTTGCCTTAGCTGTGATCGTTCCCTCACAATCACATCAGCAACAGTTGTCTTGGGCTGCTCTGGAAGTGCTGAAGTATCCTTGATGGATCTGTTACACAGGTGACATCCGACATCTTCGAAGTCACTGAGCTCTCCTGATCAATCTTTTTATGCTGGCAAGTCTACCTCTCGTGACCCCTGTTGGTCAGTTCCACATTACATGGTGGTGTCAAGTTACTTTCGTTGAGATTGTGTACAATGAAGGGTAGCACGAATGGTCAAACATTTCTTTGATCCACAGGAAAGTGTCTCGGAAATTCTGGAAGAACTGAGCTCATAGAGGATAGGCATCAAATATCCCTCGAAAGTTTTCTTAAAAGTTTCAAGAATCAGTATTAATTGAGGGATATGAATACACTTCAGCTTCCCAAGTGAGAAAATGTGACTGGTACAGAGCAGTACTGTGATCCATTGGCACATTTGTTTATTGTAAATGCTCTCAGTGTCACCATGTCTGGTGGTATGTGAGTACTTCGAGCTGTTTCAGTTACAAGTGTTAAGAGGTAAGGCTGTTACACCTTGAGACACCTAGAGATGTAAATTTGTGAAGTAGTTTTTTACTGTCGTATGCTTCTTGAAGCTAGACTGATATGACAAATTATAAATAATCTGCCGTTTTGGATGTGATTCAAGATAACTGTCTTGCAATAAACAAGGGGCTGCACAGCACATACAAGAAATTTTCGCAACAGTCTTAATTTCAACATGGATGTGATGAGCAATCCCTGGGAGGTTTTCTGGCAGCTTATTGATGAATGGAAAAAAAAATCTGCTATCGTTCTATCAATCACGAGACTGGAAAGATACATAACAGTGATAACGCCAGCGGAAAGACACTGACGAAACGGGAGCAAGGACTGCAAGAGAGAGGGGGGACACAATATCTAAGACTGATGTGGGACAAGAGCACAACACAGCTTCCTATCTATAAAAACAAAAAATAAAATTATTACATAACGATAACTTAGATTACAGCTCAAGAAAATTCTCCGTTGTGATGGAGGTAAGTTTACAACAGCTGTTCGCTTTGGTACTCGGCTACGACATCTATACTCCGACACGTTTCTTTGTCTCTTAGAGGTAGGTACCCAGGAATGGAATCGATGTTTGGAAACTACCTTGAGATCCACTAGAGCCTTTATATTAGCAATGAATTCAAATTTAGTAGCTTATTAGTTATTTGGATGGTATACTAAATGAAAGCTGTGGGTTCGAACACCATCGCAAGCAATCCATTTTTACTGAAACGACTGTGGTACGCGTTTTTATTCAGTCAATCGGTTTCAAAATAATTTTTCTTTCATTTCTAATCCTTTTCCTCATCATTGTAATCATAGTATTAACTTTGTTATTTGACCTCATTGCTTATTTCATTTTATTCATTTTATTATTTGTTACATTTGCGCAAGTGATTTTAATTATTTTAATGTGTTTACTTCGATTGAATTTCTTTTGTTTCCCCATTTTATACCTTAGTTCCTATTTTGCAGTCGCTATTTCTGCTACTCATCTTGGAAGAATTTCGCTTTATTTATAATATCTTCTTTCGATTATATTTTAGTCTGCATTATTTAGTCCTTGGTATGACAAGAATTTATGTTGCAAAATGTTTGAATGACAATTACCATAAAAAATGTACATTTTTTAACATAAAATAAATGTTTGACACCATTGTACAACCAATATAAATACACTATTTCATCTTCTTTTTAACTGATAGTTCGATATTTTCAAACGTTTAAATATTACGACGGACAAATAAAAATATTTAAAATCACGTGGACAAAGATTATAAATGAAAAAGAATAAAACAAATTTTTAAAAACTGTGAACAAATAAAGTTAATATGGTGTTTAAAATGATACAGCAGAGGACTGAAAACGTGAAAAAATATTTGAACTGATGAACTGAATAAAATTAATGATTCCAGTCATTTCAATAAGGATAAAAAAATGTAGATGGCACCTATCAGAATTCGAACACGCAACCTTCATTCAGCATACCATCCAAGTAACTTAACCGCTAGGCTACAGCGCCACTTTGCAGTCGTTACTTTTGAAAATTCTAATGAATCACAAGAAATACCATCCAAATAACTTAACTGCAGGGCTACAGCGTCACTTTGAAGTCATTGTTACAGTTCAAAATTCTAGTGAATCACAAGAAATTCCGAAAGTCTTTTTTTTTTTATTTCTTCCAAACGTGGTCTTACCAGGGTTAATGGTTGCAGCGTGTGACATCTGCTTCCGTAACCTACACCACTGTATACTGTACGTTGTTTGAAAGAAGTCGATCCCACCCAGTAGACATATGTTCAGTCTAAAAGAGTTCAGGTTTCGTCTATATTGACATCGCTATAGATTGGATATTACCAGCGGACTTCAAAAACTGAATTTTTAAACGACATCATATTCGCCGTTGACTGTAATGCAATTTCAGGTTTTGAGCCATTTTAAAGTGATAATGCAAAAGATTTTTCTTCAGCACAACGGCCCAGAGGCCGAAATTCCAATAGTGAAATAAATAATTTCTACCATCAACGGCGAATATGATATCCTTTAAGGAATTCTAAGTGACTACAAAATGCGACAAAGAGGAGTTAAATCAAAAATTGAGTTACGTATTATTATTGCATGCCAAGTAACTTTCTTTGAGTCTTCCTGTCAGACTGCTGCGATACACTTCAAAGCGCCGAAGATACATTACACTGTTTTTCAACATAATAGCCAAGTCTCTGTAAACAGTTCTCGAATCGTTCTGCCAATCGTTCAATTCCTCAATGACAGAAATCCGCTCCTTGGTCGCAGAGCAATTCGAGAACCGCTGTCTCAACATACTCATGGCTGAAAGATCTCTTTCCTCCACGAGTTCTTTCAGACTGCCAAAAAGATGGAGAGGGCATGGCGCACGCTCTGGACTTTCCGATCAGCGAAAGAGCATCTGTGCGGAATTGCTTCCGCGTTACGAGACTGTGACAATTATTTGTCGAACTTCGTCACAGACGAAGAAACATGGATTCATCACTTCTAACTAGAAACAAAACGGCAATCCATGGCGTGGCGCTATATTATTTCTCCTCCGAAGAACAATTTCAGCAGGTAATGTTATGCCAACAGTTTTCTGAGACTCAGAGGGGTTACTCTATTTGATGTCCTCCCTTTCGGTGCAACAATCAAGTCTGGAGTGTATTGTGCTACCCCAGGAAACAGAAAAACGACTTCAGCCTGTTCATCGCCACAAAAATGCAAACGAACTACTCCTTCTCCATGACAAGGCAAGGCCGCACACAAGTATGCGCATCCGAGGAGAGCTCAAAAAACTTCACTCGGCTGTTCTTCCTCATCCAGCATACAGCCAGGACACCGCACCTTCCGATCTGTTTGGCCCAAAGGAGGATGCACTCCGTAGAAAGCAGTTCGTTGATGACGGGGAGGTTATCGATGCAGCAAGACGTTGGCTCTTACTGGTACCACGCGGGCATACAGGCCATCCCAATAAGGTGGCGTAAGGCCGTCGCATTGAACGGAGATTATGTTGGAAAACAGTAGCCAAAAGAGTGAGGAATAATGTGGTTTATAGGAATCCTGAATAAAAAAAAACCAACCTGCTGTCAGAAAAAAAAGTGTTGCATTACTTATTCAACGTCCGTCATATTTCGGTGTAGCAGTGCTGCCTTTGCTTTGATGAAGCGCGCTCACAGCGGTCTGTGGCTGCGCCGCGTGCCGTACATGTGGCGGTACACGTCACGCTGGTTTCTGCGGCGCCGAATTCCTGCATGCGGTCCGCGCGACCCGATTCCTGCGCTACGCCTCCACACTGCACCGCGCGACAAACCGCTTGTCGATTCAAGCCGCGGTTGCAAATCTCGAGCACATCTAAACGCACTACGGTGCACTCTTTATACAGAGCGGAGAAGCGTACACTACACTAGAAAATCCTTGCAGTATTGGCTGGCCCGTCGGTCCTGGACATCTTCACATCACCTCATTGTCTTCTAAAGCAAACATAAGTCGATAGAAACAGAACTTTAAGTCAAGTAGTATGGGATGGGAAAGGGAGAAAACATGCCAAGATATGCTACCACTCTAAACAGCAATTACACGAGAGAGACAATGGTGTTCCTTATTTCAGCATAGCTTTATGCAGTCTCGATTTATGAGTGACGTTTCTGGCTAGAAGGTGCAGTGAAACTTGAGGGCGTTCATACAAGCCGAACACATTGCCATCGTCCTGATAATTGCAGAAAGGAGCATCGTTGTTATCGGGAAGGATTTCATTCAGCGCTACCCAATGAGGCTACCTCTTACGAATAGTGCACTGGTGAAACTTCTCGCGAAACTCCATGAAATTGCATCTGTCGAAGACAAATCTAAAGCTGGACGATTGAGAACTAGTACGGATAAAGCGACATCTGACGCTGTTGTGTAAGTATCCAGAGAGAAGTACCCGCTGCATCTTAATGGAAACTGGGGCCAGCCGTGCATCATTGATGTGCTCGCTTTCCAGTATTTGCCTTGATTAAAATCCATTAGGAATGGGCGAAACGCGTAAATATTACCTTAAAACGTCCTGGACACACGTCAAGCACATCCAGGAGCCCTTATCTGTTGTCACCAGCATTTGTGGCACATAAAATGTAACATAACTGGAGAATCAATAAATCTATGGTGAAATGACACTACAGTTTTTTCCTGTTGTAATTATATGGGCAATATCACATGACACACTTTTAATCCAACAATTTCGAGTTGCATCCAAGTTGGTGGCCTCCAAAGTGGCCGCCACGTTGGCAACATGCATCATACGGGTATGTCCAAAAGCCCCGACACTGGTTTTATTCCTGGCGTACAAGCGACATCAGCTTCCATCTACGGCAGCAACTGTAAACGACAGATGTGCAATCGGCAGGCACCGTTAACCAACAGACCTACGGCCATAGTATTTCAATTCCGCAATGGAGCAACGCCTCTAACTCAAATGTTCAAGACATTCTCCGGCATGTTTTGAAGAAATGAAAAATGTGTGCAAAGTTTGTCCCGTACACCTTGAGGCCGAACAAAAACAACGAGACGTGGGCTCCTGCCGCGACGTGACTGAAACGCAAAACACGGACAGTTTTTTTCGGGATGAAATCATTACAAGTGACGAGTCTTGGTGTTATCAACATGAACCAACCAAAAACCGAATAAAATGTAGAAATTCACACGAAGGGTCAACGCTTTGATGACATAACAGACAATTTGACTCGCGAGTTGAATTAGATCTCAAAGGAGTTGTTTCCTGACAGTCTCACACGGATTTATGCACTTCTGTGCATTGTACTCAAGTTGGCAGGAGATTGTGTAGAACACCTGAACCATTAAAACCACCATCTTAATGTTTCTTTTTTTTTATTACTCCAGCCTCAGTTCTGACGGAGGGGACAGCCTCATAGCTTTTCGTCCCCTTCCATCCCATACTACATGACTCCATATTTCTGCTCATTCACCTGATTCTTTTTCAGACCGATGATTCCAAAACTATGCACCAAACCGTACTTCTACCACACTGCCCACTACTAACAAGGAAACCTCCCCATCGCAATCACCTCAGATTTAGTGGTAAGATATACCGAACATAGATCAAGCATGAAGACAGGAAGAAGGTCTAAACATTCTGCGTGGTGTCTGTATGTTCTATATCGTGTCTCCCTACCATTTTCGCGCAACGACGCTCTGAGCGTGTTTTTTAGGGAATTGACTAGTTTGAACCTGGGTCCTGTTGCTGGTAAGGAGACGTCAGACCACACATGACATGTAGAATTCAGAAGAGTTCAGTGAGACTAGCGATGATATAACCAAATACTTAATGATTTCAGCGTCAGCTCCACTGCACTCCCTGTAAAGGAATCTTAATACTAATTAACTTTAGTGGAAGGGGTTCAAGGCTTTCCTATTTTTAGTTAGCTGGTAAAATAACGTCGAAAAAGCAGTTAATTTACCATTGGAAATTTTATTGTACTCACAAAACATTGTTTATAAATTGCACTATAGATAAAAGGAAATGTTTTAATACAGGATGATAAAAACCAACTGCATTCAACAAAAATGTGAACTAATATTCCTTGAATGGGTTTCCAAGTTCTACAATGGATCGAAGGATGACCTATGCCATATCACATCTATAATCTAGGTTTAAATTAAGTGTCACAAAAGAGAAAACAATCAAAATGGTCTACAGTGACCCTCAATTATCTTTAATTACTTATCTAACTTGTCGTAGATTACAGTGGCTGATGTGGCTTCTCAATAACTATATAACAGAAAAATCATCGCGTGTCAGATTTTTACTTCAAGTGGCAAATGTGAACACCATGAGCTTTAATTAACGATCGACACTAGTATTCCGCAAAAAGGGGGTGTAACAGATGAGACTTCTGCAGTTCTGAGTGAAGCTTTATGCGCTGTTATGCGGCATCGCGTGCGTTCATTACCTTGTCGGTGTTCGTCAGGGGGCGGCGGCCGGCGCAGCTCCGTCCAGCTCGCCCTCTCGGAAGCAACTCTCTCCTAACTTCTCCTTACTGCAATTTACCAAAGTTGGTTTAAAAAAAAACTATCTGGCTGTGTTTTCATCTGACCAATCAGGGTCTCAATGTTAACCTTAAGCTCCGCCTACAAAAATTCTGTCTATCCAATGAGAAACGTTATACTTTTCGTGGTGGGGCAATGTTTTTAAAGTTTGCAACGTAACAGAGACGCAAAAAAGTCTAACGCTAAAACTTGCAGCTGGTGTGGTCCTTTTAGCGTTATCGTAAGATATATACTGTTCTTCTGGAGGGCTCTATCTTTTAACATGGGCTGGGGGGTGGTCCTGATGTAACAGAGACGCGAAAAAGGCTCACGCTAAAACTTGTGGGTGGTGTAGCCCTTTTTGTGTTATCGTAAGATCTATACTGTTCTTATGGAGGGCTCTAGCTTTTAACATTGGTTGGGGGGTGGTCCTAACGTAACAGAGACGCGAAAAAGTCTCACGCTAAAAACTTGCGGGTGGTGTGGTCGTAGCGGTTAGCTGGCGATGTGGGTGTCCATCCCTTATCGTAGGGCCTTCTCGCTTAACACGGTTCTGCTCTCGGCTTCTGTTCTCGTTTCTCCCCTCGGAACTGCGTCTGTCTCACGGTGGGAAGGTATGACATGCATTTAGGCATTCTTGTGTTAGTCTGTGGTATTCCATTTGCTCACTCGTTACTCGTATTAGTTTGGTTAATTTAATGTCACGATTTATTCGGAGCTATGTGACATACTACTGGATTTGCTTATCATTTCAGGGTTTTCATGGAAGGTGTTGGATTTGCCTGACACCTTACAAAGGGATAATGAAGAAAGAAGCAGAATAGAAACAGTGTGTTGCGTACATAGTTCCGTGTAGTCAGCGCGTACACAACTTTCCCAATAGAGCGCGCCCCACTAAGCACAACAGCGCAGGCGCAGCGCTCGTCTGTCTCCGCACTACGAGATGGCGCTGTCTTAGAGACGGACCAAATTCTGCTTCCGCCAATCCGCGTGTTAATATGTAACGCAGCCAACGAGATTGCTGCTAATGTAGAACCATTTCTCCTCGCGGATCACACTCACGCAGTGATACCTGAATGCTCGAGGTATTGTAACGAGTGTACAGACCTCCGATTAGTCAGTCTGCATTTGTCTGCATTAGTCTGCGTTAGTCTGCATTATCCTGCATTAGTCTACAGTCAAGTTTCAGTCTGCGCCTAATAAGATTATCATATTCCTGTACATAGCCATGAAGGGAAATGTATAGACACTTTGTCAAGTATCAGAGATATGTGAGAATAAGATTAACGTACCAAGACCAAAGGAACTTCAGATTGTCAATTGTAAACAGCATCCAGAATCAAGTTATGCAATGTCTATATTTTTTATTATTTTATTAAATGTGTGTGAAAATTAATCAAGTTCTGTTTAAAGTTGGTCACCGTCAATCTGCTACTCTAAGCGTGCAAGTGGCATTTCTATCGTCTGACCTAATGGCAGAGAAAAAAACACGCGACAATAAGACCACGAGACATATTAATGACACTCGCCTACTTTGCTAGAGCGACAAGTCAAATAATCTGATGGTGTGTACCGAAGGCCTAACAGTACGCACACCACACAGTGAGTGGTCTAAGTTCTAGATGTCTTACATCGAACGTAATTGGACAGCCGCGGCATTGTGGTTGTGTGCTTATGGTGTTCATATCTCACAAAATTATAAACTGTCCGTCTGGTCATTGACATGTGTTCGCGGCATTCACGTACGTGTCTGCGTCGTGGTGTAGCCTCCGTTTGCAACAGCGAGGTTTAAGGAAGGGACCTCCAGACGTTCTACACAAGTACCACATGTTATGACAACTGGTTCAGTTTTGGTTGTTTTTGACTTTTGAGCCCCTTTGTTGTAACAGATTTCACATCCGCTTATTTATTGTTTTCCCTTCTGTGAGAGGTCTACACGGCATCTCACTTGCTCTCACTATTCATCACATTTACTCGCAACGGTAATACATTTCTACTACATGACTCATATTCTTTAACCAATGTAGAGCATGACAACCGCCAAGACTACCAGAAGGAGAACAGACACGTAACTGATTGGACGGAAGGTTCATAATTTCGCGAAAAAAAAAAAATTGGGCACAAGGAAGATTTGAATACGGATCGCCCACTTTGCAGTCTAACACTGTGACCACACAACCACGACAGTGCAGCTGGCGAATATCACATATCTTTGGGCGTTCACTCTTCCAATTTTGCTTCCTTTTTCACGATTCAGTACATCTTCTTCCTGTTTTCATGTTTGATATACGTTCAGTTTTATGACGGGCTGTCCACTGGGCCATTTTACTCCCAAATTTGAGTGGGTACGATGGGGAGTTTCCTTTGTGAGCAATGTACGACCACACGCAAGTGTGTGATTGGCAAGATGAATATTGGACCAACAGAACTCAGTACGCTATACTGGACGGCAAAGATTGCACAGGAACGGAAGTAACATCGGCTGTGCTCAAAGGAAGCGTAATAGGACCTCTTAACGATCTCAACATACACAAACGATTTATCAGACATGATAGTCAACGCCAGTATATTTTTCGCTGACTATGATGTTGCCTACAGGATAGTATCATCGTTTAGCGACCGTAAGAAATTGAAGAAAGACTTGGACAAAATTTCCACTTGGTGGAATGAATGAACAATTCTCTTTAAATGAGGATAATGCAAAATAATGGCATAAACAAACAGGAAGAGTTTGATAGTCTCTAAAAACAGGAATACTGGTGAAATTCTTCAGCATATCGCCTTGTATGAGCGCTGTATACTCGCATTAAACTCGCCAGCGAGTCCTGTGGTGTCATCTCCGAACACGTCATCTCCGTGTGGCCGTAGACTCTATTCGTCACACTCCGCTGCTGCCCAGTCGTCACCTGAGTCTGTTGTCGGCTACAAGCGTGCTCGACTCAGTACGCGAATTCGCAAGTACACTGAGGCGCCAAAGAAACTGGTATGGGCATGCGCATTCAACTACAGAGATATGTAAACAGACAGAATATGACGCTGTGGTCCGCAGCACCTACACTCCTGGAAATGGAAAAAAGAACACATTGACACCGGTGTGTCAGACCCACCATACTTGCTCCGGACACTGCGAGAGAGCTGTACAAGCAATGATCACACGCACGGCACAGCGGACACACCAGGACCCGCGGTGTTGGCCGTCGAATGGCGCTAGCTGCGCAGCATTTGTGCACCGCCGCCGTCAGTGTCAGCCAGTTTGCCGTGGCATACGGAGCTCCATCGCAGTCTTTAACACTGGTAGCATGCCGCGACAGCGTGGACGTGAACCGTATGTGCAGTTGACGGACTTTGAGCGAGGGCGTATAGTGGGCATGCGGGAGGCCGGGTGGACGTACCGCCGAATTGCTCAACACGTGGGGCGTGAGGTCTCCACAGTACATCGATGTTGTCGCCAGTGATCGGCGGAAGGTGCACGTGCCCATCGACCTGGGACCGGACCGCAGCGACGCACGGATGCACGCCAAGACCGTAGGATCCTACGCAGTGCCGTAGGGGACCGCACCGCCACTTCCCAGCAAATTAGGGACACTGTTGCTCCTGGGGTATCGGCGAGGACCATTCGCAACCGTCTCCATGAAGCTGGGCTATGGTCCCGCACACCGTTAGGCCGTCTTCCGCTCACGCCCCAACATCGTGCAGCCCGCCTCCAGTGGTGTCGCGACAGGCGTGAATGGAGGGACGAATGGAGACGTGTCGTCTTCAGCGATGAGAGTCGCTTCTGCCTTGGTGCCAATGATGGTCGTATGCGTGTTTGGCGCCGTGCAGGTGAGCGCCACAATCAGGACTGCATACGACCGAGGCACACAGGGCCAACACCCGGCATCATGGTGTGGGGAGCGATCTCCTACACTGGCCGTACACCACTGGTGATCGTCGAGGGGACACTGAATAGTGCACGGTACATCCAAACCGTCATCGAACCCATCGTTCTACCATTCCTAGACCGGCAAGGGAACTTGCTGTTCCAACAGGACAATGCACGTCCGCATGTATCCCGTGCCACCCAACGTGCTCTAGAAGGTGTAAGTCAACTACCCTGGCCAGCAAGATCTCGGGATCTGTCCCCCATTGAGCATGTTTGGGACTGGATGAAGCGTCGTCTCACGCGGTCTGCACGTCCAGCACGAACGCTGGTCCAACTGAGGCGCCAGGTGGAAATGGCATGGCAAGCCGTTCCACAGGACTACATCCAGCATCTCTACGATCGTCTCCATGGGAGAATAGCAGCCTGAATTGCTGCGAAAGGTGGATATACACTGTACTAGTGCCGACATTGTGCATGCTCTGTTGCCTGTGTCTATGTGCCTGTGGTTCTGTCAGTGTGATCATGTGATGCATCTGACCCCAGGAATGTGTCAATAAAGTTTCCCCTTCCTGGGACAATGAATTCACGGTGTTCTTATTTCAATTTCCAGGAGTGTATATAAGACAAGTGTCTGGTGTAGTTGTTAGATCGGTTGCTGCTGCTACAATGGGAATCATCGATATGGGCTTTCGGAGTCGAAGGCCCACTCATGTATCCTTGATGACTGCATGATACAAAACTTTACGCCTCGCCTGGACCCGTCAACACTGACATTAGACTATTGACGACTGGAAACATGTTGCCTGGTCGGGCGAGTCTTGTTTCAAATTGTATCGAGCAGATGGACTTACGGCTATGGAGACAATCTCATGAATCCATGGACCCTGCATGTCAGCGGGAGATTTTTCAAGCTGGTGGAGGCTCTGTAATGGGTGTGGCGTGTTGGAGAGACATGGGTCCCGTGATTCGTCTAGGTACAACTCTGACAGGTAACACTTAGGGAAGCATCCTGTTAATTCAAAAATTGAGTTACACATTATTATCGCATGCCAAGTAACTTTCATTGAGTCTCCTTGTTAGAATGCTGCAATACACTTCAAAGTGACGGAGATTTGTTACACTATATTTCAAAATAACCGTCAAGTCTCTGTAAACACCATTGTCCATTGCCCATTGTGCATCCGACGGATTTGGGTAATTCCAGCAGGACAATGCGACGCCCTACACGTCCAGAGTTGCTCCAGAGTGGTTCCAGGAACACTCTTCCGAGTTTAAACACTTCGCTGGCCCATAAACTCCCAGATAGGAACATTATTGATCATATTTGGGATGCCTTGGAACGTACTCTCACGGATTTATGGACAGCCCTGCAAGATTCAAGATGTCAGTTCCCTCCAGCACTACTTCAGACATTAGTCGAGTCCATACCACGTCGTGTTGCGCGACTTCTGCGTTCTCACGGGGGCCCTACACGATATTAGGCGTGGGTACCAGTTTCTTTCGCTCTTCAGTGTATAACCGCCGACTCGCGGCATTCCCGGCACGCACGTAACCGTTCCGAAAGAAATTTCAGCCATTAAAGTGTAAATTATTGTTCATTTATTTCACGCAATCACGAGTTCGCCTTTATAGGCATTCTCAACTGCAAGCTGAAACGTCACAAAATGACAGCAGCAACCATTCGAACCTCTGAACGCGACGATTATTGTATACCAATATAATGACTGTCCAGTGAGCAGTGAATATTACTCTATTTATACTTACATGTGAGTAGATTAAAGTTTTTCGGAGACTGGTGTAAATTTATGTTAATATCTCATATCTATTCAGAGAATGTCTAATAATTAATTGACATACCGTATACACACTTTCGAGACTTTACAGAGTCTGTAAGGATACTATCAGAAAACATTACTCGAGGATAAAGTGCAATCTCTAAAATCGTGATTCATTATTAAAATAAATTACAGAAATGAATGATAAACTACACAAGTCGCTGTCAGCCGATAAACGCAAGTTGCCGCGACCAAATGAATACAGAAATGCACGCGTTTTTGTCACAGAGAGATAACAGTGATTTTGCCCAGTTTTTGTTTGACGCAGCACACACCTTTTCTCGCGGAGGAGGTAGAAGAAACAAGAATACAATCATTTTGTAAGCATAGAACGAAATTTTTATGTTTTTCGTCCGAAGCGTGGACTATAGCATGAAACTTAGCAACTGGGCTCATCTTCTGCACTAGCCTCACACTCCTGCTTGCTTCGGTAATAGAGAACGAGTCGAGAAGTATGAAACGACCAGAGAGCCACAGTTCTCAGACGCGTCACAGTCGCATAACTACAGCGGAACGAAGGAAGCCCTTTAGCATTCATGTAACAGCGGCGCCTTGATTTGTGAAGTACGCAACCTGCAATATTAGACTTCTACTCGCTCCGTTTCTTGATGGGCAGTGGCGGCTCGTGAGTATACATTCTGGGTGTTCAAAGAGAATGTGAAATTAATAGCATCTACTGTATAACAGTTATGCTTATCAATCTGCTGTATAACAGTTATTCTTATCAAAGTATTTGTACGAAATAGAGCAAAAACGAAATAATGTATAAGCTCTCCGTTACGCATTTTTGTGTAACTAGGAATTTTCGTGTTTTTTTTTTTTATTTTTGGACAAATGTACAAGACTCTAACACACTTATTCGTTACCGAATTAATTTCCGAACTGAAAATCATACATTCTTACATTGCATCCACACAACAACTTACACTTGTTATACACTTCTTTCTTAAATGTTCGCTTATAGTCTCGCTTGTTTGATTTCGTCACTTTCTCTGTCTACCGATCTGGTCTACGAGCCCTAGCTCCTTTGCAGATAACTTTCCCTGGTAGCTTTCTTTTCTGTTAGCACTTGAAACAGATTCAACAGACTTCAAGTTGACACTGCACATGAAAGTCGATTCCTGCACTAGTAAACAACCAACTCAAGTGTTTGTGAAATCTTATGGGACTTAACTGCTAAGGTCTTCAGTCCCTAAGCTTACACACTACTTAACCTAAATTATCCTAAGGACAAACACAGACACCCATGCCCGAGGGAGGACTCGAACCTCCGCCGGGATCAGCCGCACAGTCCATGACTGCAGCGCCCTAGCGCGACTGCTATGGTCGCAGGTTCGAATCCTGCCTCGGGCATGGATGTGTGTGATGTCCTTAGGTTAGTTAGGTTTAGTTAGTTCTAAGTTCTAGGGGACTGATGACCACAGCTGTTAAGTCCCATAGTGCTCAGAGCCATTTTTTGCAGCGCCCTAAACCGCTCGGCTAGTCCCGCGCGGCAAACAACCAACTCCAAACACGCACTGCCGTTTGTGTAAATGATTCAAGTTGAGTAGTAGTGTCTACCAACATGGTCAAAAAATGGCTCTGAGCACTATGGGACTTAACATCTTAGGTCATCAGTCCCCTAGAACTTACAACTACTTAAACCTAACTAACCTAAGCACATCACACACATCCATGCCCGAGGCAGGCTTCGAACCTGCGACCGTAGCAGTCACGCCGTTCCGGACTGAAGCGCTTAGAACCGCACGGCCACAACGGCCGGCCCAACATGGTCACTTGACTAGAGTATGAATGAGGAATTGAGAACCATAAGGCCCGTGCCAAAAGCATAACGTCGCCGATCCCACATATGAGTGAATATTAGAGAAACCAGCGAGACAGCTTTTCGTGAATGTTCATATATACAATGTGGGTCTACATCATACATAAACCTGATCCACCATAAGGTCAGTGGATGTCAGAAGCGTGAAAAAATGTTTCAATCTCACAATTTTTTTCCTTTATTGTGATTTCATTCCCGTGCCCCATATGTGCAAGGGAGGGCTGGCAGCAGGACAATCCGCCATTCTTCAGCCAAGTGACATATCTAAAAAAGTAGAAAATTATACATATGAAGGCGATAAAGAGGGGGACATAAAAACAAAGTAAGGGGAGACAATGGAGGGGAAATATACACTGACACGGAGACGTTCATGGGGGGGGGGGCAATTAAAAAAGTCTACATAAAGTTAAAAAACATAGTTGGCGATTCGTAGAGCACAAAAAAGACACTGAAGTCACATGCATAGGTTAAAAGTTTGCCGAAGTATTAAAACACTACACCTTAAAACCACTTGAAGACATGAAGCACACACGACAAAGAATAAAAACTGCCAGGAGGGACCTGCCGAAGGAAAGGCCTGTAAGGATGGAAACGTGCGGACACTCTCATTCGCGGTGATGGACGGAAAACAATCGAGCACCTTGCCGCTCAACTCAACAAAGGTTTTACGGTTTGTAATGTACGTTACAATGGCGCATCCGCATTGGCGAAAAAGTTGATGTTTTGAAGTCCAGTCTCCCCCCATTACTTTGTTTTTCATTTAGACATTTAAATAGCCGGCCGGTGTGGCCGTGCGGTTCTAGGCGCTTCAGTCTGGAACCGCGTGACCGCTACGGTCGTAGGTTCGAATCCTGCCTCGGGCATGGATGTGTGTGATGTCCTTAGGTTAGTTCGGTTTAAGTAGTTCTAAGTTCTTCCGACTGATGACCACAGATGTTACGTCCCATAGCGCTCAGAGCCATTTGAACCATTTTTGAGACATTTGAATAATAGCAAAACAAATAGCATCGTTAATATCAAATTCAATCACGTATGATGAAGTGGTATTCCAAAGACACATTTGTCAGAAATAAGCTAGAAATCCTCTTATATCAAAGTGTGTTCAGCGTTTTTTTGATCTGAGCAGTTCTGCGCCTTCCTCATTATTGTACATATTTACAATAATGCTTCAACAATGAAGTACAGACGATTTCAAATATAACATCATTATATGTGAAACGGTTGCAACTTGAAAATAAAAAAAAAATATGCCAAATATAAATAGAAAACAGAAAAACAACACAAGATATTTTACATTTCATAAAACTAAAAGAAAAATATTTATTACAAAAAATATTTATTACAAAATTCATCATGACAATTGGCATTGAAGCGGACCGCATCGGGCGCGCATGCAGCGATATAGAGATATTTCTAGGTTATTTCTGACAAATGCGTCTTAGGAATGCCGGTTCATCATACATTACTATTAGTATTAGATAAGGCAAACAAAAGACGCAGATTCTTCCAACAGTTCTAGGAAGGTGTGCCTATTCTACTGTTTCAGTATTTGCAGTCCATATCAGGCAGGCATGTCAACAGACATCGAATGAATTCATAAGCACGCATCTAGGATTGTAACGTATTGGTATAGCCTATATGAAAATCTAACACAAGTGCCCGAAGAACTTAAATGGTAATCCTTGGGAGGAAGACGACATAGTTCCTGTGGCGCTCCTGTGGATAAAATTGTAGAAACCGTACTGGAAGAAGACTGTGTAAGTATCATGCTAACACCTTCGTATAATACGTGTAAGGATCATGAGAATAAGAAATCAGAGAACAGGGTACGTACGTGGCCAGTCATTTTTCCCTCTCTTAATCCGCGAATGGAACAGGGAAAATAACTGATGCTACTGGTGCCTTGTACTCTTTGCCATGCATTGTACAGTGGGTTGTGGATCATATAGGATGGTCAGAAACAGTTAGAAAATGTGTTGCAGGGCAGATTGTACTGCGAAATAATCGTTAAGAAAAAAATATTCCATACCTTCGCCGTCTCAGAGTTAATTAGCATTGAAGTTAGCCAATCAGGCCGTAGCGTGCACAGATTTAACCGACCCTCCAGAAACAACTTAGTTTCAGTTGCTCTCATAGCTTACGAGTGCTGATGAACAAGGACCGAGACTGACCTTTTTTCACAGATGTTTGTTACTCCATTTCAATATTTACATGGTACTTTTCAAAGTACTCCCCTCCCTCTCGAACGCGCTTTTTACAGCATCTCTGTCATCGAACACATGGTGCAAGCCATTCTGTGTCAGGTCCTTGAGAACCGCCTCAATTTTCTTGAGCACTGCTTCAGAGTTCTCAAATCGAATGCTCCGAAGCGTTGCCTTTAGTTATAAGGCGGATGCCGTACTCAGGTAATGCTGAAATGAGCCAGGAACTGCATGACATGATGTGTGGCGTTAGGCCGCGCATTATCGTTACGAAGTCGCCAACAAATCCGAGAAATTTCTGGTCGCGTCCTTGTATCCTTGTATCCAATTCTGACGTGCATTACGATGCTGTAATTTCAGGGGAAATTCGTGTTGATAAATCATTCCATGACAGGTAGCGTTCTCGCTTCCCACGTCCGGGTTCCCGGGTTCGATTCCCGGTGGGGTTAGGGATTTTCTCTGCCTCGTGATGGCTGGGTGTTGTGTGATGTCCTTAGGTTAGTTAGGTTTAAGTAGTTCTAAGTTCTAGGGGACTGATGACTTTAGATGTTAAGTCCCATAGTGCTCAGAGCCATTTGAACCATTCCATGACACCATTATTTTCGCCTTTTTTGGTGTTGGAGATAGTTGCGATTTCTACACTGTGCTGGCTCGTTTCCCGACAGGATCATAATGTTGCAGCCATGACTCACCGCCGATGAAGATCGATTCCAAAACCGATAAAGATCGATTTCAGAAACGCATCCTCTCCATCAGCAAAGAGACGCAGCATCTCACCGTTCGCACAGCCTTTAGCTTGAGAGTTAACAGATGTGCACGCAAAGGCACAAACATGGGTCTTGTGGAGATGATCATACATAACCGTAAAGATACTGCCATATGAAATGTTCAACCCTTCATTAAGGTTATGCAATTTTATCCGCCGATCTTCACCGACAATCACAGCAGCTGTATTGTTGTTGACTTCAGTCAAAGTAGAAGCAGAAACACTAGGTCCACTTCACTCAAGGCTTACAAGTCGGCTTTGAAACTTCATGGCAGATTAAAACTGTGTGCCGACAGAGACTCGAACTCGAGACCTTTGCCTTTCGCGCGCAAGTGCTCTACCAGTCTTGCAAGGTTCGCAGGAGAAATTCTGTGAACTTTGCAAGGTATTGCTGCTCTCGCGTCACGTCCATTGTTTGGTATGCGAAATACAAAGAGCGTCTACAAAATAGAGCACTACTGGCACCCTAACGGTACGAGAGTGCTGCCGCCTATAAACATTATACATAAAACACAACCATTTCAAATATTCGTGGTACAGATGGGAAAGTATCACGGAAGCGACAGGAAAAAAATCTCTCTCACTCTTTGTTGATCAGCTCCCAGAGACGATAGTGCACGAGACTGTTCAGCCTTTGGCTCGGGTACGGTCCTTTCTACAGTCCCACGTCTAATTCTTGTATCGCTCTCTTCTTCGGATTTGGGAAACGAAGAACACATTTGGCGACACGGCCTCTGGCGGGCCGCTTGAATCTGCGCGCGCAGTGGCCCCATTGGCTGACTTCAATGATAATTACCTCGGAAACGACGCAACGTATTGATTTTTTTCTCACAAATATTTGTCAGCACAACCTACCCTGCAACATGCTTACAAGCTTTTCATGCTGTTTCTGACCACCCTGTATAATTAGGTGTGGACGTAGGTGATGGTGTCACCTATTCGAAGACTTATCTGATACAGCTCTCAATTCTAAACCTGTATAAACCTTTACATCCTCATCAGTTTCAAACTGCGTGCCATAATCAAGCGATGGCCCGCTCTGCAATTTATCCCGCCCGCCCCTGCCCACGGACGCAACACACACACACACACACACACACACACACTCACACACACACTACCGTCCGTTATCTTGTCAACCTATCCATTCTTTCAGTCAAGCTCTGCCATGATCTTCCTTTCTCTGCAGTTAGATTCGGCATCCTTCTAACTTCTATAATTGCGCTCTAAACACCACATTTCAAAACTGTTACTCTCTTTTTGTACATACCGTTTATCGCCTACGTTTACCTTCTTTATTAGGCTGCGCTCCGAACAAATACTTTAAGAAAAGGTTTCCTAGCAATTATATTTATTTGTTTGTTAACGTATTTTTCTTTTTCAGTGAAACTATTAGCAGACTGTATTTCACAGCCGGCCGAAGTGGCCGTGCGGTTCTAGGCGCTGCAGTGTGGAACCGCGAGACCGCTACGGTCGCAGGTTCGAATCGTGCCTCGGGCATGGATGTGTGTGATGTCCTTAGGTTAGTTAGGTTTAACTAGTTCTAAGTTCTAGGGGACTAATGACCTCAGAAGTTCAGTCCCATAGTGCTCAGAGCCACCATTTGTATTTCACAACCTTTATACTGCTATAGTCATCAACTACTTTGCTGCCCAAATAAACAAATATTTTCAGTATCTAATCTGCTAAACTAATTCGGCTGCATTCAACTGTCTTTCTTTTCGTTTTATTTATGTTGCCTTGTAATCGCTTTTTCAAGTACCTATACATTCAGTTCAGGTGTTCTTGCAACTTCTTTGTCATGTCTCAGAATTACAATGTCTCTGGCAAATCTTAAAGTTTTTATTTCTTGCCCTGAACGTAAAGTTTCCTTCTTATCCTTTACTGTCTTTTCAGTGATGATCGAATAATACGAAGCTCGAAACAATGCTTTAATTTATCACTGGCTCTTGCCCGTACCTTCCAATTCAATTTCGTAACAGCAGTACCGTTTACAGGAGGAGGAGGAAATTAGTGTTTAACGTCCCGTCGACAACGAGGTCATTAGAGACGGAGCGCAAGCTCGGGTGAGGGAAGGATGGGGAAGGAAATCGGCCGTGCCCTTTCAAAGGAACCATCCCGGCATTTGCCCGAAGCGATTTAGGGAAATCACGGAAAACCTAAATCAGGATGGCCGGAGACGGGATTGAACCGTCATCCTCCCGAATGTGAGTCCAGTGTGCTAACCACTGCGCCACCTCGCTCGGTGGTACCGTTTACAGTGACAAAGGAAGCACTGTGTCGTAATCTACAACTCGTATAATGGCGCCGACGTTTCCCACAACACATGCGCATTCAAGCTCTAATCCATGACGAGAACGTCGAGAATCCCTTCCAAATTCCATCTTGCATACGGCGGGAATCTGAGAACAAATACTCCAGTATTACGCAGCGGCGTTTCATCTTATCTGCAAGAAGACTGCTTAATTATCTGTAAAACTATTGTACTCGTCTGTGCACCACTTTATCAAGGTACCCGACCTGTTAACCGACTTTACTACTTTTTCTTGTAATTAACACATTATACTAGTCCGTACCAGGGAGTCCAGTAACTACAATCTTTTTTTGTTTTCTGTCCTGAGAGGCCAACAGATTTTCGCACATTCATAATGATTTCCCTGTTTCTGAGTCGTACGACAAATGTACGCTAAATTCTGCATCGGACATATACAACCTTTCGAATACAATCACAAACAATTAACATCTGTTCAATCTGATGAAGCAGGCTTCCAATAGTCACCGCATTTGTCTCAGTAAATGATACTGTTTATGATGTACCACAGTGGTTTAGGGGACGTCGAGACGAATAATTAGATACAAGATAATTGTCGTCCGTCTAGCCAGGAAACAACATCAAATTGTCCTGCAAAGGCCACCTAAGCAACAGCTTGCGAGCCGCGCCGGATTTTTAATATCATATGTATGTGCAAGACTCAACTTGATGACTCTTGCATATGCTGTTACTTATATGTGTTTGACGATGCTTCTATGGCTGCAGTACATTAGGACATATTTTTATAAAACAGATCTGAAGATGGTCATTATAGACCGAAATCGGTAGTCTGATGACAAAAAATTTGTGACCAGGGACGTAAAGTAAGGGAAATTTATTCTGATATTATTTTCCCGGCTTCACAGACAACAGACGTCTTACATTAAACTCTTAGTCTCGACTTAACCCACACCACTGTGGTACGTTGTAAACATTCATATTTTGCACCTTGTAGGCGGCTGATAATGAGGTCCCCTGACCTCAGGATAGTTACAAGAATGCTTAGCACGAAGCACTAGGTAAAACGCCCAAGTGAGCACAGTAAGCGGAAGAGAGTGACCTATCTTTTTGCTAAAGCACCTACTTTTCTACTAATATAAATAATACTCTGCTTATAAAGCATTAAAACGTCGAGTTTAATGCAATTACCACAATTAGCTGTGCATGCAGGTTACCATTAGTTGTTATTTCGTCGGTAGAAATAGTCTGCAGTGGATACCTCTGCCTCTGAACGAACAATTTCACATATTCCACATTCCTGAAAGTTCTCCTGCGTTATAGAATTTCCAAAGCAATGTGTGAATGAATGAACTACCGTGTTTCACGAAATCTAAGACGCTACGGAGTACAAGAGCCACCTTAATTTTTAAGTAGTTTTTTTAAAATAATATTTTCACCATTTTTATTATTAGATTGCAAAGCCACAGCACAAAAAATTCTTAGTTTATAAAAACGAACTGACCTCTGAAATCCCTGAAAATCGTCATCTGAAGTTCCTTCTTCTTGTTCTTCTTCCTCGTCTTCGTGATCGTTGATACTTCGTATATAAAATCGTCTTCATAGCCTTCTAGAGCGTTGTTTATGCAGCACTTCTCGAAAGATTTATCAATAATGTCTTCTCTCACTCTAGATCACAACTGTTCCATTCACTGACACACTTGTTTGATTGTAGGTCGTTTTAAAGTCCCCTTCGGTGTGAATTCATGTTGGTTTTCATCCATCATCCATTTGTTCCATTCCTCTCTCACATACACTTTAAATGATTTACTTACCGAGACAAGAAGTTGCAGCTGTGAAGTAAGACCTGACCTCCCGGAGCAAAAGCAAGCTTTGTATTTCCCTGTCTCAGTTTCTCTTTCACAGAATTTGCAAATGACTACTAAACTAATCGAACACAAGAATAGCTCTTCAGGAAAGCGCCTTTCCTTCTCTCCAACACTCTGTTGCTCCATAATTTCATACCAGCCTCGTTCATCCAACCCTGTTATGTGGGGAAACAACAACACCTGGCGATATTTCAGAAGGTTTTGACATTGTTTCGCGCTTGAAACTGATCATTGGGTTAAGTTTAGTACCGTTAGTACAACAAGAAATGACAACAGCCTAGTACATTTTTTCAGGTCGACGTATTTTTGTACTTACAGTTTTAACACCATTCATGACAACAGTTCTGTTACTCGGCACATCAAATGTCAGAGGAATTTCGTCCATTTTCGCTATTTGACTTGGTTCGACACCGGGTTTCTTTACATGCTGAATGATTAAGCAATGGAAAGATAATATTTTCTCTTCATACTCTTGTGGCATTTTCTGAGATATTTTGGTTTTGTTTGCTTGCTAAGTCCATAACGCTTCATAAACCTGCAGCACCAATCAACATCACCCTTAAAGTCTGTTAAGTCCCACTGTAGCGTTAGCTTACGAGCGTGTATTTCAATCATTTTTGTATTAACTCTAATGTCATTTCGTCGGAGTCCTTGAATCCATTTCAACACACTATCTTCTAGTTTTGGTCATTTTGCATTCAGTCCTCTACTTGCACATTCAATCTCCTTTTCTTCAGTTCTTCCTTACTAACCGGCCACCGCGAATGGTGTTTTCCTGGTTGTGGAGGGTCGAAAGGCCGCTCATCTGCTCTGTTTCCATGTTCTTCTGCATATGCTGTTACTTTCAACTTATAGCTTGCATCACATGAATATCTTATATTTTTTCCACTGCCAAACTAGCTACTAACAAAAATATTGTACTGTTACCGATAACAAATCACATTCAGTTCAAGTCCACTGGCACCGTAGACTGCAGTGACGTATCATAAGCTAGACCGCCGGCCGGGGTGGCCAAGCGGTTCTAGGCGCTACAGTCTGGAAAGGCGCGAACGCTCCGGTCGCAGGTTCGAATCCTGCCTCGGGCATAGATGTGTGTGATGTCCTTAGGTTAGTTAGGTTTAAGTAGTTCTAAGTTCTAGGGGACTGATGACCTCAGTCCCATAGTGCTCAGAGCCATTTGAGCCACAGGCTAGACCAGGGCTTGGGTCCGCCGGCTCTTTCTAGGGGGTCCGCGGCCACCCTTCACCAAACCGTGTAAAATAATGAGTAAAATTGTTGAATAAAGATGTGAAAATCAAATTCATTATTATTTATTTCTTTTTTTCGTGTGAAAAACATGTGTACTTTTACTTCAGATCGTATTCGCAAGCAGCCTTTGCGGTTCCTAAGTGAGGACGCATACACAGTTTAGTGCCGGAGAATGCGGCTTCTCTGATCGACTGTTTCGCAACAATACGGGGGTCGTTTGTGCGCCGGCTCACGGCGGTAGATGCGCTGAAACCTTTTGCGCATGCGCGGAGCGAGCTTTGTCGACCAATCACAGTGCTTGCTGGCACGTATGCGGTCCCAGGCATAATTAAATGTCAAACTTCCTTTGTCAGTGCACTACCTGTTTCATAAGTCGATTTTTGACCTTCAAATTGTTTTCATTCATCTCTAAACCAAAGACTATTGATACTTAGGGACGGGGAGGGGGGGGGGGTGTTCATTGGGAACATGGAACTTGCATTAAAAAGCTTTCAGTTCCCATGGGTTTCGCTCTGAAATTTAAAGTTACTGTGCTCTTGACTGACTAGGGGTCCGCCATGGATTTTCGACTGAAGAAGGGGTCCACCAGCTGAAAAGGTTGGGAAGCCCTGGGCTAGACAGTGTTCTGGGTTTGTGATGGCGGGTCGGGAGGGAGACAGATAGTGTTAGCAAGCGTGAGATTCCCCGCAATTCATGTTCGTCGCATCGGTGCACTGCTGCTGCCTATTAAATCCAGTGTTGCCACGTAGGTTTCCCGCGGCATCGAATACATTGCCATTTTTAAGGCTAGCGGGAATTGTAAATCAAACACTGGACATTTTCATGTTAATTTTTGAGGCAATTTTTCGAAGAAAAAAGTACGACTTCGTAAAATACGGTAATGAATTAATGAAAACAAGCCATAACGGAAGACCCGTACAAATTTGGGACATGCTTAATGAGTGGGGGCAGCAGCTCTTCAAATAGTGTGTGAAGTTTTCAAATGGTTCAAATGGCTCTGAGCACTATGGGACTCAACTGCTGTGGTCATTAGTCCCCTAGAACTTAGAACTACTTAAACCTAACTAACCTAAGGACATCACAAACATCCATGCCCGAGGCAGGATTCGAACCTGCGACCGTAGCAGTCGCACGGTTCCGGACTGCGCGCCTAGAACCGCGAGACCACCGCGGCCGGCGAAGTTTTCATTGACGGTGTTTTAGAGTTGGGATACGAAGTCCCCACAAACCTGCTGACGAAATATGACGACGTAACAAATACAGAGAACGAAATAAAATAGAGAAGTAGTTTTCATTACTATCTCTAGATCGTGCGGCCCTGCGTTCGATTCTAGGCAGGGTCAGAAGTTTTCTTCGCTCGGGGACTAAGTTTTTGTATTGTACTCATCATTTACTCTCATTTTCGTCGAAACGCAAGTTGCCGAAATGGCGACAAATAGGACTTGCACCACGCGGCCGAAAAACCGCAGATGGGATCGTCCCAGCCAATAATGCCATACCATCATTTCATTCCAGTGGGTGAGGCACTGTACCCGCATTATTGAACTGATATTCAAATCCAGGTCTCATCATCCTGCTTTAAGTATTCAGGATTTTTCTAAAGCTGTGAAAGTGCTATGGATATGTCAATACGACAAAATCGCTTTCTTTCCCGACACTTCTCCGAATGAAGTAGTTCATCGTCTCTAATGATCTTATTGCTACCGTACTGTTGCAAATTTGGGATGTCAGCTGTTAAACCTTCTATTATGGAGAAAATTGAAAATTCCCACACTGTTTAGTCCCCACTCAGCTGCGTCAGTTATTTTTTTCTCTCCACCGATATCGAAGCAACTAATGGTTCTAATGATCCCACTATTGACGAAAACTGACGCTTTAGACGTCCGTTTTAACATTCCAGTAGTCCTGGAACACAATGTAAGTATCATCTTTGAGAATTACAGGGTGACAGTTATTGAACTATATGAAATAAAATCGTCGTAACACTTCTGAACGGTTTGCGTTAGGAGGTTCAAACTGCACGGTTAGCCGTGGGGCGTGATGGGAATTAGTATGCGCCTTGTTGTTTGGTTTAGCGACGAATACCACTTTAGTTTGGAAGCGTTCGTCAATAAGCAAAACTGGCGCATTTGGGGGACTGAAAATCCGCATTTAGCGACCCTCGACGGTTGACTGTGTGGTGTGCAATGACCAGTCACGAAATGATCTTTACGATTATTCCTTCCTTGATGGAACGGTGAAGGTTTTGAAAGATGATTTCATTCCCATTATCCAAAGTGACCCTGATTTCGACAAGGCGTGGTTCATGCAAGACGGAGCTCGACTCCATCGAAGCAGGAGAGTGTTCCATGTCCTGGAGCAGCGCTTTGCGGACGGCATTCTGGCTCTGGGGTACCCAGAGGCCACTGGCATGGGCCTCGGTTGACCGCCGTATTCACAGGATCTGAACATATGCGGCTCCTTTTTACGGTAATATATTAAAGACAAGGTGTACAGTAGTAACTCCAAAACCATTACTGAGCTGAAAACAGCCATTCAGGAGATCACTGACAGCATCGATATTCCGACACTTCAGCGGTTCATGCACAATTTCGCTATTCGTCCTCCTCGTTGCCAATGATGGCAGGCGTATTGAACATGCCATAAACTAGATCCGAATATCTGCAGTGAGGTTTACATGTTGAATAAAGTGTGTGCACGCCATAGTTCGTAGCTAATGTACGTTTTTTTCATATAGTTCAATAATTGTGACCCCGTATATTACCAAGAAATAAACTCCTGGAAATTGAAGTAAGAACACCGTGAATTCATTGTCCCAGGAAGGGGAAACTTTATTGACATATTCCTGGGGTCAGATACATCACATGATCACACTGACAGAACCACAGACACATAGACACAGGCAACAGAGCATGCACAATGTCGGCACTAGTACAGTGTATATCCACCTTTCGCAGCAATGCAGGCTGCTATTCTCCCATGGAGACGATCGTAGAGATGCTGGATGTAGTCCTGTGGAACGGCTTGCCATGCCATTTCCACCTGGCGCCTCAGTTGGACCAGCGTTCGTGCTGGACGTGCAGACCGCGTGAGACGACGCTTCATCCAGTCCCAAACATGCTCAATGGGGGACAGATCCCGAGATCTTGCTGGCCAGGGTAGTTGACTTACACCTTCTAGAGCACGTTGGGTGGCACGGGATACATGCGGACGTGCATTGTCCTGTTGGAACAGCAAGTTCCCTTGCCGGTCTAGGAATGGTAGAACGATGGGTTCGATGACGGTTTGGATGTACCGTGCACTATTCAGTGTCCCCTCGACGATCACCAGTGGTGTACGGCCAGTGTAGGAGATCGCTCCCCAGACCATGATGCCGGGTGTTGGCCCTGTGTGCCTCGGTCGTATGCAGTCCTGATTGTGGCGCTCACCTGCACGGCGCCAAACACGCATACGACCATCATTGGCACCAAGGCAGAAGCGACTCTCATCGCTGAAGACGACACGTCTCCATTCGTCCCTCCATTCACGCCTGTCGCGACACCACTGGAGACGGGCTGCACGATGTTGGGGCGTGAGCGGAAGACGGCCTAACGGTGTGCGGGACCGTAGCCCAGCTTCATGGAGACGGTTGCGAATGGTCCTCGCCGATACCCCAGGAGCAACAGTGTCCCTAATTTGCTGGGAAGTGGCGGTGCGGTCCCCTACGGCACTGCGTAGGATCCTACGGTCTTGGCGTGCATCCGTGCGTCGCTGCGGTCCGGTCCCAGGTCGACGGGCACGTGCACCTTCCGCCGACCACTGGCGACAACATCGATGTACTGTGGAGACCTCACGACCCACGTGTTGAGCAATTCGGCGGTACGTCCACCCGGCCTCCCGCATGCCCACTATACGCCCTCGCTCAAAGTCCGTCAACTGCACATACGGTTCACGTCCACGCTGTCGCGGCATGCTACCAGTGTTAAAGACTGCGATGGAGCTCCGTATGCCACGGCAAATTGGCTGACACTGACGGCGGCGGTGCACAAATGCTGCGCAGCTAGCGCCATTCGACGGCCAACACCGCGGTTCCTGGTGTGTCCGCTGTGCCGTGTGTGTGATCATTGCTTGTACAGCCCTTTCGCAGTGTCCGGAGCAAGTATGGTGGGTCTGACACACCGGTGTCAATGTGTTCTTTTTTCCATTTCCAGGAGTGTAGTATAGTTTTCCTGTCACCAGCGAAGATTACTTGTCGTTTATTCTCTTTACATTCACATAGAACGTACGTCATTTGCTACATGCCAGCACTATCCTCTTGACATAACTACTCTCTTTGCTAGTAAGGGATTTCTTTAAAAATATTGCGACTGGAATCGGTGTTTGTTCGTAATTTCTTGATATTATAATAGAAAAAAGCGAATGGTTTCTCTTCAAACTGACGACATAATTCTCATTCCAAAACGCATTCAGCTTACAAGGACTATCTGTCTTTTTTTTTATCAACGATGCAGAGGATGAGACCTCCGTTGCCGGCCGATGTGGCCGAGTGGTTCTAGGTGCTACAATCTGGAACCGCGTGACCGCTACAGTCGCAGGTTCGAATCCTGCCTCGGGCATGGATGTGTGTG
This sequence comes from Schistocerca nitens, assembly GCF_023898315.1. Lineage (NCBI taxonomy): Eukaryota > Metazoa > Arthropoda > Insecta > Orthoptera > Acrididae > Schistocerca > Schistocerca nitens. The sequence continues at coordinate 365,214,275 of NC_064620.1, read as the reverse complement.
ATGACCTTAAGTTAGTTACGTTTAAGTAGTTCTAAGTTCTAGGGGACTGATGACCTCAGAAGTGTAGTCCCATAGTGCTCAGAGCCATTTTTGAAACTTCTGTTGTTTTCGGTCGGTACAAAGTTACATAAAGCCTCAGTAGGAAATTCGATATAGACCTATCTTAGATACTTATATCGATCATTTCAATAAAGATTTGTTTCTATTTTACGAAGGTGTAGTTCAAAAGCATGTGGCATAACGGGATCACTACTCTTGGCCGTTAATGATAACAGAGTTTCATAGTTTTTCTTCTGTTATTGCAGTCCGCCCGCGGTAGCTGAGTGGTCAGCGCGACAGACTGTCAATCCAAAGAGCCCGGGTTCGGTTCCCGGCTGGGTCGGAGATTTTCTCCACTCAGGGACTGGGTGTTGTGTTGTCCTAATCATCATCATTTCGTCCCCATAGACGCGCAAGTCGCCGAAGTGGCGTCAAATCGAAAGACTTGCACCAGGCGAACGGTCTACCCGACGGGAGGCCCTCGTCACACGACTTTTCATTTCTGTTATTGCACAGGAACTGCCGTATAACTTTTAATAACTTCTACAAGTTTCCGACGATATTTTGTATTAGCGGCTCATAATTTTCTTATTTATTTCCACTTTTTCAAATATGTTCCGTATCTACATATGTTTCATAGATATGTTGTTCTCTCTTTTGTATGTACCCTGCTTTACGAAGATTACGTGAATGATAATCGTCCACTGTCAAAAGTACTTTGCTTTTTGTGTTGGCTTGTTTTTTGAAGTTTGCTGTGGTTTTTACTTTCTTTTTATGGGATGAAGTACGTTTCGTTGTAAGGAATGTGCTCCACTTCGTGGCATTCGTGGTAACGCTGTAACTGATACTGACGCTTCTTAACTTTGACGTACAAGTGGGAACGTAGAAGACACGACAAAGAAGTAACTTTCGTAATATTTTACGAGTCTGCTCCGACTGGTCCTCAAATGTCATCCACATTCAAAGTGTGTGATAATCTTACGTCAACGAAGACATATGAATGGAAGAAAACTAAAGTAATACTTTTAGGAGCAGTTACTCACTTAACAAAGGGACATTCAAGAGTTGGACAATTAAAGGAACAAATTATGGAAGACAGGAGCTATTCTCCTGTGAGAACAGTTTCCCAAGAATATACCTCTAATAGCAATTCACAGAACACAATCCAACATCAAACGTGTTTTCCGCTAAACTAGTGCACCGATAAGATAACGACTGGATGAGTAACTGCACAACAAACAGCACTTCCAGAAACAGCGAGTGGAAGCAGGCGTTAGTGGTTACTTAGAGGTGTTCCTTCTGCGCAAAAGAAATGCCTTCGGTTAGGATAAGCCGGTAACAATTTGTTAACGTCCGGAGCCGCTACTCCCTAGTTCGCATAATGTTTTTCATGCACAAGGAAACATCAAAATACATGATGCCCTAAAAATCATCATATCACTCTCTTGACTTCGTACAATTTAAATGGATTGTTAAGGCCATACCGTGTAAAGAAAATATGCTTGACCGGAAGAATGGTGTTTTCATTACAGGATGTGTCAAAGACAGATCGCGTAATGGACGTAACTGGACTCTCTTCAGAGAAGTCCATACTCAGAGGATCGCCTGGACATCGAGTACAATGCATGAACACATTTAAAAAGTTTGAAATGAAGGGATTTAGACATATATTTGTGAATAAATTATCTGGCAATGGCGGGCGATTTTTAACCAGTCATGCTTTGTTGTGTCGCAAACGGCGAAAGGAAGGCAACTAAAACCGATACATGTGACAATAAGGTTTATACGCATAACTATCACTGAATTTCTCACTAAGCTACCGATAAAAGCCGCCTGCCATCTAAACGAAATCCAGGAATTAAACGTGCCTTCCAAACAGGCCTCATGAGGCCAACGGCACCGACCGACCGCTGTGTCATCCTCTACCGATACGCGTTACTGGATGCACGAGGACAGCGTACCACTCTCCCAGTGGTTGGCAGTTGTCGTGGCCAAAACCGCTACTTCTCAATCAAATAGCTTCTCAACACTGACCCCACAAGGGTTGAGTGCAACCCCCGCCCCCCCCCCCCCCCTCCCTTGCCAACAGCGCCCAGCGCTTCGCAGACTGGGTGGCGATCCACCCAAGTACTAGCTAAGCCCAACCGCCCTTGACTTTGGTGATCTGACACGAACTGGTGTTACCACAGTGCCAAGGATGTTGGCTCAGGAATTAAAGCAAACAGTAAAATTAGTAACTCTAGAAATTATGAAATGAAGTCTGAAAAATAAAATAAATGTGTAACAGTTCTGGCTTTATATGTAGGTGTCATTACATATTGTCCATATATATTAACAGGATGAGTTTGTGTCTATATATTATTATTATTATTATTGGTGTTTTTCCCTTAAAGAACGCAGTTGGACTAAACTACATGGCCAATTCCTTTTGCTGCCTTCCTTGCTGCCCAAACTTCCCTCATTCGCTCGCTGTGTTTCTGTTTCCGGTCCTCTGTCCATGCTTCTTGTCGACTTCATGTCTTCGGCTTCATCTTGATCGCCTTTTTGATTGCCCATATTTCTTTCATCTTCCGGCTGTGGTCTTGCATGCGTTCTTCGGTCCATTTTACGCCTGTTCGTTTGTCACAGTGTATCTCATGTAGTTTGCTTTTCTTAATGATGTTTCTGAATTTTATTCTGTCTTTTATTGTGTCTGCTGTTATTGTTGAGTTGGTTCAGGTCGTTTTTTACCTCTGCCACCCATTTGTTGTTTCTAGTGGTTACCCAGTCAAAGATCTGTTTGGTCAGTCTGTGTGATGGCATTCTGTATAGGTGTCCATAGAATTGTAGTCTGCGTTTTCTAATCTTTTCTGGGATTGTCTCCGTATGTTTGTATACTTCCTCTGTAGGTTTCTTGACCCATATTCCATTGTTGTTAGTTACGCCAAATATTTTCCTAAGTATTTTCCGTTCTACTTTTTCTAGTTGTCTGATACGTGTATGCCCTAGGATTAGTCTGGTCTCTGCTGCATATAGTGCCTCAGGGAGCACCACCGTGTCGTAGTGGCGTAATTTGGCTTTTTGTGAGATAGATGTCTTGTTGTAATGATTCCACACTACTTTGTATGCCTTGTCCAGTTTAGTTTTTCTTTCTTCATTTGAGTCTCTGTTATGTCCGCTCATTTGTAGTGTTTCACCAAGGTAATTTGAGGTATGCCGTTTTGTAAATCGTGCCGTACTTTGTGTTCAGAGATGAGAGTTTCTTTGTGCTCATAAACTGTGTCTTTTCGTAAGAGATCTGTAGTCCAGTTTTGGAAGCGATTTCATGTAGTTTTTCAATAGCGTCTTTTGTTTCGTTTATACCTTTCGTGACAATCGCCAAATCGTCTGCAAAAGCCAGGCATTTAATCTATAGGTTTCCTAGGGTTATCCCCTGTTGTGATGTTTCCCATTTTTTTATTACCTTATCTAACACTAGATTGAAAAGGAGAGGTGAGAGGCCATCGCCTTGTCCGACACCTGTGCGAATTTCAAAGTGCTCTGGTAGTTCCTCTCAGAACTTTACTTTGGAGGTCGTGTTGGTCAAGGTTCGCTGTATGATAGTCCGTGTTCTGTTACCTACTTTGTATTCTGCTAGAATTTTGAAGAGAGTTTTCCGGTCGATAGAGTCGTACGCCTTTTTGAAGTCGACAAAGGTAATGATCAGGTTCTGTTTGTGTTGTAAAATCATTTTCAGGTTCCAAATTTGTTCCGCACAAGACCGCCCTTTACGGGAGCCTGCTTGGTATTCCCCAATCAAGTGGTCGGTCTGGCATTCAAGTCTGTTCAGTAAAGCTTTAGAGAGGATCTTGTATGTGACCAGTAGTAGGGATATTCCTCTGTAGTTGTTCGGGTTAGTCTTGTCATCTTTTTTGTGTAGTGGGTGTATCGCGGTATATATATATATATATATATATATATATATATATATATATATATTGTGTGTGTGTTTGAGAATCACCACTACTCGCATAGGAGTGGAGATATGCGCAAAAAACGGTTTTCCTGCACTTGAATGTAGGCTGTCCTGCACAACAAGTGTGTCGTACAGTTAGTATCAGAGTGTCATGCAGGGACTACACGTGAGGATTGGCATGGCTGAGCAGATTTTGGGGAGGGGGCAGCTTATGACAAAGAGGGGATGACGAGGTGGACAGAGAAAGGTGCTGAGGGCGAAGATGGATAGAGAGAGCAGGGAAGAGGAGATGGACAAAGAAGGGGAGGATGAGATGCACAGATAGAGTGGAAAGAAGGAAATGGACAGACAGTGTAGGAAGACGATGTGTACAGAGAGACTGTGGATGAGGAGTAGCTGGACATAGGAACGGACAGGGTGAGGGATGAGGAGGGGATTGACAGAGATAAGGGGAGGATGAGATGTGCAGAGAGAGGGGATGAGGAGATGGTCAACGAAATACACATGTCGAATGCGTACACGCGCAAAGCTACAGGGAAAAGGATGGAGAAGTCTTATTCATCCCAGCTACACTACACGGTATGACAGAGAACAATTGTTTCCCAAATTAGTGCTATGCGCTTATCAAAATGATGGTAACGGCTATTTTGCGGCAAATAGAATCCTTAACAGTTGGAAATAATCTGTAAATGTTCGCTGTGACTTGTTAGATACTGTACAGTATGTAATGCATTAATGCAAGTCCAACGCTCTTGAGTGCATACCCTCTCTTGCCTCCAAGACAATCAAATTGCTTAAGCACTGTTATTTGAAATAATAGCATAGAATGCTGCCGATGTATCAAAAGTATCGAGAGATACCGTGTCGCAGACGAAGACGATACATAGTACACGACTCCGAACCAGACATAGTCAACGAAAGGAACAATGGACGAAAAAAAAACCCTTCGTTGATCGCAGTCACCGTACACTGAAGGTAAATATAACCCTTTGATCATTATCAGGGATAGACTACCATGGCGTAAATATTGCAAAATGGACGTAATATGGCAACAAATTCAATTTCGTGTGCATCAAGAAATCCTGTTTGTGTGTGATGAACCCGCAAATATGTCTATGCGTGTTGATGGTTCTGCAGGCTCCTTGTGGCTCTCTCGTTAAGGGCACAGATTCAAAAAATACGATTCATATGCTGAACAGGTTAAGAAAAAGATACAACATGAACAGTTTTTGAACTCACAAAAAGGTGCTTTTGAAAAATTTATTTGACCAACAACTTCAGACAATGAGATTAAAGTGAACTTAAAGGATGACGGCATTAACAATAGCCTCTCATCATGTGGTGCTTTAGATACAAGTGAACAGGAAACACTGAAATGTGGTCCTCCTGCTATCCCACATTCAGGTAGGCCTAATGGCATGCATTGTGATCACAAATTCTGACCCAGGCACTTGGCCTGTATAGAAAGGCCGTATTAAAAATTTGGGTATCCCTTAAATGAAAACAGAAGAAAATTTTCAACACATTTTTACTAATAACATTAACACATGGAGAAAAAAAGTGCTCGTAAATAGCTTGTGTACTCTAAATCTACCAAGTTTTTTGTTTTTGTTTGAGGTTTTATATCTCCTTCAAACAAGCTGTCAAATGACGGAGTGTGTGATTGGGTTCATTTAGGAAATCGGCTCCAAGAGCATGAACAATTATTTAACCACACAAAATGTACAGAAAATGGATAAACTGTCAGATGCGTTTGAAACAAAAAATTATATTGATCAAATTGACCTCGAACTACTGGAAAAAGAGAACAATGGCGCCAGTCACAATTAAGTACCTAAAAAAAAAAATTGGCTCTGAACACTATGGGACTCAACATCTTAGGTCATAAGTCCCCTAGAACTTAGAACTACTTAAACCTAACTAACCTAAGGACATCACACACACCCATGCCCGAGGCAGGATTCGAACCTGCGACCGTAGCAGTCCCGCGGTTCCGGACTGCAGCGCCAGAACCGCTAGACCACCGCGGCCGGCTTTAAGTACCTAGTGCCACGTGTATTGCCTTAAGGGGAACCAGCGACAAGCTCTATCAAGAATGGTAATTTTCTTGGTAGAACTTGTTTTGCAGGAACATTTAAGGCGAGTAAAGAAATTCACGACCATTATCTTGATGAAAACATCCCAATGAACTCATATAATTGCTTGCCAACAAAGTAGAAAACAGCATTGTTAATTTTGTAAAAGAAAGTAAGTATCTTTTGTCATACTTGATTGTACTCCTGATACAAGCCACAATGAACAAACGACACTGATTGTTAGGTTAGTAAATTAATCAGAAGAGACAGTGACTGTAGAAGAACACTTCCTCGACTCTTTGAACATCACTTCAACAACAGGAGAAAGTTTGGCTGAAACCCTTTGGCCGAAACTAGATCAATTAGAACTCGATATTCATGACTGCAGAGGCCAAAGCTACGACAATGGCGCAAATAAGACAGGTTATCGAAGTGGTGTTCAACCCAGAATCCTAAAGTGCAATCCAAGAGCATTTTATATGCCGTGTGCCACCTACAGTCTAAATCTTGTGTTATCAGGTGCGGCAAAATCTACAGCCAAAGCACTCACGATTTTTGGAGTAATTCAAAGAATATACACTGTTTTCAATGCATCCACTCAGAGATGGGAAACCGTATTGAACAGGGTACCAAGTTAAACAGTGAAAAAGCTTTCAGTTACTCGGCGGTAAAGTAGGGTAGAGAGTATCAAAGCAGTAAGGTGCCAGACAAGAGAAGTTTGAGATGCCCTTCTCGAGGTGAGGGGCAGCACTGTTGAATCGAAAACAAAGAGCGTAACACACTAGTTTATTGTAGGCGTTGTCGTATAGCATGACATTCTCCTTGCCATTAACGCAGCAATTAAGGCACTTCAGGCAGAAAACATGGACGTGAAAGTAGCAACCAAACCCTCGAAAGGCAAGTGAAGTTTATTGAGTATTTTCGTGAAGAACGTTTTGTTATGTTGTTGTGGTCTTCAGTTCTGAGACTGGTTTGATGCAGCTCTCCATGCTATTCTATCCTGTGCAAGCTTCTTCATCTCCCAGTACTTACTGCAACCTACATCCTTCTGAATCTGCTTAGTGTATTCATCTCTTGGTCTCCCTCTACGGTTTTCACCCTCCACGCTGCCCTCCAATACTAAATTGGTGATCCCTTGATGCCTCAGAACATGTCCTACCAACCGACCCCTTCTTCTTGTCAAGTTGTGCCACAAATTTCTCTTCTCCCCAATTCTATTCAGTACCTCCTCATTAGTTACGTGATCTACCCATTTAATCTTCAGCATTCTTCTGTAGCACCACATTTCGAAAGCTTCTATTCTCTTCTTGTCCAAACTATTTATCGTCCATGTTTCACTTCCATACATGGCTACACTCCATACAAATACTTTCAGAAAAGACTTCCTGACACTTAAATCTATACTCGATGTTAACAAATTTCTCTTCTTCGAAACGCTTTCCTTGTCATTGCCAGTCTACATTTTATATCCTCTCTACTTCGACCATCATCAGTTATCTTGCTCCCCAAATAGCAGAACTCATTTACTGCTTTAAGCGTCTCATTTCCTAATCTAATTCCCTCAGCATCACCCGATTTAATTCGACTACATTCCATTATTCTCGTTTTGCTTTTGTTGATGTTCATCTCATATCTTCCTTTCAAGACACTATCCATTCCGTTCAACTGCTCTTCCAAGTCCTTTGCTGTCTGTGACAGAATTACAATGCCATCGGCGACCCTCAAAGTTTTTATTTCTTCTCCATGGATTTTAATTCCTACTCCGAATTTTTCTTTTGTTTCCTTCACTGCTTGCTCAATATACAGATTGAATAACATCGGGGAGAGGCTACAACCTTGTCTCACTCCCTTCCCAACCACTGCTTCACTTTGATGTCGCTCGACTCTTTTAACTGCATCTGGTTCTTGTACAAATTGTAAATAGCTTTTTTCGCTCCCTGTATTTTACCCCTGCCACCTTCAGAATTTGAAATAGAGTATTCCAGTCAACATTGTCAAAAGTTTTCTCTAAGTCTACAAATGCTAGAAACGTAGGTTTTCCTTTCCTTAATCTAGCTTTGTTAATGCGCAGATAATAGCGGAAGAGATAACCGAAAGTTTACAGATTGAACCAAACTTTGCAGAAAGGAGAATTGGCAAGGAGGTGAAGCAATTTGATTATGAAGGTTCAAAAATGGTTCAAATGGCTCTGAGCACTATGAGACTTACCTGCTGTGGTCATCAGTCCCCTAGAACGTAGAACTACTTAAACCTAACTAACCTAATGACATCACACACATCCATGCCCGAGGCAGGATTCGAACCTGCGACCGTAGCAGTCGCGCGGTTCCGGACTGAGCGCCTAGAACCGCTAGTCCATCGCGGCCGGTGATTATGAAGGCGACGACATGGTTTGCACAGCTAAACCTTCAGAGGAGAAATACAAAATCGATTTTTTTCTACCCTGTCGTTGACAGGGTTAAAAAGGTTAAAAGAAAGGTACGGCCAATTGACCAAGTATTCCGATATATTTGGCCTTTTGTTTTCTCCAGAAGGTTTAAAATACATATGGGATGAAGAACGGAAAATGTTAAATAAAAACCTTGAGGAAGAACTAAATATAAACATAACTGGTGAATGTTCGAAAGACATTGTTGCATTAGACCTTTTGACAGAAATTAAAGTGTCCAGATAAATGGTGCCCAAGGAAGTGAAAACTTCTGCGTTAATACAGAATCACTTGAATGACATTGCAAACCCATTTCCCAACATTTATATTGCCTACAGAATTTTGCTAACCGTGCCAGTGACCGTCGTTTCCGCTGAAAGGAGCTTTTCACGTTTAAAGCTTATCAAGAATTACTTCAAAAGCAGCATCTTATAAGAACGCCTGTCTTCACTTACCGTGCTGTCTGTGGAACAGGGCGTGGTTTCAGAATTGAATTTAGAATATAGTATTGATCAATTTGCTCGTCAAAATGCAAAGAAAAGATGTTTTGTGTAAAGTGTGTTAAGGAGCAAACCCTTAGTGTTTATAACCAAGGACTCATATAATTTGTTGTAAATGCAGAGCACAGTCAAATGATGAAAACTTCTAAGTGTAGATCCGAGCCAGCACTTATGAACCTTATTTGATTTCAAATTTAATTAAATTGGAAGGATTCCCATAGCTAAGTTAGCTTTTATTAGTAACATTTTGGTAATTACCATTACTATTAAGATTCCTTCTACTATTAATTATTTTCCTATCATAACATTAGCTCTGCTGCAGTAACAGTCTTTTGATATATTGGTAATATGTCATTGACGAAATTTAGAATTCTTTTGAACGTGACGACGGTGTATAACTGTATTGGAGGAGGGGTGAGGACGGTGGGGGGATATGCGGGAGAGTACTGCTTGTAAGTTCTGCACATGGCCCCGTGTGAGCTAAGGCCGGCCTGGTAGGGTGTACATATATGTGAGCAGCGAAAAAAAGTTACAAGGGTTGTCCCACGCTAAAATCATTCTTGCGCCACAAGAGCAAAAGAGAGCACACGTTCCAGGTGACCTGAAGACAAAGTTCTACTGCGGTACGGGTAACAGCTGCATCACAGCGTGTGATTGAAATAGCACGGCAACTGGAAACGTACTCGAAAGCTGAAGTACGCGGGGTAGTACTGTTCTTGTAGATAACATGTCTAAAATGCACGCAGTTTCAGTGTGAAACTCTGGCGGTATATGGACCTAACGCAACGTCGCGACCAGCCGTAGTGAAACGGTGCCAACAATTTGACGAAGACCATAAAGGCGTGCCTGATGCTGATCCGGTATCAACTGCAGGTCTTCTATCCATTCTTTCCAGCGACTGTAACATTCGCACAGGGTTTCTCGAATGCCTCCATGACGAAGAAGCAGATTTATTTTGCCAAGGAACTGAATGATTAGTATTAACTTGTTCACAGAGACTTGGTGCCGTGTATCTGTGTCACTTTGAAGTTTAGTGCAACGCTCAGTGAAAGTTACTTGTCCTTCCATAATAACATGTAACTCACTTTTTGAAGTCCCATGCAGCAAGACCCTCTGTTCGTGTAATCATATGCACATAAACCACCAGTTTAAATCATATTTGCAGTGCGTCATGCCCAACGAACATAATGAAAATCTTAAATCTTTTGTTGAATGTCAAAGATATTACGTGTTTGGGGGGTGAGGATTAGGGGGGAGGGATGTAGCGTTGTGTGTGTGTGTGTGTATGTGTGTGTGTGTGTGTGTGTGGACGTGTGTGTGTGGACGTGTGTGTGTGTGTGTGTGTGTGTGTGTGTGTGTGTGTGTGTGTGGGTGGGTGGGTGGGTGGGTGGGTGGGCGGGTCAGTAGGTAGATTGGTGGGTGGGTTTGTTGGGTAACACTCTCATTGTATTTCGTTGATGTTTTTTGTCACACACTCTCTCCGCATGATTTGCAGAAAATTCTGATTACTTGACATTACACATGTGGGCAGCATTTGACTTAAACATTTACGTTCAACTGTGGCCGGTCTTAGAGCAGAAACGTCAGTGGTGATTTTCTCTCGCACCATGGCAGATGGAAGTGCATAGCACGACAAATGCCACGAAATTCTTATGGAAAAAATTTATCGTTTGATGTGATTTCGTTCTACAATGAATCATAGTACGAAACTCAAAAAATGACTCCATGCGGTATTAATCAACCTCGTGAAGATGATTCTGTTACACAGGTAGTGAATGATATATATCTGGTGGCATGAACAATGCCCTCTCTCTCTCTCTCTCTCTCTCTCTGTGTGTGTGTGTGTGTGTGTGTGTGTGTGTGTGTGCGTGTGTTTTCTGAAGAAGTAGATGGTTGGTTGGCAGATTTGGTGGAGGAGACCAAAAGTGAGGTCATCGGTCCCATCGGATTAGGGAAGGACGAGGGGGGAAGTCGGCCGTGCCCTTTGAAAGAAACCATCCGGCATTTGTCTGAAGAGATTTAGGGAAATTATGGAAAACCTAAACAGGACGCCCGGACGCGGATTTGAACCGTCGGCCTCCCGAATGCGAGTCCAATGTGCTAACCCATGCGCCACTTTGCTCGGTGAAGAAGTAGAGAGAAGGCCTTTTTTATTTGTAAAGTCACAAGCCACGTGAATTCAACCCTTGCCATTTCTGTATTGTGGAAGCATAGGAAATATAGCCTCCTTTAACTGCCTAACCCAGATATTTCTGAAGATATGTGACATCCATTTACTGAAATACTGCGCAATGTTGACTTCAGTATATGGCCAGCTGCCAATGCACGTGGCAAATATTAGTCGTGTAACGTGTAGCTGCACATGTCAAATGACGACGATCTTCTACTTTCTTCGATCCTCTGATTCATCGAACGTTTCTGTGTTGTATAAAATTAATCAGAAATAAAATTAAAAATGTGCTCGCTTTTCTGTTTAGAGACTCTCGAAAAATCGAGCGGAACCGCCAATTAACAGGTGGGATAAATACGTCGATATTGCATGCGAAACGTGTTCAGCAGGCATCGTAGCTTGCTCGAATGAGGTCAAGTTCTGCGCGACTGTGTTGTTGCAGAACAGCGGGTATCGCTTTCACCTCAGTATCAAAAGTGTCCTGCAATGATGTGCATCCTGTTAGAAGCGAACCCAGTACGTCGCTTGATCTCCTAAATTTATCCTTAGCCGTCTCCTCAATGCGAATGCTAGGATGATAAAAGGAACGAATTAAATTTATCACTGAAACAATGCGCAATCACCGCTCATAAATGTTTTTTCTTTCTTACGATCGTTTTGTTTGGTACACAGTCCGATGTTCAAAACCCTCAATGACAGTGGACAGTGAAGTGAAGTTCAGGGACTGTAGGGTACTTTATGAGACTTTCAGAAATCATATGGGGTAATGAAAGCATAAGACAAAGCTCGTGAGCAGGTGGATAGTGCAGTACTTAACAGGAGCTTGTCTTTTTTAATTCCCACCGCTCTTTGTGTGTCAGACACACAATCGAAGTAGATGCAGAGCAAGAATAAATTCTGAATGCAGCAGATACTAGCGCTAGGATTTGATCGAAAATAGTCCATCCTTCTGAATGAACGGAAATGTTTATAAGTGGTAAATAAAACGGACAGACTGCTTAGAATTGGGATTAAATATAATAATAATAATAATATACAGAAATACAAAATGGTGAGGTGTAACATATAGGACAACAATTACTTGGACAGTCGACCCTTTGAAGAATTTATCCTATATAGGAAGCAAGGTTACACAAGTTGGTCGAAGGCATTAAGACGCTAAAAAGAAGATCGCAGCAGATTGTCATAAAAAAAAGAAATCTAATACAGTCAACAGTTGACTAAAGTCATTCAGTTCTTTTTTTTCTAATCATTGGACTGAATTAATGCCAGCATTACAGGAAGTCAAGTTGTTGTTGTTGTTGTTGTGGTCTTCAGTCCTGAGACTGGTTTCATGCAGCTCTCCATGCTACTCTATCCTGTGCAAGCTTTTTCATCTCCCAGTACTTACTCAACCTACATCCTTCTGAATCTGCTTATTGTATTCATCTCTTGGTCTCCCTCTGCGATTTTTACCCTCCACACTGCCTTCCAATGCTAAATTTGTGATCGCCTGATGCCTCAGAACATGTCCTACCAACCGGTCCCTTCTTCCAGTCAAGTTGTGCCACAAACTCCTCTTCTCCCCAATTTTATTCAATGCCTCCTCATTAGTTATGTGATCTTCCCATCTAATCTTCAGCATTCTTCTGTAGCACCACATTTCGAAAGCTTCTGTTCTCTTCTTGTCCAAACTATTTATCGTCCATGTTTCACTTCCATACATGGCTACACTCCATACAAATACTTTCAGAAACGACTTCCTGACACTTAAATCTATACTCGATGTTAACAAATTTCTCTTCTTCAGAAACGCTTTCCTTGCCATTGCCAGTCTACATTTTATATCCTCTCTACTTCGACAATCATCAGTTATTTTGCTTCCCAAATAGCAAAACTCCTTTACTACTTTAAGTGTCTCATTTCCTAATCTAATTCCCTCAGCATCACCAGACTTAATTTGACTACATTCCATTATCCTCGTTTTGCTTTTGTTGATGTTCATCTAATATCCTCCTTTCAAGACACTATCCATTCCGTTCAACTGCTCTTCCAAGTCCTTTGCTGTCTCTGACAGAATTACAATGTCATCGGCGAACCTCAAAGTTTTTATTTCTTCTCCATGGATTTTAATACCTACACCAAATTTTTCTTGTGTTTCCTTTACTGCTTGCTCAAAATACAGATTGAATAACATCGGGGAGAGGCTACAACCCTGTCTCACTCCCTTCCCAACCACTGCTTCCCTTTCGTGTCCCTCGACTCTTATAACTGCCATCTGGTTTCTGTACAAATTGCAAATAGCCTTTCGCTCCCTGTAGTTTACCCCTGCCACCTTTAGAATTTGAAAGAGAGTATTCCAGTCAACATTGTCAAAAGCTTTCTCTAAGTCTACAAATGCTAGAAACGTAGGTTTGCCTTTTCTTAATCTATTTTCTAAGATAAGTTGTAAGGTCAGTATTGCCTCATGTGTTCCAAAATTTCCACGGAATCCAAACTGATCTTCCCCGAGGTCGGCTTCTACCAGTTTTTCCATTCGTCTGTAAAGAACACGCGTTAGTATATTGCAGCCGTGGCTTATTAAACTGATAGTTCGGTAATTTTCACATCTGTTAACACAACAACAACAAGTATGCAGTATGAATCACAAAACGCCAAAAGAGAAGAACCTGGAAGTTTTTGAAACGTGGTGATGACAAAAATTAATCGATCTGATACAGTAAGACATGAAGAGATACTAGGAGACGAAATAGCCGAGTCTATAGAGAATTCTTATGAAAAGATACGACAGTTAGGTGCATCTTATCCCTGTGCTGGTTCCTCTACTGAGAATGGAAGGTAAAATTGTTGGGTGAGATAATGGTTAAAATATATAACAACAGTTACTTAGGACGCTGAGTTTTTTCAAAATAAACATAAAAAATAGCGCCTTATGGAAATGAATGGAGAACGGTATGAAATCAGGGGAGAAAATGATTTGGGTAGGGTAAATTTCTTTTACTTCCATCAATAAGAAGTGATCGTCTTCAGATCAGCAGGAAAACGTGGGAAACATAGGAAAGAATGTCTGACTTAGGGCAGTCTCTCTAACCTGAAGCTGCATACAAGCACCGAGTTAATGAATACCGCATTTTTATTTCCCATGTTTTGTGCATATCTGTAGATGGTCGTTGCTGGCGGACACCGGTAGTCTAAGGACCACAAGTTTTGTGATCATTCACGGATATAAAAGAAGTTTATTCTACAGTTCCTGGATCACTGTTTTAATCCGCTAACAAGTTGCAGCTTGTGAAGATGATTTAGGATTTGTAATCCTGTGAAGAACATAGTAACAAGAATGTGTAGATGTACAATTAGAGCCGGCCGGAGTGGCCGAGCGGTTCTAGGCGCTACAGTCTGGAACCGCGCGACCGCTACGGTCGTAGATTCGAATCCTGCCTCGGGCATGGATGTGTGTGATGTCCTTTGGTTAGTTAGGTTTAACTAGTTCTAAGTTCTAGGGGACTGATGGCCTCAGACGTTAAGTCCCATAGTGCTCAGAGCCATTTGTTTGTACAATTAGAAACTAAGAATCTAATCTTTACCTAGGTTCTTAGGCAAAGGGAAAAAAGATACAAAATTCATATTTTGCCTTTATTTTCCGCTCTTCCATTATTATTCCGCCCGAAGCAAATTGTGGTATCTTGGAGAAATTTGTCGAATTATTATTCAGTATTACTAAAATTTAACAACTTAAGGTATAGTAGTGGTGGTTTTTTCGTAATCGCAGCTGATAGAGTGGTCGACTGTTTCCCTCATTAGTGCACCTTTTTCAAACATACTCCACCACTTTTATTGTTATACTACAGACAAGAAAAGAAAAAAATTATATGAACACTACAGTGCTTTGCTAGGCATGGTCCTTATAAGAGATGGTATTCTGTTGTCTTCGACTTTTGAACTGAGCTAACCTTGCCAGTTATAGGGAGCCCTATAATTTAATATGTAAATTGCCATTTTTCTAACAAGCATTACCAGAGCTGAAAAACTGGAAAATTAACGGATAAAAATTGCTCGACTACCTGGTGTGACAGCCGCAACCTTTGGATCTGTTGTATCTCCGTGCCACTGACCGAATGGTGAAACATTAAAAATCAGCAAGGGCGGAGGAAAGATCAAAATCGTGCTCTTTTTCAGTCCCGAAGTATCATATTAGATGCTACCTCCAGATTTTTTTTTTTTTTTTTTTTTTTTTTTTTTTTTTTGTGGCGCGTATACAGCTGACGCTTTTGTGGTCTGTGGCATCGTATATTCTTACAAAAGATACCGCACTTGCTACAGCTCACCTGTTCGTCCTTCTTCGGAGTGCTACAAGGCGTCAGCACTGACTGGAAACTTCGATTCTCCTCCCACACATCTCTCGGCGAAAGAAAGTTAGATATATCTGTTTCTAATTACACTGGTTTCCACACGCTTTAATATCGTATTAAATATTTGCAAACATTCCTAAGTGAATAGTAAACTATAAATTAGTGTTATAACGTATTTATGAGCTTTAAACTTTTGAGGATCATATCTCACATCTTGGCATTCAAATGCCGACTTTATCTACATGAGTGGATTGTGGTTATATACACTGGCAGAAAAAAATGGCATTACTAACAAGGAGATGTGAGACATAAACCAAAGTTGGTAGGTCTGTTTCGACATCTGAAAGATGATGTCATTCAGATTTCGCACCAGTCACATAAGAGTGGCGCTAGTAGCGCCACTGTAAGGATGGAAATGAAGTTTCCTTTAAATACACGGTGTCTCGGTCGTGAGCGTTAGTTACCTTCGAGACTGAACGTGGTGAGCTGGTATTAGTCAAGAATGCCTTTAAGGCGACAAAGACGCCATTGTCAACATTAATTAATTTTAAACTAGGTCGTGTAATATGGCTACGAGAAGCTGGATGTCCCTTTTGCGATACTGCGGGAAGACTTGGCAGGAATGTAGCCACTGTACATGATCGCTGGCAGTGGTGGTCACGAGAATATACAGTTGCAAGAAGACTGGGATCCGGATGGTCAGGTGCTACTACCGAGAGGAAAGACCGATGTGTTCGGCTTATGGCTGTGGTGCATCGTACTGTGTCTACATCAGCAACTGGAGCAGCAGTTGGCAACACAGTGACACAACTAACTGTTAGAAATCGATAACTTTATGAACAGCTCCGAATCACACGCCTATAGCGTGCATTCCACTGACCCAAAACCGCCGCCATTTGCGACTTCGGTGGTGTTAAACGAGAGCTCATTGGAGGGTGGAGTAAGGTCTGTTGTGCTTTCTGATGAAGCTCGTTCTGGCTCGGTGCCAGTGATGGCCGTATGTTGGTTAGGAGGAGGCCAGTTAAGAGCAACCAACCTGCTATGTGCCGAGCACACTGGACCTACACCTGGAGTCATAGTCTGGCATACGATTTCGTATGACCGCAGGAGCATTCTTTTGATTGTCCCACGCATGCTGACTTCAAAATTGTACATCTGGGTAATTCGACTTGTCGTACTGCCATTCATGAACAGCGTTCTAGGAGGCGTTTTCCAACAGGATAATACTCCATCTCGTGGAAATCGGGTTTTCTGCCGGATATCAGCGTCTTCCAAACACGATATTTCGACGTCATTACTTGACGTCTTCATCAGGTGTTCCCTGAGACTCAGGGAACACCTGATGAAGACGTCAAGTAATGACGTCGAAATATCGTGTTTGGAAGACGCTTATATCCGGCAGAAAACCCGATTTCCACGAGATGTCTTCAAATCGCCGGGAAAGTCTAAGAAATTACAGGATAATACTCGCCCACATAATCGCTGTTGTAACCCAACATGTTCCACAGAGTGTCGACATGTTGCGTTATCCTGCTTAATTACCAGATCTGCCTCCAATCGAGAACGAGTCGGACATCATCGGACGACAACTCCAGCGTCATCCACGAACAGCATTAAGAGCCTCTGCATTGACCGATCAAAAGCAACAGGCACGAAACTCCACCCCACAAACTCACATCCGCCACCTGTAGAACACAATGCATGCACGTTTACGTGCTTGCGTTCAACACTCTCGGGGTTACAGTGGTTATTAATGTATTCACACTGCATTTCACATTTGCAGTGCTTTATGTCGCGCTTACCTTAACCTGTGATCTTGCAATGTTAATCACTTAAATATGTTACGTAGGCAAACATATTCCCGAAATTTCGTTATTCAAAGTTGGTTGTTTTTTGGTGTTCCGATTTCTTTTCGGCAGTGTATCTTTTCTAATTGCATTTGTTTTCACACGCTTTAATAACGTATTAACACAGTACAGACACTTCTCAGTGAATAGCAAAGTACAAATTTAGCGTTATAACGCATTTATAAGCTTCAAAGTTTTAAATTCATATACGATACCGTGAGACTCAGTGCCCATATTGCCTACGTAAGTGGAATTGTGGTTATATTTTCTTTTTCACTTGATTCCCGGTTTTGACTGATGAGGAGAACGATGAATTTTTCAGCAAAATTCATCCAGACGAGTCTCACAGAGTTTGATAAACCTGATTTCGCAACGATATGAAAGTGAAGAAAGCGTATCAGAAGAAGACACTATGCTTCTTGCTCAAATTCGAGAAAGAAACATCTTCCGGGGGAATACGAATGAGTAAGAATAAGTGTGTTAAAACCAATATGGGATGTGTAACCTGAATGAGATTTTCGCTCTGCAGCGGAGTGTGCGCTGTTATGAAACTTCCTGACAGAGCCCCGTCCTCACAGCTTTACTTACGCCAGTAGAGCACTTGCCCGCGAAAGGCAAAGGTCCCGAGTTCAAGTCTCGGTCCGGCACATTGTTTTAATCTGCCAGGAAGTTTGACGTGTAACCTGTTTGACAGGATCGTGGGAAACTACGGTATGAGAGCCTGGACCCACAAATGGATAGTCAGATTCATCAGTTTATAAATTTTGCAGCTGCTGCTGCGTTGTTAGAATACAGGGAGACTGAAATGCAACATGGTATTGCGAAGATACATACAGTGCGATGCTATCTGTTCAAGCTTTATATTGTAGAAAATTTAATACATTTTCAAGTTTGCAGATTAAATTTGTGGGGAAAGAGTTCGACTCTCACGATGGAGATTTTTCCCACGAAAGAAAAAGACCAAGATGGTCTGTTGTGCAACTATTACTGGAGTTACGGCAACGAAGTATACTTCATTTGCCTGAGATGATGAACCATGTTAGGAAGACAAAAAATGCTGGGTAGAAGGCTGCAGAGGGCTCACTTTTGTATGGAGTGAAAAGTCCAAAGTGTTGTTTTGCTTCTCTAGCGACAAAAACTGTTTTAACACATTCCACCAAAAATTTACGACGAGTAACGCACACTTAATTCTGATACATATAGTAATACAAAAAAATCAACAACACTTTGAAAATTTTTATTCTGGTACTTTTGTTTAAATAATTGAATTGTTTACTTACTATTGTTGAAAGTTTTATTACCAAGTTTGTACTTTGACCGTAGTTGTGACCTACAGTAAGTATGAGGGTTATGTATAATGTCTGTGATCAGTTAGTTTGTAATAAAGCGACATGAAACTAAATGTTGTATGGATAATTATCCTGGTTATGTTTGCATACATCATATATGACACCATGTACACAAAAAAAATCGCTATGATTACAAATAAATTTTCGAAGGTCATTCATTGTTAACTAGAATTAACAGGAAGCAACTGACAAAGAGTAGCTCACTTGAACTTGAAATCTGCGCACGGGACTAAAGAGACTTTCATAAGTCTGCTAAATTACCATGAAAGAACCGAACATTTTTGTTGCCTCTTCATGATTGGTAAGCTTGATTATTTCAAGTTTCGTGTGAAGAATTTCAGGGCACAGTGTACAGTTCTTTCTTGACAGCTGTCTGAATTCGTCAGCTTGTCGACTGCGATTGAAAATGGAGAAAACCGAATTCCATGATGTTATTAAATTTTTCATTTGAAGGGTTCAACTGCCGCACAAATGAAAACAAAATCATGTGAAGTTCACATGCACTCTGAACCATCATTGGAGACCATTTATTTTTGAATTAATGAATTTAAATATGGTCGGACAAGCACCGAAAACGAAGCGCGCTCCGGCCATCCGACTGAGATCACCACAAAGGAAACCACTGACAAAATCCGTCATACGCTAATGCAAGACCGCCGAATAAAAATTCATGCGATAGCTCAGACCTCAGGCATCTCAACTGAGCTACAAGCATAATATTCTGCTTGGAGAACTTGGCTGAGAAGAAGCTGTGTGCGAGGTGGGTGCCGTGATTGCTCACAGTCAACCAAAACGCATCCGGTACAACATTTTAAGACAATGTTTGGCGATTTGTAATAGTAATCCGTCAGTTTTTGACGGTTGATGAAACTTGGATCCATAATTACACACCAGAATCAAGACGACAGCCAAAACAATGGACAAAAACTGGTGAAAGTGCAATGAAGAAGGCAAAGACCATTAAATCAGCTGATAATGTGATGGCTACTGTTTTTTGGGAATCCCCAGGAATAATCATCATAGATTACTCGGAAAAAATAATAACTGGAGCCTATTATGCTTCACTGCTGGGTCATTTGAAACTTTCGATGGCTGAAAAAAAAGGACCAAGCCTGGTACGCAAAAAACTGCTCCTTCACGAAGATAATGCACCATCCCACAAGCAGCGAGAACAATGGCGAAAGTGCAAATATCCACCCTATTCTCCAGACTTTGATCCGAGTGACTTCTTCCTGTTCCCCAACTTGAAACCTTGGCTTGCTAGGAAGATAATTTCATCAAATGAGGAAGAGATAATTGCAGTCAACAAGTATTTTGCTGAGTTTGGCAGAACCTATTTTCCTAAGGGGAGTGAAAAAGCTAGCGAATCGCTGGACCAAGTGCATATCTCTCAAATGTGATTATGTCGAGAAGTAAGGTAAGTTGTTAGAAACAAACATTTGTTCTTGATTTTTTAGCAGACTTATCAAACAACCGTTGTAACGCACGCTGTATTAACGTGAATACGTATCAACAGATTAGACTAGAACGGGACGTGTGTACTAAATGAGAGAAGAGACTTCGTCACGTGTGTCCTGTGCACTGCCTTTTTTTGGCAAGGAAAACTCTGAAAGTTTTGAGAACGACTGGATGTTTGCCAATTGCCACACTTACTGGAAATACTCATGACTGCGATTTCTACGTTAATCTATTGTTGCAAGTTTCAACTAGGTGTGAGGTGTGACTACATGAAGCCGTAAAAACAGTCTTTGCTGTCGTGACGGGATGAGATGGCGGAGTGGTTGCTTGGGAATGCAATTGTATAAATTGCAGGGATAGTTGATGTGAAAAATCTCACCAGATTGTCTTTCTCATCCTTGTCAAATCCGTAAATGTGTTTCGTCACTAACGTCCTTTTACTCGACGAGAAGTTAAACCTTAAACTCCCTTTTTCTTTCATTATAATTTTCTTTCCGTATAATTTTCTGAGCTTGAGTGCGTATCAATGCCTTATGTTTAACATTTTGGGATTCGTCCCTTATTCGTGATATTTTGTTTTGTTCCACGAATTCCAAACGAAAGTAATTATATTGTGTAAAGTAACTTCTACCAGCAGCCACCGCCGAAAACTTCATATTGGAAATTTATGGAAGAAAATCTATCTACACAAGTAGAGTCCTATTAGAATTCGATGGCCGTCCGTCTCTAACATCTTTTGCCAGATTTTTAATGCCAGTAGCTTTTTAATGTCTAACACCGAAATCGAAACATCCGCATTTGGAGCCTCGTCAACGGATGCTTTCAGGCAGTATCGTGTCGGGAAGGAAAATTTTGCTAATGACGCCCATCCAACACTGAAGATATCGCACCTTGCTGGGTAGCAATCATCAGCAGTTGTGATCTGAGAGGACTGTAATGGTAAGGACAAATGAAATTTTACTGTCTGATGACAATAAGCAACCTGAAGCGTCAATACCAACATAGCAGATTGCTTTGTAAGTGCCTACAGTTTCGACAGTTGTCATCACATCTATGAATCATCTGCAGTGTTGGAAAAGCGAAACAACCGTTAACTAGTCTTGAGAACGTCGAACGTCAAACGAAGCGCCGCTAACGCTTTCACATTCGCGGTGGAAAACGAGTGGTGCTCAGGAGGGGTTACATTCTTAAACAATACGGTCCCATCTGTAACTGTTATTTTCCATTTCGCAAGTGATTTGAGGAAAGCGATTGTGAACTATCGTTATCTGTTAACTGCTGACTGAAAGGGAAATAGTGTAATCAGCAGCGGTTGATGGATAGATAAGAGATCGACAGCTCTTGCGTTGTATACTCGTGGAAGACGCAAACAGCGCCCGTACCTGAAGTGTTTGCAGTTGCGAGGTGTGAAAGTGATAGCCGTTGGTGAGGTAAAAGCGAACCAATCGCTGCTGTCGGCGAGATAACAGTACCTTGTCCACGACTTCCAGATACATGCCACAAAATAATCTAAGTTTTATCATAGTTAGCCTTGCGCTACTGTAGCACTAATCAGCACAGTTCCGGTTAATTGTGTTATGATCCTAAAGTACCTTCTCTCCTCGTAGGTCACCCAGTTCCACGATTATTCAAAACATAATTGTGTACAAAAGGTAGAAACCAGTAGTGTGTCGAGTTCTGTGATGTTATAGAGCTGCTTTACAATCGTTCGGGCTACTGGGAATGTGACCCTGGATGCTATTTCAGCATTCTCGGTGACCAATTCCTGCCTCCTCTTCTACATCCCTCATGACAAGTGTACTGTGAACACTTCTGTCTTTCTGGATGACAACAGCCGTGTTTTCGCTTTTTTGACGAACACTCAAACCTCCAATGGCTCGCCAAGTCGCCCATTTTTTTTTCTTTTAGTGAAAAAAAATATGTGTATTGGCTTTTGAGGTCACTAGACCATATTGACTTGCAACTTTGAAAAAAAAAGTCATATTTTCCAAAACATAAGAAAAAAATGGTCTGGCGCATCTCTGGCACTCCATGCATGTAATGTACAATTTCTAGCAGTTCAGTGCTGTTTTACTGCCACTTTATTATGCAACATAACTGGTCATGCTGTCCAATGGCACACGATCTATATCATTACTCCTATGTTCATGCAGTTTGGAACATTTTGAAACAGTTCTTGTTTTTATTCACTCACAAATTAACCAATGTTGGACACTTACATCTGTGGGAGGATCGACAGAGACGCCAGTTTCCAAAATGTAGGTGTAGATAGATCCTTTGTTCAGTGTGTGATTTGCGAAGTTCATTTGTGTGTGCATAAGAACACAAACTGTTTCAAAATGTTTGATAGTACATGAGTAAAAGAGTATTGATGTGGATCGTGTGCCTTTGGGCAGCATGAGGAATTTTTTTTCTTATATTTTGGAAAACGAAAGTTTTTTTTTCAAAATTGATTGGCAATATGGTCCAGTAATATGGTCCAGTAACCTCAAAAGCTAATATACATTTTTTTTTCATTAGAGACAAAAAATCATGCAGAAAGTACAAAGCAGTTTTCCGGTTTGGCTTGCATATAGCCAGGTATGCAGTAGTGCGTCAGTCCTATAAGAAATGTCTGAGCAAGGAACACGAAGTGAAATGTAGAAATCATCATCCCCGCAGTTTGGAAACCCTATGGGTTGTAATGATCATTAAATGGTTGCAGATGGATATGACTTACTTGAAGAAAACTGTGGGCTCTTTTCCTTGCGGAATTGTTGCCATTGGCAAGGCTAATGGCGACGTCCACGATTTTAGTGTGGTGTCTCCCGAATTAACTAACTTTCTCATAATCCAGCGATTAACTCTACGCTACCTAATACGCTAACGGATAGGGGTAGATGCTGTTGTGACTAGGGACACGGAAAAATGTCGATATTTTTTGGTGCCGAGTACTTTATTCGATGCCGATAATTTTTTATTCGGCACCTTTCAAATCATACTCTTACTGAAATCAGTACTTTATAGCAGGTATCGCATCGAATGACACAAGTAACGATTTATTACATTTTTACTGTTCACCCAAAATTTTGTCCGCGTAGGTCAGCTTCAGCGCTTTTAGCAACTAATTGCGTGAGTATCAATAGGCGTGCGAGCGACAGCGACTGTACGAAAACATTTACGGTACATCTACTTTGCCAACGTTGACTTCGCAGTTCGTTCACTTGGAATGCCATAGGTTAGGCTTACAGAGGAGGAATGGGAAGTTTAGTTTTAAATATTTACTTTCGGATACTTTTATGCCGTTTTTCTGAAAATCTGTCGTGTACTTTCATATTTCAAGTTCTAGATTTTAAAAACTGTAATCAGTGATTAAAATAAAATGTTGCTTAGTTTAACCCTTGTATTATTCTACTTAAAACGTGTTAAAATTGACGCTCTCTATTATAGATATATTTTGAAAACTCAGATGGAAAGCTTGGAGCCAACAGAATTTCCTGTTTTTATCAAAGACAAGTATCGATACTTTAAGGTACACTTACTTTTATTTCGATTCTTTTGTGATTTGGATACTTGGCGTACGATAAAGTATCGATACTTTTCGTTCGGTACCATGTCCTAAGTCGCGGCAGCTGCACGGCAGGTCTTCGAAATGGGTTCCCGGAAACCGAATGACGTCCTCCCACTTGATACGGCAGTGGGCTCCGCCGTCAGGGGCGGACACTGAAGGCAGCGAGAGCGCTGCAGCTGGGGCGGCGAGTATGAAAGTTGCCAGCCACTGCCACCGGCCGGTTTCTCCTTTCGCTTCGCCGCCGCTAACGCCAAGTCATTGCGGCTTGGAACTTGTGTTGCGGGCAGGGATCTACAAATACCCACCGTCTATCCATATAACGATATTTATCATCAACAAAATCATCATCATTATCAGCTTATAAGCCATCAGTCTTTCGGTTGATTCGATGCAGTCCGCCACGAATTTATCTCCTGTACCAACCTCCTCATCTCACCCTACGTCCTCATTTATTTGTTGGATGTACACTGGACTCTTGCTAAACCGGGCATTCCTCGCACATATGGGTGCCGGATTAGCGGAAGTGCTGGATTGTTGAGTGTCTAAAATTTAGAATAAACACATAGAGATTATACCGGGTGATCAAAAAGTCAGTATAAATTGAAAACTGAATAAATCACGGAATAATGTAGATAGAGACGTACAAATTGACACACGTGCTTGGAATGACATGGGGTTTTATTAGAACAAAAAAAAAATACAAAAGTTCAAAAATGTCCGACAGATGGCGCTTCATCTGATCAGAATAGCAATAATTAGCATAACAAAGTAAGACAAAGTGAAGATGATGTTCTTTACAGGATATGCTCAATATGTCCATCATTCCTCAACAATAGCTGTAGTCGAGGAATAATGTTGTGTCCGGAGTTACGGTGAGGCATTGGCTTCGGATGTTGTCTTTCAGCATCCCTAGAGATGTCGGTCGATCACGATACACTTGCAACTTCAGGTAACCCCAAAGCCAATGATCGCATGGACTGAGGTCTGGGGACCTGGGAGGCCAAACATGACGAAAGTGGCGGCTGAGCACACGATCATCACCAAACGACGCGCGCAAGAGATCTTTCATGCGTCTAGCAATATGGGGTGGAGCGCCATCCTGCATAAACATCATATGTTCCAGCAGGTGTTTATCAGTCAGGCTGGGGATGATGCGATTCAGAGAGCTGGCTTAAGCCAGAGATAAATTCTGCCGAAATTTTTACAGAGGTACAGACGGTGTTTAGGAAGGATAGATTGCATGCAACCGGTGGTGGAGTGTTTGTCGCTGTTAGTAGTAGTTTATCCTGTAGTGAAGTAGAAGTGGATAGTTCCTGTGAATTATTATGGGTGGAGGTTACACTCAACAACCGAGCTGGGTTAATAATTGGCTCCTTTTACCGACCACCCGACTCAGCAGCGTTAGTGGCAGAACAACTGAGAGAAAATTTGGAATACATTTCGCATAAATTTCCTCAGCATGTTATAGTCTTAGGTGGAGATTTCAATTTACCAGATATAGACTGGGACACTCAGATGTTTAGGACGGGTGGTAGGGACAGAGCATCGAGTGACATTATACTGAGTGCACTATCCGAAAATTACCTCGAGCAATTAAACAGAGAACCGACTCGTGGAGATAATATCTTGGACCTACTGATAACAAACAGACCCGAACTTTTCGACTCTGTAAGTGCAGAACAGGGAATCAGTGATCATAAGGCCGTTGTAGCATCCCTGAATATGGAAGATAATAGGAATATAAAAAAAGGGAGGAAGGTTTATCTGTTTAGCAAGAGTAATAGAAGGCAGATTTCAGACCACCTAACAGATCAAAACGAAAATTTCTGTTCCGACACTGACAATGTTGAGTGTTTATGGAAAAAGTTCAAGGCAATCGTAAAATGCGTTTTAGACAGGTACGTGCCGAGTAAAACTGTGAGGGCCGGAAAAAACCCACCGTGGTACAACAACAAAGTTAGGAAACTACTGCGAAAGCAAAGAGAGCTTCACTCCAAGTTTAAACGCAGCCAAAACCTCTCAGACAAACAGAAGCTAAGCGATGTCAAAGTTAGCGTAAGGAGGGCTATGCGAGAAGCGTTCAGTGAATTCGAAAGTAAAATTCTATGTACAGACTTGACAGAAAATCCTAGGAAGTTCTGGTCTTACGTTAAATCAGTAAGTGGCTCGAAACAGCATATCCAGACACTCCGGGATGATGATGGCATTAAAACAGAGGATGACACGCGTAAAGCTGAAATACTAAACACCTTTTTCCAAAGCTGTTTCACAGAGGAAGACCGCACTGCAGTTCCTTCTCTAAATCCTCGCACAAACGAAAAAATGGCTGACATCTAAATAAGTGCCCAAGGAATAGAAAAGCAACTGGAATCACTCAACAGAGGAAAGTCCACTGGACCTGACGGGATACCAATTCGATTCTACACAGAGTACGCGAAAGAACTTGCCCCCCTTCTAACAGCCGTGTACCGCAAGTCTCTAGAGGAACGGAGGGTTCCAAATGATTGGAAAAGAGCACAGGTAGTCCCAGTCTTCAAGAAGGGTCGTCGAGCAGTTGCGCAAAACTATAGACCTATATCTCTGACGTCGATCTGTTGTAGAATTTTAGAACATGTTTTTTGCTCGAGTATCATGTCGTTTTTGGAAACCCAGAATCTATTATGTAGGAATCAACATGGATTCCGGAAACAGCGATCGTGTGAGACCCAACTCGCGTTATTTGTTCATGAGACCCAGAAAATATTAGATACAGGCTTCCAGGTAGATGCTATTTTTCTTGACTTCCGGAAGGCGTTCGATACAGTTCCGCACTGTCGCCTGATAAACAAAGTAAGAGCCTACGGAATATCAGACCAGCTGTGTGGCTGGATTGAAGATTTTTTAGCAAACAGAACACAGCATGTTGTTATCAATGGAGAGACGTCTACAGACGTTAAGGTAACCTCTGGCGTGCCACAGGGGAGTGTTATGGGACCATTGCTTTTCACAATATATATAAATGACCTAGTAGATAGTGTCGGAAGTTCCATGCGGCTTTTCGCGGATGATGCTGTAGTATACAGAGAAGTTGCAGCATTAGAAAATTGTAGCGAAATGCAGGAAGATCTGCAGCGGATAGGCACTTGGTGCAGGGAGTGGCAACTGTCCCTTAACACAGACAAATGTAATGTATTGCGAATACATAGAAAGAAGGATCCTTTATTGTATGATTATATGATAGCGGAACAAACACTGGTAGCAGTTACTTCTGTAAAATATCTGGGAGTATGCGTGCAGAACGATTTGAAGTGGAATGATCATATAAAATTAATTGTTGGTAAGGCGGGTACCAGGTTGAGATTCATTGGGAGAGTGCTTAGAAAATGTAGTCCAGCAACAAAGGAGGTGGCTTACAAAACACTCGTTCGACCTATACTTGACTATTGCTCATCAGTGTGGGATCCGTACCAGATCGGGTTGACGGACGAGATAGAGAAGATCCAAAGAAGAGCGGCACGTTTCGTCACAGGGTTATTTGGTAACCGTGATAGCGTTACGGAGATGTTTAATAAACTCAAGTGGCAGACTCTGCAAGAGAGGCGCTCTGCATCGCGGTGTAGCTTGCTCGCCAGGTTTCGAGAGGATGCGTTTCTGGATGAGGTATCGAGTATATTGCTTCCCCCTACTTATACCTCCCGAGGAGATCACGAATGTAAAATTAGAGAGATTAGAGCGCGCACGGAGGCTTTCAGACAGTCGTTCTTCCCGCGAACCATACGCGACTGGAACAGGAAAGGGAGGTAATGACAGTGGCACGTAAAGTGCCCTCCGCCACACACCGTTGGGTGGCTTGCGGAGTATGAATGTAGATGTAGATGTAGATGTAAAACATATCGACGTACCTCTCACCCGTCACGGTAGCAGTTACTGACATTTTGCTGTCCAGCGCCATCTGACGGACATTTTGTGAACTTTGTTTTCTTTTTCGGTTCTAATAAAACCCCATGTCATTCCAAGCATGTGTGTCAATTTTTACCTATCTATCTACATTATTCCGCGGTTTATTAAGTTTACAAATTTATACTGACTTTTTGATCACCCTGTACTTTATAAAAATGGTTCAAATGGCTCTGAGCACTATGGGACTTAACTTCTAAGGCCATCAGTCCCCTAGAACTTAGAGCTACTTAAACCTAACTAACCTAAGGACATCACACACATTCATGCCCGAGGCAGGATTCGAACCTGCGACCGTAGCAGTCGCGCGGTTCCAGACTGTAAAGCCAAGAACCGCTCGGCCACCTCGGCCGGCTTTATCAAATCAAATCAATCTGAGTTCTTGAGTATGTACATGCATATTAGTATCACTCGACATTTACTATTAAACATGTCCCACAGTTTTAGTTGTCACCATCATGATACACGACGGCAGTATGCTTTATCACACAACGGCTTTACGAGCATTTCATAGGTCCGGCCATGTTTCTCATTGTTGCATAATGCACTCCAGAGAGACGTATCCAGCTTCAGCACCAGCAGTTTGAGATATCCTTATGTTCTCTCCTCTTGTGTTCTCTTCTTTATCAGTTTCATCGTAACTTTCCTGTGAGCTTATGATTACCTCTGTTCTGCTAAAGTTTGGTCATAAATAATTGTTCGTTCAACACTGTTGTTAGCAACAATGGTTTTTTGCGAAGAACCTCACTTCAGTTTATATCTGATTTCGGGGTCTTGCTTGAGGTCTAGCATAACGTGTTTCCCTTTAGAAGCTATGATAATGATCCGTAATGAGAGCCACAATTTCAAAGTGTGTTATTGTAGGTGTTATTTCAGGTTGAACGACTAGAAGCTGGAAGTGTGCCGAATTACAGAGAGGCCGGACTACTGAGGGCCGTATTAGCGAGAGTTTAGTGTACTCCAGTCTCTGACTTCCTCTGAGCCTTAACGCTCTAAATCTCCCTCTACCACCCATGGTAGTTACTCCTTGATGTCTTGACACATGTCCTGTCACAGTGATGTGCTCCGAACGTATATTCTCTTAAATTTCTTCCTAACGTTATGACCGATATTTTGTCAATGTTTTCCACACATTCTTTACTTCGTCGGTTCGACAAGGAGCTCCCCATTCCTTATTAGTTCGTCTAATATTCATCATTCCTCCATAGCACCAGTCTCAAAGCATTCGCCTTCTTCTTTTCTGGTTTTCAGTACTGCACAATGCTGTGCTCCGAACGTACATTCTCTTACATTTCTTCCTGACGTTTTGCCCAGGAATGCTCACTTTGCCTGTGCTAATGTGCTTTTTATGTCCTTCTTGCTTCCATCGTCATGTGTAACTTTCCTTCCGAGGTAGCATAATTCCAAAACTTCTTTTACTTCGTAGTCATCAGATTTCTAAATTTATAGCAAATATCATTTCTGCTACTCTTCTTTACTTCCGTCTTTTCCGGTTTACTCCCATTGTACTCATTACTTTACTCTCAATCCATATTTTGTACTCATTAGACTGTTAATTTCATCCAACCGGTTCTGCAATTCCTCCTCAGCAACGTTAACAGCCAATCGTATCACTGATATCATGTTATATATAATCGAAAATACTGTCTGAGTCGACAAATGCATACACTATATATTACCATGGTTTACTGTCTTTAGCAATACGCTTCCACGGCGGTTCTCCATTTTCTTTAACGTCATTTAGCCACTTTTCATTACATAAACGTGTCTATCTTATCTCTTGGAACGTATGGGTTCAGGATGACCACACTCAACGCCATGTGAGATCTCAGCGGCCCAGTGTGCCTAGCGCCCGAGAGGCAAGACATATTACTTACTCTGCCATGCAGGATCTCACATTCAAGGTACGTACCTTGAGTCACGAAATGGGTCAGTTTGCAGTTAGGCATACATCCACGTGGTCAGTTTGCAGTTAGGCATACATCCACGTGTACAGTGTGACAACGCCTGCAGCATCACGGATCTTCAGCATGGCGACCATTGCTGCAGCTTCCCTTGACAAGCCAAGAGAAACAGGAGCAGCGACAGTGGTGCGTCCAACAACGACGTTGGACATAGGAGTGACGCGATATCGTTTTTTCAGACGAGTCTTGGTTTTGCACTGATCTCCTTATATGGAGGCTCCAAGGAGCTAGTATGATGGTATAGGGTGTCATTTCGTTCACAATAAGATCACAGCGTGTTCGCACATCCATTAATTTGGAGAGAAAGCGGTGTATGTTTCATATGTTAAGGCCGGTGACACTTCGAGGTCTCCTTAATGCTATCTTTCAACTGGATGTCCTCACCTACCTCGATATAGAGATGTGCCAATTTCTCAGTACATAAAACTAAAAATTCTTCGTTGTTAGAATTTAATACAGTGCTGACCATTATAATTTTAATACGATGAATGTGGCAAACGACAATTTTCAAACTGGCGGTAGGTATTCTACATTCCTTAGGTATGCAAACTGTCATCATCTCTGTGTAACTGTAGAAATTACTACATTCGTATGTAAGGAAAGATTACGAAGCGGGTTTATCATTCAGAACTCTCATTTGAATGATGCAGGGGGCGGACAAAATTACGGCAACACCAAAAACGCAACACATTACCATGCCTAATACGGTGTACGAAACATATGGCACTCAAAACAGCTTCCACCCATCTCGGAATGGATTAATATAGGTTTTCGAGGGAATCTTATACCATTTCTTTTGCAAAACAATGGCAAGTTCAGGTAATAGTGATGTATGTGGAGTGCAATTACGCACCCTTCTCTCAAAAGCAGACCACAAAAGCTCAATGATATTTATCTGATGACTGTGGTGATCAGCCGAAATGCGACAATTCGTCCTGGAGGACGCGCTGTGTGAACAGAGGCTTCGTCGTCTTGAAACACAGTATTACAATTGAGGAACAAACAGTGTACCACAGGATGGACCTGATCATCCAGAATGGTCACGTTAACCTTGTTACCAATGCGACCTTGCAGGGCATGGGCCATGAAATAACATGGTACGGCTTCTCGAGTCATCATCTGACCCCATCATGTCTCACTCTTGAGACGTAAACTCCGCCAGAAGATGGAAGCAGTGTGCAACAAGACCCACCCGACCATTGTTCCGTTGCTCCACAGACCAGGTTATATGGTTTAGGCACCACATTTATTTGTTAGGACCATTTGCAACGCTGATGATTGGTTTTGTAATTCCAGCTGCCCCTGCAGTTCCCTGCTTATGGAGCTCCCTTCATGTTGTTATTGTGCTGAAAGGGTTCGCGAGTGGGACACACAATTCTGCAGTGACTTTTGCACTGTTCTTACCACGACAACGCCTGCAACGTATAAATGGCACAGGACAGATGCAATTCAGGGGCTCAGAAAGACCGTAGTCAACGCCATACAAGATCTCAAAGGCTCCACTAGACTAGCGCCCGAGAGGATAGACATATTGTTTGTTCGGCACGCAGGGTCATACAGCCTTGTTACGGAATGCACTTGTTTGTAAAAGGTATCTACAAAGAGAGTGCGGTGACATTGGGAGCACCATGGACTGTCAGCAGAGGGACCATTGGTTCAAATGGCTCTGGGCACTATGGGACTTAACTTCTGAGGTCATCAGTCCCCTAGAACTTAGAACTACTTAAACCTAACTAACCTAAGGACATCACACACATCCATGCCCGAGGCAGGATTCGAACCTGCGACCGTAGCGGTCGCGCGGTTCCAGACTGTAGCGCCTAGAACCGATCGGCCACTCCGGCCGGCAGAGGGGCCATTGTTGCGGCTTACCTTGATGTGGCAGCAGAGCAGTGGCACCAGGGCGTCTTTTTAGACGAGTCCCGCTTCTACCCGCAGTACCAAGATGAACGTATCGCGCGTGGAGAATCCGAAGAGAAAAAATAAAGTGGCCATATTGCATTCGTCATCTTCAAATGGTCTCAGCACCTGGCGTGATGATATGGGAGGCCACTGTATTCATAGCATTGACGTGTTGGCTGATGGCTGTGCCATAAATCTGATATGATGTTATGTTTCAACAATATAACTGAAGACCGTAAGATGCCATGCTGTCCCAACCTACCACGATGCAAATGGTGTTTGTCGGTTCAAAAATGGTTCAAATGGCTCTAAGCACTATGGGACTTAACAACTGATGTCATCAATCCCCTAGACTCAGAACTTCTTAAACCTAACTAACCTAAGGACATGACACACATCCATGCCCGAGGCAGGATTCGAACCTGCGACCGTAGCAGAGCGCGGTTCTGGACTGAAATGCCCAGAACCGCTCGGCCACAGCGGCCGGCTCTTTGACAGTTACCCTGGCCAGTACGTTCTGCGGATGTGTCACCCATTAGAAATATCTGGTCATCGGTTGCTGAGAAACAAGCACACCATCACTCACCAGCCACTAGAACTGATGAACTCTTTCTTAGAGATGAAGCAGTAAGGAATTATGTCACCAAAGCTCAGTTCGACTCAGTGCTAAGTCGGGTTAAAGCCGTTATTGCTTCCAAAGGTCGCAGCCCTGTGAAATTCATTTCTCGCCCCGTATTCCCCCAAGTCACTTACAAATTTAATCACATGTTCTTCCTACTATAATGTATCTGAACAATAAGAAAAGTCTCATTATTTCCTATTCTTCCCGGTGTTGCAGTTTTAAGGGCTAACGTTGTAGTAACCATTTCCTTGGTGCATCTGCAGTCTTTTCGCTTGGCTGCAGTTCCTCCCCCTTCATTTCATTTTCCTTATCTTCATAACTACTAATTTCCAATGTGGATCCTTGAATGGAAGTTTACCAGTCCTCAGGTTTTGAACGGTTCTCCAATTTAAGGTATATATCTACTTTTTATATACCGAAAGTAGTAATAAACATTCAAACTTTTCATTTCCGACATATCTGAAGCGTAATTTTGAAAATCCTCTGTAGTTTACCAAAAGCAATTCAGGCCATTTTAACTCTTCTGTTTATTAATTTTATGGACAATCCAGGCATCTACTCCAAATACACATAATCGTCAACTAACTCAGTAGCTTCATTATTACAGAATTTCTATTGTTTTCTTCTCAATATACTGATTAAACATTATTTCCCCTAGCGTGAATTCAGGCATGACTTTAAACTTGCTCCATTAACCTCTTACATATACTGTAATTTATCTTCGCTAGAGGAAAACAGTACAATGTCAAATGGAGATAGTTCAGGAACGTTCCATTAACACAAATTTCTTGTTGATTTCCCGAGAGAAGAGTATTATTGCATGGAAACGTGTACTGGGTTATTTGTTTTGAACCACAAAGTGCAAGTAGTTTTTCCTCCCTAGGTCAACATACGTAAAGTACGCGCAATCTGTTTTACGGAATACTCAAACAAATACAAAAATTACTATGGTGGTACATTGAGCACTTTTTGGCTCTCGACTGCTGCGCAGCAGTAAATAAACAGAAAACGTGAGCTGGATTTCTCCCACAACGAAACACTTGCGGTCTTGCGTTGTCGACTGCCGGGGGTCGCCAGATTGCGCCACGACAAGTAGAAACTGTCAACTCACGTTAACCGCATTCACACGATTTCCTGTTACGGGAGATGGCCTGGTGGACCTGCAGTAATAACAAGCAAAGATTAGTGTGCACTAAAGCACCTGTACCGTGAAAACGTGACGTATGTAAAGACGTCCCAGTTAAAGGGGACGAGGGAGACGGGTGTGCGTCTAGTAAGCTATGACTAGGAGAAAGATAATGGAGTGTCAATATGATGTCTCAGTCTGTTCAAGTACAACAGAGGAGCTTTCATGCCAAGCTAAAGTTTTCGAAGTCCACAAACGTTTAATAAGAATTATTTGTAGTGTGAACCTTAGAACGTCCTGCAGAGGCCTGTTTAAAGAACAAGGTACACCAACTACCCAATATATCTATGCCTTAATTCAATTTGTCATTAACAACATATCTCTTTTTCAAACCAATAGCTCAGTTCACGAAATCAACACTAGAAGTAAGAAAAATCTTCACAAAGATTTAAAGCCA
Organism: Schistocerca nitens; assembly: GCF_023898315.1. Lineage (NCBI taxonomy): Eukaryota > Metazoa > Arthropoda > Insecta > Orthoptera > Acrididae > Schistocerca > Schistocerca nitens. The sequence continues at coordinate 365,180,590 of NC_064620.1, read as the reverse complement.
CTTGTTTTAGTCCAGAAAGGTGTCCATTGTTCAGGAACACACATTTTCAGTAACTTGACAGCAGCCATAAAAAGTATAACTGTCAATAAAGTTCAGGTTAAGACCGGCCAAAAAGATTTATTTGTGTCCAACTTCTTCTAGCGCACTGATGAATTTCTTGGGAGAACCGACTAATGTGTAATCTGACTTCTGTACAAATGCACTACAGTAATGGATCAGTGTAAGTAAGTGTTGCAAAACAATTTTTTCTATTTGATGATACATGGTTATAATAGCCTGAGAATTGTCGTAAGTGTACTACAAGTTTAAATGATTTGTGACAAGTTAAACTATAACATGTTTAAGAGTGCTTGACTTATTCAACATTTAAGGGGACTGTTTCGCTTGGAATCTGTAGAAGTTTTTTTCACAAGTGTTTATTGTATATTTTTGTTATCTGACATGATCTATATCCTGGAGGATCTCCTCAGGTATGGCTCTACTGGAACAAAAAGTACATCTAATCTAACCTAATCTAATGTAATCTAAACAGTGGTGCTCTAGCAGACTTGGTGCAATGTGATGTGGTACGTTGGTCTTCCTTCTGTCGGGGGACCAGCGCACAGTCAGCTTAAGGCACAAACGGACCGCTGTAGAATTAGAACCGCAGTATCCGTTTGCAATTTTCTCATGAGTGAAGCATCGTCAAAGGTGAAACAGTCATTAAAAACATCAACAGACTGGCGACGGAGAAAATCGCTTCTGGCGTTTATTACTGGCATCAATTCCATTCCATAACCTCATCTCCAGCAATTGCCTGCTGGAGAAGTTTTTTGATCGCCTCTTGGAGCACGCAGATGAGGCACTTCAGCTGGTGGAGACACGTTTGTGCTCCGTAACGAACATCTCAGAGAGGACTCATTGGACTAGACAGATCTCATAACATACTGGTATGTATTTGTAGCCGAACATCTTCGTTGGCCTGATGACGACTCAGATGATAGTGAAATATTATACTTCCTTATTGGAGAGCACTTTCTAACTTTCACCCATCTGCGACTTGCCCTACATAGCACCTGTCCCCCCTTCTTTCTTTTTTCCATGGGTTGTAAGACGTGTACTGGAAATTACTAATGAACTGTACATTATTTGTTAAGGAATTTTGTTTGTTTTCTCATTTATGCATGAACTAAGCCTCTAACTAAAAACAGGCTGTATAAACAATATTAATCGGTAATTAAAATAGTAGACGAGTTTTGCTATTTGGGTAGCAAAATAACTGTGATGGCCGAACTAGAAGGATATAAAATGTAGACTGCAAATGGCAAGAAAAGTGTTTCTGAGGAAGAGAAATTTTTTCACATCAAATATAGATTTAAGTGTTAGGAAGTCGTTTCTGAAGGTATTTGTCTGGAGTGTAGCCATGTATGTACGTGAAACATGGACGATAAACAGTTTAGATAAAAAGAGAATAAAAGCTTTCGAAAAGGGGTATTGGAAGAGTGCTGACGATTAGATGTGTCGACCACGTAACTAACGAGTAACTAGTCAATAGGATTGAGGAGATAAGGAATTTGTGCACAACTGGACCAAAAGAGGGGATTGGCTGATAAGACACATCCTGAGTAATCAAGGAACCACCATTTTAGCATTTTAGGGAAGCTTGGGCGTTCAAAATCGTAGAGGGAGACAAAGATATGAATACGGCAAGCATATTCAGAAAGATGTAGGTTGCAGTAATTATTCGGGACTGAAGAGGCTTACACAGAATAGAGTACCATGGAGAGCCGCGTCAAACCAGTCTTCGGACAGCGACCACAACAATAACAACAACAACATAATTCTCCTATTTCATTACATTCAGTGCGCTTAACAAAATGGTTCAAATGGCTCTAAGCACTATGGGACAACATCTGAGGTAATCAGTTCCCTAGTCTTAGAACTACTTAAACCTAATGACACCACACACATCCATGCCCGAGGCAGGATTCGAACCTGTGACCGCAGCAGCAGCGCGGTTCCGGAATGAAGCGCCTAGAATCGCTCGGCCACAGCTGTCGGCTGCGCTTAACAATTTTCTGATAGTTCTGGGAGATTTTCTAGTATTATTATTTCTTCCCTTTCTCAGACGTTATGTCTGGTTAAAAATGGAAAGTGACGCGGACCTTGACCAAGCGTGACTTCCTTTTAACTGTACGGTACATGTTACATTGTCTTTAGGAACTTTCGGGTAATTGAACATGTATCAATAATTACAGATTTCTGTAGTTGTATATATACGTTTGGATGTAGCTGTGTTGCGTTGATGTACTGGTGGATATTGTGTGGTATGACTCCTGTAGTTGATTGTATAATGTCAACTTTATCCTGATGCCACATGTCCTTGACTTCCTCAGCCAGTTGGATGTATTTTTCAATTTTTTCTCCTGTTTTCTTCTGTATATTTGTTGTATTGGGTATGGATATTTCGATTAGTTGTGTTAATTTCTTAATTTTATTGGTAAGTATGATGTCAGGTTTGTTATGTGGTGTTGTTTTATCTGTTAAAATAGTTCTGTTCCAGTATAATTTGTATTCATCATTCTCCAGTGCATTTTGTGGTGCATACTTGTATGTGGGAAGGTGTTGTTTTATTAGTTTATGTTGTATGGCAAGTTGTTGATGTATTATTTTTGCTACATTGTCATGTTGTCTGGTGTATTCTGTATTTGCTAGTATTGTACATCCGCTTGTGATGTGATCTACTGTTTCTATTTGTTGTTTGCAAAGTCTGCATTTATCTGTTGTGGTATTGGGATCTTTAATAATATGCTTGCTGTAATATCTGGTGTTTATTGTTTGATCCTGTATTGCAATCATGAATCCTTCCGTCTCACTGTATATATTGCCTTTTCTTAGCCATGTGTTGGATGCGTCTTGATCGATGTGTGGCTGTGTTAGATGATACGGGTGCTTGCCATGTACTGTTTTCTTTTTCCAATTTACTTTCTTTGTATCTGTTGATGTTATGTGATCTAAAGGGTTGTAGAAGCGGTTACGAAATTGCAATGGTGTAGCCGATGTATTTATATGAGTGATTGCTGTGTGAATTTTGTAAGTTTCTGCTCGTTCTATAAAGAATTTTCTTAAATTGTCTACCTGTCCATAATGTAGGTTTTTTATGTCGATAAATCCCCTTCCTCCTTCCTTTCTGCTTAATGTGAATCTGTCTGTTGCTGAATGTATGTGATGTATTCTATATTTGTGGCATTGTGGTCGTGTAAGTGTATTGAGTGCTTCTAGTTCTGTGTTACTCCATTTCACTACTCTAAATGAATAGGTGAATATTGGCATAGCATAAGTATTTACAGCTTTTGTCTTGTTTCTTGCTGTCAATTCTGTTTTCAGTATTTTTGTTAGTCTTTGTCTATATTTTTCTTTTAGTTCTTCTTTAATATTTGTATTATCTATTCCTATTTTTTGTCTGTATCCTAGATATTTATAGTCATCTGTTTTTTCCATCGCTTCTATGCAGTCGCTGTTGTTATCCAATATGTAATCTTCTTGTTTAGTGTGTTTTCCCTTGACTACGCTATTTTTCTTAAATTTGTCTGTTCCAAAAGCCATATTTATATCATTGCTGAATACTTCTGTTATCTTTATTAATTGGTTGAGTTATTGATTTGTTGCTGCCAGTAGTTTTAGATCATCCATGTATAGCAAATGTGTGATTTTGTGTTGATATGTTCCAGTAATCATCAGTCTTCTGATGTCTTGTTGCGGCCCACCACGAATTCCTCTCCAGTGTACATAATATGAGAAGTGCGTTATTGGTGTATTGAAATATTTTCATGGCCATTGTCGAAGTTGTTACTGATAGATTAAGAAGTAAGAGTAGGAACAGGCTGGACAGCCTTGATCGGCCGTTACTCCATTTAACCGTTACCTTACACCTGTTGTACTCGTACAAACAAATACTCTCACGGGACAAACAGCTTTCAGAAATTGTGGTTGTTACTGGGAAAAGAATTGTTAAAGGATGCACGTTGCTTATTCAGAGCTGTACGGCACTGAATCATGAAATGATTGAGAAAATTGAGAACAGGCGAGGAAAAGAATATCCGGGAAATATAAGAAGGGAAATAATACATGTGTTAAGGCATCAAGGAATAACTTTCATAGTACTACGTGGAGGAAAAAAAAAAGTTTAGGGGAAGAAAAGACAGAGGTTGTAATAAATAGTTTACTGTAGAGCCTACTCTGAGATGAAAGGCTTGGCGTAGGAAATGAAGTCGCGGCGGGCCGCATCGAACCAGTCAAAAGGCTGATGAGAAAAACAAAAAGTAATTTAGTGTCCACAGTGTTTGGACTGAACTACGGCATCCGTTTTACGTTCTGAGGATCGCCGGTGACGACCGAAGCAGGTCATTTCGTTTTGAAATCAGTGTGGTTGTGCTGGAAAATACATTATTTTAAAAAAGTCACGGTGCGTCTTCATAGCAACTGGAATATCGTTCTTTCCTAAAATATAAAGAGTACCATCTGCGTGTAAGTACAGCTTGCGGACCACTTCATCATTGTACTCGTACTAGGAGACTGGTAGCGCTTAGCCAAACGTAACGGAGGTGCGTCTTCGCAACAGACTGGGTAGCATGTACAAAAAAAGATGACCAATGAGAATCACTTAGCTAAATGACGCCTGATTTTGTGCACATTGATTTCCTGGCACTTGTTTGAACCGAAGTTGGCTTCGTTCCCCATCCATCCAGTCTTACAAATAACCCGGTAAGAGATAAAGTGGAGGTGCATTTGGTGACTGGGATACTTAGATGTTTCAGACCAGTCAGTACCCAGTAACTTACTTACACCTACTCTGGGGGCAGGATCTTCCAACGTGTTTTGCTTCGATGGTGCATCTACAAAGCGCTACTCTCACTGAGCTCTGTAATTTAACCACAGGGTTGTTTTAGGCCTATCTGTAATATTGCCTCTATGTCATCCGGTTTTAAGACGAACGTGGTATGAATTTTAAAATTCTGTGTTTTGTATCACTTGCTTTTTCTATTGCTGGGATTTTTTTTCACTAGGTCTTCAGAAAGATTACCTCGGTTTGTGAGTTATGATATTTTTGCAACACTTGTCTCAGAATTATTGAGTGACTTCCAGTTAATATAAAGAAGAATTTGTACTTCTTGCAGGCGATAGTAGTGACATAATAAATCCTATCAAGGGGAAAACAACAGAAGAAGTTGTTAATTGCTTTGCAAAGAATTATTAAGTGTTCTCTGAATATGGACTCTCCATTAATTGTGAGACAAGACAGTATTTTCAGTTCTGTACAACAAATTGAGTCATACCAACAATTATTGACAAATTTTTCGGTGTACATATTGATGAAAACTTGCACTGTACCTGCACAAACAAATATGTTCAGCTACTTTTGCTCGAAATAATTTTCTGGGGTAACTTATCACTTAGAAAGAATCCTTCAAAACCTACAAAATATAGCACTCCATATGTCATTCGAAAAGACTGTGACAATTGTAGCAGATTCGTTAGTATTCAACCACATAATATTAATTAACAGGAAAGTAAAAATGCCTAGGAGAAATTTTAACATACAACTTGGACGAGAAATCTGCTTGGCAAGTAAGAACTAACAAAATGATATAAGCTCAGAAGTTAATGTGGTCTAGATACAATAAAAATGTGTGTCAATCAAAATGAAATTAAAACGTTACAAGACAGAGTTTCAGCCACAGGTGACGTACGGAAGTGAAACTCTTTTCAAAGTATATATATCCTAAAAACTGGCTTCATCCACATGAATTCGATAAAAATTTGTACAGCTGATTTAAGGAGCATGTAACTAAATGACGATACTGGAACCAAATGAATTCACATACATTATCATAGTAGTGCTGAAACAGAGTCATCCACTTTAATGACACTATATTTGCAATCGAGTTGGACAATGCTGCATGCATCTCGTATCCTGGAGAAGCTCTTACGAAGCATCTTGATAATACTAATCTTGTTCTCTCAATTATGCCTTTGCTTAGTTTATTTTCTTTTATAAATAAATCCGTCTACATCAATAAATTAAATATGTTTATTTACTATGACGTTTTAGCATGTGTCATCATTAGATATCTACAATTAAGACGAAAGAAACATTAAAGAGTGAGGACGTTTCTTTTACAACATCGAGCACCAAACATTTATGAAGTTACAAAATATTTTAAAAGGTGCATTTACCAAAAACTTTGAACTTGCGAAACAAGGTTCAGTGTCAATATTAAGATCTGTACACAAGGTGCAGTGTATAGCTTTTAATACTGAGACTGAACCTTGTTTCGCAAGTTGGAAGTTTTTGGTGAGTGAACCTTTTAAAATATTTTGTAACTTTCTAAATGTTTGGTGCTCGATGTTGTATAACAAATGCCTTCACTCTTTGATGTTCCTTTCGTCTTAATTGCAGATTTCTAATGATGGTAGGTGCCGAAACGTCATCGTAAGCACACACATTTTATTTACCTATCTACAAAATTTTATTCATGAAAGAACCATAATGATAGCGGACTCATGCGTCACAGAGCGTGGTAATCCATTTGACGAGTGATGACAAGCTCTGTGGCCGGCTTGTGGTTGTTCTACAGAACCCGTTTTACTTCATTCCTTCACAAACACGAAACTGCTTATAATCGTCGTTCACACGACGCCGATACAGTCTTAATTTGCCAATCGTGACGTGTAAGTAATTATCTTGAATAAGAAATCTAACTTGAAGTAAAAACCAATTTTTGTTGATTACTTTACTCATCGTACTATTACACCCTTATATGTTCCACAAAAGTTAGAGTTTATATTTCACTCATCATGTGAGATCAAATAAGAGGGTCATAAATATATTGTGTCAACGTCATTATGGATAATCTTTGATAATGTTCAGGGGTAGAAAAGTAAGGCAAAATAGTTGCAGTATGTGAATCCAGACCTGCTACACATTTCCCACACATGACGTTATACGATACATTAATTTTAACTAACCACCTGATGAGTAAGGTATAAAGTTGCAAGTCAAGTAGTGCAGTCGTAAATATAACGGCAGCATACAGATGTATTCGTACTTCAACTTCTGTTTAAATGACCCAGTGAATAGCGTCGAATGCTCATGAGACTGTTCTCAGGATGATGCTGTTGTATAGGATGATTATAATTAAACTTACACTGCTTGAGAGGTCCCCCATGAAGAATGAGTGACTGTTGGACAATAAAACATCGTGGATGCATATGTAAGGACATGCAGAAGAGGAATAACGAAAAAATCGCTGAAAGAAACACTTTTTAATTCTAACACGAGAGTATAACATTTGCTAATTGCGTGCCACGTTTACGTTCCAGGCTACAAACGTTGCTCAATGTGATGGCTATCTGCATCTACGACAGCATGGAATTCTACTAGGGATTGCTCTACTACTGGCCGAATCAACTCAGCTGGGATGTTGGCTGCCTCCCTCGCTATGCCCATCTTCAATCTGCAACGCCTGTTAGTGTCCCGTCGATAAACCTTGTCCACCACAGCAAGAAATCACACAGGTTCAAATCTGACGTTCTTGATGACCACGCAATTTGGAACGATCGGCCAATGATCCGGTTTTCTCCAAATGTGTTGCGAAGTAACCGAGTGATCTCACATGCAATGTGAGGTAGCGATCCATCGTGCATCAAAACAGTTGTCTAAAGCACCTCCCTCCCGCAGAACAAGGCTTACACATTGGCGAACCAGATCACAGCAACGTGTGCGGTTCACGTTGAATGTCCTTGGCGTCCGAGTTCCTCCTACGTCACAGTACCAGTACCGACGCCTAACGGCAGGTCATGACACTAGAAAATTGTAGCGAAATGCAGGAAGATCTATAGCGGATCGACCCCTGGAGTAGACACAGGCCGTTGACACTCATCATAAACAAATTTAATTCAAAAATGGTCCAAATGGCTCTGAGCACTATGGGACTCAATTGCTGAGGTCATTAGTCCCCTAGAACTTAGAACTTGTTAAACCTAACTAACCTAAGGACATCACAAACATCCATGCCCGAGGCAGGATTCGAACCTGCGACCGTAGCGGTCTTGCGGTTCCAGACTGCAGCGCCTTTAACCGCACGGCCACTTCGGCCGGCTAAACAAATTTAATACATGTCGCTTAAATAGGCAGAAAGGTATCGTTACTGTATGATTACGGGGTTTCCGAGCAAATCCCTGTAAGCAGTAACGTCCCTTAAACGTCCAAGAGCATGCGTACGCGGCTATTTACAGTGCAACGACCACTTGAAACTTATCGTAGAAAAGGCAGGTGTCAAACTGAGATTCACTGGAAGAATCTTCAGGAGGTGGTTTACAAAACCCTCGTTCGACTAACATTTGGCCACTGCTTGTCAATCTATGATTCGTACCAGGCAGAATTGGTAGAGGAAATAGAAAATATCCAAAGAAACGCGGAGTGTTTCTTCGAACTTCGTTTAGTAAGCGCAAAGTGTCAAGAGGATGCTGATCAGACTCCATTGGCAGGCGCTACAAGAGAGGCGTTATGAGAGGAAGCGGTTTACTGTTAAAATTCCGAGAGTGAAGGTTCCCATAATAATCAACCATCACAGCGTCTCTCCATACGAACATCAAGCGAAAAGATCATGATGGTAAAATTACAAAGCTTCGACGTCATACAAACAATGATCCTCCTCTACTGTCATACTACCCATGCACTGTTCGCTATTGAAACTGTGAAGTGTAGAAGTTACAGTGGTGCAACGGTTCCCACTGCCACACAACGTATGACTTGTGCACTACACAGGTAGATGTAGAACAGTTTATAACAGTCAAGGTAAACACACACACACACGCACACAAATACACACACACACACAGTAACCACACATTTGGATTCCACACGATTACAGGCGGAAGGACACGAATTCTGTTCTTTACGGAGCAAAGGCACTATTCAGAGATCGTGAAGCTGCGCAACGAAGAGTGTACCTATGCAGAAACAAGGAATATGTTGTTGTTTTTTTTTCATTTATGTGGTTTAGTCAATGTCCAATACAACCGAACAAAAACTTGATGCTACATACAATAAGATTATTTTAAAGTTGTTATCAACATCAATAATTAAACACTCTAAGATATAAAGCTTAAAACATAATTTTCCTCTTGTGCTGTTAGAGTCCCGTTTGTTCAAACTTCATTTTTCAGTGTATCCACTTTTATACATGTACCATTGCATTTTTTGTTTAAAATTTTCCTTCGCGAGACACCATTCTTGAATTCTAAAAAGTGTCAAAAAAGTCTCATTCTCCTAATTGCAGGTTTTTGTCTCTGTGCTCTAGCCTTCTACTTGTGCTTTTTTCTATGTTCATTGAGTCCAGGTGATTTTATTAATATGTATGTTGTTGTTTTAGGCTTTTTGAAGAAAACTGCAACAACAATAGCAGAACACACTGCTCACGAACTCTTGGGCAGGTGAAATACGTGTGACTTTTCACTGTGCAAGGCCAGTCTCCAACGCTCTGTTTTGAGTAACGGTTCATTTCTCGCGCCAAGTGAAGGACCCCATCCCACCCACAGTAACAAATCGGAGCACAGAATCCGTATATCTCTTTTTATAACGGTCCAAACGTTGCTAAGAAATTCGTTTTTGCATTAGTGCTGGCAGCATTCTAGAAACTCGAGACTTATCTCGAAGAAAGCTTTCTCATAATTAATGCTTCTTGTAAAAATTTTCCATGTCCTTTCTTCTGATGTAGCTACTGAGCCAGCTATTTCACAGAACTGTAATCGTCAATACAATACTGTACACTTTCTCGACTTTTTTGTCTCTAATTGTAGGTTGGACCTTTCTGATTCAAGCTGCCTATTTGTTAAGCTGAAAGTGAATGGGGAGGCTCCTTACAATCCTCCACCAATATTGAATGAGTAAGTACTGACCGTATAAACAGTCCAACAAAAAGAGTTTTATGATGCTACGGCATTCGAGTTTGTCTGTTTGAATTAAACACGGAGACCGATTATTTTAAAAGCCTAAATATACAAAACTGTTCAACAAATTCACTTGCCACTGATTCAAAGTAATTGTGCAAAGTTTACCGTGTAGAGAACCACTATTATGATGTTCTTTATGTAGTAATGGTTTTGTTGGGCCCCACGAACTGAAACTAATTAACGTTAATTACAGTTTACAGATTTGAAACATTTTTACTCTATTATTACAATGTAATTAATAGCAAATAGAAGTATTGAGTACTTTAGATGCAGAAATGTAACTGGAGTGCCATATTGTTATTGTATTTCAACATAATACTCTCTTCACGAAGAAAGCTAGAGCGCCTGCTGTTACATTTAATGAAACTTATTCTGAAACAAACTCTTTCCACCACACAGATTGATTAAAAAAGAAAACATTAATACATCTATTGCCTTAATAATTACCTCAGAAACATTTTCCTGGGTTTCACTTTGGGACGAGCACAACATTTAACTGCAGAGCATAAGGATATTGCAGGATTCTTCATATGTGGCAGTGAGACGATACTGTGAGATTCGTGGCACTGCACGCATCGGTTTGCACCATTGCTTTGTGACATGTGAAGAGACAGTGGCTAAATTCCAAGACTGCGGCATTGGCTGGGCGATACATTCAGCATTTGCAGCAACGACTCCCAGTGCTTCATTGCACTCGTGTCGATAATTTGTTACGAACTTTCTTTGCTGTTGTGTAACACCTCATTTTCCTTTGGTAAACGATATTCATACCTACCAAGAACATTCCTCGCGAAAATCATTTCTGTGTGATCCTCTGTCGTTGTTAGTTTCTCCGACCCTTGCCAAGCCCGCCTCCGTAGCCGAAGTCGCTAGCACACACCTGTGCAGGGGCACTCGAGTTAAAGGTAAGCCAGTTTGTATCCTGGTGGTGGAAAATTTTTGCTTTCAGTGTCTGGCCGGCAAGCGGAGAAGAGTTGGTGGCGTGAAGTTCCTGATCACCAGACTCTGCGCCAGTGTCCTGCATTAAGTACCATACCTCTTCGCAGTGTGTCATGGAGTAAGGACCTGTGACACTCTTGATGATGATCCGCGCGACGGCGGGCCCCTTGGTGCTATGCGAGAGGGATAGGCTATGTGCTGGCACCAGATTCCTCCCTCTCCCCTCGCTCCATCCGTAACAACACAAACCTAACACTACACAGTACAGGCACCCACCACAGTCATCCATGCGGCGTAGGTAGACACTTGACACTTGATAACAGGTCGGAGGAAGGCAATGGGAAACTACTTCAATGCGAGATGCTTTTAATAATTTCCACGACGAAATTCTGTCTCGAAATCTGGCAGGAAACCCAAAGAGATTCTGGTCATACAAAAGCACATCAGTGGCAAGACGCAATCAGTATCTTCACTGCGCGATAACTACGATGAAGTCACTGATGACAGTGCCACTACAGCAGAGTTATTATACACGGTTTTCCGAAACTCCGTCAACAAAGAAGTTGTTGTTGTTGTGGTCTTCAGTCCTGAGACTGGTTTGATGCAGCTCTCCATGCTACTCTATCCTGTGCAAGCTTCTTCATCTCCCAGTACCTACTGCAACCTACATCCTTCTGAATCTGCTTAGTGTATTGATCTCTTGGTCTCCCTCTACGATTTTTACCCTCCACGCTGCCCTCCAATGCTAAATTTGTGATCCCTTGATGCCTCAAAACATGTCCTACCAACCGATCCCTTCTTCTGGTCAAGTTGTGCCACAAACTTCTCTTCTCCCCAATCCTATTCAATACCTCCTCATTAGTTACGTGATCTACCCACCTTATCTTCAGCATTCTTCTATAGCACCACATTTCGAAAGCTTCTATTCTCTTCTTGTCCAAACTGGTTATCGTCCATGTTTCACTTCCATACATGGCTACACTCCATACAAATACTTTCAGAAACGACTTCCTGACACTTAAATCTATACTCGATGTTAACAAATTTCTCTTCTTCAGAAACGCTTTCCTTGCCATTGTCAGTCTACATTTTATATCCTCTCTACTTCGACCATCATCAGTTATTTTGCTCCCCAAATAGCAAAACTCCTTTACTACTTTAAGTGTCTCATTTCCTAATCTAATCCCCTCAGCATCCCCCGATTTAATTTGACTACATTCCATTATCCTCGTTTTGTTTTTGTTGATGTTCATCTTATATCCTCCTTTCAAGACACTGTCCATTCCGTTCAACTGCTCTTCCAAGTCCTTTGCTGTCTCTGACAGAATTACAATGTCATCGGCGAACCTCAAAGTTTTTACTTCTTCTCCATGAATTTTAATACCTACTCCGAATTTTTCTTTTGTTTCCTTTACTGCTTGCTCAATATACAGATTGAATAACATCGGGGAGAGGCTACAACCCTGTCTCACTCCTTTCCCAACCCCTGCTTCCCTTTCATGCCCCTCGACAAAGAAGACGACTTAAATATTCCTGAATTCCAATAACAACAACTGCCAAGATGAGAAACGTAGAAGTAGATATCCTTGGAGTATAGAAACAGATTGTATACCAGTCAGGTTCCTCTCAGAGTATGTTGATAAAATAGCTCCATATTTAGCAGTTATATGCAACCACTCGCTAACAGAAATATCCGTACCTAAAGACTGAAAAATTACTCAAATCACACCAGTACCCAAAAAGGGAAGTAGGAGTAATCCACCGAATTACAGGCCTATATCACTAACGTCGATTTGCAGTAGAGGTTTGGAGGATATACTGCATTCGAACATTATGAAGTACCTCGAAGAAAACGACTTATTGGCACATAATCAGCACGGTTTCAGAAAATATCGTTCTTGTGAAACACAACTAGCTCTTTATACTCCTGAAGTAGTGAGTGCTATCGACAGGGATGTCAAATTGATTCCATATTTTTAGATTTCCAGAAGGCTTTCGACACCGTTTCTCACAAGCATCTTCTAACCAAACTGCGTGCCTACTGAGTATCGCCTGAGTTGTGCGACTGGATTCGTGATTTCCTGTCAGAAAGGTCACAGTTCGTAGTAATAGACGGAAAGTGTGGTGTCACCGCCAGACACCACACTTGCTAGGTGGTAGCCTTTAAATCGGCCGCGGTCCGTTAGTATACGTCGGACCCGCGTGTCGCCACTATCAGTGATTGCAGACCGAGCGCCGCCACACGGCAGGTCTAGAGAGACTTCCTATCACTCGCCCCAGTTGTACAGCCGATTTTGCTAGCGATGGTTCACTGACAAAATACGCTCTCATTTGCCGAGACGATAGTTAGCATAGCCTTCAGCTACGTCATTTGCTACGACCTAGCAAGGCGCCATTACCAGTTACTATTGATGCTGTAAAACATGTACCGTCAAGAGCGATGTTTACCAATTATGGATTAAAGTTAAGTATTCCAGCAGCTACGTACGTTTTTTGTTAGTCTCATTTCCTTGACCTGTTCCAGACCTCACGCCAGCCTGCGTGAGCTAAAACGCGTGCCTTTCGGCTTCCTCTCATAGTGGGTTGGCTGTCTTGCCAATCCACAACAGAAAGTCATCGAGTAAAACAGAAGTAACATCTGGCGTTCCCCAAGGAAGTGTTATAGGCCCTCTATTGTTCCTGATCTATATTGACGACATAGGAGACAACTGAGTTGCTGTCTTAGATTGTTTGCAGATGATGCTGTAATTTACCGTCTTGTAACGTCATCAGATGATCAAAACGACTTGCAAAATGATTTAGATAAGATATCTGTATGGTGCGAAAAGTGGCAATTGGCCCTGTATAAAGAAAAGTGTGAAGTTATTCACATGAGTACTAAAAGAAATCAGCTAAATTTCGATTACGCGATAAGGCACACAAATCTGAAGGCTGTAAATTCAACTAAATACTTAGATATTACAATTACAAATAACCTAAATTGGAACGATCACGTAGATAATATTGTGGGTAGAACAAACCAAAGACTGCGATTCATTGGGAGAACACTTAGAAGGTGCAACAGGTCTACTAAAGAGACTGCTTACACCACGCTTGTCCGCCCTATTCTGTAGTATTGTTGTGTGGTGTGGGATACGTGATGGATGACATTGAAAAAGTACAAAGAAGGGCAGCTCGGTTTGTATTATCGCGAAATAGGGGAGACAGTGTCACAGACATGATACGTGAATTGGAGTGGAGCGTCTTATGAAATTTCAGTCACCAGTTTTCTCCTCCGATTGGGAAAACATTCTGTTGGCTCCCACCTACATAGGGGGAAATGATCATCACGATAAAATAAGAGAAATCAGGGCTCACACAGAAAAATTTATGTGCTCTTTTTTCCCGCGTACCGTTCGAGAGTGGAACGGTAGAGAGACAGCTTGAAAGTGGTTCATTGAACCCCCTGCCAGGCACTTTACTGCGAATAGCAGAGTAATCACGTAGTTGTAGATGTACTTCCACTGGACACTGCGAAGAGCGGCGATGCAGGATTCTTGGATCTTCTTCACTACGCTCATGCCATGACTATTGGCCTGCTCCGACTTGTTATTTGCCAGGCTCCGCGTCCTGTCTGTGTCGTCAGTTCGTCACTTCCCTTCGACTGTTACCTCCACTGTGCGAATCCCTCCGTCGATGCAGAACAACAAACGCTGGCTGGACGTCCGGGCACACGGCCTCCGACAAGAAAGTTCCGAGACAGTTTATTCCTTGCGAATAAGCGACGTCAACGCAATAACTACTGTGGCAGCTTGACCTAGTAACTGTAAACATCAGATGTGCATTTAACTAGTTAGTCGTGAGCGCGCAGTGTTAAACAGTGGACTTGCGACCGTAATGCGCCAGTGTTGTGTCAGAAATCGCAGTGGAGCAACATCTGCGAATCAACTATTCAAGACGCGACCTCTCACTTTTTCTTGGCATTATTGATTAATGCCGTGCTTCCGAGTTGTTTCCATTTTATGCACAATATTTCGCAGGTGCTGCGAGTTTTGCTGTTGTGTGTACTCGCTGTCTGGACTCCAAACGCCACTAATTGTTCAAGATATTCTCCAGAATGTTTTGTAGAAGAGAAAAATGAGTGTAAAGTTTGTGCCGCACACCTTGACTCCCGAACAAACGCGAAAAAGTGGCGGCGCCTGTCGCGAATTAACCGCAAAACGCAGAAAATTATTTTCCAGAATGAATTTTCACAGCTGAGGAGACTTGGTGTTTTCAGTACGACCCTACTACAAAACGACAAAGCGCAGAAATTCTCATGAAGCTCAGTGCTTTGATGACCATTCAAGCAAATGTGACACGCGACTTGAACAACGTCGCAAAGAAGGGCGTTTCTGACCTGTGAAAGTTCTGTGCCTTGTACTCAATGGGGAGGGAGGCAAGGTGGCTACGTACAACATCTAAGCATGGAGACGACGAGCTTCTCTTTCTCTTTTGTTTATTAATACACTCCCGAAACTTTCTGGACTGACGGGCTGCACAAATTAGTTGAGAAGTGTGTCTGTCCGTAGTTAGATTGTAGGCAGGCCGAAGTGGCCGTGCGGTTCTAGGCGCTGCAGTCTGGAACCACGAGACCGCTACGGTCCCAGGTTCGAATCCTGCCTCGGGCATGGATGTGTGTGATGTCCTTAGGTTAGTTAGGTTTAACTGGTTCTAAGTTCTAGGGGACTAATGACCTCAGAAGTTGAGTCCCACAGTGCTCAGAGCCATTTGAACCATTTTTGAGTTAGATTGTACAACGACGAGCCCATGGTCGTGTTTTTCGTGTGTCCAGTCAGCTCATAGCTCCCTCGTCCAGAATCATTCCAGTAGCGAAAACGAACTTACATTTATACTAACAACGGTTTTGTGCCACGCCAATAAATTTTCTACCATACTCGCGGGCGGTTTCCTCGCCTCTCTACTCGTGCCTGTCGTAAAGAACGTGAGCCTGCATTCCAGGAACTTTCACTGCAACCGGCGAGCGCTACGAACACGTGACGAGAAACCGCAGGCGTGCGGCGCAGGTGCCGGCCGGCTGTAGCGGTCGCCCGCAGACCGGTTTGTAGGTCAGGTTCGCCGGCGCTGGCACCGACAGGGAAACCACCGGGAATGGTGCGTCCCTGCTGTGACGCAAGAGCAGCGCCTCACAGGGCCATCGCCCTCTGCCTTGTCAGCGGACAACATGCATTGCGGGTCGCTGCTCTCAGAAAAACTGACCTCACCTAGTGACCTGGAAAAATTTCTTCTTTACTTCTTTTGATGCTCAATACGATGATATTTCGCAATGCCGCTGGCAATGGACACACACCGTGACTTACATTATATGATCATAGTATATGGACTGACCACTAGATGTCACGAGGGGCAGAACTGCCAGTATAAAAAGGGGTGGGGGGATTCTGTTCAAGCCCATCCCACTTTCCTATGGTGGCCCTCCTCGGATCGCTCTTTTTGTGAGGAGGGTTCCAGTGACACAGCACTGTAACTTTCAACTGGTCCTAGGCATGCTCAATCTGGTAGATGTTAGCAGATGCCGCAGAATACTCCATTCGGTCGATTCCTGCTTCCTGGAGGAAGGTGTGCAGGTACCACACAGCCCTGAATTACCCATGATAGCTAAAAGACGCGTCCGACATCTGAACATGATACCGACTCAAAGCAGTATTCGTGGGACTGCATACCTTAGATGTGCTGTGGCAGCCCTCACTCGCTTCCACGACAACCATCAGGCGTCAGACAAAATCTAAACTCATCGGTGAAGAGAATTCGACGACGTTGATTGTACCATTGCCAACTTCCGTCGCGCGCCACGTTGCTAGAGATTTGTACGTAGACCGTACAGGAAAGGCGTGTACTGTACGTATCGACACTGCGCACCCACGTGTCTCACCTGGATCAGAATAACAAAGTGGTTGTCAGTTGAGCACGGAAGAGAGGATGTTGTCGGCTCGCCGTTACGCTCAAGCGCAGTTTGATTCTGGCAGCAGTAGCTGTGCAGTTCCACACTGAGTAAGTTCACACATTCCCCGTTAGCGTGCAGTTTTGAGTTCGCTGTCCGCAGTTCGTGGTCTGATAGTCAGTGTCGCTACAGTATGGTCTGGGGTTCAATGCCTGGCTCGGTCGGGGATTTTCTTCGCTCACATTCATCAAAAAGTCGCGAAAGTCGCCGAAGTGGCATAAAATATACACATCAAGAAAAGATTTCCATCCTCCCTTTATTTCGAAATTCATGGGCCAGAAAACAAACTGGCTCTCAGGCATGTGTATATACTCATTTGCCACGTGGCCTGATCACCAGATAAAAAAAAAATTAAAAAAGAGACGTTTTTGTATAAAAAAGTTTGCTTCCTATGTAAATTTTTCACAGCGCTCTTGATTAACGTCAGTTCGTGATGCAATGTTGCCCTTCTCGAATGCAGGCTTGAGTCCGCCATGATACAACATCGATTAATCCAATCCTGGTCCAAACTGTCGCACTCTTCAATAGCGATTCTGCGTAAGTAGTCGTTATCGACGTCCAAGAGCAGCTCGTTTCGATCGAAATGGTTCAAATGGTTCTGAGCACTATGGGACTTAAGCCGGCCGGAGTGGCCGTGCGGTTCTAGGCGCTACAGTCTGCAGCCGAGCGACCGCTACGGTCGCAGGTTCGAATCCTGCCTCGGGCATGGATGTGTATGATGTCCTTAGGTTAGTTAGGTTTAATTAGTTCTAAGTTCTAGGTGACTGACGACCTCAGACGTTAAGTCGCATAGTGCTCAGAGCCATTTGAACCACTATGGGACTTCACTTCTGACGTCATCAGTCCCCTAGAACTTAGAACTACTTAAACCTAACTAACCTAAGGACATCACACACATCCATGCCCGAGGCAGGATCCGAACCTGCGACCGTAGCGGTCACTCGGTTCCAGACTGTAGCGCCTAGAACCGCTCGGCCACCCCGGCCGGCGTTTCAATCGATTTCGTACATGTTCGGTTGGGTTCATGTCTATGGAACAGATAGACCACTCCGTCGTGGTGATCCTATCATGCCGAAGGAACATGTTCACGAGAACAGTACGAGGAGCACGCGAGTTATGATCCGTCAAGGCGATATTCCCATGAAAATGTTGGCGATACGATCCCGCTATTGGTTACAGAATCTCGCCCCTGCACTTTAGAGCAGTGAGATTGCCCTCAACAACCACGAGATGTGTACGCTGGTCCCAGGCAACTCCATACCAGAACATCACTCCACCATCATGGTACAAACAGATCCGAATTTCGTCCGTAAACGACACCCGACACCTGTCCCGCGGTGCCCATTCTGTACGATTTCTTGCCCATCTGTAACAGAATCCAGTGGCGTACGATCTGGTACTCGCCATGATCGTCGGGAATAGAGATCCGCATCATGCAGTCGTCTCCAAACAGTCTTCGAATGAGGATTTCAGTTCGGCAGCTGACACACCACTGTTCCTCGGATTCAGAAGTCGTAGATATCGATAATCACGTGCACCTATCGAGCGTGGACGGCCTGTACAGTGTAAGACCGCAACATTATTTGTCGATGGGAACCGATTCCAAGTCCGCACCACATCATTTTGAATCCGGTGCATACGTCGAGTAGCTTCCCTGGTTGACAAACCTTCTGCGCGTCACGTGATCATGCGGACCCGATCTTTAGTCGCGATGCTCCTTCGTGGCATTATGGATGTTCAACTTACTGTTTTACAGACGTCTCTAATGCGTCCCTACGGGTGCTTTGGCGACAATCCGATTGGTACAGCAGCAGTCACAACAGAAAACACCTGCATGACACATGGGGGTGATTCAAAACTATTGTTGAGGTATGTAGGAAGAGTCGCACTAGGCGAGCAGACAACACCAGATGCAATCTCCCAGCCAATAATGCCACATGCTCATTTCGTTTCACTGAATTCACTTTGCAGGATCCTAATAATCTTATCACTTTCCTCGACAATTTTACAGTTGAATTCAAATAGTGCGTAAAAGAAACATACCGAATTGAGAAACAAAGAACAAATTACAACAATTACGTTTCAGAAGGCGTCATCCACAGCTGACTGGTAACTGGTAGTTGCAGCAGCAGAGCGCTACGACAATTGCGCGCAATACTGAAGGTGTGAGCAAACTCGTGGTCTGATTGGTTGTTGTTTTGGTAGCTGCCCTGTGTCGTCTCTTCGTTATTCTGAGACAGCTGAACTAGCCAAAATTGTAGGTAGCGGTATCTGCTTATATTTTTGACGACGGCCAACCACCAGTCAATGCTCGCTGTATCACGATAATGGGTGAACGTTCGAATAACGAACATATCCTAGATCTTTCACGATTCGAACGTTCACCCATTATCGTGATACAGCAAGCATTGACTAGTGGTTGGCCGTCGTCAAAAATATAAGCAGATACCGCTTCCTACAATGTAACTGTGGTGTACGCCAGCACGGCGAGCAACTTCCATATACTGACAATTATTCTTACCATAAAATAATTATGCCCACACAATGTATGCTTCAAACGACTGTGTGAGACATGTTAATAAACTGAAGAGTGTATACAAGCCTTCAGGAGTGGAGAAACAGAGGCTGTACGTAGTGATTTCCTGTAGTCAAGGGAAAATACTGTGGGAAATTTTCGATGAAAAAAATATTTAATTCACGAAGACGATGCAAAGCTGTTTTTGATCTGCTTATAATGTGCAGGATTAGGAAACAATGAGTGATTGTCGCTTTGCTTGCCTGTCCAGTCAAAAGACGAGATCTACTAATGAATCCTTTCTAAGATGAAACATTTTGTGCTCTTCAGCAGTGGCAATGTGCTGCGATGTTACAGAATAAACAGATTATGTTTACTTATGTCGTCATGAGAGGTGCGATTTAATATTGTTGTGATATTAACTTAACCTAAAGCAATAAGCTCAATACATTCCTCATATGTTTTGGTTTACGATGTCCACCATGCTTTTTTATTAATGCATGAACATATCCTAGACCTTTCGCTCCCCCTGTATCCCACGCGTCACTGTTTCCGAATAACAAATATGGAAAGCAGGAAACTGCATTGCGAATATCACAGTCTAAGATCAGATCCATTTCATACTATTTCCCGCTAAATTTCCTCATATACTCGCTTTTTTTTTACAACCACCTTTGGATGTACAAGGGTACCAATCGTAACTAAATTGTCTATACTAATTATACATACATAAATTGAATTGTTTAAATATATTTAAAGTTTCTAATTAACTGTTTAACATCGGGAGGGATAAAATAAAATGAAAAATGGTAGCTACGTGAATCCAACCCAAACTAAGAATTTAGAAGTAGCTGTATTTGACCACTGCGCCACGGCACAAATATGGCATGTATTAGTCAAAAATCCGTCACACTCTTTGTAAGTCCTTACAGAGCGTTTTACATTTTCCTGCAGCCCTCTCAAGCGAACTATTCTATGGACCTGAAATAGGTGTTTACCTTCTCCGATTCACATAGTCTGAACCGAATCGGTGAGCCCCATCACACGCTCTCGTTAGATTTAAACATGCAGTAGGTCTACCGAACTTTTAATTCTTGTACAATACTTTATAGCACTTTCAAAGAAAAATACGGACCTGGTGCTGTGAACACCGTAGAAACCACAGGGTCACCTGGGATGGCGTCACGTCAGTGTGTGCGCAGTCGAAAACAAACTGCTGCGTCACTTCTCTGAATTGGTTGTAGAGCAGCTGACCATCATTTGAGCACTAGAGATTGGTTTTTAGTTATCGTGGAGATAGCGCTGCAAAACACGTTTTCGTCCTCTTTATTTGCATACCAGAATGCATTCGAAGAGAAATGGTGTAATGTTAGTGCGATTACCAGTTCGTATTCGAAAAGGAATGGCATAATTGTAATCCGATATTTACAGTGTGCACATGATCACCGGCTGTCACTGCTCTTTAGAGAAGTACACACTGCCGTGAAAGACCGACTGGATAACACGATGCGCCGAAACTGCAGCTCGAAAAGGGACTGTTGATCGTGCTCAGGGACAGGTTCAGTCCTGAAACTTGCCAAAACTACTTTTCTGCACCTCCAAACCTCCACAGTAACGTCCACGAGGATATGGGTAACAAGCTCTCCACTACACTCAATCGCCAGAAGAGTTAAGCTTACGGTGTAGTGGGAGAGACTGCGATTGTGATATTTGGAATACAGAGAGCAATGATGGCACTTTGATGTTTCCATCGGCCATGAAAAAGAAACGACCTCAAAAGGAGCTGCATGCATTCTGATCCCTATTCTGGACGTAATTTAAACTTGTCAACGTATATTTATGATCTTGCGGGAAGTGTCAACGGGGAAAAGGAGACTGGATCTTTATCTTGACGAGCGCTGAAGAAATTGCCGTGAAAGTGAAATATGGATGTTCGTTAGTGCTGAAATATGCGTTTAAAGTAAAGGAACATAACTTTTCTGGTGATTCAACTTGAGTTTTAGTATCTTTACAGATAGTGTAGATCAAGAATTTCTGTAGAAACAAAGGAGAGAAAACGCTTATTGAAACTGAAAAGCAGGTGCACAAGCAGACAAAGCAAATGGCTTTCAAAGCAACTGTGTCTCGGTTAAAAATTCAGAACGAGTTGCGCTCCCTGCAGACATTAAGAGCACGAGAGAGGAGCAAGACCCCATATGGGACACGGCTGGAGAACGAAATTGCTTATTATTTCGTCGAGGAAACCAGTCCTTTATTCACCTTATGCAACACAAGGAAACTGCGTAAAGCCTTGTGACGAGTTTTTCTTAGTGTATTTTTTTCTTCCTTTCTTTTTCTATAGTTACTGTTATCTATGTTCGTGAATTGTATGTATATATGAATGTTCTCTGTTGGTGGGTGCTATGTCCAGAGAGATTAACATCTGTGAAAAATCGAAGGAATGGACAAATGAAGAATAGTGGGTGGGAGAGAGAGAGAGAGAGAGAGAGCTAGAAAGAAAAGGGAGAGATGGAATATGAAAATGAGGATCTGGACGATTCGAAGACTAAGAGTTAATTAAGAAGTTGTATAAAGGTGGAGTAAAGAACGCTTGTTGATTGATGTTGTTGAGATTCTGCAAACAATTTTGAGCATAGAAGAGCTCACGTTAGAGATGTAAATGACGGAAGAACGTGGCTTTTTACTGACTTACGTTTCGCGTACCTACAGTGATAAACTGCGTTGAAAACAAATATGACTGAAAATCGGTAACTGTGAATAAATTGAAAACATCCAGACATTTCGTCACGTGCAGTTCAAAATTTATTCGTACTATCCAGCAAAGCTGATTCAGGTCCGTTCCGTCACCCAAAAGTGTCAGTAACCATTGTGATGTATGAGATCACAATGAAATAAACACCCTTAGCTGTCTACAGGCGTTGACATACGTCAACGGGGACAGTTGAAAATGTGTGCCCCGACCGGCACTCGTCCCAGGATCTCCTGCTTAAATGGCAGACGCTCTATCCATCTGAGCCACCGAGGACACAGACGATAGCGCGACTGCAGGGATTTATATCTGGCATGCCTCCCGCGAAACCCACATTCTCAGCGTATTGTCCCGCACTACATTCGTAGTGCCCCCGCCCATCACACTCATTACTCGCGGCGCGTTGCCGATTTCCGTAAGAGTTCGGGCACTGTTTGTGCATTCGAACAGAAGAAGAAGATGGTCAAGTGGCCGGTGAGCCTTAACTATATATATGCTAAGATGGTATCTGTTCTTTAGGACATGTCCGAAAAAACAGATACCATCTTAGCATATACATTGTGATGTGTGTTTTCGCCACGCCATCTTAGTAAAATCAGCGAAGGTAAGGATTGCAGCATCATACGTCGTCTTCGTGGGTCACAAGGTAGGAGACACTTCGTTGCGCATACTTTTGCGATTGGAAAAGCATTGACAACATACTGGACAAAACAAACAATGACACATATAGATCGTAAGAACAAAAATACGGCTTTAAAGACTTCGTACTGTTATGTACCACTGTGAGGGTATTTATTTAGAAGCAAACTCGCAGTATGTAACGACCCATTGGCGCCGTGACGGCGCGTTCAACAGGATGCAAGAAAGAGGGGTGTGGAAAACACCTCAGGACTTCGGGAAATACCGGATGATATTTATACCGTTTTGGTTGAATGGTTCAAATGGCTCTGAGCACTATGGGACTCAACTGCTGAGGTCATTAGTCCCCTAGAACTTAGAACTAGTTAAACCTAACTAACCTAAGGACACCACACACATCCATGCCCGAGGCAGGATTCGAACCTGCGACCGTAGCGGTCTCGCGGTTCCAGACTGCAGCGCCTTTAACCGCACGGCCACTTCGGCCGGCTATACCGTTTTGTTTCGCCGTCTATGAGTCTTATCAAGTGCGTGCCAGGAAACAAGATGTTGCGGTATCGAATGCCGGCCGGACCACGGAAATTTTCATTCTGCATTCAATCTACCCTTCATCTCGCAATAATATCAGGAGTCACCGGGAACGACGTCTCGTTCAAATCCCATTTTAAACTCCAAATCCCCTTTCGCCGGTTGGTTAAATGGTGTGAAGCCCAATTTGAAAGACTTGCACTCGGCCATTGAGCCACACATAGTTATTATTGTACAGGCTATGGAAGAAGGAACGGCGAAGAACAAGTCCAGAGCAAAAATCAACCAATGAGAAATTACTTATGTTGTTGTGTAAATAAGGAGCTGCTTGAATAAGGAAGCGGCGCTACCGTCAGGATTTATCTTGTGGCGATAACGGCTGGAGGATTTGGGAACTTGTTGCTCGCACGTCCCACGATCATAACTCGTTCCTCGTACTGCGAGTGGTGTTTACGTTCACGCTTTCTCCCTGTTGTTGTTACCTTCATTCCGAAGACTGGTTTGCTGCAGCTCTCCATGCTAGTGTATCCTGTAAAAGCCTCTTCATCTCCGAGTAACTACTGCAACTTCCATCCTTCTGAATCTCCATGCTGTATTCATCTTTTGCTCTCCCTCTACGATTTTTACCCCTCACACTTCCATCCAGTACTAAACCGGTGATCCCTTAATGTCTCAGAATGTGTCTTGTCAACCGATCCCTTCTTCTTAGTTAGCTTGTACCACAAATTTCTTTTCTCCCCTGTTCTATTCAGTACTTCCTCGATAGCCATGTGAACTACTAACTTTTCAGCATTCCTCTGTAGCACCACATTCAAAATCTGCTATTCTCTTCTTGTCTAAACTGTTCATTGTCCGTGTTTCACTTCCATACGTGGCTACACTCCATACAAATACTTTCAGAAAAAGCATTTGTAATACTTCTATATATATTCCATGTTAACAAATTTCTCCTTTTCAGATGTGCTTTTCTTGCCATTCCCATTCCCCATTTTATATCCTGTCTAATTCGGTGATCATCAATTATTTTACTGCCCAAATTACAAAACTCATCTGCTACTTTAATTGCCTCGTTTCCTAATCTACACTCATGCTCATAAATTAAGGATAATGTTGATGCATGGCGAAACAACGCTCTGGCGGGCGGTTTGCGGGTTTAAATCACCTCGGGGTATGACCATGCGGTGCATTTGACCTGCGGTCGTCGCACGGTGGCGCTGGCAGCAGTCCACATACGCAGAGGTGTGTTGGTGCAGGTCAGAGTACGGTACAGCGAATAAGTGTGCAGACGTTTACAGACGTGCTAATGGTGACTCTGTGTTGAAAATGGCTGAAAAAACACGTATTGATGACGTTATGAGGGGTAGAATACTAGGGCGACTGGAGGCTGGTCAAATACAGCAGGTCGTTGCACGGACCCTCCGTGTGCCACAAAGTGTGATCTCAAGATTATGGCAACGATTCCTGCAGACGTGTCCAGGCGCTACAGTACGGGACGTCCACAGTGTACAACACCACAAGAAGACCGATATCAACGTAAGTGCCCGCAGACGACCACGGAGTACTGTAGGTAGCCTTGCTCAGGACCTTACAGCAGCCGCTGGAACAGTTGTCTCCAGACACACAGTCTACAGACGACTAAACAGACATGGTTTATTCGGCCGGAGACCTGCAATCCCGTAAAGCCTGGTGTCAAGAACACAGTACATGGTCACTGGAACAAGGTTATGTTCACGGACGAGTCCAGGTATAGTCTGAACAGTGATTCTCGCCGGGTTTTTCATCTGGTGTGAACCAGGAACAATATATCAACTCCTTAACGTCCTTGAAAGGGACCTGTATAGAGGTCGTGGTTTGATGGTGTGGGGTGGGATTATGATTGGTGCACGTACACCCCTGCCTGTCTTTGACATAGGAACTGTAACAGCTCAGGTGTATAGGGACGTCATTTTGCACTAGTATGTCCACCTTTTCAGTGGTGCAGGAGTCATAACCTTCCTCCTGATGGATGAAAACGCACGGCCCCATCGAGCTGCCATCGTGGAGGAGTACCTTGAAACAGAAGATATTAGGCGAATGGAGTGGCCTGCCTGTTCTCCAGACCTAAACCCCATCGAGCATATCTGGAATGCTCTCGGTCGACGTATCGCTGCACGTCTTCAAACCCCTAGGAGACTTCAGGAGCTCCGACAGGCACTGGTGCAAGAATGAGAAGCTATACCCCAGCAGCTGCTCGACCACCTGATGCAGAGTATGCCAACCCGTTGTGCGGCCTGTGTACGTGTGCATGGTGATCATATCCCATATTGATGTCGGGGTACATACGCAGGAAACAGTGGCGTTTTGTATCACTTGTGTTTCGGGACGGTTTCCTCAACTTACCACCAATACCGTGGACTTGCAGATCTGTATCGTGTGTGTTCCCTATGTGCCTATGCTATTAGCGCGTTTTGTGTAGTGCCACGTTGTGTGGCACCACATTCCGCAATTATCCTTAATTTATGAGCATGAGTGTATATTCGATGTTAGCAAATTTCTCTTCTTCAGATATGCTTTTCTTGCCATTACCATTCCACATTTTATACCCTGTCTAATTCGGTGATCATAAATTATTCTACTGCCCAAATAACAAAACTCATCTGCTACTTTAATTGCCTCGTTTCCTAATCTAATTCCCTCAGCTTCATCTGATTTCATTCGACTACATTCCATTACCATTGTTTTACTTTTTGTTGGTGTTCATCCCAAATCCATCTCTCAAGACCCTCTCCATTCTGTTCAGTTGCTCTTCCAAGTCCTGTCTGCGATAGAATTACCACGACATCGGGAAAACCTCGAAGTTTTTATTTCTTCTCCCTGATCTTTAATTCTCGATTACTTTGGTATATGAAAGAGAAAAGCCTTTCCTGAAAATGCTAATCCCACTACATCGTGACAGTTTGTGCACATTGTAAGTAATGAAGAGGAGTCATTGGCAACTTGAAAGACAGAGTTACTCCGCAAGGCACGATCGGACAATTCAGTCGGGTGCGAAAAGCACGTATCCAGTTTGGAGTCCCAGACTGGTGCACAGTTTTAACGCGTTACAATGATCAACAAGTACGTGCTGTCGGTATACAGGATGACTCAGGAGGAAAGATACATGCTTTGAGGGTTGGTAGTAGTAGTCACTCTGAACAAAAAACTTGAAATGTCCTTTTCGTAATCGTGTCCTACATACAGATGTTTGAAAATCGTGGGCGTCAGTCACATGTCCTTCGTCAGCACTCGCATGCGAATACAACTAAAGCGATATTAGGCGACGTAGTGTCTTAAGTAACCATTTCAGTACGCACGTCACTTGCACACCAACACGGAATTTGTTTTAGATAACCGTTTTAATGCTGTACGGTATTTCGATTTCCTTCCAAATGTGTTACCTAAATACTTGGAGGATATTCTTTCGGCGACACGACGTCGTTCGTACTTTAAGCACGAGCTCCTACACATTCCGTACAGCCAGTGACATCAGCACCGCACGGGAAAGTATCGTGTGTGTTGGGTCGGTCTCCGCGGAGTCATTTCTTGAGCACAGAGGTCACCCGATCGTATTCTATTAGATTACTGTTTGTGTGGTCGGCTTAAGAACGAAGTCTACAAGTGGTAGATTGGACTCAAAGGAGGAACTTCTAGCTCGAACTTTACATGCGCGTACTCAAGTAAATGACCGTACGAATGAGATGAGATCAGCAACCCAGTAGCTGTTTACAAGAGCTGCAAAATGCGTGGCTGCTGTCTGTGTACCTTTCGAACTTCTTTTGTGAGGAAATGAACACAATTAAATGAAACTTTATATCACAATTTTTTATTTACTACCAGGTGCATTTGTCCTGCTCCCCATTGTTTTCATTAGTTTCCTCGCAAACTGTTAAGAACAGAACATATGTTCAAATGACTTTTTTTGTTCCGAATCACTAATATTGTCACCCCCTAAAGAATGTAACCTTCCTCATGGCTCTCCCTGTATAACTTACAGACGAACTTCCAGAAATTAGTCATTTGTCCTAATGGTCATAGAGCCAGCGAAACATGACTCTAAGGATCCCATGCATTTGGACTCCATCGTCTTTGAACGCATCACTGAACAAGGTGCGCTAGCATTCCTAAGGCCGGCAAATCTAACCCTTGCCCGAACATCCACATTTAGGTTTCCCATGATTTCTCTAAAGTTCCTAAGACTAATAATAGACGGATCCTTTGGTTATCACATCATTCTCTAATCCGATCCAGTGCTTAGACTCTAATGACGTCGTCGTTGACGGGACGTTGAATTCTAATCTTCCTTCTTTCGAAGCGTATGGGCGAAGTGTCAGCTTCTTGTGATCGCACGAGACAACGTAAAATTGATCCACGTAAGATTGAGGCTGTATGGCACGTGTTTTAAGGTTTTCCATTGTAACGCTGTTAGAGTTCCCTCCACCACATCGCAAAGTACTTCTACATTTACTAATGCTTGAAGTTCTCCGCCTATCAGTTTATTTGTGTTCTCGTGAATGACGTCACTAAGGCGGCTTTCATTTGCTTCTTTATTACTTTTCCTTCAGTGTCGAAATTAGAGATAATAATTCAGTCGTAAAAAAGATTATTCGTAACGATGATTTCAGTTTTACGACATTCAGTAGCAGTTAATCTAACTTCGATTAGAGGTGCGGTGACGAATTGTTATCCAGGATGCGAGCTATCCGCCATGATGAGGTGATCAGATCGGTTTATCTCCTATATCGGCTTATCGGTTGTTCTACCTATAACAGGTGATATGTCAGTGTTAGATAGTGATTTTTCTTCATCACTGGGAAATTCCAAGAGACACGTGACAGCCAAGAAAATCCTTTTTCATACTGAGAAACTCTAGCGGCCATGTTCTGTAGATGAGCCTGAAACACGTAACGAGACTTCTGCTGCCTTTTTCATCCAGAGGCATGAAAACGTCCTTTTGCCTGAAAACATCTGTTAATCCGAGGACGTGGCAGCGTTATCACACTTGCGCGACTTTAGCGCTACAAAGTCCACCGAGAGAGCAAGTAATTAATCCCAGCAATTTAGCGCCTGCACTGACGACATGCTTACTGCTTTCCTCGTTTTTGTCTTCTGCCACTACCGTTAATTCCATCACCGCTTATTGACAGATGTGATAATAAACTGGGGCGGCCGGTGTGGCCGAGCGGTTCTAGGCGATTCAGTTTGGAACCGCGCGAACGCTACGATCGCAGGTTCGAATCCTGCCTTGGGCATGGATGTGTGTGATGTCCTTATGTTAATTAGGTTTAAGTATTACTAAGTTCTAGAGGACTGATGACCTCAGATGTTAAGTCCCATAGTGCTCAGAGCCATTTGAACCATTTTTTTTTATAATAAACTGGACTCGCATTCGGAGTTCAAATTAGGATTCTGCAGACCAAGACTTACTATCCAAGAAGTCCCGGGATATTTCCGTTGAAAATACTAGGTCTGTTTCATTCTCTGTCCTTGTCCTGTGCGAATTTGCGTGCCAATGAAATTGTCGATGATGGGATATCCATTATGTCGGAATAAAAACCGCCTTGGTTGCGAAGTTATTTAACATAAAAAACGCGTTCCACCAATTTGGTGTATTTCAGACTTCGTAAAAGTAGCTGGATATGTATTCCATCCGTCATAAAGCGACATAAAATGGAAAATAGTAACTGTATGGATACCATATCCAATTAATTTTGCGTCGATTTTCCTTTTTATATCGCTTTATGGCGGATGGGTTACATATCCAGCTACTTTTAAACAGTCTAATGATGCCCCGAAGGGGAAAATGTATTGTTAAAAATAATATTAAATAGCTTCGCAACCAAGACAGTTTTTATTCCGACATAATTGGAAATCGGTTGCTGTAGCGTCCTGTCATAACCGAAAGCAAAATTTCTTGAGTATCCTAATCTTCTTCCCTTACACTACTAATGTTACTACTACTACTAAGTAAAAACCTTTTTTCAACTCATAGTGGAGATGGTACAGCAGCCAGTGATATGCAATGAAGAAACAAACGGTCTTGGTAGCGGGGTTGTAATTATTATTTGTGTATCCATGACGCGTTTCACCTGGTTCAGGCATCTATCGATTGGCTGATATTAGATGGTGTTAGGCACAGGGGATACCAAGATGGGACGTTTTGTATGCTCGGTGTCGTATGTGCCTACTCCTGTCTAAATCCAGCCATCTAAAGTCAACCATTCTGAAGGCGAAACGCGTCACTGGTAGATAATTACAACCCTCTAGCCAAGACTGTTTGTTTCTTCATACTACAATGTAAACCGGACAAAAAATGCTCGCACCCTGCAGACACCACATAAATACTGTGTCCATTTCGGCGACAAAGAGAACCCACAAGATTCTTCAGGTATGCCGTATCCAGCTGCAGTCTTTCTGTCATTGATGGTTAGATCCTGTAGAACCACAAAATTGTGGGGTATTGTTTCTACGTTTTCCCGTTGTTCCAAATATCACCAGACATTTCGGGTGATTTTTGGGACAAGCAGAGATGTGAAATGGTTTTTCAGTATTCTTCAAACCAAGAATGTATGCCTTCAGCACTGTCAACACGACTGTTGTCGTTTCGGAAGACGGAAGTGTCCACAGCTTACTCAACATGAGGATGTAGAAGAAAGACTGGAACTTGATCACGGAGCATTTTGAAATAAACGTTCACGTTAATCAAAACGAGTTCACCCAAGTCATAATACGAAAAACATCACAGTACTACCGCCAGCCTAAAATACACTGTCTACAAGTAGCGGGTTAAACGTCTCATTGGACCGTCGGTGCATTTGACCCATGCATGATCTGAAAAAAAAGACGCAAAATCGCGACTCGTCTGACCAAGCTAAAAGGCTTTAGTGAGCTACTGTGCAGCTTCTGTGTTATTTGTCTCATCGAAAATTTGCAGCTTCATGTGGTGAAATGAAACTATATGGTTCCAGAGATCTTCTCAAGTCTCAAACTTCATCATTCAGACTGAATCAACGAAAATTTGTACCGAGGCCGGGATTCGAACCAGTGTCTCGCGCTCACTAGGCAGATGTACTAACCAGTGTGCCACCCTGCCACAGTGACTCTGTACAACTGCACGGACCACCCTAGGAAGCCTCCCTGCTCAATCCAAATTACTATTCACGCCTTAGTCCACTTTATGTGATGCCTTGAGAAACTCCTTTGCGAGGTACCCATGGTAATGACCATTCCAAGTAGCTCCCTAGCTCCCTTCACAAAATTCGATCGGAAACTGGTTGAGATAGACCTGCAGTCTCTGTCAGCAGCAGCTGGTGTCGCGTTGTCATTCATTAGGCCTAAAACCTGTCTCCGCTCCCTGTCGGTTTTGATATTCTTATGACCACAGTTCTTACGCCATGTTACACGGCTGCGAGTGTACAGCAGTCCCTGCACACACGTTGTACACGAAAAAGTTGGGCAGCTTCATTCACGGTGTGGTTATGAGCACGTCCAAACATCCTGTTGCTACGACGACCCGTCTTATTGCAATGATTCCATACAACCGACTGGCACATACGCATCACCTCACCGCCATGACTTACGTCAACGGTGGAAGGCTGCAGGACCTCCTCGTACCAGTGCTAAATTTCTTTTTTTCCTGTGCTAATCTGCGGGTTAATCAATAGAAAAATGTATTTGACAACAAAACATACACATACACCATATATGAGCAAAATAAAACTGCAGTTACAATTAATAATACGTCCAGTCACTAGTAGCGTCGTTAATTGCTTGGCATCTCCGAGGCAAGCCTGAAACCAAGTTTTACGCGTATTAACGTGGAAGAGACATCCGAATACGTTAAATTTTCGTTGACAGATGTTTCGAAGTGAAGATATTTTCTACTTACGACTTTTTTGTGGCGTAAGACCATACACTTTCAATAGCATTAGCGTCATGTGACTGTGAGCGCCAGTCCAGTACCTGCACATCTTTCTCATTTTTCCAATCGCTGCAGAGCAGCTACTTTGCTTCGGATCATTGTATGAGTATAAAAAAAAAAGATCAGTCTTTGGAAGCGGTGGAAGCGGTAACATCAGTCAAGTATCTGGGTGTGACTATTCGAAATGATCTCAAATGGAATTATCAGATTACACAAGTAACGGGTAAGGCGAACTCTAGATTGCGGTTTATTGGTAGAATCCTGAAGCGATGCAGTCGTTCAACAAAGTAAATAGTTTACAATTTGTTAGTTCGTCCAGTCCTAGGGTATTGTTCGTATGTATGGGACCCTTACCAGTTGGGGCTGATTCAAGAGATTGAGAAGGTCCAAAGAAGAGCTGCAAGATTCGTGACTGGTACATTTAGCCATCGCGAGAGCGTTACAAATCTCATAGAAAGTTTGAAGTGGGACACACTTGCAGATAGACGACGTGATAAACAGAAGGGGCTGCTCACTAAATTCCGAAATCCAATCTTCACCAAGGATGTAGAGCATATGCCCGCATCTCGTGGTCGTGCGGTAGCGTTCTCGCTTCCCACGCCCGGGTTCCCGGGTTCGATTCCCGGCGGGGTCAGGGATTTTCTCTGCCTCGTGATGGCTGGGTGTTGTGTGCTGTCCTTAGGTTAGTTAGGTTTAAGTAGTTCTAAGTTCTAGGGGACTGATGACCATAGATGTTAAGTGCTCAGAGCCATTTGATGTAGAGCATATATTATTACCACCAACTTCCGAATCGTGTAATGATCATCATTCAAGGATAAGGGAAATAAGAGCTCGTACTGAGGCGTTCAGACCGTCGTTTTTCCCTCGCGCGATCCGCGAGTGGAACAGAAGGGGGGGGGGGGGGGGAATATGACTTTGTCGTGATTTGTGCCCTTCGCCACACACCGCTTGGTGGCTAGCGAAGTATATATGTAGATGTAGATTGTCGTCCTGCGGTACCCAATCTTCATTTTTGTAGATAACCCAACGTTTGGCAGTCGGTGTCAAACATCTTTGATAAACGCGACGCGTAAGCTACCCTCGTGTCTCTTCTTGTGTATCTCAGTCAAGCGTTCAAAGTAAACTACATTTTCTGTTGGGTTGTGAAAGAGCTAAGGCGATATCTTTTATCATCCATGTGTAATGCCAGTCACTATTTTACTTAACAGATTGTATTATTTTGCTCCCAAAGTAGCAGAATTCCTTAACTTCGTCTACTTCGTGATCATCAGTTCTGATGCAAAGTTTCTCACCAATCTCGTTCCTACTAATCAGCATTACCTGCGTCTTTCTTCGGTTTACTCCACAGCGTGTACTCAGATTGCTCAATCCATTCAACATGTCCTGCAGTTCCTTCTCCTTTTCACTGAGTATACCAATGTCATCAGTGAATCTTAACATTGGTATCCTTTAAAAATAAATGTTAACCACACTCCTTAACCTAACTTGTATTCCCGTCATTGCTTCTTCGGTGTTTGTATTGAACAGTAGGGGGCGAAAGACAGCATCCCTGCTTCATATCCTTTTTAATCTGAGTACATCGTTCTTCGTCTTCCACTCTTGGTTCTTGTACATGTTGTACATTATCCATTTTCACTAGAGCTTACTCCTAATTTCCTCAGAATTTCGAAAAGTTTTCTCCATTACACAGTAGAATACTTTTTCCTGGTGGACAAATCCCACGAAGTTGTTTTGATTTTCTGGTGCCATGTTTCCATTATAACTCACGTCAGAACCGCCTCCATGTGGCCATAACTTTCTCGAAAACCAAACTGATCGTCGTGTAACAGGTCCTCAATTTTCTTTTCCATTTTCTTGTATATTTTTTTTCAGCAATTTGAGTGCATAACTGTTAAACTGATTCTGCGATAGACCTTGCATTTTATCTGATTTGCTATCTTCGGGATTGTGTGGATGATATTTCGCAAAAGTCTGACGGTATGTCTGATAGATTCTACAGTAGAACCTCGATAATCCGACCTTGGATGGTCCGGCTCCCCGCTTAGTCCGATCATTCCATTTCCGGTATTTGTCTACGTACACAGGCAGTTGCTATAATACTTATCGATGACTCATCGTCTGCCATTTGGATCACTAGGCTATTGGCCGTTGCTAGATACGATAGTTCGATCAGTTTTAATATGAAATAACTTGTTTCTAACTCGATCAACAAGTTTCATTGTGCAAGCATGTCTTATATAAATTAATGACAGTGTTCTTTTTACATATTAAATTCTGTAAAACAAAATACTGGCACCAACTACACGCAAGCATGTGACGCTGTCTTTACATTGAGCCCTGTGACATAATGAGTGGGTCAATACAACTGACGTTGGCTGCACAAGAGAAGCAGAATTAACTGATGACCAAATCATTGACGCTGTAACTCGAACAACCGATGAAACGTGAAACATGACGACAACGAAGACAACCATTTTGGGCTCAAGCACCACATACAGATGATGAATATTGCTCTGGTATAGCCCTTCAGTACATCGAACAAACCACTCCGTCTCCTCTCAGTATACATTTTGTGAATTTGGAAATGGCGGTAAACGCCGCAAAATCAGCGTTGTGGTCTGCTATGCGAAAGAACATTGTAGAGTTTTTTCGTCCTGCTTAAGAACAGAACAATTTTTACTGCGTGATTTCTCTTGTTTTAAACAGTTAAGCGCACGTCAGTTGTGTGTCAATGCAGTTGTGTAATAAGATATCTACAGTAACAGTAATAGTAATAGTATTTCACGATACGAAACAGATATATTTTAGAGGGCAGACACTATTGTATATTAGAGTTTCGCCTAAGATTTTTTTGTGCGAAAACTTTTTTTTTCGTTTTGTCACTGTTTCAACATGAATCTATACTTCAGATAGTATTTCCAGTTGAACATTAAAATTGTCCTGTACTATATTGTGATATCATTGGCAATAAAAGTGTTACTCTGATAATCTGACCTTTTTTTAGTTCCGACCATGCTTTGTCCCGTAGGGGACGGATTAGTGAGGTCCTACTGTTCTTGAATAGCAGTTTGGTCGGAATTTCCCCCAATCTTTTTAAAAATTCCGGAGGAATGTTGTCTACTCCTTCTGCCTTAGTTGATCACGCGTCTGTCAAGGCTCTGTTGAACTCTGTCTCTAATACGGGATCCGGTGAAGCCTGCGGGCTGAGGATGACACAGCGGCCGGTCGGTACGGCTCGGTCCGTCACGGCTTGTGAACGGAGTTTTAGTTTTATATCTTCCAAATCCATACCCATTTCTTCCTCAGTCACGTCATAAGGCACGTCCTCCCTATCGTACGGGCGTTCAGTGTACTCATTCCACCTCTCCGTTTTCTCCTCTGCGCTTGATAGTGGTATTCCCGTTGCACTCTTAATGCTGACGCCCTTGCCCGTACTTTCTTCGAAGATAGTTTTGACTTTTCTATAAGAGGCACTCAAAAAGTTTTCATTCGAAGGCCATACAGTCCATAATCATTCTGCTAAATAGGAAAATCGCGATGACCATTTGAGGCAGTCAGCCCACCGACGCAACAAGTTGAAGGAAAGCTTTTGACACCGTTCCTCACAAGCGACTTCTAATCAAGCTGCGGGCCTATGGGGTATCGTCTCAGTTGTGCGACTGGATTCGTGATTTCCTGTCAGGAAGGTCGCAGTTCGTAGTAATAGACGGCAAATCATCGAGTAAAACTGAAGTGATATCAGGTGTTCCCCAGGGAAGCGTCCTGGGACCTCTGCTGTTCCTGATCTATATAAATGACCTGGGTGACAATCTGAGCAGTTCTCTTAGGTTGTTCGCAGATGATGCTGTAACTTACCGTCTAGTAAGGTCATCCGAAGACCAGTATCAGTTGCAAAGCGATTTAGAAAAGATTGCTGTATGGTGTGGCACGTGGCAGTTGACGCTAAATAACGAAAAGTGTGAGGTGATCCACATGAGTTCCAAAAGAAATCCGTTGGAATTCGATTACTCGATAAATAGTACAATTCTCAAGGCTGTCAATTCAACTAAGTACCTGGGTGTTAAAATTACGAACAACTTGAGTTGGAAAGACCACATAGATAATATTGTGGGGAAGGCGAGCCAAAGGTTGCGTTTCATTGGCAGGACACTTAGAAGATGCAACAAGTCCACTAAAGAGACAGCTTACACTACACTCGTTCGTCC
This sequence comes from Schistocerca nitens, assembly GCF_023898315.1. Taxonomy (NCBI): domain Eukaryota; kingdom Metazoa; phylum Arthropoda; class Insecta; order Orthoptera; family Acrididae; genus Schistocerca; species Schistocerca nitens. The sequence goes on along the minus strand of NC_064620.1, from coordinate 365,145,103 downwards.
TCTGTTAGAATATTGCTGCGCGGTGTGGGATCCTTACCAGGTGGGATTGACGGAGGACATCGAAAGGGTGCAAAAAAGGGCAGCTCGTTTTGTATTATCACGTAGTAGGGGAGAGAGTGTGGCAGATATGATACGCGAATTGGAATGGAAGTCATTACAGCAAAGACGTTTTTCGTCGCGGCGAGATCTATTTACGAAATTTCAGTCACCACCTTTCTCTTCCGAATGCGAAAATATTTTGTTGAGCCTAACCTACATAGGTAGGAATGATCATCAAAATAAAATAAGAGAAATCAGAGCTCGAACAGAAAGGTTTAGCTGTTCGTTTTTCCCGCGCGCTGTTCGGGAGTGGAATGGTAGAGAGATAGTATGATTGTGGTTCGACGAACCCTCTGCCAAGCACTTAAATGTGAATTGCAGAGTAGTCATGTAGATGTAGATGTAGATGTATGCTGAAACATCGTGTCCTACTGGATGAAGAAGTCTTTAACTGACTGCTACACATCCTCGTCCGACAGGTCATCAACCCGTCAAGACCTTTTTTAAGGAACCGAAAGCGTGGTAATCGCCTGAGGGAGAGATCAGGATTATAGGGCAGTTGCTCGAGAGTCTCCCATTTCAGTGGGAGTAACTTCTGCTTTACAAGATTTGCGATATGAGGACGTGTGTTATCATGAAGCAGCAAGGAATAGGCTCACAATTCCACAACGGTGGTTTTCGACAGACATGCTGTCTCACACACATTTCTTCATTCTCCGGTGGGTGTCTACCAGTGTTTGTCCTTCGGTAGCTAAGAAAAGAATGACAGCAAGTTATTCCTGTTTGGACGCATTTGGTAATAATGTCACCGCAATTCACTTTTCCACATTGACCGCACAAGCGTTGGAAAGACACAATGCCACAGTAACCCCTTTCCTGCATGTCGGTGCTTCTATACCGGAATCGACGTCGCTCTATGTTGCATATACGCCGCGGCAACGCTCTCGAACTGAAAGTTTTTGATTGTCTCTTACATATGCTGAATCTGTCCTACCGCTGCCCATTTCTTTTTCGATTTCTTCACATTTTCCGCGTAATCATTTCGCTTTAGCTTCCCTGCACTTTCCTTTTATTTCATTCTTTCTCTCCTTCTTTCGTGGATTATTTGAAGTATTTCTTCTGTCACTGAATGTTTCTCCCCAGTAACTCCCCTTGTACCTATGTTTTGCTGTCTAACTTTTGGGATGGGCGGTTCTAGGCACTACAGTCTGGAACCGCGCGACCGGTACGGTCGCAGGTTGTAATCCTGCCTCGGGCATGGATGTGTGTGATGTCCTTAGGCTAGTTAGGTTTAAGTAGTTCTAAGTTCTAGGGGACTGATGACCTCAGCAATTACATGCCATAGTGCTCAGAGCCATTTTATTTTGGGACGGCCCTTTTTGGAAAAATACATTCCTCTTAAACTGACTTGCCTACTGTGTTATTCATTATCGCAGTATCTGCATCCTAGAGAACTTCAAAAGCATTTCATCGTTCCTCAGTATTTTAGTATCCCATGTGTTTCCACATTGATTATTCCGGACGATTCTCTTAAACTTCAGTCTACTCTTGATCATTACTAAATTGTGATCCAATTGTTCCTGGGTACTTTTTCGATGCAGGAGATCGAAAAAGTGCAAATAAAGGCAGCTCGTTTCGTGTTATCGCGCAGTAATGGTTGAAAGTGTCACTGATACGATACGCGAGTTGGGGTGGCAGTCACTGAAACGAAGACGGTTTTCTTTGCGGCGAGATCTATTTAGGAAATTTCAATCACCAACTATCTCTTCCGAATGTGAAAATATTTTGTTGACACCCACCTACGCAGCGAGAAATGATCATCATAATAAAATAAGAGAAATCAGAGCTCGAACTGAAAGATTAATGTGTTCCTTTTTCCCACGTGCCATTCAAGAATGGAATGGTAGAGAAGTAGTATGAAAATGGTTCGATAAACCCTCTGCACAGGCACTTAAGTGTGAACTGCAGTGTAATCATGTAGATGTATATGTAGATGTACGCCTTACAACCGAATATCCGATTCCGAAGTCACTGTCTGACCATTATGGTTCAAATGGCTCTGAGCACTATGGGACTTAACTGCTGTGGTCATCAGTCCCCTAGAACTTAGAACTACTTAAACCTAACTAACCTAGGGACATCACACACATCCATGCCCGAGGCAGGATTCGAACCTGCGACCGTAGCGGTCGCGCGGTTCCAGACTGAAGCGCCTAGAACCGCTCGGCCACTATGGCCGGCTGACCATTATGTAATACAGTTGAAATCTTCCCGCGTCTCGGGGCCTTTCGCAAGTATACCTCTTGCTGTTGTGATTTTTGAGTAGTGTATTTGCCATTAGTAGCTGAAATTTATAGCAGAACGTAATTAGTTTTCCTCTCTCATTCCTTCTACAAAGTACATATTCTCCTGTAAACTCTGTCTTCTATTCCTTCCCCTAGCACAGCATTCCAGCCCCCGTGATTATAAGAATACCGTTTCCCTCTACACAGTGAATTACCTCGTATATTTTCTCTATTTCTTCATCTTTCGCTTCTGACGTCGGCATGTATACTTGCACTGCTGCTGGTGACGTTGGTTTGCTGCCGATTCTGATGAGAACATCCCTGTCACTGAACTGTTCTGCCCTAACTTCCCATTCATAAAAAATCCTAGTCCCGTTATATCATTTTCTACTGCTGCTGATATTACACCATATTCGTCTGACCACGAATCCTTATCCGCTTTCCATTTCACTTCACCGCCTCCCCCCCCCCCCCCCCCCAGGCCCCCCCCTCCCCCACGCCCTCTCTTCCCCCTGTATGTAGAGTGAGTCTTTTCATTTCCCTTTTCAGATCCTCTAGTTTACATACCACGTTCAAACTTCTGTCATTCCACTCTCATATTACCTTGTGCTTCTTGTTTAATCTGTTTCTCATGGTTTCTTCCCCCCCTCCCCCCACCCAATACAGTCCTCTTCAGGCAATCCGAATGGGGGACTAATCCGAAACCTTTTGCCAATGGAGAGATCATCTTGATATTTTTTCAATTGCAGGCCACATGTCCTGTGACTACACATTACATTTCTTTACTGGGGTAGTTTCTAATGCCTTCTCCATCCTCATGACTTTGATCACTGCTGATTCTCCCGTCTCTTAGGGCTGTTTCCCACACCGAACCTAAGACGTTGCCACGAAATTGAATCCGCTCCTCCGTACTCTTTCACGAGGCCGTTGGGACAACGAAGTGACTCCTTGTACCGAAAGTTTTCAAAACTTTAGCAATGACTGGGATCGAATCCGAGACCTAAGGCACATGACTGTTAGTCAACGACTGTCGCCTTAGACCACGTTTATCACATAGGCCTCACCTCCCTCGTAAGCGATCAGTTTACTCCGGAAAGGGGCGCCTAGTACTTTGTCTGGTGACCTGTTATTAATATTGCATATATGTTTATAAATATTTTGCATACCAACTAAGATGGTGTCCATTTGCTTCTTCTTTATATTTCTCTTACTGTTAATATTGCTATTATGCTATAAAACTTCAAGGTTCTGTTTATGTTAGAAAAATATCCTACGTTTATGTATATAGAACAGTTTTGCTTTTTCTTCTCTCTTGCGCACATCGTGCAATCCGTTTCGAATTCGAGTCTCGTAATTCACAAACTCCACTACTTCTCTTGGTAGCTTCGCCCTGCTGCCGCACCTTCATTTGTAATTATCCATGCAAGTAAAAGTCGCTCTTTGTCTACGTCTAAGGCACCGGACATGAGGTTGCGTGGTGATGAACACACAGTAATGGTATTTGCAAGGTCGTGCTATCTGCGTTTACGTTTGCGCTAAAACGCTTGACGCGAGTGCCGGTTCAGCTCCTTCAACAATCGATCGTCGTCTTTTTTTTTTCCAAACTGCGTCTTACTTCGTGTGCAATGTATCCTGAATGTCAGTAAGACTCAGAACACCAATGAAAAATGAAATTGTATTGGTACCTCCCTACAAAGCTATTCGACGAGAAATTCCTTCCTTCGACGCTGTTTCGTCAACGAGGTGCAGCAACCGAAAATATTACCAATGAACCTTGCACACAGTCAAGGCTATGCACTGTAATTTATCTTCTTCTCAGGCTTAAACTGTATCGTAAGATCGGTCACCTCGAGCGCTCGTCTGAGCGACCCGCATACGCCTCAGTCTGCCTAATAGCTCGTACCTACTCCAGTACCCCTCTGCTACCATATCAAGTTGGACAGAGACTTTTTAGAGACTTATGAGGCGTTCTTGGAAGAAGAAGAAGAAGAAGAAGAAGAACGTAGAGAGTTTCCCATAGAAGGTCAATATCCACTTCGAGTTTCAATCCACTACAGAATAATTCATTCTGGAATCAAATACGATCCGAGAGCTTTACCAATATGGGTCACATATTTCATAGCTTGGCAGGTTCGTAACAAATGGCCCTTTACTTTACTGAATTATCCTCTCGCTGTATCAACTTTGCGTCTTCGACGTTTTGGAGCAGCTTTTTTATGCTTCAGTGTGTTTTTACTGCCTTTTTCCCCCTCATGGTATCATTAGGTAGTTTAAAAGTAGTTTCGGGCGCTGATAACCTTGCTGTTTAGTGCCCTCCGCCATAAATCATCACCAAAAGTATTTTCGACGTCGTGATTGTAGGACTATAAAGAGAGTGAACATGTTAGTTAGTACAATTGGGAAAGTCTCTATGAAGTTGGGAAAGCAGCAAACAGAGGTACTGGCTGAACTAAAACTGTGGCGGCAGATCCCGTGTAATACATGGTTATGTCTGTAGGTAAGAGCACTGTTCCGCAAAGGCAAGGTTTTGCTTCTAAGTACCTATCCGGAGATACAGGAAGTTGCAAACCCGTAATTAGCTGTTGTGACGATGTCTGTCAATATCAGCAAACCACTAGAGCAAACAGTGGCTGCTGGGGGTTCGTGCTCCACTTTCCGGCAAAGGCGGCGTGTCGAGAGACGGAAACAGTGTGCAGGTGGCGTAGCTCGCAACACGTTGCACCACGATGTGACGTCACGCCTCCAAAAGTTGTCTAGCTGTTCTTCCCGCCGACTACTGCGTTACACCATTTTTCACTTGTGCTGCATATGAAATTACTCCGTTGAAAAATGGCTCTGAGCACTATGGGACTCAACTGCTGAGGTCATTAGTCCCCTAGAACTTAGAACTAGTTAAACCTAACTAACCTAAGGACATCACAAACATCCATGCCCGAGGCAGGATTCGAACCTGCGACCGTAGCGGTCTTGCGTTTCCAGACTGCAGCGCCTTTAACCGCACGGCCACTTCGGCCGGCTTACTCCGTTGAAGAATAAATGGAATAAGTGAAAGAAACACTGAGGACAGTAATAAAAGAGCGAGAAGAGCGGATAGAATCGGTAAGGTTCGCTGACAGGTACTCTAGCCGAAAGTGAGACGGGTTTAAAACTGCCACACGTAATTGATAGTCACACATTGGCTACAATGTGTAACAGAAATACAGATGAAGCCTTACCGGCATACAAACCCTTTGACAGTCAAAACAGGTAAAATGATTGAGGAACCTACCATCTTGTCTACTGAGGCATCTAGGAACAGCTAGCTTTGAAAGGAGAAGTAGATGGCAAAAATAACAAACACTGGAATGTGTAAGATAAGTTATCGAGATTGTCAATGCCAATTAAATTCACCAACAGCGGTGTAACTTAAGATGATATTTTATTTTATTTTGAAAGCTACTATTTTCAGCATTTCATTGTGCAGTCCTCAGGTGACATATGCATCTCTCCAAATAAACGAAGATGTCATATACAGGGTGAAAAGTATTTAAACCGACAAACTCTGGGAGGTTGTAGGGGACATCAAAACAAATAATTTTCCCTGATGTAATTTTTTCTCATGAGGATTATTTAAACCGGTGGAGGCCGTATTACGCTCTTTAGTTGTTAGAGGCCGTATTACGATCTTCGGTTGTTAGAGGGCGTATTACGCTCTTCAGTTGTAGGCAACTGCTGTCCACCAGTGTAGTAGTGCATTGTCTCTGTTTACTAATGGAGCGATACACCTGGAGTGAGTACACTGATATGGTTGGTGCGAACTACGTAGCGCACCACAGCGGACGAGCTCCACAGCGAGTTTATCGACAACAATATCCTAATCGCCGTATCCCGCATCATACGACCTTTGCTGCTGTGTACCAACGTCTGCATGAGACCGGGTCATTTAGCAGATCACCTGGACAGGGACGCCGTCGCACGGTAAGAGCGCTGCAATTTGAGGAAGCTGTCTTGCAGCATGTGGAGCGGGATCCTTCAATCAGCACTCGTGCAATTGCACGTAACATGGGGACGAATCAGAGGAATGTAAGAGCAGTCCTTTGAGAGCAATTGTTACGTCCATTTCACTTACAGCGTGTCTACAACCTGGAACCAGTTGATTATTCACCCAGAGCATTGCCAGAATTGCTGGAAGACGTCCCGCTCCCTAAAAGACAATGCATTGTGGTTCCTGCATGACGTGGAGCCGGCACATTTCAGTCGTCGTGTGCGTCGATTCCTGGACCGACGGTTCCCAGATTGGCAGAGGTGGTCCTGTACCATGGCCTGCTCGATCCCCAGATATGTCCCCTCTGGACTTTTTTGTTTGGGGAGAGATGCGCAACCTTGTTTACGAAACTCCTGTTGCATCAGAAGAGGATCTGGTTGCCCTGATAGTAGTAGCGGCAGGAACAATTCAGGACACTCCCGGGGTTTTTGCCCGTGTCAGACAGAACATGATCCGACAGTCAATGGAGGCATTTTTGAAAGTCTACTGTAATTGAAATTGGGTTGTGTTAATGTGTTGTCTCTTGGCCATAAAAAATAGAAAAGTGTTTGTTGATTTAATTAATTTGCCGTCAAAGAAATCTTCCTCTACAGGTTTAAATACTCCTCATAGGAAAAAATTGCATTTGCGAAAAATATTTGTTTTGATGTCCCCTACAAACTCCCAGAGTTTGTCGGTTTAAATACTTTTCACCCTGTACACCCATAAGTCACTTTCTGCGTATGACATCTTCGATTATTTGGAGAGATGAATATGGGGCCTGAAGATGGCACAATGAAATGCTGAAACTGGTAGCCTTCAAAATAAAATAAAATAAAATAAAATAAAATAACATCTTAAGTTACGCGGCGGCTAGTGGAGGTCACTCACATTGACAATTACTTGACCAGCCGATGTACCCTGTCCATAAACGACCAACAGAGAGTGGAGTTATCGAGATTGTCGCATGCTGAAGGTATTTATTTATAGAAAGTAGCACATGATACGAAGACACGCATCACACTATCACACTAGTTGCAACAGTGATGAAAAAATGGTTCAAATGGCTCTGAGCACTATGGGACTTAACATCTGTGGTCATCAGTCCCCTAGAACTTAGAACTACTTAAACCTAGCTAACCTAAGGACATCACACACATCCATGCCCGAGGCAGGATTCGGACCTGCGACCGTAGCGGTCACGCGGTTCCAGACTGAAGCGCCTAGAACCGCACGGCCACACCAGCTGGCACAACAGTGATGAGTCACAGTACAAGCCTGCTTATAAATATGGCGCTACACCCTCTCTGGCCTGGACGCATGACCTGGTTTGGTTGTGGAGGATGTCATAAATCAGTTGGATCCTCTCCGGAGACAAACTGGCCCACCAGTGTATTAACTGCTCCTTGATATTCTAGCTTCTGGCACTGAGGCAGAGTTGACACCTGAGGAGGTCCTACACATGTTCCACTGGGGACAGATCTGGGGATCTCACTACTCTTGTGCCTCGACATCAGGCAGACAGTTCGCAATGACACGTGCTATGTGTGGACGCGCATTATCCTATTGGAAAATGACACCACAATACTGTCGCTGTGCCTGTCAGAGTTCCTTCAGTCGTCACTGCCTGACGTCATACCCGATGGTTTCCCATACCATGTCGTCAGGAGTGACACTGTTGTGTCTCTCCAAAACACTGGAAAAATGGGGTCTCTCCCCTGGTCAAATGGGGCCAATCCTCTGGTCAACGGCACAATCGCCGACGGTGGTTATCCGGAAGACGGCAGAACCGTACTTCACTGCATCAGCAGTCCATTCTCCCCAGTCACAGCACCACTCCATGCGCAGTCGTCTGAGTTATGTTAACAGCAGCCTACGGATGTCACTGTTATTCCTTAGGCCGGCAGCTGTTAGGAACCCAAGGAAATTCTGGTCTTACGTAAAATCGGTAAGCGGGTCGAAGGCTTCCATCCAGTCACTCACTGGTCAGCCTGGCCTGGTAACGAAAGACAGCAAAATGAAAGCTGAAATTTTAAATTTAGCATTCGAGAAATCTTTCACGCAGGAAGATCGTACAAACATACCGCCGTTTGAGTCTCGTACAGATTCCCGTATGGAGGACATAGTGATAGACATCCCTGGGGTTGTGAAGCAGCTGAATGGGTTGAAAATAAATAAATCGCCAGGTCCTGATGGGATTCCAATTCGGTTTTACAGAGAGTACTCTACTGCATTGGCTCCTTACTTAGCTTGCATTTATCGCGAATCTCTTGCCCAATCTAAAGTCCCGAGCGATTGGAAAAAAGCGCAGGTGACGCCTGTATATAAGAAGGGTAGAAGGACGGATCCTCAAAATTACAGACCAATATCCTTAACATTGGTTTGTTGCAGGATTCTCGAACATATTCTCAGTTCGAATATAATGAATTTCCTTGAGACAGAGCCGGCCGGAGTGGCCGCGCGGTTAAAGGCGCTTCAGTCTGGAACCGCGCGACCGCTACGGTCGCAGGTTCGAATCCTGCCTCGGGCATGGATGTGTGTGATGTCCTTAGGTTAGTTAGGTTTAAGTAGTTCTAAGTTCTAGGGGACTTATGACCACAGCAGTTGAGTCCCATAGTGCTCAGAGCCATTTGAACCTTGAGACAGAGAAGTTGCTGCCGTGCATCAGCACGGCTTTAAAAAGCATCACTCCTGCGAAACGCAACTCGCCCTTTTTTCACATGATATCTTGCGAACCATGGATGAAGGGTATCAGACGGATGCCATATTCCTTGACTTCCGGAAAGTGTTTGACTCGGTGCCCCACTGCAGACTCCTAACTAAGGTACGAGCATATGGGATTGGTTCCTAAGAATGTGACTCGAAGACTTCTTAAGTAATAGAACCCAGTACGTTGTCCTCGATGGTGAGTGTTCATCGGAGGTGAGGGTATCATCTGGAGTGTCCCAGGGAAGTGTGGTAGGTCCGCTGTTGTTTTCTACCTACATTAATGATCCTTTGGATAGGGTGGATAGCAATGTGCGGCTTTTTGCTGATGATGCTGTGGTGTACGGGAAGGTGTCGTCGTTGAGTGACTGTAGGAGGATACAAGATGACTTATACAGGATTTGTGATTGGTGTACAGAATGGCAGCTAACTCTAAATATAGGTAAATATAAATTAATGCAGATGAATAGGAAAAAGAATCCTGTAATGTTTGAATACTCCATTAATAGTGTAGCGCTTGACACAGTCACGTCAATTAAATATTTGGGCGTAACATTTCAGAGCGATATGAAGTGGGACAAGCATGTAATGGCAGTTGTGGGGAAGGCGGATAGTCGTCTTCGGTTCATTGGTAGAATTTTGGGAAGATGTGGTTCCTCTGTAAAGGAGACCGCTTATAAAACACTAATACGACCTATTCTTGAGTACTGCTCGAGCGTTTTGGATCCCTATGAGGTCGGATTGAGGGAAGACATAGAAGCAATTCAGAGGCGGGCTGCTAGATATGTAACTGTTAGGTTTGATCATCACGCGAATGTTACGGAAATGCTTCAGGAACTCGGGTGGGAGTCTCTGGAGGAAAGGAGGCGTTCTTTTCGCGAATCGCTACTCAGGAAATTTAGACAACCAGCATTTGAGGCTGACTGCAGCACAATTTTACTGCCGCCATCTTACATTTCGCGGAAAACCACAAAGATAAGATAAGAGAGATTAGGGCTCGTACAGAGGCATCTAGGCAGTCATTTTTCCCTCGTTCTGTTTGGGAGTGAAACAGAGAGAGACGATGCTAGTTGTGGTACGAGGTACCCTCCACCACGCACCGTATTGTGGATTGCGGAGTATGTATGTAGATGTAGATGTAGGGTCTGGTCAACAGTGCCAGGTTACACAGAATACAGCAGGGAGTCCATCACTTGTTCTCGGACGGCAGGCGCAGATATGAAGGACTTGCAAAGCGCTTGGCGCACAGTACGGCGTTTCACCCTTGTGGTAGTCAGATATGGTCGACTGTAGCCTTGACGACGAGTATGCCTGCCTGCCCTCACGCAGCCATGCGGTCCAACACTGGGCCACTGTCACACCGGAATGCTCCAAAAATCTGGTTGTTGCACAATGTGATCAGCTCGCCAAATGGAGACCCACAATGGAGCCGCTTTCAAACTCTTTTTAGCGCGGTATGTCCGTGTCCTTCACTGAGGTCACTTAGCATTCTGACGCTGTTCATGTCCCTTATATACCCTGCCACCACTGTTAACAACACTAAACACAAACAACATTAATGCACTCTAGTAACTAGTCCACATCTCACAGAGAATTGCAACTCTAATCATTTACATACCCGCCGATGATGAATACATGCAGGAATCTACGTCGACATCCGACTGTGTCTTCTGGATTCTTCACTTTTTTGTCAGGCAATGTCGTCCGCAGATACTGGTCAGTAAAAATAAATGACGGTGCCGTCGTGTTGTAATATTTCACAACGTTTCGGTCACTGCTACAAGCCTCGCTTGTTTACCGAGAATCTTTTTAGTGAAACTGTCAAAAAGATTCATTTTAGAGCTCAGCTGTATTTCACACAAGCTCGAATCAGCGATTACTTAGATTCTACATCTTCCCAAATTGATAATTCCTTGTTCCCACGCAACGGATCATATTACAGAGACGAGCTGCCAGTAAACAAAGGCTGTGGATTTCAAATGTGACTATGGCTGTGTATACGAAGTACTTACACCGTACTAAGATAGCGTGACACACTTGTTGACAAGCATCTTCGGGCAAACAAAGAAATCTACATGGCAAAAGTCATTGTTAGCATGTAAGCGTGGACAACGGCTGCTTGTTTAATTTTCTTTTACTTTTTCATACTTATTCAGAGGACCAGTTTTGGGAATTACCGCTCTTCATCTGCGGCTAGCTAACAGACCAATTTTATAACGTTAATAAATTTTGTGAATTCCCAGAATGTACTTGCACCACATACAGTCAAAGGGTATAGAAATGCAACATCGATGTACTTATGCCGTACGGAGTGGCTGCGCGGTTTGAGGCGCCATGTCACGGATTGCGCGTCCTCTCCCGCGAGAAGTTCGAGTCCTCCCTCGGGCATGGGTGTGTGTGTTGCTCTTAGCATAAGTTATTTTAAGCAGTGCTTAAGTCTAGCGACTGATGACCTCAGCAGAAATTAGACCCTTAGAAATTCACACACATTTATGTGCTTCCTTATTACAGCCCATTGGGAAAATACAAAATGGGCAAGTAAGTCAAAGATAAAGTCGAAGCAGATAAAACCAGTGAGGAAAGTAAAAATTTAAAAACATAAAGTAAATCTTGTTCGTAAGTATGGAAAGCGTGTGACAGACGTTGTAAGTCAAGTATGTAGCGTCAAATTAAGTACGTAACATAAGATAATTAGTCATGTGATTAGGCAAATTTTTGTATTGGAAGCAGTTAAATAAGGTCAATTAACGATTCTGTCTGAATACCGAATGACCATTTACCTCGCAAGCACGACTTCCTGTATGTTGCTATAGCAGAGAACCTGCTACAAAGTGATCAGACAGAGAATATTATGGCTCGCATTCAGCAAAGTAAGCATCGTGCTACGAGACACGAATGGTGTCAGTTTCCAGTGCCGCGTCCGTCAATGGAACTGGGGAGAGCTTCCGGCTGGCAGTCTCTCATATTCCACAAGACAGCTAGTGAAATATAAATATGCATGTAGATGATCGTCTACAACGTCATTGGTACTATACTCCACTGACTACTGTAGTTAACGAATAAGGTAAATGTGAATGAAGAGTAATGTCTCCATCAGTAGCTTTCAAACAGAGAGTTACCTATTTCACTGTACCATTTTCTGGTGTTTACCATGTCTCCACGAAGATAATTATTCGTTTATATATGCAGTTGCTTCTGATTTACCTTTCGGAAGCTAGTTCTCTTTAATTCAGACTTTTTCATATTTCTGAGATAGTATTAGTTGCAAAAGGATTTGTATTCCTACTTTCTTCTAGTGGTTTATAATGGGTACGTGACACGCGGTCTGCTCGCTAACTTACGAGACAGAGAGCCGAGCCAGATCCGAATGGAATCTCCCAGATGAAATCTACACACCGCATTAGTGAACAATACTTAAAACTCAAAATATATAAAAAAAAACATTTTTTTAGAAACTAGTATAACGTACCATAGTTCGTAATTTTACTACTGCCGTAAGGCACGTCGTGAGAAGTAAACAATTAGGTCCACTGCAACCAGAGAAATCGTTGGCCCAACGCACTACCAACAGAATACACCGTTATCAAAAGGCTAACAGCTGTTACTCATAGCTGTTAGAGTATCTTTTTAAATGGAATGTTGAATATACTTATCCGGTGGTTCTTATAATTAGATCCCAATTAAACGATAATGTATCTCTTAATTCGAAAACTATCTACACTTTCTCCTATTATATTTATATTGTAACTGAACGCCTCAGCGCGTACCCTGTTTAGTGACTGGAAACATCAGCTCGTGGACGCACAGTGGCCGTCTTGCGGTGGGTGTTATCATGCTGGTAGTGCATTTTGAACGCCTTCACAATACTGATATTTGCAATGTACCCATATCGCTCACGTCCCACAATGAGCCATATTATATTAGTTGGATAAGGAGCTATGATACGTAATCATATCTTTATTTAAAATTTTTAACCAGTTTTTTCATATCTTGTGTTTTCACCAATGTGAGTCCCCTTACTGATAACCCTTCTCTCTACATTTTTATTTATCTGAAATCGTTGTTCAACAACTGAATCGATTATGTAACTGCTTGTTTGTATTGAGAACATAAGGGAACTTAAGGTAAACCACTTTTTTTTTTCGAAAATGAAAGATTGCACTTGCTTTCAGGAAGAAACACAAGAATTCAACTTCATAGATTTCACGAAATCAGATGAATCGGTTGATTATAAAAGGGTACAGTTCTACATACTACTTAGTAGTCGCACCCATTAGTTCAACCAGACTTAAACGCACAATGAGGTAACAGAGTACTAGCACACAGCAATCCAAAATTTGGTGATTTATCGCGCCAGAACAGGGATGCGGTCTTGATATTTTTGCGTAGGCTGTAACTAATACATTACATGTGCACTCCACATGTATTATCGTGCTAAGCTGAGATCTTTCGCAGTTATTTCTGCTTAAAGCACAAGATATTGCGATTAACGACATGGTGTCGGCCATATTGGATGAAATTAATCTCATCGTCGAGACGATAGCAACAAAGAAATGCTGCTCCGTGGGACCTGTTTTTAAACATGCAAATGACTTAGAACTGTTGTCGCACAATGGTTATCACTAAACACAATGTCTCCATGATGGACGAGGTATGACGTGCAGAGTATTGGCGCACACACTGAAATAGCAGCCAGGTAAGAGACTACTTCCTACGTTTACGTTATTCTTCAGGAATACAGGGCCTCCATGTACATAACAGGTACAATCACATCTGTCATTACACATTTCCTTGATAATGGGGAGCTACCTGTGTTGTCTTTATTGCCTCAATCGATAATGTCGTTATCAGCTGCAGGTGTTTGTAAGCCTTACGAAGTGATTAATCTAATCAGTGCCGCGATAGTATAAAGCAGTAATTTCTGTAAATGTGAAGCAAGTGAGTATTTCAGAGTTTTTCCCACTTTGCATATTTCCCAGAAGTGACAGACAGATCAAATTTCTAGTGTATAGAACTACTAGAGAAAATTGCGAACCGTTTCAAAAAAATCTAAAAAATGTCGAAAGCCAACAGAGAAATAGAGACTCGCGTAGAGGCATTAAGCTCCAATGACCATGTTTACGAACGGAGGTAGTTAGATGTGATGATCAATGTGAGTTATCTCTGTATATTTAACAATACTGTAACGATGTAGGTTCTAGAAAAGTGTAAAACTAATAACTGCGTTTGGATATGCAGTTTATCACTCTCGACCGGGACGAATCAATTCATAGCACCGAAGCACGGTAATATAAAGTAGAGCAATTTTATTACGTTTTTGTATTTGGTCTTTGACAATTACTGTTAAAGGTTCAGTTTATCTATATTCTAAATAAGCAATGTGAATTGTAGGATTCGATTCAATGGCGGAATACTGGGAAACAGCAATTTATTTTCAGATTGCAATAGTGGGGGATATCGAACATATACTACTTCACAAAACTATTAAAATTGCTAAGGGTCTTGTTTTTATAGCTTCAACTGTGTAATTACGCTGCTACAATTTTCAACAAAATTGGTCATCTCAGAGTTAATGGGAGAGAACTGAGAGTGACGCTAGAAATTTGTATACTTACTGCTTTGAAATTTGATACAGTTTGAGTCCATATAAGTCTGAGTACATTTCTTCCTTAACTCAAACCATTTCTGCACCTAGTTTTTCTTAAGGTCCGCCATTTCTTGTCTTCCGGTAGAACGCAAGAACCTATCTACAGTAAACGGCACACCCGCTGCCACTGAGAAGAACGATTTTGAAGAAACTTGGCACAGCACAAGAACTGCAGTCGTACTGCATCGCGCACCAATTCCCACGACGAATAGGTTCAAATGGCTCTGAGCACTATGGGACTTAACTTCTAAGGTCATCAGTCCCCTAGAACTTAGAACTACTTAAACCTAACTAACCTAAGGACATCACACTCATCCATGCCCGAGGCAGGATTCGAACCTGCGACCGTAGCGGTCACGCGATTCCAGACTGAAGCGCCTAGAACCGCTCGGTCACACAGGCCGGCCCCACGACGAATAGCTCCATAGCAATACGCGCAGTCTTGGATCTTTTGCGTCGGCTTAGTAAACCCACCATATCTAAGCGACCACCTTACAAAATCCTAAAAAACCTGTTTTTGAGGCGCATTATATGGATACTAGTAACCGTAACTTTCCCCTCCCCTCCCCTTTTATTTCAATTATGGAACTCCCACGTACAAAACATCGGTTTCACACAAGTTTCACTATAAGTATCGCATAGTGATATAGTTTTGCCGGTACATTCAGTGCTATATGTACCTACATGCAGGTGGTATCTGCAAATCTATTGAGAATAAACCTAGTACTAAAGAAATAATAAATTAAAACGCTATACCTGATGCTGCAGTTGTACCGCATGAACAGCGAAAATATAGTAAGTGATAAACTTTTTTCTTTCCATTTTTCTGTGGGAGACGTCACCGAGAAAAAGTGTTTCAAAATGGTTCAAATGGCTCTGAGCACTATGGGACTTAACAGCTATGGTCATCAGTCCCCTAGAACTTAGAACTACTTAAACCTAACTAACCTAAGGACATCACACAACACCCAGCCATCACGAGGCAGAGAAAATCCCTGACCCCGCCGGGAATCGAACCCGGGAACCCGGGCGTGGGAAGCGAGAACGCTACCGCACGACCACGAGATGCGGGCTAAAAAGTGTTTAAAAGGGTTGAAACTATGTATAAAGTTGATAGAAGTCACTAAGTCCTCTCATTCTCAAATGCTGGGTGATTAGAGGCTGCGTAATTTGCGCGCAGTGACTCGGTGCTGCCTGAAGTTATAATCACAGTTTCTGGCTGTAATACTCGTTTGACTGTATTAAACCTATAAAATAAATTAATACCTCTTACTGAGTAGACACCAAATAAAAATTTAAAATTTTGAAATTCGGTCAACAATTATACGAAATGCTGAAAATCAAATTTTGGTTGCCCCTGGAACTGGGACCGTTACCCAGGTTAATCGTTTAGTAATATAGGTTCTACAGCCCCCTACCCTGTGCTTTAGAATATGCAATAAACAAAAAAATTAGCCTAATAGCTTGCTCAGAGCCCTATAAACTACAATCAGCGACGCAGTCTATCCGTGGACTGGATGGTAAGAAACTATGTTTACATACATACTCCGCATGTTATTGTGGAGTTAATGGCGAAAGGTAGGTACATTGTGCCAGTATTACCAATATACTCTCCTATTTTATCTGCGTGCTGAGCAAGGAAAGAATGACTGTGTATGCATCCGTACGTAATCTCATCTGTCTTATGACGCCCACGCGAGACAGACAATGGTGGCAGCATGATGTTCTTCGAATACAGCAGGTTCTCCAAATTTACAGGACAAATGGCACAAATTTAAGGGTTGTCTGTTTAAGTAAATAGCTAGGGTTGCAGTTTCTAACGACTTAAACTGGAAACTTTACACAGGAAATGCTGTTGTGAAGGCCAATCAGAGACTGCTTTTTATGGGCAGAATACTTAGAAGCTGCAAGCAATCCACTACAGATACTGACCACACTACGCTTGTTCCTCCTGTTCCGGATTATCCCAGACAGGATTGACGGACGACATCGAAAAAGTTCAAAGAAGTACAGCTCGTTCCGTATTATCGCGAAAGAGGGAAGAGTGCGTCATTGATACGATAAGGAAGTTAGGGTGGCAGACATTAAAAGAAAAGAGTTTCTCGTTATGGTGAGATCTTTTCTCGAAACATTAATCAGCAACTTTTCTGCCCCAAAAGTCAAAATATTTTGTTGGCTCCCACCTACACTGGGAGAAACCAGCAACGTTACGAAACAAGAGAAATCAGGTATCTCAAGGAAGATTTAGGTGTTCGTTTTTTGCACTTGCTTTTCGATAGTTGGACACAACAGAAATAGTTTGAAAAAGGTTTCGTGCACCCTCCGCCATACACTGAAATATGAATTGCAGAATAATAAATGTAGGTGCAGATATAGATGCACCCAACAGGGTCTCGGGAGAAATACAACGTCTTTCTTGCAAAATTCCCTTTTAAGATCCCCAAGTATTTCTCTTCTACCTTGGTATAGGCTATACCTCCACGAAGAAGAATGAAAAAGGAAATTGAGGAAGTTAGATGACGATCAGTTTAGGTTTAGGAAAGGCAGGCAGTTTCGAGGTTGAGTTTGATAATGGAAGCATAACTTAAGAAAAATAGAGACATGTTTATAGAATTTGTCGACATGGAAAAAGCGTTCGACAACGTAAGATGGTGCAAGACGCTCGAAATTCTGAGAAAATAGGAACAAACCGTGGGGAAGATGGGCAATGTACAATATGTATAGGGACCAAGAGAGAACAATACGAATGGAGGACGAAAAACAAAATGCTCTGATTAAAAATGGTGTAAGACAAGGATGAAGTCTTAAGCCCCTGCTGTCAACATATACATCGAAGAAGTAATGACAAAAATTAAAAAAGAGGGTCACATATGGCATTAAAATTCGGGGTGAAAGGATATCATCGATAAATTCGCTATCCTTAGTAAAAGGGAGAAGCAATTGCATGACTTATTGAATGGAATGAACAGTCTAGCCAGCACACGCTATGGACCTAAACCAAAGAAAGATGAAAGTAATGAGTTGCGGAAATAGCATAAATGATAAACTTAAGATCAGAATTGGCACCACGAAGACGTACTGAAGGAATTCTTTTAGCTTGGGAGCAAAATACCAATAAGAGAGGAAGCAAACAGGACAAAAAAAAGGCAGACTAGCACAAGCAAACGGGGCATTCCGGTGACAAGAAGACTAATAATATCAAACATCGGTTTTTATTTGAAGAAAAGAATTTTTCCATTGTAGAGAAGTGAATAATAGTTGTGAGAAAACCTGAAAAGATCATCGAAGCGTTTGAAATGTGATGCTAAAGAAAGATGTTGAAAATTAGGTGAACTGATAAGAAGTGAGGAGGTTCTCCATAGATTCGACGAGGAGAGGAATATGTCGAGTACATTGACAAGAAGAAGGGAAAGGACGGAAGGATATGTGGTAAGACATAAACGCATAACTTACATCATTCTTGAGGGTGCTGTGTAGAGTAACAACTGTCCGGGAAGAGGCTGGGGTACATCCAGCAAATAGTTGGGTTCAAATGATACACTGATATGAAGAAGAAGGCACAAGAGTGGAATTCGTGGCGGACCGCATCAAACTAGTCTGAGGGCTGATTTAAAAAAAAACACCTTCCTGTTAAGATCGTAACAACGCGTCTTTGAATTCGCTGGTAGCTTGTTGTCATGCCTACTTCAAAAGGACTGTTAACACTGGAGCATCATTTGCACGTATTGTGTATCCACCACGCTGGGCATCAGGTCTACTCACATCTGGCGAGGACGGCTCTCCATCCAGTCAGCATGTTGGGGGCGAGACGTCGTCAGTCCGTTCCACAGTTCCTGAAGGTGCTGGCTGATGATGTGAATGGAGCGTGTGGTCGTGCACCGCGTCTCGGTACGTAGCCAGTTGTGTGGCAGGACGGCAGAGGGAGGCAGAATCGGGACGGTGTAGTCTGGTCACTCGGTTGACTCCGCCGCTACTGCAACCGCTGCCGCTGCCGCCGCCACCTGCGCACGCCGACACTCCAGACACGGGAGGCGGCGGCGCGCCGTCCTCCGCCTTTATATGCAGCCAGCCAGTCTGGAGTGGGGGCCCGGCCCGCTAGCGCGGAGGCGCGGCCTTCACGTGGTGCGCTGTGCAGATAGTGCGGGGCAAGTATTCAGCACACCTTGGCGCCACACAACATTGGCCCCAATCAACGTACCATGTCTTCAGCTCATTCCCAACACACACTGTCTGATCAGAAGTATTCGGACACTTATTAGTGGGCATTATTATAGTGTGTATTCACCCTTCGCCTTTAGGACGGCTAGAGCCCTGCTAGGGACAATTTCACGAAGGTATCTGCATATCTGTGGAGGCGTGGCCGTCCAGTCTTCCTCAAGGATCGAGACCTCAGAATGTTGTGGTGTTGGACACTGAGGTCTTTAGGAAGTTGGCGTTGCAACTCAATCCACTTAAGTTCAATTGCGTTCCGGTTGGGACTGTGGGCAGTGGCATCCTTCTGAATCTGCTTAGTGTATTCATCTCTTGGTCTCCCTCTACGATTTTTACCCTCCACGCTTCCCTGCAGTACTAAACTGGCGATCCCTTGATGCCTCAGAACGTGTCCTACCAACCGATCCCTTCTTTTAGTTAGGTTGTGCCACAAAGTCCTCTTCTCCCCAATTCTGTTCAGTACCTCCTCAATAGTTACGTCACCTACCCATCTAATGTTCAGCATTCTTCTGCAGCACCGCATTTCGAAAGCTTCTATTCTCTTCCTGTTAAACTATTTATCGTCCAAGTTTCATTTCCATACATGGCTACTAAGACTAAACTCCTCCCGCACAGGCCATGAAGGCCCAACGGTACCGACCAGCCGCCGTGTCATCCTCAGCCTACAGGCGTCACTGGATGCGGATATGGAAGGGCATGTGGTCAGCACACCGCTCTCCCGGCTGGAGCCGCTACTTCTCAATCAAGTAGCTTCTCAGTTTGCCTCACAAGGGCTGAGTGCACCTCGCTTGCCAACAGCGCTCGGCAGACCGGATGGTCGCCCAGCCAAGTGCTAGCCAAGCCCGACAGCGCTTAACTTCGGCGATCTAACGGGAACCGGTGCTACCACTGCGGCAAGGCCGTTGGCATACATGGCTACACTCCATACAAATACTTTGAGAAAAGGCTGCCTGACACTTATATCTATACTTGACGCTAACAAATTTCTCTTCTTCAGAAACGCTTTCCTTGCCATAGCCAGTTTACATTTTATATCCTCTCTGCTTCGAGCATCATCAGTTATTTTGCCCCCCAAATAGCAAAACTCATTTACTACTGTAAGTGTTCCATTTCCTAATCTCATTCCCTCAGCATCACCAGATTTAATTCGACTACATTCCATTATCCTCCAAACAGGAATCGTCTCCGAACTGATGTACTGAACGCAGTGTACAATGTTGTAAGATGTGTTCCTATCTTTTTGCATTTCGTGTTTTCTCAAGCACAATAAAGGGACCACACCATAAACACAGCAAACAGACCATAACATAAAGTGACCACTCTACACCTCACTGTTGGCACTCTACATGATGGCGGTTAACGTTCTCCAGACATTCGAGAAACTCAAAACCATCCATCGGATTGCCACAGGATATGTGATTCCATCGGATTGCCACAGGATATGTGATTCATCACTCAAAATCAGTCGTGTCTGGTCATCCACTTCCAGTGGTGGCGTTCTTTACACCACTTCAATTTACACTGGAAATGGAAATGAGCGTTTGGCGTCATTGGCCGGGTGTTCCCATGCGGGCCTTGGTGCAGGTCTTATTACGTTCGACGCCACATCGGGTGACCTGCACGCCGGATGGGGATGAAATGATGATGGAGACAGCACAACACCCAGTCCCTGCCGGCCGCGGTGGTCTAGCGGTTCTAGGCGCGCAGTCCGGAACCGCGCGACAGCTCGGGCATGGATGTGGGTGATATCCTTAGGTTAGTTAGGTTTAAGTAGTTCTAAGTTCTAGGGGACTGATGACCTCAGATGTTAAGTCCCATAGTGCTCAGAGCCATTTTGAACCCAGTCCCTGAGCGGAGAAAATCCCCGACCCAGCCGGGAATCGATCCCGGGCCCGTAGGAAAGGAATTCGTCACGCTGACCAGTCAGCTATCGGGGCGGACTCAAGTTCCACTTGGCATTGACTACAGAAATGCTTATGAGAAGCTGTACCCCACTCTTTTTAACTCCGTACACACAGTAATTGAGCCAGCTGGACTACTGGCAGCAGTTTGGAAGTCTCTGCTCATTCCATCCGCTGGTTTCATGTAATTTTTTTGCAACCACCGTCCTCAGTGCTCGACGGCCCCAATGAGTCGGTATACGAGGTCTATCTGGTCTTGATCTAGCTGTGGTTGTTCCTTTTGTTTTTCACTTCGCAGTCGATTTGGACAGCTTTAGAAGCTTTGAAATGTCCATTATGGGTTTGTTACTCAGGTGGCACCCAATGACTGTTCCACCTTCGAAGTCGCTGAACTTTCGTCATCGATCCATTATGCCGACACTGCTTTTCTACTGACAATGTGACACCCCACCTTCTTTTATATTGACGGGTCCACCTCTCGTGACATTCAGTAGTTAATTTCCCACTACACAGATATGGTGGGACACTTTTGATCGGGTATGTACAAAGTTTAATGTGCATTTAGTCCATTTTACACGAACGAGTTTCTGGTCCACATCCACTAGTCTTCGTAGTTGCGCTTCAAGTACTCGTGTCTGTTTAAGTCGGCTACCACATCGTGAGTGGCACATTGACGTCAGTGATCAGTTGACAGCACCGAGTGTGTAGTTCTGCAGTATGTTGCAGACTGTGCATGTGCAGGAACAGGGACTGCGGCTCCTCTCCTAACAATGGAATAAAACTGAACATTTATTATCCTCCTAGTATAATATGTAGTGGGCTTATATATAGAAACACATTCTTTTACAAGAGATTCTTATTAAATGTCTATCTACATATGTGAACCAGCGGAAAATGCTCCTATCGGATCACAGAAAAGCGGTCATTCCGCCTTCCTCACCAAATGTTTTCGCTAGCGAACATATCCGCTCTCTTTTAACGCACAACATTCCGAATCCTTTTACCTAGTCTCTCTCCTTAGGTAAGCCTTCATACTCAGCATCTACCTCCCATTGCCACTGTCCATTTATGTATCTCTCCCACTGTCTACTTTCTCTTCTATTGATTTACAGCATGTCCCATTGCCACTCTCTGCACCATACCTCGGCAGCTGAAAAATTTTGGAGAATCCAACTTTTCATTGTATTCACATGTTTAAAATTTCGGCCCAAAAAGGCGCTCTCCCCTATACCCATGTGTTAGTTTGCCAATCTGAGAGGTTCCAGACTTCCAAGTCTATGTACGGTCCCCAAGTGACCATTCTTACAATAAGTACTTTTGGTACCCAAATATCACAGTTTTTCGTGTGTATCTTGATAATGGATAAAGATATTCCAAAACGGAAAAATGGTGCTTCTAGGTGAATGTATAAAAAATGTACAGCTAAAATTTGAGCAGTTTGCTAAAGTTCATTACTTAGATAATTGCGGCCCACAGAACAAAAAGATTTCTGCGGTTTTCTGCTTAAGTGCGGTAATTTCGAACCTCTGGATCTTAGGAATTCGCCGGCCGGGGTGGCCGAGCGGTTCTAGGCGCTACAGTCTAGAACCGCGCGACCGCTACGGTCGCGGGTTCGAATCCTGCCTCGGGCATGGATGTGTGTGACGTCCTTAGGTTAGTTAGGTTTAAGTATTTCTAAGTTCTAGGGGACTGATACCTTAGCAGTTAAGTCCCATAGTGCTCAGAGACATCTGAAGCCATTTTTGATCTTGGTAATGGGCGATGATATCGAGAAGAGATTCGAAGTTCCCCGAGAATTTCACCTGAAGAACACGGTAAAAGTTTCAACGATATGCCATGAATATAAATTGCTGAAGTGACTATCGGCACGTTTCATAATTTTCATAACCAAAAATCATCGTTTTTCGGTGTTTTCGCAGGAACCCCAGACAAAAGAAGGTGCTTTTATGAGCCGCCTAATATCCACCTTAGACCACACCTAATGGAAAAGAACCAACCGATTTGCTCAGTTTGCCTGGACTGAAGGAAGTGTGCAATGTTTAAATTTTGACCCTGCACTGTAGGGTAGTTTCAGTATGCCAGTTATTCTGATAGCCACAAAATGGTCGCTAGGTCATGGGATTTACCGAACACTTGATCCCTTACCAATGTTATCAACAGAAACCTAGATATGATCGTCTGAAAAATCTCATTTCAACGCGCGGCATTCTGGAACGTGTTGCTACCGTGCACGGACCAACAAGTAAGCCATTCTCCTTTCCAATTTCACAGTGTGTATATCAAAATATTATTTAAAAATAGCATCATATAACTACAGATTGCAGGTGACATCGCAAATGACTTGGAAGAGCAGTTGAACGGAGTGGACAGCGTTTTGAAAGAGGTTATAGGCTGATCATCAGCAGAAGTAAAAAAAGGATAATGGAATTTAGTTGAATTAAAACAGGCGCTTAGGTCATGAGACTCTATTACTAAATGAGTTTTGCTATTTAGGCAGTGAAGTAACTCACGAAGGGCGAAGTAGAGACGATATAAAATGCAGACTGACAATAGCAAGGGAAGCATTTCTGAAAAAAATGAGAAAAAATTTGCATCGAATATAAGTGTTAGCAAGACTTTTCTGAAGATATTTGTGTGCACTGTAGCCTTGTATGGAAGTGGAACGTGGACGATAAACAGTAAAGATAAGAAGAGCACAGAAGCTTTTGAAACGTGGGGCTGCAGAAAAACGCTGGAGATTACATGCACGTGTCGGATAACTAATGAGAAGGTACTTCATCGAACAGGAAATAAAAGAAATTTGTGACACAAGTTGACGAAATCATTGATAGATTGTCAGAAAACAACAGGAGGTATCAAGGAAATGGAATGAGGTGGGCATGGCGATTTCACATACAATTTTATAACTCTGGGGTTCCGCACTGTCCTTTCTTCTAATTAATGCTTTCCATATCTTCTTTTCCTCATCGATTCTTTGGAGAACCTCCTCATTTCTCATCTAATCAGCCTACTTCACTTTAAACAATTTTGCTTAATGACACACCTCAAACGCTTTCGCGGTTTTCCTACAATCGATTAAACACTTTCTCAGAAACTTGTCAAATTAATTTTCTTTTATAAATTCCCAAATTCCCAACGGTATAAAACTGTGTGGGACATCACCCGAGAGTCCTAGCAAAGTGAAGGATGTTCCTTCGATGGAAAGTGTTGCCTTCGCGCCTATGTAGACAATACAGAATCTGCTTAAGGACGTCATGCGACATTAATTGCTGAGATATTGGTTGCTTACATTGACCAGCCAGAACATTATGACCACTGTCGATGTAAACCCGTCCAAGCGATAACAGCGTCACCAGACGAGGAATGACTGCTAGTCAGACACGTGCACGGTGCATTTAGCATCAGTGAGTGTGCGGTCCGTGTGTAGAATTACACTACACTCGTTCGTCCTCTGTTAGAACATTTCTGCGCGGTGTGGGATCCTTACCACGTGGGACTGACTGAGGACATCGAAAGGGTGCAAAAAAGGGCAGCTCGTTTTGTATTATCACGTAATAGGGGAGAGAGTGTGGCAGATATGATACGCGAGTTGGGATGGAAGTCATTACAGCAAAGACGTTTTTCGTCGCGGCGAGATCTATTTACGAAATTTCAGTCACCAACTTTCTCTTCCGAATGCGAAAATATTTTGTTGATCCCAACCTACATAGGTAGGAATGATCATCAAAATAAAATAAATCAGAGATCGAACAGAAAGGTTTAGGTATTCGTTTTTCCCGCGCGCTGTTCGGGAGTGGAATGGTAGAGAGATAGTATGATTGTGGTTCGATGAACCCTCTGCCAAGCACTTAAATGTGAATTGCAGAGTAATCATGTAGATGCAGATGTAGATGTAGAATGGGGAAGGCGCGCCATCTATCGTAGTTTGACTGAGGGCAGATTGTGATGGGTCGGAGGCGCGGCATGAGCATTTCGCAAACTGCACGACTTGCGGGTGTTCCAGGAGTGCTATCATGAACGTCTTCAACCACGTCCAGACGTGAGTTGGGCGGCCACCCCACATTAGAGATGACGGACGTCGTACGCAGGGCAGAATGGTAAAACAGGACAGGCGACGAACTATGGTGAGCAGAGAACAAGTGTGTCTGAACACACAGTGCATCGAACACTTCTAACGATGGGCCCCCGCGGATGACGACCCATGCGTGTTCTCATGTTAACACCACGATATTGAAAACAATGGCTGAAATGGGCACGTGACCATCGGCACTGGACGCTGGAGCAGGAGCAGAAAGTTGCATGTTCTGAAGAATTCTGATACCTTCTTCACCGCGAATCCGCCGTCTTCCAGGGGAACAGCTCCTTGACTCAGGTACTGCGGGACGAAGATACGCTGCCGGCAGCTCCATTATGCTTTGGGGAACGTTCACGTGGGCATCCATCGGTCCAGTGGAGCTCGTGCAAGGCACCATCACTGGTTGCAGATGACGTACACCCCTTCATGAAAATCATGTTTCCCCAAGGCATTTTTCAACAAGATAAGGCGCCATTTCATACGACCAGGAGTGTGATGGAGCGATTCGAGGAAGAGAGTGGCGAGTTTCAATTGATGTGCTGGCCCCCCAGCTAGTCAGAACTGAACCCGCTCGAACACATCTGGGATGTCATTTAACGTGGCGTCAGAACTCATCGCCCCCTCCTCGGAATTTATGCGAATTAGGTGACTTGCGTGTGCAGACGTGGTGCCAACTCCCTCCAGCGATAAGGCGCCATTGTTTCCATGCCAGCCACTCGTCGCCGCTGTTATCCGTGCTGCCAAAGTTGGACATGCCGGCTATTAGCTAGCTGGTTCTAATGTTCTGGCCTATCAGTGTAGTTACATGTTCCATACGTCATTCGAACGATTATTTTTTGTGGAAATTATGTGGAACGAGACAGTGTATAGGATAAGTATACTTGACTAGTGTTGACATTAATGAACACATTATTTTTTAGTCCTACTCGTGCAACTACAGTTAAAAATTTTCTTTTACAAGTCTGCTAACCACACGCTTCCCTCCAACATGTTGACGTCGAATGACTCCGTAAACAGAGTGCGAGACAAGGATCGGTCGAAATTAAAGGATCGTTTCCTGGAGGAGGAAATATGTTTGGAAAAGGAGAGGAGATACAGGAAGATACCAGCTGGATTACATCATGGGGAGAAAGATACATTTCGCAATAAGATACTATATTGTAAAACGTACCCAGGAGCAGATACAGACTCATATCATAATTTAGTAATGATGAAAAGAAGATAGAATTTTAACAGGATCATTTGGATGAACGCAACCCGTATATCGAAGAAGCAATGAAGGAAATTAAAACAAATTTTAGAAGTACGATTATGATTCTGGGTGCTAAGATGCCAGTGCTAAAATTTGGTAATTAGATAGCTATCTCTGTGAAATGACAAGTATTACATGACCTGCTAAATACAATGAACAGTATACTCGACACAGAATGTACATTGTCAGTAAACCAAAGAAAGACAAAAGTATTGAGGAGCAGCTGAAATGAGAATAGAATCAAACTCAACATGAAAATTGAAGACCGCGAATTTGAAGAAGCTAAAGAATACCACTCCGTCGAAAGCAAAATATTACATCGCAGACGAAGCAAGGATGATATAAAAATCAGTCTACTACTAAAAAGACAGGGCTTAATTTGAGGAAGAGAATTCGGATACGTAGATCTTGATTATAGTGTTGTATGAACGTGAATCATGGACTACTGTAAATCCGGAAACGAAGACAGTGGAAGAGTTTGATATGTGGAAGGGTGCTGAAAGGTAAGCGAACTGATAAGATAAGAAATGAGGAGATTCTCTGCAAGAACAGCGAGGAAAGAAATACATGGAACTCATTAACAAACAGAAAGATACATCTGCTGAGACGTCAGGTACATCATAGTACCAATGGAGAAGTTGAGATACATACAATGAACAATTGAACTAGTTTGATGCAATTGCTATCCTGAGATGAGGAAACTGGCACAGAAGAAGAAAGCGTGGCGGACTGTATCACACCAGCAAGATGACCGATGCCCTAAAAACAAAGACAAAAAATTACTGATGACGTTGTTCATTGTTTACCTCCTGCACCATAGGGTCTCTGGAGATGATATTTCTAGATATGTGATCGTCGCATGTCCGAAGTTACAAAGAAGACATCGCCGCTACCTTCCTTAGGCGACATAAACGTAACAGCAGTCGCAAATCTGCTGGGAGTATCAGCTAGTATACGGATAGTATACAGAGTTCACCAGAAAATTTAATTTCATATACGCGACACTGATTACTGAATTTAGCACACAAATAGCGTTAAAGAAAAAAGTGTATCCATGAAACATTCCGAGTAGACATGTTATTGGCAAAACTTCGTAAACCAAATTAAACCAAAGAAAAGATTTTAGTGAAATAATGAACATAAATTTGGAATTAACACGGTGCAAGGAGTCCATGTACACACTACTTTTTCCCGTAGGACGTGTTTATATACGGAGAACGTCAGGAGATGCATACCGTACGATCCAGAACGACTCGGAGACCTTCGAGGTCTTATGAGCATAATCAGGTGTAGCTGATAACGTGTGTAAATGAATTTTAGGTCACCGTGGTCATAACAATAGAATTGGCATTGTTACCTGCAGAGCGTAGCGTCTCGCTGAGTGACAACTCTCCACCCTCTTGCTCGTGCATCTAAAGACGTTCAATATGGCTTGATGAGCATGCCAATAAAATAATGTGCGTATTCCTAGGTCCCCATAATCGTAAACTTCAATTCTATTGAGTCGCTCTGACTTAATTAGAAAAACAATTAAGAGACCATTTACCTTCCTCAAAAAATTGGAAGAGCTTCTTTGCAGATGATGGTATAAAAACCTATTGGCTATCATACGCGATTTATAAGCATTGATCTTGTGAGGATTCAGGCCATTTTGGGTGGCGAAGGTCAGAACATAGTTAGCAAAAAGAAACTTTCAGACTGCAGATCAATGAAACCACTAGTTATATAACTGAGATCGAATGAGGTTTCTGAGTCTCCAACGCCTCATTTAAAAGTCGTTCGAGATATGAAGTTACTAGTTCAGTTAAATAACCTATGGTTACCTAGTGACTATCTTAGACAACAACATCTAGTGTGATGTGAATTTTATCCAGCGGCACATACATCGATGTGAATGAACTTACATTATGCAGAGAGTCCAAATCTGAGAGGATTACCTATATACGTCCACTGAGTCCATACAGTCCGTTTTAATGCCTATAGCGGACTCTGAGAGCTCATTCAAAGTTTCATCCTCCCTATGTGTTGACTTTGTTAATTTATGTCGCTAATTCGAAATACTCATGCTCCTGAACTAGTTTATATGGTGGGCAGAAGTTTTGACCCTATGTCTATGGCCTCCAGAGATGTGTAGTTTTAAATAGACACCGACATTCGGGTATTCTTTGGTTAAAATTCTATCCCTGCCTACAGTTACCATTACGTGAAGATATTCACACTGGAACGATGTTTTTCATGCTTATAACTGCCCAGCCATCACTAATCTCTGAATACAAATTGTGACCAGAAGACAATAACGAATCTGGCAGCAGCTGTAGCATATTACAAAATTGCACCTTGATGTTGAAGATTACTTCTCTCCACCCCCTCCACCCCCCTCCCAAAAAAAAAAACTCCTGAGGAATAGGCAAAGTAATAAAAAGAACAACGTTTTTTCTCGTGGACATCGACGTTAAGCCCTCTTTGGTTGAACTATATGCACCATTTCGCAAATAATCCCATTGAGGAAATTTAACTTAAAAACAAAAAACATGTATGTACTATATAAATATTATATCAGGTGACAAGAGCTTGTGTGAGTGTGAATTGGTAAGCTTGGTAAAAACATACTAATAACAGATTTTGCAAAATTAAAAACTGATTGCATAACTGAATCTATGTTGAGCTCAATGCATTTGAAATTGAGAACTTCCAATTTGTAAGGGGGAAGAGACAGCTTGGTCATGAGACGCAGAATTATAACAATCGAGACCTACATTCGGCGGCGATTAGCAATAGAGCAACTGACGAAATTGTGGTCAAACCTCCAGAAACACATTAGAGGCTTGAAAGATGCTGCAAATCCGTTAGTTTTAGTCCAGATCCGCCCAAACGCTTCAGGGCTATGAAGAAAGTGAACAAAAGTGTGCAGATAATTCAAAAGTTCAGGAACGTCTGACAATACAGAGAAAATGTGAGTTGTGGGTGTTAGTAATCAGAGGGTTAAAGATATTTCTGCTAGTGAGTAGTTATGGGAGGACAATGTCAGACCTAGCAGAAAACTTCCTGGATATCAAGTAACTCTTAGGTTGGTGCATAAGTGCATAGCGTTTTTGTTTTGCGTGTTGGTATTCCTGTTGCTACGGGTTTGCTTATCGATTATAAGTTTTTATTTGTGGATCACTGTTGTTACTTGAGTTTACATCTTGTCATTTTGTCATTTGGAGATACTGAGTGGACCTGTGGACGCTAGAAAGTGCCAAGCGGAGAAATCGGAACATTTACGACATGCTCCTCTGCTTGAATTCGGCAGAGGAGTGATAGCTGCGGAGGCAGCCAGAAAGATTTGTTCCTGTATGGGAATAATGCCACTGGGCAGAGCACGGCAAAAAAATGGTTTTCTCCTCTTAAGGAGGATCGTTTCAACATTAGTAAGCCGCGCGGGAGTAGCCGAGCGGTCTAAGGCTCTGCAGTCATGGACTGTGCGGCTGGTCCCAGCGGAGGTTCGAGTCCTCCCTCGGGCATGGGTGTGTGTGTTTGTCCTTAGGATAATTTAGGTTAAGTAGTGTGTAAGCTTAGGGACTGATGACCTTAGCAGTTAAGTCGCATAGGATTTCACAAACATTTGAACATTTTTTTGGACATTAGTAACTCTCCACCTTCTGGAAGACCTGCATTGTTTGATGAGGATCGTTTAAACGCATTAATCCACAACTATCCACTTCAGTGTAATCGAGAATTGGCAGATGTGATGAGCTGTGACCATTCCACACTCGTGCGACATTTGTATACAATGGAGAAGCCAAAATCACAGGGGGTGGCCATATGTGCATCTCAGCTTGCTCGTCATCAATTGGTTCGTGAACAACATCGGCCATTCCTATCCTGTACCGTTACTGGCAACCAGAAATGGTGTCTCTATGCTTACACAAGAAAAAGGAAGGAATGGCTAAGCGCAAGCAAAGCGGCAACTCCCCGTAAAAGATCTGTGCGCATGCACAAAAGATAGTTTCATGCAGCTGATGGAACAGCGACGATGTGGCGTACTGCGAATTGCTTCCCCGAGGTGAAACCATCACTGCTGACATTTATTGTCAACAACTGAGATGTCTTATAAACGCAGTCCAAGAACAACGACCAAGAGAACTGCGTGAAGCGATGCTACTCCACGAAAACTCCCGTCCTCATTTTGCTAGCCTGACCAAAATGCACTGTACAGGAGTTAGACTTAAAAGTCATTACGCACCAACTTTATTCACCTGATCTGGCGCCCTCAGATTTTCAGCTTTTACGCTATCTATCGAACAGCCTTCATGGAACTTGCGCTCCGAACATGGCTCGACGAATTCTTCGCCCTAAAACCATGTCATTTCTACAGTCGTGGTATCGAAATGTTAACTCAGCGTTGGTAGAGTGTAGCAAATAGTCAAAGAGAATATGTTATTGATGAATAAAGTCTCTGTTATGTTTATTAACCTTATGGAAAACGCTACAAATTTACGCACCAACCTAATAATTTAGTACAAGGTACATCGACGTCACCTGTGATTTATAGTATTTTAGATCGTGCAGCGATAAACTGGGCAGGGGGTGTTATACATTTGGACCGCAATCTCAATCAAGTATGTGTTGGTGACATCATGCACTGTGCGAAGAATGCTCCTGACGCTAATGTGAGTCACTCTTTGAGCGACATGTCCAGCTGCTGATGAAACGCCCTGTCCTGTTGGTGTACATCTAAAAGTTTCCGGTAAGAGGTCACTGACACGACGGATTTCTAGAAGAATTCAGTGTAACCAAAGCAGTATCTGCTCAGTCGCTGAGATTTCCAATTTTTTCACTTGGGCTTTTCCAGGCTACATATTTCTTACGTCAGACAGAGCTGCGATGAGATGCATTTTATTTAATTAAATGTCGACAGATTATGACGTCTGTAAAACAGCTTTTAAAAACAAGTGAGAAATTAAACAACTTGTCGAATATTAACGAGGAAATGAGAATAGCAGTTGAGGTCAGCATAAGAGCTTTTAAACGATTAAGAAACTAAACAATTTGTCAAACATTAACAGTTATCTGAAGTCATCGATATTGCATATTAATAATCAAAAGCTTAACATTTAAAACTTTTACGTCCGTTGGTGACGTAAGTTCAAAACGACAAGAAGTTATACAGATAAAATTCAGCCCCGCAACGGGAGGGATAACCGGATTTACAGATACAGTAGAACCAACTAGTAAGACAAAAAAACTGCAGTTTGAACAGCACAAAGGGTAAAAATCAAATTATTTTTGAACTTTTCATCGAAATGTAAGATTTATGTTGTTAAAAAAATTGTATATGGGCAACTTAAGACGGTTCTTCAGATACATGAAATATCGGAAGACAAGGAACTGAGTACCGAGAATGCATGACTGTAAAAATATACCTGCATTTGACGTAGTTTTATTATGCAGTGCAAAATCAATATTTGTATCAGCTTCAACTATTGGTGACTCCGACGTGATCGCGAGTACTGTTGTGCTACTGTATTGCTTCCTAAATATGCATTAATAAGATGTATAGTAAGTCGTCCTTATACACTGTCAGCCACAAAAAACGATGCTTCACAAAGGAATTATCTGAATGGGGCGGAAATCAGTAGATGCGCATGTACAGACAAACAGGCGATTACAGTTTCAGGAAGGGAAAGTGCAAGACGTCATGGTCTCCTGAGCTTCATTGCTTACATATTCCGCACATCAAGACGCTTCATTCGAACCCGAACTCGATAAGATAAAGTCAATGTTGTATGAATTCATGTAAACGATATGCAAATAACAAGTGCGCACCATGGTTGAAATACTCGAGGCTGGCGTACACACATACATTCCAGACACGACGGTCACAGGAGCTTTTAGTTCGAGAGGGGCAGACCACACACCGGGAGAGGACGTGTCAACCTCGGCCGCCCGTGGAGCAGACAGCGTGTGCCCGAATGAAAGGGGGAACGACCCCGTGTTCGCCTTAAAAGCAAATTCCGCTACATTGTGTGTGAGCATCCAACCTACACATTCTTTACACATAGCGCACAGTTTCAGAGATTTTCACAGGGAGAGAGCAAACTCCAAACGCCGATACTACAGATTTCCGGATTGGTCGCCTTAAACGAAACGTCATTCTCTTGTTTTAGAAGAGCAATGCTGATTGTCAGAGTATATTTCTGACGCCTTCAGCTGAAGGAGTAATGGAAGAGACCGAAAGATATACCCCTTCACGTCTGGCGTGGAGAGGCGCCGTTCCGTTGTCGCTCTTGGAGCGAGGAACAAGTCTCTCCTCAGTACTTCACTGGGAGAGCACCTCTGTTGAGAGTGAATCGAAGTGCGACTCTATATTGAGTCCTTGCGATTAAGCGTTGTTCACTGTGTTGTCCGACACACTCATTGCGTGGTGTGAACGGACAGAGTTATAGTTAAACGCCGGCGAGCGAATTTTTGAGTGGCATCGCGGTGGACTGGTTATCTGACCGGTGTACCACGCCAACAGTTAGACTAGAGGCGAATAGGAATCCTTGACTTCATCAAGGCGTAGGGAGAGTTTGATTGACGAAGGTCAATCCAGATAGAACGAGAGTTATCTTATTTGTCAGCAGCGAGCGGCGCAGACAGCAGTCATCGCAGCTTACGGTATTGTGCGCTACAGCTATTGCGAGCCCCATATTTCGTCCACAACAGTACACTTCACTGCATTTCACACACAACAGCCTCGACCGTACCTAGTGACATTCTAAAGGATAATTATTCAAGTTGAATAGATGCGCTTCTCAGCCATTCTGCCAAGTCAACAACCATCTTAAACTTTGTATAGAAATTTCATTAGCGAATCCTATCCTTGAGAGGTAACTTCACATTCCGAAAAGAACCAGGATATAACTTGTTCAATTCATAACTAAAAGTGCCATGGTGATTTCTCAGAATTTTTGCAAAATAAATAATAATTTTCGTTAGTTTCATGTTTTTCTTACACTAACTAGCACTACTCCAGTACCCAAGTATCCCACTAGTTACGTAAGAAATTTTGTGAATTTTTGTGTCATTTTCTTACAGCGGACGACTCCAGAAGATATTTATTGCTGAAGTAGTAGTGTGGCGGTGGAAATTGCATCTTGCAGGAGCCACAGGGTAAAGAAGGTACATCTCACATTAATCCGTTGCACAGAATAACAGAATAGCAGATCAACCCCCCCCCCCCCCCCCACGTTCACCACAGAAAGGTTTGGCGGGCGCGAAGACAAGTAGTAGTCACTCTTCGCCATGTGCCCTTCTCAAATGTAAGTCCAGGCTTGCTTTACATTAAGGGCAACAAAACATGATGTAGAATACCGTCGATGTAAGGGTGCCAAGGACGACAATCGAAGAGGTCCTTGTATGAAATGAAGTGGCACCCAGGGCCATCACTCTTGGTTTTCGGGCCGTATGGCTGGCGACAGACACGTTGATGTTCCGGCACTGTACACGGCATCTCCAGACACGTCTTCGCTGGCCATCGGGGCCCAATTCGAATGGGGACTCATCACTGAAGACAGTTCTACTCCAGTCAATGAGTTTCCAGGCTGAAGACGTGTCTGGAAACCCCCTAGACGGTGGGGTAGCTACCTGACTGTCGCCCGACATAGTAGGAGTAATTGTCTGTGATACCATTTCTTTTCATGACAGGACCTCTTTGCTTGTCATCTGCGGCACCCTCACAGAACAATGGCACGTCTACAATATTCTACGCCCAGTTTTGTTGCTCTTCACGGCAAGTCGTCATAGACATACAGCAAGATAACGCACGCCCTCACACGACGAGAGCGTCTACTGCTTGTCTTCGTGCTTGCCAAACCCTACCTTGGCCAGCAGAGTCGCCGTGTCTCTCCCCAACTGTTAACGTTAGGAGAATTATGGGCAGGAACTAAAACTGTTCAAATGTGTGTGAAATCTTATGGGACTTAACTGCTAAGGTCATCAGTTCCTAAGCTTACACACTACTTAATCTAAATTATCCTAAGGACAAACACACACACCCATGCCCGAGGGAGGACTCGAACCTCCGCTGGGACCAGCCACACAGTCCATGTCTGCAGCGCCTCAGACCGCTCGGCCAATTCCGCGCGGCAGGGCAGGAACCTCCAACCAGCTCTCTGCATCGACAATCTAACGTGACAATTGGACAGAATTTGGCACAATATCCCTTTCAATCAATACCAAGGCGAATAAGGGCCAGACGTGGACGAATGAGTTATTGACTTGTTCAGTTTGTGACGCTCTTTGTGTTGGTAAATCATCCAGTATTTTTGAAACTGTAATCGTATGTTATCCTGTACGTATAATTCGGATAATTTCTTCGTGGTGCGTCGCTTTCTTTAATTTTTTTCTTAGAGTGCATTTTGGGTCGTCAGTGTATATATAAGTTGATGAAATCTTCTTAGATTATCGGTCGAGTCGTAGCGTCATGTTGTCGCGTCGTTTCAGCGAGTTTTCTATTCGTAGTCTTCAGGAGAAGTGTCGAGTTTATGTCCAAATCATTCCTTTATAGCTGCTGGATAGCAGGCTCCTCTGCCAAGGGCCCAACTGGTCAATCAGTCGCTTGCCTCTAGAAGAGGTCGTGGTCGTTGGCGGAAGACCTGCCCCCACCTCAGCCTCCCCCCCTCCGGCAGGATGGCTAGAGGGGGCGGGGTTTGGAAGGGGGTGGGGTCCGGGAGTCGATTTCTGGGGTCCTGGTGCTGCATGTCTACTCCGTCCGCCCCTTCCGCCGCTTTCACACAGAGTGTTCGTGGCGTGCTTTTGTTAACGCCACATCCGGTTGTATCGTCGTGTACTGCCTTTTTGATTGCAGAACCACAGCACCTTTGTCTGTTGTAAAACAAACATGGGTCGTTCACTGATGCTCTGTTGTGCCCTATCGGCTTGTCGATAGATGAAAGCTCCTCACAAGTTCTGAACATCGCTTGGAGGTGCAAAGTTGCGTCTGGCCGATTTGCTGCCTACCACGCTCACAACTGATGCTGAACGCGTCAGGTGCCCCCAGCTCGAGTTAGTTTATGACTGACCCAGGTATATTACTGATTTTAGCCGTTGAGCGGTAAATTGTATTGTGCTTCTCCCACATCCTGGCGAGCCTAGCCGTGGGAAGCCTGGCATACAGAAGGAACTCCAGGCACTTGGGTCCTTCTTTTGGATTATTTTCTTTCTTCTTCTTGCTCGGCTGGAGAGCACGTCCTAGACGTGTCTCCGAGAAGCCTTCCTTGCGTGTGCTGTAACTCTGCAGGAAGACTTTCCTTGTCGGGTATGGCTGGCGCACTGTGTACCCCGGTGATGAGCACAGATTTATGTTCCGCTGGATGGTGACAGATGTTGGTGTTTGCATATACACTCCTGGAAATTGAAATAAGAACACCGTGAATTCATTGTCCCAGGAAGGGGAAACTTTATTGACACATTCCTGGGGTCAGATACATCACATGATCACACTGACAGAACCACAGGCACATAGACACAGGCAACAGAGCATGCACAATGTCGGCACTAGTACAGTGTATATCCACCTTTCGCAGCAATGCAGGCTGCTATTCTCCCATGGAGACGATCGTAGAGATGCTGGATGTAGTCCTGTGGAACGGCTTGCCATGCCATTTCCACCTGGCGCCTCAGTTGGACCAGCGTTCGTGCTGGACGTGCAAACCGCGTGAGACGACGCTTCATCCAGTCCCAAACATGCTCAATGGGGGACAGATCCGGAGATCTTGCTGGTCAGGGTAGTTGACTTACACCTTCTAGAGCACGTTGGGTGGCACGGGATACATGCGGACGTGCATTGTCCTGTTGGAACAGCAAGTTCCCTTGCCGGTCTAGGAATGGTAGAACGATGGGTTCGATGACGGTTTGGATGTACCGTGCACTATTCAGTGTCCCCTCGACGATCACCAGTGGTGTACGGCCAGTGTAGGAGATCGCTCCCCACACCATGATGCCGGGTGTTGGCCCTGTGTGCCTCGGTCGTATGCAGTCCTGATTGTGGCGCTCACCTGCACGGCGCCAAACACGCATACGACCATCATTGGCACCAAGGCAGAAGCGACTCTCATCGCTGAAGACGACACGTCTCCATTCGTCCCTCCATTCACGCCTGTCGCGACACCACTGGAGGCGGGCTGCACGATGTTGGGGCGTGAGCGGAAGACGGCCTAACGGTGTGCGGGACCGTAGCCCAGCTTCATGGAGACGGTTGCGAATGGTCCTCGCCGATACCCCAGGAGCAACAGTGTCCCTAATTTGCTGGGAAGTGGCGGTGCGGTCCCCTACGGCACTGCGTAGGATCCTACGGTCTTGGCGTGCATCCGTGCGTCGCTGCGGTCCGGTCCCAGGTCGACGGGCACGTGCACCTTCCGCCGACCACTGGCGACAACATCGATGTACTGTGGAGACCTCACGCCCCACGTGTTGAGCAATTCGGCGGTACGTCCACCCGGCCTCCCGCATGCCCACTATACGCCCTCGCTCAAAGTCCGTCAACTGCACATACGGTTCACGTCCACGCTGTCGCAGCATGCTACCAGTGTTAAAGACTGCGATGGAGCTCCGTATGCCACGGCAAACTGGCTGACACTGACGGCGGCGGTGCACAAATGCTGCGCAGCTAGCGCCATTCGACGGCCAACACCGCGGTTCCTGGTGTGTCCGCTGTGCCGTGCGTGTGATCATTGCTTGTACAGCCCTCTCGCAGTGTCCGGAGCAAGTATGGTGGGTCTGACACACCGGTGTCAATGTGTTCTTTTTTCCATTTCCAGGAGTGTAGGTCTGTGCGTGTTTTCTTCCTGTAGACGGAATACCCCAGCGTGCCGTCACGGTTCTTCTTCACCACAATGTCTCGGACGGTAGGCATCCGTTGTCTTCGACCTCCATGGTGAACGACACGTTATCGAGTATCCTGTTAAGGTGCCAAACCACGGAAGTGTTTATCACATATCTGTAAATGGCTTTCGAATCAGGCGCACACTTTAGAGAGCTATTTCCTGAGAGTGTTTCACGTACAGTATAGTATAGCCATGTCTGGCGCTAGAGAGGATCCCATGGCGACTCCGTCTACCTGTTCATAGAACTTTCCATCACAATGTATGTAGATGGTGGCGACTAAGTGCCGAAATAGTTTCACAATATTTCTGCCGAAGTGGGCAACGGCCTTGCCGCAGTGGATACACCGGTTCCCGCGAGATCACCGATGCTGAGCGCTGTCGGGCGTGGTCGGCACTTGGATGGGTGACCACACAGGCCGCCGAGGGCTGTTGCCATTTTTCGGGGTGCACTCAGCCTCGTGATGCCAATTGAGGAGCTACTCGACCCAACAGTGGCGGCTTCGGTCAAGAATACCATCATAACGACCGGGAGAGCTGTGTGCTAACCCCACGCCTCTCCTATCCGCATCCTCTATGAGGATGACACGGCGGTCGGATGGTCCCGGTAGGCCACTCGTGGCCTGACGACGGAGTACTCAGTCGAAGTGAATCTCTAGCAGTAACGAGGAATCTTCTAATGGCACTCGTGAGAAGAGTCACGAAGGGAAGATGACATCTAAGAAACTCGTCGAAACGTTACGACAACACGATGCTCCGACTCGTCTGTGAACAAGAAGATTTCATCAATTAGGGGACGTACTTCCTGTAACTAACGATGTTAATGTGTCAGCAGTATTTTACATCTACATCTACGTCCCTATTCCGAAAGCTACCTTGCGGTATGTGACGTAAGGTATTTTCCCGTTCCAGTCACAACTAGTGCGCGGGAAGAACGACTGTTGACAAGCTTCAGTGCGAACTTGAATTTCTTTAATTTTCTCTTCACGATCTTTTCGTGGGATATGGGTTGGAGAAAGCACTACAACGACAGACTCTTCGAGAAACTTACGCACACGGAATGTTAACAGCAAGCCACACCGTTATCAAAATGCCTCTCTTATAGCGCCTGCCACTAGATTTGGATGAGCATCTCCGTGCTGGTAACATTCCCGTGCTTCCTAAACGAACTTGTGATGAAATGCGCATCACTTCGCTTGATCCTATCTCTCTGTCAGTCCCATCTGGTAAGCTACTGATCGAACGAGGGTTCTGTAATCTATCTCCTTCGTGGGCGGATTCCACTTCTTGAGTATTCTTCCAATGAATCACTGTCATCAACCTTTTTTACGATTAGTTTTACGTCGAAATTTCGCTTTAAATCGATCCGCACGCGTACTCCTAGATAGTTGATGAAAAATTATTGTTGCCAGTGAGTATTCGACAATCGTGTAACCCCACAAGCTGCGACATGGTCGCAAATTGAACAATACCCCGAATACAGAATAAATTCTACATCTACATCTGTATGGTTACTCTGCAGTTAACACTCAAGTGCCTGGCAGAGGGTTCATCGAACCATTTTCATACTACTTCTCTACCATTCCACTCTCTAATGGCGCGTGGGAAAAAGACGCACCTAAATCTTTCCGTTCGAGCTCTGATTTCTCTTATTTTATTATGATGATCATTTCTCTCTACGTAGGTGTGTGTCAACAAAATATTTTCGCATTCGGAAGAGAAAGTTGGTGATTGAAATTTCGTAAATAGATCTCGCCGCAAAGAAAACCGCCTTTGTTTCAGTGACTGATACCCCAGCTCGCGTATCATATCAGTGACATTCTCACCACTATTGCGCTATAACACGAAACGAGCTGCCCTTCTTTGCACTTTTTCGATGTCCTCCGTCAATTCTACGTGGTAAGGATCTCACACCGCTCAGCAATATTCCAGCAGAGGTCGGACAAGTGTAATGTAGGCTGTCTCTTAAGTGGTTTGATCGCATCTTCTAAGTGTTCTGCCAACAAAATGCAATCTCATTCTGGAAACATCACCTAGGCTGTAGCTAAGCCATGTCTCCGCAATATCCTTTCTTTCAGGAGTGCAAGTCCTGCAAGTTTCGCAGGAGAGCTTCTTTAAAGTTTGGAAGGTAGGAGACGAGGTACTGGCGGAAGAAAAGCTGTGAGGACGGGACGTAAGTCGTGCTGAGGTAGCTCAGATGGTAGAGCACTTGCCCGCGAAAGGCGAAGGTCCCGAGCTCGAGTCTCGGTCCGGCACACAGTTTTAATCTGCCA
The DNA here is from genome assembly GCF_023898315.1 of Schistocerca nitens. NCBI lineage: Eukaryota > Metazoa > Arthropoda > Insecta > Orthoptera > Acrididae > Schistocerca > Schistocerca nitens. The sequence continues at coordinate 365,105,863 of NC_064620.1, read as the reverse complement.
GAAAGTTTCACATCAGCGCACACTCCGCTGCACAGTGAAAATCTCATTCTGGTAAGCGCAGTCTTTGTTTCGCTTTCCTCACAATATTATCTATGTGGTCTTTCCAGTATAAGTTGTTCGTAATTGTAATTCCTAGGTATTTAGTCGAATTGACAGCCCTTAGATATGTGCGATTCATCCTATACCCAAAATTTATCGGATTTCTTTTAGTGCCCATGTGGATGACCTCACACTTTTCTTTGTTTAGTGCCAATTGCCACTTTTCGCACCATACAGATATTCTCTCTAGATCATTTTGTAATTGGAATTGATGGTCTGATGATTTTATTAGACGGTAAATTGCAGCGCCATCTGCAAACAATCTAAGGGGATTGCTCAGATTATCACCTAGATCATATATGTAAATCAGTAACAGCAGTGGGCCTATGACACTACATTGCGGAACGCCAGATATCACTTCTGTACTACTCTATGATTTACCATCTATCACTACGAACTGAGACCTCTCTGAGAGGAAATCACGAATCCAGTCACACAACTGAGACGATACTCCATATGCACACAATTTAATTAGTAGTCGCTTGTGAGGAACGGTATCAAAAGACTTCTAGAAACCTAGGAATATGGAATCGATCTGAGCTCCCTTGTCGACAGCTCTCATTACTTAATGGCAATAAAGATCTAGCTAGCTGTGTTGCACAAGAACGATATTTTCTTCAAGGTGATTCATAATGTTCCAGTACAGTATATGCTCCAAAATGCTACTGCAAATTGAGGTCAGTGATATGGGTCTGTAATTCAATGGGTTACTCCTGTTTCCTTTCTTGAATATTGGTGTGGCCTGTGCTACTTTCCAGTCCTTAAGAACAGACCTTTCGTCAAGTGAGCGTTGTAAATGATTGCTAAGAAAGGCGCTATTGTGTCTGCATACTCTGAAAGGGACCTGATTAGTATACCATCTGGACCGGAAGAGTTGCCTTTCTTAAGTGATTTGACTTGTTTCGCAACACGTAAGATATCTACTTTTACGTCACTCATGTTAACAGCTGTTCTGGTTTGGAATTCTGGAATATTTACTTGGTATTTTTTTGTGTAGGAATTTCGGAAAACTGTATTTAGCAACTCCGCTTTAGTGGCACCATCATCGGTAACATTTCCATCGCTATCGCGCAGTGACGGTATTGACTGTTTTTTGCCACTAGTGTACTATACATACGACAAGAATCTCTTTGCTTCACGTCTATGGTCACAAATTTTTGTCATCAAACTACCGATTCCTATCTATAATGGAAAATATTGGAAAAACACAAATACAGACAACGAACTGTCTACAGCTTAAGACAATAAAATAGACAATAATGAAAAGTATTACTGAAACACTTGTGCGTTTGCGCACTTTAAATATGAAGAAGCATACCTGTTTTTTTTTTTTTAAAAAAAACATGATCTAATATACTGGAGTCATTGTGGCATCGTCAAACGCTAAACACAAAATAAGTGCCAGCATCGTCAAGTATGTATACAAAAGTCATCTTGTAAGCAGCACTACTGTACAAACCAAACTGCCGTATTTATGTTATTATCTATAATATCGCCACTGGAGCGTGTGTCAGTTACTGTCTCTCATCTTTTTCCTTTTAACAATCTAACTTTTGTCGTGTTTTATTTCATTGTATTTTATTACTGCAATGCCTCTACGCCTTATAAGCCAATTACAGACCTTACTGATTGTATTCTCCTTTATTTTACATCGTACAATTAATCAGTGAAGAATGTGTGTACGCCTACAGTAGCGACATCTAGCGATCTTGCAACACAAATATTTTGTGGCTACTGTACGGCAGTTTGTTTTGAATAGAAGTGCTGCTGACAAGATGCTCTTGTGTATTTGACGATGCTAGCTCTGTTTTTGTGTTTAGCATTTGACGATGCCATTATGGCTGCAATATATTACATGGTTTTATAAAACAGGTGTGCCTTTTCATATTTAAAGCGCACAAATTCACTGTATGTCAGCAGTTCATTTCATTATGGTCTATTTTATTGTTTTAAGCTGTAGACAATCTGCTAGTGTATTTGTGTTTTTCCCATATTTTGCTGTAGATGTGAAGAAACCGGTAGTCTGATGACAAAAAAAATTTGCGACCATAGACGTGAAGAACAGGAAATTTAATCGTGTAATCGTACAATAACGGGTCTTCCCGCCTACTTATGCGCAGCTCGACTCTGAATCCCCGCAGCAAGAGTTGTTCCTCTGCAGGTCTTTCTGCGTTTCGCCACAATTTTGTGACAATTCGAGTTCTGCTTGTGAAACAGCGTCATCCACGAACTTATTCATGCAGCTTCCGACGTTATTCACTCCGTCATTTGTGTGCATGTGAATAGTAATGATACTATAGTAGCCCCGCGAATGCAACCAAAGGTAATGTTACGACTGAAGCTTCTTCTTTGTTAACATATTCGCGTTGTGTCCCATTTGCTAAGGACTCTTTCATCCAGTCATAAATCTGGCATAATATCCCGTACGCTCGTATTTTGTACATTGTATACAGCGCGAAACTGTTGTAATTGATTGATTATTTTTCAGAATTAGACTGCTGTGTCTGTTTCTGCCCGTTAATGTGTGACCCTCGTTCAATATCTCTGAAGACCCTTCCTCATGATATGATTTACGGGCAGGATGTGTGAATGACTGAATGAGTAAATGTGCGTCGCGAATAGAAGAAGACGCCAGTCATCGCAGAGAGAAAATTCTTCCACTTAGCAGGTATCAACCCCACGGAATTTTTGATCCATCAGTTTCATACAACCTTTAGTAGCCTTTTCGACCTGTACTAGCATAACAATTGAAGTTTTCAGCAACAGTTATTACGTCTGAGAAATTGCAGAGTACATATTGGGATCTACATTCAGCATGCGTCTGGGCACTTATTGTAATAGGAACAGTACCACATACTGTCTGAAACTATAAGCTTCCTCTACAATGTAACACTTAGGCTTAGCTCTTTATCTCGTTATATCACCAACTGATTAAGTCACGTATGTCGACAGATACAAATTTCTGCAGCTCACTTCGTAACAGGATACAGTGAACAATGGACTCTTACCGAAAAAATCTGAAAGAGAACCCATAAAAAAATAGTTCAAATGGCTCTGAGCACTATGGGACTTAACTGCTGCGGTCATCAGTCCCCTAGAACTTAGAACTACTTAAACCCAACTAACCTAAGGACATCACACACATCCATGCCCGAGGCAGGATTCGAAGCTTCGACAGTAGCGGTCGCACGGCTCCAGACTGCAGCGCCTAGACCCGCTCGGCCACTCCGGCCGGCCGAAAACCTCGTCATAAAACACATTTATTTATATTAGCTTTAAATCCTTTGTGGGGTACATTTTTCTCTTTTCTGATGACTCCTCTGTCGCTTTACATTAGCATGAGAGTTACTATAAAGTACTATTGGAAAAGGAGTCGATTCCCTGTCATATTTAGAGTCCAGTCTTTCGAATGACTTAAGATGGTTTTCATTTCCTCTGTCACTTGCCTTCATATATGATTGCGACTTCAGGGTTTAGGTGATTCATATACCGTGCCATCCCGGTTGCTCAAGTACAAAGCCTCGCAAGATTTTTCTGCCAGAAAACTGATGGCAACGGTGTTTTGGGATGCCAAAGGGGTGTTGTTGGTTGAATTCATGGAACGTGGTACGACCATTAATCAAGACGTGTACTGTGAAACAATAAAAAAGTTACGACGGGCTATACAGAACAAACGCCGTGGTATGCTGACTTCCGGTATCGTTTTTTTGCACGATAACGCCCGTCCTCACTCTGCTCGCAGAACAACGGCCCTTCTTGAGTCCTTCAAGTGGGACGTTATCAACCATCCACCTTACAGCCCAGACCTGGCGCCAAGTGATTATCACCTCTTCATGCATTTGAAGAAATGGCTCGGGTCACAGCGGTTTGATGACGACGAAGAGCTCAAAGATGCGGTCACAGGCTGGCTCCAGGCACAAGCGGGTGATTTTTATGCAGAAGGAATTTCAAAGCTTGTGAAGAGATACGATAAGTGCCTCAATCGCTATGGAGACTATGTAGAAAAATAGTGCAAAGATGTAGTTGTAAGATGTATATATTAAAATATTTTTATTTAACTTGGTGTATTTTTTTAAATCAACCGGAGGTTACTTTCTGAACGGCCCTCGTATTTCATGTCGCCGAGAGGGCATGGTCGGCGAGGTGAAGGAAGTTGCCGACTGCAGAGGCATTGGACAGTTTTCCTCCGGGCTGGTTACAACACCGGTGATCGTGCGTGAGACCAAGCGGCGAACTTGGATCTGTTATGGCGTTGATTTTCAGGCAGCACTGGTTGTATGGAACTGTGTGCCAGAAAGGAAGGTAGCCTGGGTTTATGAATGTGGGCTGCTTGTGCGGGGAAAACTTTGGATAGTGAGCACTTTGTGCACCTAATACTCCCTGAATTGTCAAGGTGGCTAACGAGGCTGATTTGTAATGTTCGGCACATCAGACATTTGTAGTTGCCGTCACCGGAATAGTTGGTTCACCTTCAATATCAAGTGGATAAGGTGCTAAATCAAAAAGTAAAATTGCAGTTCGACTATCCTGATAGTATTATTGTATTCCAGGTCAAATTAAAAAGACCTATGTGTACTAACTGGATATATGTGCTTCCCGGATTTGCCGCCTTCATTCTATAGAGTTTAATACGGTATTTTTTAATCCAATTGTATGCGTTATCTGTTGTAGTGGTTTGTTTATAGAGCGGATAAGGCCGCGAAAGTCTATTCGCTGGGAGACAGGCATTTCACTGCAAATTTTGAATGGCCATCAATAAGAGGAAGCAGTCTATGATATCTGGATTTTGAAGGTCCTTACAATTGGAATAAATTAATTTGACTGTGGAGTGAAAATTTCATTCTAGAAACATCCCCCAGGCTGTGGCTAAGCCATATCTCCGCAGTATCCTTTCTTCCAGGAGTGCTAGTTCTGCAAGGTTCGCAGGAGAGCTTCTGTGAAGTTTGGAAGGTAGGAGACGAGGTACTGGCGGAATTACAGCTGTGAGGACAGGGCGTGAGTCGTGCTTGGGTAGCTCAGTCGGTAGAGCACTTACCCGCGAAAGGCAAAGGTCCCGAGTTCGAGTCTCGGTCCGGCACACAGTTTTAATCTGCCAGGAAGTTTAATTTTACTATTTGCCCTTGTTTATGTAAGGCATTTAACTTTCCGTTCGGTGAAACTTGGGTTCTCGCCAGCTTTGGTATTTCAGTTTTATTCCTTATCTTCATAATTTCTTAACACTATAAGCTGGCTCCTGCGCTAATTATGTAATTTTGCATTTGAACGAAATTGCCTTGCACATATATTTCTTTTAAAATAGTATACCTTGCTCAGTTGTAATTCAATAACAGTGCCTTCCATTTTATTCAGAGCCTTCGGCCGATCTGTCCTTGTGTTTTCTTTTAATCTGCTAGCGTATTTGGTAAATTGTGTTGTTACTATGGATGTGCTCTGACTAAAAATTTGATAAGTGAATTATTCTCTAAATGCAAGGAGTCACCTTCTGTGCTATCTTGGCAAATAGTTGCTGTATATAAAATTGCACTGTCATCTGGTTCCTAATTGCCTTCTGAGAATTCTGTTATGCTGTTTTAGAAGTTTTTTCGGTAATTTAGACAAGTTATGTTATGATCTTTTGACTAAAGATTTTTTGTAGCTGCGTGTTAAAATGTCTTCTGCTTTTCTAGTTATCATTTTGTAATTTTCTTCAGTAATTTGAAATAGGTTATCTGTTGATCTTTTGATTCAAAATTTTTGTAACTCTGTGTTCTTGTTTCGATGAATACTACCACCTCTCAAAGTATTCGACACTTTTTTTAAAACCTTGTATACTATCATTACTGCGTCACGGCCCTGCGAAATCACAAGGCGACATTCAGTCCCGCAGTGAGCAGTGATCATAACGTTTTGGCCCATCAGTGGAACTCGGCACATCGCGTGCAGGGAGCTGGAAACAATTACTGACTTTTACAAACACTTTTTTTGCGGTTCAGGAAACATATAAAACAGAAATCCAATAGTGGTTGTGTGAAAGAAGAGGTGACGCACGGAGGTAACGATTGATCAAACTATTTTACACAGCTATAACTCACATTTCATTGCTACAATTTTTTTAAAAATAATAAAAATTCTACAGCAAACAGTACTGTTTGTTACCTAAAATAGGTACAGACAGAATTTACGTCAACACAGGATTAATTCCATTGGTAGTTACCCTCCCAGCAGCCTCTGCAGAGAACCAAGTTATACTGCATGTGTATAATAGCGAGAACAGCGACTAATCACTACCGCCTATCTTTTCCGTACTACTAACATCCATTAACGGTATATTATGGCCATGCTAATCTCTGTTCCCTGTGACATACAGTGAGCAGAGGGAGATCTCGCGCAAAACAACATGACACCGGCACAGAAACACATTCTTGCAGTGAACGCCGGGTGATTCCATCATGTTGTGGCAGACAGAAGGCCATCTCAGCTGACTGTCGCCTGACAACACGGGCCCATCCGGGATTTGATTCCCCGGGAGGGGCGTTCGACATATGGTCATCGTTGAGAAGTATGCTTGTAATAGAACACACTGCGGTACTACTTTATATACTGTGTGTATTTATGTATGAAATTTCAGCTATTTTAACTTGTTAATTATAATATTCACCGACAAGCAGAAATCAATCAGTAAAATTCTTTTGTCGTTGGTATCTGCTTGGAAATGTATGGCAGTAACGTTGCTTAGAGATGGCAGTGAAGATCTGCGCATACATGTCGGCTATCCACACTTTACAACAAGTAGTACAGTTTCAAACACTATCGAGTTAGTGAGCGGGAGTAATAGCACACAGTGACCGCCACGAACAGAGAAGTACATGGAAAAGAATTTCGGTTTTGCTCAGTGCTGATAATACACCCACGTTTTCCACTTCGTAGATCCATCGATCGTTTGCTACGGCTGAAATAATGAAGTTTACTCTTTTTTGTTCGTCGATAGCTAAGGTCATTAAAGACGGAGCATTACTGCGATTTTCAGGTACTGGAGTTGAAGGAAGTGGCATGTCTATTTCAAGATACCACCTGTCATTCGCATAGCCTGAACTGCGAAGCAACGGAAAACCGAAATATGGATGGCGATCATACGATTTCGTGCAGGCGCAGAATAGCATCGTTCATGTTCAGATTTGGTACTTATTAACAGTAATCAATATTAAATTGAATTAAGCATATTGTAAAAATGTTTGATCGTAAAAGTTGACTGTGGCTGGCTACCGCACGAAGTTTACCGAGTTTAGCCGAGATATATAGACCCACTGATTTGTTTTAGTGTGTGATAGTTTTCTTGGCAGTTTCACCCCCTTTTTTTCTGATCCGTACTTAATACAGTCGGAAATCGTTGTACCGTTTGTGTTCTGTTCAAGGTCCCTGTCAGGCTTAACAATCAATCAATAATTTTATGTGTTACAACAGGAGCAATTTAATGTCATCTTCATTACTAAAGATAAGCATCACATTTGAACGTGAACGTATCTATAATACGTGAAATGAACTCGAATTTGCGAATGTGGACAACCATTAGCTGTATAATGGAATGACGACAACGAAAATTTGTGCCAGACAGGGACTTATCGCGAGCTGTGCCTTATCATTAGGCGGTCCGAGAACGCTCCACTGCGAGACCCAAACTTTCACATGTCTTCAACTATGTGTCTACAACCTGCACTCTTACATACATTATCTACATTCCTATACATATTGATTAAAAGTCGCTTGCCCAGTGTCGGCGGATAAACATGATACTGCAGGGCCTGCGTTGTTCAAAAGCAAGACGCATTGTTGCTTCAGACATGCATGCATGTTGACGACATGTGGAAATTTGGGTCAGGCCTAATGGTAAGGCGACAACTCGCGATAAGTAGGAAATCCGGGTTCGAGTACCGGCCCGCACACATTTTTACTGTCGTCATTCCATTATGCAGTCGATGGCTGTCCATATTCGCAACTGCGAATTCATTTCATGTGAACAACAGAAGCACTGCAATAACATAAGTACTTATAATGCGGCTTCCGAAACAATACCACTTCGACGTTTTCCTCGCTAGGGTACATCAGAAAACGCTAGTTCCACTTTTTAGTAAACATCTTTTTCGTCGCCATAAAACGTTCAGTATCTTAGAACTGGCTAATCTGACGAAAACATCCCTTGGAGAAAAGTTGTAGAATGTGTTTTCAGAAAGTTAAAGGAAGTTTTGAAAAATCTAGTTGGTTACAAAATATTAGCATTAATGACTGTCAGTTATTCACTTTCTATTCAATGGTTTTTTCTGATATTCACTCTTGTTGCTTTATTTATCAATACAACCTTTTCTGTGTTTAGTTGCTCCACTGTTTGCCCCACTGTCGAAAATGTGTGATTAATGCCGGGCCTTTTATTGACAACTGCTAAAATGGCTGTGGAGTACGCATTAGTCATCAAGTGACCATGGCACGATTATGTTCGTCAGTAAAAGTCAGAACGATGTCATGTTTTTGTGCTGGCGTAATCTAGTGCCAGCACACCAGGCGGCATAGAGGTTGCGAGATCGATGAGTTGGGCTGTTTGGGGAGGAGACCAAACAGTGAGGTCATGGGTCTCATCGGATTAGGGAAGGAAGCCGGCCATTCCCTGTCAAAGGAACCATCCCAGCATTTGCCTGGAGCGCTTTAGGGAAGTCACGGAAAACCTAAGCCACATGGGGCACCAGTGCACTGTGAGGCGCCTTGTCACGGTCTGTGCGGCTCCACCGTCGGTTGTTCGAGTTCTTCCTTGGGCATGGGTAAGTGTGTTGTCCATAGCGTAAGTTAGTTTTAGATTAAGTAGTTTGTAAGCTTATGGACCAATGACCTGAATAGTTTGCTTCCTTAAGAATGTACCACAAATTTCCAAATGGAAAGCCTGAATCAGGATGGCCAGACGCGAGATTGAATCATCATCCTCCCGAATGCGGGTCCAGTGTGCTAACCACTGCGCCACCTTGTTTGGCGAAGATCGACAGATGGCAAAAACAGACTAGTAGGAAACGCGCCGCCAACGCCTTCTCGGCCGCCAGCATTTGAGATCGCTGCTGCAGACTGGAGGGCGGGTCTGTGGCAGTCTGTCGCTCTGAGTAAGTTCCAGTGTCATCAGTCACAGCCCAGCAGGAATCGCAGTACCTCCGCCAGTGACTCAGAGACAGGCAGCACATAGCAACGAGAATGGTGTACATAGCAGGCTTTGTGTTTCACCAGCAGTGAGGCTAACGTGGACTATACAGAAAAGCTTGCACCACAAGAAATATCTTGAGTTAAGTAAATCTTTAATTCTTGCAAATAAAGAACCAAGTTAATATATGCATGCAGTTTGTTTTATAGAAAGAGGATACCAGCCACCAAACAACATCCTCTCCTTGCTTCCCATGGTACAGCTCTACAGAGGTAATGAGACAACATAAAAGTTTTATCTGTGGTGAAAATGTTATGGGCGGGGTGGATCTGACACAGTGAAGGAAAAAGGCATACAAACGGTTGTTGAGAGATAAAGTCGAGAGAGGATGGTAAACATGTTATTTTGATGAATTGCACCGGTGTTAGACGGTCGGAGTGGCCGAGCGGTTCTAAGCGCTGCAGTCTGGAACCGCGCGACAGCTGCGGTCGCAGGTTCGAATCCTGCCTCGGTCATGGATGTGTGTGGTGTCCTTAGGTTAGTTAGGTTTAAGTAGTTCTAAGTTTTTTTTTTTTTTTTTTTGGCTCCGTCGTTGTTCATGAAAACTGCAGGAAATCTTAGTACAAGGATCATTATATTAGAAAGGGTACAGTGGAAAATGAGTCACTCATTTGTCGATCGTGAGTTCAGGTATTTAACCTTAGAAGAAACTGTTTATTTTGTAGGAACAACACGTCACAGAATTACACATAAAACGAAGTGAAGATACCAATTTCATTTTTGTTGGTTACAAAGAAATTTTCAAAATTTACAATGGAAATAGTGACAAAATGGAATAATGACTGCGGTACTCAGGGAAAATTTCGAGATGGGGACATCGAAGATGCTTTTGATGCTGAAGGTAGATACTATAACAACTGAGCGAAAAAGTTTTCAAATCTGATGTTGGAATTCACAACACCGTTGAACGACCAAATGGTGGTATCTGCCTGAGTGAATTTCATCGATGGTCATTTGGAAGCGAATAAAGATTAGCGACAATTTGCCATCTAAGATAAAATGAAGAATTATAATTGGTATTTCCCAATACCGAGACGAAACAGAAAAAAACGCTGTTCCAAAATTTCTATGAAGATTTTTTATTCCCTGGAAAAATAAATGAGTACAAGAAAACCATGATAGGCTTTCGAAACACAAGCTGTTCCATCTTATCTGATATGTGGTAGGAGGCCACAAGCAAAGACGAACAAGAGGAATGCATCTCAATTGACAAAATTGCTACTGTAATCCTGGTCGATATTACATCACAACTTTATGAGATGGAGACATGTTCTTGGATAACGTTACAAATGACATCCAGAGTCACTGAAATTATTTCTTAGAATAATCATTTGTCCGAAAAGTAAAAGACAACAATCAACTGCCTTTCACTTTCTGTTATCTCAGCTGCAAGACCGAGATCCTCTGTTAATAACACACTAATACATGCCTCCCCATTCGTCTGACTTAAATTTCATCAAGCACACGAGGAATGCGTTGGGAAGAAGTGCTGCATCGAGTTCACATACACCGATGACCATCAGCTGTTTTCAACCGCGCTGGTGGAAGTGTGGAACGCCTTACCACAAGAACTCGTTACCAACCTTGTGGTCAGCATTGAAGAACATTGCACATGCCACCTGTTATGATCACTCACCCTATTAAGAACTACGTACCGCTTCTTGTAATGTCCTCGGGACCATCATTAATCGCGATGATTTCAGTGTAGTTATTTGTCTTTGAATAAAATGTCATTTCTGTACATCTCACTGCGTATGTCTTTCAGTTACCGTCTGTATTAGACCGTTTTTTCTATCTACAGTCCAAGTTTCATCGAGCTATGTTACTTGGCAGTGACTCGTCATTCAAAAGTTTCTTTAGCCCTTAAGCTTTGCACACCACTGTGTTATCTTAATGCATGCGATTTCCATTAACCTGATAAATTATGGCATTCATTTTGTATCTAATTTTTTATCACTTTCTCAGACTCTTTGGCAATTCACTTTGATGTTCTATAACTTTTTGAAAACCTACTCTGATGTTTTATAAATTTTCTCGCATACAATTTTGGGTCAAACTAATCAGTTCTCAGATATTACACTTATCATATAAGTGTACAAAAATAAAAGTAAAAAACAAACATTTAAAAAATACTAACCACGATAATAACAACCATTTCTATGGTTTCCAGAAAGCGTGATGATAACGGTAGTTCTAAGCTGCGGCTGTGTGGTCAACTGTGTGCAAATGTGACAGACCCTCATTACTTGGAAATTCCAGGACTCCGGACAAACCACATTCCTTTAAGGCTGACTCCACATTATGTTGAAATATTACACTGCAATCGATTTGAAGATCACTTTTTCCTTTGTGAAAATTTTGGAAGAGTGTTGAACCGCTACCCCCCCCCCCCATCCCCCCCCCCCCCATTCTGGCTAGGCCCATGCCTGACTACCTGCACACTCCGAGCGTTCTCGTTATCGTTACTGTGTATTGCACCGTGGGTTTTTAAGCCCAAAAGGTGCAATAAAAATATTTCACAATCAGCCCCAAGTGACTATATGCAATGCCTTTCAGATTTGGCCAGAAGAGGCAAATAAGGAAGCCAAAATATCATAATAAACTGCGGTTGAGGGGTCGCTAGCTTTTCCAGTCGTTCAATAAAAAGAATAAAAGACGAAGCAGAAAACTTAGCTGTAGGTACTTCTCACAACTTCACTTCTTCCGAAAGACGTGGAAAAAGGAGAAGAATATTTTTCGCTTATATTGTCGAACTGGTTATGAGGGGACTGACATAATTCCCGCTTGGCACACGTTCTTTATTTACATCATCAGTATCTTAGTAAGTTGTCCTTTACAATTTTTTCTCTTATTTTGATATCTTAAACTACCTTCAGCCAGCGTGTGATCAATGTTGTTTTGCTTTTATTGATCCCTTGTTTATGCCAGTATGATAAACTATTCATTTTGTCAAATTAATCGTCCTAAGGACATTATCTATTAGCCAGATTGCTTGCAGACTCGCTAGCTAAAACTTGTAAGTTATGCAAGATATAGTTTTTGTATACGCTTCAGTACTTCCACTGCATTTCAAAATGTTCAAATGTGTGTGAAATCTTATGGGACTTAACTGCTAAGGTCATCAGTCCCTAAGCTTACACACTACTTAACCTAAATTGTCCTAAGGACAAACAGATACACCCATGCCCGAGGGAGGACTCGAACCTCCGCCGGAATCCTAAATTGTCCTAAGGACAATGGCGGCCGAAGCTACTGCCCTACATGTCCACAGTGCTGTAAAACAACCAGGCTGCTGTTATACAATGCGGTAGAGAACTGCTGTCCTACAGATGCACAGCGCTGTTGAAAAAAAAAAACAGCGACACGGAGCACAGAAGCTCTTGTCAGTGGACAGCCATACATGGAGTACAGAAGCGCTCACATCTGTGCACATGGTGTGGTGGGAGCAGTGGCAACAGTACTGGTAGACCGCTCGGCTAATCCCGCGCGGCATTCCTTTTTCCTGACGCACATGAAATGCTGCAATTATGTTCAAAAATGTTCAAATATGGGACTTAACTGCTAAGGTCATCAGTCCCTGAGCTTGCACACTACTTAACCTGTATTATCCTAAGAACAAACACACACACACACATGCCCGAGGGAGGACTCGAACCTCCGCCGGAACCAGCCGCACAGTGCATGACTGCAGCGCCTGAGACCGCTCGGCTAATCCCGCGCGGCAACTGTATTTCCCTTACAAGGGGAGGCCGCCAATTGTGAAATTCAGATTCGATTCATACTGTGCATAATAAAAGCTCATGGCCAGAGGTGTAATGTGGCAAAGCACCAAGATGCACTTCTCAGCCGTTGTCGAGAAAACCGACAGTTAAAAGAAACCGTTGCGGTGAAATACTCTCTACGATTAATAATTTTCTAGAGCGTCGTGGCGCAGCGGTAAGCGCTCGGGTTTGTAATCCGAAGGGCGCCGGATCGAATCTCGCGCCATGCAACCTCTTTTTTTAGTATTTGTTTTTTGAATTCAAATATATATATATATATATATATATATATATATATATATATATATATATATATATATATATATATATATACACTCCTGGAAATTGAAATAAGAACACCGTGAATTCATTGTCCCAGGAAGGGGAAACTTTATTGACACATTCCTGGGGTCAGATACATCACATGATCACACTGACAGAACCACAGGCACATAGACACAGGCAACAGAGCATGCACAATGTCGGCACTAGTACAGTGTATATCCACCTTTCGCAGCAATGCAGGCTGCTATTCTCCCATGGAGACGATCGTAGAGATGCTGGATGTAGTCCTGTGGAACGGCTTGCCATGCCATTTCCACCTGGCGCCTCAGTTGGACCAGCATTCGTGCTGGACGTGCAGACCGCGTGAGACGACGCTTCATCCAGTCCCAAACATGCTCAATGGGGGAAAGATCCGGAGATCTTGCTGGCCAGGGTAGTTGACTTACACCTTCTAGAGCACGTTGGGTGGCACGGGATACATGCGGACGTGCATTGTCCTGTTGGAACAGCAAGTTCCCTTGCCGGTCTAGGAATGGTAGAACGATGGGTTCGATGACGGTTTGGATGTACCGTGCACTATTCAGTGCCCCCTCGACGATCACCAGTGGTGTACGGCCAGTGTAGGAGATCGCTCCCCACACCATGATGCCGGGTGTTGGCCCTGTGAGCCTCGGTCGTATGCAGTCCTGATTGTGGCGCTCACCTGCACGGCGCCAAACACGCATACGACCATCATTGGCACCAAGGCAGAAGCGACTCTCATCGCTGAAGACGACACGTCTCCATTCGTCCCTCCATTCACGCCTGTCGCGACACCACTGGAGGTGGGCTGCACGATGTTGGGGCGTGAGCGGAAGACGGCCTAACGGTGTGCGGGACCGTAGCCCAGCTTCATGGAGACGGTTGCGAATGGTCCTCGCCGATACCCCAGGAGCAACAGTGTCCCTAATTTGCTGGGAAGTGGCGGTGCGGTCCCCTACGGCACTGCGTAGGATCCTACGGTCTTGGCGTGCATCCGTGCGTCGCTGCGGTCCGGTCCCAGGTCGACGGGCACGTGCACCTTCCGCCGACCACTGGCGACAACATCGATGTACTGTGGAGACCTCACGCCCCACGTGTTGAGCAATTCGGCGGTACGTCCACCCGGCCTCCCGCATGCCCACTATACGCCCTCGCTCAAAGTCCGTCAACTGCACATACGGTTCACGTCCACGCTGTCGCGGCATGCTACCAGTGTTAAAGACTGCGATGGAGCTCCGTATGCCACGGCAAACTGGCTGACACTGACGGCGGCGGTGCACAAATGCTGCGCAGCTATCGCCATTCGACGGCCAACACCGCGGTTCCTGGTGTGTCCGCTGTGCCGTGCGTGTGATCATTGCTTGTACAGCCCTCTCGCAGTGTCCGGAGCAAGTATGGTGGGTCTGACACACCGGTGTCAATGTGTTCTTTTTTCCATTTCCAGGAGTGTATATATATATATATATATATATATATATATATATATATATATATATATATAATTCCCGGCAATCAGTTGCAACAATTATGCATGTAATAAGTTGTCGTTAATCGTGGAAAAATTGGCGACTTCGAACATCATTATGTTTCCGCAAATAAAGTTGTATTTCACAAATGTTATTAATTGTCTTCATAATGTTTACCACGTATAGTTAACGGAAGACGTAGAAACGAGATTCCGAAACGAATACGTATAGCGTAAGTAAAACGTTCGAATTAGAATAGAGACCCCACGAACACAAATTTGCTGTGGCAGGTATGAAATATAAACTCCGTTACTCGCTCGTTCCACTTGATGGACAGATGTTGAATGGGCCGAAACGAGCCGCCGCATAACAGCGTAGTTGCCTGCTAACTTCGAAAGAAGGTAGGTGCGGTCCCTAGCGCAACTTATAACATCGTCGAAAATCAGTGCGGACGTGAGAGTTTTGGTACACCCTGTTAAACAAACGGAAAAATGGAGGCGGTACAATTGGAGAGCGATCCGCCTTCACCAACATGCATAAGCAATTCATTAACATATATATATATATATATATATATATATATATATATATATATATATATATATATATATATATATATATATATTTGAATTACAAAAAACTAATAATGAAAAAAAGCTGCATGGCGCGGGATTCGATCCGGCGACCTTCGGATTACGAACCCGAGCGCTTACCGCTGCGCCACGACGCTGTAGAAAATTATTAATCGTAGAGAGTATTTCACCGCATCGGTTTCTTTTAACTCGATTTTCTCGACAACGGCTGAGAAGTGCATCTTGGTGCTTTGCCACATTACATCTCTGGCCATGAGCTTTTATTATGCGCAGTATGAATCGAATCTGAATTACACAATTGGCGGCCTCCCCTTGTTAGTGGCCGTGGCCGTGCACAACTGAGTTCCCACCAGTATCGTTGACACTGCTCCCACCACACCGTGTGCACAGATGTGAGCCAAGTTATTTTATGTGCACTCTGCACTTGTAGGACGGTAGCTTCTGTACTCCATGGTATGGCTGTCCACTGACAAGAGCTTCTGTACTCCGTGTCGCTGGTTTTTTTTTTAACACCGCTGTACATCTGTAGGGCTCTACCGCATGGTATAACAGCTGCCTCTCTACCGCATGGTATAACAGCTGCCTGGTTGTTTTACAGCACTGTGGACATGTACGGCAGTAGCTTCGGCCGCCGGAGTGGCCCTACGGTTCTAGGCGCCACAGTCTGGAGCCGAGAGACCGCTACGGTCGCAGATTCGAATCCTGCCTCGGGCATGGATGTGTGTGAAGTCATTAGGTTAGTTAGGTTTAATTAAATCTAAGTTCTAGGCGACTGATGACCTCAGAAGTTAAGTCGCATAGTGCTTAGAGCCATTTGAACCAGCAGTAGCTTCTGTACCCTGTAGTATGGCTGTTCAGTGTTTGTTGTACAGCAGTGAAAAGGCGAATGTTATATCTGTTCTGGTGCAATTAGTAATAGTGATGAACCCTGTAGGTAACACGTTGTTTGTCCAAGGCAGGTGACTCCCGCAACAGCAGCTTTTCCTGCCTCGAGTCACTCACTTTACTCCTGTGAAACTGTCGCACATTAAAAGATCTGTACCTGCACGAATTCGCAAAACTCCCATTGTCTGTCCCAGCTCAAATGAGCAGATTCCGTATGTCTCACAGATCCTGCTGTCCGCAGCTCGTGGTCGTGCGGTAGCATCCTTGCTTCCCGCGCCCGGGTTCCCGGGTTCGATTCCCGGCGGGGTCAGGGATTTTCTCTGCCTCGTGGTGACTGGGTGTTGTGTGATGTCCTTAGGTTAGTTAGGTTTAAGTAGTTCTAGGGGACTGATGACCATAGATGTTAAGTCCCATAGTGCTCAGTGCCATTTGAACCATTTTTTTCACCCATCCTGCACTCTCTCGCCTGCCACACTGATGGGCAGTCAGTAAGTTGACGACATCCCACATGTGACTTCCCGAACGTTCGATGCTGTGTTATATCTCCTCGACACAACAGCTAACTACCTCAGTTTAGTCGCTCACGAGCATATTTGTTACATCATAGGAATTACCTAGAAGTATCAGAAATCAAAACATGAGAACAGAGTCTGAAAGACGGCCACTGTAGTATGAGCGTCTTTCGTAAATCACGCAAGCGCACGCCGCGCTTTAGTCACTTGCCAACCCACAGACGATCTGTCACTAGCCGACTGCCTGCGGGAGCCCTATATCTTTGCAAAAAGATATGCGGAAACTTTGGCTGGTGCTAGCCACTAATAGTGCTGAACATGTATTTTTCGGTTGGCCACCTCATGAAATTTTAATCACAAAGTACGCTTCCACTCGGCGTACACCTAGCAGAAGTAATTTAGACTCTTACCTTGTGTTTTTGATATGGGTGCATTCAACTACTAACATTCAGTGTAATGGTTAGACTGCAGCATGCTGTTAGCTTTATGACTGCATTCACCTGATTGTAAATCACGAACGTGTTGGGGTTATGAAAATAGTGTATTTTTTGGGTTCCATTCTGCATTCGGACTTGACGTGGAAAATTTTATGCCTTTGTTCTCACTTTGATCTCATCAGAACGGTATCTGTTTTTGAGTTAACTGTCCGTACATTCATGTTACTCATAACAGATTCTCTCACTCGCAAGGTCATTTTTCAGAAGTTTGGAAATTAGTTTCTAAGGAACCTTGTGCCATGATGTTCGGCGGCATGTTAAACGGTTTAATCAGATGCTCATCGACATTTGACTATGTCTACCTCGATTACTCAAATATTGTATTGGATTCATCATACGTTTGGTCTTCGCAATCTTGTACCTTTACCCCTGTTCACAAATTCCACTACGTATACCGTACCTCTATATGTGAATACTTTAGAGTGACTTCATATTAAAACCGTGCTCCATTCACTTATATAACTTCCACGCAGGGCTACGATACACACATAAGCAGCACTTTAAATTATCATCCGAAAGATGTTTTTAGCAGTTCAGGTAAGCAACATAAAATACAGTGCTTCGTGACATGCAGCAACAGAGGCAGCATCGTCTTAAATTCTTGCTTCCGCTTTCGAAAGCTATCAGTTTTCAAGTTATTAGTGTAGGCCACAAATGTCACACACATTTTCCTTGCTTAAAGTGAGCCACAAGCCCCATTTTATCAAACTTTGAGCCAGTATAGTATCGTGCTGGGCGTCAATGTTCTAAAGTTCTAATTCGCATTTCGTATGTGTTACTTCCCCGTAACTCCCTCCCTCCCCTCTTTCGTTGCATTTTGCTTAAGTTTTGGCATCTCCGAGACTTAATATTTGTTGTTAATTGGTCATGTTTAGTGTCTGGGGGTATATTTAGGGCAGTAACCAGTTTCGTAATTACTCCCAGGTTGCGTGTGTCGAGCAGGAAGGGGGAATTTCATGCAAGTAAGAGAATTTTATTATAAATTAAAAGATTGTATTCTTAAAACCACGTAATTTGATGCCACACTATCATCCTTCTGTCCATAACTCAGAGATAAGATAAAACGACACTCTCATAACTAATTCTTGTACGAAACTGTTTCTATTCTAATTTTTACATAGCGCCATAGTATCTAAAAATGAGGTAAAAAAGGGTACATCGAGTGTAGCTCACTAACGCATTGTAACGGGTTTATTTTCCTGCTTTGTGTAGCTCCGTTTACAACACAATTTTGTCTTGGTGAACAAAATTATTCAAATTATGCTTACTCTATTTCCAGTGCTGAACAAGTTCCATCAAAACCGGAAAAATTCACCATTTCTGCAAACATACAACACATCAATAATTACATGGATTGTACACTGCAGTCTGAATGGGTCCATTATGAGGAGGATATGCATCTGTATCAAATTTCGTATACACTAAACAAGCGAATCAGTATTCGTATCATCTAGTTCATTGTCAACCCAGATGCTCAAGTATACCTCTGATTCAGATTCAGATGATGAAAATACAAATGTTCTCTTACACTTCTTACGTTTTTTCTTACCAGGACCTGCTTTCGTCTTCGTAATTTTTTGTTTTTTCCACTGTTCGTATTTTCTTTGATTTTCCGTTTCTGTATGGCTTGGATGTCAAAATTGTGGAGTGATGCTTTTCTCTGTTTCTGATCCTAAATCTTTTCCTATATTTACAACCGTACAGTTATATATATATAATACTGTGAGGTTATATGGCGCACCCAGCTATTGTGGACCATATTACTCAAGCTTGCACCGGTTGATTAAATACGTTACAAAAAATAGGTATCAAATAGAATCTAATAAATTTAGTACATAGCATGGAAATCTAAAAATGTGATCTATATCGAAGCATAAACGTGGTGCAACTGGTGAAACAATGAAACGAAATAAAATTATATTAGTAGTTACTTTTTAATACATTATCGGAGTATGCAGTGATCAATGTTGTGACAAATATTTACTATCAAAGACAGTCTTGATTAAACATTATTTATTCCGGTGACCAGTTTCGACCACAACTGTGGTCATCTTCAGACCAATGAGTAAGAACCTCCTTCGGTGCTAAATCACTACTCACCGAAGGAGGTTCTTACTCATTGGTCTGAAGATGACCACAGTTGTGGTCGAAACCGGCCACTGGAATAAATAATTTGTGATCAACACTGTTTTTGATACTAAATATTTATATTAGCAGTGCTTAAGACGCAGCGTCGGCGAGACGTAAAGTGGTGTTAACCCACATACAGTACATACAGCAATATGGCGCATTTCGCTTATTTTTATCGGACTATAGTTACTATGAAAATTCTGCTAGTGCTTGCACCGCATGATGAGCCTCGTTATTTTTTTCATTCAGAAACCTTTCAATTGTCTGTTACAATAAATATTTTAACATCAGCAAAATCCTTGTGACCCCTGTCGCTACACGCTGTAAAGCTGTCGGAAGCAATGCCTCCTTCCTGTGAAGCTTGCTGAAGTCCTGCATCGTGCGTGAATCATGCGCAGAGCCTGCACGCAGCCAGATACTCGACTTTGCACTTTCCCCGGCTGCGTTAACAGCAAGTATCACCTCCTACACAGCAAGGAGCGCATCAGCTGGCAAGTACGCGGCGGTGGTGAAACGACCTTTGCTGATTTCCTGTCGAGGCGACCCCCGCTTGATGCACCACATAGTCCTTAAAGGGAAAGACGAGAACATCCTCGCATTTTGCCTCAACAGGTGCGTATCTTCACACTATATGCCCAAGCGTTCTGGAAACTTTCTTGGTGAAGTAGCGCCACGATTATCCGGTAGAAAGAAAGTTCAATTTGCCATTTACTTAGTGATCATTATAGACAGAGCGCTAGTTGGAATTGAGCATAATTGAGGAAAGCGACAGGTTTCGAAATTTGTCTGGAACGATTGAGTGAAGCCAGGGTAAACGCGGATCTAAATTTAGAGCCGTACTCTCCCAATTACGACGAATTTAGTGGCACAACCACTGCAACACACACCTCTCCAGTAATTAAATGAAGCCGCAATCTTTTTTTCTTTTCTCATAACATAATGTTAAACGCCTAACAGCCAAAAACGGAAAACGACGAGACGATCGCTTCAGAAGGAGTCCAAGGTTGGAGATAATAACGGTGTGGGCGTATGTCACCTGTATTCGTTTCGAGGAAGGCATTAATAGATCAAGGGAAACTTAAACCTGAATGCCTGGCGGAGGAATGAAACCCCGCCCCTCACCAATGGAAGTCTGAACTGCTTCTGTCTGATCGCTACAACAGTGACCGGATTGATGGGCGTCAGCTCGCAGGTAAATTTACGAACCGTATGTGAGTTACGTGTTTGCTTGCTATTGGTACACTAAGGAAGACGTTTGTGAGACCTCTTCTCCTGATGACAGGACGGCGGTTTGTTACGCTGTTATCTTGTTACTATTTTATGAAGCTCCCCGCATGTTATGTTGGCCTCTCCGAAGACTCTTTCTAGTGCCACGGAAAAATAACATTATTTCATTAACAAACTCGATACCACAATTCGGCAACTAATACAAACAAAAATTACTTACGTTCGTCAGAAAATCCACCACATTGTCCTCTACAGGGTGGTCCATTGTTCGTGACCGGGCCAAATATCTCACGAAATAAGTGTCAAACGAAAAAACTACAAAGAACGTAACTTGTCTAGCTTGAAGGGGGAAACCAGATGGCGCTATGGTTGGCCCGCTAGATGGCGCTGCCACGGGTCAAGCGTATATCAGCTGCGTTTTTTTAAAATAGGGACCCCCATTTTTTATTACATATTCGTGTAGTACGTAAAGAAATATGAATGTTTTGGTTGGACCACGTTTTTCGCTTTGTGATAGATTGCGCTGTAATAGTCACAAACATATGGCTCACAATTTTATACGAACAGTTGGTAACAGGTGGGTTTTTTAAATTAAAATACAGAACGTAGGTACGTTTGAACATTTTACTTCGGTTGTTCCAGTGTGATAAATGTGCCTTTGTGAACTTATCATTTCTGAGAATGAATGCTGTTACAACGTGATTACCTGTAAATACCACATTAATGGAATAAATGCTCAAAATGATGTCTGTGAACCTCAATGCATTTGGCAATACGTGTAACGACATTCCTCTCAACACCGACGGTTTTAAGATTCCCAATTCTCACTCAGTTTGTCTGCTACTGATGTGCGGATTAGCCGCAACAGCAGCTAAAACACCTGCTTGGGCATCATCATTTGTTGCAGGTCGTGACTGACGTTTCACATGTGGCTGAACACTTCCTGTTTCCTTGAATAACGTAACTATCAGGCGAACGGTCCGAACACTTGGATGATGTCGTCCAGGATACCGATCAGCATACATAGCACACGCCCGTTGGGCATTTTGATCACAATAGGTATACATCAACACGATATCGACCTTTTCCGCAATTGCTAAACGGTCCGTTTTAACACGGGTAATGTATCACGAAGCAAATACTGTCTGCACTGGCGGAATGTTGCGTGATACCACGTACTTATACGGTTGTGACTATTAAAGCGCCATCTATCACAAAGCGAAAAAAGTGGTCCAACTAAAACATTCATATTTCTTTACGTACTACACGAATATGTAATTAAAAATGGGGGTTCCTATTTAAAAAAACGCAGTTTATATCCGTTTGATCTATGGCAGCGCCATCTAGCGGGCCAACCATAGCGCCATCTGGTTTCCCCCTTCAAACTAGACAAGTTTCGTTCTTTGTAGTTTTTTCGTTTGATGCTTATATTATGAGATATTTGGCCCGGTCACGATCAATGGACCGCCCTGTATGTCAACCAAAACTGTTCCTCGATATATGTACTAGTACCGAATGTATTTAGGATGGTGTATCTTAACTGCCACACCTTGTATGTAAGGCATACGTAGGACGTTCAAGGAAGACAATGTTCCAGACTGCTTGATTCATTGAAAATAGTCGTGAATCCCCGATAGTTGGAAATCTCATGATAGTATTGGTTCACTAACTGGAGGACCACCTGCGCCCAGTAGCATAGAAATTGTTCCCCAGCAAAGATGTTATGTTTCAAGACAGAACTCCAATGTACACAGCCATATTTGTTCAGTTACGGCTCGAGGAAGACAACTGAAGGGAACTCCGTGATGCTATGCAGATTCTATTCAGAATTTTCTGCTAAGATACGCCGTCTTCTAACCATGATACACCGCAAATCCCTCTGTCAGTAGTTGGTGGAAAGCACAGGACACATCAGTGCAGAAGAAGGGTACGAGAAGTGTCCCATAAAACCACTGCGCAGTGTCATTCATATCTACGTGTTGTAGACTCTTAAATCTCAAACAAAATGGGGTATCTCGACCAGAACGTACCCCATGCCAACCAACCTGGAATCGTAACACAGTGGTCATGCGAAAATCAGCTTTCTCATCGCACATGACATCCTGAAAGCGAAGGAACCAGACAGTCAGGTAGACTTCCGGAGAGCACTTGACTCAGTACCACAAAAAGTTTATTAATGGAAGTACGATTATATGAGGTTCTAAACAAAACTTACGACTGGATTGAGGATTCCTTGGTAGGGAGAGCCTCAGTGTTTGGAATCCTTGCTATTCATATGTTGTACATTAATGATCTTGCAGACAATACAAATTGTAGCCTCAGCCTTGTTTTTGCAGAGTATGCGGTTATCTGTAATGAAGTAGTGTCTGAAGGAAACTGTACAAATATTCAGTCCGTTCTTGATATGATTTAAAAGTGGTGCAAAAATTTGCAACTTGCTTTATTCTTCAGAAATGTAAAACTGCGCGGTCAAAATGAAACAACGTGGTATTCTATGACTAAAATATCAATTAGTCACAATTAGAATCAGTCAACTTATTCAAAAAATTAGGTGTAACTACTTGCTGGGATATGAAAAGGAATGGTCACGTACGCTCAGCCGAAGATAAAGCAGGTCACAGACTTCGGTTCGTTGGTCGGATGCTGGGAAAATTTGTTTATTCATGTCAAAAGCGTAAAACTTCAGCGAACAAGATACATACATACATTATACATACATACATAATGGCACAAACTAACTGCTAATTTAAAATGAAGACATAGTCTACGTTGGTATCGTTTACTGAACTCCACAGTCGCTTATATATTAATTGTAAATTGGAATTTAGCCTATTCACCTGCTGCGTAACACAAAGATAAAATGTAGCTTTTAATTGTGTTTGCTGCTGCTCCCCAGGATGTTCCCGCAATTTTGAGCACATTGACACAAAAGAAACAGACAGACAAAGATGTAAATATAAGCAACTTAAGCACAGTACTTGGCAATCACTGCAGCTTCAGAGCTTGTGGACATCAAGTCGTCAGTGGTACATTTTGCAAGACATAATCGACGTTCGTATAAGTGCTCCGTGTTTTCCTGAACACAATCACAAAGGGCTGATGATGTGGAAATACTCCCGTTTCTATAGATTGTCTTTCGACTTTGCGTCCCATTCAGAGCCTATTCAGAGCTTCCACATGAGCCTTTCTTCGGAGATATGAGCAGCTCGGTTTTCCGATGCCGTCATCCAATGGTGCTCAGATCTAGTCTTCCACATACATAATCGGAAACAAATCGGTTCGCCAGTATTGCCTGTTGCCATGAAACTTTTACTGGACGTCATAACTGGAGGAGGAAATGGTGGCTATATAGTGGGTGTTTGTCGTAGACAAATACCTTATATTTTTCTTCATGTTCGGAGGGGCAATACAAGCTAAATGATGTGATTTATCGCGCGATGTAGGTTTCAGGCATTCAGCAATGAGTCTGCACGACTCATTAAGAGCAGTATCCTACTGTTCGGCATGGGAAGAATTGTATCAAACAAGGCTAGCCTACTCACCTGCTGCCTAACACAAAGATAAAAATGTAGATTTTAATTGTGTTAATGCTATTCCCCAGGATGTTCCCGCAATTTTGAGCAATATGTTGTTTCCTGAAAATACTTTCTGTTTTACATTCAGACCCTTCCCAAAGTGTGTTCTTTGGACAGGTGGAACCAAATCTTAATGCTGCTTTGGAGGAGTTACATAAATGCACTGCGGAAATGCAGTCATCGTACAAGGAAGACTGCTTACCCGCCTGACTCAGCCTAGAGTATTGCTCCAGTATTCGGCACCCATACCAAATAAGTCTAACAGGGAATATTGGACGTATACAAAGAAGGGCATCAGGAATGGTTCAAGCTGTGTTTGACCCACAAAGAGCATCAAGGCAAACTGAAAACTTTGAATTGACGGACGCTTGAAGATAAAAAGCCAACTCATACGCCAAAGCTGACTTACAAAGTTTCAGGAACCAATATGAAGTGTTTTAATATTATCGATTTTAAGGATGTGAGGTAGCGGTTGTTATATTTAACCGTTCCTGTCCTACATGCCGATCAACAACGCATTTCGGCAGAAAGTGTTGTCATCATCTGTTTGTGAAACTTAGCTCATAATGCTAAAACATTAAAAGGTCTGCTAACGCCTTTTCGGCGTTCATACATGGAAATAGAAAAAAACATGATGGACAGTAGGTCCTCGTCCATTTTAATGTAAAATGAGAACCCACAGTCCAATGGTTTTGTTTTTTATTCTGTTTCATTATATGGACGCCTCAAAGGTGTTGGTGGGCTTTTTAGTGTTTTAACCTTACGAGCTAAGTTTCGCAGGCTGCCGATGAGAACATTCTCAGTGGGAACGCGTTGTAGAGCGGTGTGTAGGACAGAAACTGTTGAATCCTACCTGTAGCGGAACTGGTCTTTAGGGAGCAGTTGTGCTGAGTTGCCGGGTTCGATTCCCGGCGGGGTCAGGGATTTTCCCTGCCTCGTGATGACTGGGTGTTGTGTGATGTCCTTAGGTTAGTTAGGTTTAAGTAGTTCTAAGTTCTAGGGGACTGATGACCACAGATGTTAAGTCCCATAGTGCTCAGAGCCATTTTGGTGCTGAGTTGAGAGACGTGTACGCATTTTCAAAAACATCTTTATTTCCGAAAAAGCCTTCGAAGGAAAAAAAACAATTTCCAGATGTTGAGGTCCAGTCCCACCCACACATCCACCCTCTTGTTCAAACAGTAGCAACACTATCAACAAGAAAATTTCAAGGCGCTGGCCAAGCTCCAGCGTCAGTTAATATGAATTGGCACTGGAGGTGGGCACAAAACTTCTTACGTAAAACTCAATCGTTTAAAAACTAGAACATTAACAAATGTAATTCAAAACTGTTGTGTACATAGTTCTGCGTAGTCAGCGCGTGCACAACTTTCCCAATAGAGCGCACCCCGCTAAGCACAACAGCGCAGGCGCAGCGCTCGTCCGTCTCCGCACTACGAGATGGCGCTGTCTTAGAGACGGACCAAATTCTGCTTCCGCCAACCCGCGTGTTAATATGTAACGCAGCCAATGAGATTGCTGCTAATGTAGAACCTTTTCTCCTCGCGGATCACACTCGCGCAGTGATACCTGAACGCTCGAGGTATTATAACGAGTGTACAGACCTCCAATTAGCCAGTCTGCATTAGTTTGTACCAGTCTATAGTCAAGTTTCAGTCTGCGCCTAATAAGATTATCGTATTCCTGTACATAGCCATGACGATAAATGAATAGACACTTTGTCAAGTATCAGAGATATGTGAGAATAAGATTAACATACCAAGACCAAAGGAACTTCAGATTGTCAATTGTAAATAGCATCCAGAATCAAGTTAAGTAAGATTTATGATTGTTATTATTTTAATAAATGTGTGTGAAAATTAATCAAGTTCTGTTTAAAGTTGGTCACCGTCAATCTGCTACTCTAAGCGTGCAAGTGGCATTTCTATCGTCTGACCTAACGGCAGAAGATAAACACGCCACAATAAGACCACGAGACATATTGCTGACACTCGCCTACTTCGTTAGAGCGACAAGTCAAATAATCTGATGGTGTGTGTACCGAAGGTCTTACAGTACGCACACCACAAAAACATAATGTTGGCAAACTCCCAGCTTCAGGCAACCTCAAGCTGGGAGTGAAGGTATCGCCATTGATAGCCTAACTTCAGTTACTATGAAGCAGTCGAAAGTTCTTAATCCCAATACAACCACTATTCCGGATTCAGATCCAGTTACTGTTGCTACCAAGGAACGAGGTGGGCCTAACGGCTGTCGCACATAAGCAAAATGTAGACAATCTTGAGATACAACTACTCACAGTTCACACTAGCCCACTTGCTGAAACTACCGCCGCACATCGGTTTTAATTCGACAGTCGGCGCTTGCCTCCCCAAAGGTCACCAACCTTCACTAGCTACTCAAAATTGAACTCACGAGTAATCTTTATGACTCTTGTTAAAACGGTCCGCAGCCAAGAGACAAATTCAGGCGGCCCCCAGCAACACCGATGAAATGCTCCTTGTCACTGCTCCACCAGGCTGTCTCCGTCCGGCCTTCATCACCAAAGCGATGTTTTCAAGTCTCTGGCCGCACACCAAGAAGGCAGTTACAACCGACGCTGCCCCAGGCAGCGGCCCAGGCGTTAGGCTGCGTTCACATTGGTACCGATATTGGTGGGTTCCGCCGACGACCGACATCGGCTGAAGACGGCCGACCTTTTCAAATCACCCATGTCGCCAGTATGTGCGGGGCCACAGTGTAGCCGATCCGATCGCCCGAACGTAGAGATTTCGAACGACAATCGGTGAAATGAAAATCTGTCTTGTTCGGTCATTATGGCCGACAGCACACGATACATAGACAGTGAGAAACTGTAAGTTTAGTCAAACTAGGAGTTTGTGGCAACTTAAGGATGAAAAACATCATAATCGAAGTACAGTTAGAAATCTATGGACTGAAATCGCAAGTTTATTGGAAACTACAAGTAGGCAAAATCTCTATCGGAAATTTAAGGTGTAGACTGATCTTTTTGGGCAGCGTTAGCTGGACATTAGCTGCCTACAAATTATTATTACTATTTACTGAGATTTTATGCCAACAGGGTGGTGATCCTGTCACATAAAGTGGTTTTCAAATGTGGTTTACGGACGTGTTTCCATTTTTCAGTGCTTTAGGTCTTCAGTGTATCTTATTCTAAACTTTGTGTCTCACACATACGCTGAATGACAGTCATTGAAGGTTCATTGTCATATGTCTGCACAATTTCAAATAAATTAAATAAAACCTATTTAGAGAACTTATAGAGGTGTGAGTCGAGCTCTATTAAAAAATCTAATACGTTAAGGATGCACCTCTGTCTCAAGTAAAATTAGAAGTGACACTTTTGTAATAGACTCCTGGCGATTACATCCTTCTAATAACGAAGCATTCAACACGTTCTGAAAATTACAGTTTCAAAGTTTTTGTATGGTATGTTGGATGCTTTTGCGATGCGCTAAATACTAATTTAAAAGCTAATATTTGCACTCTTGCAACCCAACAACTACGTTTTTTTATTTATTTATTCTATACCGAATTTTCGAGCTATGCTTCACTCAAGTACAGTAAAGGACACTGTAATGTACTGGATTTTCTTAGTTAAAAACTACACTCAATGTGAAATAGCACTGCCACCAGAAATCTTGTCACTTGCTTTCTCAAATCCACCGGACAAGTGAAGTTCCCATTAGTAGTATCTGATTGTCTGAATATACTGCCAGTATTGCATTATTTGATATAATCCATTATGGAGTCGAGGTAGCAGTTGTCGTTATACTGGTTATCACTGTTAGCATTCAACCGCGATTCTTATACATATTTTAACAACGCGTTTCAAGAGACAATGCTCTCATCATCAGGTTGTAAAATCTATGTCATGAAGTTGTCTTTTTAGTCCGTTTAACTTCATGACATAGATTTTACAACCTGATGATGAGAGCATTGTCTCTTGAAGCGCGTTGTTAAAATATGTATAAGAATCGCGGTTGAATGCTAACAGTGATAACCAGTATTGCATTAATTTTCACCACTTTTAGAATAAAATGAGTTGCTGTGAAACTACAAAGCTACTTTTAATCAATTTATTTATTAATTAATACTTCCTTTCCCACACACAAATTTTCTCCATGCATCATATAATAGAAACATCCACTTTCACCATGTAAATTAACCACTATGTGTTCATAACCAGATTGGCAAAAACCTTCATAAATAGCATAATAAAACATATTCTAAACAAGGTTTTGGAAAGATCCTTAGTGCGATTTATGGTTGATATTGTTGTGTCGATTCCCTAAGGTCTCGACACAATGAGTGGCTAGGTGCACGCGAAACTAACGCAGACGGGCGTAAATTCTGAAACAGGAGACTGGATGAAAACTATAAAGAAAAGAAGAGAGATTTTAATATACTTAACTTTAATGTAGTCTTGTTCTTGTTGAAATACATCTCTTGCATAGTAGTAAGCAATTAGCAATGATACACATGGCGCCTTGCTAGGTAGTAGCGATGGACTAGCTGAAGGCTATTTAATATGTCTCTCGGCAAATGAGAGGAAGACGTGATACGTGTGGTCGCAAGCTATGTCGTCCGTACAACTGGGGCGAGGTCAAGTCCGTGTCTTGTGACCTGCCCTGTGGTGGCGCTACGTTTGCGAATACACAGTGGCGACACGCGGGTCCGACATGTACTACAGGACCGCGGCCGATTTAAGTTACCACCTAGCAAGTGTGGTGTCTAGCGGTGACACCACATTCCTCCCCCGCAAATCGGCGAACGGTCGTGAGATAAGGCTTCCGCCCGCCGTGGGGAGGACCCCATGTTGACGTATGCGATGAGGTGGGGAGCCTAACAACAGGCGAGGCTGTGCCACCCGCACCCGGCCATTCGGTCCGAGGGGAGCTAGGAAACGCCTGCAAACCTAGTCCAGGGTGCACGTCAACATTAGGTGTTTGCGCACGGAATGATATAAGAGGAGCCGCGGGGTCGACCTCCATGTGGTCGGAGCACCCGACGGGCGAAGACGACATCTGGTCCGGAGCGGGCAAGAGGTCCATGGCGGAGGACGGCTGGTCACGGGAAGCAAGCGGCGGCGCGTGACCCAGGGAGGCGCAAGGCGGCTGCAGCGAAGCGTCCGCTGCTGGCGGCGCCGGCGGCGGCTGCGGCGGCGCGACGCCATGAGGCAAAATGGAAGGCATCGTCGGTAACACCTGGGGATGAGGCGAGCCAGTAGATGGGTCCCCAGGGCGCTGACCTGACGGCTCCGTCGCTGAAAGCAGACGGGGAGCGGCAGAACCCAGGCGACGACAGAGGCGCAGCTGATTGAGATGCCGACGCACCTCACCAGAGGCCCCCAAAACCAAATACATCGCGCGGCCGAGGCAGCGAAGAATGCGCCCTGCGAGCCAACGCTGTGAACCGCGATAGTTGCGATAATAGACAACGTCGCCAGGAGCAAAAGCAGGAGTCTGCCGCTGCACAGGAACCTGATGTGGCGGATGCAACAAAGACATCAGAGTTCGATGAGGACGACCATGGAGCAATTCAGCCGGCGAGCGACCATCGCGAGGCTGAGAGCGATATGAGGACAAAAAGAGCAACAAAGCGTCCTCCCGAGAATGCGACTCTTTCAACTTCAACATCTGCGACTTGAAAGTCCGGACCAATCGTTCCGCGGCACCGTTTGACTGAGGCGAAAACGGCGCGGACGTCAGATGTTGAATACCATTGGCCTGGCAGAATGACTGAAATTCTGCGGACATGAATTGTGGGCCATTGTCGGAAACAATAGTCTGCGGAAGACCTTCAATGCAAAAGATAGCAGACAAGGCTTGGATTGTGGCAGAAGACGTCGTGGAAGACATCCGGACAACAAAAGGAAAATTACTGAAAGCATCGACCACAACCAACCATCGAGCATTCCAGAATGGACCAGCAAAATCGATGTGCAAGCGTTGCCAAGGGGAAGTGGCCTTCGGCCATGCAAAGAATTTCCGCGGCGGTGCGGATTGTTGTTCGGCACACGCCACGCAAGAGGAGCACACATTCGCAATCGCAGCATCGATTCCGAACCAAGTACAGTGCTGACGAGCAAGTTGTTTCGTGCGCACTATACCCCAATGTCCTTGGTGAAGAAGCTTTAAGACAGAGGACTGTAACGAACGTGGGACCACGACTCGGGATTGATCATTATCGGAACGCAACAACAAAACACCACGTCGGACAAAAAGTCTCTCCTTGTGAGCAAAAAATCTGCGAACCAAAGGATCCTCGATCCGTGACTTTGACAAGGGCCATTGCGTAGCAACAAAACGCAAAACAGAAGCAAGGACAGGGTCAGCAGCTGTGGCTGTAGCTACACGACGAAAATCAATCGGAAACGATGTGACCACGTCATCGGCTTCCGAATCAATGAACATGCAAGCAAGTTCGGAAGAATCGAATGCTTTATCCTCAGCAACAGGCAAACGGGACAACGCATCAGCGTTTCCGTGCTTAGCAGTGGACCGATACAAGATATCGTAGCGGTACTGCGAGAGAAAAAGAGACCAGCGAATGAATGTCTGCGCTGTACGTGGAGGTACAGGCTTGTTCGGATGAAAAAGTGATGTCAAAGGTTTGTGGTCCGTGATGATTGTAAAGTGACGACCATACAAGAAATCGTGAAACTTTGTGACACCAAACACAAGAGCCAAAGCTTCCTTCTCTATTTGTGAATAATTTCTTTGCGCAGATGAGAGCAATTTGGACGCAAAGGCAATAGGGCGATCATGCGAGCCATCCTTGTGCGCAAGCACAGCACCGATCCCGAAATCCGAGGCATCTACCATCAACAAAAGGGGTTTTCGGGGATCGAAGGGCGTAAGGCAAGTATTTGAAAGTAACGCCGATTTCAACTGGCGAAAGGCGCGTTCGCATTCCGTCGTCCAGACGAACGGAACACCTTTACGGCGCAAGCGATGAAGCGGAGCTGAAATGGAAGAAGCATTGCGCACAAATCGATGATAATAATTTACCTTACCCAGCACACTCTGGAGCTGTTTTAAGTTCTGCGGTGACGGCAAGTCCTGAATGGCACGAAGGTGCTCTGGACTCGGATGTATACCTTGGGCGTTAAGGACATGGCCCAGGTACGGTAAGTCACGAGCAAAAAACACACATTTGTCCTTCCTCAAGCGAAGACCATTCTGACGCAAGACCTGAAATAAGGTCCGGAGATTCTGCAAATGTTCGGCTTCTGTCTTTCCTGAGATCACAATATCGTCCAGATAGTTCGCAGCAGTAGGGACCGACGCACAAATAGTTTGTAAATATTGCTGAAATAAAGCAGGGGCGGATGCACACCCGAATGGCAGTCTTTTGAAGCGATACAAGCCAAGATGCGTGTTAACCACTAAGACGCGCTGGGATTCGTCGTCCACAGGTATTTGCAAGTACGCATCTGCTAGGTCCAATTTTGAAAAATATTTTCCCGGGCACAGTTTGGCAAAAAGATCTTCCGGGCGGGGCAAAGGAAAAGTAGCAGTCACAAGTTGTGGATTCACAGTGGCCTTGAAGTCCACGCAAAGTCTCAGTTTTCCGGAAGGTCTTGGCAAAATGACTAAGGGTGAGGCCCAGAGAGAAGCCTGCACACGTTCAATTACACCTTGAGATTCTAAATCGTGCAATGTTCTTGCGACCTCATCACGCAATGCGTGGGGAACATTGCGCGCTCTGAAAAATTTTGGTTGCGCGTTATCTTTCAGTTCCAAATGCGCTTCATAGTTCTTAGCGCAACCAAGGCCCGGTGCAAAAATGTCTGCAAATTCTTCACAAAGACTAGAAACACTGGCGGAAGGCACAGTCTGATTCACTGAAAGGACCTGATTTACAATAGACATATTAAACAATTGAAACAAATCTAAACCAAACAAGTTCACTGCACTAGAGGAACGAAGAACATAAAATGACACAAGTTTTGTCTGTCCCTTGTATGTTGCAAGAAGGCTGCACTGTCCTAACACAGGGATCGGCTGTCCTGAGTAACTAGTTAACTTAACATGTGCGGCACGCAATGGCGGGGCGCCCAGTTGTTTGTACGTGTCGTGATTGAGCAATGAAACAGCAGCTCCGGTATCGAGCTGGAATGGGATCACTTTTCCTGCAAAGTCTAAGTCCACAAAAAGTTTATTGTCTTGTTGACGACAAGAGCGACTGTCTCGTGCAATTTGAACTGATACAGGTCCAGAAGCACTTGCAACTTTACGGGATTTCCGGCGACGTCGACGCACACTTTGGGTGGGACGAACACAGTCACTGTTAGCTAAAGTGTCACTGGACGGGTGGGAATGTACTACATGGATGTCCATGGGTGAAGGTCCACGAGCCTGATTGTCCTGGGTTCGATTCCGGCGCGAAGCAAAGGGCCTGGAATTTGTGTGATTGTCTGACCTAAGCTTTTTCCGGCAAACACTTTGTACATGTCCTTTCTTTTGACAGTAAAAGCAAATAGCGTGGCGTGACGGGCAATTTTCACGCGAATGTCTAGTGGCACACCGCGGGCAAGATTTCACTGCATTTGCTTGCTTACGCGGCGCACGTGGTTGCCAGCTAGGCGGCCGCTGCGAAGTCGGGCGCGAGGGCCGCTTAGCGTCCCGTGCAGCGGGCCCGGCGGGCCGATTAACGTGACACACTGCTGGCGAAGTTTCAAATGATGCCTGAGCAAAGTCAAGTGTGTCTTGCCTGTCCAATATGTCTATCACTTGTTGCAGGGAGGGATTAACTAGTTTCAAAATCTGTTCCCTTATGCGAACATCAGAAACGTTCTGTGCAATTGCATCACGCACCATAGTATCTGAATATGGGAGGCCACATTCACAGGCAAACGCGCAGTCTCTAGTAAGGCCTTGCAAAGTTGCTACCCACTCCCTGTTAGTCTGACCGGCCGTACGTTTTGTACGAAAAAACGTATACCGTTTGGCAACTACATTTACTGTTTCTTTGAAATAGGCATCTAAAGCAGACAAAATTTCCTCGTAGGACAGAGTTGCTACGTCGCGTCGGGGAAACAATTTCACTATCACCCGGTAGGTAGACACACCGACACAAGAAAGCAAAAACGGCTGCCGCTCTTTACCTTGAATTCCATAAGCAGTGAGGTGGAAGTTGAACTGATCGGCCCACTCAGTCCAGCTCTCGTTATGGGCCTCAAAGGGCCTAAATGGCGGTGCGACAGCGGTGTGTGGCTGCGGTAGCGATGAAACGGCTGCCGCCGCATCGGTTTGCAGCGCACGTTGACCCTGGACGAGCTGTCCAAGGGCTTCCAATAACGCCTGCGTCTGCTGATTCTGCAAGCGAAAAAATTCGGACAGTACATCTGGAGAATGCGGCGAAGCCATGACACAAGCAAATTAGAGCAAGTATAACACAAAGACTGCAACGTGGGCGCGGCATCCCATCCTCGTCGCCAAAATATTGTTGTGTCGATTCCCTAAGGTCTCGACACAATGAGTGGCTAGGTGCACGCGAAACTAACGCAGACGGGCGTAAATTCTGAAACAGGAGACTGGATGAAAACTATAAAGAAAAGAAGAGAGATTTTAATATACTTAACTTTAATGTAGTCTTGTTCTTGTTGAAATACATCTCTTGCATAGTAGTAAGCAATTAGCAATGATACACATGGCGCCTTGCTAGGTAGTAGCGATGGACTAGCTGAAGGCTATTTAATATGTCTCTCGGCAAATGAGAGGAAGACGTGATACGTGTGGTCGCAAGCTATGTCGTCCGTACAACTGGGGCGAGGTCAAGTCCGTGTCTTGTGACCTGCCCTGTGGTGGCGCTACGTTTGCGAATACACAGTGGCGACACGCGGGTCCGACATGTACTACAGGACCGCGGCCGATTTAAGTTACCACCTAGCAAGTGTGGTGTCTAGCGGTGACACCACAGAAACTACATGTTTTCCTAATACACGGGTGTAAGTACGTAAAACATCAGTTATAGCATGTTAGCTTAATGGTGGTCCCCTCTGACGCTAATCAGTGATGGGAGACGAGAAGGGGCGTCACAAAGATACAGTGTTTTAAACTTTTGTGGCACGGCATTTTTTCCTTCACCTCGTATATTCGTAAAAGTTGTCTGATAATTCCAGTAACCGAAGACAGAGTATACACTACTCACAATGTTCTTTTCCAGCTGGATACAGCTCATTTACATGGATTCGGCATCTTTTTAATAGCAAACGCGGCGTTGCAGAATTAGTCACCAAGCACAGAGGCGGCATGCTATCCATCCCATACTTCTTACATCATACACAGAATAGATTGTAAGCTAACCTCCTCGACCTGCCAAAAACTGACAAATGAGATCGGACGTTCTGAGACAGGGCTGTTGTCCGATGTTACCGGGCGATCTCTGGCGACGAATTCTGACGCCCGTTGTCGCTGCCACTGTGAATCCTACCTAAGGCAGCGGTCATAGTGGCACCGATATCGGTGAATACCTCCGACGACCAACGTCGACCGAAGACGGTCGATCTTTTCAAATCAGTACGCCACTATGAGCACTGTCACACTGCAGCCGATCCCGTTACCCGAACGTATAGACTTCGGACGAAAATCGGTGAAATTCAAATCAGTTTGTTTTCTTCGGTAACATCGACCGATGTTCTCACGTATGAGCTGTGATATACTGATGTTTAATCTAAGAAATAATGAATTTATGGCACCCTGAGAAGGTTGTTTTTGTGGTCTTCAGTCCAGAGACTGGTTTGATGCAGCTCTCCATGCTACCCTATCCTGTGCAGGACTCTTCATCTCCGAATAACTACTGCAACCCACATCCTTCTGAATCTGTTTAGTGTATTCATCTCTTGGTCTCCCTCTACGATTTTTACGCTCCACTCTTCCTTCCAATACTAAATTGGTGATCCCTTGCTGCCTCAGAACATGTCCTACCAACCAGTCCCTTCTTCTTGTCAAGTTGTGCCACAAACTCCTCTTCTCCCCATTTCTGTTCAGTACCTCCTCAATAGTTACGTGATCTACCCATCTAAACTTCAGCATTCTTCTGTAGCACCACGTTTCGAAAGCTTCTGTTCTCTTCCTGTCTAAACTATTTATCGTCCATGTTTCACTGCCATACATGGCTATACTCCATACAAATACTTTGAGGAAAGACTTCTGGTCACATATATCTATACTCAACGTTAACAAATTTCTCTTCTTCAGAAACGCTTTCCTTCCCATTGCAAGCCTACATTTTACATCCTCCCTACTTCGACCATCATTAGTTATTTTGCTCCCCAAATAGCAAAACTCATTTACTAGTTTAAGTGTCTCATTTCCTAATCTAATTCCCTCAGCATCACCTGATTTAATTCGACTACATTCCATTACCCTCGTTTTGCTTTTGTTGATGTACATCTTATATCCTCCTTTCAAGACACTGTCCATTCCGTTCAACTGCTCTTCCAGGTTCTTTGCTGACTCTGACAGAATTGCAATGACATCGGCAAACCTCAAAGTTTTTATTTCTTCTCCATGGATTTTAATTCCTACTTGAAATTTTTCTTTTGTTTCCTTTATTGCTAGCTCCATATACAGATTGAATAACATCGGAGATAAGCTACAACCCTATCTTACTCCCTTCTCAACCACTGTTTCCCTTCCATGCGCCTCGACTCTTGTAACTGCAGTTTGGTTTCTGTACGAATAGTAAATATCCTTTCACCCTGTATTTTACCACTGCCATCTTCATAATCTGAAAGAGAGTATCCCAGTCAACATTGTCAAAAGCTTTCTCTAAGTCTACAAATGCTAGAAACGTAGGTTTGCCTTTGCTTAATCTATCTTCTCAGATAAGTCGTAGGGTCGGTATTGCCTTCCGTGTTCCAACATTTCTACGGAATCCAAACTGATCTTCCCCGAGGTCACCTTCTACCATTTTTTTCCATTCCTTTGTGAAGAATTCGTGTTAATATTTTGCAGCCATGACTTATTAAACTGATAGTTCGATAATTTTCACACCTGCCGACACCTGCTTTGTTTGGGATTGGAATTATTATATTCTTCTTGAAGTCTTAGAGAATTTCGCCTGTCTCATACATCTTGCTCGCCAGATGGAAGAGTTTTGTGATGGCTGGCTCTCCCAAGGCTATCAGTATTTCGAATGGAATGTTGTCTACTCCCGGGGCCTTTTTTGACTTAAGTCTTTCAGTGCTCTGTCAAATTCTCCACGCAGTATCATATCTCCCATTTCAACTTCATCTACGTCCTCTTCTGTTTCCATAATATTGCCCTCAAGTATATCGCCCTTGTATAGCCCTACCAGATACTCCCTCCACCTTTCTGCTTTCTCTTCTTTGCTTAGGCCTGGTTTCCCATCTGAGCTTTTGATTTTCATACAGGTGGTTCTCTTTTCTCCAAAGGTCTCTTTAATTTTCCTGGAGGCAATGTCTATATTACCCTAGTGATAAGCGCCGCTACATCCTTACTTTGTGTTCTAGCTATCCTTGCTAAGCCATTTTTCACTCCATGTCGAGCTCATTTTTGAGACGTTTACTGAATGTTTACATTTCTCCTTTCATCAATTCAATATATCTTCTGTTACCCAAGGATTTCTAGTAGCCCTCGTCTTTTTACCTACTTGATTCTCTGCTGCCTTCACTATTTCATCTCTCAAAGCTATCCATTCTTCTTCTATTATATTTCTTTCCCCTCTATTTGTCAATCGTTCCCTAATGCTCTCTCTGAAACTCTCTACAACCTCTGGTTCTTTCAGTTTAACCAGGTCCCATGTCCTTAAATTCCTACCTTTTTGCAGTTTCTTTAGTTTTAATCTACAGGTCATAACCAATAAATTGTGGTCAGAGTGCGCATCTGCCCCTGGAAATGTCTTACAATTTAAAACCTGGTTCCTAAATTTCTGTCTTATATAATCTATCTGAAATCTTCCAGTGTCTCCAGGCCTCTTCCACGTGTACAACCTTCTTTCATGATTCTTAAACCAAGTGTCAGCTATGATTAAGTTATGCTCTGTGAAAAATTCTACCAGACGGCTTCCCCTTTCACTCCTTCCCCCAGTCAATATTCACCTACTATCTATTTCCAGTCCCCCATGACTATTAGATTTTCGTCTCCCTTAACTCTCTCAATAATTTCTTTTATCACATCATACATTTCTTCAGTCTCTTCATCATCTGCGGAGCTAGTTGGCATATAAACTTGTACTACTGTGGTAGACGAGAGCTTCGTATCTATCTTGGCTACAACAATGCGTTCTCTATGCTGTACGTAGTAGCTTATCCGCGTTCCTTTTTTTTATTCATTATTAAACCTACTCCTGCATTAACCCTATTTGATTTTGTATTTATAACCCTGTATTCACCTGACCAGAAGTCTTGTTCCTCCTGCCACCGAACTTCAGTAATTCCCGCTATTTCTAACTTTAACCTATCCATTTCCCTTTTTAAATTTTCTTATCTACCTCTCTGATTAAGGGATCTGCCATTCACGCTTCGCTCCGTAGACCGCCAGTTTTGTTTCTCCTGATAACAACGTCCTCCTGAGTAGTCCCCGCCCGGAGATCCGAGTGGGGGACTGTTTTAACTCCGGAATATTTTATCCAAGAGGACGCCATCATCATTTAACCATGCAGTAAAGCTGCATGCCCTCGGGAAAAATTACGGCTGTAGTTTCCCCTTGCTTTCAGCCGTCCGCAGTACCAGCACAACAAGGCCGTTTTGGTTGTTACAAGGCCGGATCATTCAGTCATCCAGACTGTTGTCCCTGCAACTACTGAAAAGGCTGCTGCCCCTCTTCAGGAACCATACGTTTGCCTGGCCTCTCAACAGATACCCCTCCGTTGTGGTTGCACCTACGGTACGGCTATCTGTATCGCCGAGGCACTCAAGCCTCCCCACCAACGGCAAGGTGCATGGTTCATGGGGGAGGCGAGTCCTGAGGATGAAATATCATCATCGGGATGTAGTTCGGAATTTTTCTACTGAAATTCCGGGTTTATTGGAAATCACAAAATATAATTTGTTCAAATGAGAAGGATGGCGTATCTTATGCCTAAAGTTACTGTAGTGTATTTTTTTATGTTGTGGTAGGTGGACATTAGCTGTCTACAAATTATTGTTACTGCTTACGGACTTTTTTGTGCGAGAAGGGGTGGGGGGGTGGGGGGAGGTGATTTTGTTAGATGAAGTGGTTTGCAGATGTGGGGTTATGTGCGTCCACTTTTCAGTACTTTATGTGTTGTTCGGAGTAATTCTAAGCTTTGTTTGCCTTTCGCTCGTTTGCTAAATGATAGTCACTGAAGGTTTGTAATCTTGCTTTTAAGGGTCATCACTAATCATCTTGAGTATCTACAGCCGAAGACTCACACGTAAAACACTTCCGCGTAACAAAAGCTAATTTCGAATACCTGTAGAGGCGTGATTAGTGCTCAGTTAAAAAATCCGGTACTCTCATTGAAGATGCAGTTCTAGTCCAAGTAAAGGCGTGTCTCTTCCGTATTTGACATCTGGCGATTACATCTTTCCAACATTTAAGGCTATAGCATGTACTGAAAAGCAAAAAAGCCTTATACGCGTCGATGCCATCACTCATGGAATAAGTTAGCAGGATGCGTGGCGGAACCTGTGCCTACTAGGAAACAGGACACATGCTGAACCGAGGTGATTTAAATGCTAGTCATTTCTCCAGAACACACTAATTTACATGTCCTCTGAATATGAACGTTCTGTCTCTAGTCGTTTAAAGTGTTCTGTTTTTTCCGAACATGAGTGTAGTTTCGGAACAGACATTCTTCATTTTTGTGGTCTCATTGCCCGTATTACTTTATAATTACTGAAGGTACTTTAAATTCATCTTTACAATACAAGAAATTGTGTATTTTTGTCGCTGAATGTGTTTCGTTTTATTCGAAGTAAAAAGTTATCACTGATCTTTAATAAAACACATTACAAACTGGCATGCTTTCTAGAACTAAAAACAGTTCCTTACAAAAGATTTTCATTTTGTTTACACTACCGGCATTTTACGTCCGATTTTCGTTCACATCAGGAAACGCTGTCTGCTTGGTGTTTCATAGCCATAAATTTACAGTTCTGCAAAGCAATGTGGCATTATTACGAAAACAACAGCGGCAAAGATGCAAGCAGACGGCGTGTCCTGAAGTGAGCGACTGTCGGAATGAATTCTTATAAGTAAAATCAACACCTTTTGTAACTAACTGTATTTATATGTAGAAAGCAAGCCATATTGTAATTATGTCTCATTACAAACCAATGATGACGTTTTATTACAACACTTCTAGTGACAAAAATATGCGTTTTCTTACATTTGCAGGAATATATTTAAAATATGATCAACAATTTCAGAGAAGAGCTCAAAAAGGTGCAAGCCCCTTGAAAAAAGCGGAGAAGCGTGGGATGGGAGTGAATTCTATAAATCAGAACTGTGGTGCGCGCCAATACAAACTGTCTTGTACTTTATTCATTATTGTAGGTCTATTGCATCCACTATTTTGAAGGAATTACGAATTAATGCAACGATCTCTTTGTAACCGTCACAATTATCAGGCAAATGCCTACGATTCTGAATCGGAGCCATAGGTCTGATACGTCGCTTTTCTATTTTTTTGCCCATTTTGTCCAATTTTTCTTTCAAATTGTATTAGTGCATAGTCTCTTCTTCCTACTATCGTCCATTTTAACTTCCTTTCATCGATATAAACAAGTTTGAAAATCCAAAAATCTTCTACAGTAAAATAATGCCGAAAAACGTCGTACGTTCGGCGAGAGATGGACGTAACTACTGAAATCCATCGCCTGTGGCCTTTGGCCTGTCGAGGATACACCGCAGTCTAGGTGTGCGGATAAATCGCGAAAATCCGCCGATTTGAACCACACACGAAGGAGCCGGTCTTCGGGCAGATCTAGGAGACCACATCCGACGGGCGAGGCCCGCACGTTAATGGAAAACGAGAAACCTGTGTTGGTCAGGCCGGATCCGAAAAAATATCCGCGGAATTGACCGGTCGCGGAAATCCGTTCGTGTGTGGCCAGCTATACACAAAGAACAATTTATACTTCTACCTGCAGATGTTCTGGGCTGAACTTTTTTCCATAGACGAATACAAGCTGTGGTAACGGCAGAACGTCCCTCAGCAACATCTGAATAACATGTGTGTTTAGCGCTCTCTGTATTTTGCGCTCGTATGGGGTTTTTATTCTTTTCTGTACATCGGTTTTTAGGTGTAAATAATATGTGACAATAAACATCGACGTTTGCATACTCGCTTTGAACAGCTGTGTTCAAATAAAAGCTTAACTTGCAAGTATTTTCTGACAGATATTGTCTGATGTTGAGACTCCGCTGAGACTGACAGAGGGACCTTGCACATGGAGCTGACAGGTTTAAGAAATTCCGTTATGAAACAACTGACAACGCACGACAATGCCTGGTGGGGATTAAAGTGATAAGCGTTAAGATTAACTAGAACTGTAGGCTATAAGTCGTATTGAGGCAATAGAGATAAGGTACATCACACGGAAAGTAATTAGTTCTTTGTCAATCCGTAGCGGAGAAGCACAATAAATAGTTGAAATTATACATATCTTAAGGCCAAGTTCTTCATATGCTACCTTTTTCCGATCTGTTCACATCTAGTCTGGTATTCAAGTTTCTTTATCCTTTTAGATTTCTTTGTTGTATGTGATCCTCCAGCTGCTTTTCCATTCTGCACGGGTCTTCCTCTTTTTCTCTTGTGTGGAGGTTGCCAACAAACTGCTTTTATGGCCGCCATCCATTCCCTAAACTCATTTCATACCACTCTAAACACCGGTTTTCACCTCTTCGGTGATGTGCGTGGAAGTTTTCATTCGATTCCTGATTTTCTTATTGGGGATCTTCTCTCGAAACTCTACCTCTCCACAAAAAAGGTTGCCAACATACTACTTTTTCGGCCACCATCCATTCCCTAAACTCATCACATAGAATTCTAAACACCGGTTTCCACCTGTTCGGTGATGTGCGTGGAAGTTTTCATTCGACTCCTGATTTTCTCATTTGGGATCTTCTCTCGGCTTGAAACTCTACCTCTCCTCAAAAAATCCATCTGGACGGCTTCAAGCCTTTTTCTGTTTTGTTTCGTCACTTCCCAGGATTCCGCATCATAAAAATTAATGTATGAAATATACGAAATAATTTCCACTGTTTGTCGCTTTATACTAATATTTAATTAGCACAACGCGTTTCGACACCATGCTGCGATCATCAGGTGCATTACAGTTACATTTACATCACATTAATCTGAAACATGATAAGGTTCATTTGCTTTGTGTGCCTATAAACTAATGCTTTGTATTATTGCTTCATATGACCTTTTTCCTCTTTTTCTTCATTTCGTCTAGACAACAGGATTGAATTCAGCTTATTGATTGATTGTTTAGATGGTATTGCCCTCAACCTTATTTCTTGTTTGTTGGAACATTGGTCCGAGATTATAACTGCCAGATATACATACCTTTGACACACCTTAAAGTTTTTCCTTTTATGATGATGTCGTTTGCTTCCTATAGAGAAATATTTGGATTTAGGAAAAATTCTTGATCGTGCAGCCTTATTGTATGCTTCCAAGATTTCCTTCATCATGTACACTACATCATAGTCATTTGCAACCAATATTATTCGATCATTGGCGAATAGGAATCACCATAGGTAATCGCCATCCACCTAGGCCCTTTCCTACAAACTTTTTCATCCATTCTTTAAAGACTCCGTTCAGATAATATTTGAACGGAGTACGTGCTATACATCACCCTTCTCTGGCCGTTGGTTGTTCCTATTACTCGGGAGATTTCTTTCCCTATTTTAATTCTTGTCTCTAATCCATGCAAATTATTTTAAATGCAGCA
This sequence comes from Schistocerca nitens, assembly GCF_023898315.1. Lineage (NCBI taxonomy): Eukaryota > Metazoa > Arthropoda > Insecta > Orthoptera > Acrididae > Schistocerca > Schistocerca nitens. The sequence goes on along the minus strand of NC_064620.1, from coordinate 365,063,675 downwards.
AAAGACACTGGCCAAGAAGTAATTAATGTAGAGTGATGAAATTTCGGGACTATGGTATCGATAGCTACGATGCCACGACGTAGGTACAAGTTCTCAGGTTGGTACTACGACACCGACACGGACGACAGCGCCCTCTAGCAGGAGCAGTGCAGCTCGATGAGCGCCGCTCCAGATTCAGCCCATTTTGAACCCGAGTAGACGACCAAGCAACATTGTTTCTATTTCATAGTAGGCGTGCCACTACAGATATTGCCTGAGTAACTTCTGTGAGCTTTGAGCAATCCGGCTTCGCACCTACGTTCTCTTCAGTGCAAAGTTATGTATTCATATTCTTCCTATAGTAAAGGTGATTTAAATTTACACGAAGAACCGAAGCATTTCACCTTTTCCTGCTCCTACTCACTTCCTACATTCGGTCTACTCTTCAGTTTACAGGAGCAGACCCACGAGCAGCCTTCCAGGCGGGATATAAGAGAGGATAACATATTTAAGAGATTAACATTGTAAGATCACAGGCTAATGTACGAGGGCAGTTCAATAAGTAATGCAACACGTTTTTTTTCTGAAACAGGGGTTGTTTTATTCAGCATTGAAATACACCAGGTTATTCCCCAATCTTTTAGCTACACAACACTATTTTTCAACGTAATCTCCATTCAATGCTACGGCCTTACGCCACCTTGAAATGAGGGCCTGTATGCCTGCACGGTACCATTCCACTGGTCGATGTCGGAGCCAACGTCGTACTGCATCAATAACTTCTTCATCATCCGCGTAGTGCGTCCCACGGATTGCGTCCTTCATTGGGCCAAACATATGGAAATCCGACGGTGCGAGATCGGGGCTGTAGGGTGCATGAAGAAGAACAGTCCACTGAAGTTTTGTGAGCTCCTCTCGGGTGCGAAGACTTGTGTGAGGTCTTGCGTTGTCATGAAGAAGGAGAAGTTCGTTCTGATTTTTGTGCCTACGAACACGCTGAAGTCGTTTCTTCAATTTCTGAAGAGTAGCACAATACACTTCAGAGTTGATCGTTTGACCATGGGGAAGGACATCGAACAGAATAACCCCTTCAGCGTCCCAGAAGACTGTAACCATGACTTTACCGGCTGAGGGTATGGCTTTAAACTTTTTCTTGGTAGGGGAGTGGGTGTGGCGCCACTCCATTGATTGCCGTTTTGTTTCAGGTTCGAAGTGATGAACCCATGTTTCATCGCCTGTAACAATCTTTGACAAGAAATTGTCACCCTCAGCCATATGACGAGCAAGCAATTCCGCACAGATGGTTCTCCTTTGCTCTTTATGGTGTTCGGTTAGACAACGAGGGACCCAGCGGGAACAAACCTTTGAATATCCCAACTGGTGAACAATTGTGACAGCACTACCAACAGAGATGTCAAGTTGAGCACTGTTTGATGGTGATCCGTCGATCATCTCGAACGAGTGTGTTCGCACGCTCCGCCATTGCATGAGTCACAGCTGTGCACGGCCGGCCCGCACGCGGGAGATCAGACAGTCTTGCTTGACCTTGCGGCGATGATGACACACGCTTTGCCCAACGACTCACCGTGCTTTTGTCCACTGCCAGATCACCTTAGACATTCTGCAAGCGCCTATGAATATCTGAGATGCCCTGGTTTTCCGCCAAAAGAAACTCGAACACTGCCCGTTGTTTGCAACGCACATCCGTTACAGACGCCATTTTAACAGCTCCGTACAGTGCTGCCACCTGTCGGAAGTCAATGAAACTAAAAGAGGCGAAGCGGGAATGTTTGAAAATATTCCACAAGAAATTTCCGGTTTTTGCAACCAAAATTGGCCGAGAAAAAAAATGTGTTGCATTACTTATTGAACAGCCCTCGTAAGTGCGAGGTAAGCCATTGTAAATGTGAAGTGCTGGTGAATTAATAACTGGTGCAACCGCCAGAATGTTGAATGCAAGCTTGCAAACTTGCATGCATTGTGTTACACAGGTGCCGGATGTCAGTTTGTGGGATGGAGTTCCGTGCCTGTTGCAACTTCATCGGTCAATACAGGTACGGTTAACGCCGGTTGTCGATGACACTGCAGTTGTCGTCCGATGATGTTCCATATGCCCACGACTTGATATCTCGTGATCGATACTCTGTGGAGTATGTTGGGTTGCAACAGCCGTATGAGAGCGAGCGTTATCCTGTTGGAAAACATGCTCTGAAATGCTGTTCATGAATGGCAACACAAGAGGTCGACTCACCAGACTGACGTATAAATTTGCAGTCGGAGTGCGTAGAATAACCAGAAGAGCGCTCCTGTTGTCATACGAAATCGCACCACAGACCATAACTCCAGGTGTCCAGTATGTCCCTAAAGTGGCCTCCTCCTAACCAACACACGGCCATCAATGGCTCCGAGGCAGAACTAGCTCTCATCAGAAAGCACAACAGACCTCCACCCTGTCCTCCAGTGAGCTCTCACTTGACATCACTGAAGTCACAAATGGCGGTGGTTTAGGGTTAGTGGAATACACTTTTCAGGGGGTCTGGCTCGGAGCTGTCATTGAAGTAACAGATTTGTAAAAGTTCATTGTGTCACTGTGGTGCCAACTGGTGCTCTGATTTCTGCTACAGATGCAGTACGATCCGCCAGAGCCAAACGACGAACACAACACACACGGTAGTGCCACGTGGTCGTCCGCGGTCCAGTCTTCTTGTGACCCTACATTCCTGTGACCACCGCTACTAGTAATCATGAACATATCTACATTCCTGTCAAGTCTTTCTGCAGTATCGCAGAAGAAACATCCAGCTTCTCGTAGCCCTATTACACGACCTAGTTCGAACTCAGTGAGGTGTTGATAATGTCATCTTTGTCGCCTTGGAGGCAATCTTGACTCAACCCAACTTACCACGTCCAGTTTCAAAGCTGATTAACGCCCACTACGGTTACGGCGTGTATTTAAAGCAAACCTGATTTGTATGCTCATAGTGACGCTACTAGCATCACTCTTATGCGAGTATCGCGAAATTTGAATATACATCAAGTTTCAGGTACGCCTAGCAACTTTCGTTTGTCACACAACTCCTTCTTTGTGTTGCGATTTTTTCCGTCAACATACACCTTACTTACTGTGTTCTCTCCGAGGTACCGATATAGATTCTTTCTTGCTGCACAGGACAGGCCTAAAGTAATGTCACTCTATTCTTCTCGTATTATAAATACAGTCTGTCGACCTCCTAGACTTAACCGTGGAGACACATGATTGTAAAAGCTTCTTTTCCGTGGCATTCCGTTGCTACTTGCCAAGGATTATCAGGCCATTTTAGATACCGTAACGCTGTGTTTTACGTACAGCTGCTGTTCCATAATAAGAAAGCCGCTTTCTAAATTATCATCCTCCTGCCCACACTGCTACCTTTGAACAGACATGTCGTGATGAATATGCGGACTATGTTCTTCCTTGGACTCGTTCAACGTTACCGATGTCTGTGGTCGGGTTAAGAACAGCAAACCCTTTGCGGATCAGCTGCTTCTCCAGTCTGACGTACCTAAGTGCTACGCTGCATAACGAAGGTATAAAATTTCTCTGGAATCAGTTCACGAATTTCATACATCCATCTAATACCAGTTGTGTGATAGCCCGAAATTGATTAAATATCCTATTATCCACATATTTCTTCAGATTTTATCCTTTAATTTCACAGCCTGATAGCGGCCACCTCTACCAACATTAATCCAATGAATAAACAACAGTATGCTTTCATATTCCTACCAAAATAGTGCAATCGTCGACACCGTAAACTAGCCCTCGTGAATAAGGTTTTCCATAGTTCTCATTAAGCACGGGTCACTCTTTAAAGAAGGGCAAGTTCACTGTCATTGTCTTTTCCCGCCGGCCGGGGTGGCCATGCGGTTCTGGGCGCTACAGTCGGGAGCCGAGCGACCGCTACGGTCGCAGGTTCGAATCCTGCCTCGGCCATGGATGTGTGTGATGTCCTTGGGTTAGGTTGGATTAATTAGTTCTAAGTTCTAGGCGACTGATGACCTCAACAGTTAAGTCGCTTAGTGCTCAGAGCCATTTGTACCATGTCTTTTCGCCCTTCTTCCCTCGTTCCAGGTTGTGCCTCATCTCGAATTACCCCTTCCTCCCTCCCCGCCCCACCCCCCTCCAGCCGACGGGAAGTTAAACCATTCTCTTCCTTCCTTCTCCCATTTTTACAGCTAAGAGGGCTATAGATGGTCAATATTATAGTGCTGTATTTCCGGATGCGCAATAACGCCGAATGTGTGGGGGTTACATTGAAAGGTTGCACACATCAGAAACTTTTGAAATGTATTGCGCTGCCTGGAAATATTGTCCAGTCTGTAGGTATTATTGACGATATCCTTGCCAGTCTCTCGCGTGCTACATTCTCTGGAAATGTTCTCAATATGTTGTTGTTACAGTTGTTGTGCCCAATACAAGATGAAAGAGCGTTCTTATTAAAGTGTATGAAAATGTGTAAATCACTGCCGGCACTGTAGGATATTAGGACGGATGAACAGAAAAACAGAAATATCAAGAATCCGACGCATGAGTTTTTGCTCCCAAAATACAGGGAACGGTACCCTACATCCACGAAGGAAGATGTTTAAAAAAAATTTAAGTAACGCAAAGTTATGAATAAAAGTATATGTATATATTTATCTGTGTATACATCACTTACCAGAACATATCCTTCAGTGCATATATTCTGCACGACACGTTCCCATAACTGTCTCAGTTACTGAAACTGCGCTTGTGAATTTCAAGGCTTTGGAAGAACAGAGTGTCGCAAGGTATCTTATTGTAACAGATAAGCGCTGGCTTCGTGGAATTGCGTGTCTCATTGTAGTCTTTTTTTGTCAAGCTAATATGGGCGTCTGCAGAAATTTATCCGTGAGCAGGAGGAGGGGCCGCAATACTCTGCCATTTTTGTATAAATGAGTAGGTCAGTTTAGAGACATGCCATACCAGAAATAACTAAATTTTAGAGATGACACAAAAACTTATTACATGACAGGGAACTGATTATTATGCAATAAATATGTTATAGGTAAGATATTTTGACGCTTAAAACCAACAAACAAGCACTATACAGCAATTGCTAGAGCTATAGTATTCTGTCACTGCAGTCAGCCGTTTAATGCTGCATTTGGCTAAACGAGAGGTTTGACAGAATCACGGGAAATCACTTTTATAAGTGTACGAGAATTTTCTAATGAATGGAAAGTCTACACTCCAGCATTCCAGATTCCAGGGGTTGGAGGAAGGGAGAATCGGTAGTGATCCCCCTCTCGATCTCGTGCCCCCTTGCGATAACCTACGTATGGTCATAATCATTTCCGTTAATGTATGCAATGTTGAACCATCAATGCGTGAAACGTTATGCTAATTTTTTTCTTGTCCAACCACAATTCTCCCTGCTAGTTTCCGTGAGTGAATCTCTGACACTCATTACATCAACTTTTCACCCTTGCCCCATTCTATTTTTCCTGCTTATCACAAAGTAGAGCGATTATCACAGCAGCAGTATTTTGATCGTCCAAAAATTCGAATCAGAGTATATTGTACAGTATTACTGTACTTATTTTTTTTTTTTTTTTTTTTTTTGAGCAGTTTATGGCGAGCTTGAATATTGCGCAATATTACTGACGGTCTATGGGACACTTAACGAGCTATAGGAAGGGACTTCATCTCGATACCAATACTTCTTAACTTCATACTTTTATTCATATCAGCAAATAATAGTAGGTATTGTATCGAACGATCCTAGAAATGATCACCGTTTTATTATTCATGCAAAATTTTGGACACATGATTACTCAGTCAGTGCTAACACATTCATCCGCGCGGGATTAGCCGAGCGGTCTAGGGCGCTGCAGTCATGTACTGTGCGGCTGATCCCGGCGGAGGGGCCGGCCGGGGTGGCCGAGCGGTTCTAGGCGCTACAGTCTGGAACCGCGCGACCGCTACGGTCGCAGGCTGGGATCCTGCCTCGGGCATGGATGTGTGTGATGTCCTTAGGTTAGTTATTTTTAAGTAGTTCTAAGTTCTAGGGGACTGATGACCTCAGCAGTTAAGTCCCATAGTGCTCAGAGCCATTTTTTTTAACCCAGCGGAGGTTCGAGTCCTCTCTCGGGCATGGGTGTGTGTGTTTGTCCTTAGGATAATTTAGGTTAAGTAGTGTGTGATCTTAGGGACTGATGACCTTAGCAGTTAAGTCCCATAAGATTTCACACACACACACACCACCTCCATCAACTGAACGCGCGAACCACAACAGGCCAACAACTGAACAACCGGTGTGCGTGCAAGCGACTGAGCGGGTGTGTGAAACATTTGCGACGCTCCACCGAACTTGGCAACGTTTCGTTTGCAGTTCGTTCCCTTGTAACGTCACCAAAGAGCTGTCACGTGAGCAGTATGTGACTAGAAGGTAAATGGCTTAAGTAATCCTGACGACACCGGTCGGGGTGGCCGAGCAGTTCTAGGCGCTACATTCTGGAACCGCGCGACCGCTACGGTCGCAGGTTCGGATCCTGCCTCGGGCATGGATGTGTGTGATGTCCTTAGGTTAGCTATGTTTAAGTAGTTCTAAGTTCTAGGGGACTGATGACCACAGATGTTAAGTCCCATAGTGCTCAGAGCCATTTGAACCAATCCTGACGACAGCAGTTTAACGGAGGCAATAAAAGATGAACTAAAGGAAGAAACGGAATGAAGATCTGCTTATCAGCTTGCAATATCCTGCTCCCTTGACCTAAGATTAAAAAAATATACATTTTCTGGATCCCAAAGCTTCTGCTAGGATTACATGATATAATAATGTGTTTATAAGCAACTAATGATACTGCTGCCGTTGTCACAAGCAGCGGCGAATCAGATAGTGACTTCCGTAGTTCTCATAAAACATTGGCACACAGCAAACAAAAGGGAGGACATGGATCAGTCGGCTCTTTTCGAACCTGCTCTGGGTGATCGAAAAGATGGAGTGAGCAATCTGGTGTCATCACTATGGGCTGATCCTTCAAAGGGAAGACATGAAAGTTTTATTCACCGGTTACATAACCTAGTCAACGAGCACTTCAGAATTCCAGTGATATCAGTGCGTTTGTTTACAAAGGCGTGTAGCACTTTGCCAAAGTCGCATAAGAGATTATCAATTAAATAACTGGATAAAACTTTGTTTTTGAGTTATTATACGGAGGAAGATTGGCAAGTGTTTATAAGATATACACTTTCTGGCGCTCAAAACAGTTTGCACACAACACAAACTCCGATAACATCCTACTTCCATGGCAATGGTTCTCTACACACAGCTTTGATGATGTTCTGTTTGTTGAGCAATGGCTGCTCGGTGTTCCTCAACGTGTTTTCAGAGACGAGCAGCTGTTTGATAGCACGTGGCACCAATTTCCCTTCCATCATACTCCTATGTTGATCCAGATGGCAGTTATGCAGCTGGGAAGTAATACCGTAGTACGCGTAAGGTCTATAAAACTCGTTTGCCCCCTCCGACGACATTTCCTTATCCCTGTTCTTTTACTCATATCTAAAAAGGCCGTTCAAAAAGTTTTGCACAGTTGTCTCTAATTTTTTATTTTTTGCAGGAGGAGAATGAAACTTTTTGTGAACATACTTGGAACATTTAGCTATACATTGAGCCTACTCAATGAATTTTTTATTTTTTGCAGGAGGAGAATGAAATTTTTTGTGAACATACTTGGAACATTTAGCTATACATTGAACCTACTCAATGTATAGCCTCCATCAGCTGTGACGCATCTGGCCCAACGTTCTTTCCATGATGTAAATGCACTTTGGTAAAATTTACACCATCGCTTGACACAGGAAGTAAGGTCTTTCTGACTTTCAAATGTTTTACCGCGAAGGTGGGCCTTCAGACGACCAAAGAGGTAAAAATCAGACGGAGCCAAGTCCGGACTGTAGGGAGGATAAGGAACAATTTTCCAACCCATTTTCCTGATTTTCTTCTGCGTCATAAGGCCTGTATGGGGTTTGGCATTGTCATGGTGTAGTCTGATGAGCTGACCCTGAAGCTGTGGTCTGTGGGCCTTGATGGCACATGGCAGCTTGTCCAGTGTAACAATTTTCGATGATTTGATCAATGTTCGCCTTATTCACATCACTCACTGCCGTTGATGGTCTACCGCATCGTGGATTGTCCAGTAGAGAGAAATCGCCTTCTTTAAACCTCTGCAACCACCGCTGGATACTGCTGCGATCCACTGTGTCCTCCCCATAAACAGGGAGCTACTTCCTGTGAATCGATGTGGCAGAGTCATCGCCTGTCTTTAAGAGCTCCATCACCGACCGTTGTCGCAACCTGACATTTACTTTATTGACCATTATAGCTCACCTGTAAATCCCAACTTATAGCTAAATATTCCTAGTATGTTCACAAAAAAATTTCATTCTCCTCCTGCAAAAAATAAAAAAATTAGAGATGACTGTGCAAAACTTTTTGAACGCCCTTTGTACATGTTTCCGAAAGTTAACTGTTTCTTTCAGTTAATGTAGGTTTGCCACATGTTTTAATATTTCAGTAACTCTGATAATAAATTATTGCCTCTTTTTCAGCTCCCAGTACCATTCGTGATTTACCTAAATAGCTCGAGGCAAATGCCGGGATGATTCCCTCGAAAGGGCAACGCAGCTTTTCTTCTCCATCCTTCCCTAATCCGAATTTGTGCTCTGGCTCTAATGACATCGTTGTCGACGGTACGTTAACACTAACCTCGTCCTCCTCCTCCTAGTACCAATCAGCGTTTTCAGTAACAAGACAAATACAGTTTTAACCGCTCGAACCTCAGTCCGGAGCCGCGCGACTGCTACGGTCGCAGGTTCGAATCCTGCCACGGGCATGGATGTGTGTGATGTTCTTAGGTTAGTTAGGTTTAAGTAGTTCTGAGTTCTAGGGGACTGATGACCTAAGATGTTAAGTCCCATAGTGCTCAGAGCCATTTGAACCATTTGAACCGCTCGAACACTTGTCGGTTTCCATTCGAATCTTTGAAGTTGACAACCAGAAGAGAACTTTCCAGAATGAGATTTTCACTCTGCAGCGGAGTGTGCGCTGATATGAAACTTCCTGGCAGATTAAAACTGTGTGCCCGACCGAGACTCGAACCAGAGACCTTTGTCTTTCGCGGGCAAAGTGCTCTACCATCTGAGCTACCGAAGCACGACTGACGCCCGGTCCTCACAGCTTTACTTCTGCTAGTCTCTCGTCTCCTACCTTCAAACTTTACAGAAGCTCTCCTGCGAACCTTGCAGAACTAGCACTCCTGAAAGAAAGGATACTGCGGAGATATGGCTTAGCCACAGCCTGGGGGATGTTTCCAGAATGAGATTTTCACTCTGCAGCGGAGTGTGCGCTGATATGAAACTTCCTGGCAGATTAAGTTTGGAAGGTAGGAGACGAGATACTGGCTGAAGTAAAGCTGTGAGGACCGTGCGAGAGTCGTGCTTCGGTAGCTCAGATGGTAGAGCACTTGCCCGCGAAAGGCAAAGGTCTCGGGTTCGAGTCTCGGTCTGGCACACAGTTTTAATCTGCCAGGAAGTTTCAGAAGAGAACTTTGTTTCTCGCCGTTTATGATGTCTTGAAGCTATCATCCTTTTATAACATTGGATCAAGTAAGTCTGCATACTCGCAATGTAAGAACTGAAATATTCCTTCAGCTATGTGTAATCATGAAGTACTATAATGTCTGAAGAGATTGCATCAACGTTTCACATAGAGATCCAGAAATAAGACGTTCCAAAATGCTATTCGAAATTTCATGTGCACATATATTCTTATATGAAATTGGAAATGATTTCACAGTAATAAATGGTATCTGGAAATAGGACGTACAGAATGCGGGTCAAAAGTCATGTGTATATATATTCCTCTCTGAAATGACAGATGGTTTAACTACACATCGTACTTTGAAAAAATACATTTCAACATCACGAAGATCGCCGTATTTCCGACATCGAGTTGATTATAGGTATGTCGCCGAAATAACGCAGCAAATAGTATAGCTATTTGCAAAACATGAGGAGGCAGAAACCTTTTCTTCACAAGACACGCAGATACGCGCGTTATCTAACGGGACGATTATCCACGGAGTCAGTACCTGAGTAGCTACGTGATCCGCCTGCTTTGCTGGTAGCGTGGATTAACCACACGCTTTTCTGTCATGTCATGTCATCAGACCGTATTCTTAAAGCTTACTCAAACATTAAACAGTTCACTCCCTTGTATACATGAGGACATTAAACTGCTCTAGAGAATGTGTATGAAAGAAATAAACAACGACGCTGGTTATAAACAGTGGCCAGCTTAGACAGAGGAAGAAAACGTTTGCGAAAATCTTCACATCCGCGATATGAGGTTAGGAATATTTTTGTTATTATTATGACATCTTCAGTCACAATATTCTATTCTCGAGGAATACAATAACGGCCGGCCGAAGTGGCCGTGCGGTTAAAGGCGCTGCAGTCTGGAACCGCAAGACCGCTACGGTCGCAGGTTCGAATCCTGCCTCGGGCATGGATGTTTGTGATGTCCTTAGGTTAGTTCGGTCTAACGAGTTCTCAGTTCTAGGGGACTAATGACCTCAGACGTTGAGTCCCATAGTTCTCAGAGTCATTTGAACCATTTTTTGAATACAATAACGTTTTTCGGGCGTTGCACCTGCTTTAGTTTGTCACCTTAATTTGAAAACGAAATGAAAGCAATAAACTGAAACTGATTTAACGTACAAAAACAGTCATTGTAGTCCTTGACAATACAACTGCAGTTCCAAAACGCATTGGATTAATACAATAAAATGAAACATTGTGACTGAAGATGGCGTAATTGTAACAATCGTGGGCAGACCCTGTCTATGAATGCACTATACAGATTCCGTCCTCTATCATTAGCGACAATGAACACAATACGAGCGTAAACAATATGCTGCCAAATTTGCGTTTCTAAAAAACAGAACTGAGCATGTTACGCTTCACGGAGAGAAATCTCTCGACAATGAACACAATACGAGCGTAAACAATATGCTGCCAAATTTGCGTTTCTAAAAAACAGAACTGAGCATGTTACGCTTCACGGAGAGAAATCTCTCGACAATGAACACAATACGAGCGTAAACAATATGCTGCCAAATTTGCGTTTCTAAAAAACAGAACTGAGCATGTTACGCTTCACGGAGAGAAATCTCTGGCATTTATTGTTGCTTTTGAAGTATGTGTGATCCGATAGGAAGCCAGCTAAACGCAAGTGATAATCAAAATCCTTAATTTGTTACCTTTTTTTGGTAACACTAATTATTGTTTTTAATAAACAAGGGATAAATAATAATCGAAAGGGTAATAAAAGGCATTTATTCCGAGAATTGAATATTTAAAAAAAAAAACAGAAAAACGACATATAACTGCATCGTTTTAATTAAAAAATATGTAAATCGCACAGATTCACATTCAAATTGAAGATAGATTTAACACATTTAAAAAGGCATTCTGTCAAACTCGCAGTTTATCAATTATTTTGTTTGATATCCTCCTCTGGCGCTGTCATTCTCTTACACAGTGCTTATTCACGTGATGCGAACCCACTCGAAATAATGCGAAACCTCTAGTCAAAAGCCTATGTTATCACCTATCTATGACAACATTCCAACCGCAGCCATTAGCGTTACGGTGACTGACGTAGTCCGCACGTAACACTTAGATAGGAACATCGTTTTACAATGTATTCTAGGGAACGTCTGCCTGGGTGGCGGTTGAGCAGTTCTCTGCCTGTGTGGCGAATATCGCTGTTTTCTAACATATATTAAACCATTGTTGAAGACTGGGAGTTATCTGAATATTTGTAATGAATGAAGCGTTGAAATTCGAAGATTTCAATATTTTATTCAGTGTTAGAAAGGAAATCCATCACTCATACTGCGATCTCCCTTCACCCTCCAAGGTCATTTTACATACCTATTCATTCAGTCTGGATCTGACCTGAGCAAAAGTGGGGGGGGGGGCGAGCGTCCAGACCCGCCCCCCCCCCCCCTTTACCAAAATGAAATTACACACGACCTAGTTTCCTTGCAGTAAAAATGAAAGATATAAGGGGCGATCAAAAAGTTTCCGTTTGACCTCGTCGTAACACCATATAGGTAACGCAGCGCGACGCCGATGCTATATTTGTATAACTTAGGGGTCACTTTAAACATATTTTGATTAAAAATGCAAAAAAGTCTTGTTTAAACGATATATATTTTTAACATTACAAATTTGTTGCGGTAGGCATTTAAGGATACTGGGTAATTAAATGTTGGGGAGTGAATACAAACATATATGCTTTTCTTACAATTGAAAATATTTATGACGCTTGACTTGCATACTTCTCATTCCCTATGAAAGTCCAGAAAACAGTTTCTTTTTCTCTCGATACACAAATGAACACCACACTTCTGGCACACAGGTGATGGACCCTTTGCAGTTTGGCTTTTTGCATCTACCTCTCTTGCCAGACACAACTGGCCAATGTCCAATATCGTCCTGACGAACAACCCTTTGGGGGATTGGCTTAGATGCATGTCCTAGGTCCTTCTTCTTTACATAGTCGACATCAATACTTGAAGAAGGTCTACCCCTCTTTCTCCCTGTCAAGTCCTTGTTCATTTTGCACAATGCTTCAGCTATTTCAGCCTTGAACTGACAAAGTTGCCTTTGTTTATTTTTGTTTACACCAAAAGAATCACAGTCTCTTCTGTACAGCAACCATATCAAGGAAGTGAAAAATAAACAATGGTAGTACTTTTTTGATCTGATGTTTATCCAGTATAGTGCAATCAGTGAGTCTAAAAGATGTACTCCTCCCATAAATTGGTTGTAAAAAGGAATTATTGAGGGGCAGTCAACTTCAACCTTTGCTTTGGCGTATTTATCCCATCGTTTCACCTTACTTATTGGTTCTGCAGCAGAAAAAGTAGAGGCAAGTACTACAGATCTGTTGTCAAAACATTTGACAACTCTCACACACTGTCTATCAATATCTGCCTCTCGTTCATCGTATGCACCTTTCCCCTTTTTTTCAAATCTTTATCAGTTGTCAACATATCCAGGTAATCTAATGGCTCTAACTGCGCCCAGACAATAAATCTTCATGTGTGCAAACTCTGTAAGCAGAGGTATTGTCGTAAACCAATTGTCAAAATATAACAAATGGTTTCTTTGTTGTGGAATAACCTTACAAAGACGCATAACAACATTGGCGTTAGCCCCTAAATGTTTCATTCCTTCCAGTAGATCACGTTTCCCACAATACACTTCGAAATTGTACACAATTCCTTTGTTGTCACATAAAATATATATTTTATAACCCCACTTGTGGGGCTTTTTTGGCACATATTGTTTCAAACTAGACATTCCTTTGAAGGGTACCATCTGCTCATCGACACATAGCGTCCTATCAGTAGGTCGTTTGTTGAATTTTTCCAGCAAATGATTTGTCAATGGTCTAATCTTGAAAAGTTTGTCTTTGCAAGTACCTTCTGAATCAGTCATTCTGGTGTTGTCATTGAAATGGAGATTGGATTTTACGTCTTCTCGCTGGTCTCGACTCATCACGTCCGACATGAAAGAAACGCCAAATAAGCTGGACCAATAGATTTTTGTACGTGGTACAGCGACAAGTGACATATGAAACACTATTCCGATAAATTTTTCCAGTTGACTGATAGACAGTTGGAGAGCTTTACTTGGATTCTTCTGAACAGAATACAAGTTTGATTGTTGCGTTATATGTTCCAATAGTTGACTGTCAAAGAAGTGTTTGAAATAATCCACTGGATCCTTGACTGCAGTAGATTCAGGGACGGAGCCTAGCCACTGTGGTGTGTCACGAGCACTATTGTCTTTGCTAATGTTTCTCCAAACTGGTCTTCGCTTATTGGATGCACATGATGACGAAGGAGCCGAAATGTTGTCTGCATCAGGAACATTGGTATCATCCTCATCACTGATGCCTGGAAGTTACGAATATAATACATAGTTTAATGTCCCAAAGCTGTACATATTGCTACAGTGCAACCAAATTATAAAAGCAAAGACCATACCATTTTCAGAACTGCTGGACACACATTCCCTGCTTGTTGTCACATAATCCTCGTCATTATCGCAACTGTCCTCACTCAGGCAACTGTCCTCACTCTCTCCACCAGCTACACGCGCCACAACACTCTTCTTCTTTCCATAAAATGCTGCAGGATTCATTTTCTAGAAAGAACAACAGTTTCCGTGCAAGTGCCTGAGTTGACAAATTTGTAACGTTTAAGGGGATACGGAATCGGATTTTGGGTTAAAAAATCGAATTTTTTTTATTGGCGTATTATATTCTGCCATGTTTCCTCTTTAAAATGACGTATCATACATAGCTCTACTACAATTATAACTATTTTATTTTTATATATTTGTGAGATCGGGTATTGCGCTTTAGTTATACACGTCTCTCGTGGCTGACCATGAACTTTTTGGCAGTACCTTTAAAGTGACATGAATTCAAATATCCCGGTTTCCAGCGACTATTTATACACTAGTTGCCCGAAAATGTTTCTCTCTGGTTTCCTCAAGTTACTCTTTGACTTTGTGGCGGGACTGTTTTGTAAACAGTGTGATATAAGAAAGTAGTTGTTGTTGAGTTATTTCGTATTTAGTGCTTCATTTTTCGCAGTGAAAATGCCTAGAGCTAAAGCAAAAGTATTTAAAAAGCGTGTGAACTGGCAAAAGAAAAGAAATAATGATTCATTAGCAAAGCAAAGCAGTTCATCATCATCACTGTTGGAAAATGTGAATCCACTTATTACTGATTTGCCGAACGAACTTACACCAAATGAAAACAGTGCTTCTCATAAAAAACTAAGAGATTTGGAAGAGAAATATAATTTACTTGATAGAGGGAATGAAGTTTTTGAACTCATTGATACGAATATATTGTGTGAAGCTCTTGAAAACAGTTTGTGCTGCAAAAAATGTCATGGAAACGTTTCTCTGAAAGTAGAATCCCATGTTGGCCTGGCTGCCCAGTTTAATTTAATATGCAGTGTTTGTAAATACAGCTGTAAGTTTCCAAGTTCGGTTTCAGTAACTGTAAATAATGGATACAAGAAAACTGAACTTTATAGTGTAAATATTAGGTTAGTTTATGGATTGCGAGCAATTGGTAAGGGCAAAGCAGCTGGTGATATGCTATGTGGTGTTCTAAATCTTCCAAGTGCACCTTCAAAGTTTGAAGCTTACAATTATGTACTAGGATCTGCAGTTGAAGATGTAGCACAGAAGTCAATGCAGGTTGCTGTGGAAGAAGCAGTGGAAGAAAATGACGGCAGTCGTGACCTCACAGTGGCGTTTGATGGCACGTGGCAGAAAAGGGGCCACACCTCCAACAATGGTGTTGTAACGGCAACTAGTGTTGATACTGGCAAGGTTATTGATGTTGCAATAATGTCTAAATACTGTAGGTGCACAGGCAGGCTGAAAAATGAACACAGTGATGACTGTATTGCTAATTATTATGGTAGTAGTGGTGGCATGGAGGTTGCTGGGGTGAAGAAAATTTTTCATCGCTCTTCACAGTGGTATAATGTTCGCTATGTCAAATATCTGGGAGATGGTGACTCTAAAGCATTCAAAGAAGTTTTGGAAAGCAAACCATATGGGAACAGTGTAAATATAAGCAAACTTGAATGTATAGGACATGTGCAGAAGAGAATGGGTGCCAGGCTGAGAAGGTTAAAATCAGTTATGAAAGGGAAAAAACTAGATGATGGGAAAACCTTGGATGGCAGAGGAAGATTGACTGATTCCATAATAGACCACATTCAGAACTGCTATGGTCTTGCAATCAGGCAAAATACAGGCAATCTTGAAGAAATGAGGAGAGCTATATGGGCTTTATATTTCCACACCGCATCCACGGATGAGCATCCACAACATGGTTTGTGCCCCAAAGGTGAAAACAGCTGGTGTAAATACAATAGGGGACTAACAACAGGAGAGAAATACATTCACCACCACAGTCTACCATCAGCCATCATGGCAGAAATAAAGCCCATTTTCAGAGATCTGGCTGACAGAAGTCTTCTGATGAAATGTCTTCACGGAAAAACGCAGAACCCCAACGAGTGCTTGAATAGTGTGATATGGCATCGTCTCCCAAAAACAGTGTTTGTCGGAATTAATACACTACATTTTGGTGTGTATGATGCTGTGGCAACCTTCAATCTTGGAAATATAACTAAATGCCAGGTCCTTCAAAAGTTGGGTATGTGTGTTGGTTCCCGTACGGTACGTGCTATGTTCTTTTTAGATCAGCACAGACTAAGGCATGCTGATAATATAATCAAGACATTAGTGAAAAAAGCAAGACAGGTGCAGAGGGGTGCCAAAAGAAGACTTGAAGATGATTATGAAGACTGTGAAGGGGGTATTAGCTACGGATCAGGAATGTTTTAATCTTCTTTCTCCGTTTCCCGTAAGTTTACTTTTTACTTCATCTAGGAACATTATCTCAGGTACTGGTCAACCTAGAAGTCTGAAATTTTTATGACGTAGTGACATAGGTCCCTATTACATACTGAAACAACGATTTTTTAATTACTTGATTTACAAAAGACTTAGGGGTGATAGTCTAGTAAAAAGCGATGGAAAAAATTTACTTAAAAATAAATGTACAATATCTCTGTAAGAAAATACTTTGACAATAAACTGTTGTTTCAGTATTGTTGTAACATATGAATGCACATACAGTAAAATTTTTACCTCTCTGTCTCCAGTAGTTTGTGAGAAAATGTTCCCTATAGTAGGCATATATTAACATTGCGGGGATAGGTGATTCCGTATCCCCTTAAAACATAAAATCTCAGATTTTGGCAGTTATTGTTATGGTAATTGTTTTTTATCCAGATATACCTCAAAGTAATCTCTATCACACAATATTTACATATAGTTGACAACTTACGTTTTTCAACACCAATTGTAATAAATATAGACGGCTGAAATGCACACGACCACTCTTCACTCAACTGCCAAGGTGCAACTGTTGACGTAGTTGAAAAAATTTCCTGAGCGCGGCGCCACTTCCAATACTTGTAGTCTGAAGCGCTACGAATCTGCTACGCTCGTCACCTGCGAGAAAAAGCTTCGCGCTGTGCAGATACAGCAATATATTTTAAGCGTTACAAATTTGTCGAGGTCGTCCATAGAGGGATACCTAATGTAGGCAAGAGATTAGTGTGTCGATTTGGCTTTCCGACGGGCTTGCGGTAAAGGCGGAAACATGAACTATGGCGACGTTATCAGCAAATGCGACCAAACAGTATCAACGTGATGCTACTCTTTTCTTGGCTGCTGAAGGTCAAAAACTGGTTGACATCCATCGAAGTGTGAAGAAAGTGTATGGGGTATCATGTCTGTCGAAAATGGGAACAACGCATGTTGTTGCTTCATGAAGACACACGACTCCACATCGCAACTGTTGTAACACAGAAGTCACACCAACTCAAGATGGAGACACTCGAGCACCTGCCCTGTAGATCGGATCTCTCCCCATGCGATCACTACCCTTCGGCCCCTTAAAAAAGCCCTTGAAGGGTCCACGATTCCTGTCGGACAGGGAAGCGCGAGAGGCAGTTACGGACTTCTTCAGGCAGCACGATGTTCAATCGAAAGGGTGTCTTCAACATGGTTCGTTTATGGGATGATTGTCCCCACGCTCATGGCGATTTTGCCGGAGTATAATACTGATTTTGGACTGTACAGCCTTCGAACGTAAACTTTTTGAATGCCCCTCATACACTACTGGCCATTAAAATTTCTTCACCAAGAAGAAATGCAGATGATAAAAGGGTATTCATTGGACAAATATATTATACTAGAACTGACATGTAATTACATTTTCACGCAATTTGGGTGCATAGATCCTGAGAAACCAGTACACAGAACAACCACCTCTGGCCGTAATAACGGCCTTGATCCGCGTGGGCATTGAGTCAAACAGAGCTTGGATGGCGTGTACAGGTACAGTTGCACATGCAGCTTCAACACGATACCACAGTTCATCAAAAGTAGTGACTGGCGTATTGTGACGAGCCAGTTGCTCAGCCACCATTGACCAGACGTTTTCAATTGGTGAGAGATCTGGAGAATGTGCTGGCCAGGGCAGCAGTCGAACATTTTCTGTATCCAGAAAGGCCCGTACAGGACCTGCAACATGCGATCGTGCATTATCCTGCTTAAATGTAGGGTTTCGCAGGGATCGAATGACGGGTAGAGCCACGGGTCGTAACACATCTGAAATGTAACATCCACTGTTCAAAGCGCCGTCAAAGCGAACAAGAGGCAACCTAGACGTGTAACCAATGGCACCCCATACCATCACGCCGAGTGATACGCCAGTATGGCGATGACGAATACATGCTTCCAATGTGGGTTCACCGCGATGTCGCCAAACACGGATGCGACCATCATGATGCTGTACAAAGAACCTGGATTCATCCGAAAAAATGACGTTTTGCCATTCGTGCACCCAGGTTCGTCGTTGACACCATCGCAGACGCTCCTGTCTGAGTTGCAGCGTCAAGGGTAACCACAGCCATGGTGTCCGAGCTGATAGTCCATGCTGCTGCAAACGTCGTCGAACTGTTCGTGCAGATGGTTGTTGTCTTGCAAACGTCCCCATCTATTGACTCAGGGATCGAGACGTGGCTGCACAATCCGTTACAACCATGCGGATAAGATGCCTGTCATCTCGACTGCTAGTGATACGAGGCCGTTGGGATCCAGCACGGCGTTCCGTATTACCCTCCTGAACCCACCGATTCCATATTCTGCTAACAGTCATTGGATCTCGACCAACGCGAGCAGCAATGTCGCGATACGATAAACAGCTTTACCAAAGTCGGAAACGTAATGGTACGCATTTCTCCTCCTTACACGAGGCATCACAACAACGTTTCACCAGGCAACGCCGGTCAACTGCAGTTTGTGTATGAGAAATCGACTGGAAACTTTCCTCATGTCAGCACGTTGTAGGTGTCGCCACCTGCGCCAACCTTGTGTAAATGCTCTGAAAAGCTAATCATTTGCACATCACGGCATCTTCTTCCTGTCGGATAAATTTCGGGTTGTAGCACGTCATCTTCGTGGTGTAGCAATTTTAATGGCTAGTAGTGTATTTCGATTTTCAATCATACGACGAAAAAGAGCACGCACTATCGATAGTTAAAAAGTTTTTCGTCGGAATTAACTATCGATGTGTTACGACAGCACAAAAGGCTGTTGCCTATCCGTACTTTGGCCTAAACTAACTACTGTACATTGTTGGCCTTAGTTGAGTTCAATTGTTTTGATACAGTAATCAGTTCAGTTCTTACTTGCAGTTGAATTTAATGTAAGTGCTGGCGTTTTTGCGCGGTGCGCTGTTCTGATAGTTTCCAGCTGTGGATAAGTTTGTAACAAGAAAATGAGAAAGACTGTTCTGGTTCGCCCACTAGCGTTATGATAACTTAAAGATATGTATATACTACTACAATAGCCTAATTATCTATCTATAGCAGTTTTATGTTAGCGTTGGAGTCGTTATTTGGAGACTAGTAGAACATTGTAGTTGCAATATTTCAGATTTCACAATGCAGTGGAGCGGTAAACATAACTGCAAATAACATTATATCAAAATTGATGCATAAAAACACTTTTGGATTTGCCTGTGTCGCCCAAAAATTGCGTTGATCAACAAAAATATCGCCCAAACGGCGACGGTTGCATTTCTCTAAAACTTGCCTAAAATTCTAATATTATTAGCCCAATCTGGTCACCCAGGCGACACTCAGTTGTGAAAAGTGGTTCGAATATGGAATGATGGGCAGGGGTTTGTGGAGAGGGGAAGGGGTACGTGATGACAGTACATTCTTTAATTTGTTCTTTTTTAAAATATTTTTTTTCAGTGGGCTAATTGAACTCGTCCCAGCTGACTGCGTCCTGCAACACCTCCTTTCATCCAAAATCTACTTACGCTCTTCCAATATTTTAGTAATTGAAACCACGAAATCACTGTACAATTAACTATTAAAATATGTACTATCAAATGACGAAACATGCACAATTAAAGGACGGCGTGGAATATCAGTATTACACCTTTTGTTGTATTCATTTTATTTTATTTGAAAACAATATACAAGAACCAGTTTTTCCAAATTTTCCATCGACTTGAATAACTCTGCGCCTTGAAGCGTTGAACTATCAGTCTATGGATTTGGGAGGCGAGGTGGTTTGAATACCTCCGCTGACAATCTTGAAAACTGTTTTCTGTGGTTTTCCATTTTCAATTTAGGCAAATGCCGGGGTTGCTCCCTTGCCACAAGACACAACCAATTCGTTCCGAATTTCTTTCTTTCTTGACAGATTCCAGTTCGCTTAAAAGTGCAGCCTCTCTGCCTCAATGAACAGAGCTGCATCGAAGGCGAGCCGAACATGTCTTCGCAAACTTCCAACACTAAAAGCCATATTTACAACGGTAGGTGACTTGCGATCGTCATTTTGTATTATGTGACTAAAGGTGGCTCGCTTATGAAACTGCGACATGTCATGTCTCCAATTTTTATTCCGAGAATGATGTTTTCCTGTGAAATGTCTTATTCGTAATTCCTTGGAAGAGTGCCTCCAACCGTTACAACTCTAAAGTATTTGCCCCATCATACACTGTAAGACAAAAAAAAGGACAACCCAGCACAAAGATATCCAAACGGAACAGAAACCAGTAAGTAGATGTGATGAACATGCACAGACCAACAAATGATTATAGGTTCAGAGAAGTTGGATGATTCATTCAAGAGAAAGAGCTTCGCAAACTGAGCAAGTCAATGGCGCGTTGGTCCGCCTCTGGCTCTTATGCAAGCAATTATTCGGCTTGGCACTGATATATAGAGTTGCTGGACGTCGTCCTAATGGATATCGTGCCAAATCGTGTCCAGCACCCCAAAGGTTCTCAACTGGGGAGAGATCGGGTGACTTTGGTCAATGTAGGGTTTGACAGGCATGAAAACAAGCAGTAGTGTGGGCGGGCATTACCTTGCTGAAATGTAAACGCAGGATAGCTTGAGATGAACGGCAACAAAACTGGCCGTAGAATATCATCGACACATCGCTGTTCTGTTGGGTTGCGCGGATGACAGCCAAGGGGTTCCTGCTATGAGAGGAAATGGTACCCCAGTGCATTACTTCTGGCTGTCTGGTACTGTGGTGGGCGACAGGTTGGTACCCCACAGCCGTCTGGGGCGTCTCCAGACATGCCTTTGCTGGTCATCGAGGCTCAGTTCGAAATTGGACTCACAATTCTATTCCAGTTAATGATATTCCAGGCCAAATAGGTGTCCAGAGGCACCCCGGGCACCGGCTGGATCCCAACCTATCACCCGCTTTACGAGCAGACAACCAGGAGTGATGGTCTGGGGTTCCATTTCTTTTCATAATAGGACCCCTTTGATTCTCATCTGCGGCATCCTTGCAGCACAGCGGTACGTCGATATTCTGTGTCTCGTTTTGTTGCTCCTCGTGGAAAGCCATCCTGGGCTTGTATTTCAGCCAGATAATGCCCGACCGCACAGGGCAAGAGTTTCTACTGCTTGTCTTCATGCTTGCCAAACCCCACCTTGGCTAAGAATGTCACCAGACATCTCCCCAATTGAGAAAGTTTCGAGTACTGGACAGAATTTGGCACGATATCCCTCAGGAGGAGACCCAACAACTCTATCAACCAATGCCAAGCGACATAACTGCTTGAACAACAGCCAGAGGTGGACCAAAGAATTATTATTTCGTTCCATTTGTGAAACTCTTTCTCTTGAACAAATTAACCAATTTTTCTGAAATTTTTATCATTTTTTTGTCTGAACGTGTATATCAAGTCTACTGATTTCTGTCCCATTCATTTAATTTCTTTGTAGTGTATTAACGGCAACTTACGTTGCGCATCGTAGTGGAGTTCATTAGCATCAGAGACAGAACAACTACATTATCATGGATAAATGCAAACTAATTTACGAGGTCGCATGCTTTAGAAGTCTAGTTGAAATTATGGCGTGAATCAGTGTTAAGGTCCCAACACTGTATGTCATAGTTGACACACACAGTGGTTACGGTTACTACAAGCCACACCACAAGTTGGAAACGGGGCCAAATTTCTAGAAGTTTACTGTCGAGTTGAGATTTTTACAAATGTTTTATTCGTATCTTACAGAAACTAGCAGTACGGCAATAAACAGCCTTTTAAACACGCCTCTAACGGCAATCAAGTAATTTATAGCAATACAACAACTTAAAATTTAAAAAAAAAATACAGAAGCTAGCAGTACGGCAATAAACAACCTTTTAAAACACGCCGCTAACGGCAATCAAGTAATTTATAGCAATACAACAATTTTTAAAAAATTTAAAGAATATTAGTAAACAGGCTACTAAAGTAAATACAGAACTTTGTTAATAAAGTGCAGTGAGGCAGTGAAGCTACCAACACCGCCATTAAAAAAAATTAAACAGGTCTCAGCAAACACACCGTTAATGGCAATAAAAGGAATTTACAAACTTGGAGGAATTTAAAAAAATTTTAAACAAAAGTGTCCTTGAATATCATTAGAACATAACAGATATGACGGACCCGTGTAAGGCGGCCACAAAACACCCACTCAGGGATGCTCAGGCTAGACAGAATACTGACCAATTTAAATACGCCCGTAAACGCAATTGCCACTCTCAGGCTGGTCACTGCACCGACTTTTAGCCACCGAAAACTTATTATAAGATGGCTTAACTTGCTGACAGAATTAGAGCTAGCCTCGTGCAAGGAAACATTACAAGACACAGTCCTGAATGAGCGACCACATGATCAACCAACAAGAAGCATGAATTTACTCATAACCCACGACAGAATAGCGAAACAATTAAAATGCCAAAATTACACCTCCATCGGATAGTAATGAGAGGAGGAGGAAAGATCACTGCCTTCAATAACACCGGTGCCAGGGACAGGAAACCCGGTCGCCGGAGGCCACAAGGCAGAAGAGACGCTGGTTACACAAAATTATTACTTAATTATTAAACCTTCCACGAACTTAACTTGCAATTATGCTCGAACAGGCAGTACACGACCTCCGATGGCAAGGACCCACACATCCGACCGCGCATGCGTCGCCATCGTTCCCAACACGCCACGGTCACGGGACAACACGCTCTGTCACCGGAGATCACGTCTTCTCTGCAACGTTGACGGGTAGTGACCGCTCCTTCATGTTAGGTGTCTCCTTTTCAACTCCAGTGTTGAAACGGAGGATTTAAAGAAGCTTGTTAACGTCCCACCAAGGCGAAATGAACAGCAACTACTCGTGGGGCGATTCTGTATACAGCCAACATGCGGGGAGCTCTTCCGTCAACTCGACCCGCTCGTTACACACAACCGACATACATCACGTGGCGACTCGGTACAACCAACCACGCCTACTTCGCGCTGGAGAGCCACACTGACCTCCCGTGTGCAACACGCTCTCTCTGCGCGCAACGCCCCTACTTCCGCGCCACCACGCGAGATTACAACCGGTCAAAGATCTCACTTCCTCCATAGCAGTTTAACGGAAGCAAAAACGCAGGTATCGACAGCAGAGGGAAAAGACAACCAAGCAGCCACCTAATGACAGACAACATATCAAACAAACATATCAGGGGAAGAAAATGAAAACCAATGCAATCTAAACACAAGGTGTAGTACGAGTCGATACACGGCTCAATAGTATTTATGTATTCCGTTTTTTTAAAAATAAATATGGTTGCTACAAAACTTCCTGGCAGATTAAAACTGTGTGCCCGACCGAGACTCGAACTCGGGACCTTTGCCTTTCGCGGGCAAAGTGCTCTATCAACTGAGCTACCCAAGCACGACTCACGCCCCCCTCCTCACAGCTTTACTTCTGCCAGTACCTCGTCTCCTACCTTCCAAACTTTACAGAAGCTCTCCTGCGAACCTTGCAGAACTAGCACTCCTAAAAGAAAGGATATTGCGGAGACATGGCTTAGTCACGGCCTAGGGGATGTTTCCAGAATGAGATTTTCACTCTGCGCTGATATGAAACTTCCTGGCAGATTAAAACTGTGTGCCGGACCGAGATTCGAACTCGGGACCTTTGCCTTTCGTGGTAGAGCACTTGCCCGCGAAAGGCAAAGGTCCCGAGTTCGAGTCTTGGTCCGGCACACAGTTTTAATCTGGCAGCAAGTTTCATATCAGCGCATACTCCGCTGCAGAGTGAATATCTCAATATGGTTGCTACAGTTTCAAGCTGAGTGTTGAAATATTAATTTAAAAAAATTTCTTGATCAGGTAAAGAATCTGAAAAATTTTACTGAAAAGAAAGATAATGTAATAAAATTTACAACTTAATTGAGGAAAGTGTAATGCATTGATGCACTAAAGAAATTCTGACATGTTTTCACATAACTCGTAAATTTAAATACAAGTTTTCAGTAGGAGAAAGGTAGCTATTGTCAAAAGAAATTCGAATCCGTCTAATTTTGTAATTTATTCAACCCAGCGTTAAGATTCCCCTGCTCTCCAATAGTGAAACTCATATTAGAAGACTGAGCTGTGATGGTTGCCCCCCTCCCACTGCCCATTTGACAAAATCCTGGCTAAAAGCCTGCTGTTCGACTGCTAGAGTAATTTTTGGTTGCGAATATGTAAAAGATCATGAATTGCTCAGCGTTAACACTTTTCGAAATATCTTCATTTGAGTAGGCATCTGTCGCTTCTTGTAATGTAAGAAGAATCGTTTTCTGCTTTAAAGAATGTCCCAGCAGACAAATGCATGAACCTAACACGGCGGAGAATTTAGAAAACCTAGTTGTTGTACATTATTTTAAAATAAAATGCACCGCAGTAAACGATTGAATTCTGACATTGCTTGTTTTTCCTTTGATTGTGCATGTTTAGTTATTTCACAGTGCATGAATGCATGCACATCTTAAGATTTAATTGTCATGGACTTGCTGGCTTCTATTATTGGAGCGTAAACAGATTTTGGACGAAAGCGGGAGGCAGGGATGCAGGGCGCAGACGAATTCAAGCAGCCTGCTGAAAAATCTTTTAGAAACGAACTAGCTGTAGAATGTATCACACACCCCTTCCTCTCTGCAAAAACCTTCCATATCGGAAACCCTAAAGTTCTGCTAGCGTCCAAGTAACGACTCTAGTGCTAACATTAAACTGCTATAGACAGGTAATTGGGCTATTAGTGCGTACGAATTTTTAATTGATCATAATGGCTAGCGGACAAATCAGAATCGCTTTCCTCTTCTTTCTGTCCAGAATCGGCTTTCCTCTTCTTCCTTGTTACAAACTTATCCATAAACAAAAGCCATCACAACACTGCACGGCACAAAAACAATAAACGGTAGCACTTGCACTTTAAAACCGACTACAAGTAAGAACTGTACTGATTAACAAAGAAACAACTGAGCTCAAGCAAAGACTAACAGTAGGTGTTGGCTAAAATGGAGCTGGGCGATAGCCGATAGTACTATGGATGTGTAGATAGTTTAAATCTGTCTTTGCCTTTTCTGACTATCGATAGTGCCTATCCCTTTTTCATAGTATGATTAAAAATCAAAATATCTTCCACTATCCGGCAACTAGGTCGTATGCAATTTCATTTAGGTGTTGGGGGGGGGGGGGGGTTGTCCAGAACCCTTGCCCCCCCCCCCCCCCCATTTTGGTTATGCCCTTGACTATGCTTGTCCAGTTTAATTGCGTAGTATTTGAAACACAACGCACGATACCTATACGTTGCTATTGAGCGAAGGGGAGCAGTAGTGAAGGCAAGATCTCATGGGTATCAATTCTCCCTCCTGATATCCATTTTTTTGTTTTCCATGGTTTACCTAAATCGAGGCGAATGTTGGGATCATTCTTCTAACAAGCAAGAGCCAGCATGTTAGATCTTCTGAGCGAGAAAGGTAGCGCTTTGCCCCGAATGACATTGATCTCGGTGATAACATTAAGCTTTCATACTTCAGGCAAGAACCAGCAGTTATCTGCAACGCTAGCTGCTCTGATATACACTTGCAGGTAGGAAAATACGCTGTAATTCGACTGAAAATAGCTATTACGACTGTTGCCAGAGTCGGCGTTGCACGTGTTTGTCGCGTGAAAGACTACAGTTTCAAGGATATGTTCACCTGCTTCGGCTGGCACGTCCTTCATGAAAGCTTTATATCGCATTCAGCGCGTCGCAGAGACGAAAGATATCACCCTCTGCGTGCAATTTCTAACAATTCTAGAGGAATTTCATTAACTACCAACATGTTCCTTCGTTACCGTTTGTAGAGACATCTGCGTGAAACGAAGTATCATGATATTTCGTATTAGAAGAAGCGAAGCAGTCATCAAGCCAAAGGTTGCAGGGTTTGATCTTCCCCGGCGCGAATGGTCGAGACTCACCCGCACTCGAAAGGAACAAGGGGGATACGGCCATGTCTTGAAGAAGTGGTGGTGTGAAAATGCTGCGTGTGATTGTCATCAGCAGTAACAGACAATAGGACACATTGTGGAGAATTGCCTTCCACGCTCTTAATAGTGGTTTGAAAAACATGCATGTAATGACAGACTGCTGCGATTTGGTTGTCAAACTCAAACACTGGCCATTACGTTAGGTGATGTCAGTTATTACATTTCAATGGTAGTGGCATGCACTTGCGTTCATTCGGCGTGATCAGCGGCGCGCCCAGTTAGTTGTTACTAGGATCTGCCTTAGGGTTTCGGAACATGTTCTATGTTCGAACAAAATTAGTTACCTCGAAGAAAACGATTTATTGGCTAATAGTCAGCACGGTTTCAGGAAAAATCGTTCTCGTGAAACACAACTAGCTCTCTACTCTCACGAAGTAATGAGTGCTATCGACAAATATTGTAAAACTGATCCTACACTCCTGGAAATTGAAATAAGAACACAGTGAATTCATTGTCCCAGGAAGGGGAAACTTTATTGACACATTCCTGGGGTCAGATACATCACATGATCACACTGACAGAACCACAGGCACATAGACACAGGCAACAGAGCATGCACAATGTCGGCACTAGTACAGTGTATATCCACCTTTCGCAGCAATGCAGGCTGCTATTCTCCCATGGAGACGATCGTAGAGATGCTGGATGTAGTCCTGTGGAACGACTTGCCATGCCATTTCCACCTGGCGCCTCAGTTGGACCAGCGTTCGTGCTGGACGTGCAGACCGCGTGAGACGACGCTTCATCCAGTCCCAAACATGCTCAATGGGGGACAGATCCGGAGATCTTGCTGGCCAGGGTAGTTGACTTACACCTTCTAGAGCACGTTGGGTGGCACGGGATACATGCGGACGTGCATTGTCCTGTTGGAACATCAGGTTCACGTGCCGGTCTAGGAATGGTAGAACGATGGGTTCGATGACGGTTTGGATGTACCGTGCACTATTCAGTGTCCCCTCGACGATCACCAGTGGTGTGCGGCCAGTGTAGGAGATCGCTCCCCACACCATGATGCCGGGTGTTGGCCCTGTGTGCCTCGGTCGTATGCAGTCCTGATTGTGGCGCTCACCTGCACGGCGCCAAACACGCATACGACCATCATTGGCACCAAGGCAGAAGCGACTCTCATCGCTGAAGACGACACGTCTCCATTCGTCCCTCCATTCACGCCTGTCGCGACACCACTGGAGACGGGCTGCACGATGTTGGGGCGTGAGCGGAAGACGGCCTAACGGTGTGCGGGACCGTAGCCCAGCTTCATGGAGACGGTTGCGAATGGTCCTCGCCGATACCCCAGGAGCAACAGTGTCCCTAATTTGCTGAGAAGTGGCGGTGCGGTCCCCTACGGCACTGCGTAGGATCCTACGGTCTTGGCGTGCATCCGTGCGTCGCTGCGGTCCGGTCCCAGGTCGACGGGCACGTGCACCTTCCGCCGACCACTGGCGACAACATCGATGTACTGTGGAGACCTCACGCCCCACGTGTTGAGCAATTCGGCGATACGTCCACCCGGCCTCCCGCATGCCCACTATACGCCCTCGCTCAAAGTCCGTCAACTGCACATACGGTTCACGTCCACGCTGTCGCGGCATGCTACCAGTGTTAAAGACTGCGATGGAGCTCCGTATGCCACGGCAAACTGGCTGACACTGACGGCGGCGGTGCACAAATGCTGCGCAGCTAGGCCATTCGACGGCCAACACCGCGGTTCCTGGTGTGTCCGCTGTGCCGTGCGTGTGATCATTGCTTGTACAGCCCTCTCGCAGTGTCCGGAGCAGGTATGGTGGGTCACCGGTGTCAATGTGTTCTTTTTTCCATTTCCAGGAGTGTATATTTTTAGATTTCCAGAAGCCTCACAAGCGTCTTCTAATCAAATTGCGTGCGTATGAAGTACCGTATCAGTTGTGCGACCGGATTCGTGAGTTCCTGTCAGGTAGGTCACAGTTCGCAGTTTTTGACGGTAAGTCATCGAATAAAAAAGAAGTAATACCTGGCGTTCCCCAAGGAAGTATTATAGGACCTCTTAGATTGTTTACATACAATGCTGTCATTTGCCGCCTTTTAAGGTCATCAGATGGTCGAAACGAACTGCAAATAGATTTAGACAAGATATCTGCATGGTGCAAAAAGTGGCAATTGACTCTAAATAACGGAAAGTGTGAAGTTATCCACATGATCACTAAAAGAAATCCGCTACATTTCGGTTACACGATGAATCACACAAATCTAAAGGCTGTAAATTCAACTAAATACTTAGAGATTACAATTACGAATAACTTCACCTGGAACCATCACGTAATGTTGTGGATAAAGCAGATTAAGACTGCAGTTTATTGGTAGAACAGAAAATGCAACAGATCGACTAAAGAGACTGGGTACACCACTCTGTCTTCCCTCTTCTGGGGTATTGCTGTGCAGTATGGGACCCGCATTAGATGGGATTGACGGAGGACATCGAAAAAGTTCAAAGAAGGGCAGCTCGTTTTGTACACATATCAAAAAAAGTTCTGCATCACCCCGGTTCCCAGAACTCCTGAAGATAGACGTTGACTGTGGATATTTTAATCACAGACACATTTCCTTTGACTGTCAGAGATGTCACTAAACCTGTCCAAAGATGTAAACAGCCATGCATGAGCAGCGTCTATTAGACGGAGGGGGTTCGACAGCCGATCAGTTCCAGTCATTCTACGAGGAAGGAGATACACGGCTCGTTTTGTCTGTTGTTCAACCATGCCTAGACGGTCAATACCGCGGTTCGATGGCGTCCGCATTGTTACTTTGTGCCAAGAAAGGCTCACAAGAAGGGAAGTGTCCAGGCGTCTCCGAGTGAACCAAAGCGATGTTGTTCGGACATGGAGGAGATACAGAGAGACAAGAATTGTCGATGACATGCCTCGCTCAGGCAGCCCAAGGGCT
The DNA here is from genome assembly GCF_023898315.1 of Schistocerca nitens. Taxonomy (NCBI): domain Eukaryota; kingdom Metazoa; phylum Arthropoda; class Insecta; order Orthoptera; family Acrididae; genus Schistocerca; species Schistocerca nitens. Next base: position 365,034,162 of record NC_064620.1, on the reverse strand, counting down.
ACTACTGCATTGGATGACCGCTACCTACGGATTATGGCTCGGACGAACCCTGACACTAACGCCACCATGTTGAATAATGCTATTCGTGCAGCCACAGGACGTCGTGTTGCGACTCAAACTGTGTGCAATAGGCTGCATGATGCGCAACTTCACTCCCGACGTCCATGGCGAGGTCCATCTTTGCAACCACGACACCATCCAGCGCGGTACAGATAGGCCCAACAACATGCCGAATGGACCTCTCAGAATTGGCATCAGGTTCTCTTCACCGATGAGTGTCGCATATGCCTTCAACCAGACAATCGTCGAAGACGTGTTTGGAGACAACATGGTCAGGCTGAACGCCTTAGACACACTGTCCAGGGAGTGCAGCAAGGTGGAGGTTCCCCGCTGTTTTGGGATGGCATTATGTGGGGCCGATGTACGCCGCTGGTGGTCATGGAAGGCGCCGTAACGGCTCTACGATGCGTGAATGCCATCCTCCGACCGATAGTGCAACCATGTCGGCAGCATATTGGCGAGGCTTTCGTCTTCACGGACGACAATTCGCGCCCCCATCGTGCGCATGTTGTGAATGACTTCCTTCAGGACAACATCCCTCGACTAGAGTGGCCAGTATGTTCTCCAGCCATGAACCCTATCCAACATGTCTGGAATCTATTGAAAAGAGCCGTTTAGCCGTTTATGGACGACGTGATCCACCAACCCCTCTGAGGGATATACGCCAAATCGCCGTCGAGGAGTGGGACAGTCTGGACCAACAGTGCCTTGTTGAACTTGTGTATAGTATGCCACGACGAATGCAGGCATGCATCAACGCAAGAGGAGTGCTACTGGGTATTAGAGGTATTGGTGTGTACAGCAATCTGGACCAGCAGCTCTGAAGGTCTCGCTGTATGGTGGTACAACATGCAATGTGTGGTTTTCATGAGCAATAAAAAGTGCGGAAATGATGTTTATGTGGATCTCTATTCCAATTTTCTGTACAGGTTCCGGAACTCTCGGAACCGAGGTGATGCAAAACTTTTTTTGATGTGTGCATTGTCGCGAAATAGGGGAGAGAGTGCAACGGACATAATGCGTGAATTAGGGTGGCGTTTCTCGTTGCGCCAGAATTTTCTCGCGAAATTTCAGTCACCGACTTTCTCCTCAGAATGCGAAAATATTCTGTTGGCTCCCACGTACATAGCGAGAACCAATCATCGTGATAAAATAAGATAAATCAGAGCACGCACAGAAAGATTTAAGTGCTCGTTTTTCCCGTGCACTGTTAGGGAATGGAACCTCAGAGAAATAACCTGAAGGTGGTTCGGAAATCCTTCTGCCACGCACTTCATTGTGGTGGTGGTCGAAAGTTCCTGTGTAACCAAACTGCTGAGGACATCGGCCCCTAGGCTTACACACCACTTAATGTAACTTAACTAAGTTACGGTAGGGACAACACACACACCCATGCCTGAGGGAGTACTCGACTCGAACGTCCGAAGGCGGCGGAGAAGGGTGATGGGGGGGGGGGGGGGGGGGGAGCCGCGCGAACCGTGACAAGTCCCGCGCGGCGCACTTAATTGTGAATTGCAATAATGTAAATGTAGATGTATTTGCGGAATAATACAAAGCCGCAATGATTTCTTTGAAAAGGATACGACCGATTTCGTTTTGATTCTTTCTCCACCTGAGCTTGTGCTTCGTCTTTAATAACATCATCGTCGAGGGTAGTAAACTCTAACCTTTTTTCCTTCTTTCAGTCACCTGGAGATTCGCTGTAATATTCCAGTGTTTCCTGCAATACGCCAAGACCCTTAGTCATCCTGCATAAGCCCATTTTTCGTTTTACAGCCCGCGATAGTAAAAATTCTATAGTAGGAACCCGCTTATCTTCCTCTCGGAAACAAATACTTCAGCGCACCTGTAAGACGTTAGGTGTTTGTCAAAGTGACCGGAGTTAATGTCGAAGTTGCATTCGTATCCTTGTCGGACTGTGAGGTGGAGGAGCTGGTGTGACCGAAACCTCAACGCCTGACCTAATGCGCGACTGATCGTGCAGATAAGAAGAAGCACTTAACGATAAATAATAGCTCAGAAATCCCCCACACCACGAATTGAGGGACAGTGCACCGTGGTTACCGTCCGAGACGCTCTGGGAAAAAGCAAACACAGAAAGTATTCCAGGAGCAGCGATGCTGCCAGAGCTGTTTTTACTACGTCTGCCTCCACGCTGAGCAAGTTGTCTCGTACTTGACCTTGTACAGTGGTGGACTAACACCCTGGGAATGTTCTTATCCCAGATTCTGGTTCATCCTATGACGACTCAGCAGCACACACGCACCCTGAGCTACCATCGAAGAGCTTAAGAAAAGCCATCAAACACAAATAAAACTGAGTAGCGAAAACAAGGTGTCCGTTTTCTGAGACCAAATGTCAATGGAAGGTAATTACTCTGTTGGCTGGTAACGACTTACACCGTATCTGACGTTGAGAAAGATTAAGAAGCGCCATGTGATAACGCAGTGATGCGTGTATAACGACAGGGATAAGCCACTGTATCTTAAAGTGACCCATAACAATAAAAGTGGATTATATATTCCCTAGTGTCAGCACCAGTATTTTAATTGTTATCGTAAACCTGCATTATGAAAAAGCGTCGCTATTTGTCATATAGCTGTCAGGATGAGATTGATGGACCACACGTGTTTTAGCCACAGCGCTGTTTTGAGCACAATACAAAATCACAGATCAACTGCTGAGGCTTGTTATCTCATTCCATCAATCACCAGCCAAGTACTGACGCGCATGGTTTGAAATACACCCACCACATGCGACATGAGTTGACTTGGTTCCTAACAGGCTCAAGCATATGCTAGTCCTGACGCCAAGATGTGAGATCGCAAGGTGAAAAATTCAATTACCCCAATCGTCACTATAAGAAAGAGATCCGTCTCATAACGAAAATTCTCACCAGTTAACGGACGAAGAGTGCACAGACGCAATATAGTCGAAGATGCATGCAGTCTTATTATACGTTCAGTTTCGGTAGTGATCTGCAGATTAGGAACACACTAACATTCCTATAAAAGAAGTGAAGATGCACAGAGAAAGGTTCACGACCCTGTCTGTGCTACATTTAATGATAACACCAAGGGTGAAACATTCTGGCAGATTAAAACTGTGTGCCGGACCGAGACTTGAACTCGGGACCTTTGCCTTTCGCAGGCAAATGCTCTACCAAACGAGCTACCCAAGCACGACTCACGCCCCGTCTTCACAGCTCCAGTTCTGCCAGTACCTCGTCTCCTACCTTCCAAACTTTACAGAAGCTCTCCTGCGAACCTGAAGCTGTGAGGACGGGGCGTGAGTCGTGCTTGGGTTGCTCGTTTGGTAGAGCACTTGCCCGCGAAAGGCAAAGGTCCCGAGTCTTAATCTGCCAGAAAGTTTCATATCAGCGCACACTCCGCTGCAGAGTGAAAATCTCATTCTGGGAACACCAAGGGTGCTCATACCCTGGGGCAAGGGAGGGCCGCGGTCCCCCTAGCTCTCAGGGAAACGAAAAAATACAATGGAGAGGTCCCTTTCTTTTAAAAAAATGATTTAAAAGGCAGCATTCGCAGGTTTTTAAGAAGGTCGGGACTGGAACTTGTTTATTGCTACTTACAAGTCGCCATTCGTGTTCCAAAATATTACAAATATTTCACACCTAGGTCTAGGAGCCCCCCGCCCCAAAAAAACTATCATATGGGCAAACTATTTTATGTTCCGCGCAACCGCAGCTGTTGAAAGGCATGATGTTAAAAAGAACTCCGCTCACAGCTGGTAAAATTGTTGTTTACTAAAACACGACCGGTTTCGCGGCTTTAAGCCGCATCATCCGTTATGGCGACCCATAATGTTGACAGTGTTCTTTGAATAGTAACTTTTAATAAGGACCAACGGGTATGCCTATGATCTTTTAAGACTGTTCAGCGGATGATGTTGCTTCAAGCCGCGAAACCGCTCGTGTTTTAATAAACAATAATTTTACCAGCTGTGAGCGGAGTTCTTCTTAACATCATATCATATGGGCACCTTGGATAACACTTTTCCGTTTTCCGATATGCATCCATTTGTAACTAAGTTTCATTCAGTCTGGTAAACATACAATATCCACACATAAAGAGAAACCCCTTCTCTGTCTTTGTTTTTCACTTCTGGACCAAAGTCAGCTGTTTATCTTTCATACAGTAGCATTCTGCATTTAAGAAGCTCAAGCACGACCTGCTATTTCATGCACTACCTCCTTTCTTTTTTACAACTTTAACTTCACTGAACATCCACAAATGTAACAAATATTTTGATAAACAAGCGAAACAAGCGTCATTATCATCGAATAATTCACAGCTACAACCTTTAATTACATGCACATGGTTCCGTGATGCATTAATTGCACGGACCACGCACATCCCATGGTTTCGGGACGAACGCAGAAAGGTACCAGGTGTTTAGCTGCAAGCATGAGAATAACCTGATATCGTCACATATGAATGTTAGCACCTGTTATCTTCCAATAGTAAACTCATTTAAGCATTGCACTGGTGTTTCACGATTTAAATTTTTCACATTTTTTCCCGATAACCTTTTATGTCAAACTATTATCATAAGCTTTATCAATATATTGTCATAAGCTATACATATTGGAATCTTACGAAAATTTGCACATGTAATATTGTATTTTGGACGAAGAGTAACTGTTTCATGTTCATCCCATTACTACGCCAGATAACGTAGTTTGTCCGTTAATTTAAATCTAAAAATTATATGAACTTTTTGTGCTATGATCGATGTTGTTGAGTGTCGCTTTGCGTTTGGGAACTGTTTCCATCCCTCTAACATGGCGTTAGGGCTTGTATATGGCATATGTCCGTTCTATTGATCAGTTGAACCATGTCGCTTGCTGTGTCCTACAACACGACAAATTCTGCGCACTCAAGTCGATGTTGGATTGTGTCCTCCGAACTATAATTTTCTCATGCAGCCGACAATTTCGACTAGATGGAATAAAGTTTGGAGTAGGTCGCTATTGTCCGCTTGGAAATGGAAATGAAGTCCCATGCTTCTTTACAGAGCGTAGGGGAACGATGCGGGAGACCCGCACCGCTTTACTAGGTAAGGTCCTAATGGAGGTGGTTTGCCGTTGCCTTCCTCCGACCGTAATGGGAATGAATGGTGATGATGAAGACGACACAACAACACCCAGTCATCTCGAGGCAGGAAAAATTCCTGACCCCGCCGGGAATCGAACCCGGGACCCCGTGCTCGGGAAGTGAGAACGCTACCGCGAGACCACGAGTAGTCCGTAATAAGTACGAGGGCAGTTCAATAAGTAATGCAACACATTTTTTTTCTCGGCCAATTTTGGTTGAAAAAACCGGAAATTTCTTGTGGAATATTTTCAAACATTCCCGCTTCGTCTCGTGTAGTTTCATTGACTTCCGACAGGTGGCAGCGCTGTACGGAGCTGTTAAAATGGCGTCTGTAACGGATGTGCGTTGCAAACAACGGGCAGTGATCGAGTTTCTTTTGGCGGAAAACCAGGGCATCTCAGATATTCATAGGCGCTTGCAGAATGTCTACGGTGATCTGGCAGTGGACAAAAGCACGGTGAGTCGTTGGGCAAAGCGTGTGTCATCATCGCCGCAAGGTCAAGCAAGACTGTCTGATCTCCCGCGTGCGGGCCGGCCGTGCACAGCTGTGACTCCTGCAATGGCGGAGCGTGCGAACACACTCGTTCGAGATGATCGACGGATCACCATCAAACAACTCAGTGCTCAACTTGACATCTCTGTTGCTAGTGCTGTCACAATTGTTCACCAGTTGGGATATTCAAAGGTTTGTTCCCGCTGGGTCCCTCGTTGTCTAACCGAACACCATAAAGAGCAAAGGAGAAACATCTGTGCGGAATTGCTTGCTCGTCATGTGGCTGAGGGTGACAATTTCTTGTCAAAGATTGTTACAGGCGATGAAACATGGGTTCATCACTTCGAACCTGAAACAAAACGGCAATCAATGGAGTGGCGCCACACCCACTCCCCTACCAAGAAAAAGTTTAAAGCCATACCCTCAGCCGGTAAAGTCATGGTTACAGTCTTCTGGGACGCTGAAGGGGTTATTCTGTTCGATGTCCTTCCCCATGGTCAAACGATCAACTCTGAAGTGTATTGTGCTACTCTTCAGAAATTGAAGAAACGACTTCAGCGTGTTCGTAGGCACAAAAATCTGAACGAACTTCTCCTTCTTCATGACAACGCAAGACCTCACACAAGTCTTCGCACCCGAGAGAAGCTCACAAAACTTCAGTGGACTGTTCTTCCTCATGCACCCTACAGCCCCGATCTCGCACCGTCGGATTTCCATATGTTTGGCCCAATGAAGGACGCAATCCGTGGGACGCACTACGCGGATGATGAAGAAGTTATTGATGCAGTACGACGTTGGCTCCGACATCGACCAGTGGAATGGTACCGTGCAGGTATACAGGCCCTCATTTCAAGGTGGCGTAAGGCCGTAGCATTGAATGGAGATTACGTTGAAAAATAGTGTTGTGTAGCTAAAAGATTGGGGAATAACCTCGTGTATTTCAATGCTGAATAAAACAACCCCTGTTTCAGAAAAAAAATGTGTTGCATTACTTATTGAACTACCCTCGTAGACATGGTACCTTCAGATATTATTTTCATCGCTAAATTTTCCCACCGATTTTCCAATTGTGCTGTGATAATCGCAGCTCCCATTTATTAGGAACCGGAATTCCTTTGACAGCTGTATTGTATGGTATAAGGTATCCGGACACCTAGCTGAAAATGGCTTACAAGTTCGTGGCGGTAATGCTGGAATTCAATATGGTGTTGGTCAACCCTTAGCCTTGATGACAGCTTCCACTCTCGCCGGCATACGTTCAATCAGGTGCTAGTAGGTTTCTTGGGGAATGGCGGACCATTCTTCACGGAGAGCTGCACTGAGGAGAGGTATCGATGTCGGTCGGTGAGGCCTGGCACGAAGTCGGCGTTCCAAAACATCCTAAAGGTGTTCTATATGATTCAGGTCAGGACTCTGTGCAGGTCAGTCCATTGCAGGGATGTTATTGTCATGTAACCACCCGCCGCTGGCCGTGCATTATGAACAGGTGCTCGATCGTGTTGAAAGATACAATCGCCATCCCCGAATTGCTCTTCAACAGTGGGTAGCAAGAAGGTGTTTAAAACATAGATGTAGGCCTGTGCTGTGATAGTGCCACGCAAAACAAGGGATGCAAGCCCCCTCCGTGAAAAACACGACCACACCACAACACCACCGCCTCCGAATTTTACTGTTGGCACTACATACACTGGCAAATGACTTTCACCGGGCACTCACCATACCCACACTCTGCCATCGGATCGCCATATTGTGTAGCGTGATTCGTCACTCCACACAACGTTTTTCCACTGTTCAATCGTCCAATGTTTACGCTCCTTAATGGTTCAAATGGTTCTGAGCACTATGGGACTCAACTGCTGTGGTCATAAGTCCCCTAGAACTTAGAACTACTTAAACCTAACTAACCTAAGGACATCACACACATCCATGCCCGAGGCAGGATTCGAACCTGGGACCGTAGCAGTCGCACGGTTCCGGACTGCGCGCCTAGAACCGCGAGACCAAACGCGGCCGGCTTTACGCTCCTTGCACCAAGCGAGGCGTCGTTTGGCATTTACCGGCGTGATGTGTGGCTTATGAACAGCCGCTCGACCATGAAATCCTAGTTTTCTCACCTCTCGTCTAAACTTCATAGTACTTGCTGTGGATACTTATGCAGTTTGGAATTCCTGTGTGATGGTCTGGCTAGATGTCTGCCTTTTACACATTACGACCTTCTTCAACTGTCGGCGGTCTCTGTCAGTCAACAGACGAGGTCGGCATGTACGTTTTTGTGCTGTACGTGTCCCTTCACGTTTCCACTTCACTAACACATCGGAAACAGTGTACCTAGGGATGTTTAGGAGTGTGGAAATCTCGCGTACACACGTATGACACAAGTGACACCCAATCACCTGAACACGTTCGAAGTCCGTGAGTTCCGTGGAGCGCCCCATTCTGCTCTCTCACGATGTCTAATGACTACTGAGGTCGCTGATTTGGAGTACCTAGTAGTATGTGGCAGCACAATGCACCTAATATGAAAAACGTATATTTTTGGGGGTGTCCGGATACTTTTGATCACATAGTGTATATCCACCAGTCCTTGTAACGAGTCAATCTTCCTTCTTGATTCAAATACACATTTTCTCTATGAGGGGTACATGAAATAACAACATAAAACAAGACTGTTCATTACTACACTTCCTCCCTTGTACGTCCCTGGTCTTTTTTCAATTCATCGTTTTTGCGTCATCTATCAGAAATTCCAGCCTGAGGGGCTGTAGCTAATATTTCATCCCCATTACGAGGAAACAGTAAGCCACACTCAGCAGAATTTGCACTAAACGTCAAGGGATTTTTCATGATCATCATCATCTTCGTGTTGTTATGAATTTTCAGCGACGTTTATCTTATTATTGTCATCACCACAGGAAAATTCAAATTAACTATTTGGGTTTCCCTCATCGGATGTCCTCTTCCTCGTAACATTTTCACTATTGTGAAACAATGCACCAAAATAAACATGTGCTTATCACAAGGAGGACGGTTGAACACTAGAAGGATAACAACGGGAGTCAACAACAGCAAATGACGTAACAGACGTTACGCAGAGAAACCTCTGGTTGTTTAAAACCATACGGGCTTATGACGCCCGTACCGGGGGGCAACGTGAACCAACACTTAACCAAAGCCACGGGTAAATTTTTCTTCTTTGACGTCAGAAAATTTCTTACAAAGATCGTCCATTTGAAAATGTGAGTCAATAGTAAGTTTGTCAATTGCATCAACAATTGATACATTAGCTAATGGGTCATCGTATAGAGAAAGAGATTGAACGATTTTAATTTGTTGTCATTAAACTCATGCCTTGTTTTATATACTTAAGAACATTTTTATACCAGGAACAGCAATCTGTTTTTATTACATAGGTAATATTTTTATTAAATTGGTGCAAATAAAACCCTAAAGATCATCGTCAAAGTTCATCGTTAATTTGGTAGTAACTCCGATCATTACATCACAGACTTCGTAACACAGCTATATTTCATTTTCAACGCTCAGCACAGCATCTTGCAGTACTTTCAGTACATTTTGTGAGAAAGTGAGGTAAGGTTCTGTTTGCTTGCTATGTAAGGAGTTCCAGAGTACAAAAGAACACTCGTCTTCTCCCAGAGGGATGAAGTATTTCTTCAGTATTTCATAAGATTTCAAAGCACCACTTGGTAAAGCTTTTTCTCTTCTTGCGTAGTATGAAAAATGACCATGGAGCTTAAGAATAAGATTCTGCAAATCTACTTAAACTCAAAGCAAATTTTACAATGCTGTGTAATATATGTGTTGGACATCCCACTGGAATAATAATGTTGGTTTCATCACACAGCATCTAAAAATCTGAATTATGGCACCCGAAATTAACATCTGCGTTGTCTGCACAAAAACTGGTAAGAAATTTGATATCAATATCGCATTCCCTGTGACGTGCTACTAAATTTGTGTAAATGGCTAATGCAGTTTCATCTGCGTCTTCGTAAAAGTCAAGCTCGTATGTTTTTAAATTTGTCTTTGTTCTACAAATATCATCAGCAATGGAAATAGTTTTGTTGTACAGTGATTAGAGGCATATGTAGCAGCAGTAAAAAATGAGGCGCTTTGTAGTATCTCTGTCGTTTTTTGAATAGACACTGAACCAAAAACATTATCTGGAGTTGCGCTGGCCTTTGTTCTTAGAAGTTTAAGTTTTTCTGCAATTATTGTATCGCTGTACAAGACAATGTCAAGCTTAGCTTCACGGTCCAGAAAAATATATGACCGACTGTGCTTAACTCAATAGTAGGGCAGCTTTTCTTCTTGAATGCTTATGTGATCAATATTCAGAAGCGTTTTTAAAGATTTCGTCATATTTTCACATCTTTCTTTCTTGGAGTGATCAATTCTACTTTCGTGCTTTTCTATGTCATTTTTGCCAGAGTGAGATACACTGAAATTCTTTTCTAGCAATGTGCACTGTGCTCTCTGTTGATTTACAGGCACTGGTACGATAAATGAATTATATTTTGACCAAACATATTGAAAGTAGCAGGTGCGCTGCAATTCCTTTTTTCGAACTTGTTGAAGCAGTATTCTTTGTGTTAAAATCTATTCCGTAATAACTCATCTTAATCCAATGCTGAAAAGAAAAAGTTGCTAATTACATACCGCACACATACCAAATTAAGAATCCAGCATATTACTCTTCCGAATTAACATTGTGCATTGCTGAAATATAATTTGATCTACTTTTATTTGTAAAACACCTAGTTTCATGAATTTCTGAAGCTAAAAATAAAATAAAAATGTAGATTTAATTAGTGCTGGGGTAAAAACCTGCTGGTCAAAAGAGAAAAACTTTTTTTTAGGTTTGACCATCCAGTTTTTCTGTTTTTTTTTTCTTACTTATAGCTAGTTATTTTACTTTTTCATCAGTTGTTTTTTTTGTGGTCTTCAGTCCTGAGACTGGTTTGATGCAGCTCTCCATGCTACCCTATCCTGTGCAAGCTTCTTCATCTCCCAGTACTTACTGCATCCTACATCGTTCGGAATCTGCTTAGTGTATTAATCTCTTGGCCTCCCTCTACGATTTTTACCCTCCACGCTGCCCTCCAATACTAAATTTGTGATGCCTTGATGCCTCAGAACATGTCCTACCAACCGGTCCCTTCTTCTTGTCAAGTTGTGCCACGAACTCCTCCCCAATTCTATTCAATACCTTCTCATTAGTTATATGATCTACCTATCTAATCTTCAGCATTCTTCTGTAGCACCACATTTCGAAAGCCTCTATTCTCTTCCTGTCAAAAACTATTTATCGTCCAAAGTTTCACTTCCATACATGGCTACACTCCATACAAATACTTTCAGAAACGGCTTCCTGACACTTAATTCTATACGCGATGTTAACAAATTTCTCTTCTTCAGAAAAGCTTTCCCTGCCATTGCCAGTCTACATTTTATATCCTCTCTACTTCGACCATCATCAATTATTTTGCTCCCCAAATAGCAAAACTCCTTTACTACTTTAAATGTCTCATTTCCTAATCTAATTCCCTCAGCATCACCCGGCTTAATTCGACTACATTCCATTATCCTCGTTTTGCCTTTGTTGATGTTCATCTTATATCCTCCTTTCAGGACACTGTCCATTCCGTTCAACTGCTCTTCAAAGTCCTTTGCTGTTTCTGACAGAATTACAATGTCATCGGCGAACCTCAAAGTTTTTATTTCTTCTCCATGGATTTTAATATCTACTCCGAATTTTTCTTTTGTTTCCTTTACTGCTTGCTCAATATACAGATTGAATAACATCGGGGAGAGGCTACAACCCTGTCTCACTCCCTTCCCAACCACTGCTTCCCTTTCATGCCCCTCGACCCTTATAACTGCCGTCTGGTTTCTGTACAAATTGTAAATAGCCTTTCGCTCCATGTATTTTAGCCCTGCCACCTTTAGAAGTTGAAAGAGAGTATTCCAGTCAACATTGTCAAAAGCTTTCTCTAAGTCCACAAATGCTAGAAACGTAGGTTTGCCTTTCCTTAATCTTTCTTCTAAGATAAGTCGTAAGGTCAGTATTGCCTCGCGTGTTCCAATATTTCTACGGAATCCGAACTGATCTTCCCCGAGGTCGGCTTCTGCCAATTTTTCGATTCGTCTGTAAAGAATTCGTGTTAGTATTTTGCAGCTGTGACTTATTAAACTGATAGTTCGGTAATTTTCACATCTGTCAAGACCTGCTTCCTTTGGGTTGGAGTTATTATATTCTTCTTAAAGTCTGAGGGTATTTCACTTGTCTCATACATCTTGCTCACCAGATGGTAGAGTTTTGTCAGGACTGGCTCTCCCAAGGCTGTCAGTAGTTCTATTGGAATGCTATCTACTCCCGGGGCCTAGTTTCGACTCAAGTCTTTCAGTGCTCTGTCAAACTCTTCACGCAGTATCATATCTCCCATTTCGTCTTCATCTACATCCTCTTCCATTTCCATAATATTGTCCTCAACTACATCGCCCCTGTATAGACCCTCTATATACTCCTTCCACCTTTCTGCTTTCCTTTCTTTGCTTAGAACTGGGTTTCCATCTGAGTTCTTGATATTCATACAAGTGGTTCTCTTCTCTCCAAAGGTCTCTTTAATCTTCCTGTAGGCAGTATCTATCTTACCCCTAGTGAGATAAGTCTCTACATCCTTACATTTGCCCTCTAGCCATCCCTGCTTAGCCATTTTGCACTTCCTGTCGATCTCATTTTTGAGACGTTTGTATTCCTTTTTGCCTGCTTCATTTACTGCATTTTTATATTTTCTCCTTTCATCAATTAAATTCAATATTTCTTCTGTTACCCAAGGATTTCTACTAGCCCTCGTCTTTTTACCTACTTGATCCTCAGCTACCTTCATTACTTCATCCCTCAGAGCTACCCATTCTTCTTCTACTGTACTTCTTTCCCCTATTCCTGTCAATTGTTCCCTTATGCTCTCACTGAGACTCTGTGCAACCTCTGGTTTAGTCAGTTTTATCAGTAACCTATTGAAAAAAACGCCAAAATCATCTTGCCTCGGCTTTGTTCCCAAAAATTTTTTGTTTTTATATAAAGTGTTCGTCTTTGTTTTTGAAACGCAGTGAAGTTTATTCTGTAGTCTTGAAATACTGTCACTTTAGACACTGGGCAAAAGGAACAATAATAAACAACCCCAACAGAGAGAAAACAGCCACAGTCAAAGTAAAACAAGGTATCGCATTGTTCAGCCAATAAACGGCATGCTTTTCAAACTTGTTTATCCCGTGAATATGATACCACTCGTAATATGGAAATATATTAGCAAGTGAAGAGCGAGTAAAGTGTTCTATATTTGTTTTTTACAAGAATTAAAATGAGGAGGAAACACCCGATACATTTCTTGGCAGAGAATCTTTTTGCTTTAAAAGCTCGTTGTGTATAATACACAATTTTATAAGCTCGGTGGTTTTGTTTAACTAAGATTCATTCAGAAAATCTCATACTTATCTTTTTGTTAGCGGTCAGGTAGGCGGAGCTCTTGAGATTGTTAGCATCTGATCTGACCTCTGGCGGTGAAGTTCCTGATCTGGACTACGCAGGCATTAAGTTATTAGTTAATCTATTATTTCTTCGTTTACAGTACCTTTGTTATCAATATCTATCCATTTCGAAACGTCTTGCAGCACGATTTTCTAAAGTGATGGGTGGAGATGAAGAGCAGTGCAGACACACAATGATGAGATGGGTTGGGGAAAATTAATGAACGGCAGATAACAGGCAAAAGCTGCTTGCCATCGTACGGTATCTTCTCTGTCTGTCACAGAGACGAACACATCTACCGACAGAGTCGTTTCAGTTGATGACTTCCATGTTGCCGCAAAAACCGACAGTTACAGCTGAAACGCTACGTGCAATGCTTACTGTAAAATTTACTACGAGCAGCCGTGTAAACGTTTTTGAAATTCTAAACCAGAACAAAGGAATAAAGAATGCCACTCATTTGAGTAGTATGTTTTCAGAAATAATTGTATACTTTAGTAACTTTCGTTTCTTTCCTGATTTCAGTGCAACCGTCACCCTCATCAATTATCATCAGTCACCAACTCGATTTCTAAACTGAAGGAAACACTTCACGGCATTCGCTTCAGAACTGCTACAAATTCGTCGGGCAACAAACCGCGCCGCTCGAACTGTCAACGCAACTGGCACTGCTAAGAGTATCCTACGACTTCCACATCGCTGGCAACGGGTTATACACAATGATGGTGACTACTTTGAAGGTCAGTAAAACTTTGAAACACGTATCTATTCTGTACGAGCTGTAAATAAATAGTTGCCACTATTAAAGTTCCAACCCTCGTATATGGACGGCAACAACAGAACTTCTAAAACAGATATGAAAGTTTGCGTGGGTACAACTTACGTTAATATCCGCATAAAAAAACTGGAAGGCGTACAAAACGAACACAAAGTGCCTTCCTGGGTGAATGAAATGTGGGGCGGCGTAGAGCGTGCGAAGAATGGTCGTAGCGGCGTGTCAGCGAAAAGAGCGACACAATTAAATGTCTGTATCGCACCATTGTTTTAGTTTCGGAACTTTTATAATTTTCGATTTGCCCAAAATCGGGACATTCGGCGTCCCGATCGAGTATGGGTCGAGACGTGTCAATGAACCTCTGAAAATCGGGACGTCCCGCGAAAATCAGGACACCTGGCAACACTAGCAGGACCTTGCACAGACAACCGAAGAATATCCCGTGTCACAGGTAGCTTATAATTTATATAATTCACTGCCATTTTCGAGACTCTTGGTTTCCATGCTAGTATATTTTCCGAAAGTTAGCTGAGAAATTTGTAAAAATATAACCATCGCTTCTAACAAAATGTATTCTTCTTCTTTGGAGGGGGGTCATGAACCCCATAAACCTTGTCCCTTTGCATCCATAAGCTGTTGGGAATGTACCAGTCATTTGCAGGTTCTGTGCACAGCATCCTTGAGCCACTACTACGATCTGAAGATGTTCATGCTTTAAACGAAGTCAGTGGGAAGCAAAGTGTGACATTAGACTGCACTAAAAGACAGTCAAATGCTTATGGCAGCCAAGTCGCTTTTAAAGCTTGATTCGTTAATGCTTCAGTAGTCATTCCCCGAGCTTCCACATTCTCTTCCACTCGTTGCAGTTTCTTATTTGATGCTGTCTCCTGACAGCATCGAAAGTTACTATGATTCACCAGCTAATCTTCCGAACAATTTCCAGTTACGCCTTTGGAAAAACTCTGATATTTCGTCAAGTTTTTAATTTCGTTCCTGGGAACTCTGTGAGAGCTGGAAACATCCCGAAGCAATTTCTACGCAGCTTAAGTAGAATAACCACATTAGATGGGATTGTTCGCGCACATAGCATCCCTAAGTGTCCACCGAGGAATGAATCAAGCACCCGCTGCGACCTTCTCTCGCACTACATTTAGTGTGACGTAGTACGATACCATGAAAGACGGTTTTTTTATGTCTCTGAATGTCTTCGATTTAAAAGAAAAAAATAAAGGAAACTTGGTTTCGAAGACTTACACAAAATTACTATTTGCAGAGATACTGAGCTCGCGATGATAAGCATGTGAACTACGTTGACGGCTCTTTGGTAGAGCGCAATGAACAACTGACGCGCCATCTGTTATCCGCCGTCTATACTGTGCCTTCATCGCCTCCGTCGTTAGATGGCTCTCAGTGAATATTATGTGTATCACTTTATACACGGCACTCAGCAGTCGTAATGAACGACGTTTCATACACTGTGAAAATGATGTGCAGTTTAAGAACCGTGCAGTGCTTTAGCTGCAGATCGCACTGTTGCGCCTCCTGTAATGTGGAGCGGGCATATCGAACTGCGTATGTTGCCAACATCAAAGGATACTGATGTTATTGTATCCACATTGGATCTTGTGAACTCCGCGGCTGTTAATGACAGATGGTGCATGACGATACGTGTACCAACATTGATTGAAATCGATCCAGTGGTTTAGAAGGACATGTGGAACGCACCGTACATACGAACATATATGCAATGGTTTTTATAAATTTATACATAGATTTAATCCAAAAATTGACCAGCTCTTACACGGTGCTCTTAGTTTCCAGATGGAGAAATTAGTTTGGCAAATATTTGCATTTATTTGTCAACAAGAAGAAACAAACATTACTCTTAATCAGATACCAGGTGGCTATAATCAAAGTGCAGCTACTCACAACAGAGGGGGGGGGGGCAGAGGAGGGGGGGGGGAGGTATGGAGTACTTTTAATATTTTAGAAGACAAATGACAACTTGAAGGTAGCCACAAAGAAGTTCCAGATCCGACCCTTATAAAAACCTGCCCTGCGTAATACCGACTTTTAAATCAATTTCTTGAGAGAAAAACGCTTGACTTCACTACATTTATTCCTTTCCTTTGAGAGCTTGGGGGAGGGGGTGGGGGGGATCTGAGCATAATATATCTTGTACATTTACATATAATATGCATAAAAATGTCAGTAAAATAGGGAAAACATGGAAAAATATGTAGAAAAAGGTAAAAATATGGAAAAATAATAATACTACATGGTAATACAGAATATTCTGTATTTAATCGGAGGAAGCAATCGAAATTTGCGGTATAAACGCCGTATGGAAGACGAATGACACCATACAAACATGTAGAAAAAAAAAGCGTTATACTGAGAGAATAATGGGAATTTGTGGTAGGACTTTTAATATAATCGCTAGACGCGTATAGGGGAGGGATAACACATATCTATTTGAATGGCTGAAAGACGGTAGATTCCAGAGAGACATGGTGTCAAGACGAAGATGCTATAGTGTTCTAAAAGTGGATCATACTGCATCAGCAATAGTCATATCGGAAAAAATTTAGCAAGGAAGTGCTGGAAACACCTTAGAGGATAATATAAAGAAACCTTTGGAATACACAGCGATACTACCTATCTGTCAATTTTTTCTTGTCAATTTTCGGGCGTGATCCTCCAATTTCCTGCCAGCTTTACGGCGTATCCTACCAGTTTCAGGATTTGGTACCACTAGAGGACGTATCGAATACATAATCATCTCAGCACCATTCGAAAAAAACCTGGTCAACATTAAGAGGGGGTTACAATTTTAGAACTAAAACGTAGATTTGGCAGACAATACCAGTATTTATCGTCATGGATGTTATTCTGTAGTATTAAAAATACGTCATGGCATTCGATGACAGAAAAGAATCACGGTTTCACTGTCAAAACGTGTCATTATTGGACAGCACAACCGTCTGTCGATTTGGGAAGTCCACTATAGGAATAAAAACATCATTTTATTCCCTACAGAGTACTAATGATAGGACATTTAGGCCTGTATTACACAGTTCTGGATCATCAACTTACTGTCAATAAGTGCTTTGCGATGTGAAAATAGTATAGCATTCAGACGGGTTTCAAATCGTAAGTCCTTCCCACAACTCCAGACCAATGCGGACCATCATGGCTGGTAATAGCAGCGGGGATATGCAGTGATTGTGTGCCATTACGTAAAGGAAGGCGAAAATCTGTCATGGGGGTCTGGGACGGGATTACAGGGGAAGGAATAGAAGAAAGGTTTACGGAAGAATATAGGCTTTGTAATAGGAATGAGAAAAAAGAAAGACTAATTGAGTTCTGCAATAAATTTCAGACGGTAATAGTGAATACTCTATTCAAGAATCACAAGAGGAGGATACTTGGAAAAGGCCAGGAGACACAGGAAGATTTCAGTTAGATTATATCATGATCAGAAAGAGATTCCGAAATCAGCTATTGGATTGTAAAGTGTACCCAGGGACAGGTATAGAAACAATCTGGAAGCTAGAGCGAAATGGCTTCATGAAAAATTTGGAGAGAAGAAAAAAGAAATTGTCTGAAGGACTGGCTCAGTATATAGAAAAGTCAAAACAACTTTCTGTGGAATTAAAAGAAAGAGCGGTAACATTAAGAGTGCAATAGGAATTCCATTGCGAAATTACGAGGAGAGAGCAGGTATGTGGAAAGAGTACATTGAGGGCCTCTATGGCGGGGGGGGGGGGGGGGGGGGGCCTGATGACGTGATAGAAGAAGAAACAGGAGTCGATATGGAAATGATATGGGATCCAGTATTAGAATCACAGTTTAGAAGAGCTTTAAGAGACGTAAAATCAAATGAGGTAGAAGGGATCGATATCATTCCATCATAATTTCTAAAATCATTAGGGGAAGTGACAACAAAACGTTGGCGTGTAGAATGTATGAGTCTGGCAATATACCGTCTGACTTTCGGAAAAAAATCATCCACACAATTCCGAAGATAGCAAGAGCCAACAAGTGCGAAAATTATCGCACAACCAGTTTAATATCTCATGCATTCGAGTTGCTGACGAGAATAATATACAGAAGAATGAAAAAGAAAATAGAGGATCTGTTAGATGACGATCAGATAAGATTTAGGAAAGGTAAAGGCTCCAGAAACGCAGTTCTGATAATGGAAGCAAAAGTGAAGATAAATCAGGACACGTTAACAGGATTTATCAACCTGGAAAAAGCGTTCGACAATGTCAAATGGTGCACGATGTTCAAAATCCTCAGAAAAGTAGGGTTAAGCTATAGGGAAAGACGGGTAATATACAATAAGATGTACAAGAGCCGAGACGGAATAATAAGAGTTGAAGACCAAGAACGAAGTGCACAGATTACAAAGATGTAAGACATGGATGTAGTCTTTCACCTCTGCTGTTCAATCTATATGTCGAAGAAGCAATGACGTAAATGAAGAAAGGTTCAAGACTGGTATTATACTTCAATGTGAAAGGATATCAATGTTAAGATTCGATGATCACTATACTATCTTCAGTGAAAGTGAAGAACAATTACAGGATCTGTTGAATGGAATGAACAGTCTAACGAGTGCAGTGAGAATATATCAAACAAGTAAAAATGCGAAACATGTGTTCAGTGGCATTGAGTGAAGAGTAATGCAACATCGCCTTTGTATGGGTCCCGATGTAGGCGATTTCATACCTGCTCATGGATGAGACTACGTAAATGCTGAATTTAATGTATTTACAAAACAATCATTTGAAAAATATTGCTATATGGAAACGGTTTTAATGGAAGAAAAATAATAAATTTTTATTTTTTAAAAAGTTGCAGTACATGTATAATTTCCCTATTAAAGAACATGGTTTTAAGCTGTGATTGATAACTGTGGAATGATTGTTCTAGTTTGACCCTGTGTAGGCTTGTCTAAACAGATTAAATGCTAGCAATATGAAAGTTTATATTAAAGCACCAGGAGGAACATATTTTTTCATCCCACTAACGGCAAATAAGGATATTACCAAATTATGATTGAGTTCTACAAGCCACGTTATTTTGTAGGTTTTACGAAAAAGAGGCAGTGTTTAGAACAGCCTTAAAGCACTCCCTATTAAAGATTTCAAGTATAAAAACCTACATGTCACACTACAGCTGTAATTCAGTTGCTCTATGATAGTAGAAAACAATATATATGACATCACTGAGGTAGCAAACAACAGTATACAATTGCTGATGTAGTGTATGCAATCTCTCTTTAGCAGTTATCTTAAATCTTATTCTAAGTAATCCAGTGGTACTGTGACATATGGCAGTACACACTAATTTACAGAATAATTCAGATCTGGGAGACATTTAAGATAAGATAGTCATCTTATAAAACAAAAAAATCCCTTATACACATCTTCCTGACTAAAGAAAACTGTATTATAATCCACTGCATCTCATCTATTCACCGGGAAACTTAATTATAGTATTAGGCGTGATAGAATTAAACACATATTCCAACGTGTAAAATTGTCAACTTACTACATTTTTAAGGGTATCTCATATAATATATATACACACATAAAATACTCTGACATAGCAACAATATTAATCATACTTATTGCAATTTAAAACATAATCATAATTCTCTGTTCCACATTAATCCCATTCACCATGCGATAGAATTGTGCAAATAATTGTTGTTTGTATGCTCTGAATTCCATTTATATTGAATTCAAACCTATTGGGATAGGAGTGCCATCTGATGTTGAACTTCTGATGCACGTGTTTATACAGTTACCTAATTCAATATCATCATGAACTTTATGTTTCAGTACATCATATATAGTCTATAAAGCTTTTAGAGGGCCTTGGCAACGTATTTCTGATAGCAAACTTCTGCATAATTTGTTATGTACATAACCTACAGTAGGTCTGTGTCATTTGTAACAATAACAATTTAAGGGCGTATTCTGACTGGCATCAAGAGCAGGCATAATTACTTACATTTAGACTGTAAATCTGCTTGTATGCTTGCCTGATTAGTATAGCATTTTAGCTAACATGGATTTTTCTCCAGTTATAGCTCTGGTCAGGTTAGTTTTACATCGATTTCTTAGGCCTACCTTCTAAGGTATTAACTGCTATTAAGCATGAAAACTGCATTGGAATACCTAAAGTTTGAAGCACTGATTTGATGACGCTGTGTTATGTGTGCATGGAGATATTAAAAGTAGGATAATCGACATAAAAATTGCAATTTCTAGTGCTGCAGACATAATTTTCCAGATGTGTTATACTTGGAAAGAATACTGTGGCATTTGAGAAGCATCACAGGTGTGGAAAATAATTAATTTACGGTTCTGTTGTTCCGTAAACCTGGCACTGTACATAAACCAAACGACTGTACTTTTTTACCAGTGTAGACATATGTTGTGACGTTAAAAACGCATGATACAGAACTCTAATAATGCAAGTTTTCAACAGTGCCGTCGTCTGATGGTGACAGTGAGAAACTTGACTTAAAAAAAACGAGCAATGCGTGTTTTAACAATGCAGTGTGCAATGTGCAGCATGTTTCTCAGCATTTGTGGAATAATATTTAAAGTAAAACTCATGTTCAGCAACTATGTGTTATGTTGGTTACTGGCTCCTTGGTTCTTTTGTTCGTATACATCGAGTATGACGAGTAGACTATCTTTGCCCTTGATGTTCTCTCTTTTAAGTGTGCTACTTGTAATGTGTTGTATCAGAATATAAGTATTAAAGTATTATATTTTTCAATGCCTAACTTTGCTCTGCTAACAGGTTATAGGCCCAGAACGGTAAATCTGTGCAGTGAACTATATTTGCTGCTTGGGTAGGAAGATAAATAACTGAAGAAGCGTGTTAGGTTATGTGCCCGCACTGTGCGTGATACTTGTTTTGATTTGTGTTTTGTCAACTTCGTCAGCATCTGAACTCTCGTTTTTTCAGAAGAAATCGGTCACGTATTCTAGTGCTTTGAATTCGAGTGTCTGAAAATGGCTTCAAATGTAAGTTTGACAAAAACCACTACTCCAGTGGCAGACAAACTGAGAAACTCATTCTAATGCGCGAGAAATTATGGTATTATACCATACAAATGCAGAGAAGGATATAGATGCATGGACTCTTTATTCTTTAGCATGTGAATAAATCTCTGTATGCACACGTGGAAAACACGACAAAAGCAATAGGAGCTTGGGATACTTTGGAAAACCCGCTTGCTGGTAAGAATAAAACCAGTGGGATGAATCTTTTGGATGCTCTGCTGGATATTACATTATCCAAATGCGAAGAAAATATTCAAAATTAGGTTACTCACATTTTGGATGTAGCCAACAAACTGCAGAGCATGGTCAAACTAGCTGATGATGGACTAATTGCACTGATTATGCTTAGAGGTTTACCAAAAGTTTGTTTACCATACCAAATGCGTATAGAGTCCAGAAAAATGGACGAAAATTTCACATCAGAAAATATCAAAGCAAAGTTGCTGAATGGTAGTGCGGAAAAATACCTCAAGTTGGACAAAGATGGCAGAGGTAGTACCTTATTTACAAAGAATTATAAGAAATGAAAACAGGGTTTCTCAAAAGACAAGCAAGAAAAAAAGAAAGTGAAATCTTTCAATCGCTGGAAGTATGGCTACTTCAAGTCTGAATGTCTTCAGAAGCAAGAATCGTCAAAGAAAGAATCAACAGGAACAGAAAAGTCATTGTTTTTTGCACTTTGTATGTCAGAATTCAACCAGAATGATTGGATCATTGATTCCGGAGCATTGTCACACATGACATCAAGAAAGGAATGACTTAAAGATTTTGAAACAGAAAATAGCAAACAAAAAATTGTGAAGGGTGCTGATAACGTTGAATCAGTGAATGGAGGGAAAGGTGATGTTATTGCCAATTCACCAGTATATCCTCAGTAAAGAATGTTATTCTTGTCCCTGGCTTAGCGACTAATTTGTTGTCAGTTTCTGCTTTCGTCAAGAAAGGCATAAATGTCGTTTTTGACAAAGATGGATGTAACATGCTCTAAAGTGGTGAGATACTTTGTTCTGGATCAGAGTCAAATGGCATTTATAAACTAAAAAATATTGTACCTGTGTTGTCAGATGAGCATGCTCTCGCTGTTAAAAATTTTAGTAATCTGGAAGACTTATGGTACCTTAGACTTGGTCATGTTAGAGTTGACACTGGACTTAAGCTATGTTTACAGTGCAGTGGCATAAAGTTGGAGTATTGTGACTCTGAAACTCTTGACAAATGCAAATCATATGCACTAGGTAAGATGTCGAAATTCCCATTTCCTAAGCCTGGAGGGCAACGTGCATCTGAGTTGCTCGGCCTTGTGCATATGGGTTTATGTGGCCCCATGGAGCAAATGTCACATGATAGGCTAAGTACATGTATGTACTAATGGATGATTATTCCAGAGGGACATTGTGTTACTTTCTCAAGAGTATAGATCAAACATTTGAATGTTTCTGTGAGTTTAAAACATGGGCAGGAAATAGAATTGGTGCAAAGATAAAATCAATTAGATCTGACTATGGCAGTGAATTTCTGAACTCAAATTTTGATTTATTGCTTAGAGAGAGTGGAATAGATCATCAGATTAGTGTGCCCTATAGCCCATAACAGAATGGGGTTGTGGAGAGGACCAACAGATCAATTTGTGAGATGGCACAGTGCATGCTATTTGAATCTGGTCTGCCTAAGCAATATTGGGCAGAGGCATGCAATATAGCTGTTTACATAAAGAGCCATGTTCCACACAGAGCGCTTAATGGTAAGAATCCACAGGAATTATGGCCTGGGAAAGTATCTCATTTGAACCATTTAAAGGTGTTTGGTTGTCGAGCTCTTCTCCATATACCAGATCAAAACAAAAGAAAGTGGGATGCCAAAGCTAAAGAACTTGTTTTTGTAGGTTATGGTGAAATGACCAAAGGTTACAGACTAATTGATCCACAGAACCCCAAGAAAATACTGAAAGGCAGGTGTGTTGTTTTTCTGAAGAATGAGTGCATGACTGACAATACCAGGACACCAGCTGTTAATAATGAAGATTACTGTATGTTCTGGTCAAATAAGCAGTATACTGAATGGGGAGAGGCAGAGGAAGAGGAAGAAGTCAGCAGTGCTGGAAGTGACAGCGATCAAGACCCACACTACATCCCAGATGCTCAGTCTGTAGCAGACACAGAAGGGACTGAGGTGCAGCCGATCGACCCTGATGCTTCAGAAGAGGACCGACCAGTCAGAAGGTTAGCCTGTGTACCCAAACCCAAGGAGTACCCGGATTATGTCACCTATTTGGTAAGTGATTTTTCTAGTTTGGGAGAAGATCCTGTGAACTTGGAGCATGCCATGTCGAGGTGTGTCAAAGAAGAATGGATAAAGGCCATGAAAGAGGAAATTAAGTGTTTCGAGAAGAATGGTGTTTGGGAACAAGTGGGTATTTAAGCTGAAAAGGAATGTGCATGGTACAGCACTCCACCATGCTAGACTTTTTGCTGAGGGGTTTACACAAAAATTTGGTATTGATTATTGCGAGATGTAGTATTCTTAGAGCTCTCTTTACTTTAGCTGTAAATCTTTAAGATCTATCATTTTGATATTAACACTGCTTTTCTGTATGGGGGCTTCGAGGAAACTACTCTCATGAAGCAACCAGATGGTTTTGTTTTAAAAGGGAGTGAAGGTAAAGTCTATAAACTAACTAAGGCCATTTACGGTTGGAAACAATCGGCCAGACAGTGAAATGAAATGGCAAAATGTACGCTTTTAGATCTATGTTATGTTGCAAATACCGATAAAGATTGAGTATTCATTAAACGGTCAGGTAAAAATTTTATAATTATTGGTTTGTATGTAGATGATTTTTATGCCTTGTGTAATAACAGTGTGATGAAAGACAAGTTGTATAAGGGATGATCTGAGAATTTCGAAGTTAAAAACCTAGGAGAAGCGAAGTCCTGTCTGCGTATGTGTGTAACCAGAAACTGGGAGGAAGGTAGATTAAAACTTGACCAGAAGGGTTATATTGCATATGTGCTGAGATGCTATGATATGGTCGATTGTGCTCCTGTTAGAGCACCAATGGAAGCTGGATTAAAGCTTTGGTATATGTAGGGTGATAAAGTTCAAGTGCCATATCAGGAACTTATAGGTTGTTTGCTGTATATCAGTACTAATACAAGACCTGACATATCTTATGCAGCAAGTGTTTTAAGCCAGTATAATTGTAAGTTTGCTAGTGTTCACTGGAAGGCAGAAAAAAGGGTGCTTCTTCGTTATCTCAGGGGTAGTATAGATTATGGTATTGTGTTTGACAAAGGAGATTTTAAGGATCTGAATATAACTGGTTTTGTTGATTCGAATTTTGCACATGATTTAACTACAGGGTTGTCACTATATGGAAGTGTTTTTCTTTTAGGGAAAACATAATTTCACGGGAGAGCAAGAAACTGAAGGATGTAGCAACCTCAACTACCGAAGCTGAATATGCAGCTTTGAATTCTGCAGTCAAAGAGGCACTTTATTTGAGACAGCTAATAAGTGAATTGTTAAATAATAAGCACCAAAATCCTGTAATCATTTTCCATGACAACCAGAGTTTTATTAGAGTGTCACAAAGTCCTGTGTTGCATTCTAGACTGAAACATGTTTGTGCTAAAGGAAATTTTATTAGAGAATGTGTTAAAAGAAATGAGATTGTTGCTAAGTATTTGCTGTCAAAGGAAATGCCTGCTGATGTATTGACTAAACCATTTGCCAGAGAACAACACATGTATCTTGTTCATAAACTGAAATTGATTAAGTGGTAGTGTTATGTTGGTAATCTGGCTCCTTGGTTCTTTTGTTCGTATATGTCGAGTATGACGAGTAGACTATCTTTGCCCTTGATATTCTCTCTCTTAAGTATGCTACATGTAATGTGTTGTTATCAGAATATAAGTATTATGAACAATCTGTTACTTATCTTTTTCAAGGCCTAACCTTGCTCTGCTAACACTATGTATTGCTAATTCATTAATTACTTTTATAAGCAAACATTGCTATAAACATTGGTTTCTAATTATTTATAGAGAATATGTTATATACTCGTTCCAACATTGCATAGTGCGTGGTATATGACTTCGAATGAAATTTACCTACGTGACTGGTGAGTCAGTGCATAAACGAATTTTCGGAAGCCAGTAATGTAAGCATAGTTCATCATTTCCACTGTCACTTAATTAGGAATGGTTGCAAGGAAGGATAATTAACACTTTTACTGATAACAACCATATGTCTGTGATGAAAGACATCAGGAGTTCAACAACGGGTTTCTCTGTACCCTAGTATCAAATTCAGCGCAGACGTGGAAGAGCATGGTGAACTCCCATTTTTGGACGTCTTAGTCAAGCACAGAACGAATGGCACTATAAGACACGGTGCGCACAGGAAACCCATCAACGCTGATTTGTATCTCCACGCTGCCAGCTATTGTAAACCTTCACAGCGTGAGGGTGTGCTACGTACGCCGGTACACAAGGCCCGCGTATTATCTGACGAAGAAAGCCTACCAAGGGAGCTTAACCACCTCAAGCACGTTTTTCAATAAGGACGGATACGACTAGAGTCAAACCCGACGTGCTTTCTGGCAGAAAGTACAAGCCCAGCAGAGGGAAAAGGACGAGAAGGGAAAGACAATCGAGTGGCTGGTCTGCAGAGACAGGTCGAGAATATAGAATCAGTGCATAGTGGGGATGTCCGTGTTACTGATAAGTCGCATATATGTACAGTACTTAATAATCACTTTCTGAATATAGCAGGTGAACTAAATAGAAACCTAGTCCCAACAGGGAATCATATAGCGCTCTTAGAAAAAAGTGTTCCGAGACTGTTACCTGAAGTGCTCCTCCATGATACTGACAAGAGGGAGATTGAGTTAATAATTAAATCACTAAAGACCAAGAACTCTCATGGATATGACGGGGTATCTAGCAGAATACTGAAGTATTGTTCCACGTATGTTAGCTCAGTACTTAGCCATATCTGTAACTTTTCCTTTAGGAGTAGTCGGTTTCCTGACCGATTAAAGTACTCGGTAGTGAAGCCACTTTATAAAAAGGGAGACAGGGATAATGTTGACAATTATAGACCTATTTCTATGCCATCGGTGTTTGCTAAAGTTATCGAGAGGGTTGTATATACAAGGTTACTGCAGCATTTAAATTCACATAATTTGCTGTCAAATGTACAGTTTGGTTTTAGAAATGGCTTAACACCTGAAAATGCTATAGTCTCTTTTCTCTGTGAGGTTTTGGACGGATTAAATAAAAGGTTGCGAACGTTAGGTGTTTTCTTTGATTTAACGAACGCTTTTGACTGTGTTGACCACAAAATATTACTGCAGAAGTTGGAACATTATGGAGTAAGGGGAGTAGCTTACAATTGGTTCGCCTCCTACTTTAAGAACAGAAAGCAGAAGGTAATCCTCCGCAATACTGAGAGTGGTAATGACGTTCAGTCCCAATGGGGCACTGTTAAATGGGGCGTTCCCCAAGGGTCGGTGCTGGGGCCACTGCTGTTTCTTATTTATATAAATGATATGCCTTCTAGTATTACAGGTGATTCAAAAATATTTCTGTTTGCTGATGACACCACCTTGGTAGTGAAGGATCTTGTGTGTAATATTGAAACATTATCAAATAATGTAGTTCATGATATAAGTTCGTGGCTTGTGGAAAATAATTTGATGCTAAATCACAGTAAGACTCAGTTTTTACGGTTTCTAACTCACAATTCAACAAGAACTGACATTTTAATCAGACAGAATGGGCATGTTATAAGCGAGAAGGAACAGTTCAAGTTCCTAGGCGTACGGATAGATAGTAAGCTGTTGTGGAAAGCCCATGTTCAGGATCTTGTTCAGAAACTAAATGCCGCTTTATTTACCATTAGAACAGTATCTGAAATAAGTGACATTTCAACACGAAAAGTAGTATACTTCGCATATTTTCATACGCTTATGTCATATGGTATTATTTTTTGGGGTAATTCTTCTGATTCAAAAAGGGTATTTTTGGCTCAAAAACGGGCTGTTCGAGCTATGTATGGTGTAAGTTCGAAAACGTCGACCCCTATTCAATAGTCTGGGAATTTTGACATTGCCCTCACAGTATGTATTTTCTTTAATGTCGTTTGTTGTTAGCAATATTAGCTTATTCCCAAGAGTTAGCAGCTTTCACTCAGTTAATACTAGGCAGAAATCAAATCTGCATGTGGAATGCACTTCCTTGACTCTTGTGCAGAAAGGAGTGCAGTATTCTGCTGCATCCATTTTCAATAAGCTACCACAAGAACTCAAAAATCTTAGCAGTAGCCCAAACTCTTTTAAGTCTAAACTGAAGAGTTTCCTCATGGCTCACTCCTTCTATTCTGTCGAGGAGCTCCTGGAAGAGCTAAAAAATTAAGCAAATTCCAGTGTTACATTCTTGATTTTCTTTATTTAAACTAACGACTTGTCGCCTGAATATGTTTCTTATATTTCATTTTATCTGTTTCTACAATCGTGTTATAATTTCATGTATTGACTCGTTCCATGACCATGGAGACTTCTCCTAAATGTGGTCCCACGGAACAATAAATAAATAAATAAATAAATAAAACTGCCCTGCTCCAGCAAAGTATAGAAAAAAATGGCAGCATCCTGGCTCGACATAATGTTAAATACGTTTGCCACCCACCTCCGAATATGGGTGCCCTTGGGGCTCCATAAACCAGATGTTTACCGTATTCCTTGTAAATGCGGTAAGGCGTACGTTAGGGAGACTGTACGGACAACCGTCGAAAGATGCAACGAACACTGCCCTACAGCTCCCTTGTTTTGCTTTTGCTGGTGTTAATCTTATTACCTCTTTTTCAAGACACTGTCGATATCTTTAAAATGATCATCTAAGTCCTTTGCAGTCTCTGACATTATTACGATGACATAGGCAAACCTTAGTTTTTTTTTTTATTTTCCCCTCTGAATTTTAATGCGCTTTCATAAATTTCTCCTTGATTTCCTTCGCGGCTTTCAAATTGAATAACGTCGGGGATAGGTTACAACCCTGTCTAACTCCCTTCTCAATCACTGATTCTCTTTCATGCCCCCTGACTCTGATAACTGCGGTCTGCTTTCTGTACAAGTTGTAGATAACCTTTTGCATTCTACTACCTTCAGAGTTTGAAAGAGGATACCACAGTCAACATTGTCAATAGCTCTCTCTAAATCTATATATGCTATAAGCCTAGGTTTGCCTTTCCTCAGTCTGCGTTCTAAGGTGAGTCATAGGGTCAGTACTACTTCGCGTGTTCCTACATTTCTTTGGGACACAAACTGATCTCCCTCGAGGTAGCCTTATACCAGTTTTTTCCATTCTTCTTCAGATAATTCAAGTCAACATTTAAGCTGATGGTTTGTTAATATTCGTACCTGTCAGTATTTTCTCCTTTGGAATAAGAATAAATATAGTCATCTTGAAGTATGTAGACTGAATATGACAACGTAAACCGTGAATGATAGTCAGTATATTGCCTAAGCGAAGCAAGTAGGTGACTTGCCCCATTGTGTACACTAGCGGATCAGAAGTATTCAGATGTCCCCAGGTAAAGTGGTAATGACGTCACCGAAGACCCCCCCCCCCCCCGACTATAAAAGGAGGCGGAGAGTTCTAGCAACAGTCCAGCTAGCACACTGATTGAGCGTAGGGAGTTAAAAATAATGGGGTACAATGGTCGTGCAACTCATCATAATCCATACACTTCAGTAGTCAATGCTAAATAAAGCTTGAGGTGGTGTAAAGGACGACGCGACTGGGAGTGATTTGGAGTGATGGTTGATGAATCATGTTTTAATCCGTGGCAATCCGATTATAGTGTGTGGGTTAGGCGAATGCCTGGAGAAAGTTAGTGACAATAGCGAAATACGGAGGAGGGGGGAGCTACTGTGGGGGCGTAGTTTTCGTGGTTAGTGTGCACTTCCCTTATTGCGCTTAAGAAAACGCCAAATTTGGAACGATGCGAGGGTGGTTTGAAAAGTTCTCGTAACGGAACAGAAAAAAAGTATTTATATCATTGAAACTTTTTTTTATTTGTGAATGTAGTCTCCTTAAAGATTGATGCACTTGGTCCAACAATGTTCCAGTGCCTTGATCCCATCTCGAATATGAGTTTCCTCCAGGCCTACAAAATAGTTGTCAACTCGGGCTATCAATTCTTTGTTTGAAGTGAATCTTCGTGCATAAAGAAAAATTTTCAGTTTTGGGAAGAGATTGAAGTCTGACGGAGCCGTATCACGTGAATGAGGCGGGTGTGGCAAACATTTCATACCTTAGTTCGTGTAATTTTGCCATGGCGACGACATATGTGTTCGGGTGCGCATTGTCTTGATGGAAGATGACTTTCTTCCTTGCTAAACCTGGCCTTTTTTCGCGTATCTTTTGTTGCAATTTGTCCAGGAGGTTGGCATATCATTCTCCAGGGGCAGTGGGGAGATAATCTACAAACAGAATCTCCTTCACATCCGAGAACACTGATGCCATGATCTTTCCCGCCGAAGTGACTGTCTTTGCTTTGTTGAGTGGTGAAGAATCATCATCTTTCCACTGCTTTGACTGTTGTTTTGTCTCTGGGGTATAGTAGTGCACCCAAGTTTCATCTGTGGTCACAAACCGGCTCAAAAAATCTAGTTCGTTTCACCTAAAATGTGCCAAACATTGTTCCAATATGTCCAGTCTCATGCGTTTTTGATCCAGTGTCAAGAGTCGCGGCACCCATCTTGCAGATAATTTTTTTTTTCATTTCTAATTCTTCACTTAAAATGTGATATACCCTTTCAGATGACATCTGGCAAGTGTGCGCAATTTCACGTACTTTCAATCGGCGATCCTCCATGACCATTTTGTGCACTTTTGCAATGATTTCTGGAGTAGTGACACATCTTGGCCGATCACTGCACGGATCATCATCTAAGCTCTCCCGACCAAATTTAAATTCAGTTGTCCACTTTGTAACATTATCCCGTCATGCCATAGACCGTCCTGTCTCACAGTGCGATAAATGAATTAACAGCTGTGGCGATTACTTTTGAAATAATAAACAGTTTTTTAAGGTTTTTCCACATGTCTCATTTCCTTTTGACTGCCCCTTATACTACACTGATGAGCCGAAATGTTTTCACCTCCTGTTTAACAACGTGTTGGTTCACATTTGGAACGCAATACAGCGAGGTATGTGAGAACAGATGTCTACGCAAAGGTCATGCTATTCCCTTAAATTAAGGGCCGCTGGATTGCGGGCGCGGAACTGTTCCCCATGTTGTCCTCCTCCGGGTTCAAAAAATTCAAATGGCTCTGAGCACTATGGGACTTAACATCTGAGGTCATCAGTCCGGTAGACTTAGAACTACTTAAACCTAACTAACCTAAGGACATCACACACATCCATGCCCGAGGCAGGATTCGAACCGGAGACCGTAGCAGCAGCGCGGTTCCGGACTGAAGCGCCTAGAACCGCTCGGACACAGGGGCCGGCCCCTCCGGGTTCAAATCAAGCTAGTTTGGTAGCTCCGCAAACCACTGTAGTTTGATTCTGGATTTGTGACACGGACGGTTATCCTGTAGGACATACTATTGCCGTCAGGAAAGACATCAAGCACGAAGCGATGCATTTCGTTCGCAGCTATGCTGACATAGTCTGCAGCTGCCATTGTACCTTCGACCGTTGTCACAGGTACCGTGGAAGCGCAGGTGAATGCCTCCCAAAGCATGGTGCAGTGTATGTTTCGAATAGCGTTCGTCTGGATGAAAGCGTATCTGGAAATGATATCGGCCTTGTGTAACAAGAAACTCGATTCGTCTGACCTGGCAACATGTTTCCATTGATCCACGACCGGAATGGGATGAACTTGTACCCGCTGCAATGGTAATTCACGATGTTGTTGGGTCAACGTGGGAACACGCAGGGCCATCTGCTGCAGATGCCCACATTCAGTTACATGCGCTGAATAGACGCTGCCAAACACTTGCGCTTGCTCCGGTAATGTTCGGTCGTAAGATCTGCTACAGATTTCTGCCCATCTTGCTTTACAGATCAGATAAGCCTCCGACTTCCGCGTTCTATCATGACGCGTGGACGTCCAACGCCTTGTCGCCTGCTCATCGTTTCACCCTCCTTCAACTACTATTCATATGTTTCCACGACCGTAGTACGATAACAGCCGACCCGTGATGCCCAATGTGCTCGTTCTCAAAGTAGCTTATGTCAGTGGAGATCCCCATTTGCACAGCCCATATAGTAGTTAGAATGATTCCGCATTCGTCTCTGCTGCGCTGATACAGTGTGTTCAAAAAAAGTGTCCAATACTTTGAGAGGTGGTAGTACTCATAGAAACAAGAAAAATAATTCCAATAAACATGGGTCTGTAAATGCATATTTTCTGCGATAAACACTTGTCTCCAGGTGTTCAACATGGCGTCCCTCCAGCGTAAGGAATGACGTCTCCTTTGATGTACACCCGGTTGTTGTACCTACTGGCACGCATTGAAGACGCGACACTGTAGTGTCCGCACAACGTTGATTGGCATGGCGTAGACCAACTCCTTCTAGTGTCCCCATAACTAAAAGTCTAGGGGATTGAGGTCTGGGGAACGAGCGAGCCAAGGTGTGCCCCCCCCCCCCCCCCACCACCACCACCACCAACCTTCCACCTCTGCCCCGCCCAACCAGTCCAGCGGTCCTGAAATGCCTGTGTCAGATTTTGGTGCACATTGTCACAGAAGTGGCCTGGTGCGCCATCACGCATGAATCTCATTTGTATTTATGGATTCTTCCTTCGCTTCTTGGTAGAACAATTGCATATTGAGGGTTGAATAACGCTTAGGCGGTTTTTGTTCTGCTGATTTTTTTTTATTTGTATGAACTAGTTTTCGGCTATTTAGGCTATCTTCAGATAACTACTGGCTATTGTTTACAAGGATCTTGAGTTCTTACGAACCAAACATTTTGGACTAAGATACAACGCACTTACATACGAGCTTTATTTGTGATATTGTCTTTGGAATTGTCAAACAGGTCGTTTGACTTTTTGTTCTGTAAAACTGTTCTTTAATATATTAAATCATATTTTATGGTTTGTCAGTACCATGCATGACAACAATTAGAGTTATTTAGAATACACATTATTACAAAATTACAATTTTTTGGTCTTTGTTGTGAACAGTAGCACTGGGCACTAATTGTTGGCTGTACAACAGCGATGTTTTCTTTGGGGTTTACATTTTGTTATTATAAAAAATTTGACATTAGTGTATTAATAAATACCAAATATAACATTGTTACAGTTGTGTTACAGTTAGGAATGTAAACACATAAGGGATATTACATTATTTTGCGGAGTGAATTTTGTTTACTATTGGGACACTTCCTGGTTAGTAGCAGGTTTACTGTATTGTGTAAAGTTTAAGAGTGGTGATGTGCTCAGTTGCAATTGGTCATTTAGAACCAGCTGGGGATTTAGGGCTAAGTGTTTGTTAATGTCAAGTGCTTCTAGGAGACTGAGTTTTTTGCCTTTGTTGGTTATATGTAGCACTTTTGTGTGTGTTATATATTTGTGTCCTTCTTTGAGCACATGTTCAGCAAAGGTGGAGTCTGATTTATTTAATCGTCAGTTGCGTACATGTTCAGCCAGCCTTGTTGCTATGGCCCGGCCCGTTTGACCAATGCTCAGTTTATTGCAGTCAGTGCAGGCTATTTTATAGATCCCACTGTTGCTTAGTTTCTCTATTTCCTCCTTGCTATTGAATAGGAGATTAGCTATAGTGCCTCTTACATAAAATGAAGTTTTATAGTTTTGGGATTTCAGTGTTTTGGCTAGTTTGTCTGATAGCTTACCTAGATATTCGTTGCTGCAATGGCACAGCCTCAAGCAAGGTAGCAATATATTGATGAGAAAAGCCATATAATACGTTCTAGTTTATCTTTGTGGTAGTATGTATTGCCCTATTAAACTATCGCCAAGTATACCTGCGCATATGTTGACTGAGAATCGGTGTTGATGTCCTCTTTCCTGAATTGCTTGGTGATTTCCATCTGCCTATATATGCAGGTTATGGAAATTCACAACAGCGTCTCTTGTGAATCCTGCCGCATCGGTAAATAAACTCTTGGACGTGAACACTAGATCTGCGGTACACTTCTGCTCCGGCCGTTGTGGCCAAGCGGTTCTAGGCGCTTCAGTCCGGAACCGCGGGACTGCTACGGTCGCAGGTTCGAATCCTGCCTCGGAAATGGATGTGTGTGATGTCCTTAGGTTAGTTTGGTTTAAGTAGTTCTAAGTTCTAGGGGACTGATGACCTCAGATGTTAAGTCCCATAGTGCTCAGAGCCATTTGAAGCACATTTCTGCAACAGCCGTTGACAGAACCGTCGTCTGCCATGATGCCCTTACGGCCTGAACGCTCTGCAGATGATATGGGTACAGATAAGAGAGTCGGACATCCTTTCTGCTGCTACTAATTGTCGCACATTGGCCGCAGGGGTTTCACCTACCGAACGTACCATGGGCTTCTCCATGTCAGGCGTGCGGACCGTGTGGGGCCTTCCACTGTCAGACGCTGAGAAAGCTTGCCGAACAGCTTATCAGAGGGAACTCTGCGCTGTGGATATTTTTCAGGATAGAGGCCACGGGCTCGCGAGGTACGTCCGTTTGCTAAACCATAGCAGAAAATCGTATCCGCCATTTTACTTGTCGAGCAGTACACTTCCATTGCTAATAAGTGATGAAAGACGGAAAATGGAAATGTACTACATCATTTGTACGTACAAAAAGCGCAATAATAGTAAACACATCAGTGAATCCGCGTTTGGAAGAAGGTAAAACACCATGATACGTACCCAGGGTTAACAGTACTGTGCAATAAGGCACACAAACATGACGAAAACTAACTCGACTCGAACCGCACAACTGACTGCAGACCACCTAATAGTAAGTAGAGTGCTGTCAATAAGACATCATAATACCCCGCCGATAGAATGGACCGAGCACCAGTGCAACGACTGTGCTAATATCCTCAACCAACCGTCGCGCAGCCCTTCCTATAAAAACGTGTTTATCCTGGAAACTGTACTTTTCTGGTCCCATGGTTTTTGCTCTTATTTTCCTTGTTTCGACGACTGCTACCACCTCTGAAAGAATTCGACACTTTTTTTGGACATCCTGTATACTTTCCTTGCCACGCCACATGCTTTTAACCTCACCAGCTGGTATTCAAACTAGCGGTGCGCAGAAGACAAAATGTTTTGGCTAGTCGTGTGTGTACTAGCATTATTGTGACTAAACTGAAAATGCAAAGACAAGTCGTCAATATAAAAAGTAACTGCCCGCCATCTGTAGTGTACATACACCGTCCATCCAAAAAGTTCCGGGACTGATTGAATTTCTGGTGTATAAGTGGCATCAAAGCAATAGCTGAGGTGGAAACAACCGTAAACACAAGTGTGCATTCGACAAGTCGGTTGTGAGCGAACGGTGTTAAATGGTGGACATGCGGCCGTCTTGTGTCAGTGCTTTTGTGTCACAGATCGGAATGGACCAATATCTCTAAATCATATGTTCAAGACATTCTTCAGAATATTTTGAAGAAGAAAAATGTATGTGCAGTGTTTATCCCGCACACCTTGATTCCCGAAAACAGGCAAAGGTACGTGGACGCCTGCTGCGACTTTGTTGAAATGCACAACGTGGACAATTCTTTTCTGGAAAAAATCGTCACCAATGACGAGACGTGGTGTTCTTAACACGAACCCACCACAAAAGGACAAAGTGCAGAAATTCACATGAAGGGCCAACGCTTTGACGACATAATTGACGTTCAAGCCAATGTGACGCGCGAGTTGATCAATATCGCAAAGATGACGCGCGAGTTGATCAATATCGCAAAGAAGAACTTCTCTCAGAGTTTCGCATAGTTGTATGAGCATTCTGTGCGTCGTACGCAAGTGGTCGGTGACCAAGAAGAACTAGGGAACCATCATCTGAACATTTCTCTTCTTCTTTTTTTCTTCTTTCTCTCACATCTTTGTTCTGCATCGGCGCAGGGACTGCACGATTTTTTACGGATTTGGCGCCACTCCGTTTTCCTAAATGTTTGCGAGTGGTGTAACTAAGGCGGGACTTAGGTATCAGGGCAGTATTCACGTACTGGGATGTGGGAAACCGCCTAAAACCACACAGACTGGCCATCACGCCGACCCTCGTCGTCAATCCGCCAAAGGGGAATCGATCCTGGCCGACGCACCTCCCCTGAAGCGGTGCTTTAACATGCACACGTTCATCTTAAGGTTTCTTTATTTTTTATTAACCCAGTCTCGAAAGCTTTTTTGCTGTAGATCGGACCTAGTACAGGAATAGCAGCAGCAACTGACGAAATGTTGAAGCTTGTGTAGTAAGTTGCTCTTTCCTAACGATTTAAGCATGAAAATCTAGCTTGCTATACGGAATAGACGACAGTGAGGCTCTACGAAGAATGTCGTGTAGTATTTGTGTTGTTGAACCGTGGAACGCGATAAGGAGACTCTGAAACCTGGAGCAGGCACTAACGACCGCCAAGTTTAACTTTGAATCCAGTGGGAGGGACATCTTCGGCAACCGGTGCAAGAAGGCGATGCTTCTCCACCGCTATACCTTACTACTGTTGAGGTATTGTTTTAACTCGCGTGGGGTCTTTCGCCCCGATGAACTGTGGGGCTCTTATTGAGCAATATGTACTCATATATTAACGTTATTTCACAGCCTCATAAAATATGAACTTAACATCTTATAGGTTGGTGGCCAAATAGTGGATTTTTTTTTTTTTTTTTTTTTTTTTTTTTTAAGATTCGAAGTTTGAACTGGTCAGCGTGGTTCGATAAAAGCATTCATCGTGTTGCTGTACGTGTTTCTACAACAGCTGAACATACAGATGAGGACAGCTGCCACCAAACTAACTGCGGCAAGCTAGAGGGTAATCAAAATATGGTCTTACAGTATCTAACAATACATCGAGTAAGACCGTGCTGAAAATACCCAATGATGGTGACCCAAAAGTGTTGAAACATGTTAGGGCGTAACAAGGAGTTCCTGAAAAAACAGCCATAATTTAATCTGCAAACATAGCTACTGCTGGGACTTCAAGACGACTTAATATTTAATTTCCTTCACATTGATGCAATAGTTATTCCAGATGCAAATTAAACTGTTGGCTTATTCTGACGCGAAGGCAACGCATTAGATGATTTCGTTTCTTCTGCCCATCTAAAAATTTTGTGTCTACAGTGGAATAACTGGACACGCTGCTTGGACGCATCCGGGTTAGGAATTTTACGGTGGTCGTCCACTGACCTCAGGGCACTGCTCGCACCGAGACGGCAGATAAACGCCGCCCATGCCGGGACAATGGGGAGGAAAGTTTTACGCGCCAGTCAATGTCCCGTTTTGTTTTCATTGCAGCGGAGTAGCCCCGAACCGCAGCACTGACGCGTATCAGCTAAGCACAAACAACTGGTGATATCGAGAGCTTCGCTGTATTTCAACAAGTGAAAAAGCAAACGGTTACTTCATCTGTTCATTTCCACGATTTACCTTATCTTCTATCCACCAAATATCGGGCGACTATCAGGCTTACATATTATTGGAGAAAAAGAATTATAGCTTTACGTGCTCGTTACTCTAAAAACTTCACTTTCTTAATTCTAAGCGTACGCTATTTGTTCAGAAGTATCGTGACACCTACTAGTGGACATTAATATGAGATGTGCCCATCTGTCACCCTTTGTGACGGACTAAATTCCGCCGGGGACACTTACAATGAGCTCTCCGAATGTCTGTGGCGGGAATGAAAGCCCATTCATTCTTCTTCAACAGCCGAAACCAGGGAAGGTAGTGTATTTGGACGCTGGGGTCTTTAGCGTAACAAACGTTCTAATTGTTCTGGAAGGTGATCGGTTGGTTTCAGGCCGGGACCCTGGGCAGGCCAGTCCATGTCAGGAATGTTGTTGTGTACAAACCATTACCGCACAGGTACTGATTTATGACAGGGTGCATAGTCATGCTGATACAGCCAACGTCCCCAAACTGTTCTTCCACTGTACGCAGAAGATAATGCTGTAAAATATTTCCAGATTAGATTTTAATGTTCCGTCGACAACGTAGTATTAGAGAAGGAGCACAAGCTCAGATTAAGAAAGTATGGGGAAGGAAATCGGCCGAACCTAGTAGATAGTGCCGGAAGTCCCATGTGGCTTTTCGCGAATGATGCTGTAGTATACAGAGAAGTTGCAGCATTAGAAAATTGCCTCGAAATGCAGGAAGATCTGCAGCGGATAGGCACTTGGTGCAGGGAGTGGCAACTGACCCTTAACACAGACAAATGTAATGTATTGCGAATACATAGAAAGAAGGATCCTTTATTGTATTATTATATGATAGCGGAATAAACACTGGTAGCAGTTACTTCTGTAAAATATCTGGGAGTATGCGTACGGAACGATTTGATGTGGAATGATCATATAAAAATAACTGTTGGTAAGGCGGGTGCCAGGTTGAGATTTATTGGAAGAGTCCTTAGAAAATAAAGTCCATCAACAAAGGAGGTGGCTTACAAAACACTCGTTCGACCTATACCTGAGTATTGCTCATCAGTGTGGGATCCGTACCAGGTCGGGTTGACGGAGGAGATAGAGAAGATCCAAAGAAGAGCGGCGCGTATCGTCACAGGGTTATTTGGTAAGCGTGATAGCGATACGAAGATGTTTAGCAAACTTAAGTGGCAGACTCTGCAAGAGAGGCGCTCTGCATCGCGGTGTAGCTTTCTGTCCAGGTTTAGAGAGGGTGCGTTTCTGGATGATGTATAGAATATATTGCTCCCCCTATTTATACCTCCAGAGGAGATCACGAATGTCAAATCAGAGAGATTGGACCGCGCACGGAGGGTTTCCGGCAGTCGTTCTACCCGCGAACCATACGCGACTGGAACAGGAAAGGGAGGTAATGACAGTGGCTCGTAAAGTGCCCTCCGCCACACACCGTTGGGTGGCTTGCGGAGTATAAATGTAGACGGAGATGTAGATGTACCCTTTTCAAAGAACCATGCCAATAGTTGCTTGCAGCGATTTATGGAAATCACGGAAAACCTAAATTAAGGTGACCGCACGCGAAAGTGAATCGGCGTGCTTCATAATGCGAGATAAGCGTGCTAACCACTGCGCCACCTCGCTCGGTCATACGAGGGTGGTTTGAAAAGTTCTCGGAATCACCACGAGAGGTCATCACTACTGCAACGAGTTGTTCACGCGATACTCATTGGACTGTTGCCTGTAAACACGTGAAACGTCAGTGCTCTTGGAAGAGAGCCGTGGTGGTGACGTGGCTCTGTTGTTATTCCCACGTAGTGATTTGCGAAGATGGAAAAAATCGAGAATCGAGTAGCGATTAAGTACTTCGTAAAGAAAGGTAGGAAAGCAAAAGACATTCATGCCGATTTCCAGAAAACACTGGGGGGCTCTTCCATATTCAACAGTTGCAGTTGTCAACAGAACCTTGATTGTATCCAGGCGTGCTCCTCTCCGTCCGATGCAAATCGACGGCCACGAATGTCATCCTTCGAGCCTCCAAAAACGTGGAAATCGCATGGGGACGATGGTTCAAATGGCTCTGAGCACTATGGGACTCAACTGCTGAGGTCATTAGTCCCCTAGAACTTAGAACTAGTTAAACCTAACTAACCTAAGGACATCACAAACATCCATGCCCGTGGCAGGATTCGAACCCGTGACCGTAGCGGTCTTGCGGTTCCAGACTGCAGCAACTTTAACCGCACGGCCACTTCGGCCGGCCGCATGGGGACGGATCGGGACTGTATGGCGGATCTGTAAGGGCTTCTCCGAGAAACTCTTGCAGCGTAGCCGGAACAAGAGCCACGCCTGATCCGTGAAACTCATGATGATCTTTTTCGGCAACGGCCTGCTGCTCACTGACTTTCTGCAACACAGCGTCACAACTACACTACTGGCCATTAAAATTGCTACACCAAGAAGAAATGCAGATGATAAACGGGTATTCATTAGACAAATATATTATACTAGAACTGACATATGATTACATTTTCACGCAATTTGGTTGCATAGAACCTGAGAAATCAGTACCCATAACAACCACCTTTGGCCGTAATAACGGCCTTGATACGCCTGGGCATTGAGTCAAACAGAGCTTGGATGGAGTGTAAAGGTACAGCTGCCCATGCAGCTTCAACACGATACCACAGTTCAACAAGAGTAGTGATTAGCGTATTGTGACGAGCCAGTTGCTCGGCCACCATTGACCAGACGTATTCAGTTGGTGAGAGATCTGGAGAACGTGCTGGCCAGGGCAGCAGTCGAACATTTTCTGTATCCAGAAAGGCCCGTACAGGACCTGCAACATACGGTCGTGCATTACCCTGCTGAAATGGAGGGTTTCGCAGGGATCGAATGAAGGGTAGACCCATGGGTGGTAACACATCTGAAATGTAACGTCCACTGTTCAAAGTGCCGTCAATGCGAACAAGAGGTGACCGAGACGTGTAACCAGTGGCAACCAATACCATCACGCAGGGTGATACGCCAGTATGGCGATGACGAATACACGCTTCCAATGTGCGTTCACCGCGATGTCGCCAAACACGGATGCGACCATCACGATGCTGTAAACAGAACCTGGATTCTTCCGAAAAAATGACGTTTTGCCATTCGTGTACCCAGGTTCGTCGTTGAGTACACCATCGCAGGCGCTCCTGGCTGTGATGCAGCGTCAAGGGCAACCGCAGCCATGGTCTCCGACCTGATAGTCCATGCTGCTGCAAACGTCGTCGAGCTGTTCGTGCAGATGGTTGTTGTCTTGCAGACGTCCCCATCCGTTGACTCAGGGATCGAGATGTGGCTGCACGATCCGTTACAGCCATGCGGATAAGATGCCTGTCATCACGACTGCTAGTCATACGAGGCTACAATCCGACCTTTATCTAAGTCGGAAACGCAATGGTACGCATTTCTCCTCCTTACACGAGGAATCACAACAACGTTTCACCAGGCAACGCCGGTCAACTGCTGTTTGTGTATGAGAAATCGGTTGGAAACTTTCCTAATGTCAGCACTTTGTAGGTGTCGCCACCGGTGCCAACCTTGTATGAGTGCTCTGAAAAGCTAATCATTTGCATCTCACAGCATCTTCTTCCTGTCGGTTACATTTCGCGTCTGTAGCACGTCATCTTCGTGATGTAGAAATTGTAGTGGCCAGTAGTGTAACACACAGCGACACGTGGATTCATTGCAAAAACTGAACCGCGCCATCGAGTCCGAACAGGCAGGAATGTTGGCAGACGGCATCAGTCTGGTGAAGGATAATGTCCGCCCACGTGTTGCCAAGATTCCTTCGACTTCACGTTTCGCTGTGAAGCCCTTACATATCCTCTGTGTAGTGCCGTTCTTTCCCCATGCGAGTTCCATATTTTTGAAAACTTCAAGAAAGTCATTCTTAGCCGTGGATTTGCTTCGAACAAAAAGAGGTGCACCCCTGTGTACGATCGTGATTACTTAGGAAACCGGAATTTTTTTTTCTCGAAGGCATTTCCTTTCTTGTCTCATTGTGTTATAAGTGTATTAACAGCTATGTCGATTATTTCTGAAATAATAAACAGTTTACTTATATTTTTTCCATTTCTCTCGTTTTATTTTGAGCGCCCCTTACATAACAGCTGAAGATTTTATCTTCGCATTTTACAAGTTTTTAAAGGAATAAATCGTAATAAGAATA
This sequence comes from Schistocerca nitens, assembly GCF_023898315.1. Taxonomy (NCBI): domain Eukaryota; kingdom Metazoa; phylum Arthropoda; class Insecta; order Orthoptera; family Acrididae; genus Schistocerca; species Schistocerca nitens. Next base: position 364,993,268 of record NC_064620.1, on the reverse strand, counting down.
TTGAGTTTTCCCCAAGTGTTGTCCAAACATATTACTGCATCCGTTTCAGTCATAAACTGAACGTAAGTTGTTAAATCTATCAGCGTCTTTTGTTTTTTACTTTCCTTGAAACCCGAAACGACAGTTCCATTGTAACGTAAAGTGGCGTTCCTAATTCCTAAAGAGCGTCTACACAATATCATCAGTTGACGGAACATCTGGAACATAAAAACAAAGTCTAAAATAAAATATATCACATTTGCCTCTACGCTGTTACGAGATGTCAGTCGTATCCCAGATGACGATTAGAAATAACAACAGAACGACTGCACGGTTTGTGATGTTTATAATCAGAGAGATTTATTTTCTGCTAAATTAAGTACTCGATCAGAAACAGCGACACCTAAAGGCTAGAAAATGCCTTTTGTTGCTAAGTTAAAGTATTTAACACTTTTAAGATGCTATAAATTCGATCCATTAGCTCATTAAGTCACTTGAACTCTTTCAATATTAGTTAAAAACTACAGGCGCCAGCGCATTTATGGCTCTTAGTCGTATTGCAAAAATTATCATCAAGTTATTCATTCCTGTGAGCAGTTAGTTTTTCGTGATAACGTTTTTGAATAACATTCTCTCAGTTCTCTGTTTGGAAAAAATTTGGAAATTTGTCGTAAGTACCTATGGGACCAAACTGCTAAGGTCATCGGTTCTTAGGCTTACACACTACTTGAACGTCGACGGGGGAGCCGCGCGAACCGTGGCAAGGCGCTCGAGACCGCACGGCTAACCCGCGCGGTCTCTCTTTTTGTATAAAGACATGTTTATTTGGCTTTCTGTGTGAGTACCCTATTCAGTCATCAACAAGACACTATGTAGCCTTCAACCGTTACATTATTTAGCCATCGAGAAGTGCAAAAACCACATAAACCGACGCACTACTTTAAAACACCTAAATATGTCACCATTTTTAGAAAGAAGAGAAAGATTCTTAATTTATAAACGTAGAAACAGAATTTCGTTCTTCTTTACAAAAATACTTTCAAATAGATTTGTACAGCCACTGCTCTTTGAGATAGAAACAACTACGAAAATGGTGATTACATCCACTCTATAGGTTTAGGATCAGATTTCAAAATTATATACTGCCTTACCATTCTTGAGTAAAATACCGTTAATGCTTGTAGCAGTCCAAGCTTTCTCAGTTCTTCGAGTAATCGTCCTCTGTGTTACTGAAACTTGGAAGAAGCGGAGATTAAATGATTAATGTCTATGACGTCAGAATTATTGAAATCATAAGTGAATTTCTTATCAGTAGGCGATACAAATGAGAAGAGAAGCTGCTGTGATTGAATCTCATCCGAGTGACTGTATAGATGGCTCTGCGGTGTACTGACATGTTATCCAAGCAAGGTAAGCGAGGTATCTGTGGTTGAACCCAACAATTATAAGAGGGTTGGAACTTTAATAGTGGCAACCATTTATTTACAGCTCGTACAAAATAGATACGTGTTTCAAAGTTTTACTGACCTTCAGAATAGTCACCAGCGTTGTGTATAACCCGTTGCCAGAGATGTGGAAGTTGTAGGATACTCTTAGCAGTGCCAGTTGTGTTGACAGTTCGAGCGGCGCTATCTATTGACCGACGAATTTGTGGCAGTTCTGAAACGAATGCCGTGAAGTGTTTCCTTCAGTTTAGAAATCTAGCTGAACTCACGAGTGCTTAAGTCAGGGGAGTGAAGTAGGTGGTACAGCACTTAGCAACCCGATCAGTCAAACAAATCAGTAACAGCTTGCACTGTACGTGCTTGAACACTGTCCTGAAAAATGATGATCAGGTCCAGAAAGTGTCATCACTTCTGTCTCTATGCTTTTCATTTTTGGAACAGAACCTACGACCAGCTTAGAGACAGAAGTGATGATGTTTTCTTGAATGGTTCGCACCCTGACAGTTGTTGATTTCTCAGCATTGAAATCTGCAGAAATTTGCGGAAGGGTTGCACTTCTTTAACGTTGAGATTCTCTTCAGTCGTCGTTGTTTCCGTTCTTGAAGGATCTTTTTCCGGCCACAGCGATGTCTGAGGTTTGATTTTTTACTGGATTCCTCATATTCACGGAACACTCGTGAAATGGTCGTACGGGAAAATCCCCTATTCATCGCTATGTCGGAGACGCTGTGTCCCATCGGTCGTGCGCCGACTATAATACCACATAGAAATTCACTTAAATCTTGATAACCTGCCACTGCAGCAGACACTTGTTATCTTACATAGGCGTTACCGACCTCAGCGCCGTATTCTGCCTGTTTACATATCTCTGTATTTGAATGGGCATGCCTATACCAGTTTCTTTGGCGCTTCAGTGTATTTGTCAGTTCTCGCATAAATTGTTGTACACACCACATTAAATATTGTATCTCAGAAACATCAGCCTTCTTTATAAAGGGAGCCGTTGAGATCAGTTCGTGAAACAAAACTTCAGTTGGAATGTTGGGTATTCCCTAATACACTACTGGCCATTAAAATTGCTACACCACGAAGATGACGTGCTACAGACGCGAAATTTAACCGACAGGAAGAAGATGCTTTGATATGCAAATGATTAGCTTTTCAGAGCATTAACACAAGGTTGGAGCTGGTGGCGACACCTACAACGTGCTGAGACGAGGAAAGTTTCCAACTGATTTGTCACACACAAACAGCAGTTGACCGGCGTTGCCTGGTGAAACGTTGTTGTGATGCCTCGTGTAAGGAGGAGAAATGCGCACCATCACGAATCCGACTTTGATAAAGGTCGGATTGTAGCCTATCACGATTGCGGTTTATCGTATCGCGACATTGCTGCTTCGTTGGTCGAGATCCAATGACTGTTAGCAGAATATGGAATCGATGAGTTCAGGAGGGTAACACGGAACACCGTGCTGGATACCAACGGCCTCGTATCACTAGCAGTCGAGATGACAGGCATATTATCCACATGTCTGTAACGGATCGTGCAGCCACGTCTTGATCCCTGAGTCAACAGATTGGGGCGTTTCCAAGACAACAACCATCTGCACGAGCAGTTCGACGACGTTTCCAGCAGCATGGACTATCAGCTCGGAGACCATGGTTGCGGCTACATTTGACGCTGCATCACAGACAGGAGCGCCTACGATGGTATACTCAACGACGAACCTGAGTGCACAAATGGCAAAACGTCATTTTTTCGGATGAATCCAGGCTCTGTTTATAGCATCATGATGGTCGATTCCGTGTTTGGCGACATCGCAGTGATCGCACATTGGAAGCGTGTATTCGTCATCGCCATATTGGCGTATCACCCAGAGTGACGGTATGGGTTGCCATTGGTTACATGTCTCGGTCACCTCATGTTCGCTTTGACGGCACTTTGAACAGTGGACGTTACATTTCAGATGTGTTACGACCCGTGGCTCTACCCTTCATTCAATCCCTGCGAAAACCAACATTTCAGCAGGATAATGCACGACCGCATGTTGCAGGTCCTGTATGGGCCTTTCTGGATACAGATAATGTTCGACTGCTGCCCTGGACAGCACATTCTCCAGATCTCTCACCAACTGAAAACGTCTGGTCAACGGTGGCCGAGCAACTGGCTCGTCACAATACGCCAGTCACTACTCTTGATGAAGTGCGGTATGGTGTTGAAGCTGCATGGGCAGCTGTACCTGTACACGCCATCCAAGCTCTGTTTGACTCAATGCCCAGGCTTATCAAGGCCGTTATCACGGCCAGAGGTGGTTGTTCTGGGTACTGATTTCTCAGGACCGATGCACCCAAATTGCGTGAAAATGTAATTACATGTCAGTTCTAGTATAATATATTTGTCTAATGAATACCCGTTTATCATCTGTATTTCTTCTTGGTGTAGCAATTTTAATGGCCAGTAATGTAGTAAGTGGAAGCGGTCACTTGATGGCGAGAGGCTACGGAGAAATACAGGGGTGGACGAAAACATGACATACCAGGAACACAACACACAACCAAGCGTTATAGTGTGGAAAACCGTTAGCATTCAAAACAGCTTCCAGTCGTATCAGAATGGGTATTTACAGGTCCCATATGGTTTTTAGGGGAATCTTATACCATTTTTCCTGCAAAACAGTGCCAAGTTCAGGTAACGATGCTAGAGATGGATAACGATGATGCACCGTTCTCCGCAAACTAGACCACGTCAATAATATTGAGATCTGGTGACTGCAGTGGCCAGGATACATACGACAATTCATGTTCGTGCCCACAAAATCAGTCCTGGACGCTGCGAGCTGTCTGGAGTCCTGTCGTCTTGGAGCACAGCCTCAGCACGGGAATGGACCTCATCAGCCAAAATGGTCACATAATCTTTGGCAGTAATCCTTGCAGAGTAACCATGTGGCCCATGTAATACCAGCATGTGCCTGCCCAAACCATCATCGAACACCCTCCATGTTTCAGTCATGGGACGTAAACTCCAATGTTGTTGTTGTTGTGGTCTTCAGTCCTGAGACTGGTTTGATGCAGCTCTCCATGCTACTCGATCCTGTGCAAGCTTCTTCATCTCCCAGTAGTTACTGCAACTTACAACCTTCTGAATCTGTTTAGTGTATTCATCTCTTGGTCTCCCTCTACCATTTTTACTCTCCACGCTGCCCTTCAATACTAAATTGGTGATCCCTTGATGCCTCAGAACATGTTCTACCAACCAGTCCCTTCTTCTTGTCAAGTTGTGCCACAATCTCCTCTTCTCCTCAATTCTATTCAATACCTCCTCATTAGTTATGTGATCTACCCATCTAATCTTCAGCATTCTTCTGTAGCACCACATTTCGAAAGCTTCTAATCTCTTCTTGTCCAAACTATTTATCGCCCATGTTTCACTTCCATACATGCCTACACTCCATACAAATACTTTCAGAAACGACTCCCTGACACTTAAATCTATACTCGATGTTAACAAATTCCTCTTCTTCAGAAACGCTTTCCTTGCCATTGCCAGTCTACATTTTATACCCTCTCTACTTCGACCATCATCAGTTATTTTGCTCCCCAAATAGCAAAACTCCTTTACTACTTTAAGTGTCTCATTTCCTAATCTAATTCCCTCAGCATCACCCGACTTAATTCGACTACATTCCATTACCCTCGTTTTGCTTTTGTTGATGTTCATCTTATATCCTCCTTTCAAGACACTGTCCATTCCGTTCAACTGCTCTTCCAAGTCCTTTGCTGTCTCTGACAGAATTACATTGTCATCGGCGAACCTCAAAGTTTTTGTTGCTTCTCCATGAATTTTAATACCTACTCCTAATTTTTCTTTTGTTTCCTTTACTGCTTGCTCAATATACAAATTGAATAACATCGGGGATAGGCTACAACCCTGTTTCACTCTCTTCCCAACCACTGCTTCCCTTTCATGCCCCTCGACTCATAACTGCCATCTGGTTTCTGTACAAATTCTAAATAGCCTTTCGCTCCCTGTATTTTACCCCTGCCACTTTAGAATTTGAAAGACTCGGATAGACGTTGGAAACAATGTGAAACAAGACTCACATGACCAAATGGCTTCTTTCCATTGCTCCATAGTGGAGGTTTTGGGTTTTGGCACCGCGTTTCCCTATGACGGCCACTGACATCAGTGATGAGTCGTTTGTAATTCCAGCTCTGGCTGCAATTCCCTGTTTCTGGAGATCCCTTCGTGTTGTTTTGGCGCTGGCAGGGTACTTGAATGCCACAATCAGTTCTGCAGTGACTTTTACAGCAGTTGTCCTCTTATTTTTCGCCGCAATCCTCTTCAATGACCGTCTGTCACCAACACGCGACACACTGTCGTCTGCGTTGTGATTTAGCCGATAACGTTTTTCCGCTGTTCCTGTTAATGGTATAAATCTTCTTGAAACGCAGATCACTTCGACTACCTTGGTTACGTAAGCACCCACCGCGCCACCACCAACAATATGCCCATGTTTGAATCCGCTAGGTTGCAACATAATACATTCACAACTACACAGAACGCTGTTCTGACCACGAGTGACACTTGCAACGTATTGAAGGCGTGGCACTGGTGCCGTTGGTGTTCGAACACGACAGTGGAACTTGCAGGCTTGGCTAGCATATGCGTTAATGTTCGAGCGTGAATTTGTCGCAGTGCTTCCATATTTTTGTCCAACCCCTCTACGTCGAGATGTCTATTCGATAGATCGGTGGCGCGTTACTAGCTTCTCTTGTAACACGAGACCTCTAAGACTCTATTAATTTACTTTGCCTTTTTGTGTTTTATTTAACATTCTGTAGCTAAACTGTTCTAAATAATAATCAAACATGATTATATCGATAACACAAGAGTGTTCGCTTTTTTCTTTGTATAAACTTTGATGTCCTGGCAAAAACATATGCAATGTATTGTCTTTATTAATTAAACACTTTGCCTCACTTGGAGAGAGACAAAACTTATCCTATATAACTGGAATTTGTGTAAATTTCTTTTGGCCGTGCGGTTCTAGGCGCTTCAGTTTGGAACCGTGTGACCGCTACGGTCGCAGGTTCGAATCCTGCCTCTGGCATGGATGGTTCAAATGGCTCTGAGTCCTATGGGACTTAACTGCTGCGGTCATCAGTCCCCTAGAACTTAGAACTACTTAAACCTAACTAACCTAAGGACATCACACACATCCATGCCCGAGGCAGGATTCGAACCTGCGACCGTAGCGGTCACGCGGTTCCAGACTGTACCGCCTAGAACCGCTCGACCACTCCGGCCGGCCGGGCATGGATGTGTGTGATGTCCTTAGGTTAGTTATGTTTAAGTAGTTCTAAGTTCTAGGGGACTGATGACCACAGATGTTAAGTCCCATAGTGCTCAGAGCCATTTTGTAAATTACTTTTTTTCTAGAAATGTCAATACGTGCAAACGTTCCGTTTTATTTAATATGTTTGGTTGCTGATATGTAACTGCTGATCCTCACTTAGGGTTATTAGTTCTTTATATGTATAAAAGGTATTGTGGTTCTCCTCGGGAACGGAATCGTGCAGTGCGCGCAAAATGTGGTTGGCATGAAGGAAGAGGTGGGACAACGATTTAGTCGGGACGAGCTACCAAATTGTCAACAGCTTATGTAAAAGTCCTGTACTGTGCTGGTGCCGAGAGAGGCGCTTTTTGTGCCGTTTTCCATTGTGCCAAAGCCTCGCATGGATGTATAAATAGCTGGAACTATTCTGGAATTGATATCTATCATCGCCACCAAGGAATTCTACCTGCAAATCCACCTACCAACACGCACTCGCCTCCACACTGCGCAGTCACTGTAACGGAATGGAGGAATTGTAGATATGTAAAGTGAAGGATCAGCTCATTGGATGTTTTAGTGTGCTCAAATAATTTATACCTGAATCTATGTACCTACCTTGATTTTTTCCTTATCACAAAGCCTTTCAGGATCCTCTTCGTTTGAACTATAACTTCCGACTGTCCTGATTTTGAAAAATAATATTCAAAAGGAATGACTATTACCTAATTAAATATGTTGAAATTGAGTGAAGTAAATTGTCTAATATTATTGCGGAATTTGGTGAAGTCGAAGGAGGAAGGAAATGTAGCTTTTGTGAGAGCCTCACGGTATCTGAACCTTTTCATAATTTTTGTTTTGTGATCTTTTAAAATTTCTCACTTCTGGTTTAAAAAGGTAAAGAACTATAAACAGTTTTCTTAAGTTGGCATTCTTTAAATTGTTTATCAAAATGCGTTTAGTTTTCTTTACTACAGTAGTCAATATTAAGCTCCCCCCCCAACCCCCACCCCCCACCCCAATTGAAAGCTGCCGAAATGCACAAAGTTACTTGATTATAAAAAGTTCTAACTACTCTTGATATTTATGTTAAGTTGTGTGCTCATTGTGTTCTAATAAGTGTAATAACAGTTTATGAGCACCCACTTACTGTTTTATCCTCACTGCAGGTAAAGTGGCTAGGAATGTCATTATCAATGAGAACAGTTACTTCTTTTCTTCAGAGAACTGTCAGAAATTGTTTGATAGTGAACTCTTTTTTTTATTATTCCCATGTCAGTTAGAAAAGTAATTGGTAAAAGAAACCATTCAGTTTGACCAAGCTTTGAAGGCAAAACTGTATCTCATTATCAAAAAAATGGTTCAAATGGCTCTGAGCACTATGGGACTCAACTGCTGTGGTCATAAGTCCCCTAGAACTTAGAACTACTTAAACCTAACTAACGTAAGGACATCACACACATCCATGCCGGAGGCAGGATTCGAACCTGCGACCGTAGTGGTCGAACGGTTCCAGACTGTAGCGCCTTTAACCGCTCGGCCACTCCGGCCGGCTATGTCATTATCTGTTGTACTTATGCAAATAGCTTTGTTCTTCTGTAATTGTTAGCACTTTCTTTAACGTCAACATCGGCTAGTGACAGAGTTCATTGCACTCTCGTGTGATGAAATATAGGCTGTGTCTGTCCATTAAAGATACTCATATCTATTTTCTTGAACAAGAAGGTTACTTATTTTTATGCCTAACTAGTGTGGAGACCGTTTTCTTTATCATTTGGACAGTGTGGATAGCCAAAAATATTTACGTAATTCTGACTTTCACTTTCGATAAGCCATCTCCGTTAGGTACATCACGGTCGAAACAACAAAATTCCTTTCAGAGGGTAACACTGCACTGTTGTTATATACCATAACTGGTCACCAATATAGTTTCAGAACGTAAATGAAAAGCAGTGGTAGTGTTATACTCTCGAGGATCGACTTAATTTCTGCAGTATACGCAAATTGATAGGACTTGGCGTGACGTTAACGATTTGCGTAATTCGGCCGACTGTTAAACGTAAAACACCATCCTTTATCATAACGGGAGCCAGCTTCTAACAACAACGGAGGCGATAGTTGTAAGCTGATATCAGCATGGTGATAAAACAAACCGGCGTACCTAGGAGTTCATGTTTTTCAGGGAAACGGTTTTGAGCGGGGAATTTATTTGTTCCGCGTTGCAGTGACAGATAATCAGAAGTCTGCCTCTCATTGTATGCACTAAACCGGAACACGGTAGGAAAATAACAGAATGTTTTCAGCGTCAGTATTGGGCTCACAAGAAATGTTATACGTTTAGACATCGCCGAACTGCTGCAGACCGCCTGGCGGTGTTGTTTTCTTCGACTGGGAGGAGACGTGTCACGAAAATGTTCGTCTGTATCAGACACGATCCACGACTGGCGCTATCTTCGGGGTCAATGTCACCTTACTGACCGCAGGGTCGTCTCTTATTTGATTACACCGTGCGGTGAACTTCGGGTCGTTGTGCGATTCAGGCCATTCACGCTGTTAAATATACAGTACCTGACAGAAGAGAGGGGAGAAGAACCAAATGAAACTTCATGGTGTGAGAGGGTAGGTAATGATCTCGAAATTGAGTCAAGATTACAAAGAATTTGGCAGTATAGGCAAACCCAGCAGCATGATGTCGCACCCCACTAGCCTGGATCCATGGGCTGATCCGTTTGGTTCGGTGCCGTCGTTGTATCCTTTCCTGTGGCGAGCTGATACACAACTGTTGTAACTGGTTGTTGATACACTGGATGCTGTCACTGGGACTAGGTGACGTCCAGGCTGGCCTACGCATATTCTATCGGCGACAGCTCCGTGGATCTTGCAGAGAGTGGTACAGCATAACACACAGTTCATAAAGACAATTTCCACGAGCACTGTCCTGCGAAAAACTGCACCATGATACGGTCGCTTTAGCGGTAACATATGAGGACGCAAGATATCCGTTGTGCCGCGTTTTCCTCCGTCACTACCAGACGCGACTTGAAGTCAAACCCGATGGCTTCCCACACCATAACGCCAGTAGCAACACCACTGTGCCTCTCAAAGGTATTGCAAGAATGGAACCTCTCCACAGGTCGCTGCCATATTGACCGATAGTGGTCATACGGGAACCGTGATTCATCGCTGAACACAATGCGATGCCATTCACAGCAGTCGATGATTCCCGGTCACGGCGCCCCTGCCCCCAAAGCAGCCGTTTGTCTCGTGGTGTTAACGGCAGCCTAAACATGGAACAGTATTTCCCTAGTCCGGTTCCTGCTAATCTCCGATCTATGTGTATGGTGTCACAAAATATCGTAGTGGGTCCATTACTTGTTTTCTAATGCTAGGCATACATGTGAAGGGATTACTGTGCGCTTGGTGCGCAGTATGACGGTATTCTCTTGTAGTGATCAGATGTTGTCGGTCGGAACTTTGATGACGATGAGTATTCCTGTGCTCACGTTCCCATGCAGTACAATACTGGGCCTCTGTCGCGTCCGAATCGCCCAAACATCTCGATGTTGCACGATTCGTCCAGCTGGCCAAATGAAGACCGACAATGAGGTCCATTTCAATCTCTACCAAGTGCTGATAACGCTGTCTCACAAACGTACGCAGCATCTCCCTATCCTTCACCATGGTCACTCAACGTCTGATACTGTTCACACCCTTCATGTATCCTACCACGCCCGATGACAACAAAAAATCTGAACAACACTAATGCACTTTGGTAGCCGTTCTCCCTGAAGATACACTGTAATACGACCATGTCTTCTTGGTGCTTCAGTTCTTTTTTCTTTTATTTTGTCAGGCATTGTAGATGATGTAGGACCGTCAGTCGTATTATCTTTCATAGTACCTCTGCATGCAAAGCAGCACAATTTACACAGTACGCTCGTACATTAGATCCTGTGCTCCGTTCCCATCTTAAAAACCAACTAATAGTCCATTCAAGAATATGAGCTTCCATGGCCTAGAGATATAACGTGTACAAGTGCAGTGGCTCCCGACTCGAAGGTAGCCCATAGAATTCTGAATTGTAAGAAATTTCAAAAGCCTGAATTCGGTTACCAATTGAAGATGTGGTTCCAGACGCCAGCGGACTGCGTAAAGTTCATAAGATGGTATCTGTTGTTCTTTCGGACATGTCCGAAAGAACAGATACGGTATGTATATATAGTTAAGGCTCACCGGCCATTTGACCATCTTCTTCTGTGCGGATGCACAAAGAGTGCCCGAACTCTTACGGGAATCGGCAGTAAAGCCGCGAGTAATGAGTATGATGGGCAGGGGCACTATGAGTATAGTGCAGGAAACTCAGTTGCGAATGTGGGTCTCACGGGAGTCGTGCAAGGGATAAGTCCCTGCAGTCGCACTATCCTCTGTGTCGTCGGTGGTTCAGATGGATAGAGCGTCTGTCATGTAAGCAGGAGATCTACGGTTCGAGTCCCGGTCGGGGCATACATTTCCAACTGTCCCCGTTGACTTATATCAACGCCTGTATGCATATAAGGGTATTCATTTCATTATAAGTTCATACCTTCCTTCAGTGTAATGAGGGCATGCGACTCTGTTGACGGTGATTAGCCCAGATCGAAAGTACCGTCACATGATCTAAACCTCTCTACTTTTATTCCATACTCATCCACAATCTCTCAAGCACAACACTACATCGCACAAGAATTCATCATAGCCAATCGGATGACATAGATGCACACTCAACCCTTCATATCACGTTAGAGGAAGGCTACGGCAAACCATGCCTACTGAAACAGTCTGCAGAACAGCAGTCCTACGTTTTGGTATTATTCGCATGGCTTATTGCATGAATTTGTTACTAGCTTTGACTTTTGACACATAGAAACAAAATGGTTCAAACGGCTCTAAGCGCTATGGGACTTAACATCTGAGGTCATCAGTCCCCTAGACTTAGAACTACTTAAACCTAACTAACCTAAGGACATCACACACATCCAAGCCCGAGAGAGGATTCGAACCTGCGACTGTAGCAGCAGCGCGGTTCCTGGCTGAAGCGCCTAGAACCTACATAGAAAGACACGAACAAATTAACACGGGAATATTATAGCTCATTCTATCCAGACCCCAACAAGAGTGGTTTTCAAAAAATGGTTCAAATGGCTCTGAGCACTATGGGACTCAACTGCTGAGGTCATTAGTCCCCTAGAACTTAGAACTAGTTAAACCTAACTAACCTAAGGACATACCACACATCCATGCCCGAGGCAGGATTCGAACCTGCGACCGTAGCGGTCTCGCGGTTACAGACTGCAGCGCCAGAACCGCGCGGCCACTTCGGCCGGCAATACTGGGTTTTCATTTGAGAGTATTTCCAGTCCTAATCTCATTTCATTGTACCTTTTTATTTCTAGTTTGTAGTGTCAGGGCCGGTTCGAGAAAAATTTCCGATTTGACTCATCGTTTGTGTCTGTATACGCAGCTGATTGCTCAGCACAGGTGGTTGCCAGGCGAAGGACCAAGGTTTGATTCCCGTTACTGCCAAGCATTTTTTCTTGGTGGGAGGGCAGCCTCGTGATGCCGACTGAAGAGCTATTTGGTCGAGTAGTCAGGAACCGCGCGACCACTACGGTCGCAGGTTCGAATCCTGCCTCGGGCATGGATGTGTGTGATGTCCTTAGGTTAGTTAGGTTTAAGTAGTTCTAAGTTCTAGGGGACTGATGACCTCAGATGTTAAGTCCCATAGTGCTCAGAGCCATTTGAACCATTTTTTTGGCCGAGTAGTAGCGGCTTCAAGCTTTGGAAAACGGCCAGGAGAGCGGTGTGCTAACAGTATTATGCATCTCTCCTTGGGGAACATGTCCAACCCAACATGCAGTTTGTTTTTCCGCGGCACGATGGCATCTATCAGCAGGGCAGCGCAATGTGTAGTTCAGCTTGCAGTCTACGTGCATGGCCTGAAGAGCACCACGATGAGTTTACCGTACTCCTCTGGCCTCCAAACTCCCAGGATTTAAAGGCAGTTATCTGTAGGACCACCTCGGTCTTTTCGCGCCATGGATCCTCAGTCGAGAAACCTAGCTCACCTGGCCACGGCACTGATGGTTGGACATCCCTGTCGGTGCCTTCCAGAACGCCACTGACTCTCTTGCTGCCCTTCTCGCAGCAGTCCAGGCTTTTGACAGGTGGTCACATTAATGTGACTGGACAATGTACTAACTAGGGCAATAGTTGATAGTGATATCAGAGGCCGCTTCGCAGTTATCTTGCAAACTGGACAAACCCGTCTTTACTGCTTCTGCTACCGTATACTTCCACTCACGATAATTACCGCCCCTTTAAGCTTGGCACCTCAAGCGGCCACTTGCGTCTCTTGGACCTGCCGCGCGGGATTAGCCGAGCGCTCTAAGGCGCTGCAGTCATGGACTGTGCGGCTGGTCCCGGCGGAGGTTCGAGTCCTCCCTCGGGCATGGGTGTGTGTGTTTGTCCTTAGGATAATTTAGGTTAAGTAGTGTGTAAGCTTAGGGACTGCTGACCTTAGCAGTTAAGTCCCATAAGATTTCACACACATTTGAACATTTTTCTCTTGGACCTTAAGCAGGTCCTGTATGTTATAAAATTGATGAACATCGAATATACGGCAATCGAAGTTTGGTGTTGTGCCAAGATATTCGTTACACACCCTCGTAGATAAACTGGATTGGGTGAAACATTGACAAAATATTTGGCTTATATATGAGAGGACAAAGTTTCTAAACCGCAGCCCGGCCATCCTAAGTTATAAATATTTTTCAGTCATTGCATATCGCTCCCGTGAGGACCGTACAGACAAGGTTTCCTCGGCGTAGGCCTGGACAAAGTAATGTATGCACTTACTCTTCCTCTGATCGATCCGTGTGAATGGCAAATAAATCCTCGCACGCTGTAGCAGACGCATTTTACAAGTATATGGAGAGTATAGTTCGCGTTATCTTCCCTCTCCCAGGCAGCTAATTGCGTGGATAATACATGCCAGGCAGATCTCCGCCAAAATATTGATTTTGTTGACGCTGTTAGATAACGAAACGGACGCCCTCGCCACGCGCAAACCAGATAACGGCCCACTGCGGACAATGGCGCACTTGCCTGTCAGGCAACGTCGTCTGGGAAGCAGTGGCCGAGCAAACCAGCAGCCGCTTCGCATATGCTCACCGTCCTCTCTAAATCAAGAAAAATAAACCACAGCTTCACACACGTGGGTTTCGCTGTATCTGGATAACATTCGTACCTGGTAAAGTGGAGGTTAGGAGTTCAAGATACTTCTCGGGCAGCAGAGTGTTCGTTTCAAATGTGCAGGCACTGAATTTCATTCAGTATGTCGATACAAAGGCAGAAGTTAAAAATAATGGTTAGGGTCGGGTATGTATATCTGAACTATGAATTCATCTGGGTACTTCTGTTTGGGTGTTCCAAGACAGACATACGTATACTAGTGACCAGCACCACTTCGAACGGGTAGCACTAATTATCTATGGCCAGACTTCTGGCGTAGCAGTAATAAATTATACACACAAACTTTCCTCTTGAATCAGCCTGTCCATTGGCGAAAACCATATCAAAATACCTTCACTGGTTCCTGGATTCATCCTTCACATACGTACAGAAAAACGCGACGAAAAACATTAAACTACCGTATGTGTGTGTGCTTTTTTTGCGAAACACAGACGTTTATTCTCTATCACCAAAACAATGCGTATCTGTGTTTTGGAACACCTAAAAAGAATGACCCGAGTAAACACATAATTGAAACTTGGAAGATCTGTACAACACATGTGAAACAACAGATACAGTCGACAATTAATATGTTTTTTTTATAATGTTGTAACAAATGTTACTTTTGTAATTAAGTAGTTAATCGCATAAGCTGAACTGTTAATACTGTTCTTACAAATACGGACAACGTTAACTTCTGAACAGTCAGAAACTCGCATATATACAATGACGGAAAAACAAGTCGTACCACCAAAAAGAAATTACTGTAGAGTAATGAAATTTTGGGAATACATATGTCTACGTAACATATTTAAGCGATTAATATTGCAGGATCACAGGTTAACGTGAGCGCGAGACAAGCCATTGCAAATGTGAAAGCTGTAACTGCCAGACAGTCGAATATAAGCTTGCATTGTGTTTAACAGATGCTGGATGTCAATTTGTGGGATGGAGTTCCATGACTGTTCCACTTGGTCGGTCAATACTGGGACGGATAATGTTGTTTGTCGATGATACTGGAGTCATCTGGTGATGTCCCATATGTGCTCAATTGTAGACAGATCGGTGATCGAGCGCACCAAGACAACATGACGACGTTCTGTAGAGCGTGTTGGACTGTAGCAGCGGTATGTGAACGAGTGTTATCGTGTTGGGTAACACTCCCTGGAATGCTAGTCATTAATGGCAGCACAACGGTGAATCACCAGACTGACTTACAAATTTGCAGTCAGGGTGCGTGGGATAGCCAGAACAGCGCTCCTTCTGTCATACGAAATCGCACCCGAGACCTTAACTCCAGGTGTAGGTCCACTGTGTCTAGCAAGCAGTCGTGTTGGTTGCAGGCCCTCACCTGGCCTCCTGCTAACCAATAAAGGGCCGTTACTGGCGATGAGGCAGAACCGGCTTTGTCAGAAAACAACCCCTCCAATGCGCTCTCGCTTGACACCAATGAATTCGCAAATGGGAGTGGTTTGGGGTCAGTGGAATCCAAGCTACAGGGCGACTGGCTCTGAATTGTACTTGAAATATCATACAATGTAAACTTTCACGGCCGGTATTGACTTCACTTAAAACTTCCGGGCTGATAGGCCGTGGTCGAACTATAAAACTATCTCCTAACGTTTCGTCTCCGACTGCGGGAGACATCATCGGAGGTAAACCGGCGAACTGCGAAGAGGACTCGAGGAGGCGTTGATTATATAGGCAGTACAGAGGGCGCCACTGTCGATCACGTGGCGTCGGCTATGAGATTGTCTCTGGTAATGCCAACATTCACGATTGAAAGTAATCGATCGTCACGCTTGCGGTGCAACGCTGACATCCAAATTTTATCCAGTTTAACACCTTCGTCTTTCCTGTTAAAATTATTACGATGTTTATCAATCTCGATAGCCTCTCTATACAAGCGTGTATAATAATGCGAGGTTTTTGATATGACGCTCGTCTCGCTGAATTTTATTTCATGATCACCTTCCTGGTAAACATGTTCCGCTACGGCCGATTTATCCGTGTGACCTAGGCGGCAATTCCTCTTATGTTCGACAAGACGGGTGTTCACACTTCTCTTTGTGGTACCGATGTAAACCTGTCCACAACTACAAGGAATTTTATATACCCCCGGTGTAGCCAAAGGGTGCCGTGCATCTTTTGCCGACCTTAAGAATTCTTTTATTTTCCTAGTAGGTCTGAAAATAGTTTCCACCCCATACTTGCCTAAAACTTTCCCAATGCGATCTGTGACCTTGCTAATGAACGGAAGAAAAACTTTGCCCCTGGACGACTGTTGTTCGTCGTTACTCCTGATTCTCTGCCTAGAGCGAAGTGCTCGATCTATATCCTTGCTAGAAAAGCCATTCTTCACGAAAGCTGACCGTAGATGTTCAATCTCACCTTTTAAATAAACAGGTTCACAAAGTTTGTGCGCCCTGTCTACCAAAGTTTTCATTACACCTCTTTTTTGTCTAGGGTGGTGGTTTGAATCTTTGTGTAGATAACGATCAGTATGTGTGGGCTTTCTATACACCTTATGGCCCAACGTTCCGTCCGGTCGTTATTTACCATGATTCCGGTAAACGAAGCTATCTTATGCATAGCGGATATTTTTCCCACCGATATAGTGGCATTATTCCGACACTGCCTCACCACAACCTACTTTCAATACAATAGTGACTTTTATGAACAGATTGACGGGGTGGCTATGGGCAGTCCTCTCAGTCCTGCTGTGGCTAACTTATTTATGGAGACTTTTGAACAACGGGCGTTGCAGACGGCCAGTAAGAGACCAGCCAGATGGTATCGCTATGTCGATGACACGTTCGTAGTATGGACACACGGAGCAGAGGATTTGGATGCCTTCCTGACACATTTAAACAGCATTAATCCGAAAATCCAGTTCACTATGGAGACAGAAAGGAATGGGCAATTGAACTTCCTGGATGTGTCTGTGATTAAACGACCGGACGGAACGTTGGGCCATAAGGTGTATAGAAAGCCCACACATACTGATCGTTATCTACACAAAGATTCAAACCACCACCCTAGACAAAAAAGAGGTGTAATGAAAACTTTGGTAGACAGGGCGCACAAACTTTGTGAACCTGTTTATTTAAAAGGTGAGATTGAACATCTACGGTCAGCTTTCGTGAAGAATGGCTTTTCTAGCAAGGATATAGATCGAGCACTTCGCTCTAGGCAGAGAATCAGGAGTAACGACGAACAACAGTCGTCCAGGGGCAAAGTTTTTCTTCCGTTCATTAGCAAGGTCACAGATCGCATTGGGAAAGTTTTAGGCAAGTATGGGGTGGAAACTATTTTCAGACCTACTAGGAAAATAAAAGAATTCTTAAGGTCGGCAAAAGATGCACGGCACCCTTTGGCTACACCGGGGGTATATAAAATTCCTTGTAGTTGTGGACAGGTTTACATCGGTACCACAAAGAGAAGTGTGAACACCCGTCTTGTCGAACATAAGAGGAATTGCCGCCTAGGTCACACGGATAAATCGGCCGTAGCGGAACATGTTTACCAGGAAGGTGATCATGAAATAAAATTCAGCGAGACGAGCGTCATATCAAAAACCTCGCATTATTATACACGCTTGTATAGAGAGGCTATCGAGATTGATAAACATCGTAATAATTTTAACAGGAAAGACGAAGGTGTTAAACTGGATAAAATTTGGATGTCAGCGTTGCACCGCAAGCGTGACGATCGATTACTTTCAATCGTGAATGTTGGCATTACCAGAGACAATCTCATAGCCGACGCCACGTGATCGACAGTGGCGCCCTCTGTACTGCCTATATAATCAACGCCTCCTCGAGTCCTCTTCGCAGTTCGCCGGTTTACCTCCGATGATGTCTCCCGCAGTCGGAGACGAAACGTTAGGAGATAGTTTTATAGTTCGACCACGGCCTATCAGCCCGGAAGTTTTAAGTGAAGTGTACTTGAAATAACCGATTTGTAACAGCTGCAAAATACTAACGCGAATTCTTTACAGACGAATGGAAAAACTGGTAGAAGCGGACCTCAGGGAAGATCAGTTTGGATTCCGTAGAAATGTTGGAACACGTGAGGCAATACTAACCTTACGACTCATCTTAGAAGGAAGATTAAGAAAAGGCAAACCTACGTTTCTAGCATTTGTAGACTTAGAGAAAGCTTTTGACAACGTTAACTGGAATACTCTCTTTCAAATTCTGAAGGTGGCAGGGGTAAAATACATGGAGCGAAAGGCTATTTACAATTTGTACAGAAACCAGATGGCAGTTGTAAGAGTCGAAGGGCATGAAATGGAAGCAGTGGTTGGGAAAGGAGTGAGACAGGGTTGTAGCCTCTCCCCGATGTTATTCAATCTGTACATTCAGCAAGCAGTAAAGGAAACAAAAGAAAAAGTCGGAGTAGGTATTAAAATTCATGGAGAAGAAGTAAAAACTTTGAGGTTCGCCGATGACATTGTAATTCTGCCAGAGACAGCAAAGGACTTGGAAGAGCAGTTGAACGGAATGGACAGTGTCTTGAAAGGAGGATATAAGATGAACATCAACAAAAGCAAAACGAGGATAATGGAATGTAGTCAAATTAAATCGGGTGATGCTGAGGGAATTAGATTAGGAAATGAGACACTTAAAGTAGTAAAGCAGTTTTGCTATTTATGGAGTAAAATAACTGATGATGGTCGAAGTAGAGAGGATATAAAATGTAGACTGGCAATGGCAAGAAAATCGTTTCTGAAGAAGAGAAATTTGTTAACATCGAGTATACATTTAAGTGTCAGGAAGTCGTTTCTGAAAGTATTTGTATGGAGTGTAGCCATGTATGGAAGTGAAACATGGACGATAACTAGTGTGGACAAGAAGAGATTAGAAGCTTTCGAAATGTGGTGCTACAGAAGAATGCTGAAGATAAGGTGGGTAGATCACGTAACTAATGAGGAGGTATTGAATAGGATTGGGGAGAAGAGAAGTTTGTGGCACAACTTGACTAGAAGAAGGGATCGGTTGGTAGGACATGTTTTGAGGCATCAAGGGATCACAAATTTAGCATTGGAGGGCAGCGTGGAGGGTAAAAATCGTAGAGGGAGACCAAGAGATGAATACACTAAGCAGATTCAGAAGGATGTAGGTTGCAGTAGGTACTGGGAGATGAAGAAGCTTGCACAGGATAGAGTAGCATGGAGAACTGCATCAAACCAGTCTCAGGACTGAAGACCACAACAACAACAACAACAACAGTTCTTTGTGTCACTGTGCTCCCAGCTGCATCTCAAATTGTTGCTGCAGATGTAGTAAGATGCCCCAGAGCCATACGCCGATCACGGTGGTCTTCCCTCTTGGTAGTACCATGTGGCCATTCGGAGCGCAGTTTTCTTGCGACCGAGCATTCTCGTGAGCAATGCTGACGTCTTTGCCGTCTTGCCACTAGCATCAACTCACCACGACCAGTCTCAAAGATAACTAATGCTCACAACCATTACAGCGTGTATTTAAAGCAAACCCGATTTGTAGTCCGATAGGTGCGCTACTAGCGTCATTCTTATGCGACTGCCTTGAAATTTGAATAAACATCATCTTTCATATTTAGAAACATGCTTACTTACTTTCATTTATATCGCACAACTCCTTCTTGGTGTTGCGATTTTTTCCCGTCTGTGTATTAATAATATCTTTGGAAGTGAAACAAGCGTAGCGGACAAAAAAGTTAATCGGTCCCAAGAGGTATTGCGCTAGCACAATGTAACACCACCTTCTTAGCCTCAATCAGGCGAGGACGAGAGTCCACCAGTTCCTTGAGGTGTTCCATGTCCATCTGCAGCCACTCATAAATCGTTAGCTCCAACAGGGCAGGCATGAGAAATCTTTGGTGACCCACGGTCCTGATTTACATACTTACGAGGAGCATTTGAAAAGTCCGTGCAAAGTCTGAGAGATGGCACCACCGGCGCGTATCGAGGTCATGTTTAGTTAGTATCGTCCTTGGAAAGAGCGCACACCGCGTTTCAGCCATATTGGTCTATTTCTTTGTGCTTGGCATTCGTGTGAATCAAGGAAGTCGAGTGATTGTCCAAAAAATGGACGAAAAAGAATTTCGTGTGGCTATTAAACATTGCTTTATGAAAGGCAAAACGCCTCAGGACTAAAGAGAAACTTGATAAACATTACGGTGACTCTGTACCTTCGGTTAGAACAGTTTATAAGTGGTTTCAAAATTTTCGGAGTGGCCATATGGGCACAAGTGATGCAGAATGTCCTGGTTCCCTGTGGAGGTTACAACTCCAGGAATCATTGATAAAATCCTTGACTCCCACACAAAAATAACTAGGTGTGAGCGACTGCCATGACTTGACTGAAATGCAAACCGCTGACAACTCTTCTCTGGAAAAAGTCACCAAAAGCGACCAGACTTGGTGTTACCATTGAAAAGAAATGATCGTATGGCAATGATGGACAGGATTCCCTACCTGGAGAGGTTCGGCAACCGAGTCGCAAGTCTCTTCAATCAACACCACACTTGGTGACTTGCGTGTCGATGAAATGATGGTGACGGTAACACAACACCCAGTCCCCCTGCGGAGAAAATATCCGACGCAGATGTGGATCGAACACGGGCCCGCAGCATGGCAGTCATACGCACTGGCCACTCAAGCGAGGGGTGGACTGTGTCATCAAGACGAACGACAAAGAGCGGCAGTTCACATGAAGTTTCAACGCTTTGACTCCATAACCTACCTCCAAGCCAGTGTGACACGAGGTGAACAACGTTCCAAAGAACCCCTTATCTGACATTTCACGTGGCTGTATGAACGTTCTGTGTGTTCCAGAATGTGATTTTCACTCTGCAGCGGAATGTGCGCTGATATGAATGTTCCTGGCAGATTAAGACTGTGTGGCGGACCGAGACTCGAACTCGGGGCCTTTGCCTTTCGCGGGCAAGTGCTCTACCATCTGAGCTACCCAAGCACGACTCACGACCCGTCCTAATAGCTTCAATTCTGCCAGTATCTCGTCCCCTACCTTCCAAATCTCACAGAAGCTCTTCTGCGAACCTTGCAGAACTAGCACTCCTGAAACAAAGGATGACTTACCCACAGCCTGGAGGATGTTTCGAGAACACTCTTAAGTGGGAGGATACTATGGAGAACACCTGAAGCATTTAAACTACCATCTTAACTTGTCTTTCTATTTTATTAATCCAGTCCCGAAACTTTTTTGACTGGCGGGGTGAATACTCCGCAAACTACTGTACTGGTGATGGCGGAGGATACTTCGTACCAATAATAGTAATTATTTTTCTTTCCTTTTCCATTCGCGTGTTGAGAGAGGGGAAAATGGATGTCTATAAGCCTCCGTAAACAGCCTAATCTCTTTTATACTATTCTATGATCCCTACGCCAGATATATGATGGTGCCAGCTTAACGGTCGTACAGTCCTTTTCGAATATGTTGTTCTCGTGATCCCTACGCCAGATATACGATGGTGGCAGCTTAACGGTCCTACAGCCGAATACACTTTATCTGAATTTACCCAACAGGGTATGGCGAGAACTAAGCTGTCTTTCTTCCAGTGATTCCCATTTAAATTCCCCGAGTACTACAACCCTATGTTATAGTCTACACCGATCCATCAGCGTGACTCTGAATTCCTTCTATGACTCTGAATTCCTTCGATGTCTATCGCCATGCCTACTTGATACGGTCTCCAGACGCTGAAATAATGCTCAGGTCACACTATCATTCTTTACAGGGGATGCACAAAAATACGGAAACACCGAAAACACACACATTACCACGCCTATTACGGAGTAGCAAACCTATTCGCATTCAAACCACCTTATAGTCGCCTCGAAATGGATGTATACAGGTTTTCAAAATAATCTTATAGCATTATTTCCGCTAGTTCTGTAGCGATTATAGACATGGATAGCGTTCAGGCAGCCTTCTCTCCCAAGTAGACCACAAAGGCTCAATAACATGAAGATCGGTAACTATGGTGGCCAGGGGAAATGCGAGAATTCTTTCTCGCGCTCACAAAACCAGTCCTGGAGGATGCGAGCTGTGTGGACAGTGGCCCTGTCGTCTTGGAACACCATTGGGGAACAAATATTGTACCATGGGATGGACCTGGTTAGCCAGAATGGTCACAGAGTCCTTGTCAGTTATGCGATGTTGCAGATTGACCAGGGGACAAAGGAATATCACGTAGAGCATCACCGACTCCCGCCATGTTTGTCTCTTGGCGCCCAAGATCGGTCAGAAGTTAGAAAAAGTGTGAAACAAGACTCATCCAACCAAATAATTTTCTTCCATTGCTCCACAGTCCAGGTTTTATGGCTTTTCCTCCATGTTTTCCTGTTACGGACATCTGCATCACTTGTGAGTGGTTTTGGAGTTCCTCCTGTTCGCTGCTGTGTAGCCCCTTCGTGGTGCTTTGGTGCTGACAGGGTTCACGAGTGCGACATTCAGTTCTGCAGTGACTTTCGCAGTTGCCGTCCTCTTATTTTCATCACTACCCTCTCCAATGACCGTGTGCAACGATCGCTTAACACTCAGCTTTGTCCGCGTTGTGTCTTAGCGGATCGTGTTTTTCCTCTTTCCCTGTATGCGGCATAAATCTTCGATACGGTGCCTCTTGATACACCAAATATTTGGGTTGCCTTGATTACGGAATCGCCCACCATACGAGCACCAGCAATTCGCCCACGTTCGAATTCGCTTACCTCCGACATAACGCACTCACAACTACACAGAACACTGTTCTGATCACGACTGACACATGAGGACATTGCGCAGGTGCCGTTTGTTGTGAAACACAACAGCGCAATTTGCAAGCTTGCCTAGCATCTGCTATTATGTTGAGGCATGCATTTCTGGTGGTGATACCACATTTTTGTCCTACCCTTGTATTTGATTTCTTTTACAGATGCGCTGTACTTTCCCAAACACATCCAAGTCTTCTGTTCGCTTTGATTTTTCGTGATCGTCGCATTTTATATCGCTTTCAGTATTACCCCTAAATACTTGCGCGACGTGAGGTACTCAAGCTGTTCATAACTAATCCTGTTCTCGGGTACTATCAGATTCTTTCTTTTTGCTATGGTATTATCTTGGATTTACCTTCATTTACAGAGAAGTCGACAAAGATAAAAAGTCAGTCGTCAGCTGCACAAGAGAATCTTTGTACGATTCACTTTACCGGTTTCCGCAGTTGAAACTTTCGTCTTCAGAAGTGCAGTATGCTGAAATCATTGGTAAGCCAACGTCAAAATAAGAATTGGACGGTAGTGTCCTTTGCTACACAATCAATAAATCAGAGTGACATCGCTAAAAATGTATGGTGATGAGTAGCAAACAACTGTGAAATCACAAATCGTATGTACTAGGTCCCACGAAAGTTGGTTTTGAGTTTCGTCGCACATACTATGTGCTTTCTACGATCCAAACGCTCGAGGATCACTCAATAAAGGGTCGTACAAGCGTTCTGTATGCCGTGTCCTTTGTAGATGAGCTACAAAAAAATGGTTCAAATGGCTCTGAGCACTATGGGACTCAACTGCTGAGGTCATTAGTCCCCTAGAACTTAGAACTAGTTAAACCTAACTAACCTAAGGACATCACAAACATCCACGCCCGAGGCAGGATTCGAACCTGCGACCGTAGCGGTCTCGCGGTTCCAGACTGCAGCGCCTTTAACCGCACGGCCACTTCGGTCGGCCGATGAGCTACATTTTTCTGTATTATTCCCAATGTTCCCTACTATAGATCTCAGGTGCCCGTTTCGTTTCATATCGCTTTGCAACTTTACGCCTAGATATTTGATCGGCGTGACTGTGTCAAGCAGTTTATCACTAATACTGTATTTGAACAGCCAAACAGATACTCTAAGACGTCATGCGACCTCCTGCATCACTCGACGACAACACTTTCCCGTACACTACAGCGTCATCAGGAAACAGTCAAAAATTGCTGTTTACCCTATCCGTCAGTTCGTTTATGCATATAGAGAACATATAAGGAAACGGTCTATTGGCGCAAAGTTAACATGGGTTTAGAAAACATCGTTCCTGTGAAACACAACTAGCTCTTTATTCACATGAAGAGCTGAGTGCTATTGACAAGGGATTTCAGATCGACTCCGTATTCCTGGATTTCCGGAAGGCTTTTGACACTGTACCACACAAGCGGGTCGTAGTGAAATCGCGTGCTTATGGAATATCGTCTCAGTTACGTGACTGGATTTGCGATTTCCTGTCAGATAGGTGACAGTGCGTAGTAATTGACGGAAAGTCATCGAGTAAAACAGAAGTGATTTCAGGCGTTCCCCAAGGTATTGCTATAGGGCCTTTGCTGTTCCTTATCTATATAAACGATTTGGAAGACAATCTGAATAGCCGTCTTCGGTTGTTTGCAGATGACGCTATCGTTTATCGACTAATAAAGTCATCAGAAGATCAAAACAAACTGCAAAACGATTTAGAAAAAATCTGAATGGTGCGAAAAGTGGCAGTTGGCCCTAAATAACGAAAAGTGTGGGGTCATCCACATGAGTGCTAAAAGGAACTCGTTAAACTTCGGTTACACGATAAATCAGTCTAATCTAAAAGCTGTAAATTCAACTAAATACCTAGGTATTACAATTACGAACAACTTAAATTGGAAAGAACACATAGAAAATGTTGTGGGGAAGGCTAACCAAAGACTGCGTTTTATTGGCAGGAGACTTAGAAAATGTAACAGACCTACCAAGGCGACTGCAAGGATGCCCAACGATTCACCGTGCTTTTGTTCGCTGCCAGTTCTCAGTAGACTTTCTGCTGGCGCTTATGAATATCTGCGATGCTCTGGTTTCCGCTAAAAGAAACTCAATGACAGCTCTCTGCTCGGAAAGCACTTCCGTTGCAGACGCCACGCTTGTCCGTCCTCTTTTAGAATAGTGCTGCGCGGTGTGGGATCCTTACCAGATAGGACTGACGGAGCACTTCGAAAAAGTTCAAAGAAAGGCAGCACGTTTTGTAAAATCGCGAAATATGGGAGAGAGTGTCACATAAATGATGCAGGATTTGGGCTGGAAATCATTAAAAGAAAGGCGTTTTTCGTTGCGACGGAATCTTCTCACGAAATTCCAATCACCAACTTTCTCCTCCGAATGCGAAAATATTTTGTTGACACCGACCTACATAGGGAGAAACAATCACCACGATAAAATAAGGGAAATCAGAGCTCGTACGGAAAAATATAGGTGTTCATTCTTTCCGCGCGCTATACGAGATTTGAACAATAGAGAATTGTGAAGGTGGTTCGATGAACCCTCTGCCAGGCACTTAAATGTGATTTGTAGAGTATCCGTGTAGATGTAGATGTCCTATCACACTTCCCTGGGACACTCCTTACGATACTGTTGTCTCTGATGAAGACTAGCCGCTCAAGACAACGTAATGAGCTCTATTACGAGGGCCGTTCAGTAAGTAATGCAACACACTTTCTTCTGAAAGCATGTTGGCTTTATAAAGGATTCGAATAAACCATACTATTCTCCACTCTTTTAGCCACAAAATCCTATTTTTCAACATTATCTCCGTTCAATGCGACGGTTCTGCGTCACCTTACTGGAAGCTCGCATGCTACCACTGTACTGATCGACATCGAAGCCAACAACATGCTGCATCAATAACCTCCTCATGAACCACGTACTGCTTCCCATGGAGTCCATCCTTCATCGGGCCACACAGATGGAAGTTGGAAGGTGAGAGATCCGGGTTGTATGTTGGATGAGGAAGAACAGTCCAGTGAAGTTTGTGAGCTCTTCTCGGGTGCGTAGACTTGTCTGAAGCCTTGAATTGTGCAGCGATGTATTAAAATGTGATCTGTCGATCATCTCGAATGTTAGTTCCAACATTTCAGGAGTTCGCCCGGCACTCGGGGAGGTTTGTGCGACCATCATGCAATGATGACAGACGCCTCGCCCAACGATTCACCGTGCTTTTGTTCGCTGCCAGTTCTCAGTAGACTTTCTGCTGGCGCTTATGAATATCTTCGATGCTCTGGTTTCCCGCTAAAAGAAACTCAATGACAGCTCTCTGCTCGGAAAGCACCTCCGTTGCAGACGCCACTCTGAAGGCAACGTGTAGTGTCACCATCTATCGGAACTTCATGAAACTATAAGGACTGATCCAGGAATATTCCACCATGTCCCACAACAAATTCCCCCTTTATTCAACCGAAACTGGCCGAGAAAAAAATGTATTGCATTACTCACTGAACGCCTCTCGCGTTTAAGGAGTCTCCGAACCACTCTCACATCTGGGAACCTATTCCTTATGCTCCGGCTTTCGTTGACAGTCTGCATTGTGACACTACGTCAAATGCTTGCCGGAAATCAAGTTGTGTTTCACGGGGTGATGTTTCCAAATTCTGTGTTGAATCTTCGAGACAAGCTTTTTTTCCTCACGGTGTGTAATGATGTTCGACCTTAAGATAAGCTCTAGGATCCTGCAACAAATGGAAGTCATCGATATGGCATATAATTCTGAGCATCCGATTTTATCCTTTTTCTAAACAGGAGTGACCCGCGTTCTTTTCCAGTAACTCGGAGCCATTAGCTGCGGAAAAATTCCCAAGGAATATTACACTCCTGGAAATGGAAAAAAGAACACATTGACACCGGTGTGTCAGACCCACCATACTTGCTCCGGACACTGCCAGAGGGCTGTACAAGCAATGATCACACGCACGGCACAGCGGACACACCAGGAACCGCGGTGTTGGCCGTCGAATGGCGCTAGCTGCGCAGCATTTGTGCACCGCCGCCGTCAGTGTCAGCCAGTTTGCCGTGGCATACGGAGCTCCATCGCAGTCTTTAACACTGGTAGCATGCCGCGACAGCGTGGACGTGAACCGTATGTGCAGTTGACGGACTTTGAGCGAGGGCGCATAGTGGGCATGCGGGAGGCCGGGTGGACGTACCGCCGAGTTGCTCAACACGTGGGGCGTGAGGTCTCCACAGTACATCGATGTTGTCGCCAGTGGTCGGCGGAAGCTGCACGTGCCCGTCGACCTGGAACCGGACCGCAGCGACGCACGGATGCACGCCAAGACCGTAGGATCCTACGCAGTGCCGTAGGGGACCGCACCGCCACTTCCCAGCCAATTAGGGACACTGTTGCTCCTGGGGTATCGGCGAGGACCATTCGCAGCCGTCTCCATGAAGCTGGGCTACGGTCCCGCACACCGTTAGGCCGTCTTCCGCAAACGCCCCAACAGCGTGCAGCCCGCCTCCAGTGGTGTCGCGACAGGCGTGAATGGAGGGACGAATGGAGACGTGTCGTCTTCAGCGATGAGAGTCGCTTCTGCCTTGGTGCCAATGATGGTCGTATGCGTGTTTGGCGCCGTGCAGGTGAGCGCCACAATCAGGACTGCATACGACCGAGGCACACAGGGCCAACACCCGGCATCATGGTGTGGGGAGCGATCTCCTACACTGGCCGTACACCACTGGTGATCGTCGAGGGGACACTGAATAGTGCACGGTACATCCAAACCATCATCGAATCCATCGTTCTACCATTCCTAGACCGGCAAGGGAACTTGCTGTTCCAACAGGACAATGCACATCCTCATGTATCCCGTGCCACCCAACGTGCTCTAGAAGGTGTAAGTCAACTACCCTGGCCAGCAAGATCTCCGGATCTGTCCCCCATTGAGCATGTTTGGGACTGGATGAAGCGTTGTCTCACGCGGTCTGCACGTTCAGCACGAACGCTGGTCCAACTGAGGCGCCAGGTGGAAATGGCATGGCAAGCCGTTCCACAGGACTACATCCAGCATCTCTACGATCGTCTCCATGGGAGAATAGCAGCCTGCATTGCTGCGAAAGGTGGATATACACTGTACTAGTGCCGACATTGTGCATGCTCTGTTGCCTGTGTCTATGTGCCTGTGGTTCTGTCAGTGTGATCATGTGATGTATCTGACCCCAGGAATGTGTCAATAAAGTTTCCCCTTCCTGGGACAATGAATTCACGGTGTTCTTATTTCAATTTCCAGGAGTGTAACTGGGGAAAGAGCCCACACCGCAAATTTTTCTATGTAAAATCTGACATTCTTCCGGGACCTGGTGCCTTGTTATCCTTAAGTTTCTTAAGTTTCTCTATGCCGACAGTGCTTGTATCAATACTTCTCGTTAGTGAGTCTGTGCGGCTGCCAAACATTTATATGTTTGTATCATCATACCTATTCACTGACATTACAGTATTCCATGTAACTAATAAAGAAGCCAAAAGGAAGCTACGTGTGACTTTCGACGGAATCGAAGTAGCACATAACTACAATCGAATATATCTCGGAATCACTCTGGATCGGTCGCTGACATTCAAACAACAGTGCATCAAGTTAACTAAGAAACTTGGCTGAAGTGTAAATCTACTTCGCAAGATTGCCGGAAGTAGCGGGGGCGTGGATGAAAATACCCTACGCTCTGCTGCTCTCGCTCTTGTGTATTCTGCTGCAGAATACTGCGCTCCTGTGTGGGAGAACAGTGCATATAACGAAGATTGATGTCCAGCTTAGTGAAGGCTTGGGAGCAGTCACGGGTACTGTCAGATCTACTCCCAGTTAGTGGCTGCCAGTCTTAGCTAATATTGCTCCGCAATATCTAAGGAGGAAAGCAGCTAAGATAAACTTGCTCAAAAATATTACTTTTCATAAGAACTCTCTATTGTATGATGCCGTGCAAGACGCACCAGCAGCTCGTCTGAAATCACGCAAAGCACTCTGGCTTGATCTAGAAGGTATCGGTTCTTTCGACGCGGCCTCCAAATGGTGACAACGCTGGAACGAACGTCCACCCAACAACGCTCATCTGGTTCAGTAACCAACAAAGAAAGTCGATGGATTCGAAGTACCACGCCAAATCTGGTCGAGGCTGGACAGCATTGGAAATGGCCAAGGAAGATCTGTTTAAACCATAAAGAAGTGTTGGTTTCTGTCCCTCTTCTGACTGCGAATGCAGAGCGGAGGAGCAAACAAAAGATCACGTTGTTAAGGAGTGCCCACTTCGAGCATTTGGCGGTGATCGGTGGACTTTACATCAAGTGGCACAAAGAGCTCTTGACTAATTGTCACATTTGGACATTTCCATTTGACTGTAGCTACTTCTCATCTCATCTACTCATCTACATCCATACTTCGCAAGCCACCTGACGGTGTGTGGAGGACATCTGTGTACTTGTAAAACCGTATGGTAAATACATAAATAGTAATGAGGAATTTAGTATTTCCGTTTTCTGTCTGCTGTCTTTAGTTGCAACACCAGACGGACCCAAGGGAGAGAGAATGGAAAGGTTAGGCCTTTTCAGTGGCTTTACGTATGACTAGAACTTCAAATGGTTCAAATGGCTCTGAGCACTGTGGGACTTAACTGCTGTGGTCATCAGTCCCCTAGAACTTAGAACTACTTAAACCTAACTGACCTAAGGACATCACACACATCCATGCCCGAGTCTGGATTCGAACCTGAGACCGTAGCGGTCGCGCGGTTCCAGACTGTAGCGTCTAGAACCGCTCGGCCACTCCGGCCGGCGACTAGAACTTCCCAGGAGTTTATGATCAATCTTCCGCCAGATGCTGACTGTGGAAATTATTGCATGTTACACGTATGACACTTCTCACGGATGAACTTATCATTTTCTAACTGCCGGAAATCAGAGACATGTAGAGTACCAGCCACACCAACTCTTGACAGGGACTCTGTACTGCTCCCTTGGGTGCCAGTTACACAGTCAACACGGTGCATGCGCAACGCTTAGAGGAAACGGGTCGACCACAGCCACCGGGAGCTTCCTGGAGCGATAACGCGACGCCTTCGAGGCAGCTGTGACCCAACTCCGTAGCATTCACCCCAAACATTGCTCAAGATGGCCGCTCTATAAATCGCAGTCTCTACTCCCAGTTTCTCCACAACAGGAATCAGCTGTTAGCGCACCTCGTCAGAGTAACGAAGCCAGAAAGATGTGAAAATTGAATAAAAATAGCTTTCATAATACATGCTAGCAAAATTCTCTTAAAAAAGTCCTCCAGATCCGATTAAAACCACACATTGGCAGAGGGCTACCAAGGAAACAAGGGGGATTCAGAAGAGGAAGAGACACCATGGGTCAAATACCAGACGTAAGATAGATCGTGGAAAAAGCTTGAGAATATCTACAATACCTATTTATTTGCGTCATAGACTACATCAAAGCATTTCTGTAAGACCCTCAGAAATGTGGGAAGCACTGTGTACTTCATGAGAATGACAGAGTATCATATACAGCTAATCAGAAACCTGTACAAAATCCAAGAAGAAACAGCAAAAATGCAAGAATACAGTAAGGATGTACAGAAACTTTCGGGATAGGGAAGGGAGTCAGCCAGGGATTATACTACTTCCATTTCTTTTCAATTTTTATGTCTAAAAGGTATTGGAAAATGGAATCTACAATGGCGGGGGAGGGGGGAGGGGTTTGGAGCACTTAACAACTTACGAAATGCGGACGGCACAACACGTATAGCAGGCAGTCAAGAATGCATTGAAAGTGTGCTGGAAGAAATCGAAAAGAATTTGAAGAAAAAAATTTTGACAACAGGAATTTGGCAAAAAAACATATTTATGGTAATTTCATATTTTCGTGTCATAACTGATTTCTGTTGTTTGGAGAACTAGATCAGCGACATAGGTTCACTTAAAATATTTATCGTTTGGAGGTAGTGGTATGTCTCTCTGCCGGCCCTTGTGGCCGAGCGGTTCTAGGCGCTTCAGTCTGGAACCGCGCGACCACTACGGTCGCAGGTTCGAATCCTGGCTCGGGCATGGATGTGTGTGATGTCCTTAGGTTAGTTACGTTTAAGTAGTTCTAAGTTCTTGGGGACTCATGACCTCAGATGTTGAGTCCCATAGTGCTCAGAGCCATACGCCTCTCTGACTACGAAGAACTTCCTGATTATAACACAATTCACTTTTCCTCATTTTGCAATGAAATCAGTCGATCTACGTTAATTTTAAGAATATTTGATTTTACATATATCACATTCAGTTGAACTGGATGTTCTTTTTGTATACTGCATGACTGCCAGTCATTTTGTTATAATGCAGTACGAAATACTGTGATACCGCGGTGATTGCGCAGTGACGTCATTCTCATGATGGAGGTGCAACCAGTATATGACGTCACTAACAATTCTAAAACATTATCAAAATAAAAACTGACAAACTAATGCGACCTGCGCCGCAGGAGAGGGTTTGGGTGCGGGTTTCATTGTTACTAATGCCTTCAACAATATTAAAAACCTGAAAATATTACCCTACAGTATGAATATGCGGACGTGAATGTTACATATGAATTAGCAGTATGTATTTAAAAAAATAAGAGGACCCATTTGTTGGCTTCGCCTACACACAACCAAGCTGCACCTTCTGACGTAGCCCAGGCCTGAAGCTACGCTGCAGATCTGTCTGTCCATACAACCTTCGTTTAATAACAGAGTTTTGTCGTGACATTCTTTGGCATCGGTAACTCAGGATCAGACCATCACAATCCCATTACTCTACAGTCGCTGTGCCGGCCGAAGTGGCCGTGCGGTTAAAGGCGCTGCAGTCTGGAACCGCAAGACCGCTACGGTCGCAGGTTCGAATCCTGCCTCGGGCATGGATGTTTGTGATGTCCTTAGGTTAGTTAGGTTTAACTAGTTCTAAGTTCTAGGGGACTAATAACCTCAGCAGTTGAGTCCCATAGTGCTCAGAGCCATTTGAACCATTTTTGAACAGTCGCTGCAGTTTGTCTTTTCAACATGGTAAAAAATAAAAAATAAACTATTTTGGTCTACACTGAAGCACGTACGCAGATGGCGGTAGCATAATGTACGCAAGGTATAAAAGGACAGTACACTGATGGAGCTGTAATTTTTTCTCAGACGATTCATATGAAAAGGTGCCTGAAGTGATTATGGCCGGACGGTAGGAATTAACAGGCTTCGAAACGGTATAGTAGTTGAAGCTAGACGCATGAGCCACTCCATTTCGGAAATCGTTAGGGAACTTAATATTCCAAGATCCACAGCGTCAAGAGGGGCCGAGAATACGAAATTCCAGACATTACCTCCACGATGGACAACGCAGTGGCCGATGGCATTCACTTAACGACAGAGAGTAACGGCATTTGCGTAGACTTGCCAGTGCTATCACACAAGCAACATTGAGTGAAACAACTACAGAAATCAATGTAGGACGTACGACGAATGTGTCCGTCAGAACAATGCGCCGAAATTTGGCGTTAGTGGGCTACGTCAGCAGACGGGCAACGCGAGAGCCTTTGCTAACAGCACGACATCGCCTACGGCGCCTTTCCTGTGCTCGTGACCGTATAGATTGGACCCTAGACGACCGGAAAACCGTGGCCTGGTCAGATGAGACCCGATTTCAGTTGGCAAGAGCTGATGGTAGGGTTCGAGTGTGGCGCAGACCCCATGAAGCAATGCACCCAAGTTGCCAACAAGGCACTGTGCAAGCGGGTGGAGGCTCCATAATGGTGTGGACTGTGTTTACATGGAATGCACTGGGTCCTCTGCTCCAATGGAACCAATCATTGACTGTAAATAG
Source organism: Schistocerca nitens (assembly GCF_023898315.1). Taxonomy (NCBI): domain Eukaryota; kingdom Metazoa; phylum Arthropoda; class Insecta; order Orthoptera; family Acrididae; genus Schistocerca; species Schistocerca nitens. The sequence goes on along the minus strand of NC_064620.1, from coordinate 364,960,615 downwards.
TTACGTTCGACTACTTGGAGACCATTTTCAGGCGTTCATGTTCCCAAACAACGATGGAATTTTTATGGATGACAATGCGTCGTGTCACCGCGCCACAATTGTTCGCGACTGGTTTGAATAACATTCTACACCAGGCTGTTCCAGCTCGTCGGCTCCGTCGTGAGCCGCGGAGCGCTCCCTGCTCCAGGGAGTCGCGTCGCTCGCTGTGGCCACTCGAGTGGGCCGGCACGCCGGTACGTGGCACGGCAGGCTGAGGCAGGCGGCAAGGCAAGCGTTCTGATGTGCCAGCTGCGTCTTACAAGATCGACAACCTCGTACTCTTAGCTGCTAAGACGTGGTGACATGCTAAACCAGGAAATGCGATGTTCAGGAAATAAATAAGAAACAACTGTTTTAAAAGAAATTGCATACTAAATTTATTGGGCCTCTGTAGCTTCACATTTTCTTTTCATTACAAGATCGGAAATATCAGGCGTCAAAGTGTTCGCAGCGTTAATGCGGAGGATGGCTTTCATTGTCGCATCCTGAAGAAAAAATCGTTCCTTACTTTTTACTCTTTTCAGTGCTGAGAAAAGCTGCTCACAACAATACGTAGATCCAAACATGCACATGATCTGAGCAACATGTTTTTTGCTTTAATCAACGATACCATCGTGACAAATCCAACGATGTTTGCTTCGACAGGCAAACCCCTTCAATTGCCTGCACCTCCCTTGGAAACCAACATTCTGCAAATGCTACCATGCACGAATTTACGAGTGGTCCCACGGAAAACGGCTTGCCACTCGTCGTAATGATGTGAACGAGCCTGTAGCTTGCTCGAATTGCACATTCAGTAGCGTCTTCTCCGCTCTCATTCACCTGAAAATTATAAACGCATTACAGAACAGGAACAATGTTACATGTTTTGATACCCTCTGTATTACGAAACCGTTTTTAAACTTACGTCTCCTCGTATGTCGTTCTTAAGTCTGGCTACCGGTTCTCTGTGTGCAACGCCTTCTACCTGACCGTAGTGCGGTGCGTGAAGACGTGTATAATGTCGTTGTACATTGTGCCTCTTCGCAGAATGAAATACTTTATGACATACAAGACACTGCGGTAGACCATCCCTCTCAGTGAATAGAAAGGTATCCTCCAATAGAGGTACAGGGCTCCCGCGGCTAGTCATAGCTGTCATTGAACACGGATTATTGTGTCAGTTGCGGCTGCATGCGGCCAGGGGGAGTAAGTTCGCTTTCCCCTCCACTCGGGCTCCGAGCTGCCGCAGTGAGCACTCCAGAGCGCTCCTGCTCCCTGGAGCTCGGTTGGAACAGCATGTTCTACACAATTCGAGCGAATGGTTTGGCCACGCAGATCGCCCGACGTGAATTCTATCGGACATGTATGGGGCATAAGCGAGAGGTCAATTCGTGCACAAAATCGTGCACCGTCGTCACTTTCGCAGTTGTGGTCGGCTACAGGGGCAGCATGGTTCAGTATTTCTGCAGGGGACTTCCAACGACTTGTTGAGTCCACGCCACGTCGAGTTGCTGCGATAAAAAAGAAAAACTAAACTCCTCCCGAACAGGCCAGAAGACTCAACGGTACCGACCGGCCGCCGTGACATCCTTAGCCCACAGGCGTCACTGGATGCGAATATGTGATCAGCACACCTCTCTCCCAGCCGTATGTCGTTTTCCAAGACCGGAGCCACTACTTCTCAATCAAGTAGCTCCTCAGTTTGCCTCACAGGGGCTGAGTGCATCCCGCTTGCCAACAGCGCCGGGTAGACAGGATGGTCACCCATCCAAGTGGTAGCCCAGCCCGACAGCGCTTAACTTCGGTGATCTGACGGGAACCGGTGTTGCCATTGCGGCAAGGCCGTTGGCTTAGTTGCTGCACTACACCGGGCAAATGTGGGTCCGACACGATATTAGGAGTTATCCGTATCCCGTAACTTTTGTCACTTCAGTGCAGTATACGACACAATGTAAAGCGTTGTCATCAATGGACCCCATCTCCACTAGATTTGTACCGGTCTAGTAAACTAGGTCTAGTAGACAACAGGATCGAGGCCATCGCGCACGAGAACTAAACGATACATAATACACAAAACACACGACCAAAATCAGCAACTGAAACGGAATTAGTAAGTGACGCAATACCATCCCGAGAGGTCGACGAGATCTTTAACGTGGTGGAGATACGAGCATGAAGAAAACAAATGGCTGACGTCACTAACAGCACGGAAACATGAGCAGAACGAAAACAAACTAACGGGATGTCCACGATAATAGCGGGTTTTGGATAGGGATGATCTTATCATTAACACTTTGAACAGATCAGACAACAGTAGAAAAATAGTAGTTTATACTGGGGATGCATTTGTAACCATGGAATACGCCATATAAGTAAAACGTGAACTTGCGATCAAACATAGGCCTTGAGCTACGCTATAGATCATTCTGCAACCACTTTTCTTTCATTTTGAAAAAAAAAAAGAGTTATTTGCCGTGACAGATTTGTTTGGCTTCGCCAGCTTGTAACCAAACTATCACGTTCCAATCTAACCTAGACCTGAGGTTACGCTACAGATTCGTCTGTCACAACGGCTGCTACAAAAAATAAATGGAATGTACTCACATTTTCGAATATGGACAACCATAAGCTGTATAATGGAATAACGACAACGAAAATTCGTGCCACATCTGGACTCTAACCCGTATTCTCCGTTCATCGCCAGCGGTCGCCTTAAAGTTTGGCTATCAGAGAACGCTCGACGGCAAGACACGAACTTCCACATGTCATCAACCATGTGTCTACAATCTGCAGTCGTACATTCATTACGTATATTCCTGTACAGGGGAGATATTATAATGGAAAGTCGGTTTCCCTGTATCGGTGAATAAATATCATATTGTAGTGCCTGTTTTGTTCAAAATTACAACGCACTGTTCCTTCAGGCATGTACGCTCGTTACAAAATACATTAAATATATTCGCAGTTGCGAACATGGACAACCGTTGTCGTCATTCCAATACACAACTGGCGGCTGTCCATATCCGCAACTGCGAATACATTTCATGTATTTCGTAATGGCTGCGGTCGCGTCTGTGCCTGTCCCTTCGGACATGCATGCATGACAGAAGGAACACTGCATCGTAATTTCTAAACAACACAGGCACTGCAGTATAGCTAAATGAAAAATTGCAAAGGAGAACGGCAGTAACGTGATCTTCATTAAACTCGCCATCTGCACTAGATCTGCATAGGTCTAGTGTACAACACGATAACTAAACGATATAACAACTAATGTTACAGAACACGAACGACATAACTGACACACATAGAAAAAAACATAGCTGACGCCAATAACGTAACATTTGACGTCAGACATAAAAATATATTGATGACTCGCGTTGTTCGCTAGACCCAACGAAAAACAGACTACAAACAAAAACATCCCCGATGTCATTTACGTAAAGTATGACGTCAGAACTTCTAAAAACTTACCAATGGCGCTCGCGCTGTTCAGTAAACGCAAAAGTGAGACGTGACCTTGTTACATGGTATGAGTGTACCGGTGTTCAGAATTTGGAAAACTTTTAATAATAATCGCAACAATTACGGACGTCTTCGCAAGTGTAGCCAGATGTTATGTCGGGCACGGGTGTGGGGGAGTGTAGGGCCGAGACACGTGGGCTAGGGTGCGTGCGGCTTACCTGTGGTCAGCCGGGGTGCCCCCTCGAGCAGCGCCGTCTTCTCGTCGGCCATGTCGCGGCGCACGCTGCCTGCCTGCCCACACACACTGTGCTACGTCGCGCCGCCAGCGCGCCGCAACCCACACTGACGGACGCCTGCTAGCGCCCGGTGCCCGGCGGTTTGATGGGTGCACCAACTGCGGCGCGCCGAAGCCATCTGTCCGCTCTGCGCGTGTCACGTATTCCAGCTGCATCTACGTCTGCATGTCCGCCCCTGGTAGCTGAGTGGAATAGGAGCGCCGTGGTCCCGTGGTTAGCGTGAGCAGCTGCGGAACGAGAGGTCCTTGGTTCAAGTCTTCCCTCGAGTGAAAAGTTTACATTCTCGCCGGCACGGTAGCTCAGCGTGTTCTGTCAGAGGGTTAGCTGCCCTCTGTAATAAAAGAACTGAGTTAATGGATGAACGACGAACTGAAACGGATGTCTTGCGACGTCCGCCCCGAGCAGATGAAACGAACGAAAACGAACAAAATGAGATTAAAAAAAAAAAGTGGGCAGTGCGACAGAATGTCAACCCTAAGGGCCCGGGTTCCATTCCCAGCTGGGTTGGAGATTTTCTCCGCTCAGGGACTGGGTGTTGTGTTGTCCTAATCATCATCATTCCATCCCCATCGACGCACAAGTCGCCGAAGCGGCGTCAAATCGAAAGACCTGCACCAGGCGAACGGCCTACCCGACGGGAGGCGCTCGTCACATGACATTTTTTTATTTACGTCTGCATCATACTCCGCAAGCCACCTAATGGTGTGTGGTCGAGGGTACTTCTGTTACCACTAACTGATCTCCTCTGCCCTGTTCCATTCGCGAACGGCGCGTGGAAGGAATGACTGTCGCTATACCTCCGTATTAGCTCTAGTTTCTCGAATTTTCTCGTCGTGGTCATTACGCGAGATGTCTCTCGAAATTTCAATAGTAAACCTGTCCGTGATGCACAACGCCTCTCTTGTAACGTCTTCAGCGGACTTTATTGAGCATACCGGTAATGCTCTCGCGTCGACTAAACGTTCCCGTGTCGAAACGCACCGCTCTTTATTGGAAATTCTCTGTCTCTCCTGTCTGTCCTACCGGTAAGGATCCCATATTGATGAACGATACTCCAGAATCGGTCGAACAAGTGCATTGTAATCCACTGCCTCTGTGGATGCGTCGCATTTCCTTAAGATACTTCTCATGACTCTCAGTCTAGCATCTGTTTTTCCTACTGTTTGTTTGGGTCATGTGGTCATTCCATTAAAGGTCGCTCTGGATTTAAATTAGATTAAATTCAGTTTTCGTTCCTTAACCCAAAAAATGAGATGATTCTCGAGGGTGTGGAACATGTCAGAAAGTATAACATAAAAACATAAAGCATTTGAATATAATACACTACTCGCCATCGGAATTGCTGCACCACGAAGATGACGCGCTACAGACGGGAAATTTAACCGACAGGAAGAAGATGCTGTGAGATGCAAATGATTAGCTTTTCAGAGCATTCACACAAGGTTGGCGCCGGTGGCGACACCTACAACGTGCTGACATGAGGAAAGTTTCCAACCGATTTCTCATACACAAACAGCAGACAGCCGTTGCCTGGTGATACGCTGTTGTGATGCCTCGTGTAAGGAGGAGAAATGCGTACCATCAAGTTTCCGACTTTCATAAAGGTCGGATTGTAGCCTATCGCGATTGCGGTTGATCGTATCGCGACATTGCTGCTCGCGTTGGTCGAGATCCAATGACTGTTAGCAGAATATGGAATCTGTGGGTTCAGGAGGGCAATACGGAACGCCGTGCTGGATCCCGACGGCCTCGTATCACTCACAGTCGAGATGACAGGCATCTTATCCGCATGGCTGTAACGGATCGTGCAGCCACGTCTCGATCTCGAATAGATGGGGACGTTTGCAAGACAACAACCATCTGCACGAACAGTTCGACGACGTTTGCAGTAGCATGGACAATCAGCTCGGAGACGATGGCTGCGGTTACCCTTGACGCTGCATCACAGACAGGAGCGCCTGCGATGGTGTACTCAACGACGAAACTGGGTGCACGAATGGCAAAACGTCATTTTTTCGGATGAATCCAGGTTCTGTTTACAGCATCATGAAGGTCGCATCCGTGTATAGCGACATCGCAGTGAACGCACATTGGAAGCGTGTATTCGTCATTGCCATACTGGCGTATCATCCGGCGTGATGTGGTATGGGGTGCCATTGGTTACACGTCTAGGTAACCTCTTGTTCGCATTGATGGCACTTTGAACGGTGGACGTTACATTTCAGATGTGTTACGACCTGTGGCTCTACCCTCCATTCGATCCCTGCGAAACCCAACATTTAAGCAGGATAACGAACGACCGCATGTTGCAGGTCCTGTACGGGCATTTCTGGATACAGAAAGTGTTCGACTGCTGCCCTGGCCAGCACATTCTCCAGATCTCTCACCAATTGAAAACGTCTGGTCAACGGTGGCCGAGCAACTGGCTCGTCACAATACGCCAGTCACTACTATTCATGAACTGTGGTATCGTGTTGAAGCTGCATAGGCAGCTGTACACGCCATCCAAGCTCTGTTTGACTCAATGCCCATGCGTATCAAGGCCGTTATTACGGCCAGAGCTGGTTGTTCTGGGTACTGATTTCTCAGGATCTATGCACCCAAATTGCGGGAAAATGTAATCACATGTCAGTTTTAGTATAATATATTCGTCCAATGAATACCCGTTTATCATCTGCATTTCTTCTTGGTGTAGCAATTTTAATGGCCAGTAGTGTACTTACTAACCTGATCATTTGTTAGGAGATTGTCGAAATAGGTTAATACAATGCAGTAACCTGGAACACCTAATATTTACAGAATTAACACGCTGTCAGAATGAAACACTGTTATGCACTATTAATAAATTTATCACACACACAATACCTAATCTTGACTGTTGTGACCAAGTGCTGTCAAAACTGAAATCTAATAGATATTTTTACTTAAGCTGGCTGAACAGTCTCTGTTATCACATTCATCTATGGAGTAGACGGAGTTGCCTACCAAAAAGTCTTTTAAACTCTGTTTAAACCGTGCTTCATCAGAAACCAAGTTTTTGATGGTTGCTGGCAATTTATTGAAAATGTATGTTCCTGAATATTGGACCCCTTTTTGGACCAAGGTGAGTGATTTTAGGTCTTTATGTAGATTGTTCATATTCCTAGTACTGATACTATGTACTGAGCTATTGGCTGGAAATAGAGATGTATTACTTGCAACAAATTTCATTAAGGAATAAATATACTGAGAAGCAGTGGTTAGAATACAAAGTTCCTTGAATGGGTTTCTACAAGATGTTCTGGAATTTACACCACAAATGATTATCATCACACTCTTTTGCACCCCAAAAATTTTTGCTCGGTTTGATGAGTTGCCCTAAAATATGATCACATATGATATAATATAATGAAAGTACGCAGAGTATGCAAGTTTTTTTTATATTTATATCTGCTACATCCGACATCAGTTTCACGACAAATACAGACTTGTTTAGGTGCTTAAGTAATTCTGTGGTATGCCCTTCCCAACTGAATTTATTATCGAGTTGTAATCCCAGAAATTTAACACTGTCAACCTCTTCGACCTGCTTGTCTTCATATGTTATACTCATGCTGGAAGGAAACCTCTTACAGGTTACTCATGCTAGAAGGAAACCTCTTACAGGTTCTGAACTGCATGTAGTGGGTATTCTCAAAGTTTAATGACAGTGAATTAGCTTTAAACCACTTATTAATGTCAGTGAAAATTTGATTAGCAGCTATTTCTAAATCTGTACTGCACTTGCTACTTATTGCAATGTTTGTATCATCTGCAAACAAAACAAACTTAGCATCTGGCAATGTAACAGATGAGAGGTCATTAATGTACAGAAGAAAAAGCAATGGACCCAACATGGAACCTTGAGGTAATTAATTTCAAGTCAGATGATGACTGACTGCTTACTGCGCAGGTATTTTGCAACGACACCCTTTGTTTCCTGTTAGATAGACAACACTCAAAACATTTTGCAGCATTGCTGGTGACCAATATATAATTTCAAGTCAGATGATGACTGACTGCTTACTGCGCAGGTATTTTGCAACGACACCCTTTGTTTCCTGTTAGATAGACAACACTCAAAACATTTTGCAGCATTGCTGGTGACACCATAATATTCTAATTTACTTAAGAGAATGCCGTGGTTCACACAGTCAAAGGCTTTTGACAGGTCATAGAAAATGCCAGTAGCGTCTAATTTATTATCTGATGAATTAAGCACATTCTCACTGTAAGTGTAAATAGCTTTCACTATGTCAGAACCCTTAAGAAATCCAAACTGTGACTTGGACAATATATTATTTGCAGTCAGATGCTTAAGGAGACGCTCGAACACACCCTTTTCAAATATTTTTGAGAAAGCCCGCAAAAATGAAATTGGTCGATAGTTTGATGGTATCTCTTTATCCCCTTAACTTCAGCATATTTTAGCCAGTCTGGAAATGTTCCGCTGATAAGAGAATGATTATAAAAATAACTTAAGCTAGAACTCAACTCTCATGAGCACTCTTTGAATAACTTTGTCGGTATGTTATCATACCCACTGGAATACTTGGATTTTAAGCATTTTATGATGGATGCTACTTCTTTGGGAGACGTGAGTGTCATTTCCATTTTACTGGAGTTATTTTTAAAGACTGGTCTAAGATACTCCACTGCACTGTTCACCGAACCAGATAACCCCAAGCTGTCAGTAAGCTAGATATTTTACGATAGTTACTGTTTCCTGCAGTTTGTCATCAATAGTGTAGCTGTGTAGTAGTGGATTTCTTTTCCAATGTATTCGCAATACGTTACATTTATTTACGTTCAGGGTCAATTGCCAGAGCCTGCACCAATCATCAACCCTCTGCGGGTCATTCTGCAAATCGACACTATCTTCTGGCACTGCTAGTTTGTTACAGACAACCGCATCGTCTGCGAATAGTCTTAAAGACCATGCGATGCTTTCTACTAGATCATTTATAAACACGGTAAACAGTAACAATTTTACGTATTTCATAACGGCTGTAGTCGCCGCTCAACTATGTAAGTTAAGCTTGATTCCTTTGTTTGTATTTTTTGATATATTATACCAGTTTTTGACACAGTACGATGTGGCTAGAGACTATGCTTTTTGTGAGTGGACACAAGTAGAACTGCGGTATAAAATTGCAAAACGAAGCATGCATGTCCAGAGGAACTGGCACATTCTTGTATTTTGTTAATTCAGGCTTTTATAAAAAATTGGAAAATCTACAAATTCTGAGTAAGTACATAGTTAAGTAAGACTGACTTTATAGAAACAAAGGTAAGTTTTAATTGAATTTCAGGATGTACTGATGGTTCATTACTTTTCCACTCTGTGGCTGGCCATATTAAGTCCTTTTTTTAAAAAATGGAAGGGGTGGACATTCATTAAATTGTCAAAAAATGTCAATTTTCAATTTATATTTTATTTACTAACAGAACTTATGGATAGTAAGTTTCCAAAGTTTCAGTGGTGAAATTACATGTAAAGTGCCTGAAAAATAATTAAATACATGACGCAAGCTTCTAGTGGCACCCACTTTTTGAATTGACTCTTCAATACTACCTCGGTGAACGACGGTTCCATTCATTACATTCACAAGGAGAGTCTTCCAAATTGTATCCTGGATGTTGTCAAGCCCACTTACAGGTTTCTGGCTGATAATGAACTTCTAAAAAAGTGTATTCAAGGCAAACCCAGAATCCAAATGAGCCTGTATATTCAGTCATATGGAAACGAAGCCCTCAAATCACATTTCATCTGCTATAGTTGTCAGAATTGCAACTTATGATACACTTCTTGTATTTAATGATGACAACGTAGGTAGGATGGAGGTATTAGAGAGACTGGGCTTTAAGCTAGGAAATTTCACTCAAGACGTAATAAGAAAAATAGATTTACAGTGCCTCCCTGCAGCTGCAAAGTCAGTTGAGGACCTGGTAAATGAAGGAAGGCAGAACACAAGAAACCAGGAGAGAAGCCTTAAAGGGAACGAGGGCCCCGAGTACAGATGTGGGGCCTTCTGAAGAGGTGACATAGGAAAAACGTTAGGGTGAACTTCAAACTTCATTTTCTGAAAATTATCTATTTTAAAATTTATGTACCTTTTTCTCAGAATCTACAAAGGCAACAATTACGAAACATTGTACACTTATTTCTATAAACCCAATAAATGTAGACTCAAGAGTAAATTTTCAAATCCTGAGTGTAATGTGAGATACGCGGCAAAGTGCTAGGAATTTTCCCTGAATTTTATATTTTACGTATATAATTATGATTAAAAATTATTAAAAGTTTGTTATTCAATATATTCAAAAAACCTTATGAGAGAAGCTTACTATAAGCAAAGAAAGTAAACACAGAAAATTTTGTAGAAATTTCTTGAACAGTTCATGAAAAAATATACATAAATTACTTTTTTAAATAAATTTTTAAATTCCGTAAAAGACTTAAGTACATATATAATCCAAGGAAGTTAACAGTAAATATGTTAATTTCATGTAAAGCATGGTACAAAATTTCATTGCTGTATCTTCAAAACTATGGATTTAGTTTCCACCAAGATCGCCCCCCCCCCACCCCCCTCCCCTCTTAATTTACTTTCTTAAAACTGAACTTGCTTCAAAATAGAGTGCCAAACTTTCGCTTTGTAAAGAAAATAACTTGAATGTTCAGGTCAATGGTCAATGATTCTGAACAAAGTCTTTCATCATTTTATGTTTAAAGCTACCATCTTATCAGTTTTCATAATTCCTTTGTTGTGTTTAGAACTGAGTATAATAATATCTTTGTCAGAATGAATGATTTAATTTTCACCCCGCACCTTACCACTCCCTGCCGACTCCCTACAACTCCATATGGTATGCATGTATCCCTGTGAATATGGTAGTTCTGTAGTGAAGCAGTATTGGTGACCAAAGCGGGCCAAAATCTTGGTACGAGAAACACCCCAAAAATACGAACAACCTCCTTCCAGAACTACACTGACGGAAAAAAATTGCAATAGCGAGAAGAAGTTATGCGACACAGACAAATGTTGGTAGGCATGTTTCTACATCTCAGATATGATATCTGTTCCAATGTCGCGCCAGTCACACAAATCAGTCACCTTTGAGATTGGAAGTGGTGAGTTTATCGTAGTCAAGAACGTCTTAAAGGTGACAAAGACACCATTAACAACACCTCACTGAGTTTAAACAAGTTCGTGTAATAGAGCTACGAGAAGCTGGATGTTCCTTCTTGTCATGAATGTAGCCACTGCACATGATTACTGGCAGTGGTGGTCACAAGAATGCACTGTCGAAAGAAGGCCCAGCTCTGGATGGTCAGAAGGCACTACGGAGAGGTAACACCATCGTGATCGGCGTATGGTTCTGGCGGGTCATACTGCATTTGCAGCAGCAATTTGAGCAGCAGTTGGCACCACAGTGACACAATGAACTGTTACAAATCGGTTACGTCAAGGACAGCTCCGAACCAGATACCCTATAGCGTGCATTCCACCGACCCCAAACTGCCGCCGTTTGCGACTTCAGTGGTGTCGAGCGAGAGCTCATTGGAGGGCAAGGTGGAGGTTTGTTGTGTTTGCTAATGAAAGGTGGTTCTGCCTCGGTGCCAGTGATGGCCATCTGTTTGTTAGAAAGAGGCCAGTTGAGGGCCTGCAACCAACCAATCTGTGTGCTAGACACACTGGACCTACACCTGGAGTCTGGGTGCAATATCATATGGCAGTAGGAGCACTCTCGTGGTTATCCCATGCATCCTCACTGCAAGTTTGTAGGTCAGTTTGTGATTCGGCATGTTATGGTGCCATTCATGAACAGCATTCGGGGGGTTTCCAACAGGATAACGCTCGCCCACAATCCGCTGCTGTACCCCAACAAGCTCTACGAATATCGACATGTTGCCTTGGCGGGCTCGATCACTAGATATGTCTACAATTTAGCACATATGGGACATCATCAGATGACGACTCCAGGATCATCCACAACCAACATTAACCGCCCCAGTACTGACCGAGTGAGTGCAGCAGGCATGGAACCCCATCCCATAAACTGACACCTGACACCTGTACAGCAGAATGCGTGCACGTTTTCATGTTTGCATTCAGCACCGGTTATTAATGTGCCAGTATTTCGAATTTGCAGTGGCTTAGCTCACGCTTACTTCAACCAGTGAACTTGCAATGTTAATTGCTTAAAAAACTTACCTAGTTAAACGTATTTTTAAAATGTGGTTCAGATGGCTCTGAGCACTATGGGACTTAACATCTGAGCTCATCAGTCCCCTAGAACTTAGAACTACTTAAACCTAACTAACCTAAGGACATCACACACATCCATGCCCAAGGCAGGATTCGAACCTGCGACCGTAGCAGTCGCGCGGTTGCGGACTGAAGCGCCTAGAACCGCTCGGCCATCACGGCCAGCTGATAAACATATTCCCGAAATTTCATTATTCTTCATTAACTATTTTGTTGCTGCGATATTTTTTCATCAGTGAACACCATTTACAGACCGCGGTTGGGCCTCTACTGCATGCCTTGCATCACATGAAAATAGATAAAACTGATTCGTCGGACCATCCTACAAACCTCCGGTCACCTACTGCCCAATTTCTATGTTGTTTGGCCCATTGAAGACATGCAGCTTTATGTGCCCCTGTGGCTATGGTATTTTGATAGTTACCTGACTTTAAACGTCAATTGCATGCAGTTCTCTTTGCAGTTTTTGCTCGGAAACTGGTAAAAACGTACATGCATTCACTGACACCAGCAATTCCTGTCTGGTTTGAAACAAATTGTCATTTTATTTTTTCTTGGGCCCGCAGCATTGTAGATATCTTGTAATGACATACTAAATTGAAGACGGTAATGCACCAGAATGCTACTACAATTGTTAACTACTAGATATTTTACATTAGCAATAGGCCTGTTTCGGAATTATCGCCGTCTTCTGGCTATCTGCAATTTCCTATTGCATCGTGGCGCTGTTGCTGTCTTATAATCTTGCTGTCGCATAGGTCGTTTCCAACTGCAGCCAATTTTTTTTTTTTTTTTTTTTTTAATGTGTCTTAATTCCTAAGGGACCAAACTGCTAAAGTCATCGGGCCCTAGACTTACACACTAATTAAACTAACTTAAGAACAACACACACACCCATGCCCGAGGGAGGACTCGAACTTCCGGCGGGAGGGGCCGCGCAGTCCGTGACATGGCGCCTTAAACCACGCGTTCGGAAGTTTTTGATTATTTATCTTAATCTATACGAATTGCTGTTATTCCCAGATGTAAGCTAGGTCTTTTATCGCATTGTGTACGATCGACAACCAATACAGAGGTTCTGTCAATCTTAGCTGTCAAAACCACAACAGTATATGCAAGCGATAAAAGACCTAGCCTCCATCTGCCAATAACAGCAGTTAATAGAGATTAAGATAAAGATTTAAAAACTTGGCTGCAGTTGGAAACGACCTATGCGACAGTAAGATTATAAGACAGCAACAGTGCCACGATGCGACATGGAATCGCAGATAGCCTGAAGATGGTGATAGTGCTAAAATAGGCCTATTGCTAATGTAAAATATCTAGCAATCAACAATTTTAGTAGCATTCTGGTACACTACCGTCTTCAATTTATTATGCCAATTGTCATTGGCAAAGTGTGACATGCATCTCCGGTCCCACTCAGTTAGGATGTGTTTTATGAACACTGTTTTTAATCTTTGTTGCATGGTCATGAGTGTAACACCATTTCTTCAAAACATGTTGGACAGTCTATGTCAACACAACAACAAATCGAGTAACTTCATTCATGCGGTGGCCACGAGCATATCCAAAAACGCCGTTCTGTCAGGTCTCTACATCTTACAACCAGCCAGCATATAAACACCATTTTAGTGCCATAACTTCCGACATCAGTGGAGGGTTGCATGATGGCCTGGTACCAATTCTACATCATCTATGGTCTCCAAAGCGACCAGTGTGCTGTTTTAAAAGGGCGAGTTTGTATCCTTCAAGATGCTGACGATACTATATGTGTTACAGGAACTCTGATACTGTATATTCTCTTAATTGTCACTTTGCTCTGGAAAACCATATGCATTCTTCACATTTCTCCACCAATCGTTTCTGTTCCTAGCATTTGTGGTCCATTCTCTTTCTCTTAGAGCCATCTCTTCCGTATCGCTGTTGACATCACTCTTCCATCTCCTCTGTGGCCTTTCTTGGCCCCTTCTATCTTCCAAAATCCTGAGAATGCTACTCGTAGTAGTCTTTCCTCTTCCATTCTAACTAGGTGTCCTGATGGAATGGTGTCTTGGAATGAAGCACAAATGGCAGCAAAGTGTTTCTGAGATGGGGTATCTGCCCGGGGCAGCAATTTTAGATGTCGCCAAATTCAGATTCTTGATGTAAAAAACCTTATTTCACAGAGCGCCTAGCATACAGCGCTCCTTGGCCTATCGATTATTCATATGATTTTGAAAGGCATCCCTGTTGGTTTTTTAACATTTTTGAACACTTTCTAAGTTGATTTCTGAACCACCGTCAGTTGATTTTTGAATGCGAGCATAGTGTACGAGATGTCTCTGCCAGAGGAGGGTGTCTGTTCTTTCAGACATGTCTGAAAGAACAGACACCATTGACGACCTGCAGCTGTCTAGAACGAAATTAGAATTTTATATTAATACCTTCAGCTACTGACAGGCGTTGATATATATCATGTCCGAAAGAACAGACACCGTACCCATATAAGTATATAGTTCTGGCAGTACCAGCCATGACCTTCCTCTTCTGTGCAGATGCGCACATATTACCCGAACTCTTATGGGACTTGGTAAGAATGTCTTCCACTAGTAATGAGTCTGTTGGGTAGGGACACTACAAATGTAGTGTGTGGACACATAAGGTGAGAATGTGGTGCTTGCGGGAGGTGTGCGCGAGATAGTCCCTGCATTCGCACTACCCTCTGTGCCCTCGATGGCTCAGATGGATAGAGCATCTGCCATGTAAGCAAGAAATCCCAGGTTTGAGTCCCGGTCGGGGCACACATTTTCACCTGTCCCCATTGATATATATCAACGCCCATCAGCAGCTGAAGGTATTAATATATAATTCTAATTTTGTTCTAGATGGCTGCAGGTCATCAATGGTGTCTGTTATTTCGGATGTCTGAAAGAGCAGACACCATATCCATATCCATATAAGCATGATAGGACATCTGTTAAGACATCAGGGAATGACTTCCATGATACTAGGGGAAGCTGTAGAGGGCAAAAACTGTGAAGGTACACAGACATTGGAATGCATCCAGCAGATAATTGAGGACATAGGTTGCAAGTGCTACTATGAGATGAAGAGGTTAGCATTGGAGAGAAATTCATGGTGGGCCACATAAAACCGGTGAGAAGACCGATGACAAAAAAACTACACACCAGATTGTTATAACTGATTGTACACTCTCAGGAATGACCTAAATACAGAACTTTAGTTTTTGGTGACATAAATACTGGCATAAGACTAAGGTCACCCAAACAACTTAATCTACTCAACATGCAAAGATCACATGACCTGCAATGTGTTAATGATAACTTAATCAGGCAGCCCATGTTGATTTGATAATATAATTATAATGCTGAGACAAATCAGTATGACATAGAGTTGTTCAATATACATTTTTTATCAGACATTAAACATCTTTTGTTGAAATTAAAAACTAAAAGCCAAGTATCTGACTCCAGTGACATTAATAACATTAGGCTTTTGAATGAGGAGAACATTGATAAGTTCAGTAAACAGCTAGAGATGACAAACAGGAATGGCACTCTGATTGAAAGCACTCATACTGTTGGTTCAACTGGGTGTGAAATCTTATGGGACTTAACTGCTAAGGTCACCAGTCCTTAAGCTTACACACTACTTAAACTAAATTATCCTAAGTACAAACACACACACAACCATGCCCGAGGGAGAGCTCGAACCTCCGCCGGGACCTGCCGCACAGTACAGGACTGCAACGCCTTAGATCGCTCGGCTAATCCCGCGCAGCCACTCATACTGTGAATGCGTTTACATTACTCAGCAGTACACTGTCAGTTACATTAAAAACTTGTTGCCCTAGGGTAGTGGGAAAGAAATAAGAGAACTGCCAGGAACGATATCTCGCATATATGAGGCTGGTTCGTGCCTGATCTAAATAGGCTTATCACTCTGTTAATGATTTACTATGACAGATCAAAGAATGGTGATGCAGGAAGAACAAATACATAAGGTTAAATATCAAATACAAGGCAGAAATCAGATTAAGCAAGTTCAAGTGGAATTATGGTTTTATTAGTAAGTCCCAAAATAAATGTAAAGTAGACTGGACTACTGTCAAGACTCATTGGGTGGAAGTAAAGATATTAGCAACAATAATTTCTGTTATGTTAGTGTCACACCAGATGATTTCAACACGTTCTTCAGTAATGTTGACAATATGAATAACACTACTGCAACTGAACATGGCCATAAAGAAGAGAACATGCATAATTCCCTACAAAATGTTGAAAATGTAACTCCTCTCTTTAGTAAAAAGGTAAAAGAAGTGAAAGTATGCAATATTACAACTGCAACAGCAAAATTAAGGCACTCAAAATCAGTAGACATTTATGATCTCTCCAATTTTGTACTAAAAAATTGGTGGTCATAACAGCACATCCACTGCATTCACTTATAAAATGGATGTTTCTTAGCAGCTGTCTCTCTTCATCCTTAAAAACAACAATCATTACTCCTCTTAACAAAAAAAGGTGAGAGTCTTGTTCTGATAATTACTGCCCAATCTTTGTTGCACCCATCCTTTTGAAAGTAGCAGAATATTGCATATTAGTCAACAGCTGTCTACAAAAAATATTCTTATTGACTCACAGTATGGCTTCAGATCCAGAGATCCAGCTTGTCAACAGTAAAAGCAGTTGACAATGTTGTTTCATTATATTATCGTCATCTGAATCAAGACTATCTGTAAATGTTGTGTTTGTGGATCTCAGTTGGTGTTTGACTCTGTCAGCCATAGAATTCTGCTACAAAAGCTCCACTGCTATGGTTTTAGTGGATCAGAAATATTTCTGATCAGGTCCTACCTAAATGATAGAGGAATCCAACAATACGAGAACAAATAGCCAGTATTATGTTGCATAAATCCATATCCTGCACAGATAACACCACTTTTGTTAAAGCTGGGGAATACTTGGTAGCACTAAAGCATGAAAGTAGGGATTGTCTCAGAACAGCCAGTAAGTGGTTCAAAAACAATGAAAAAAACTACACATATTCTCTTCAGCTTATGTATTAAAGATGAAGGCAGTGACCATGGTTCAGTTGAACCAACAGTATGAGTGCTTTCAATCAGAGTGCCATTCCTGTTTGTCATCTCTAGCTGTTTACTGAACTTATCAATGTTCTCCTCATTCAAAAGCCTAATGTTATTAATGTCACTGGAGTCAGATACTTGGCTTTTAGTTTTTAATTTCAACAAAAGATGTTTAATGTCTGATAAAAAATGTATATTGAACAACTCTATGTGTTATATATTTATCAGATAAACTAAGGTTTTATGTTAGTGTTAAGCTATTGTTCAATGCATTCTAAGACTTTCTCCGTACCTACCTGACATATGCAATTTTGTTAAGGGTATTTTCCTGATGCAAAAAAAGTTCTCATTTAGCAAAAGAAGACAATCAGATGCATATGTGGAGTCACAAGTAGTGAGCCTCGTAGACCATACTTCAAAAAAATTAAAAATATCAACACTTATGTTCATCTTCACACTCTTGGGTTGTTGGGTTGTTTGAGGGAAGAGACCAAACTGCAAGGTCATTGGTCCCATTGGATTAGGGAAGGACGGAGAAGGAAGCTGGCCGTGCCCTTTCAAAGAAACCATCCTGGCATTTGCCTGGAGAGATTAAGGGAAATCACGAAAAACCTAAATCAGGATGGCTGGACGCAGGATTGAACCGTCATCTTCCTGAATGTGAGTCCAGTGTGCTAACCACTATCTTCATACTAATTTTTCTCATACATACCATAGGAAATCAACAAAGCCATAAATTATGATAGTTCGTCCATCAAAATAACACACATTTGAAACAGCAGATTGACATCACAGTCACTAGAATTAAGAAAACCAAGATAGCTACAAATACATGGGAGTAAACCTATTTAATATGTTTCCAGTACAGGCACACAATGCCACTGAATATGTTTAAATGCATCACACAAAAATGGCATAGAGTAAAAGCGTTAACACTGTAGAAGAGTTCAAAATGTGCACAAATGACGATCTTAAGAACTAATAAAGTTTCATTTTAGATTAAACTTATATATGTGGATACATTGAATATATCATATGCAGAATGGTGGAAAATTTTGTACCTTGATAGTCTATAATGATCTGAAAATATCGTTTACACCATGTGTACCAATGAAACTAATCAAGTTTTGAAAATATAAGCCAACTGGATAGATAAAAAAAATCTGCTCCCCAAGTGGTGACAGAAGAAAACAAGAAGCTGAAACAAATGTGCAGGCTCCTTCATCTGGAAGAAGGGCTGGAAGGGAAGGAAGAGAGATGAAGGAAATGGCTAGGTTTATAAAATTGAGAGAGTTCAGAAAAGTCACCCAGAACCCAAGATCAAAGGAGACTTACCAGTTGGGGCAGGAAGGAAAGACTGATTGTTGTGGAGAGCACCAGATGAGATTTTAAAACTTGAGAGCTCTTAGGTGGAAGATAGGGGAATTAGCAAGATGAAAATTACTGACAGAATATCATGCAAGAGTTAATAAGAGTGGAAAGGTAAGTGCATTGTATGTGCTAGGGGATGGGGGTTGGGAAAAATAGAGCCAATCATAAAGTAAAAAATGTGGAAAACTTGAAGGGAGTGAAGAAAGGAATAGTTACTGAGAAGAAATGCTGAGACTGAAGAAATCAAAGTAAATTAATGCCAGGTGGGTGGCGAGAACTGAGGATATGTTGTAATGCCAGTTCATATCTGTGAATTTCTGGTTCAGTTAGTGCCTCTGTTAACTGTACTGTATTGCAGATCCCTTGAACAGAAAACTGTACCTGGGAGAAAGCACAGATCAAACACGTCAACAAGAAGGGTAGCAGAAGTGACCCAGAAAACTGTCATTTAATACCTTTGATGTCCATTTGCTGTTGTAGAATATTAGAACCTTTACTGGGCATAAACATAATGAGATATCCTGAACAGAACAACTTCCTCCAAGCCAACCAGCATGGATTTAGAAAACATAGATCATTGGAAACCCAACTTGCACTTTTATCATATGATACCCCAAAAGCCGTTTATCAAGCCAGTCGGGTAGATGTAGTATTTCTTGATTTCCTAAAAGTATTTGACTCATTACCACAACTACACTGATTAACAAAAGTACAATTGTATGGGGTGTCAAGCAAAATTTCTGACTAGATTTAGGATTTCTTGGTAGGGAGTACACAGCATGTTATCTTCAATGAAGAGTCATCAACAGATATACAAGTAACTTCAGGAAGTTTGATGAATTCATTGCTGTTTATGTTGTATATCAATGACCTTGAAAATAATTTTAATACTAAACTAGGGATAACACTTTGTAGGGAAGTGAAATGGAACAACCACTAGCCTCAGTCTCAGATAACACAGGTAGCAGACTTCAGTTTATTGTTAGAATACTAGGGAAATGTCCTCATTCTACAAAGCTTACAAATCACTTGTGTGACCCAATTTGAAACATTGCTCAAGTGTGTGGGACCATTAACAAATAGGACTAACAGGGGGTATTGAATGTGTACTGAGAAGAGGAGCATGAATGGTCACAGGTTCATCTGAGCCACCAGAGAGTGTCACAGAGATGTTGAAAGAACTGAACTGGCAGAATCTTGAAGATGGATGTAAAATATCCAAAGAAAGTCTACTTACAAAGTTTCAAGAACGAGCTTTAAATGATGGCTCCAGGAATATTTTACAACTTCCTTTAGGGCAGGGTAAGATTAATTACACCAAACAAAGAGGCATTTAAACAGTCATTCTTCCTGCTCTCCATATGTGAATGGAACAAGAAAAAGTCCCAATAACTGCTACAATGAGATGCACCCCCTGCCATGCAGTTCTCAATCCTTTATATATGTGGATGAAGATGTAGCTGTTTTCTGAAACTGTTTCAAAAACATGATACTTTGTGGAATGAGTATGCAACATGCTGATGCCATTTCAAAGCAGCATCTCTAATGATATTTTTCTTTGAATTATAGGTATTAGAGAAACCAATGAAATGTTAGTCATGTAAAATTTGAGACACCACAAAGAAACTGCCAGTAGCAGGTGCTATTCATCAGTACCATGACTGAATTCACAGACTCTTGAATAATCTGATAAAAGCATGGGGAAACATGGAGAAAAATCTACACTCAGTCTGCCAGAAGGCTGTGACATATCCATTGAAGAGGGTAAAAACCTGACACAATTCTGGACAACAGTGCAGTGACTAGAATGTTCATTATCAGCCATTCAGTATGTTTTCATGCAATTGGCTTTCTCAACAAATACAGGTAATAGTACAGTTTTGCACATATATAAATGCTTAAATATAAAGGAATATTATTCATATACATTGTATACATACACACATTTACAAATTTCAATTCACACATTTACAGATATTTACCCTATTTGAAGCACAATTCTTGCACAGCACATTCCATAAATCTGTCCAATTTTAGCCAAGTTTCAAAAACATTTTTGAACTTGTGTAATGGAGATAAGTGCATTGTTTTTAGCAATTTGTTGAAGAATTTCAGGCTCATGTGCTTGTGGCTATTGTATGAGTCAGGAACCTTGACCATGGTAAATCTATTTTGTGGTTATTTCTTGTATTGTGCAGATGAACATTATTTCTTGGTGTAAGTTTGTGTAAATGTGTTTTGGCATACATTAAAGAGCCATAGACGTAAAGACTGAGGCCTGTCATTACAGTGAATGGTCTGAACATATTTTTGCAAGTCCCTCTGTGAGACAAACCTAGCTGCTGCTCACAACATGCACAGCACCTTTGATCCCTGCCAGTGGGGGCAGTATTAGGCTATGGAGGTATTCACCTGGGTTTCCGTAGGAACTATGGCAGTAATCAATGGGCACCATGTCAACTTCAGACTATGTGAACACTGTTGTGGACAAATTGCATTCCCTTCATGCATGATATCTTCTCCGATGATGACAGCATCTCCCAGCAGGATAACTGTCCATGTCACAAAGCCAGAGTTATGCTGTACTGGTTTGACTAGCACAATAATAAATTGACACTGATGTCTTTGGCAACTAAACCTACCTGACCTGAACCTGATAGAACGCATAGTGGAACACAGTCAGGCATCACACTTTGTGATATTGAATTCCAGAGCTGGACCAACATTGTATTACACAGGTACTCATAATGCATTGGCTCATCAGTGTAGGACTGACAGAACATACCAAATATATTCAATGAACAGCAGCACAAATGGTCACAGGTTTGCATTGGTGAGCATGATAGAAATGGTAGGAGACGAGGTACTGGCAGAAGTGAAGCTGTGAGGATGGGGTGTGAGTCGTGCTTGGGTAGCTCAGATGGTAGAGCACTTGCCCGCGAAAGGCAAAGGTCCCGAGTTTGAGTCTCGGTCCGGTACACAGTTTTAATGTGCCAGGAAGTTTCATGATAGAAAATGCTTAAAAAACCTCAATTGGCAGACACTTTAAGATCAGACACGAGTTGTCCTGTGCAAACCTACTTTCAGTGTTTCAAGAACTGAAGAATATAGAAATATACATCAGCCCTTATGTATCACTTCCATAGGAACCAGAAAGACAAAAGAAGTCTGACTGCAGTGATTGCAGATGTATTTAAGCAGTCATTCTTGTCACTCACCAAACAGGAATGGACTGGGAAGAAACCATAACGTGTGTACAATACAAAGTACCCTTTGCCATACACTCCCAAATAGTTTGCTGGGTATCTGCATAGATATAAATTACAGATGTCATCACTTGGAATGAGCCGTCTTCAACATAACAAGCTTTTAATTAAAATGGTCTTCACTGTATTGTATTGGTGACAGCAAATAATGTAATTAGCATAAATTCCCAGTTATTAAATGTTTGCAGTTATCGAGAAGCACAAAATATATCTAAAACTTTTTTTTTACCATCTCAGAGTAGCAGTTGCAGCCTACATCTTCAATTATTTGCCAGGTTTTACCCTCTACAGCTCCCTCTAGTGCTACACAAGGTATTCCCTGGTGACATAACAAATGACCTATAAGGATGTCCCTTCTTCTTGTCATTGTTTTCCATATATTCCTTTCCTTACTGATTCTGCAGAAAACCTCTTCATTCCTTACCTTATCAGCACTTATTAGTCAATGTTGTTGTTTTTGTTGTGGTCTTCAGTCCTGAGACTGGTTTGATGCAGCTCTCCATGCTACTCTATCCTGTACAAGTTTCTTCATCTCCCAGTACATACTGCAACCTACGTCCTTCTGAATCTGCTTAGTGTATTCATCTCTTGGTCTCCCTGTACAATTTTTACCCTCCACACTGTCCTCCAATGCTAACTTTGTGATCCCTTGATGCCTCAGAACATGTCCTACCAACCATCCCTTCTTCTTGTCAAGTTGTGCCACAAACTCCTCTTCTCGCCAATTCTATTCAGTACCTCCTCATTAGTTATGTGATCTACCCATCTAATCTTCAGCATTCTTCTGTAGCACTACATTTCGAAAGCTTCTATTCTCTTCTTCTCCAATTTATTTATCGTCCATGTTTCACTTCCATACCTGGCTACACTCCATACAAATACTTTCAGAAACGACTTCCTGACACTTAAATCTATACTCGATGTTAACAAATTTCTCTTCTTCAGAAAAGCTTTTCTTGCCATTGCCAGTCTACATTTTATATCCTCTCTACTTCGACCATCATCAGTTATTTTGCTCCCCAAACAGCAAAACTCCTTTACTACTTTAAGTGTCTTATTTCCTAATCTAATTTCCTCAGCATCACCCGACTTAATTCGACTACATTCCATTATCCTCATTTTGCTTTTGTTGATGTTCATCTTATATCCTCATTTCAAGACACTGTCCATTCCATTCAACTGCTCTTCCAAGTCCTTTGCTGTCTCTGACAGAATTACAATGTCATCGGCGAACCTCAAAGTTTTTATTTCTTCTCCATGGATTTTAATACCTACTCTGAATTTTTCTTTTGCTTCCTTTTATATTAATTTTAAACATTCTTCTGTAGCACCAAATCTCAAATGCTTCAGTGCTCTTCTGTGCCAGTTTTTTCACAGTCCATATTTCATTACCGTATAATGCTGTGGTCCAATCATACATTCTCAGATCCTTTCACCTTGGATTTTAATCCCACCATTGAATCTTTCTTTTATTTCTCTCATTGCTTCTACAGTGTATATATTGAACAGCAGGAACAAAATAAAATTAAATTGAATTAAAAAATGCTGTTCTATTTTAATCTGAGCACTTCTTTCTTGATCTTCCAGTCTTATTGTTCCCTTCAGTTCTTGTACATATTGTATCTATTAACTGTAGTTCCCTTTGCCTTACCCCTATTTGTCACAGAATTTGAACATCTTAATGTGTATAAAAAATTTTAATTACAGTTTACCTAATTCATTTTTCCAGATGACCACTAGGCCTTATCTACACTTCTCCGCCTCAGCAGCTGAGTGGTCATCACGTCTGACTGCGATAAGGGGGACCCAGGTTCGATTCCCGGTATGGCCATAGGGGTTTCTTTGTGGTGGTGGTGGTGGTGGTGGGGGCTGTTAAATGGTGCATTCAGTCTCATGAGGCAAACTGAGGAGCTACTCCATCAATTAGTTGCAGTTCAATAAAAGGGAGAGGGGTGTGATGACCACATGACCCTCCTCCTCCCCCCCCCCCCCCACACACACACACACTGCATCCAATGGTGTCATTGTCAAAGGATGATATGGTCTGGTTGGTAAGACTCTAGTGGGCCACTTAGGGCCAGAACATGGAACTTTGCCTTACCTAACTCCTCTACAACTCTGATGTCTAACGTATTTGGAATTGAAATTGTTTTAGCTATGTTCTTACATCAGTGAGTCCTGGATTATTACTACAGTATTGACAGAATGATGAGACTTGTTGTGACAAAATTCCATCTGTATTCAGTTTATGGAAAAATTTTGTTTGTAACAGTTAAAGCCAGTAAAGGCCTTCCTATTTTATTATTTTGTGTTTTAGGCAGATCGGTCTCTTTAAAAGATTTATTGACATTTGGGGTACATACCATGCAGCCACAGCACCATTCTAAATAAGTGGTAGGCATTCATCTTATAATGAAACCAAATTTATTTAGTTACATACAGAGTACATGGTAGCCGATATCAAGTCATAATGACACATTTGAAAATTACTTCTTTTACCATGTTGAGGAACAAATGTGAAGCACAGTATTAATACTTCTATTTCTTCTGAAATAATATTGTGACACTACATTCTGATTGTATAGTGGCTTCCGTAAGGGTTAAGAAATACATAGATATGGCACTGTCATCTCACAGATAGGTCTGTGGCATAGAACATAAGCTTTGTGAGGAAATATACACTCAGATGTATGTACAAGTTACTGTAGTGCTTAATTTCTAAAATTTTAAGTGCAATAGTGCACCTCTTCAACCATACAAACCCTCCACCCTCCCCCCTCCTCACTCCCAGCCATAAAAATCACAAGTTTCGATTTTTTTGTAACTTGAGTATCAACCTATGTTCTAAAAAGGGTACAGGGCAGGGAAAGAGGAAAATAATTTGAGCATCATGGGCAAAGGGACATGAGGGGAAGAATGTTTATGTGTTATCTCAAAAGTCTACCAACTTTTAGCCATGTGTATACTGTGCATGCAGCTGCTCAGTAGCTGTGGCATAAATTACAACATGGAAGAAACAAGATTTCATTAAAGCACATTATACATACACTTGTGTTCAAACACTCCATACATTATTTATTTTGCATTGACATGAGACATCACCATGCTACTAGAATCATGAGGTTGCTGGGAGTTATAAACAGAAGGCGATATGTACCTATCACAACTTGGGATTGAAGCTAAGCTTAGCTTGATTATATGTATACACACACACACACACACACACACACACACACACACACACACACCTCACCACATGCCCCTGCCCATTGTATCACTTTGGTCACCCATTGTCATGTTCACTGGTGCCGGCACATCAGTAAATTATATTTACACTGTGATTTAATAAAAATTTACTATTTCAAATCTCTAGTACTGACTTGTTCCAGTGAGTGCAAACAAAATTACCTGGAAGATGCCAGAACATAGTTCCAGTGCATTCTGACTTAAAAAGTATGTGATTATTTTGTAAGTTGCTGCAGTTTCTTATTCAAAGATTGTGGCACTGTTAATGAGAAACTGGCGTTTCAGTTTGCTTTTTGTCTCTTGCACAAAGTAAATTGTTAATTATACATTTCTTATTTATAACGATATATGAAATAAAAAACAAAGGGATGACATGCTGTAATTCAGAGAAAATGTGGACACACTTATGTACACTGATCAATTGTATTATGCCTCAAAATATAGTGTTTTGCTTATTTGGTTGTCCAAACTTTGTGTAGTAGAATGTGCATTTAGTGCTTTAGTGTTTTTTGAGTTTGGTCATTTGTGTAAATTATCTTCTGTGCACCACTGCCCTCAGAGATGTTACGTGGTCAATGGGCAAGAGTTGCCTCTGATTGGGGAGATGCCTGGTAGCTTGTCCATTTTCAATTTCCTCTGGCCTGTTACTCTCCTGGTCAAAAAAGACATTGCAGTTAATCCATTGCTCAGCTGTGATTTTATTCAAGGAACCAACCACAGTGGTCCTTGATTTTTCGAGTCATGCATTTTTCTTTAAATTCTCACAAGGCAAGAAGATAGCCCTGTGTTCTTGTCGCCATTCAAGTGAAACTAACTCTGTAAGTTGCGAGACTGGGAATTTGACATGCTTCATCTTCAATCAAAGCAGGCTATGCATTTGTTGTGCTGTTTGGAGGAGTTTCCTGATGTTTTGTCTACTAAGCTAGGAATAATTAGTGTGATCCAGTATGATATATGTCTGATTGATGATGTTCCAGTTTGACAGTCTCGGTATTGACTTTCGACCCCAAAATGGAAAATCTTGGCAAATAAGTTAACTAATGTGTTGCAGGATGGGGTGATCAGGCCTTCTACTTCTACTTATTCCTCACCCATTTCTCTTGTCTCCAGGGCTCAAAGTCAGGACTCCAGGCCAGTTGTGGATTATAGGCTGCTGAATAAAAAGGTGCTTTTAGAGTCAGTCTCCTTGCCTACTCTAAACAACTGTTTTATGTGGTTCTCTGGGGCTAAGTGATTCACTGTGCTTGATTTGAATCAGACCTGTTATCAAACCCCTCTTGACGAAAAATCTAAGCACATCACGGCTTCTTGCAGCGAGAGGAGCCTCTATGATTTCAACAGGGTGCCCTTTAGGTTGGCCACCAGAGCTGCTGTTCTCTCTCATCTGCTGGATCACATCTTGGGGGGTATTTGAAGACCATCTATGTATTTAACTACCTCCATGAATTGTCATTTATAGTGGTTCATTTGAGGAACACTTTTTCCACCTTAGACAGGTGTTGTCGAATCTTTGCGATGCTGGGTTAACCGTCAAGTCCTCTAAAATTCATCTTGCCAGGCATCAGGTTTCTTTTTTGGGTCATCTGGTTTCCAGGGATGGGAACAGTATTGACCAAGAGCAAATGAAGGAATTGAAGAGGTTTCCCCAACTGAGGACCAGGAAAGAGGTAATTAGATTTAGTGGTATGGCCAACTACTTTCGTAGGTCCACTCCCAGTTTTACTCTGCTTGCTGTGCCTCTTAATAATCTGCACAGGAAAGGGGAGAATTTTGTATGGGGTGAAGCCAACAATGTGCCTTTGAAACTATTAAGACATCCACCTGCTACAGAAGAATGCTGAAGATTAGATGGGTAGATCATATAACTAATGAAGAGGTATTGAATAGAATTGGGGAGGAGTTTGTGGCACAACTTAACAAGAAGAAGGGACCGGTTGGTAGGACATGTTCTGAGGCATAAAGGGATCACAAATTTAGCATTGCAAGGCAGGGTGGAGGGTAAAAATCGTAGAGGGAGACCAAGAGATGAAAACACTAAGCAGATTCAGAAGGATGTAGGTTGCAGTAAGTACTGGGAGATGAAGAAACTTGCACAGGATAGAGTAGCATGGAGAGCTGCATCAAACCAGTCTCAGGACTGAAGACCACAACAACAACAACAACAACAACAACAAGACATCCACCATGAACCCCCCAGTTTGGCTGTGTCTGATTTCAGCAAGATATTTGTTGTTCAGACTGACATGTCCAATGTGAGGATTGCTGCAGTTTTCCCCCAAGAGGACCAAGGTCAAAGATGCCCTTTAGCTTTTTTGTCAAGAAGGCTAGCCGGTCCCGAGTTGAATTATTCTATGTATGAGTGTGAGGTGCTGGCCATTCTCTTCACCCTGAAAAGTTCCAGTTTTATCTAAAACATAAGGAATTCAATAAAGAGACTTATAATCAGGCATTAAGTTAGGTCCTGGCCAGGCCCTGGAAAATGGGTAGAGTCACGAGGTGGGCAGTCTGGATTTTGGCATTTCATTTTAAAGTGTACCACATTAAAGGCTCTGAAAACCAGGTAGCTGATGCCCTCAGTCACATGTTTGAGCAGGAAGATACCACTGAGGGAGATTGAGCCAGTGGCTCCCATGGTCTAGCTTGTACTGTTCTGAATGAAGTGCCCCATTTATTTGCTGACCTTCAAATTATGTAGGACCCATTAGGAGGTGATTGTTATCTGGAAAGGAGGTGCTGAGGTTTATATGTTGAAAAATGGTATATTGTATAAACAAGTGAGAGAACACAGACAATTAAGGATTTGCTTGCCTCTTGAGTTAGTCTCCTCCATCTTTCATAATTTCCACAGTTTGTTGGTGGGTCAGCATTTAGGCGTGCACAAGACCTTGGCAAAGATATGAGCTCGCCTCACCTGACCATCACTGTCCTGGGATATCCAGCATTTGGTTGGCGAATGCGACTCTTGTAGAAGGGGCACACCCAATAAAAATGCAGTGAGCTGGTTGTTCCAATCTGAGTGTAAACAGTACCCTATGGATAAAACATTTATTGATTTTGTGGGACCCCTCCCCTGTACTAAGAAAGGAAACCATGATATCCTTGTGATCATTGATACGTTTTTGCAATTTCTGTGGCTTGTTCTTAGCCATGGAGTTACTGCCACTACTACTGCCAGACATCTCACCAACATCATCTTCTGATTTGACCCTCATATGGCTCTGGTGAGCGATAATGCTCCAGCACTTGTTTGCTAAACAATTTAAATGATTTTGCTTCCACAATCCCATTAAGCATGTCACTACCATACCATATTATCCATCGGCATCCTTTGCCAAAAGAGTCAACCATAACCTTGAGTCAGCCTTGATTATATATCATAATAAGTTCCTAAGTAAGTGGGATACTACTCTCCCTTGGCTCAACTTTATGTTTAATTCTGCTCAACATGAAGTTTCAAAGGCTACCGTACTCCTACCACCCTTATGTTGTGGTATCTCATCATCTCCCCACTGTCTAACTTGTAGAATATTAATGATCTTCTTCCCACATCTACCATTCCTGATACCTTTAAGGAAAATTGGTAACAGGCTAGGAACAATATCAAATTGGCCCTTCATTGACAGGTGCTATAACGAGGGGAGATGTCTGTTTCAGGGCAGAGTAGGGGATAAGATCTTCATCAAAAATGATGCCAGGCGAGCTCAGTTTGGCTTTAGACTTGGTAAGTTCACTCTCTGGCTTCATCAGTCTGTATTCCATCGTTAAGGTTTTGGGGCCAATTAACTTGCTTGTCAAGTATTTAGCCACAATAAGATCCTCAGACTCTTTAAGCCGGTTACTCAACCTCCCGTCTCTTCTCAACAGAGGGAGGGGGAGAAAAGTTGGTTTAAGGAGGGAGGTTGAGTCATGGCAGCTCTCATATTGATGGTTTAGCTTACCTCTGGTGCTGCTAACTGCTCAGGTTGCCAATGTCGAGTTGATCGTGTGTCGTAAGCTAAGGTCTTTGGTCAAAGTGTGTGTGTTGCTGGTTTGACAGGGCCTGGAGAGGCCAGTTGACTGAGGGGCATCTTTCTGGCAAGTCATGGCTTTTTGGGAACTCCAGCTGTCTGCAAGGAATGAGTCTCAAGGAAAGGCACAGGGTTAAATTGGTCAGTGGCAAGCCTGGCCAATTTGCTTAAGAATTGGTAGCGACAGGTGGTGCTAAGAGAGACAGATGTCGCATGCAACCTGGTCAAGAAGCTCCCAGCTTACTCTGCAAACTTAAGGTTTATGCCACCTTGAAGATCACCTGTGTGGATTGGAGGTAGTAGCACCATGGCTGGAATCCAGCAAGTCGTAGCTTATTCTCACCTAAGTGGCATTAAGCATTGTTTCTTATTTTGAGTACTTGATATTGTAAGGTCATAAATGGGTCCTGTTACATTTACACACCTACCAGTGTTTGGGCGCATGACCATTGGTCAGTGTTACTAATTCCAGTTTGTGTTTTAGGCCATATCTTGTGCAAGTCTAAGAGTATTCCCTGTGATAGGTTTTGTGAAGAGAATAAATTGTGGCTTGATCTGTGTGGGAGGCAGGGTGGTATATGTGAATGTTGTGTTACTGAATCAGCAGGCACTGATATGATTGGTACTGAATACTAGTAATTTTAAGGAGTGTTAAATTTAACCAGTTGGTACCCTCTTGCCATTGTTTGAAGCTTTATTTGCACAGATTACTGTTCCCTTTTTATGTGTGTTGTCAGGGTAGCTTTGACAGGAAACAACATGTTCATGTTCCCTGGGCCCAGATCAGAGGTGTGTTTGTTCGTTGGTGTAGTGGCACTCCAATTGTCACATGGCATCTGGGTTGATCAGCAATCCACCGTGCCTACCAGCCACGTCATAGTGGCTCAAGTAAAGCTGAGCATTTCATGTGTGCCATGGCAGAGTGTCACCATTCGTGTCTGGAAAATTTAAAGTGCTCATGAGGTTAAGGCATGTTTGCCAAGCCTGAGGTTTTTCCTCAGAATGCCTCTGTAACTGTTCTTTTAAAGCTAGCACCTTTATTACTATTTCTCAGCATGTGCAGTTTAAGACCGGTGCGGTTAGCTATAGAGTGTTACGAGATTGATTTGCCAACTGGAATTGAAGGTAAATGGACAGTGTCTGCAGCTAGTATAAAATGTTTCAGATGTAGACTAATGGGGCATGTAAGGAGTCAGTGTCACTGGCCTCAGGGTGATGTGAATAAAATAAGAGGAAGTAATAGTTTTAGAAGTAGAGGACTGAGAAAGAATAAGGTTAAATGCCAAAGGGAACCTCAGGTATACCTACAGTCATTTGCAGTGATTGGCTGCTATGAAATCTTATACAGAGGTGGACTGTGTGATAAGAGGAATAGTAGGAAAAAAGGGTTGCAGGATATTATTGGACACAGGGGTGCATCTGTCAGTAGCCACTAGTGATCTGCTGAAACATAAGCAATGGACCCACAATGGTACAGACTGTTTGAAGCAGAGGATATTGTGTCACACCATTAGGATAGGTGGACTTAGACTTTTCTCTGCATATGTGTAGAGATTGTGCCTCACATGAGTGAAGGCTACAGCATGATTATAGGATTGAATTTCTTATATCAGTGTTGTGCCATAATCGATCTTCAGCAACATAGGGTGGAACTTGATGGAAAAATGTTTCAGTTAGGTGAAGCCATTGCCAGTGTAGGGATGTTGCAAGGGGAGCCTGTCGTGAAAGAAGAACAGCAAATGATCGCATTAAGACTTGATCTGCAAGATTGTGTACCTAAGGGGTTCTGGGAAATCACTTTGGGTCATTGCTGAGTCTACTTTGCCAGTAGGAATTTTGTGTATGGTGGAACAGTTAGAAGAGAATGAAGTATTAGATCAG
This sequence comes from Schistocerca nitens, assembly GCF_023898315.1. Classification (NCBI taxonomy): domain Eukaryota; kingdom Metazoa; phylum Arthropoda; class Insecta; order Orthoptera; family Acrididae; genus Schistocerca; species Schistocerca nitens. Next base: position 364,929,682 of record NC_064620.1, on the reverse strand, counting down.
ATGAATTGCATACTTAAAAGAGGTGCTGTATGCATAAAAGAAATAAAGAGTAAAAAGAAAATATCTGTTTCTATAGATAATTTTAGTGCAGAGGACACAGGATTAACAGAGGGGTTGTTAATCACTAATATTGACTTCCTAGAGGAAGAAGAATGGGTCACAATGGGTGTCAGCCATGGTCAATTGCCAGACATCATTGAAACTGTGTTACAAGGAAAAGTGAAGCACCTAGAGGGAAGTAGTGGGGAAAAGATGAAAAAATTACTTTTGGAAGCTAAGGATTTATTTTTCCAAAAAGGGCTGCTACCAGCTAAGCATATTGCACAGCACCACATACCAAGAGGAAATGAATCACCAGTCTACTGCAAACAGTTTACTGGGTGGTGTGATTTGAAGCTGAATCTTGATTGACTGCTGTACTTCTTTACTATCAGGTGTAAGTGAGAGTGGTTGCCATGGCCTACTGTTTTGTTTATGCTGCCAATGTGTAATTTGATGACTTAAGTTTTCACTCTTTTACTTAAAAATTATGTTTCTGTTCATCAGGCTGTCATTGCAGGTTTGTACCTTGGGACATGTACCCACCGGCTGCTTATACAGAATAGGTGCTTACAACCAATATTGGAGGAATTTATTTGACAACAGCTGAAAGATGGAACAATTGAAGAAAGTAATAGTGCATGGGGGCAAGAATAGTCATTGTACCAAAAAATAAAAAGAAAAAAACTGATAGATGGAACATGAAAATATAGGTTCTGTTGGGATTACAGATATCTGCAAGTGAAAACCATAACAAACCATACCCTTTGCAAACATCACTAAAACCTTTGGTCATTTAGGGAAATGCAAACATTTTTCAACTACGTATTTGAAAAATGGTTAACACAACATAGAGGTTGCACTGCAGGATTGACAAAAAACAGTGTTTTCAGCATCCTGGGGACACTACCAATTCAGAAGAACGCTGTTCAGATTAAAAAATATACCTGCAATGTTTCAGAGATTGTTGGACGGGGTAGGGAAGAGTGGAAACAGTGAGACAGTGGGAACAGTGAAACATTAGTTTTATCTCTGGAATTTTGGTTTCCGTTGTTGGTAACTACTGTGAATTGGTAACCATTATTATTTAGTCTATGTATTTCCATGTTTCATACTTGACATTCTTGTTGTGATTTTGTTGTTGGTATTTTTGTGCTCAGAGGTAAGAAAAGTATCTTTTTACTACATTTACTTAGCTCGTTTATGAGTAGACCATTGGTATTTTCAAATCATTTCATTCATCACTTCATTGAAATGTTACTTTAATCTGAATGTGTTTGGAGTCATTTTGAAAAAAGTTTGCAACTGGGAACAGTGAGACATGAATAATGAGGGTACAGTGAGACATGTCTCACTGTTCCCAGTGCTTCTTCATAGTGTCTGACAATGCGTGCTTGCTGTATGAAACAGTGATTTCTGTAGATTTTAGTGTGTAGACTTTTCTTTTAGGTTATAAAATGCCTGGGAGAAAGAAGACTGATAAGGAAATAGGAAGGTTTTCAGAATCTTCAATGACGGAAGCTGTCATGCTGATGATCGAAAATAAAATGAGCATCAGGAGTGCATCTAAGCTGAAAGGCTTATCCTTTCAAACAGTTTGTCGATACATTAAGAAATATCATGAGAACAACACTTAAAACATGTGTCCCAACTATTCAGTGAACCACATTTTTCCACCAGAATTGGAGCTTAGTTTGATTGAATATCTAGTTGTGTGTTCTAAAATGTTTTATGGACTTACTGTGAATGACTGCCATACCTTAGGTTATGAATTAGGTATTAAAAATAACTGTTTTACCCAAAATCTGGATTGAAAGTGAGAAAGCATCTATCAACTGAATGAAAGGTTTTCGACAGATATTCCCTCAACTGCCTCTTCGAACCCCGGAAGAATGCAGCTTATCTAGAGCTACAAGCTTTAATAAATTTAATGTGTCAAATTTCTTTGTAAACTGGAAGAAGTAATCAAATGTCATCCAAATTTTGCCGATGGATCACGTATTTTCAATCTTGATGAAGCTGGAACAACAATGGTGCAGAAGTCACAGAAGATTTTGGCCTTAAAGGGTAAGAAACAAGTTAAAAAAGCAACCAGCGTAGAATGTGGAACGCTAGTTATGATATGTTGTATTATAAATGCTCTTGGTAACAGCCTACCCCCTGTCATGATATTTCCACGTGTGAATTTTAAAGATCATATGATAATAGGAGCACCTGCTGGCACATTAGGCCTTGCCGTTAAAGGAGGCTGGATGAACTCAGAATGTGTTGTGAAGGTCATTCATCACTTCATCAAGTTCTCTGCCAGCTGAAAAGCAAATCCATCTTCGTTACTGATGGATAATCATGAGAGCCACCTCTCAATAGAGGATATAGATCTGTGCAAAGAGAATGGGATAACGATTCTGACAATTCCACCTCATTGCACCAATAAACTGCAGCCTCTTTGTGTCAGTGTCATGAAACCATTCCATACATTTTATGATGCTGCTGTAGATACATGGATGATGCCTCATCCAGGTGAAACATTTTCAATTTACAATGTTGCTCACTGTGTGGGGATAGTATATCCCTGAGGAATTTCTCCTGTCAATATCATTGCCGGATTTAAGAAGACAGGAATATTTCCTTTAGACTGCCATGTGTTCAATGAGGATGATTTTCTTCCATCCTCTTTTACTGGCAGACCTCTAAATGGAAGCCTGGAAACACACATATCACCCGAAAAAGACCTTAAACCTGAAACTGATGTGGGACACCCATCACATGATGAAAGTGAAGCACAGTCTATAGCATCCAATTCTTCACAATCACATGGAAAATCTGCACCAATGTCTCATCTCCCTCCAGAAGACATATGAGGTTTCCCAAAGGCAAAACCAAGAAAAAGATGCAGTCACGGATGGCCTAAAGAAAGAACAATGATTGTGACCAACACACTGGAAAGGAATTAACTACAAATGAAAAGGAAACGAAAAGACATTAAGGGACCTAAAGCAAAGCAAGCTTTAATCCTATTTGATGAAACTGATGCTGACAAAAGTGAATTAATTTTGCAAGATTCTTCAGATGATGAGACCTTTGATCAGACATAACTGATTCCAGAACCAGATACGGTTAACTTTGAAAACTTACAGTGCTCACCCAAAGTGGGTGACTTTGTTTTAGTAGAGTTTGAGGCAAAAAAGAAAATATACTATGTAGGAAAAATTATTTCAATTGCAGGAGAGTCATCCAAATGTGAAGTTACATGTCTTAGGAAAAGTTTGAAACTAGAGAACAAATTTGTGATGCCTGTAGTTCCAGATATTTTGTTCATTGACACAAAATGCGTAAAAATGTTATTGCCTAACCCTGCTACAGCACATAGCAAGACAAAAAGACAATAATCTGCTGTTTCATTTGAGATAAACTTTGCTTCTTATGATGTTCATTAGAATTTGAGGCACTGTCTCACTGTACCCACCATTAAAAATTCTACAGTGAGACACTTTAATTTTTTTTAAAGGAAAGAGAATACATTAAAATACTATTGTACCACTTTGAACATACTTAATCACAGTATACATGGTTACCATAAGATATTAAACCAATAAAGATTTTTTTAAAGTGTAATTTGGATTTCAATTTTTGCGTCTCACTGTTCCCATTCTTCCCCTACTCATCAGAGGTTTAAAACCATGATAATGCTTAGTTATCTTGATGGCATAATTGTCTATGGGAGTGTTATGCAAGAGCATGTGCAACAACTAAGGGAAATATTTCTAAAGTTAAAAGCAGCAAAGTTAATACTGAGTATAGAAAAGTGTAATTTTGTGATGGGGAAGATAGCATACCTAGGTCACATCGTAAGTGAAGATAGGGTTAATTAGAGCTGAACATGAATTTCCTGTACCAGAACCTGTAAAGAAGTTGCCATCATTCTTAGGATTCACAAACTATTACTACCTGTTCATAACAGGATATGCAGAAATTGCTAGACCATTGATCCAGTTGTTAACAAAGGGTACTAAATTTGTGTGGTAGAAGAGCGTCAGCATGCTTTTGAGGGGTGAAAAGAAGTTTTAACATCAAGTCTGATATTGGTATTTCTGGATTTTAATAGTGAATTTGTTTTATGATGTGATGCATGAGACCATGCACTTGGCTGTGTGTTGTCACAAGAAGTAGAAGGCATAGAACACCCTATAGCTTACACATCAAGACACTGAATTCTGCACAAACAAATTATTCCAAAATGAAAAAAGATGTTAAGCCTTACTTACAGGATCACATATTTCAAATGTTATCTGTATGATAAAAAGTTTAGAGCAATAACAGATCACGCAGCATTCAAATGGTTGTTGGCATTAAATGATCCTTCTAGTAAGTTGATGTAATGGGCAGTGAATTTGATTTCAAAGTAATGCATAAAACTTGTAAGAAGTATGGAAATGCAGATGGCTGAAGTAGAAAAGTAGTAGTATTATATATTAGGAGCAAAGAGCATAAGGAATGGCAAACTACACAGGGAGTGGATGATGAATGTAAGCAGCATTTTAAGCAGTCACAGTTTTGTATGCAGGATGGGTTGCTATGCAGAGAAAGCAAGTTGGCATCACAGGTAGTGATACCAGTGAAGCTAAGGAATAGAGTGCTACAAGAGATTCATGATTACATTTTAGCTGGACCTGGAGACTGCAGATCTACCAACACAAGAGTATCAAAAATACAGATGTAAATCAGTATGTGTGTAACTGCATACAGTGTGCGCAGATTTGTGTCAAACAAGAGTACCATTGCAGAGGTTTCCTGAAGCATTAGCACCAATCAAATTTTTGGGGATTAACATTGTACATTCAATAAAACACCTGCAGGGAATAAGTACATACTCACAATCACAGATCATTTTTCAATAAATGTAGAAGCGGTCACTACGCCAAACCAGCATGCAGCAACAGCAGCACAAGAGCTTGTGAATAATTGGACACTGAAGTTTGGAGTCCCTGAAGCAATAGTAACAGACCTGGGAACGAACGTCATGTCAGATTTGTTCAAGGAATTGTGTAAGTTACTGAATGTGAAGAAGTTAAGGACAAGTCCTCTCCATCCGCAAACCAATGGAAGAACTGAAGGAGTGCATAGGACAATTGAGAAGATGCTTCTTACTATGTTGACTTTCTTCACACTCTAACTGGAATGTCTATTTAAAGTATGTACTCTCTGCCTACAACTCAAAATACAATGCGAGTACAGGATTACCACCATATATAATAGTATATGGTCATAAAGTGCTGTCACTGTTCAACATACTGAAAAGGAAGAAAGCAAAGACTGGAGAGTCTGTTAAGGAAGTTGCCAGATTGATTAGGAAAATTTGGAGTAGAGTGGAGAATGCAAATATAAGAGCACTGGAGAAATGGGAAGAAGCAGTGGGCTGTATGGCAAGAATGTCACAGTATAAGGTTGGGCAGTGGGTGATGCTATCAACTTCATATACACCAAAGGGAAATACTAAGAAGTTTTTTGCAAAGTTTCAAGGGCCATTCAAAGTGGGAAAGACTGTGTTGCCAGTAAATGTCAAGATTCAGTTGCCAACGAGAAAGACAATTGTGCATTTAAGGTGGTTGAAATCTTTGCAAGGGAGTGCAGAAGTTGTGCTAGGGATAGGAGATGCAGGCCAGAAAGGAAGAGTGAGGAAAAAGGTATCGGAAGATAAACAAGAGATTGTAAATGAAATGGTAATGAGGAACCTCTACAGATTAAGATCTAGGAGAGAAGAGAGTCATTTAACAACTTTTTTTTTTTTTTTAATAAAGGCATAGATTTAGAGTAATTAGTATAAGCAGTGGCAGAGCAGCAGTGAATTTAAGAGAGAGGAAAGTGTTAGGTATTTCTGCCTGTAAGTGAGGTGCAGAGAAGGCAAGATGATGCAGTTCATAGTGTGACTACTGATCTAAATAGGAGTAGAAGTGTTGCACAACCAGCACCTGGAAGAGAAATGTTGTTCACCAAGCTGGAAGATGTACTGATGATGTCATCACTGGGTGATACAGGCAGTATTCAATACATGGGAAATGCGTAATGAGGTGAGAAGTTTGGATGGATTTGACAAATTCTGTGGGGGAAGTGATCAAGCCGGTACTGTACTTTCAACAGATCGAGGAGTGTTTGTTGTATTCTACCTTTGACAGGATGGTAGTAGCATCTAGTTTATTGAGCAGAGAAGCTTATGTCAACAAAGAGGCTAGAATTAAGCAGGAGAATTTTGTTATTAAATGGAAGAGCATGCGAGATAATGAGGCCTACTTTCCATCTGCCTGCTGCAATTTCAGGGATAACTCATCTGAATATTTCACAGCCTCGTTTGCATTGGCCAGAAGGGTCCATGGAAGTGCTACCTGCTGCAAATCTAACTACCTTAACTCTAGGGCCAGAATTTATGCAGTCTGTAAACACGCTTCTTAATCAGCATGAAGAATGAGTCTCCCTGGAAACCTTATTGCAGCGTGTAAATTTATATCAAGAAAATCAGTACTGGAAAGAGACAACACTTACTATTGTCATACCAACCAACATAGCTACATTTGTTCTGCTGAGCATAGTCCTTGTTTTGATACATAGAAGATGAAGCACAAGACTGGGTTCAGACTCCACCATCATTCTGATTCCAGTGAATTCTATACCCTGAGCATAAAAGAAGCAGAAGGAAGATGAACACACAAGAGAATAATATTAAAGATAGTCGATTCATTTTAGCTAGTAAGTTTGGAATAGGGAGTTAGAAGTTACTGTGCAAGAAGCCTAGTAATGAGTTAAGTTCAATGGTGTATAAATGTGTAATCTTAAATAATAAGGTTAAGGAAACTGTTAGAATAATTCTTAAGGGGCAAAACAAAGCCAGAAGAGCCAGTTGCCAGGAGCTCTGATGTAAAGGGTAATCAGGTTTGGTTGACCTGAGGGACTGGGTCTTGATGAAAAGGAGGGCAATATAGCTGTAATGATCATATTTCGTCAAAAAGTATGCGAGAACAGCAGTGAGTTGTAACAGAGCCAGCTGCATGTAGGAAAGAGCGTTATGTGTTGCAAAGAAAAATATGGCCAACAGGTGTTGCAAAGCAAAGCCAGCTGGGCATGTATAGCAACAGCCGATGCAGCAATGCGCTAGCTGAAGGATAGAAGCCTTTCCTCACTTGCTTCTATGGAACTGTTTAGAGAACGTGCCTTAAGCCAGGCTCATCCAAACTGTGCCCCTAGGGCTCTAGCGCCTGCAATCGCCTGAGGCCAGCGCACTGGGCGAATTCGTATGTTGTTGAAGTGGGCGAGCCATGTTGCTTAGCTGACCGAGCAGTCTGCCAACCACGCCGTACCATGCCACTGTATGCACGCTTCTTATGGAAGACAGACCACATGCCAGCAGCAGTCAAAAGCATTGACATAACACAAAGCTGTTAGTCAACAGATGTAAGGCTACAGTGGATCACGATGAATGGTCAGCAACAGCAGACAAAGAAAGGAGGAGCAGTGCATATTTGTGTTTTGATGGATGGAAAAACATATGTTGTAGTTTGAGCTCAGTTTTCAAATAATTAAAACACAAATATTCCAACAGATAAACATTTATTTTGTGATCACATTTGCACTGTCCTTGCTAGCATCTATGACCACTTTTCAGAGGAAGTGGGGGGAAACTGCACCTAAAACTAATCTTTTTTTGTTAGTTTTTTATTTGGGTTTCAATGAACGAAACAATTAATTGTTAAAATAATAAAAGTGTTTTAAAAAGACGATTATATAAAATTAATTACAAGGCTTTTTTTTATGGTAGGAGCTGGAAACAGGTGGGAAAAGTTTGCGTGTCAGTTACAATTGATCACTGAGAATTGCAAAAGCAGGGAAATCCTTTGTGGTTGGGTGTCTCATCAAAAATTGCCTGGTTGACTCGGCTTGTATTTGTCTAGCAGACCTCATGGAAAAATTTAAAAAAATAGCTCTTTCACCTCAAACTGTTGCTCACCGAGTTGAAGATATGGCCTCAGATATGGAGCAGCAATTAATGGAGACAGTGGCAAACTTCATTTCATTTTCTATCACTCTTGATGAGCCCATGGACGTTGCAGACATATTTCAGCTCATCATATTCATTCAGGGTGTCAATAACAATCTGTGTATCACTGAAGAATTTCTCCACCTTATACCATTAAAAGACACAACTAAGGGTTTGGATATTTTTCTAGACATGGAAAGTGTATTCAAGTCAATGGGTTTAAAATGGGAATGCCTGACCAGTTAACAACAGATGGAGCCCCTGTGCTATGAGGAATACACACTAGATTTCTGGGTTATGTCAGGTCAAAAATGGCTTATGTAGGTAAAAAATAGCTGAAGTCGGCTGTTCCTTATTCACAGCAGTCCATTGTCGGATATACCCGGAGGCATTTTGTATGAAGATCGTGAACGTAAAAAATTTTATGGACACAGTTATTTGAATAGTTAATTATCTTTGCTAGCATGGACTCACACATCACCAATTTAAAGAATTTCTGGCTGATACTGAAGCGGAATACCTGGACAACCCCAACCACACTAAAGTAAGATGGCGGAGTAGAGGGAAGGTGATTCATTGGTTTTTCTCCTTGAGGGACGAAATCAATACCTTTTTGGAAATGAAGCGACATCCAGAAAAATTACTTCGTGATCCTAAGTGGGTGGCGAATTTGGCTTTTTTGAGGGACCTAACTGGCCATTTAAATACTTTGAGCATATCACTCCAAGGTGAAAATCACTCTGTTGTCGATTTAGTGCAGACAACTCAAGCATTTAAAAAAAAAAATCTAATTTTGTGGGAGAAACAGTTGTGAGGAGAATTGTGGACACCTACCTGCATTAGACAGCATTAAAGAAGATGTGGATTTTTCAGATTGTGTTCATATCATTTGCGAATTACAAGATGAGTTTGAAAACAGATTTTTGGAAATAAGTGAGCTTCAACTGGCCTTAGATATATTTGTTCACCCATTTTCCCTTCGGCCAAAGGACATTTCAAAAATGTTTCAACTAGAGCTGATTGACCTGCAGTGCAATATCTGCCTGAAGAACTGCTTTCTTTTGTTCCTTTCCATGAGAGAGGTATCCTCGTTTGCACAAGCATGTGGCCAAAGTTCTCTCGATGTTTGGTTCCACATATATTTGTGAGCACTTTTTCTCCCTTTTAAAGCATGCTAAAACTAAGAACCATTCACTACTTAGTGGTAAAAATTTGACTAGTTTTTGAGGTTAGGAGTCTCTCGGAATACTGTACCAAACCTAGACAAAATCATTTCCTCGAAAAAGAAAAATATGTAAAATGTTAATTGTAAGGATTAAAGGTCTTTATAACCTTCATTCTATTTTTCTAAATATATTTTCAAACTTGGTCAATTAAAATTATTGTGTACAAAACAGCAAACTAAGGATCCAGTGTATAAACTCTGAAAAGGGATACAAAAAGCTGCAGCATGAAGTGCAACAAAAAATATTTACTTGTAACTACTAACAGTAAGAATGAGAATCTATACCCTGTACATAAAATTATTTCTAAAATAGAATATTTATTACACTAGGTCATTTAAGAAATTGATATATCTTTCAGAAGATGCCTACTGTACATATGACGAGTGTTCATATGCAACACTAATAAAACCAACCTGAGGCTCAGAAAACTATTCAGTTCTTCTTCGATGGTTGTTTTGGATATTGTTTTCTAAAGCTTTGTGTAATAATTCTGCCACACAAGCACTAATTGTTCCCTAAACAGTAAATGGTTTGCTTGTTTTACCAGCCATCGACCACTTTTACAGGGCTGCACTTCCTCTGTTATTTTGTTTACAATGGATCTGACCACGAGACAGTCCAGGGCAGAGTAGTGTTCCACAGTCTCACTTGCTCCGCACCTATCTCTCTCACTCCTATGCTGACACTAGTGACGCACAGTCGCATACTGGGTGCCAAACTACACTGCCTTGTGCATGCGGAGCGTAGCCATGCCCGCCGGGTGCAGTTCATGGATGAGCCTACCTTAAGCCCTAAATCAAACACAGGCTGGAGCATATAAGTACTCAGCAATTCATTTACTAAAATATTCTCATTTCAGTGTCGCAGTCTATACCATAATCCTGTGACACCCAGAGCGACATCCCGGAATGCAGTACAGGATACACTGTTTGACCACAGGACAGGGCAGCCTGCCCTCAGTCACAAGAGAGCCACTGTCACAGCACAGAGCTGCTCGCTCACTGGAGGGAGGTCACGGCCTCCCCTACGGTATTGTCAGCTGCGTTGTGGCACTGTCATTATCGTTGCAGCCAGAGACATCACTGACTTTGGAATTTGAGTAATGTCACACTAAGCCCTACTCTTTGTGCTGTCAGCAATGCCGGACATCTATTGTTTCACATGAGAGGCAACTGGAAACTCCACGAAGCTGTTCCTGGTGTATTATGACCAAGGGCCAGAATAAACAAGTTAATTAAACAATCTACTGTCATCCTAACATCTCGTTTCACTCTCCATGTGTGACAATCAAAGGGTCATCTATTCTTGTCTCCAACTAAGCCTACATCTGGAGTTCCCATATCTGCTAATAAAAATCATATGGTCGAATTTTTATTTCATTTTCTTTTCCATTTTTTCTTCATTAATCTATCATGTTCTACTTGATGTTATTTAACTCCTTATCCAATTTCACTAACCTGTTTTTGAATCCTAAAGATCTATTAGAACTTTTCATACCATATTTATATTCAAATCCTAAAGCTCTGCAATTTATTGTCTCTCAATTGAAAGTAGTTGAAATAACAGGCTTTCTAGGGAACATGTTTTTGTTTATTTAGCCAAATTTCATATTACAGGGTGTAGATGCAGGAGAAGCTGGGGAGGCTCGATGGCATAGCTTCCTCAGGACACTACAACAAATGTTCTTGCAGCCAGAATGAATACAGACATCCCTCATATTTGCATGACAATTGCCCCTCTGTTAAGCTTACCCGTGGACACTAGCTTGCCAGACCCTGTAACTTTGGAAAGGCACTTTAAAAGTGCTAAATGCACAGTTCTGGCCCAGTCCTCAAGTGCTCTGTCTCAAAGCCTGGGATCCTCACAACCACTCTGCATGCTTTTCTCTGTATTGTCATTTACTCATTCAGTCTTTACATGACTCATTATGCATTCAAGTCAAATTTAGAAAGTTCCAGACATTGACTATCTGCATTTCAGTTTGGTGAGTAGCCATCCGTAAGTGTTCTTGCCAAACTGATCAAGACATTGGACATTGGAATTACCCTACTTGGAATACTTCAATAGTCTCGACAAGTCATATATTTTCACATAATGTGCTCATGTATTAGGATTGGGGGGGATGTTTAGGGGGGACTAAACAGCGAAGGTCATCAGTCCATGTATTAGGGGGCACATACAAGACAGATAAGCTGTAGGCTTTCTCTGTGGCTAATGGTAGCCAGATAATGATGGCCAACCAGATAGGACACTCTACCTCTTAATTCATCCAGGTATATTCATATTTTTCACAGGGCACTTTGTGAAGGTCATATGATACTTTGTGTCAAACTGGCACTGCCAGAGTTGAATGCCATGAATCAAAGAGGATGGTGTTGACTATTATGAATTGTAACAGAGGATACAGAGAGTGCAGTGCAGTGGTTGACAGCAACTTCTTTGTAATTATGTCAACTAGAACCAGTTCTTTGCTATGGAGTACAGCAGATACTGTCCTTCACCTCTGCTGCTGACACACTGTAGGGTACAAAATTGGTATTGTTGCTTGAAGGACTGAAGGAGGTCACCTGAAGTTATAAGCCACAACTATGTTGAGATGTTAAGAAATGCCATTAGCACAGTACATAAGGATCAAAAGGAATTTATGGCAATGGATCCTACTTGTCAACAGGGTAGTATGTTGAGTAACCTTAATGTGAGACAAAGACAGGACCCCCTGATCTATCACCACCCTTCACAAGCTACTGGCAGATTATATGCACTCATTTGTTTACATGCATACTATTCCACCACAAACCTCAAAAATTTAAAGTACCTCTTTATCATTACCAAATTATGTCGTGGGAGATTACTTAGGGACAATCCTATTGAGGAAACATGAGATGTCAAAAATAGATTTGCAAACTTTGTACGCTTCTGCAACCAAACTAATCAAGTTCCGGGCAGTTCTTGATCAATTATACACCAGTATGCTTTCAGACACTTCCACACAGTTTTATAACCCATGCGCTCATGAATTGCTGTTGTAATCAAAGCAAAAAAGCATACTCCACCTGTCAAATTCAGTTTGGTATGTGTACATTTCAGTCCTCATGCAAGTTTCTGAGTGACCTTAAGAGCAGCAGTAGTTCCACAACTGCAAATAAAATTGAGAGCTGCTCAACATCAAATGCTGTTTTTGTTTGGGGAGGTCAAATGCAAGCAACACAGTAATTCTAGTATTCAGAAACTTCTTTTAAAGTTTCAGTGACGCATAATTTATTGTCCTTTATTGTCATGTTCATTATTTTTATGACAGGAATTGTAATGTGACATGAATTATTGTAATGTGACAGAAAATCAGAAGATACAATCAGCATTTGTTCTTGTGCACAACTGTTTTTATCAACATACCTCTAAAACAATAAACACTTTACTGTCTTCTTGCTTTCAATCATTACTGTATCTGTGTATGTAATTTTCATAAAACTTCAAAAAACTTCTAAAAAACATTTAAATTCTATCATCTGATATTGTAATAAGTTATGAAGAGCTAGCCATACTTTATAACAGAATTTATCAGATTTCAGATCAATCAGAAAAATCACATCTCTGGTTATAAAGAGAAATCCATATAAAGTATATATTTTTCATATTTACCTTATTTCTCCGTTAAACTGTATGTGTGTGTGTGTGTGTGTGTGTGTGTGTGTGTGTGTGTGATTTTGTAAATGCATGCACACCTGCATTATGCAACTAATTTGTAGGGTAGTTCTGAATATAATACTCCTTTACCTCGAAGTAAAAATGCTATTAACATTCATACAATTGTCACTGGTTCCAAAAATGATGAAATTTGAACAATATTAGCTATACTGTTGCTAATAAAAATGATTGCATGAGAGTAAAACATTAACTTGTAATAAAAGTACATAAGTTTTGTTACTACATGTGCACTACTGTTTCTATATCCACAATAAATTTAATTTGCCATTATTATGCCAAAAGGCATATTACATTAAATGAAGTTATCGTTATACTTCCTTGCAGAGTTAAGATTATCATTTATGCAAAAATCAGCTAACCACCTTGAGATTGCAAGAACATTTGATCTCTGATCGCATTGTCAGCAAATGAAACACAAAATAATAATTCAATAATTTCTGTGGGTATGTAACGTCACACAAAATGTAGATAACATTTCCATTATTAAAAATTATATATCTATTAACATGAAAGAACATTTGTATATTCATTTGCTTCTTGCTACTAGTGGTGGTTGATTAGATAGGGCCATGTTTGTAAACAAATAAGCTTTTCACAAATTATTGTCAGTTTATTTAGCTTTTTCCAAGCTCAATGATAATTATCTGTTGTTGTGCAATAATTCATTTAAGACACATACATATCCATTTCCTCCAAGCCCACACTGATAAAACAGAATGAGTTAATAACCTATTATTCAAATTTTGCAGGCTAAATACAGTGTGGTGGAGAAATGCTGTTCCAAATCTTGAACAATAAAAAAATGCTATTACTGACTTTTTGATCATCTTGGTTATACAATGGAGCACCACAAAAAGTACATGTAAAACATGCATAAATAATACATAAATTACAAAACATAAAAAATTAAGTTAAAATAATACTTACTGGCAAAAGGCAGTATTTTGTTTTAAATTAATTTTCTCCACAGAGAAAGTCATTATATACTTAAGAGACAATGTGCATACAGCTCCTTGACAATGAGACATTTACAGCACAAATAGTGTCTATGCTCTTACATCTCTTGTTAACATGTCTCTTCAGATGTACAGCTCATTAATAAATACATAATTATGATAAGATTCGCAATTTAGCTGTGCGTATGTACAGTTTGCTATTGCAGGTTAGGTGTACACATTATAACATCCACTTATGTACATGTGCCATACATCAAGCATCGATTTGTGCATTTTCAGATAATTACAGCTGAACAATAGATTCAGATATACAAATTAGCATTGCTCATTTGTACATTTTTTGCATTAACTGCACCATAAAATAACACAAATATCTTTGGCATTTAATTATGCAAAACTGTGTTCTTTGAAGTCACATATAAACACTATTACCATAAAAAGGCAACTGGTTCTATTAGTACCATAGCTAATCTGACAGTTGTTATTGTAACACATGGAAGCTCATTTTCATCTGTTCCTCTTACATTCAGTATTCACATTCACTATTCTATTTTTGAGATAAAAGTGTCAATATGTTTTTTAAATTGTGGCAAAATGTTCTTTGTCTCATCAATGTGCTACTAACATATTTTAAAACCCTGAACTTGAAAGCTCATTACAAAATAAGTTAATGTAATCTTGTCAGTAATATCACAGGTCTTTGGAAGATACAGAAAAGTCTTGCTATCTTATGCAAGAAATAATCTGTCAGTATATTCTGAACAGAAATATATTCTTAGAAGCATTATTTTCCTAAAAACCATTTTATCACATACATTTTACATTTGTTAAAGTTGTCATCGAAGAAGTAATATTGAAATTAAAACAGGGTAACATATTAATATACACAAAGTATTTACAATTTACATTGCCATAGACAAGTAAATAAAAATAAATAATAAATATGTTCAAGTATCAACAACAACCACATTTTTTCCGGAAAAATGTGGTGTTACAAAAATAAACTTCCTTTGTACAGTAAACTTCCTTATAAAATATCTAAATGTTTTTCATAGTACCGTATGATATCAATAAAACTCCATGAAGTGTATAAAACTGCACAATATTAACATCTGTAAACTTATTACAACAGAGGTGAATTTGTTCCTAAACAAATTTATATTTGCTTTATGAAAACAAATTAGTTTTTCTGTTGTATAATTGTGTTATATCATTATGATAATTTGTGACTGGAAGACTATTCATTCTTCTGGTGAAATTATGTTGGCAATACTAACATATGACCCAAACATAAAGCCACAGACACCAAATATCATAATGCAGATATCTTTACAGAGTATCCAGTTATATCTTCCAAGATCATCATGCCAAAAGGTAAGAATCTCTATCAGAGGAGGAAATATGAGAGCTAATGTGGAACTGCTGACTGCACCGACCAACGAGATGACAGCTCCAAGATTTGGAATAGCAATAGCGAGGCAAACTGGAAAAGAAAACAGATACATTTCAATTATTTTCACATATGTGACTAGATGTTCATTCATTTTGGAGTTGAAATTTCACATGAAACCATTTCATTTTAGCTTATAACCTGTACACATTACATGCTGCAGGGGCCAATATACAGTCACAATACAACATAAATGTAAAAACATTAAAATAACAATATTTTACTCTTTTAAAGGAAGAAAAGGGAGGTGTAGAAAAAGGAACGCAAGTTATTCATGTTTAGTGTTATTGGTGTCTTGATTCTCACTTTCTTTTGTTTGTATCACAATTTTATTCATCCTTCTTATCTCATCAATTTTGGGTTATATTTCTTTAACTAATGTTACATCACAGAGCCATTTAATACAATAGCAAAAATTTATTTCCTATCCTCTTATACAGAGTTGGGGAAGTAGAGAGGGGAAATAGAGTGACGCACAGAAAGAGAGCTGATATTATCTGAAGGTAACTCTACTTACCCCCCATGAACCATGGACCTTGCCATTGGTGGGGAGGCTTGCGTGCCTCAGCAATACAGATAGCCGTACCGTAGGTACAACCACAATGGAGGGGTATCTGTTGAGAGGCCAGACAAACGTGTGGTTCCTGAAGAGGGGCAGCAGCCTTTTCAGTAGTTGAAGGGCAACAGTCTGGATGACTGACTGATCTGGCCTTGTAACAATAAGCAAAACGGCCTTGCTGTGCTGGTACTGTGAACGGCTGAAAGCAAGGGGAAACTACGGCCGTAATTTTTCCCGAGGGCATGCAGCTTTACTGTATGATTAAATGATGATGGCGTCCTCTTGGGTAAAATATTCCGGAGGTAAAATAGTCCCCCATTCGGATCTCTGGGCGGGGACTACTCAAGAGGATGTCGTTATCAGGAGAAAGAAAACTGGCATTCTACAGATCGGAGCGTGGAATGTCAGATCCCTTAATCGGGCAGGTAGGTTAGAAAATTTGAAAAGGGAAATGGATAGGTTAAAGTTAGATATAATGTGAATTAGTGAAGTCTGGTGGCAGGAGGAACAAGACTTCTGGTCAGGTGACTACAGGGTTATAAACACAAAGTCAAATACGGGTAATGCAGGAGAAGGTTTAATAATGAATAGGAAAATAGGAACGCGGGTAAGCTACTACAAACAGCATAGTGAACACATTATTGTGGCCAAGATAGATACGAAGCCCACACCTACTACAGTAGTACAAGTTTATATGCCAACTAGCTCTGCAGATGACGAAGAAATTGAAGAAATGTATGATGAAATAAAAGAAATTATTCAGATAGTGAAGGGAGATGAAAATTTAATAGTCATGGGTGACTGGAATTCGAGTGTAGGAAAGGGAGAGAAGGAAACGTAGTAGGTGAATATGGATTGGGGCTAAGAAATGAAAGAGGAAGCTGCCTGGTAGAATTTTGCACAGAGCACAACTTAATCATAGCTAACACTTGGTTTAAGAATCATGATAGGAGGTTGTATACATGGAAGAACCCTGGAGATACTAAAAGGTATCAGATAGATTATATAATGGTAAGACAGAGATTTAGGAACCAGGTTTTAAATTGTAAGACATTTCCAGGGGCAGATGTGGACTCTGACCACAATCTATTGGTTATGACCTGTAGATTAAAACTGAAGAAACTGCAAAAAGGTGGGAATTTAAGGAGATGGGACCTGGATAAACTGAAAGAACCAGAGGTTGTACAGAGTTTCAGGGAGAGCGTAAGGGAACAATTGACAGGAATAGGGGAAAGAAATACAGTAGAAGAAGAATAGGTAGCTTTGAGGGATGAAGTAGTGAAGGCAGCAGAGGATCAAGTAGGTAAAAAGACGAGGGCTAGTAGAAATCTTTGGGTAACAGAAGAAATATTGAATTTAATTGATGAAAGGAGAAAATATAAAAATGCAGTAAATGAAGCAGGCAAAAAGGAATACAAACGTCTCAAAAATGAGATCGACAGGAAGTGCAAAATGGCTAATCAGGGATGGCTAGAGGACAAATGTAAGGATGTAGAGGGTTATATCACTAGGGGTAAGATAGATACTGCCTACAGGAAAATTAAAGAGACCTTTGGAGATAAGAGAACCACTTGTATGAACATCAAGAGCTCAGATGGAAACCCAGTTCTAAGCAAAGAAGGGAAAGCAGAAAGGTGGAAGGAGTATATAGAGGATCTATACAAGGGCGATGTACTTGAGGACAATATTATGGAAATGGAAGAGGATGTAGATGAAGATGAAATGGTAGATATGATACTGCGTGAAGAGTTTGACAGAGCACTGAAAGACCTGAGTCGAAACAAGGCCCCCAGAGTAGACAACATTCCGTTGGAACTACTGACGGCCTTGGGAGAGCCAGTCCTGACAAAACTCTACCATCTGGTGAGCAAGATGTATGAGACAGGCGAAATACCCTCAGACTTCAAGAAGAATATAATAATTCCAATCCCAAAGAAAGCAGGTGTTGACAGATGTGAAAATTACCGAAAAATCAGTTTAATAAGCCACAGCTGCAAAATAGTAACACGAATTGTTTACAGAAGAATGGAAAAACTAGTAGAAGCCGACCTCGGGGAAGATCAGTTTGGATTCCGTAGAAATACTGGAACACGTGAGGCAATACTGACCTTACGACTTATCTTAGAAGAAAGATTAAGAAAAGGCAAACCTACATTTCTAGCATTTGTAGACTTAGAGAAAGCTTTTGACAATGTTGACTGGAATACTCTCTTTCAAATTCTAAAGGTGGCAGGCGTAAAATACAGGGAGCGAAAGGCTATTTACAATTTTTACAGAAACCAGATGGCAGTTATAAGAGTCGAGGGACATGAAAGGGAAGCAGTGGTTGGGAAGGGAGCGAGACAGGGTTGTAGCCTCTCCCCGATGTTATTCAATCTGTATATTAAGCAAGCAGTAAAAGAAACAAAAGAAAAATTCGGAGTAGGTATTAAAATCCATGGAGAAGAAATAAAAACTTTGAGGTTCGCCGATTACATTGTAATTCTGTCAGAGACAGCAAAGGACTTGGAAGAGCAGTTGACCGGAATGGATGGTGTCTTGAAGGGAGGATATAACATGAACATCAACAAAAGCAAAACGAGGACAATGGAATGTAGTCGAATTAAGTCGGGTGATGTTGAGGGTATTAGATTAGGAAATGAGACACTTAAAGTAGTAAAGGAGTTTTGCTATTTGGGGAGCAAAATAACTGATGATGGTCGAAGTAGAGAGGATATAAAATGTAGACTGGCAATGGCAAGGAAAGCGTTTCTGAAGAAGAGAAATTTGTTAACATCGAGTATAGATTTAAGTGTCAGGAAGTCATTTCTGAAAGTATTTGTATGGAGTGTAGCCATGTATGGAAGTGAAACATGGACGGTAAATAGTTTGGACAAGAAGAGAATAGAAGCTTTTGAAATGTGGTGCTACAGAAGAATGCTGAAGATTAGGTGGGTAGATCACATAACTAATGAGGAAGTATTGAATAGGATTGGGGAGAAGAGAAGTTTGTGGCACAACTTGACCAGAAGAAGGGATCGGTTGGTAGGACATGTTCTGAGGCATCAAGGGATCACCAATTTAGTATTGGAGAGCAGCGTGGAGGGTAAAAATCGTAGGGGGAGACCAAGAGATGAATACACTAAGCAGATTCAGAAGGATGTAGGTTGCAGTAGGTACTGGGAGATGCAGAAGCTTGCACAGGATAGAGTAGCATGGAGAGCTGCATCAAACCAGTCTCAGGACTGAAGACCACAACAACAAGAAGTCTACTTACAGTGAAAAACCAAGGGGAATCATCGAGGCCACTATAGAATACAGATTATGTAGGATCTAGTATCATGAAACATTTCCATTGCTATTACTTCTATTGAGTTTGCAAATTGTCACTCCATATGACTCTGGTTGTGGTTTACATTACAATGGGTTATTTGTAGAAAGTGGGATTATATTTTGACTATCTACTAACGAGTGTAATGAGTTAACTTTTACTCACAACTGAACATGCCTGTAGCATAATTGATATAAGAAGGGGAACATGGCACTATGATGGGCGTCCATTTATGTTTAGTAAGACAGGAATCTACAGCCAATTCTGTGACACAGTACGTAAGAGTGGTCTTGAATCGAAAATTATAGTAACTGGGGTAAGAAAATGTTTGTTGTAAGCTATTACATAACATACAAACTGGATTTCTGGAGTGGGCATAGGCCTTGAAAGTATTATTGGTGTTACCAAAATCATTATTTGAGTCTGCCTCTACTATTGTAGTTTTGCTTGGTGGATTACTTTCCCTGTAACTGTCAATCTAATTTTTAATTCAGTAATTAACTTCACTGTAAACCTTAATTATTAATTTAGTTTGCAATCCAATAAAGATTGAAAATTATTTCTTGTCATTCAATCACAGATTTACAGTAACTGGTCATAAAATGTACACAATATGACAAATAGATTGCCTGGAAATAACAACATAATTCACAACTTTGATGATCTGAAAACAGTGGAAAAGGCTGAAATTGCCTTGGAGCTGTGTATCATGTTTCGACAACATATTGAAAAGCCCACACACAGCCAAAATTGGAAACAGTGACAGTGACCCAGTTAATTTCATTACACTCTGCTTACTAGCAAACATTCTTTTGTTGAACAGTGAGAGTTACATATAATGGATCTCTCTACGCAACACTGTGTACAGAATATTTACAAGACATAATAAACATGGCTCCCTTTGGTAACACTGGGCATCAATGAAAATGTTTCGGGCTTAAAAATAGTAAATTTACATGTATTTCCATCTGCTGAATTCAAAAATCACCATAAAAATGACAGATTAGCTCTTGTTTTGAAGATAAAGTGACATTTCATTTTTTAGAGTGAAAATTTTAAATTTGGGGGAATTTTTTTTTTTTTTTTTGGGGGGGGGGGGAGTTGGCACACCTGTCAAATAACAAAACACAAATGCTCTTCAGCTGTTTGTAAGTCATAAACATAGATACTGTTGCTGTGACTGTGAATTACATGTAGTTTTTACTCAAATTAATGCAAAATTTCTGGTTCGCGAGTGCAAATTTTTTTTTTTTTTTTTTTTTTTTAGTGTAAAATTTGTAAAAATGCCACGAAAATGTGTAAATATGGTGAATAAATTTTGTTATATTTGTGGTGAAATAACATTTTCCTCACAGAAATTCAATCTGATGTCTCTTGTAAAGACTGCCTATCAGTATTATTTTGGTATGAAAGTAGGGGACCAGTCTTGGGCTCCACATAAATGTTGCAACGCATGTTCAATTACACTGCGAGAATGGCTGAAAAAGAAGAAACAATCTATGGCTTTCGCTGTGCCTATAATTTGGCGGGATACAGATGACTGCTATTTCTGCCTGACTCCACCTATAAAGGCAGGATTGTCTATGAAGAAAAGAAGAACAGTTCAGTACCCGAATCTTCCATCTGCTATTCGACCCATTCCACATTCGGATAGTTTACCAGTTACTACTCCACCCGAAAATTGTGTGCTTAAAGTAGAAAATGAAGACAGTGTGGAACAAGAAGAACCAAACAAGCCTTCCACATCTCATGACCCTGATTTTGATGGAAAAGATGATAAACCACACAGACTGAGTCAATCGGAATTGAGTGATCTCATTAGAGACCTTGGCCTGTCAAAGGAGAATGCAGAAATTCTTGGGTCTCGACTACAGCAATGGAATCTTCTCCAAAGTTATGTGAGAATTTCACAGTACAGAAAACATCACATGGAACTGCTTCCCTTTTTTGAGAAGAAAAATAATCTTGTTATTTGCTGCTACATTAATGGCTTGATGAAATCTTTGAATCTGAACCATGATCCAACTGAATGGAGGCTATTCATAGACTCCTCCAAGCTTAGTTTGAAAGCTGTGTTACTCCACAATGGGAACCTTCTTTCATCTATTCCTGTTGGTCATGCTGTTCACATGAAGGAAACATATGGAAATATGACAGCTCTCTTGGACTCAATTAAATATCGTGAACATAAATGGAAAATCTGTGGTGATCTAAAAGTCACTGCCATACTCCTAGGAATGCAACTGTGTTACACAAAGCATTGTTGCTTCTTATGTGTGTGGGACAGTAGAGATAGGAAATTGCATTATATTAAAGAAGACTGGCCTGCAAGAAATCTTCACCCTAGCGAGAAAAATGACGTTGCCAAGCCTCTTGTGGACCCAAAAGACGTTCTTCTTCCATCCCTGCATATCAAGCTGGGTTTGATAAAAAACTTTGTCAAAGTTATGAACCAAGAAAGACAGGCCTTTAAGTACATAGGAGGGAAATTTTCAAAATTAAGTTAAGGAAGGCAGGCATTTTTGTCGGACCACAAATAACAGAACTTGTAAAGGATCCTGCATTTGACCAAATTTTGGAGGGGAAAGAAAAGGAAGCGTGGGAAGCCTTCAAGAGTGTTGTTCATGGATTTTTAGGCAACAAAAGAGATGACAACTACAAGCATTTGGTGACAGTGCTCCTGCAAAAATACCGTAACCTTGGATGCAACATGTCCCTTAAGATCCATTTTCTCCACTCCCGCCTAGACTTTTTCCCTCCAAGTTGTGGAGCTTTCAGTGTTGAACATGGTGAGAGATTCCATCAGGACATTTCTGTTATGGAACAAAGATATCAGGGCCATTGGAATGAAGTAATGCTTGCAGATTAATGTTGGTCTTTGTGTAGGGATTCTACAGAACTCCATTCCAAGAGGCAAACTAAAACACGATGAAGTCGATAGGCCACCACATGATTCTCTTCAAACACTACCATCCGCGAAGTATTTTTCCAGATTTAGAACTCTTAGCATGTAATTATCAGTTGAAAAAAATCCAATGCACTTTCATTGTTGTTAGCATGTATGTAATTAAAATGTATCCTTTTCTCTCAATCCATTAATATGTAATACTTCCACCTTGTGTATACCATAGAAACTAGAGCTAATAAAAAATTTTCATTGTCATATTTGTTTTTCTCAACCCAAAATTAGTAGGAATTGCCTCATGAAGTGCTCGAAACATTCAAAAATTACTTTTTTGTTGCCCAGTGTAATAGCATGAAAATTAACCATCATTAACCATGGTACTATGGTTATAGCTGAAGATCTTGTCTTATGAAGCAAACCTGACAGACCATAAAATTATTCTGTGACATTACCTTACAGATATAAATATATTGTAGTGTATGCAACTGAAAATGAAATGTACATCAGATGAAGACAACAAAATCTTTTTGTTCAAAGCCCCTAAGTGGTTCTCCTGTTCAGTGTTTTTAAGGACCAAACAACAAAATTAAAATAACAGCTAATTCACAAATTTTGCTCCCTCAACTGTTTTTCCCACCTGCTGAAAGATCCCCTGGGCACTTAAGTTTGAAACACAATCACATTTTTGCATTACTATGCAGCTGGTGCTGTTCTTTACCCTTACCTATCATTACAATTTGCCAGCTAACGAATAGCAGAATCGCAGCATATTTCCATTTCCTCTAAGGCTTTGCTCACCTAGTGAGCATTACTGTCTTACTGGCTACATTGATCTGAACACAACCACACAACAAAAATAATAAGAATTTACTTACAAGTGAAAATAACTAACACTGTGCGTAAAATATACTCTCCCAGCATTTGTGCTCTCTCAGTTTCCAGCCGAGGTCGAATCAAAGGCCATATAATACTCATTGGAACATAAAACTGCAAACCATAGGAGAAGAAAATGGCAACTGCCATCATCAGTCGTACTGACTGTGCCAACCTGGAACATACAAACAGTGTGTGTCAAAAAGGGAAATGTATATAAATAAAACACAGATATTGGTGGATAGTAAAACAGCTGGTATTATTTGAAGTTGGACCCAGTTATTCTGGAAACTAAGAGAAATCACATTATGGACGTCATTACGAGACTAGTTCACACTTGTTACAGTATCACAAAATATTAGGGTTGCTACTAGTTCTGTAGAGTGCTGTTTGCAGTAAACATCTTTGCTTGAACAAATCTGGCAATAAGTGTTAAGGATCCTGTAATACCTAAAATATACTGTAGTAAAAATTTTTATACTGAACCCTTTTGCCTCTTTATTTATAAGTTATACTAACAATAGAAAATCCAGGATGGAATGTAACAATATTACGAAAAGGAAAGTTGCTACTCACCATATAGTGGAGATGCTGACTCGCAGATAGGCACAACAAAAAGACTGTCACAAATAAAGCTTTTCGGCATTAAGGCTTTTTTCAACAACAGATGTACACACACACACAACTGCAGTCTCAGGCAACTGAAACCACACTGCAAGCAGCAGCACCAGTGTACGACGGGAGTGGCGACTGGGTGAGGGTAAGGAGGAGGCTGGGGCAGGGAGGTGGAGGGACAGTATGGTGGAGATGGTGGGCAGTGAAGTGCTGCAGGTTAGACAATGGGCAGGAGAGAGGTGTGGAGGGGGAGAAAGTAGCGAAAAAGGAGAGATGTAAAACGACTGGGTGTGATGATGGAATGATGGCTGTACAGTGCTGGAATGGGAACAGGGAAGGGGTTCCCAACTGTACAATTCAGAAAAGCTTGTGTTGGTGAGAAGGATCCATATGGTACAGGCTGTGAAGCAGTCATTGAAATGAAGGATGTCATGTTTGGCAGCATGTTCAGCAACAAGGTGGTCCACTTGTTTTGTGGCCACAGTTTGTTGGTGATTGTCATGCCCACATAGAATGCAGCACAGTGGTTGCAGCTTAGTTTGTAGATCACGGCTGGTTTCACAGGTTCAGATTCATTAATGACATCTTTCATCATGTGATCTACTAGATAAGCTGCAACCACTGTGCTGCATTCTGTGTGGGCATGGCAACCACTGACAAACTGTGGCCACAAAACAAATGGATCACCCTGTTGCTGAACATGCTACCAAACATGACATCCTTCATTTCAATGACTGCTTCACAGCCTGTGCCATATGGATCATTCCCACCAACACAGCTTTTCTGAATTGCACAGATGGGAACTTTCCCTGCAGTACATCCTATGTTCCTGTAACCCTCCTGGTCTCAACCTTCTTTAGCATCTGTCCTCACCCATCCAGCCCCTTTCCTGTTCCTATGCCAGCACTACAAAGAGCCATCATTTCACTATCACACCCAGACTTTTCACTTCTCTCCTTTTTCGCTACCCCCACCCTCCTCCCCACCTCTCCCCTGACCTCCATCTAACCTGCAGCACTTCACTGTTCATCACCCCCAAAATACTATCCTTCCCCCTCCCCACACCAGCTTCTTCCTTACCCCCACCCAGTTGCCACTCCCATAATACACTGGTGCTGCTGCTCACAGTGTGGTTTCAGTTCCCTGCCTGAGACTGCAGTGTGTGTGTGTGTGTGTGTGTGTGTGTGTGTGTGTGTGTGTGTGTGTGTGTGTGTGTCTACATCTATTGTTGACAAAGGCCTTAATGGCTGAAAGGTTTATTTGTGACAGTCTTTTTATTGCGCCAATCTGCAACTCAGCATCTCTGCTATGTGGCGAGTAGCAACTTTCCTTTACATAATATTGTTATACTAATAATATGACTATAGAACAGACATTTGTAGAGCTCTACATTCCTTATAAATTTTTTTACATTATGTCTATACAACAACCTGCCAGCCAATGTATAGTAGGATTCAAGCATATTTCTATTTTCAAATCTGCTGTAAAATAACTTACAAATCCCTTTGTGGCAGATTCAAAGTGATGCTTCCCAATTTAACCTTTTCTCCATACTTTAGGTACCCAAAAAATCCAACTGATGTGTACAAAGCTGCTACAATAACCATTCCTGTATTTAGAACTCCAGTCCATCCACCAAAATCCTGAGGGGTTTTCATGTTGTTTTCCAGAGGAAGGACCTGAAAAAATAAGCAATACAAACATGATTTTTGAAAACAATTATTTGAATTGTGCAAATACATAACAGCTTACAGAATTGTGCAAATACATAACAGCTTACACCTTTTATTGGAGTATTGTGCGAGATTATTAATCTATACCATCATCTCACAAGACAACAAAAATGAAATAAGAACATAGGAAGATCATCAAGTACATTTGATTGAAATACTGTGTGTGTGTGTGTGTGTGTGTGTGTGTGTGTGTGAAATGCCAAATGAAAATGCCCAACGTTCAGAGTAAAAGCACTGCGGTCAGCTGAACTACTGAATCTATTACACATCATTTTACAAAGTGATACAGTGTTTCACACCAAAGAGTAACAATGTATGGAAGGTTATCAATAAGTATGTAAAAATGTATGAGAAAGTATTTCGTGTGTTACCTCATCAGCACTACGAACTAACTTGATAATGTAATGATTGTCAAGGCCTGTAAAATACTCATCATAATGTCAATACCACATTCGGTCAGTGAGAATTTGTGTCATCTAACCAGAAACTAAGAATGATGAATGGGGAAAGCTGGAGATGATTTTGGTGAATATGCTACATTAGCCAATAATTTGTGTTCCAATTGTAGCAATTTGGCTCTTGTGGGAAAAAAGTGTCACCTAGCATACTCAGCACACAGCTGAACATTAAAAATGCAAATATTAGTTCATAAGGTCAAGGAGAGTTGTACAGTTGGCCCTTGTTATTGTTCAACTTTTTTTTTTTTTTAAATTAAGAGACATTTTTTCTTTCAAACATGTTTTACTCTTTTCAAAATCCATTCAGTATCTCAAAAAATGTTATGATCAATCTATGTTTCCATCTATAATCATGAAGTAACACCACAAACTGTGATACATATTGCTTCAAATTCTGGTCAAAAGCAGAAATTGTGACACATGTTACACACAAAAGTTTATTATCATTATTCTTTTCTGCATGACACTGTACACAAAAATCTAAAAGCATGTCAACATTATCTATGATTTGGAAACCTACAGGCAACAATCATCTGAAAGCATACTATCAGTTATTGCAATCACTTTAAGTGGGGTTGA
This sequence comes from Schistocerca nitens, assembly GCF_023898315.1. Lineage (NCBI taxonomy): Eukaryota > Metazoa > Arthropoda > Insecta > Orthoptera > Acrididae > Schistocerca > Schistocerca nitens. Next base: position 364,903,248 of record NC_064620.1, on the reverse strand, counting down.
TTTTAATTATAAAGAAGCAGGAGGTTTCATCTTTCAATGATCTATCAAATCTGCAAGTAAATCATATTCAACACTGGTTCAGAGTTCCCAGTATATTGTAGTATTTTGCTCTGATCTGCACAGTCGTCTATTTGTTTACAGGGGTATTTAAGCACTATGTAAAAATAATTGTCTTACTCTGTTTGTCATAATCACTGCTCCATCCACTTCAAACATTAACTGCACAATACTATTACAGCTTTTACCAAAAGCTGTTCGGATATTATTGTCGTATAAACAGACATTAATTTAAGAATGTCCACAGTGTGTATTTTTGTTGTTCTGTAACTATTTGAGATTTCATAGGGGTAGTAATTCATGTCAGTTTGTGGTTTTGAAAATGAAATCAGCTCTGTGCTGACAATATGTCATAGCTTTTGGTGAATGCTGTGTAATTTTCTATGTGTAATAGTGTTAATTCTCTTACTTCATATAGCAATAATCACAAGTGTGTAAATGAATGAAATAAAAGACGAAATACAGAGTAATGATCACTTTTGTGGAAAGCAAATACAAAATGGCTAATGACAAGTGGCTGGTGGAGAGAGGTTGCACAGGGAATACAAGGATGGATAAGTTTAGAAGCAGTGCAACAGGTAATGAAAATGACTGTACAACATGGATGAAATTGTACAAAACAGAGGAAAAAAATCCATGAAGCAGAGGGATGCTGAATAAGAAGATTACCTACAATAACCAAGAGTCCTGGGGGGACAGTAGCACAGTCTTTGTTTTCATTATTAAAGCACTCAGTTGATACAATATAACAAGGAAGAATATTAGATAACAGGCAGTTTAAGGGAATATAAAAGTTACTGTAGAATGTAAATAATTTAGAGGTAACAAGACCACTCACTGAATAGTAAAAGTATTGAGTCATCGATGAAAGCTAGCATGTTTTCTTTTTCTTTTGCCAATGACCCAATGCTTCTATGTTCAGTGAGTGGTCTCCTTTGTTCCTTTTTACTGAGAAATTTAGTTCTCTTAATCCACCCTGACATACGTTTCTGCAGTATACAAGAAGCCCTGCAGATAGGCGACTAGTGTGAGTTTTGGTGTTCTCGTAAAGATTAAGTCATTTTAGATTATAACAACATTTAGTTTAGTATTAGTTATGTGGTAAATAGATGTATTAGTGAGCTTTTTAAGCATACCATAAAAGGTTTCATTTTTCTTTACGTAATATAGCAGAAAACGCGAAAAGATCGTGGTCGGGTTTTAGTCGTATTTTCTGTTTATGTTTTGTCGCGCAAATGTATAGAATTTTGTTTAATTGTTCCTTGCTCTCTCCAGCACTTGCAACTGTAACATACTTCTTCATTATCTAACTCACACTTCCAAAAAGTAGTGTAAAGTTTAAGTTGTTTTTTTCAGAAACTTTGCACTGTTGTTTTTGTTTACATACAGTTGCGTATACACCAAATTTGTGGAATCATATTTTCATGTTTATCTGTAATTTAACTGACTTATTCTTAATACACTATTATGTTTACCATGAGTGAAAAGTTCTTGACCTACCACAGAATTGTTAGATCGGTCCTTTGGTGTGATGGGTGCTGCAGATTTTTCCATGTGGGTGACTGTAGTGGCGTGGGAGTAGGGGAAGTAAATGACACTCATCAGTGGTTTTGTACGATATGTAGTAGAGACAGGAAGATACTAGAACAGGAGGGTAAAATTTCCGCTCTTCAGGCTGAGTTAGACAAGGCCAGGGGGTATTTTGACAAATTAAGGAGGGAGAAGGGTAAAGAGAGGTGGGGAGTGGCAACATGCAACAGGAGGAACAGGCCTAGAACTTTGCCTGACAGCTATGTGGTGAATGTGGAAAATAGACTTGACCTGTTGCTTCAGTTACAAGTTGGTGAGCCTCAAGCAGGTGTAGACAGGGCACAACAAACCTTAAGAAGCAAATTGAAAAGTAAGAATGTAGGGAAATCAGCAAAGAGAAAGAAAGTGTTGTTGTTAGGTGGTTCCCATTAAAGAGGTTTTGGCCAACTTTTGCAGGATGAACTAGGATCAGAATACCAGGTCACAATTTTTTTTAAACCTAGTGCTGGAGCAGGTGACAGACGATTTAGGGTCACTTTGCAAAGATTTCACTAAGGAAGACACCGTGGTTATAGTGGGTGGGCCAGGTAATAGTACTGACAGGGATAGTGGGTACAGTATAGAGTGTGACCTGGCAAAGATTGCATCAGCATCGAAGCATACCAGCATTGAGCTTGCATTTGTTCTTGGGCGCCATGACCGACCTCATTCGAACTCTTCTGTCAAGAGCGTTACTTTGTAGAATGAATGGCTGCTTATGTTGGGTGCAGGTTCACACATTGGTGTGGTTCCTGTTGATTATCTCAATAGGTGGGATTATACTAGGCATGGCCTTCACCTCAACAGGAAATGGAAGGGTTCAGAAAAGACCCTTTTTTAGGGTAGGGAGGACAGAAAGAAACCAAGTTTTAAGAGAGGCTAGGATTGAGACAAACCTTCAGTTTGAGAAAGAAACCAAAAAACATAATTCTAGCTTATTACATCAGCATAAATAGCTGTTGGTCAAGAATTTTCAATAATCTGGAGTAATTTCAACTCTACCTAATTTTAACTCAGTCAATGTGAAATGTCAGCTATCTTTATTGCATCAAAATATTTGATGACTGAGAAATAAAATTAAGGAATTAATTAATGGCATAGATGAATTAGAGTCCTCAAACCCAGCTGACATAATCTGCCTCCCTGAACATCATGTGACTACTGTTATTGAACTTTTAAGTGTTACAGGATTTAGATTAGCATCTCACTTTTGTAGAGCAGAAATGGCGAAAGGAGGAGTTGCCACATTCATTAGGAACTGTCATAAATTTAAGAACATAGACATTCATAAATTTTGCCTAGAGCAACATATGGAAGCATTTGCAACAGAAGTAGAATTTCATGTAAAATCCTTCATAATATTAAGTGTATATCAAGCACCTGCAGGTAACTTTAATTTGTTCATAAATCACCTTGAAGCTGTACTGGCCCGTTTAACAACCAAAAACAAATAAATAGTGGTTGCCGGTGACTTCAATGTAGATTTCCTTAAAGACTCTCCCAATAAGAACTTATTTGAGTTAGTAACACTATTATTTAATGTCATTCCCACTGTAAAGTTCCCAACTAGGGTAGCCAATTGCTCACAAACAGCCATTGATAATATCGTTATAGAACAGTCTAATGAACAAAATTATATTACAAAACCAGTAGTCAATGGCCCCTTAGACCATGACATGCAGTTCCTTCTGTTAAATGTTAATACTGGACAGGATATAAAATCTGTTAAATCTGAAGTCAAGAGGGTAATAAATAAGCAAAAAATTGATTATTTTAGGACACTCCTCAGAGACATTGACTAGAGTGAATGAAAAATATAACACTTTTGCTAATAAAGTGCTTACCTTATTTGAACACTGTCTTCCCCCAAAGCTAAGCAAGGTTAGAGCAAAGTCTACAAAGAAGCCATGGATTACTCAATGAATAGAGGTATCATGTAAAACAAAAAACTGTTCTGAGGTTGATGCTATAGCACATTACAAGAAATACTGCAAAATATTAAACACTGTAACACGGACATCAAAGCAAATATATAACAAGTAAAAGATAGTCATATCAGGTAGCAAAATAAAGACAATATGGGATATAGTGAAGGAGGAGACCAGTAGAGCCAGACATGTTGTTGTTGTTGTGGTCTTCAGTCCTGAGACTGGTTTGATGCAGCTCTCCATGCTACTCTATCCTGTGCAAGCTTCTTCATCTCCCAGTACCTACTGCAACCTACATCCTTCTGAATCTGCTTAGTGTATTCATCTCTTGGTCTCCCTCTACGATTTTTACCCTCCACGCTGCCCTCCAATGTTAAATTTGTGATCCCTTGATGCCTCAAAACATGTCCTACCAACCGATCCCTTCTTCTAGTCAAGTTGTGCCACAAACTTCTCTTCTCCCCAATCCTATTCAATACCTCCTCATTAGTTACGTGATCTACCCACCTTATCTTCAGCATTCTTCTGTAGCACCACATTTCAAAAGCTTCTATTCTCTTCTTGTCCAAACTGGTTATCGTCCATGTTTCACTTCCATACATGGCTACACTCCATACAAATACTTTCAGAAACGACTCCCTGACACTTAAATCTATATTCGACGTTAACAAATTTCTCTTCTTCAGAAACGATTTCCTTGCCATTGCCAGTCTACATTTTATATCCTCTCTACTTCGACCATCATCAGTTATTTTACTCCCTAAATAGCAAAACTCCTTTACTACTTTAAGTGTCTCATTTCCTAATCTAACTCCCTCAGCATCACCCGATTTAATTTGACTACATTCCATTATCCTCATTTTGCTTTTGTTGATGTTCATATTATATCCTCCTTTCAAGACACTGTCCATTCCGTTCAACCGCTCTTCCAAGTCCTTTGCTGTCTCTGACAAAATTACAATGTCATCGGCGAACCTCAAAGTTTTTACTTCTTCTCCATGGATTTTAATACCTACTCCGAATTTTTCTTTTGTTTCCTTTACTGCTTGCTCAATATACAGATTGAATAACATCATGGAGAGGCTACAACCCTGTCTCACTCCTTTCCCAACCACTGCTTCCCTTTCATGCCCCTCGACTCTTATAACTGCCATCTGGTTTCTGTACAAATTGTAAATAGCCTTTCGCTCCCTGTATTTTCCCCCTGCCACCTTCAGAATTTGAAAGAGAGTATTCCAGTTAACATTGTCAAAAGCTTTCTCTAAGTCTACAAATGCTAGAAACGTAGGTTTGCCTTTTCTTAATCTTTCTTCTAAGATAAGTCGTAAGGTTAGTATTGCCTCACGTGTTCCAACCTTTCTACGGAATCCAAACTGATCTTCCCCGAGGTCCGCTTCTACCAGTTTTTCCATTCGAGAGCCAGACATGAGGAGGGGAAAATAGCATTAAGAGTAAATGATACATTGGTGGCAGATATGTATAGTGTTCCAGAACTTTTTAACAAACATTTGACAACTGTTACTGGAAAGATGGGGTTGTCAAGTTTTGTAGATGCTGCCATGGGATACCTCAGACCAGACATTTCAAGTAACTTCCATAATATGAATGTAACCTTCACTACCCCAGCAGAAGTAATGTCCATCATGAAATCTTTAAAATCAAAAACATCTAGTGAGTATGATGAAGTATCAACAAAGTTAATTAATGAATATGATTCAGAGTTAAGTAACATACTAAACTATCTGTGTAACTAGTCGTTTATCAGAGGAATATTTCCTGAATGGTTGAAATATGCTGAAGTTAAGCCACTGTTTATAAAGGGAGATAAAAAATGTGTAATTTCACTTTTGACAGCATTCTCAAAAACTTTAGAAATGGTAATGTAAAATCAGCTTTATAACCATCTTATCACAAATACCATACTGTCAAAGTTGCAGTTCGGATTTCTAAAGGGTTCTGATATTGAGAGGGCTATCTATGCTTACAGTGAAAATGTACTTAATTCACTAGACAAAAAATTGCAGGCAACTGGTATATTTTGTGATCTGTCAAAGGCATTTGACTGTGTAAATCACAATATCCTTTTAAGTAAATTAGAATATTATGGTGTACCACAAAATGCTGCAAAATGGTTCAAATCTTATATATCTGGCAGGAAACAAAGGGTGTTATTAGGAAAGAGACATGTATTAAGCTATCAGGCATCATCCAACTGGGAACTAATTACATGTGGAGTCCCACAAGCTTTCATCTTAGGGCCCATACCTTTTCTCGTGTATATCAATGACCTTTCATCAGTAACATTACCAGATGCCACAGTTTTTTTTTTTTTTTTTTTTTTTTTTTTGCTCATGATACAAACATTGCAATAAGTAGCAAATCAATTGCAGTCTTAGAAAGATTGGCTAATAAAATATTTGTGGACATTAATCACTGATTCCTAGCCAGTTCTTTGTTACTAAACTTTGAGAAAACACACTACATGTAGTTCAGAACTTGTAAGGGGTGTTCCACGAGTATGTGCCTAACATACGATGACAAGCAGACAGGAGAAGTGGACACACAGAGTTAAATTCTTGGGATTACAGCTTGATAATAAATTCAACTTGGAGGAGCACACCCACACCACAGAACTGCTGAAGCATTTAAACAAATCTATATTTGCAATGCGAATTCTGTCAGACATAGGAGATATAAAAATGAAAAAGCTGGCATACTATGGTTACTTTCACTCCATAATGTCATATGGGATTATTTTTTGGGGTAATTCATCAAGCCAAGCTAAAGTTTTCTGGGCACAAAAACATGCAATAAGAGTTTTATGTGGTGTAACTCAAGAACATCCTGCAGAATCCTGTTTAGGGAACTAGGGATACTAACTACTACTTCCTAATATATTTATTCTTTAATGAAATTTGTCATTAAAAATATATCACTTTTTGAAACCAACAGCTCAGTTCATGGAATCAACACTAGAAATAAGAATAATCTTCACACAGATTTAAAGTCACTTAGTCTTGTACAAAAAGGTGTGCATTATTCAGGAACACACTTTTTCAATAACTTGCCAGCAGCCATAAACAGCTTAACAACGAATGAAATTCAGTTTAAGAGAAGCCTAAAGGATTTACTGGTGGCCAACTCCTTCATACTCCTTTGATTAATTTCTCAGTAGAACCAACTGTAGTAGTTCAATTACATGTTTATTACCTTATAAATAAAATACATTTTTTTTTAATTTTAAATTCAGAGCGTTAATGTGATCTTAGTGAGTGAGTGTTGTAAAATGATCCTTTCATATAGTGTTCATAAAAAAAAATTACGATCATTCCACTTGGGATGTATGGAAGGTACATTAGCTTATTTGATTTAGTTGTAAATATTTGTCAGGTATTATAGCTTTTCTGACATGTTCTACATACTGGAGGACCTCCTCACTATGGATCGATTGGAATGAAAGTAAATCTAATCTGACAGAAGATCTCAGTAGGAAGGGAGCAAACTAGAGAATTTACTCTCATTATGAGCACGGGGATGGGACAGGGCAGGGGATGAAGGCAACATTTTCATACCATCTTTATTGCCCCACTTTCAGCCTATTAGCCGTATAAATGATGAATAAATACTCACCACACCAATTCCTTCAAATGCATATATGGCAGTTCCAAAGTAAAGGGGCAGTTGTTTCCATGTAGCAAAGGCTTTGACAGATGATGTTCTAGGTAGCCCTTGTAGCATGTAGAAGAATGTAATTCCCAGGCCAGTCACAGTAACAATGGCAGCAAACAATGATATTGGTGTGAGGTACTTCAAGTTCTTCACCCAGTTTAGAAATATCATGGGAATCAATAATAGTAGAAGATATGCATCAATTCCTAGATGCCACTTGAAGTAATATGACATAACCTGAAACAAATTATTTAATTCATCAGTAAGAGTAAAAGAATGTACTACTTAGACTGTTTCTAAAGCGGTATCTTAAATTTGAAATACTTTACAACATAATTTTTGATAATACATATCCCTCATATTTCTGTAGCAAACAACGAAAGAGGTTACAACATTATCACTTTAATTTTTAGATCTTTTGAAATTGTTAACTGCTACACAAAGAAAAATAATGACCACTACACAGTTTAAAAAACATTAGAAATTAGTTATGAATATAATAGAGGGAAACATTCCACGTGGGAAAAATATATCTAAAAACAAAGATGATGTGACTTACCGAACGAAAGTGCTGGCAGGTCGATAGACACACAAACAAACAAAAACATACACACGAAATTCAAGCTTTCGCAAACAATGGTTGCTTCATCAGGAAAGAGGGAAGGAGAGGGAAAGATGAAAGGATGTGGGTTTTAAGGGAGATGGTAAGGAGTCATTCCAATCCCGGGAGCGGAAAGACTTACCTTAGGGGGAAAAAAGGACAGGTATACACTCGCACACACACACATATCCATCCGCACATACATTAGTTAGTTACATGTTCCATTGATCAGTCTCGCAGTTACCATTACTATGAAATGCACACAAGACTAAAAAAAAAACTTAAAATTTTAATTACCTACCCCACTCCCTTAAGTGGCACAAAATGCATATATTATACATATAGATTTATTTATTTCTATTCAAGAATTCATCTATTGTATAAAAGGGGTTGTCTAGGAGATATGATTTCAATTTATTTTTGAAACTATTGCTGCTGTCTGTTAGACATTTTATTTCATGTGGTAATTTATCTAAAAGTTTTACAGCAGCATATTATACCCCTTTCTGTGCCAAAGATACGTTAAGTAGAGCACAGTGTAAGTCTTTCTTTCTCTCTGGTATTATAATCATGAATGTCACTGTTGTTTTTACACTGGTCCATATTGCTGAGAACAAATTTAATTACTGATGAAATGTACTATGAGGCTGTTGAAAGAATTCCTAACCTTTTAAACAAATGTCTACAAGGTGTGCAACTATGAGCCCCATAAACTATTCTAACCACTTTCTTTTGAGCAATGAATACTTTTTGCCTGAGTGCTGAATTACCCAAAATATTATTCTGTAAGACATCAGAGAGTGAAAGTTGCAAAGTTAAAGACTACTATACATTTTAGCTTTCAGCAAAAAGGCCTCCCCCTGAAGTAGAAAACACACACGTATGTGCAGACGCACAAGCACGCATGTACGTGCACACACACACACTTTTGACCACTGTGTCTGGCTGCTGTGGCCTCAGCGGCCAGAGACAGTGATCATTCGTGTGTGAGTTGTGTTTGTGTGGACTGTGTGTGTTTTTTACTTCAGAAGAGATAATGATGTAAATAAAAGCAGGTAAAGACTTCATGTAGTGTGAGGATAATATGCGCAGCTCTTACTTACATCTCTCAAATTGGCTGCCACAAATACAAAGTATACACAGCAGAACCCAAGTTGTGTTATACACAGAAAAACGTTTATCATAACTTTGGCATAGCTTGAGTACTTCCGAAGAGGTTGTGGTCCTGTTTGGAATGAAGTTTCAACTACATCAGAAAATCCCAGTGATGGTACTTGATTCCTTCTGCACAGTTCATGAGAGCATTTCACCTGCAGAAAAATGTTTATTTGTAAAACATTCCTTACATGAAATATCTCCATCTAAGGAGAGTTTTAAACTATAGCAGATAAGAATATTCTAAGACAATTATGAGCTGTCCAAATAGTCTGAAGCCTGATTGCAGTATTATTTATCTGTGCATACGTTTACTCCTGACCTGGATAAAATAAGACAATTGATGGAGTGGCCCAAAGTGAATTCTTTGGGGTAGGAAACCACAGGACATAAGTCTCTGAAAGTTGTGTGGCATAGTCAGGAGTGGAGACCAAGACAACTGAAAAATTGTACCATCCAAAATTATGAGATAAAACACTGCTCCCCCTCCAAAACCACAGTTTCATTTTTACACTGTACATACACAGTAAACACAATGGATTAAATGGACCAGTATAATCTACTGGCTTGTATTATTGCCAGATCCGACAGCCCCCTTTTCTATGGGACTAGAGCAACCCATTTAAACATTAGTGTAAAAAACCCAATTTGAAATCAAGAAACACATGCTTGCTACTGTAACCGGAGCTTACATTTGTCATAAATGTCATGCCATATAAATGACTGAGGCAGATTTTCAGACACAGCCATGATACAAACTTGAAGGTTGGTGGTCAAGCACTTCAAACTAAAGCAGGGTACACTATTATGACTGGTTGGTACAATTATTCTGCCACCCTGTTGTCTCCTGTTTGCTGTGGTACATCAGCACCAAATGCTTACGTGTATCTTATGTAGCCCACTTCATCTCATTCCAGTTAATAATAGGTATAGTCAGTGAATTACTACTCTCAAACACAAAGAGTACCTCCCTGAAATGAATAAGGTGGCAATATTTTCTTTGGGAGATGATTCTTAACATGAAGTAGTGCCACAAGAATAAAAATAGAAAACAGTTATTACAAGAATTGTTCTCAAAGACAAAAACACTTACCAACACGTGCATACAGTGAGTGCAGATCACCCCCATCAAGAGAGTCCCAATTGTTCCCACAACAAGCCCAGCATTCCTAAATGCATCTGGCATAGCTAAAATTCCAGTGCCTATATTTCCCTTCAATAAGTGAATCATTGTATCCAAATTACTGAAACAATAAAAATATATATAACAGATAATAAATGCCAAAGTAAGTTATACCAAATCAAATGACATACAGTACAATAAATAGAGCAGAATTTGTTCTAAACATTAAAAATGATATCTGTGAAATATTTAAAGTTTGTATGTACTATAAAAATAAAGTTTCTCAGCTGAAAAATGTCCACAGTTACAATGGAAGCAAGTATAACAATCAACTACATCAATCAACAGTCTCCTGTACTAATGTGCAGTGGAACAAAACATAAATTATATTCATCTATGTGTGACACTCCAAAAGCATTTCTTTACACCTTTTCAGTGCACACAGAAGCTGATCTGTGCATAGAGAGAGAAGTACCACACAATCTGGTCAATTATATTTTTAGTAGATCATGTACTAATGCCACACAGTCTCATGCAATAGCAGTCTGAAGCTGAAACGATATCCTCAAGAGAAGAAACTCTCAAATCCATTAATGTGGCAACAATCCAGTCGAATCAGTTTTCATTCTGAATCTCAGGATTATACAAAAGTCAGATTGTTTATACTGTATCTTAATGGCTAGCATAATGCCTGTATCAGTTGAAATTATGTTAAAAAAAAAATACTGCTTAGACGTCACAACCAGCACAAAGATACGTTCCTAGGTATCTGTGAAAACTGTACAACTATCAGCGATATCCAACTCCATTTGAGGTATACGAGTTCATGTAGTTACTCTTTGATTTCAAGTAAACATTTAATCATTTTCCTGGTACTTATGATCAAGTATTTTCATAAGGGGCTAAACAGATACTCACAGTCCAGACATGTTCAGATTGAAGGCCAGTGCTCACATGTTTGTTAAGGTGTAAGGCGGGTTAAATGATGTCACATTACCACCAAATTTCACCACAATTCTGCCCAACACCACCATGGACATGTCACTCCATGAGATGGCTGTCACACTTCTCATTACCCATATCTCACCCCTTCTCTTGAAACCATACGGTTTTGTTATGGATGGGTGAGGAAATCATTTTGGACACCCCACTGCCCAGAAGCAACATAAAACGGTTTCAGGTACCATAAAGGTCATGAATAAAACGATTCCTTCCCTTGGAGCATTCATTTTCGCACATCCTGGGGTCATAGATGAAAGTTTGCTGTGTGACATGCAACAGCACAACTTTCTTGGCAACGTTTGACACTGCTGTCACCTCCCAGACAATTCAACCCTTCTCTGAAGACATCACAGTGTTGTTCCCTCTCTGACTGTGATCTCACCCGTTTGGAGTGAAGTGTGTCACAATTTTTTGATCTTGTATACAGGGTGGAACCACTAGGGACCACTCAAAATCATCTGACAATGTTTGAACATGATTCAAAGTGGAAACCAGTGTTTATGCTTTCTCATTCTTCTTTTTATGCGGTCTGTTGTGAACGGGGAGGGGGGGGGGGGGGGGGTGATCTTTATACATTTATGAATAAAATGTGAATGGTCCCTCTAAGATCCCCCCAGTTCGGCAACAGCCTCGGTGCCACTCATGAACCATTCTTCGGCACTTTACAAAAGTCTCTGCACAAAGATACCCATTCACTTATCACTATTCACTGGCAGGACAGGCAACCCTCTTGACACCACCACCTGCTAGCCACATGCAAAATTAGAAGAGCTTTGAAAGGGATGCCTATACTGTACAGGAATAGCAATCCATGGATGGGTGTGTCTGTACAGAGACACTTTCCTAATCCCCAAAGAATGTGCAAAGGTGACATCGAGGATGTAGCCAAACTGCCAAACTGTGGGGGTCTCAGTGAGACCCTTTGTCATTTTATTCATGGAAGTGTCAATGTCACACCTCTCTGTGAAAGGAGGTACGAAGAAGCATAAAACACCCTTTCCTGTTTTGAATCTTGTTATATTTCGACAAATGGTTTTGAACTGTCGTTTGGTGGTTGCACCCCATATACCAGAGCAAAGACATTGTCACACTACACTCCAAAGGGGTGAGGTCATGTTCAAGGGGGATGCAGGGCCATGAAGTCCTAACAGAAAGGTTGAATCATCCGGAACAAGGTTGTCAATAACTTAGTCTCATAGCTCGTAGCAATGCAGACTGTCATTTTTTACCAATAAATGTGCATAAATGAACATACCTAGGAGAGGGGTGTTTTCACTCAAGATCTTCAAGGTACCTCCAGAGCCCTTTTCGTATCTATTCTGAGCAGGGGTGTGTCTGACATGTTTTCCTCAGCCACTTATTAGAAAAAACGTTGATTTCAACTCTACATGCTGTGGTTCTGACTGCCATCACATAGTTGTCAAGAGAAGAGGCAAGATGGGGTACAAGCAAGTGTGACACACCTCCCTAGGTGTTACATGTCCACAGTGGCACTGGGCAGAATTGTGGTGTAATTTGGTGAGAATGTGAATTCATTAACCAACCTTACACCTCATAGACATATACTTCTGAGCACTGTCCTTTTCACTGGGCCTTGTGTTGTAATTTGGTGAGAATGTGAATTCATTAACCAACCTTACACCTCATAGACATATACTTCTGAGCACTGTCATTTTCACTGAACATGTCAACACCTTGCTGCTTGAAGTGTCATGGAGGCCAAGGGTGTGATGTCACAGATTGCCATACTTTTGCACTATTCAGAGGAATGGTGTAGACACCTTTGAGCCAAATTTTTAACTTCCTGCATAGCAACAGGAGTAAATGACGAGTTTCATAAAAGTGATCCTTTCATTTTTTTGTGCCAAGGAAAACATTTCACACACACCCCTGCTCAGAATTGACACAAAAAGGCCTCTGGAAGAGCCATGAAAGGCTTGAACGAAAATACCCCTTCCCAAAATTCACAAATGGGCACATTCTTACTCTACTGTCAGCATACTGGTATTTGGCTGAGAAGATCTGGTAGCTAAGCAATGGCCCAGCCTATTTGCTTGTGGAGGGAGTGAATATATACGTGATGGACAGCAATAAAACTGAGAAACTGCAGGGATGGATTCCTGACTGGAAACAGAGGAAAACAGGTCCTATGAACACGTGTCTGGAAATGCATTGTTGCCACAGTAGATGGCACTGACAAATGAAAGTTCCTCTGACCAAAGCCATGTGTTCCTTGTGTGCTGTATGCTTTTTGATTGATACAGTGTACTGTAAGCAGCAGTACAATCCGGTATTCATGTTGGGAACAAACCGAGATGGTGCTTCTGTACGGCCAAGCAGATAGAAACAGTCGAGAGGGACAATGCTATACTAAAACAAGTAGCCTCATAAACACCAACTACATAACACAACTTTTCAAGCCCTTTTTGGGCGTTTGTGTGATCATGGATCCTTTCAGACAGACAAATGTGCAGGGAGGCAGGGGAATGTGAGTACACCAGATTTGGAGGACCAGGTTCTGCCTCTTGACCATTCCATCTGCTTGGTCATAAATAAACACCATCTCAGTTTGTTCTTGACATGAATACTAGACCATTCTGCTGCTTACAGTACGCTGTGTCAATCACACAGCCTGCAACATGCAAGGAACATGCGGCACGTGGTCAGAGGAATTTTCATTCGTCAGCACCATCTGCCCTCCATTTCCAGTCAAGAATCCATCCCTGCGGTTTGTCACTTTTATTAATGTTCCCCTTCTACATTTTGTTGTGTGTGTGTGTGTGTGTGTGTGTGTGTGTGTGTGTGTGTGTGTGTGTGTGTGTGTGTAACATTCTGAAACCTATAAAAAATCATTATCATCTTATATACAGTCTGCAAGACAATTCTTAAAACACGTATGAGTTTTGCCTCAGCGTGTGATCGCTAAAATACCTAAAAAGTTCTTGAGAAAATATTGGTAGTGCTTCACTCTCTGAGATTCAGATATTTTTGAGGTAACTGACTTTTTGTAGTTTTGTACAAGAATATTTTCTTAAACAGAGTCATTACTAGTCCAGTAGTAGTAGAAGGAACAGTAAGAGTAGTATTTTGAAGTGACTGAGTTTTATAGTGTTTTTAGTTTTAATGGTAATGTACACAATGTACCCATTTTACAGTCTGTGTTCTTCATTGGTGCTTAGGAGCATTATGAAAAAATAAATTGAAAAAGAGTAGTTTGAACTCCTGGCATTTAGTATACAAGGAATTATTCATACTGTCCCAGAGTATTAGATTTTAGTGGCAACTGTTTCCCATAGCAAATAGCTGAATACAGTGCAACATAGCATGAGTAAAACAAGTTTGGATTACAGAAATCCTCACCCCATTTTGTCAGCAGTTGACGGCTGCTCTTAAATTCTTCATCATTTTATGAATCACCATATAAAAGTAACCCTATGTTATTCCACACCTTGTCTTATGATATCCTTCTTAGATTTTATCTTTGGTAGTCATCAAAAACACTGAGCATTCTGAACAATTAAAACTATGTTCCACACATTGTCAATCATTCTCACAAGATACTGTGTTTAAGCAATGACAGATATAATCTGGTAATCGGTAATTGTATGCTACCAACTAATCTCACCTTGCCAAATGGTTCAAATGACTCTGAGCACTATGGGACTTAACTTTTGACGTCATCAGTCCCCTAGAACTTTCAACTACTTAAACCTAACTAACCTAAGGACATCACACACATCCATGCCCGAGGCAGGATTCGAACCTGCGACCGTAACGGTGGCGCGGTTCCAGACTGTAGCACCTAGAACCGCTTGGCCACTCTGGGCGGCCTCACCTTGCCAATCAAATCTTGGGACATAAATTTCTGCAGTATCCAGGATTTCAACTGCCTACCTCCAGATCAAGCAGTACTGAATCATCATTTTTTACGAACATCAGTCTCGGAATTGGATGTGTGAATCAGAAAGCAGCACTTTTTTTTTGTGTATGATGGTTCACTTTCTAATCTAATGTGGTATACGGGTAATGGGAGACTCATACTTACGAGGTGGGGTGTTCCAGATCCCTCTGCAGCAGTGGGTCATAGTCCCCATCGCCAAGTGTTGGCTCCAGTGGTGGCTTGCCGCCACCTGTGCCTACTGGGCTGCTGATGCCACCATCTGCCTCCATCTGGCCAGGCAAGTGGACCAGCACGCTGTCTGGAGAAGCGCGTGGAGGTGGTGGGGGTGCCGCCAGTGCACGTTTCTCATAGCTGTCATTGAGTGGCTCTGTGGTAGGCAGCAGCGGTTGCCGTTCATCTCGGCCCTCCTTCATCTTGGCGCCCACCGGCAACGGTGTTGCGGCGCCCAACTGGATGACACAAGTGCATACATCAGTATCTGTGGATTACTTCACAGACAGAAAACGTTGCAACACTAAAATTGAAGTCAAGCAACCTTTTAATTCACATATCATGCAAATTATAGCATAAATCAATGTGCAGACCTTGGCAAAACAAAAATAACAGCTAGACCAACAATTATACCCTCTATTGCACATGCACTGTTAGAACTTTAACCACGAACAGATGAGGAACTGTTGAAATTAATAATAATAATTACCTGCTGGGTGATAATCTAAAATTAATGCTGTCCTCAATCCAAAGGTTTGACTGAACACCCCACTGTTATACGAGACATACTTTCGCAGATGGTATGCTCTTCCCTTCCTCAAAACTTTGAACTGACTTACCAAGCCAGTATATGTAACCCAACTATTTAACGTGCACTCTGAACCCCATTTTCACATGCACAAATCACTACTGTAACTGAAAGGCCAGTAAGTGGCAGAAAAAAATTTCAGAATCAAGTGAGAACTACAGTTTTGTAGCCTGACACTGAGTCACACAAAGAGTACACTGTACTGCCAAATTATTACATTTATTCCTAACACTATCATCTACAGTACACAGTGGGTGCCATGTTATATGATGTGTGCTCATCAAGTAGGTAAACAAAGGTATTAGCAGACTTTGTATACACATTTTTGGTCACAACCACTGTAGCAGGAAGATCCACTTTATGTGAGGGGTGAAACAGGATGACTGTAAACTTCCAGAGCAAAAGAACAGTGTTCCTGATATTAACAAATTTGTGAACTCTGTTGTGGGAGGGTACTGTGAGTAAACGGTCAATAACCTCTGTGGAAGCCACAGCTCTGTACACAATACTGATTTTCGACCTGTACTTTGATGACGGTGTTAGATGGAGACCAATAATACTTTCCAAAATAACAGTCCACTGACTAAATAAGCCAGGTTCTCTACCCAAACTGTTGGGTGAAATCTACAGTGACTCAGAACTACACAGATGGTGTCAATAAGCATGACAACAATGGTCTACCAACGGAAAACAATTTCTCAATGGCTGATGGATGTAAGTAGTTCAGCAAGACACATATTACATTTCTGGAAAAATACAAACTGGTGAGGGAGCGTTATGGACTGTAGCATGATTTTGTAGCTCTCTCTGGGACCATTACCCCACATGAAAAGTAATCTTAACTGATTTGGTGCAAATTCATCATCAGACATTACATTTACTCTTTTTATGATGATGGTGAATGGGACAGCCCAGAAAAATAATACATCTTACCAAATGGTTGGAAGAGCACAATAAAGGCTTTTGAGTACTTCCTTGTCCTGAAACTGATTTGATCTTACCCCTGTTGAACATCTGTAGGGCACATCATTTGTTGTCTTTGATACATGAATTCGCCACCACAACCATTTAAACAGTTATGGGACGCTTGGTAGTGACCGTAACATCAGATGTGGCGGGATGCTTTGTAGAGATTACGGCTTCATTTATGTTTGGAAACCTATAACAATAATAATTACTTGTACAGCTCAATGACTGGGTGCAAGTGTTTCAATTGATGCCATTTCAGTGATTTACATGTCCCAGTTATTCAACCAGGGGAAGGTAACCTACAGTTTACCGCTGGATCAGAACCACTGGTCAATCTCTAATTCACCGACAGATGAATGCCATGTTAAAAGACAGACTGAAAAATCCATGGCCCCACTGGGATTCCATTCTTTCCAAGTACGTGCTTTGCTGGCAGACCACCAGGCCCAACTTTGGAGGCCTATAAGAAACTGATTAAGTCACTTTCACTTTGCCTAGTTGTTATGTGCTTTGTGAGTAGTGGTTGTTCTGGATACTGGCACATGATGATAATATTTTGACTGGGCAATATATGCTCATTTGAGTCAACTGCTAATATTCAAATGGTCATTTATCATTAAACTGCTGGTTTTTGAGGCTTTCGACTAATCAGTACATTCATTACAACGTAAATAATGGACAACCCGAAGGTAAAAGTGGACAATATTATTTTACTAGCCTAGTCCTATTACCTAAATAGAACCACTTTTTCAAAACCACGTAATTGCCTCCCACTGTGACACATAAGTTTCATATTTGGCTCAAAGGTGCCTACAACTTTCCTCTGTAACAGTGCACAAGCGTTACCCCTGTGACGCCATCCTTGGGCTTGGTGACACTTCAAACAGCAGCGTCCACACATGCGAAAAAAGGCCAGAGGTCAGAAAAAGTTCATGTGAGGCGTTAGATGGATTAATGATGTCACACTGGCAACAAATGTCACCAAAATTCTGCCCAATGCCATTGTGGACGTGTGACACGACGGGATGGTCGTCAGATTCCCTCTTACCCACATTAAACCCCTTCTTTTGATGCCTCCGCAATGGAGGCCACAACCACAACACCAAGTTTTGAAATCACAAGGTTTTCTTATGGCTGGCCAAACAAAACATTTCAGACACACCACTGCTCAGAATCAACATGAAAAGACCTCGGGGTGGCATAAAGGGCGTCAATGAAACCAGCCTTTCCCTTGGGGCGTTGATTCTCACACATTTCACAGTCGAAAACTACAGTTCACAGTGCGACGAGTAACGGGACGTTCTTCACAGTCTTTGACACTGCCGACACACCCCACACAATTCAATCCCTCTCAAAGGACATCGTGGGTCAGAAACCCCATTGAACGTCGTCATACACCTTTGGAGTGCAGTGCACCCGAAATTTTGGTTGCAGTGTAGTGACTGGAGCCATAGGATGAAATTTGAATGTTATCAATCAGCAAAGGGTGGCTATGCTGTTTCAGCCCTCCTGTGATGTGATCGCAGCGGAGGAATGAGGAGGGAGGTGGGGACTGCGACTTTGACGCACGCATGAGCAAAATGGCAAAGTGTCCCTCTAAGACCATCCAGTTCGGTAACACCCTCGGTGCCACCTGCCTCCATTTGTTGAGCACTTTAAACATGTACCTGTACAGACACAACCTGTGATGAGAGTCGTCGTGTACGTGTGCAGAACTGGAGTAGTGTCAAGGAATTGCCTGCCTGCAAGCGCCTAGCTTGTCTCTGTAATGGTATAATTTTAAAGCACACAACAAAGGTGGGTGAGTGAGTGACACCGAGGATCTTGCCACGTCATTCATGCAGGTATCAAGGTCGCATCTATCCATGACGAAACAGGAGGGCCGAAAAAGTATAATTGCTGCTTTGGATCGCGTTCAGACTTCTTTGAATGGATTTGAACAGTCCCACCCTGTACACACACCCCCCCCCACCCCCCGTGAACCATGGACCTTGCCGTTGGTGGGGAGGCTTGCGTGCCTCAGCGATACAGATGGCCGTACTGTAGGTGCAACCACAAGGGAGGGGTATCTGTTGAGAGGCCAGACAAATGTGTGGTTCCTGAAGAGGGGCAGCAGCCTTTTCATTAGTTGCAGGGGCAACAGTATGGATGATTGGCTGATCTCGCCTTGTAACATTAACCAAAATGGCCTTGCTGTGCTGGTACTGCGAACAGCTGAAAGCAAGGGGAAACTACAGCCGTAATTTTTCCCGAGGGCATGCAGCTTTACTGTATGGTTAAATGATAATGGCGTCCTCTTGGGTAAAATATTCCAGAGGTAAAATAGTCCCCCATTCGGATCTCCGGGCGGGGACTACACAAGAGGACGTCATTATCAGGAGAAAGAAAACTGGCGTTCTGCGGATCGGAGCGTGGAACGTCAGATCCCTTAATCGGGCAGGTAGGTTAGAAAACTTAAAAAGGGAAATGGATTGGTTAAAGTTAGATATAGTGGGAATTAGTGAAGTTCGGTGGCAGGAGGAACAAGCCTTTTGGTCAGGTGAATACAGGGTTATAAATACAAAATCAAATAGGGGTAATGCAGGAGTAGCTTTAATAATGAATAGGAAAATAAGAGTGCGGGTAAGCTACTACAAACAGCATAGTGAACGCATTATTGTGGCCAAGATAGACACGAAGCCCACACCTACTACAATAGTACAAGTTTATATGCCAACTACCTCTGCAGATGATGAACAAATTGATGAAATGTATGATGAGATAAAAGAAATTATTCAGGTAGTGAAGGGAGAGGAAAATTTAATAGTCATGGGTGACTGGAATGCGAGAGTAGGAAAAGGGAGAGAAGGAAACATAGTAGGTGAATATGGATTGGGGGAAAGAAATGAAAGAGGAAGCAGTCTGGTAGAATTTTGCACAGAGCACAACTTAATCATAGCTGACACTTGGTTCAAGAATCATAAACGAAGGTTGTACACATGGAAGAATCCTGGAAATACTAGAAGGTATCAGATAGATTATATAATGGTAAGACAGAGATTTAGGAACCAGGTTTTAAATTGTAAGACATTTCCAGGGGCAGATGTGGACTCTGACCACAATCTATTGGTTATGACCTGTAGATTAAAACTGAAGAAACTGCAAAAAGGTGGGAATTTAAGGAGATGGGACCTGGATAAACTGAAAGAACCAGAGGTTGTACAGAGTTTCAGGGAGAGCATAAGGGAACAATTGACAGGAATGGGGGAAAGAGATACAGTAGAAGAAGAATGGGTAGATCTAAAGGATAAAGTAGTGAAGGCAGCAGAGGATCAAGTAGGTAAAAAGACGAGGGCCAGTAGAAATCCTTGGGTAACAGAAGAAATATTGAATTTAATTGATGAAAGGAGAAAATATAAAAATGCAGTAAATGAAGCAGGCAAAAAGGAATACAAACGTCTCAAAAATGAGATCGACAGGAAGTGCAAAATGGCTAATCAGGGATGGCTAGAGGACAAATGTAAGGATGTAGAGGGTTATATCACTAGGGGTAAGATAGATACTGCCTACAGGAAAATTAAAGAGACCTTTGGAGATAAGAGAACCACTTGTATGAATATCAAGAGCTCAGATGGAAACCCAGTTCTAAGCAAAGAAGGGAAAGCAGAAAGGTGGAAGGAGTACATAGATGGTCTATACAAGGGCGACGTACTTGAGGACAATATTCTGGAAATGGAGGAGAATGTAGATGAAGACGAAATGGGAGATACAATACTGCGCGAAGAGTTTGACAGAGCACTGAAAGACCGGAGTCGAAACAAGGCCCCGGGAGTAGACAACATTCCATTAGAACTACTGACGGCCTTGGGAGAGACAGTCCTGACAAAACTCTACCATCTGGTGAGCAAGATGTATGAGACAGGCGAAATACCCCCAGACTTCAAGAAGAATATAATAATTGCAATCCCAAAGAAAGCAGGTGTTGACAGATGTGAAGATTACCGAACAATCAGTTTAATAAGCCACAGCTGCAAAATACTAACGCGAATTCTTTACAGACGAATGGAAAAACTAGTAGAAGCCAACCTTGGGGAAGATCAGTTTGGATTCCGTAGAAATATTGGAACAGGTAAGGCAATACTGACCTTACGACTTATCTTAGAAGAAAGAATAAGGAAAGGCAAACCTAGGTTTCTAGCATTTGTAGACTTAGAGAAAGCTTTTGACAATGTTGACTGGAATACTCTCTCTCAAATTCTAAAGGTGGCAGGGGTAAAATATAGGGAGCGAAAGGCTATTTACAATTTGTACAGAAACCAGATGGCAGTTATAAGAGTCGAGGGACATGAAAGGGAAGCAGCGGTTGGGAAGGGAGTGAGACAGGGTTGTAGCCTCTCCCCGATGTTATTCAATCTGTATATTGAGCAAGCAGTGAAGGAAACAAAAGAAAAATTCGGAGTAGGTATTAAAATCCATGGAGAAGAAGTAAAAACTTTGAGGTTCGCCGATGACATTGTAATTTTGTCAGAGACAGCAAAGGACTTGGAAGAGCGGTTGAATGGAATGGACAGTGTCTTGAAAGGAGGATATAATATGAACATCAACAAAAGCAAAATGAGGATAATGGAATGTAGTCAAATTAAATCGGGTGATGCTGAGGGAATTAGATTAGGAAATGAGACACTTAAAGTAGTAAAGGAGTTTTGCTATTTGGGGAGCAAAATAACTGATGATGGTTGAAGTAGAGAGGATATAAAAGGTAGACTGGCAATGGCAAGAAAAGCGTTTCTGAAGAAGAGAAATTTGTTAACATCGAGTATAGATTTAAGTGTCAGGAAGTCGTTTCTGAAAGTATTTGTATGGAGTGTAGCCATGTATGGAAGTGAAACATGGACGATAAATAAATTGGAGAAGAAGAGAATAGAAGCTTTCGAAATGTGGTGCTACAGAAGAATGCTGAAGATTAGATGGGTAGATCACATAACTAATGAGGAGGTATTGAATAGAATTGGGGAGAAGAGTAGGACATGTTCTGAGACATCAAGGGATCACAAATTTAGCATTGGAGGGCAGTGTGGACGGTAAAAATCATAGAGGGCGACCAAGAGATGAATACACTAAGCAAATTCACAAGGACGTAGGTTGTAGCAAGTACTGGGAGATGAAGAAGCTTGAACAGGATACAGTAGCATGGAGAGCTGCATCAAACCAGTCTCAGGGCTGAAGACAACAACAACAACCCTGTACACCAGAGTAATATTTGCGGTCGGTCTGCACTCCAAAGCGGTGGGATCACGTTTAATGGGGCTGCTGGCCCACGATGTCCTTCGCAAAGCGTTGAAACGTCCTGAGGTTGTCAGCAGTGTCAAAGGTACAAGAACGTTATCTTGTTGCTCGTCGCACAGTGAGCTGTCTTTTTCGACCACTAAATGTGCGGGAACCATCCCCTCCCCCCCCCCCCCCCCCCCCCCCGCCGCAAGGGAAGAGGTGGTTGCACTGATACCCTGAGGTCTCTTAGTGTAGATTCTGAGCGGCAGTGTGTCTTAATGTCTTATTTGATCATTCATAAGAAAACCGTACGACTGCAATGCTGGGAATCGCGGTTCTGACCTCCATCGCGGAGAGGTCATAAGAAAGGACCAAATGTTAGTAAGAGTGGTTGTGATGACTTTTCTTCCATGTGACACGTTCATGATGGCTTTGGGCTAGAGTTGCGCTGTACCAAAGCTGCGGGTCAGTAGTTTTGGTACGCCACACAAGTGACGTAGTAAAAGGTGGGATTACCGGTAGTATTTGGTAGCATTGCTAGGAAAAGAAACAAATGAGAATGTGTAAGAGAGAAACTTGGAACAGATGACTTCTCTTTATTTTTTGTTTGTTTTTAACATAATTAGTGCCGCACATCACTGAATTTTAATCCATGGTGTACTTTACATCCATATATAATACAAATTGTATTTTATAAGTAATAAGAGTTAGTTGATCGTGGAACTTCTGCGCTTTTATGTAAACAAAGCAATAACTTTTGATGCGAGTACAGTTTACATGCGCAAATATAAAAAAAACATAATTATTGTTATTATTTTGTACTCAATACAACGTTCTTCATCATGATCAACAGGGAAGCGTTACCTGTTATTATTGATAAAAGCGGAAGTTGCTTATGAATAACAGAAACATGTTTTACATAAAGTCCGACGCAGTACTGCAGCGATGTCTGATATATTGTTGTTTGGCGGTTCTTTTTATTACAAATGAAATGAACACCACTGGCCGCTTACAGGCGTTGATATAAGTCAACAGGAACAGTTGAAAATGTGTGCCCCGACCGGGACTCGAACTCGGGATCTCCTGCTTACAAGGCAGACGCTCTATCCAATTTTTTTTTTATTTTTATTTATTTATTTGCCATCTCATTTTGTTCGTCTTCGTTCGTTGTATCTGCTCGGGCCGGATGTCGCAAGCCACCCGTTTCAGTTTGTATTTGATCCATTAACTTAAGTTTTTTTTACTACAGAGGGCAGCCACCCCTCTGACCGAACAATCCATCTGAGCCACCGAGGACACAGAAGATAGTGCGACTGCAGGCACTTACCTCTGGCACGCCTCCCGTGACACCCACATTCGCAACTTATTGTCCCGCACTATATTCATAGTGCTCCTGCGCATTATACCCATTACTCGCGGCTTTATTGCCGATTCCAGTAAGAGTTCTGGCATAGTTAGGGTTCTTTTTATCTTTTTGTCGAGGAAATTGTGTTTTCTCGTGCTATGTGATAAAACTGTATTATTTCCTTTATATTTACAACAACATCCCTCTGTTTTACGTTACAAATCAACAATTTGCGAATAAAACCTGAACTGAACATTGACAATTTTGATATAAATACTTTGTATTGTTAAGAAACAGACAGGAGTACAACTATGCAGAACAAAAATGTTCCGCAGGTTACTCGGGCCTCTAAACATCCTCGCTCAGATTCTAGAGAGTTCACCGCTTCTGGTTTTCAGGGGAATCTAATAAGCCACTGAGCGCTTTCGTAAAGAAATACATCGTTATGAGGAACGCCCGACAGGTATGCAACACACACAACGTACAGGAAACACAGGTGGGGCCTTAGCTGACCAAAGCTACTATTGTGGTGAAGTCTGATGCCACTGTGACATCATTACCGCAATTTACACCTCACATTAACTTCTGAGCTCTGGCCTTTCTTTCGCATGTGTCGCCACCTTGCTGTTTGAAGCGTCGCCGAGCCCGAGGATGAAGTCGCAGGGCGCCACGTTTCCGCACCATTACACAAGTTTGTTATGCTGTATTGCCATTAATTAACTTTGCTTGCTTAGCTGGGTAGTTACGTGCTTGCCTCCCATGCAGCGGGCCCGGGTTCGATTCCCGGCCGGGTTGGAGATTCCCGCTCCTCATCACCATTTCATCCTCATCACCTGCACGCGAATTGCCCAATGTGGCGTCGACTGAAATAAGACTCGCACTCGGCGGCCGAACTTCCCCAGTGGAGCCTTCTGGCCGGCAATGCCATCCGATCATTTCATTTTTTTGTCATTAATGACGCAACTACCGCACGGAGAAGTTAATCTGGACCTATTAATGACGTTGATATTATTTAGGCCTGCCTTTTGCCTTTATCACACAATCTAAGGCGTAACGGAAATCTTTCCACTGTTGTTGTGGTGATCTTCAGTCCAGAGACTGGTTTGATACAGCTCTCCCTCTATCCAGTGCAAGCTTCTTCATCTCCCAGTACCTACTGCAACCTACATCCTTCTGAATCTGTTTAGTGTATTCATCTCTTGGTCTCCTTCTACCATTTTTACCCTCCACTCTGCTCTCAATACTAAATTGGTGATCCCTTGATGCCTCAGAGTATGCCCTACCAACCGATTCCTTCTTCTATTCAAGTTGTGCCACAAATTTCTCTTCTCTCCAGTTCTATTCAATACCTCCTCATTAGTTATGTGATCTACCCATCTAACCTTCAGCATTCTTCTGTGGCACCACATTTCTAAAGCTTCTATTCTCTTCTTGTCCAAACTATTTATCGTCCACGTTTCACTTCCATACAAGGCTACACTCCATACAAATACTTTCAGAAACGACTTCCTGACACTTAAATCTATACTCGATGTTAACAAATTTCTCTTCTTCAGAAACGCTTTCCTTGCCATTACCAGTCCACGTTTTATATCCTATCTACTTCGACCATCATCAGTTATTTTGCTCCCCAAATAGCAAAACTCCTTTACTACTTTAAGTGTCTCATTTCCTAATCTAATTCCCTCAGCATCACCAGACTTAATTCGACTACAGTCCATTATCCTCGTTTTGCTTTTGTTAATGTTCATCTTATATCCTCCTTTGAAGACACTGTCCATTCCGTTCAGCTGCTCTTCCAGGTCCTTTGCTGTCTCTAACAGAATTACAATGTCATCGGCGAACCTCAAAGTTTTTATTTCTTTTCCGTGGATTTTAATTCCTACTCCGAATTTTTCTTTTGTTTCCTTTACTGCTTGCTCAATATACAGATTGAATAACATCGGCGATAGGCTACAACCCCGACTCACTCCCTTCCCAACCACTGCTTCCCTTTCCTGCCCCTCGACTCTTGTAACTGCCATATGGTTTCTGTACAAGTTGTAAATAGCCTTTCGCTCCCTGTATTTTCCCCCTGCCACCTTTAGAATTTGAAAGAGAGTATTCCAGTCAACATTGTCAAAAGCTTTCTCTAAGTCTACAAATGCTAGAAACGTAGGTTTGCCTTTCCTTTAACCTATTTTCTAAGATAAGTCGCAAGGTCAGTATTGCCTCTACGGAATCCAAACTGATCCTCCCCGAGGTCGGCTTCTACCACTTTTTCCATTCGTCTGTAAAGAATTCGTGTTAGTATTTTGCAGCCGTGGCTTATTAAACTGATAGTTTGGTAATTTTCACATCTGTCAACACCTGATTTCTTTGGGATTGGAATTATTATATTCTTCTTTCCACTAAGTAGCGCAAAATTTCTGCAAGTATCTGCTTGCATTCTACCAGAAACGGGAAGTCCTCTGTATTCATTTTTTAGTGCTCGTCTCACTGTCCTTCTTTCCACAGATGTTCATCTGGACCAAAGCCTGAATTCTGTAGAGATCATTACATCCCGCTCCTTCCACTCCCACCTAGCCGTACTATCAGCTTCGTTTTATGTAACAGAATCTCATGTTCAGTATGAAAAAGAAAAATTAGAATTTTTAGTATCAGCGATTTTATCGGCGTGATTAATCAGAGGAGTAATTCCGGGTCCAAGAGCGATGCTACTCGTGTAAGGTGACCTTGCTGCATCCACTCAAAACAGATTGTAATCCAGGAAGCGAGCACCTCCTAACACAAAGTAACGGTGTCATCGTCCGATTACTTCGCACAGAAATGAAATACGGATCCTGTCTTCTTTCAGGTAAAAAATTTTCACAGTGCAGTTAGGACAGTAAAGATGAAGAGGAACTGCGGAAAACAGAATTACGTATCATGTTTCGTCCCTGGAACATCAGTGAGTGAACGAAGTATTTCGATACGTAATGCTTCCCTGGCATTCGTTGTGTCCTTATATGCTCATCGGAATATTGCGGTGTTGCCCTGCTTTGTCATTTCAAATTAAACTTCCAGTGCTCCGCGTCTAGTCACAGGGTGTTTTGCATCACTATAATCGATGACGATAGTGGAAGTCCTGCTGCTGGCCAATGAAAATCAAGACCAACACCTCTCGACGAGATGTAATAGTTCAGACAACACTCCGTTTTCAGGCCACAAGCCGTCCATCAGGACCATCCGACCGCCGTGTCACCCTCAGCGGAGGATGCGAATAGGAGGGGGCGTGTGGCCAGCACACCGCTCTCCCGATCGTTATGATGGTTTTCTGTGACCGGAGCCGCTACTATTCGGTCGAGTACCTCCTCGATTGGCATCACAAGTCTGACTGCACCCCGAAAAATGGCAACTTCGGTGATCTGACGGGAACCGGTGTGTCCACTGCGGCAAGGCCGTTGCCCCAACACTCCTGCTAGACAATCGAAAACTTATATCATGTGAAATGTCGAATCAAAACAACTTCAGCTGTCTAAATTTCCAGTTGTTATTTTAATTGAGCAACCAGTTTCAGCGCTACATTACGCCATCTTCAGACCCACTGACCGACGTGTCGGAAGACTCCCACCTTTGGTGCAGTCAAAACAGGGATCAGCATACAGTGACTGGTACACGTAGATTTCTTCTTAACACAGCGATTCCTTGAATCATTACTTGCCGACAACGGATCTCTGTGTTAAGATCGTCACCCTATTTTGACTGGACCAGAGATTGGATTCATCCTACACGTCGGTCAGGGGGCTTGAAGATGGCGCAAGGTAGCACTGAAACTGGTGGCTCCAATAAAATATCAACTGCAGATTTAGACGGCTGAGGGTTTGATTCGACATTTTACATTGAACAACCGAGGTTCCGTAACCATATGTCTAAAGATGGATTTAACAGACTATACTATGTAATTCTGACAAAGCTTGCCAGTTCGACTGCGCCACACACTTAAGGTACTGGCAGTTCTTATCTGTTGATGTTTTTGTTTTCTCTGCATAATTAAACCGACCTCAAGAGTCCCGGCTCTGAGCACTATGGGACTTAACATCTATGGTCATCAGTGCCCTAGAACTTAGAACTACTTAAACCTAACTAACCTAAGGACATCACACAACACCCAGTCATCACGAGGCAGAGAAAATCCCTGACTCCGCCGGGAATCGAACCCGGGAACCCGGGCGCGGGAAGCGAGAACGCTTCAAGAGTCCCCATTTTATGTAACACTTCTACCGGAAATGCAACGGTTGTAAACTCATGACATGCTAAAATGGTAGACTTCGCCCGACTGTGGATCTGATTTTGTAGTAATTTGATGGGCAGCGAAGTCTTTAAGATCAACTGAAAGAAAAAATACGTGGACGAAATCGGGCTGCAAAAGAAAAACATTCGGACATTGTACCTGTACACAAAGATGCATTGGAAATGGGAAAACTGAGGATTTCAGTACGAATTCGTACAACGTGCACCACATTCGTGAGATGTAGGGTTGCGTGGCCCCACCGCACTCCGCAGTGCTCTCACACCTACAGTCATATCGCTAAAGATCAGAGCTCTTGTGCTGTTCCTTCTAACGTTACGCTTCTTGGTATCTTATCTGTCCGGTAAGTGTAAATGTATTCCCGCGGTGCGCATTTGTACAGACAATGACTGTCCGAACAGTGCACTGGATCTGTGACAAATCCTGTATAACTGTATATGATTAAGTACAAGGATACTAAGTAGATTTAACTGAACACATATTTATCAAAACAGCTGAACGCCACGGGCAATAACACAACAAAACGGAGGAAGAAGTGCAAACGAAAAACAGAAACGGAACGCTGTTTCATTTTTTAAAAAAAGAAAAACTTCGCCCGCTTATTTGGATTTATCTACCTTTGATGTGAGTCCTGCAGTAACAGTATCATTCTTTACTAAATAACATCGTACCAACTTTCAACGGTCTGACACACAGAAATTTCCGCAACATATGGTTCCATTTGTAGTTATGAACGAGAACTCGTGTAAACTCTGAGGCGCACAATATGGAGTACGACGAATAAGTAGAAGTAAATTATCGCAAATACGCGTGTGTTGCAGAAGCATTATGAAGCAAGAAAACTGTACCAAGTAGTGGTAATCTATTAAGCACGTGAAATGATAGAAGGTAGAGAAAACTACAGAACGGTCGAAAGCAACAGCTTATGTAACAAACGCGCGACGTTATTTTCTTTTTATTTGCTACACCGCTGAAGGTCAAGAGAAACGCAGCGAGTAAACTGACGACGTTCGACGAATGGGATATTCGGTTCTTTCTCTATAAACGATGTTAAGAAGCTAAGCAGAAGTTCGATAGCTATTACTTCCCTGTAATATCTGTACCCATAATATTCCATCGTCAACAAGTACAAGTAGGTGTTTTGAAATCTGGCGATTCTGCTGGCTCCAGTGATATAATGTGGTGCTTCTATTTCACACACCTCGCTCAAATAGTACACTCATCCTACCTCGTTCACCTTTTATTCACTAATTACTTTTACAGACGCCACTTTTTGGCAGCATTTTCCTATCCTCAGATACCCGAAAGAGACCGTTTCACCACATATCTTGTTGCAAGCGCGCACACTTTACTATCGTTACTATCGTCTGTTACGAGATCATGTTTCTAGTATCTACACCAAATCACTAATCTCTAGTGCACGATGGAAAAACATGTTTGTACAGCACACAAAGGGGTTACTATTTTGCTGCATCAATAGCGATGCTTTTTTTAATGGAACAGTTTGGTGCTTTCATAAAGACTGTGAAAAGTTGTAGTAACTCTAAAATTTTCCAGTTAGAGTGGGTATCTTTTCCCTCCGAAACGAAACATGACACACATAGCTTGGACGAGTGTACTCTCCCGTTGCATAACATCAACTTGAAGACCTCCTTCCAAGACCTCCTTATTTTTATAAAACACCCAGATACATGAAATTTACTAGCCATAAGCACACACAGTACTGAGCTAAACTTATTTAGGTGTTCTGAGAAGGTAGCTTGCACTCTAAACGCACCGATTCTATTTGTGTGTTGAATACTAAATGTTATTTTGTAGAGCCTTATTGAAAACAAACTGGTATACAAAGAAGTTGGACAAAAATAAGGAAACAGTGTCCAGTGCAGCTGTGAATGCAATATTTCCAATCTAAGCTGATTGGAACGTGAGCAAATTGTTGGTGCTCGTATAATGTGTGCTTCCGTAAACAAGGCAGCGAAGTGTTTGGTGTATCAAGAGGCACCGTATCGTAGATTTGTACTGCGTACAGGAAAAGCAGAGAAACATCAGCCACTAAGTCGCAAAGCTCAATAACTAAGCCACAATGCGGACGTAGGTGTATGATGAGCGATCGTGACGGACGATCACTGAAGAGGATTGTGACGAAAAATAAGAGGACGACAGCTGCAAAGTGTCGCACTCGAGAACACTGTCAGCACGAAAACAACACGATGGGAACTCCATAAGTAGAGCACTGCAGGGCGAGCTAGAATTCCAAAACCAGTCATCAGTGATGCAAACGCGCATAACAGGAAAACGTGGCGCCGAAGCCTTCGAACCTGGACTGTGGTGCAATGAAAGGAAGTCATTTAGTCGGATGAGTCTTGTCGCACACTGTTGCCAACTTCTGGCCGAGTTGACGATTCAAGTGTGAAACATGGCGAGGATTCGATGATGATTTGGGCAGCCATACCGTGGTATTCCACGGGTCTCATCGTTATTGTTTAAGGTCTCGTTACCACCAAGGATTATGTGACCAGTATGGTTCATCGGGTCAGATCCAAATCAGGGTACAATGTTTGTTCGTCAATGGCGATGCTTTGTTCCCATCGTCCGGGACTATTTTGTCAGCACGAGCATGAACTGTCGCATCTCCCCCGGTCACCATTCAGAAAATCGCAATATTATTGAGCTTTTGTGGTCGACTTTGGAGAGAATGGTGCATGATCGATTTGCACCAGCATCATCCTTACCTGAACTAGCAACTGGTTTCCAGGAAAAATGATACAGGATTCTCTTGTAAACCTTGCGGGGCCTGTATTTATCCATTCAGAGACGACTGGAAGTTGTTCTGAATGCCAACGGGTTTCCTAGACCGTCTTGTTGTAACGCAGAAAGTTACTGTGAGATGACATTCGTTGCA
The DNA here is from genome assembly GCF_023898315.1 of Schistocerca nitens. Classification (NCBI taxonomy): domain Eukaryota; kingdom Metazoa; phylum Arthropoda; class Insecta; order Orthoptera; family Acrididae; genus Schistocerca; species Schistocerca nitens. Next base: position 364,872,711 of record NC_064620.1, on the reverse strand, counting down.
GTAAGGCACGCAGCCTTCTAGTACGGGGGCTGCAGGATAGCTGTTTTGTCACAGCACAGCTGACGCTGCCTGCCGTGAGAACTGCACAGCGTTAGGTTAGGTTAGGTTAAACATCCAGTCGATACGAAGATTCACACCCTCTCCGAATCTAAATAATCCATATTAGTTATTACCCGATTTTGATAAAATTTGGTACACAGCCTTTTGTTATTAATGGAATGATGCCGTCAAAATTTCGGAGTTTTATTTATTATAGTTTTGGAGATACAGAGAATTGCCTGAAACTCCTAAAACCTACGCTTGTTTTTTAAAACCAAGTTAGGAACAGTAACAGATTGACTTTCATTATCATTTTAAGCCATTCCAAAGTTATCAGTGCATAAAAATCAGTTAATTAGAATTTTCTTTTTAAAACGTTAGTCACTGTGCACTACGTAATACATAAATCGGTCAAAATTATTATTTGATTATACTGGTATTTTGCCGTGTGAGTGCGTAAAAATGATTGAGAGTATGTGGGACATACGATAAAATTTAATGTTTTATTTTTCGTAAAACCTTGTACAAACGAACTCTGGGAAAGTTATGTTGCAACCACGATTCAGGTGACGTATGTCGGTGTGTGCTTGCTTTTGTTTAAAAGCAGCCAGAATGGAAGTTAGAGGCGCAATGAGTTTGTTTAGCAATTTGAAGAATATTTCGCACTTCGTTTATTTTGATTAAACAAAATACAAGAAATTGAAGTTTTGCTGACATTAATTACTATCAAGTTTGTGATTGGATACGGCAAGATTTGCCGCGAGAATGATCTGGAAGGAACGTTCTGATTGGTCGTTTAGATCAACGGCCAATCAGAATTAAACTGTTCCCGCGCGAATAGAGAAGTGGGCAGATTGGAGCGTACCTCGAAGACGAGTCGCTTGCTAGCCGGTCTACGGATAACACGATGTCAGATTGCTCCTTAAAAATACTCTGTAAGATGAGGAAATAGTGAGCTAATTTCGGTTGGAACATATCGTGACTGAAGCGACTGGAGTTACGAACATTTTAATGAAAGTTTGGTTTTTCTAAGTTTAATAGTTTGAGAAATATGAGCGCGTGAACTTTCTGGTCGTAGCAACGACTCCGCGTAGCGTGTTTCGTGCTATGTACGAAATATTTTGGCGAACACCTCTTACGAGGAAGACCACTGAAACGACCGAATGTTTAACTCGCGAATAGTTGTGGGTCTGTGACTAGTAGAACGTGAAAATTAGTCGGGTCATACTTACTAAAATTCTGGCTGCTTTTCGAGTGAATATTTGTTACACAGACAGTGAACTTTGAATAATAACGTTTTAACATATTAAATACGGACTTGATAGTCATTTCATGTGTTTCATTATGAATAAGAACCAGAGATAATCTAATTTTAAAAGCTTTTCTGCAAGATCCCGAAAGCCAGATTTTTTAATCATGAACTGTCAGGAACTGACTTTCATCTAGAGTTACGCTGCCTCTGTGTGGCAGGTATTAGGTGGTGGTTCCATCAACGCTGCTGTACACTGCCTAACACGTATCTGCTACCTCAGACTGAAAGGACATCGGCAAGAATCCTATCGAGGTCGGTGGACTGAACGATAGCGTTAACAAAAAACGCAGACTACCGACCCCGCCCCGCCGCACTGTGTTTTCGGCGTTCCCATATTTTTGTCCACTGCCCTGCAGATACGGTATTCACAGTGATCAGAACGTAAAAATTCCAGACTTAACGGAAAAGAAATGACGCAAGGCAATAAGTTAGGTATCGTATCGTATCTCGTGCAAACTACCGGCTGTTGAATGGTTTTGACGAGACAGGAAGTGAAGTGTCCCTGCAGAGCCTGGCAGTAGCAACTCGGTGCCTGACAGCAAGTGGTGGAATGCGGGCTCATTAAAACACCGGTATGCTCCGTCGTTTCGCTTACATGCGCGGAAGCAAGGTCAATAGAACGGCTCCCACACTTATTGTTCAATGTGAGCTCCACTGCGCGGAAAATGGCGTAATAAATGACGAAACAGCTTTGTGTGTGTGTGTGTGTGTGTGCGCGCGCGCGCGCATTATCGTATTTTGCTTTGTATAGCCACGCGGGCTTCCGCTCTATCTGGTTGCAGAGCGCAGACTACCACATGTGGTGGCGTCGTTGGCCCAGATACATAAGCAACGTGCCGACTGCGACGAGGAAAAAAAAGCTTCATCCACAGAACTCCCAACGTAGCTGCAAACAAGGCCGTAGAGGCATACAGATTCAGCACTAACTGAGCTGTGGCACAAACATGCAGCAGAGAGAAAAGACAATTTAAAAATGGTTACTATGTATCAGAACACTGATTTGTTTTACGTAGTAGTAAGCAGAAGAAGATGTGATACAGCACTTTACGGCTTAACATCAAGCACAAACCAAACTGCGATTTGAGATATCGCTCTCTCCCAGCAATGAAGCTTTCGCGACGAGCCTGAAAATATCCTGCCATTAACAAATACATGTACACATGAAGGTAACGTCAATTACGATGATTTTACAGTTTGCTGAGTGTTTCCTTTTAAGAAATCGATGGAAACGTATGTATTTCCCTGAAATTTTCATGTCTTTAGTGGCTTACGAAATGTAGACTATTGCGCCAAAGTTGGAAGGTACAGTGATGGTAAGGAAATGAACTTTCACTTTAAAAAGGCACTACGCACTTAATTCACAAATATTACTTTTATCGCAAAAGTGAATTGTGAAGAATGAAGACACTACCCACGACAATTAAAGATTTTTTTTTTTTACAAGAGCTGCATTGCTGAAATTAACGCCAATGAAAAGCGCAACTAGTGAGCAAGAGAGTAGTGTGCGGTTGGGGACGAACCACCTGGACGTGGACCTGTCTCGTACTCAAAGTTTCATAACTTTTTCTTGTGTACTTTAAATGAGGACTTGGTCACGACATAAAGTATGTTGTCAGTCGCCTACTGTCGTTCAGAGAATTACGCAAAACTCTAACTTACAAAATAAATGAAGCAGTTGTTCCAGCGAGGATTGGTCTTTAACACCACTTTGCTTTACCAGACATGGCACTAATCGATGTGGTATGCTCTGTCATTCCGGTGATCTTTGAACAGACGCTTCCTGCCACTTAGGGAGCGACTTTCAACTTAATATGCTGTACAATCAGAAGCAAGTTTAGGTCTCTCGCGTTTCAAATTTACAAAATGGTGCCAAAGATGAAAATCACTCTATGCGACAAAAATTGAGGCTGTTACCAATAATTACACGGTCCATTCAATTAATATGACCACCTCCTACCTTGGACCTCAACGTGCAGTTACTACTTAAAAACGGCAGGTGGCAGCACTAGCAGTGGAGGGCATATACATTACTGGCCATTAAAATTGCTACACCACGAAGATGACGTGCTACAGACGCGAAATTTAACCGACACGAGGAAGATGCTGTGATATCCAAATGATTAGCTTTTCAGAGCATTCACACAAGGGTGGTGCCGGTGGCGACACCTACAACGTGGTGACAAGAGGAAAGTTTCCAACCGATTCCTCATACACAAACAGCAGTTGACCGGCATTGCCTGGTGAAAAGTTGTTGTGATGGCTCGTGTAAGGAGGAGAAATGCGTACCATCACGTTTCCGACTTTGATAAAGGTCGGATTGTAGCCTATCGCTATTGCGGTTTATCGTATCGCGACATTGCTGCTCGCGTTGGTCGACATCCAATGACTGTTAGCAGAATATGGACTCGGTGGGTTCAGGAGGTTAATATGGAACGCCGTGATAGATCCCAACGGCCTCGTATCACTAGCAGTCGAGATGACAGGCATCTTATCCGCATGGCTGTAACGGATCGTGCAGCCACGTCTCGATCCCTGAGTCAACAGATGGGGACGTTAGCAAGGCAACAACCATCTGCACGAACAGTTCGACGACGTTTGCAGCAGCATGGACTATCATCTCGGAGACCACGGCTGCGGTTACCCTTGACGCTGCATCACAGACAGGAGCGCCTGTGATGATGTACTCAACGACGAACCTGGGTGCACGAATGGCAAAACGTCATTTTTTCGGATGAATCCAGGTTCTGTTTACAGCATCATGATGGTCGCATGCGTGTTTGGCGACATCGCGGTGAACGCACATTGGAAGAGTGTATTCGTCATCGACATACTGGCGTATCACCCGGCGTGATGGTATGGGGTCATGGTTACATGTCTCGGTCACCTCTTGTTCGCATTGACGGCACTTTGAACAGTGGACGTTACATTTCAGATGTGTTACGACCCGTGGCTCTGCCCTTCATTCGATCTCTGCGAAACCCTACATTTCATCAGGATTATGCACGACCGCATGTTGCAGGTCCTGTATGGGCCTTTCTGGATACAGAAAATGTTCGACTGCTGCCCTGGCCAGCACATTCTCCAGATCTCACACCAATTGAAAGCGTCTGGTCAATGGTGGCCGAGCAACTGGCTCGTCACAATACTCCCGTCACTACTCTTGATGAACTGTGGTATCGTGTTGAAGCTGCATGGGCAGCTGTACCTGTACACGCCATCCAAGCTCTGTTTGAGTCAATGCCCAGGTGTATCAAGGCCGTTATTACTGCCAGAGGAGGTTGTTCTGGGTACTGATTTCTCAGGATCTATGCACCCAAATTGCGTGAAAAGGTGATCACATGTCAGTTCTAGTATACTATATATGTCCAATGAATAACCTTTTATCATCTGCATTTCTTCTTGGTGAGCAATTTTAATGGCCAGTAGTGTAAGAAGTGTAGGGGGGGGGGGGGGGGGGCGGGGACACGGAAAACAATGAAATCGTTGTCGGTAAAGTGGCAACGGACCGATTTACCTGACGTCCAAAAGTCATGATCACTGGCTTTCGGGCAAAGCGTTGAAGCATTTCTGAAACGGTTAATTTCGTAAACCGTTCGCGTGCCGCCGTGGTTACAGTACACCGTGCATGGAAAAATGGCACTATCCATAACCGGCACCGAGACAGAGGTGCACCAAGGGCCGTAGACGACAGGGGTGAACGATGGCTGTGGAGATGTGTACGGGCGAACAGACGTGCACCTGTTGAGCAATTGGGCACTTAGATGAACCAAGGGGGCTACAAACAATGTCTTCTCAACGACCGTTGCATATGGGTCTCCGTGGCATGCGCCCGGTTCACGCACCCATGCTGACTGCTTTTCATCGGTGGCTAAGGCTGCAATCCGCATCCCAATAGCGCAACCAGACGTGTGGGACAGGCTGTATTTCCTGATGAATCATGGTTTATGTTCCATCGGACAGATGGCCGTTGGCGTGTACGCTGTGAAACGTCTGTAAGCAACACCTTTCAGCAGTCGTCGGAGCGTTAAGGCCCGGGAAATGTTTTCGTGGCGTTCCGTCGGTATCTCGTCATTCTGGAAGGCACAATGGATCAACACAAGTATGTATCTACCCTTGGGGATCATGTCCACCCCGACATGCAGTTTGTTTTTCCTCGGCGCGATGGCATCTTTCAGCAGGACAATGCAACGTGTCACAGCTCGAAGTGTACGTGCGTGGTTCGAAGGGCACCGGGATCAGTTAACCGTACTCTCTAGACAAGGTATGGGACCACCTCGGTCAGGCGGTTCGCGCCTTGGATCTTACCGACAAGTGGTGGCGTCAGGAGCGGCTTTCTACCACCTACTGTCATTAACGTATGACAAAACACGCGTAACAATACCGGACCTGCACAGAAACGGGAAATTGGGAAGGAGGAAATCAGTGTTTAACGTCCCATCGGTAAAGGGTTCATTAGAGACGGCGTACAAGCTCGGATTAGGGAAGGGTGGAAAGAAACTCGGTCGTACCACTGTGCTACATCGTTCGGTGGGAAATAGGTAATAATGAAGATGAAAGAAAAAGGCCGCGTACTTTCACACGTGTTAGTAATTGCTACTGTGATGCACCCTGTGTATCACGTACCAACAAGAAACGCTACTATACGTGCCGTTCCGCAATTTTCTTCAAAAAACCTAGGAATCCAGATGCAATCTTTGATTACACCCGCGCTCATAGATCGATACAGGATACATTTCAACAGTGATGGCTGTTTCCTGTCCGATGTCCCTAGCCATCCGTGGTCGCAAACGACAACACTGGCGGATGACAAACAGCGATAAGGAGATACGGAAGGCTTTCTAGACCAGCCCTCGTCCTTGGGTAACTGTAGCTTTTGCTTATTAAGGAACGGCGCAGATAACTGCGTGCCGGTGCCAAGATATCTGCATACCAGCCAAGCAGGAGCCGCAGGCCAGCACTCCATACGTGCCGAAAGCTTGAAGTGAAGACGGTCTGTCACTCGAAGTTTCGCGAGCGCTGCGGAGAAAGCTGCGTTTTGCTTACACAAAGCTGAAACGTACAATAGTTTCATGCAAGTGTTGCAGATATTGTGAAATAACCATTTACCTAAAGCAAACATCCAAAGTGTTGTGTTTTCACTCTTAACGAGGTTCCTCATTAAACCTTCCATACAGGAAACAGTACTAGCAGCGGGCAACTTCTGAAAACAGCCATAGTAGAAAATAACAACGTGAACTATTTCAAGTAAAAATTCTTCCATTGTTGTCCGCCACACACCGTCAGGTGGCTTGCGGAGTATGGATGTAGATGTAGATGTACTGAATTTTTGTGACAAGATGATATTGTACGATATTTCAGTACTTGTGTACTGATTAACACAGGCACTGCAATAACGTATTTATCTGCCGATCAACTTTCATGTACGTCTGATCTGTGCGGGAATATACATAATGGAAGTACGAGTACAGCTACGGGCCGTAGACGCGTGGTTGGCGACATACGATAGTTTGGGTCTGACCGTGAGTCGTATATGAGTGAAATGAGTCTGAAATTTTATGGGACTTAACTGCTAAGGTCATCAGTCCCTAAGCTTACACACTACTTAACCTAAATTATCCTAAGGACAAACACACACAACCATGCCCGAGGGAGGACTCGAACCTCCGCCAGGACCAGCCACACAGTCCATGACTGCAGCGCCCTAGACCGCTCGGCTAATCCCGCACGGCGTGAGTCGTATACGGATAGTCTAATGGTAGGTTACCGCTCGTGATAAGCGGGAAATCAGGGTTCGAATCCCCGTCCGGCACAAAGTTTCACTGTCGTAATTCCATTCTACACTGATGGTTGTCCTTGTTCGCAAAAATGTTCAAATGTATGTGAAATCTTATGGGACTTCACGGCTAAGGTCATCAGTCCCTAACCTTACACACTACTTAACCTAAATTATCCTAAGCACAAACACACACACCGGTGCCCGAGGGAGGACTCGAACCTCCGCCGGAACCAGCCGCACAGTCCATGACTGCCGCGCCCGACACCTCTCGGCTAATCCCGCGCGGCCTTTGTTCGCAACTGCGAATAAATTTATTATAGATAATACTGTGTCTGAAGAAGAAAGTTACCTGGACTTGTGTCTTAGTTTGGCACACTCATGTAAGTTGTAAACATTAGTGAACTGTATGTTGCTAAACACACTGACTGGTACCGTTTTGCGATCGAAAATTCGCCAATGTTTTTCTAATCGCAGATAAAAATTGCCAACTCTCCTGAGGTGACTGATTTCACTCCTGTCATCACCACTCGAAGTAACTTTCGTCGATACCTAGGTCATTAGCGATGGATCCCTCGTTCACATGTAGATGGATGGGGGAAGGTATCGCGGCTATGACATTGCCAAAGGATTCATCCCGACATTCAAGGAATTTAGTGAACCTACGAAAACACTAAATCAGCACTATCAGAAGTGGAGATGACAGTCGCTCCTCTGTAAAATGATTCCACCATCTTCGCATTTGCTGAAGTAGTTTAGCGAAATCACGGAAACCTAAATCAGGGTATTCCGAAGGAGATTGGATACCTCATCCTCGCGAATAAGAAGCGAGCCTGTTAAAAAAAAAAAGCGCAACCTCATTTGACTTGTCCCTACTGTACAATACTGCGTCAGTTACCGGCTAGTTAGAAAACAGTGTTTGTTTCTACTATGACATCGCCGTGTATCACGTCTCATCGCTAATATAACAGATGTATGGGGTACACTATGTATAACAAAGGGTACGCACGTTTCCGAGTCAGTTTTCTTACCAACAGGATTAGGAAACGATGCATCCTAAATCAGCGGGCAATTCTGTATGCACTACGATCTAATTTCTCAGGAGAGCGACGTGTTTTCTAGAGGAACCTCTTGGAGATAGCTGGAATGATGCTTTCATCACCTGAACATCCTTAAGTGATTTGATGCACCGACATCACTCATGTGTAGATTGGTTGCACAGATGTCATACGTGAATGCTCAAGTGGAAAGCTACATTGCCTGAGGTACGTGTACAAGAACTTTTTTTAACTTTCTCTTGCTTGTTTCGTGTAACGTGACAGGAGGACAAATCAAAAGCAATGTTGTCTGGTGTATAAGAAAACAAACGTTTGCTGTTTTCCTGTGCTCTAGGAGAATATCGCGACAAAGTTACCACGAACAAGTTTAAAGCGCAACATCTTCTTTCATGTCATCACATTCACAACGTGGTATTCTGTTCATTTGCAGAATGAAAGTCTCCATTTAATCAGTGAAATAACTGGATCGACCCTTATGTTCTATACAAACATTCATCGCACACGTACTCGTACATGTATAAATCCTCTAAAGGTTGTGTCAGCAAGCAATGTAAACAATAACAGAGACAAATGTATACAAACAACCCCGCTCTCCTGATACAGGCAGTGTGAAAGGAAGTAGTCCACGCACACGTGTGGCTGCCAGAAGCTGGTAGTGGATGACGTAACGAACCAGATCAGCGAGTCCTCGGAGAACTGTCCGAACAGGTTCTGCGGCCACCAGTGAATGGTATTCAAAGATTAACTGAAGAACGACACACTCGCAGCAGCAACAGCATCTTTTTTTTTTTTTTTTTTTTTTTTTGCCTGGCTGAAGGTTGTTTATAAATTAGACAAAAATCAGCCGACAGGTAAACATTCTACTGTGCCACAACAACAGACATAAAATTACAGTGGTCTGTCTGCAGTTTGGGATTCTATCAGTTCAGATCAAAACATCGAAGTAGACAAGGATTGGTCCGGAAAACTACACTGTCATCCTACAAGTAACTATATGACCATTCCCCTTAAGAGATTTTAGGAAAATACTCGGAAAACCTGATTCGGAATGCCCTGACAGAAATTTTAACCCTTTCTTAATGGGAGTCTAGTGCCACAAAATTTTCACCAATTCGCTCTGTGTACATTGTTCAAGTTACCGTTCTTGGTTGATAAATACTTCATCATAACTCCAAAAAAGAAGACGTTTCGAAATCTAATTGCGTATCAAATTGCCGAAATGTTAAAATTTCATCTACATCGCGTTATTAGCAAAAACTGAATATGGAACCCATCGATATTACACATATTCTGTTAAACGCTATTGACTTTTGTATAGATTCTTGGTGCTAGAGGCTGTACATAAATGCTCAGACGTAACCAAACTCATTCATATTTACGAATCAGTTCCATATCCCATCTTCACTCCGTAAGCAATTTCATGGTGTGTAGCTGAGCGTATTAATACCATTATCGCTTCGCCTCTTTTCTGTTTCCCGTCATGAGTGATGCGCGGGGCGAACGGTTTACGGTAGGACATCGTATGAGCTCACATCTTTCCCATTGTACCTTCGTGGTATTTTCGCAACAGGTAAATATGAGGAAGCAATATATTAGGTGTCTGCTGACTCTCCAAGGAATTTTAATAACAAAGCACGTCGTGATCCACAACTCCTCTAGTAGTTAGCGTCTTCCACTGGCGTTGTGTGAGCATCTCTGTGCCACTTTCGGCAAGGGGCCCACGCCGACATTCAGTAAAGTATCGGCCGAACGAAGGTTTTGTACCTTACCCCCTCCGTGAGCTGACTACACTTCTTCAGCATTTTTCCAATAAATCTGTGAGAACGCCAGATGGCCAAGCGTTTAGCGAAAATATGATTTTTGGCGCGGGTCGGGTTAGGCATGAGCCAATTGTGTTATGTAGTTTCCAGGGAGCGGTTGGCGCGGCACAAAGAGCACAGAACGCTAATCCGGGAGTAGTGGGGGTCGAGACCCTGAGTGGAAACATTTTTATTTTTTATTTACAGTTTTTACCTTACTTACATTCCATAAACAACGAAATAATGCTCAGTATGTTGTATTTACTCATAGAATGCATGGAAACTAAGGGCAAAGTAAAATTTTGTATTGCAAATATCTTTCCAAGAAAGAATTGTAATGGAAGCGTAAGGAATTTTGCTAGGGGTGGGTTGCTCCCTAACTGTCCGAGGACAGAACCTTTAATTAATGTAAACCACTTTTGTCTATAATCTTTACAACAACCACGTAATTGTAAAAAGAACCTATGCCGATAAAATTACTGCTACTTCTACTTTTGCATCGAATATCACCCCGGCACATGTGCAGCATCAGTTGCAAAATATTAAAATTATCTGATATATGAAGTCCTCGTTTCCGCTCTACAATCCCTTCTTGGAAATTTATTTGCAATCTCTCATTTTCCTTTGCCTTTTACTTCCACATCTTTTACGAAAATGCTAAAAATACAATACATTGAGTATTATTTCGGATTATTTGCAGTGTAAGTAACGCACAAATTGAAAACAAAAACGTCGACGCGACGACCATTGGATTATCATTCTGTACTCGTTCCGTTGCGGCAACCGCTGCCTGGAAAATATGTCATGACACACTGCTCGTACCAAAAACCCTTTTTTTCCTTAAACGCTCTTGAGCTTCTGGCACTTTCATCTCTGGCCAAGTCCTGCATACACCACAAATTTGAACAAAATCGCTGATGACAAGTAGGCATGGTCTCCTTGTCAATCTGGTGTGTAGCAAACAAATGGTTCAAATGGCTCTGAGCGCTATGGGACTTAACATCTGAGGTCATCAGTCCCCTAGAACTTAGAACTACTTAAACCTAACTAACCTAAGAACATCACACACATCCATCCCCGAGGCAGGATTCGAACCTGCGACCGTAGCGGTCGTGCGGTTCCAGACTGAAGCGCCTAGAACCGCTTGGCCACATCGGCCGACAACAAACTGTTGTGTTCTGTCTGAAAAGAATTCTCCAATAAAATCATAAAGCTGTTCCAATCGTTCAGTAAGGCGACTATGCGGAACTGCATCGAAAGCCACGCGGCAGTGAAGGAGGATGGAAGGTAGGAAAGAAGATGATGGGGAAGGGAATCGGCCGAGCCCTTTCAAAGGAACCATACCGGCATTTGCGTGGAGCGATTTAGGGAAATCAGGGAAAAATCTGGATGACCGGACGCGGATTTGAACAGTCGTCATTCCGAATGCGAGTCCAGTGTGCTAACTACTGATCCACCTCGCTCCGTGTTGAGAAGAAACGCAGCATTAACATGGGAGCCGGTATCTACTGCGTTTTGGGTGTCGTGAACACGATGGTCACATAATGACGACGATACAGCAACTTCTTCAAGATAGTATTGTCGTACTCACCCAAACCAGATGAAACAGACGCTGTAGCCACCTTTGTGTTATGAAACAGCAGCTACAGTCAGCCAGTCAGCACAGCATTTCAGTTAAAACTGATACTGCGGCGACACTGGGCGGAAACACGTGGACACACACACAAAACACGTACTACGGGGCACGGAATCAGATCCCTCTGCCGCACATTGACGTCCAGCCGCTTGCAGCTGGCTGGTACTCCGGTCGCGCGACCACTGACGCAAGACGCCGTTCTGTCAGTCGCGTTGAGTCACGGCCGACTGCTCTCCGCCCCCCCCCCCTCCTCCCCCACCAATAGCGTGCCTGCCTCACACATATACACTCCTTTTCTTCGCGTAGGCCGACTAAGGTGCTTCCGACAACAAGTTCTTTGTTAGCAGTGCCCGCACTTGCGCTGCCAACCACCTGCTGCTGCTGCCGCTGCCGGTTCTAAGCGGTTGGGAGAGGAGAGGTTGGTCCTATCCTTCCGCGGCACTGTCTTCCCTTCCTCCAGAAGCAATTATACTCGAGCGTTCCAAAGCGCCACGGGGAAGGGGGAGGTGAAAGTGGCGTTCTCGAGAAGGCAGCTCCTGCATAACTTTCTTCCTTGACTGTTATAAGCTAAATCTACATCTACTTCCATACTCCGCAAGCCACCTGATGGTGTGTGGCGAAGGGTACCTTGAGTACCTCTATCGGTTCTCCCTTCTATTCCACTCTCGTATTGTTCGTGGAAAGAAGGATTGTCAGTATGCCTCTGCGTGGGCTCTAATCTCTCTGATTTTGTCCTCATGGTCTCTTCGCGAGATATACGTAGGAGGGAGCAATATACTGCTTGACACCTCGCTGAAGGTATGTTCTCGAAACTTCAACAAAAGCCCGTACCGAGCTACTGAGCGTCTCTCCTGCAGCGTCTTCCACTGGAGTTTATCTATCATCTCCGTAACGCTTTTGCGATTACTAAATGACCCTGTAACGAAGCGCGCTGCTCTCCGTTGGATCTTCTCTCTCTCTTCTATCAACCCTATCGTACGGATCCCACACTGCTGAGCAGTATTCAAGCAGTGGGCGAACAAGCGTACTGTAACCTACTTCCTTTGTTTTCGGATTGCATTTCCTTAGAATTCTTCCAATGAATCTCAGTCTGGCATCTGCTTTACCGACGATCAACTTTATATGATCATTCCATTTTAAATCACTCCTAATGCGTAGTCCCAGATAATTTATGGAATTAACTGCTTCCAGTTGCTGACCTGCTATATTGTAGCTAAATGATAAGGGATTTTTCTTTCTATGTATTCGCAGCACATTACACTTGTCTACATTGAGATTCAATTGCCATTCCCTGCACCATGCGTCAATTCGCTGCAGATCCTCCTGCACTTCAGAACAATTTTCCATTGTTACAGCCTCTCGATATACCACAGCATCATCCGCAAAAAGCCTCAGTGAACTTCCGATGTCATCCACAAGGTCATTTATGTATATTGTGAATAGCAACTGTCCTACGACACTCCCCTGTGGCACACCTGAAATCACTCTTACTTCGGAAGACTTCTCTCCATTGAGAATGACATGCTGCGTTCTGTTATCTAGGAACTCTTCAATCCAATCACACAATTGGTCTGATAGTCCATATGCTCTTACTTTGTTCATTAAACGACTCTGGGCAACTGTATCGAACGCCTTGCGAAAGTAAAGAAACACGGCATCTACCTGGGAACCCGTGTCTATGGCCCCCTGAGTCTCGTGGACGAATAGCGCGAGCTGGGTTTCACACGATCGTCTTTTTCGAAACCCATGCTGATTCCTACAGAGTAGATTTCTAGTCTCCAGAAAAGTCATTATACTCGAACATAATACGTGTTCCAAATTCTACAACTGATAGACGTTAGAGATATAGGTCTATAGTTCTGCACATCTGTTCGACGTCCCTTCTTGAAAACGGGGATGACCTGTGCCCTTTTCCAATCCTTTGGAACGCTACGCTCTTCTAGAGACCTACGGTACACCGCTGCAAGAAGGGGGGGGGGGGGGGGGGCAAGTTTCTTCGCGTACTCTGGACGGATTCTACGAGTACGTCTCTCCTCCAAACTCTCGCCCATTTATAACGTGGGAAACCCACAGACTGGAACGAAGGTTAGGAAAATTCCACATATCGACAAATTATGTGGATTCCTATGGGGCGATGGTCAAAGCCGCGGCTCTAGGGGAGGGGCTCAGTCTTACTATCACGCCCCCCCCCCCCCGGATATTACTTGCTCTTACATTCAACGCAACAGAGATACCTTCATAGTCGGTAAGCTCGATTATTGCAAGGATAGTGTAAATAATTTCAACACTGTGTAACGTATAGTTTATAGTTGCCAGCCGTCTGAATTCGTCAATGTATCGACTTCGGCTAAAAACAGAGTTTTGTGCTATTATTAAACATTTTCGTTTGAAATGTTGGACTGCCACACGGACTCTGCATCATCATTGAAGACCATTTAGTTTTGGATTAATGAATTTAAACGTGGCCGGTGAAGCACCGAAGAGGAAGCGCCGTTCGGCTGATGTCACCACAAAGGAAACCACTGACAAAATCTGTTATATGCTAATGCAAGACCGCCGAACAAAAATTGGCGAGACTGCTGAGACTCTAGGTATATCAACTACACTAGTGCATAAAATTCTGCACGGAGAATTGGGTATGAAGAATTTGTGTGTGACGTGGGTACCGCGATTGCTCACAGTCGACCAAAAGCTCATCGGCATATTTCAGTACAATGCTGGCTGCCTTTAATCGCAATCCGTTAGACTTTTTGCCCCAATTTGTGACTTCTAATGAAACCTAGAGCCATCATTACACACCAGAGTCAAAACTGCAGTCAAGGCAATGGACAAAGGTTGGTGAAAGTGCACCGAAGAAGGCAAAGACTACTTTGTCATAGATTACCTGGAAGAAGGGAGAACCGTAAGGGAGAACCGTAAGTGGACCCTGCTATGATTCATTGTTGGATCGTTTTAAACTTGAGTTGGCTGAAAAAAATACTAAGGTTGGCACGCACAAAAGGGGCCTTTCACCAGGATAATGCACCATCCCGAATATCAGCGATGACACTGGTGGGAAAGGCCATAACTTGGGCTTTGAATTGGTTCCTCATCCAACTTATTCACCAGACTTAGCCCCAAATGTTCTTCCTGTTCCCTAACTTGAGACCTTGCCTTGGTGGGAAGAAATTTTTATCAAATGGGGAAGTGATACTTGCAGTCAACGAGTATTTTGGAGAGTTTAACACAACCTTTTTTTTTAACTATGCGATCAAAAAGATGGAGGATCGCTGGACCAAATGTATATACATCAAAGGAGCCTATGTTAAGAAGTTGTTTATGTAAAATACATTTTTTCTTGCTTTTTTTAGCAGATTTATCAAACCGTCCTCGTAATAATAATAAAACAGTACATGCAGTGTTTTAATATAACAATTTGTTTACTTCAGGACGTAGCACATCGATTTTGGCATAACATTCATTTTGAGAAATATAGGAAGTGAAAAGCGTTTAAGAAATGAAACGTGCGTATGAGATTTTTGACCGGAAGACCACTTTCGGGACGTCCAGCCACCGAGCGCACATCTTTTTATTTGACGCCATTTTGCGACTTGCGCGTTGGTGATGATTAAATGACGATGAGTACTACACACGCATCCAGTCCCGAGTGGAGAAAATCACCGACCCGGTCGGGAATCGAACCAGAGCCCCGTGATAGGTCAGCAACGCTAACCACAAGTCTATGAGATGCTGGCAGCGTTTAAGAAGCATGTGTGTCACACAATTTAAGAACTATAGTAGTAACAAAAGCCCAACGTCATAATTCAGCAATATAGAGTGATTTTGCTAAATGGAGATAAAATGGAGGAAACGATCCCTGAGATGATAAGCAACAAAAAAGATCGTATGGACATATGGCCTGAAATGCTTTACCACGGGAGATACAGCCACTTGAATGTGGAGATAAAAGGTCTTTGACCCCGGGCATCAGCACTAGGCAGGTGGCCCCCGGGAGCACTGGGTAAGCCGGACGACCGAGTGGAACATTCTCCACGACAACTGCCGCTATCCGTATCACTTCCAATGCGCGCAGGCCTTACTACCTACCGCCTTGCCTTCGTGGCGACGGTTCGTCGCACAAGCTACGACCGTGACGGGACTTCTGTCATCCATTCTATTCACAGATGAGGCTACCTTCACGACGAGCGGTATCGCAACCTTCACAACACCCTCTTGTGCGATACGAAAAGTCTTCATGATATGGTGGCAGCGAACCGTCAGCACCGGTCATGCCTCAATGTGTGGGTGGGAATTAATGGCGATCACCTCATGAGTCCAATGATCCATCCACGACGCCTCAAAGATAACGCATATCTTCACTTCCAGTATGTGAACTGCTACTGCTTTTCGAAGACGTGCCTTCGGTGGCACGAAGGATAATGCAGATACCACACGATGGTGTTCCAGCTCACTGCCCTCTTGAGAATAGAGCTAAAGCACTAGTACACTTTGCCCGTCTGTTCTCATCTGTGGTTCACTCGCTGAAGTCTACACTGTCAAAGATCGTTGCGACGGGATCTTCTCATGAAATTTCAATCACCAGTTTTCTCTTCCGAATGCGAAAACATTCTGTTGGCAACCACCTACATGGGAAGAAATGATCATCACGATAAAATTAGAGAAATCAGGGCTCGCACAGAAAACTAAGTGCTCGTTTTTCCCGCGCACCGTTCGAGAATGAAACGGTAAAGAGACAGCTTGAAGGTGGTTCATTGAACCCTCTGCCAGGCACATAATTGTGAATAGCAGAGTAATCTCGTAGACGTAGAGGCCTCCTATTTTACCCCCTTATGGGTTGAATTTCAAAAAAAACAGTGACATGTGTATATTTTATTTCTAATAGAAACGTCAAATACAAAAATTCATAGATTTAGCTTCAAAAATGCTTGCACATGAAATATTTCCATGCAAACTTTCATCCCCGATCCACCCCCACACGGGTTGTATTTCCGAAAACTGTGAAACACATTTTTTATATCTAACTGAGATGCCAAATTTACATTTCCATAGATTTAGCTTTAAAATTCTTCTGTAATAAAATATTTTCTAAAAATCTCATCCGCTATTGCATTCCCCCCCCCCCCCAAAAAAAATGAACACGTATTTTTTTTTTTATTTGTAACCGAGAAGTCCAATATCAATGTTCGTAGATGCAGCTTTAAAAACACTTTAGTAGTTCTTTACTAATGATATACACTCCTGGAAATTGAAATAAGAACACCGTGAATTCATTGTCCCAGGAAGGGGAAACTTTATTGACACATTCCTGGGGTCAGATACATCACATGATCACACTGACAGAACCACAGGCACATAGACACAGGCAACAGAGCATGCACAATGTCGGCACTAGTACAGTGTATATCCACCTTTCGCAGCAATGCAGGCTACTATTCTCCCATGGAGACGATCGTAGAGATGCTGGATGTAGTCCTGTGGAACGGCTTGCCATGCCATTTCCACCTGGCGCCTCAGTTGGACCAGCGTTCGTGCTGGACGTGCAGACCGCGTGAGACGACGCTTCATCCAGTCCCAAACATGCTCAATGGGGGACAGATCCGGAGATCTTGCTGGCCAGGGTAGTTGACTTACACCTTCTAGAGCACGTTGGGTGGCACGGGATACATGCGGACGTGCATTGTCCTGTTGGAACAGCAAGTTCCCTTGCCGGTCTAGGAATGGTAGAACGATGGGTTCGATGACGGTTTGGATGTACCGTGCACTATTCAGTGTCCCCTCGACGATCACCAGTGGTGTACGGCCAGTGTAGGAGATCGCTCCCCACACCATGATGCCGGGTGTTGGCCCTGTGTGCCTCGGTCGTATGCAGTCCTGATTGTGGCGCTCACCTGCACGGCGCCAAACACGCATACGACCATCATTGGCACCAAGGCAGAAGCGACTCTCATCTCTGAAGAAGACACGTCTCCATTCGTCCCTCCATTCACGCCTGTCGCGACACCACTGGAGGCGGGCTGCACGATGTTGGGGCGTGAGCGGAAGACGGCCTAACGGTGTGCGGGACCGTAGCCCAGCTTCATGGAGACGGTTGCGAATGGTCCTCGCCGATACCCCAGGAGCAACAGTGTCCCTAATTTGCTGGGAAGTGGCGGTGCGGTCCTCTACGGCACTGCGTAGGATCCTACGGTCTTGGCGTGCATCCGTGCGTCGCTGCGGTCCGGTCCCAGGTCGACGGGCACGTGCACCTTCAGCCGACCACTGGCGACAACATCGATGTACTGTGGAGACCTCACGCCCCACGTGTTGAGCAATTCGGCGGTACGTCCACCCGGCCTCCCGCATGCCCACTATACGCCCTCGCTCAAAGTCAGTCAACTGCACATACGGTTCACGTCCACGCTGTCGCGGCATGCTACCAGTGTTAAAGACTGCGATGGAGCTCCGTATGCCACGGCAAACTGGCTGACACTGACGGCGGCGGTGCACAAATGCTGCGCAGCTAGCGCCATTCGACGGCCAACACCGCGGTTCCTGGTGTGTCCGCTGTACCGTGCGTGTGATCATTGCTTGTACAGCCCTCTCGCAGTGTCCGGAGCAAGTATGGTGGGTCTGACACACCGGTGTCAATGTGTTCTTTTTTCCATTCCAGGAGTGTATTTTCAAAAAAAGCTTTCATCCACTATTTCATCCCCCTAAGAGTTAAATTTCCAAATATGCTGAAACACGAATTTCTTTATTTGTGAGCGAGAAACTAAATCCAATTTTCATAGGTCTGGCTTCAAAACTGCCTTAATAGCGACATTTTTCATAAAAAAAACCTTCGTCCCCTATTTCACCCCCTTAAGGTTGCAATTTCGAAAAATCCCTTTTTAAACGACGCCTACAATATAAGATCCACACTTTCTCTAAATTTCAAGAGTCTATCCTTTGCGGTTTGGGCTGGGCGATGCTGAGTCAGTCAGTCCGGACATTGCCTTTCATAGGTAAAGATGACACCTCTGTATACAAATTACAAATTTATTAAGTACTTTCAAACAAATATAATCGTACTTTTAATAATATGCCCGCATCTCGTGGTCGTGCGGTAGCGTTCTTGCTTCCCACGCCCGGGTTCCCGGGTTCGATTCCCGGCGGGGTCAGGGATTTTCTCTGCCTCGTGATGGCTGGGTGTTGTGTGCTGTCCTTAGGTTAGTTACGTTTAAGTAGTTCTAAGTTCTAGGGGACTTATGACCACAGCAGTTGAGTCCCATAGTGCTCAGAGCCATTTTTTAATAATATGAAAAGAGAGTCTCTCATCCATGTTGCCCTTTTGCCTATGATAGTTAAGTTTCTTATATGTTGAAAATTTTTCACAAATGATAAGTTTAAGGGCAAAATCTGTATTCAATGTCAGAAGGCGGTTAAAAAATCTTTCTAACGATACCTCATTCACCACTGTACGATTAGTACCTGTCGAGAAAAAGAGATGTTGATTTGAGAAATTATATATAACATATTTGGATCCTAAGAACGGCACTGTCGCGTGGTACAACCCGAACAGCAGCTACGACTACTTAGTGTTAAACTCGCGCAACAACCATCCAACCATCCCTGAATTGCAATTCTTAAATGCTTTTTCCTGTTACATTCTCTCATGGAGCGTCGCACCGGTAACTATTATCTATTCCATAACAACTGACGCTTGAGTTTGAGCTCATTTTCTGGTTGCATCGCATGACGGACATCGATGTATTGTACCTTGCCAGAATCTAGGAAATGAATAACTTATTTGGTGTACGAATATCATATTTTAGTTGAAAAGGGGACGGCATAAGCGATGACATTTAAGGGAAAGCGTGCTTTTTTCGAGTATTTTTTGGTTATTGTCGACTTTGAAGACTCCATAGAAACCAGATCATAACTAGGAGAAAAATTTCCCTTGCACAGTTCTTGTATTTGCAAGCGGTTTTACGTTATTTCCTGATTAGTCGTTTCATCGCTATACTGCCCCTAGTGGCAGAAAGCAAGCGTGTAAGGCTTGCACTTCTGTTGGTCCCGTTGTATGTCATCACTAATGAACACTCTTCGTGTTTTTCAGTTAAGATGATGTAAAGTAAATGCCTTAGGGGCCGCAGCGTATGTGAGGCTGTGGTGGAGCGCCATTGTCAATACTAGGGCGGCGCCATCGTTCTAATGCGCGATAAGTGCCTATTCATGGGCGAAGAATGGCAACGACTGGGAGGGGGCAACAAAATGAGAAACGGCAAGTGAACGCTCGATATACAATCAGTTCTCAATAAATGAACAATGAACTATACTGTATATTTTAACAGTAAATGTAAATTCCATTAGCTCGAATAAATTTTGCAGGAAAAAAATGATGACTTGAAATAAAACACACCTTATCGCTTTCGCCGCTGTCTGCAGTCTCCTTGCAGCTATTGCAGTCGTCTACTTGGATCAGCGATGGTTCCAGTGCAGTGGGCTCTTTGTGCATACCTTTTTTCAAATTTGTGCACATGGCCCCCTGAATTCTTCCAGAGATTTTGGTAAACACTTTCGAGAGTGGAGCTACAAAACTGTAAAGTATCTTTTATCTTAAAACTCTTGTTCTTCTTTGCTGCCATGTTTTTGACAAAGGTCCAAATAAGTTCAGTTGCGTTGAATTTGCGGTACGCCACTGGCAACCACAGAAGTTCAATTTCCTTGTCCAGCAACCGCAGTATAGTTTCCAAAAGGTATTCCTGTGAGCTCAAGCGCGGTCGCGTATGTTACAGTGCGACTGCTTTTGGAAATTCTTCTTCCGATGTGACGTTAGATGGAAGCTCTACGTTATTGCTTCCCATCGACTCAATAACAGAATCGTTCCTCCATTTCACAGATGGATTTCGTGATACTGGATTTATCATGGTACGGTATGGAGATCAATCTGTAACAATTACAGATATGTTTGGTAATTCTTCGAGAACGTTCCTAAAGCAATCTCCGTAGTGCCTGGCATTCACCTCAGAATCATAATCTGCACCTTCTTTTTGCCCAATGAAAGATAAACCGACATTTTGCACGAACTCATCTTCATTCCTAATCGATTTTTCAAGACTCGGACGGGCTTTAAATTCATTTCCGGTCATTCCACTCTAACACCTGCTCTGCGACAATCTTATACATTTTCTGATGCATAAAACACTTTTTCCTGCAATTCAAACCTCATGGGATGATTTGCGCCACACCAACTCTCATCAGTGTAATAAATAGTCCGCCCAATGTTTGGCGAGTGTCTTAATTCCCGCGAATTCCCGTTTATTTTACTGCTGCTCGGTTGTTTTCCATCAGCACGGATTTTTGTTGAACTTGTTTTGTACTTAAAGCCCAATTCCCGAATATCAGGGAAGTCTTCCACTTCAGCTTTTCCAATGAAGCTGCTACTGTTGGACACTGCTTTTCGTGGATTTTCCTTCTTATGACGCCCAGCGTAAACTCGTCCAATGCAAATTTCCGTCGTCTGCTAGTACTCGTCTTTTGGCGATAGAAGACACTAATACCGAGACATTCAGAAGTCTCCTTTACCGGCTGTGATACGGAACTGGTCACACCCTGTACTTTTTCGGCCTCAAAGCAAGCACGCGCAATGATCACCATGGACTTTTCACAAGTCCGTAAGTGATTCATGGTTTCCCACAAGAACAGGGGACCTAATTATATCACGAAGACATTCTCAAACGAGTACAAAACAATGTACGAATGACAGCACAATTCTTCCTTATCTGACGGGAAGCCCCCATGTAAACACTGCAAAACTGAACACTGAAATGGGAATACTGTTCAGCGGTCTGGCAGCATAGTATACGTCAGCACACGGGGCGTAAGGACGCAGAAGCAAATAAATTAAACACTTGGCACTAGCGCTTTGTGTGGTATGTATCTGAAAACATAAAATCAGTGAAAGTCAACATTTACACTTTTCATGTTGTTCATATGTATCAGTATTAGGGGAATTACGGCATCTACATTTGTTATTATTACAACAAAATGACTACTCGGCAACCAACAAAATCCGCTAAGTAAAGAATGGTTGTAAGTTTGCACTGCGCAAAGGAAATTTTTCTCCTAATTATGGTCAGGTTTTTATGACTCCTCAAAGTTGATACTCGCAAAAAAAGTGCTCGAAAACGCACGCTTTGTCTGAAATATTATCGCGTATGTCGCCCCTTTCCAACTAAAAGATAATATTTATACACTAAATAAAAGGAGACAGTTGCATGATTCCGGCACGGTACAATACATCGATGATCTTTTTAATAGTGATGCTCTCACCAAACACAGAGCACATAATATGATGTGATTAATAGTTCTAAAGTAATTATTGTGCAATCAGGAGAGGCCTTTCAGTATTCCCTTCAGCTCCAAATGTTCAATTGTGAGTGAATTCCTAAGGGACCAAATTGCTGAGGTCATCAGTCCCTAGACTTACACACTACTTAAACTAACTTATGCTAAGAACAACACACACACACCCATGCCCGTGGGATGACTCGAACCTCCGGCGGGAGGGGACGCGCAATCCGTGACAAAGCGCCTCAAACCGCTCGGCCACTCCGCGCAACCCCTTCAAGCTTCAGTATACAGACCGTAAGTCTATTTTCTAGGAACTGAAATTGGTCACTAAAACTGGACAAAGCCAATCTGCTTTGGTCAGACGCACTTTCTACACTACTATCTTGTGCTCATTTCTCACCGATAGCGCTAAACGAATGTCGTTTTACGGATGATGCGAGAGCCGTAATCTTATCGTGTCGACGGCGCTGTTTCCTTATTTTGATGGACAGAATTCTCAACAGTCCACCGGGCGGCGGTCTCCTTGTTTCCTCATGTTGACACACGGTAGCTTCTCGGGACAATGTTCTAACTGCACCTGTAAACTGAGTAACTGATGTTATCTCTAATGGGACGCCATGTAGTTACAGTATTGATTCATCTGTCCTCTTAGCTGTCTGAGCTTTATGATTACATGGCTTCGTCCCGATACATCCTGACAAAATTCTCTCGGACTTAACAGCGTCAAGTAGTTTAAAATCAACGATCTTTCGATCGACAAATTCACAGTCATTGTCAAGTGGTGACTGTACCACTTGACGACGGGCGAGGAGTACTTGGTCGGCAGTTTGTGGATTTTGAACTACTTGACGCGGCTGGAAGCCCGACAGGAGTTTATCCGTTTGAGCCTTACCTGCAAGCAGCGGTGCAATAATATTTCTTACCTTTATTGTATGTACTCTTTGGCTACTTCTATTAGTTCATGTTTCCTCGTGTATTGACGGTACCAAGTAAAGCTGCATTCAGAAATTATTTGCCATCGATTATAGTAGGACGTGAAAATACAACATTTTGGTAATTTAGTCTGCCACAGATTCTTTGTGGATTGTGCAACAAAATTTCTCCCTGCTTCCTTACGCAATAGAAAGTGCTCGAAGTTCACAGAGCGACGAGGCGTCTCGTATAACTAGCAAAGTCTTTCCAGTTGCGGGACAACGGACACAGGGCACACTTACGGCCACGTACACATTTAATTCATTACAGACGCACTATAGACCCTAAATAAGAGTGTAAGTAGCCATCTCGTCATCGCCCTCATGTGATTTCGGGAAGCTACAGAAAACTATATCTGGATTACTGAGCGAGGGTGTAATTGTCTTGGAAAAGTCCTTTTTGCTGAGCCATATGACTCATTGGATTGCACTACAGATACACAGAACTAAAGACTTATATTCCTTACGTCGATCTGTTACAGACTAATGGAACACATCTCAAATATGCTGACCTTTTTGGTGGCTTAAATTCCTTGACCACGTCCAGCAAACAAGGATACCCAATCTTCCTCGACAAATCATTTACGGTCAACAACAAAAGATAGCCAAATAAGTCTTAAATATGCCAGACTGTCTAGCAGAAGATGGCTGGCTCCACTTAGGAGAAGATGCCTAGCTCTACTTCAGGTGGAGTTGATGTGTTCGACAAGATGAGGTGGACACGGAGAGTAAAGTAAAAAAAGACGCAGACTCTGGCAAATTCAATAAAGTTTCTCACTTACTAGGCACACATACGTGGATGCGAATTTTCTACGTGGAGTGGCTCTCTATTTCACCAGCAACACCCACACCACAAGCAAGGACAGTCGCTCGACGACGACCATAATAATTTCCTAGGCGGCCAAGTGAGGAGCTTATTTGCTTTAGGAACCATCAAACTTGAGTTGCGCAATAACTAAGACATTTGTTTCTCATTTAGCACGAGGTATGTTCAAATCACTGCTCGACCATCCTTTTGTAACTTTTTCTGTGTTTATCCCTAACTATTTCAGGTGAATGTTGAGATAGTTCCTTTAAATCAGCAACAACCGTTTCCTTTCTCTGTGTTTGTCCAGTCCGAGCTTGTGTCAAATCTCCAATTACCTCACCGCGAATTTTACGTTAAATCCTAATGTTCCTTCCTATTCCCTTTCTGACGTTCTAGACTTCAACACGACTTTAGAGTTTAACTCCGCTTTTTTAAGAAATTGGGGCCATTCTTAATGTGAATAATTATTCGAAAATCTACGAACCTGCTACGAACCACGGCAGGACACGAGTGGGGGCAAATACTACTGAGAACTCAGTTGTCTCTTTCTACGAAAGTCAGATAAACACTCATATCGTGCCTACTAAAAAGAACTACGGATCAACCCGCTGTCACTTTATTGGTAGTTAAAGATCGAGTGCTCGCAAAATCCCGATTTTCTTTTAAGGAATACAGCACCACATAGAAACACATATGTACTACTACAGAATGTTATATTAATACACGGCTAACAGCTCATGTTCAGCAACTAAATTGGCTTTATTTTCACTTAATATGAACTAAAACTAATATTTCACCGAGTTAAAAGAGAAGACAACAGCTTCTCGTTAACTAATGCGGGTCCGCAGCTCGTGGTCGTGCAGTAGCGTTCTCGCTTCCCGCGCCCGGGTTCCCGGGTTCGATTCCCGGCGGGGTCAGGGATTTTCTCTGCCTCGTGATGACTGGGTGTTGTGTGATGTCCTTAGGTTAGTTAGGTTTCAGTAGTTCTAAGTTCTAGGGACTGATGACCATAGATGTTAAGTCCCATAGTGCTCAGAGCCATTTGAACCATTTTTGGACTAATGCGGTAAAATATTTTATGCTGGTCAATTCGGAAAATGGTCTTTCTCACGCCAATGATCTGACGTTTTCACAAACGGTACTATGGACCTATCGCAACTGCATCAGATGAATCTCCGACGCTCATAAATCTTTCTCAGATAGCCGGGAAGAGAGATTAGATTTCCTCAAATTACTAACTGGGATTAAAACATGTAGAGTTACTCTAAAATGTGTAACTCGGCACGCAGCACTAGCAACGCCTCACTTAGTAGCCTTGACGCCACTAAGATGTTACTGTGTTGCAATGTGGCATTAGTGCGCCTCCATAACACCTTTAAAAGCAGTTTTTGAGCTCGTCTCCAACATCCACCTACTGCCTCCCCTCTTCCCCCGAAAATTCGGATTTCTTGGTCGCAAAAAATAACTAACAAATGACTAAAACAAGGAAGACAATTCACATTACTCTACGTGTCTGACAGGCATGTAGTTTGAAGATCGTAGTTAGAAACCGCGAAGGAAGTAATTTTTATAATATACTGGGTATAAAAGTATAAGGGGATGAGATAGCTATGAAAAGATCACTGCAGACAACACTGCCATTCTGGCCGAAAGCTCGGGAGCTTTTGCAGAATTGTCAAATAGAATGGACAGTTTTGTCCCCTCCCCCAAAAATTAGAGTGGGCTGTTTGATGTCCGTCCCATTAAGGAGTCTGGGTTCTCTTCAGCCTATTAAGAGGCAAGCTGATAGCGGGGCGGAATGGTTTTCATGTGGGAGTAAATGGAAAGGGATTACCAATTAAGGCAGTTGCCTAACCACCAAGAGAAACCTGGCGAAAACCTTAGTCGGAACGAGAGTACAGGACCTAGAACGATGCTGCCCATTGTCCCAGATAAAAATAATAAAAAACATGTGTGTGTGTGTGTGTGTGTGTGTGTGTGTGTGTGTGTGTGTAATGGATTCGCATGGTGACAATGATTTTTTGTCATTAATCACCCTCATCATTTTCTTTGGGTATTTCTGGACGATGTACGTAGGTAAGTTACGTAATCGTTACACTGATCTTATGAGTCGACGAAGATAACAACGTTCAAAGCACTCATGTATGGCAGTGGAAATATCCAAACAGTGCTGCAAGCTGGTACGCTGCGGCAAGCTTTTAGCGTCTTTATCTCCCCGAGTACGATCGCAATTATTAATACTATGTCGCCCCACCTCTTTTTCTCTTATCGTCGTCAAAGTTAGTTTTGTCTCAGCATAAAATTCTGTTTACACACTGAGGCATGTGACGTCGCGACTGGCTAGCGCCATTTTCATTATCACCAGAAAGTTGAAGGCAGGTGCGTCCACTGTGCGCATATACTGTCACCTACTCTGTATTTACTGCGTTGCGCAGACGGCAATACCAAGGTTAGGCAGCTGTCCTTCATCAGTCACAGAAAATAAATTAACTGCTCTGGAGTTTCTATGAATAAATTTCTTGCCTTTCTCAACATTTAAGCACGAAGACTAAGTGGCAGCAAAACTGAAAAGACTGAGTTAAGATAACCGTCATATGATTTTTCAGGATTGAAACAAACCCTTGTCAACCCCCCTCTAAACGTTTAATGTAACTATAGACAATATAACAGTAAACTGTGGCATTAATGCCACATTCTGTTTCATTTTACTGGTTCAATACAACAGAGCAGAATAAAATGAGTAAGACGTATTCAATAGTATGTACTGTAAGGTACAGGATGATAGGTGAGAGATATATTTCGAGTTCAATGGCAATTTTCAGTTGACTTCAGTGAGCACTGTATTAAAAGAAGTCACAAGAGAAGATGCCATACTTGGAAAAAGTCATTGTGGGACGAGAAGAATATTTAAATTAGTCACTGCTTCAAGGCATATTCAGGTACAAATAGTGATTCTCGTCATAGCTGGCATTCGCCTGAAGTCAATTATGCATACGATGGGAAACGTTAAATCAAGATTATGGGACGGCGATTAGATCCTTGGTTCAAAAATGGCTCTGAGCACTATGGGACTCAACTGCTGTGGTCATCAGTCCCCTAGAACTTAGAACTACTTAAACCTAACTAACCTAAGGACATCACACACATCCATGCCCGAGGCAGGATTCGAACCTGCGACCGTAGCAGTCGCACGGTTCCGGACTGCGCGCCTAGAACCGCGAGACCGCCGCGGCCGGCAGATCCTTGGTACTTCCGAATATGAGAACAGGGCCTTAACCATTGTGCCACCTTTTTCTCTACGATCAGTGTGAGGTCTGATAAAGACAAAAACATACAAAGGAAAAAAAAAGTCATATTGGACTTAGGTAGATCCTGAAAGGTAAAGGTGTCACAGAAATTGCTGACCTTGCGCTTATAAATGGAAGACAAAGAAAAAATTGAAATACAAACAAAGATTACACATTCGTGAAGTTTTCAGACCTGGCGAGTGACAGCGATAATAGAAATTGAAAATTTATTTTCGGTTTCCTGTGAAAAAACTGAAAATATCGAATTGAGAGAGATGAATAATCTATTACAACGAAGAGGGAATAATTACTTCTGGAAACCGGGACAAGCATATTCGTCTTAGGAAAGGTATAACATAGAGCCGCAGGTTATCACCATATCTCTTTTACTTCTTACTCTAAAGTGCGTGAAAATTACAAAGTACAGAAAGAATAGTACGAATATAGCCGATCTTTATGGATATGTAGAACGATGTGTAAGGAATAACTGATTCATACAGCGACCGACATGCCTTCTATCTCTGTTGTATAACCAGAAAGATCAAAGCCGCACCACGCTCACTGACAGAAGGAGACATTAGACGAAATGGAAACGTGAAATAGCCAGTATCACTTGCCCACTTTAAGGGGCACATCAGCGGCAAGTTCGGTACAATAGGGCAAAATGAACTGTCTCCAGAAACTAGATTTTGTCGTAATGATATCTTGGCTCTTAAACGGCGCGCAACAACCGCGACGACGCTTGCGTCGCAATGGTGTTCGTAGTCCTGACACCTATCTGAGAGCCAGGTGCGGGAATCGTCGCAAGTGCAGCATTTGTAAAATTTGGTTCGGGTGAGATGGCTCTTTAAAATATTAAATTTAATTGCATCACAGCAAAGGGCGAAATTCTTTTGAATGGTAAGTTTCATAAAAAAAATTAATAACTTCCAGGAACATATATATCTATGTTTACCACTTAGATATTTCGCTGAAAACCAGCACTCATGGTAATCTTATCAGTTGTCTCTCGTTGGCTTTAGACACGCCTTAGCATTGTTTCACAGTATGACGACGATCGAAACAACAGGCTTCTTCCCAGATTATCTGTATTGGTAAGGCAGATTTGACGACACACAATCCGGAAATTAAAAGATGTTGATGGGCTTTTACTCAGATCCATTGCCAGTTGGAAGATTTCTGCAATAATTCTTATTCAGAATACGCAATACCCGAATGCGGTAGACATAGGGAAGTTAACATGGACGACGCAATAGGCGAAGCAATGGTTCGTTTGTGGGTGCAAATGTTCAGTGCAGGGTGCGGAGTGTTTACTACCAAACGCGTAACAGGTGTGGATGGCGGGAAGCTTGAAGGTAGAGAACAGCGACGCGACACTTCATGTTGACAAAAGTTGCCTCTTATATGGCGATGACGAACTGAAACGTAGTGGAAGGTACGTATTTGCTTCTACAGTAAACTCCAATGCTACTCTACTTAAAAACTTCCGGGCTGATGACCCGTGGTCGATGTATAAAACTCTCTCCTGACTTTCCGTCTCAGACTGCGGGAGACATCCTCCAAGGTAAAGCGCCGCTTTACCTAGGAGGATGTCTCCCGCAGTCTGAGACGAAACGTCAGGAGAGAGTTTTATACATCGACCACGGTCTTTGTATCTCTTTCTCAACTGATCTGACGCTTCCTCCACTGCCTAATTATTCCACTAAACCTTTTGGTCGTCTTCAAGTAATTAAATAGGAAGATAAACAAATAGCCGGTCTCGAGGCCCTTCAGACCCTACTTACTACTTTATTTTGGAAAATGCTACAACGTTAACACTTGGATAAAGGGGCTGCGTAGGTAGCACACTGTGAAACACTTTTGCCTTGGACTGTTTTCTCTAACGCACAAGACAAACGAATTTTGAGTCGGAAAAATCGAGCTATGTTTGACACCGGCAACTTGCGACTACGAATCGACAGACGAGCAAACTGACCGCCCCTGTTGACTGAATCCCAAATATCATAAGTAAAAATCCGTTAAAAAAAAAATGGCTCTGAGCACTATGGGACTCAACTGCTGAGGTTATTAGTCCCCTAGAACTTAGAACTAGTTAAACCTAACTAACCTAAGGACATCACACACATCCATGCCCGAGGCAGGATTCGAACCTGCGACCGTAGCGGTCTCGCGGTTCCAGACTGCAGCGCCAGAACCGCGCGGCCACTTCGGCCGGCCAAATCCGTTAAAACATTTTATGGTACTCCAATGCCTCATAGATGAAAGTGTCCTTTAATGTCAAGTAGATCTGTTTTGTAAATATAAAGTGGTGTAAAGATCAGCAAGATTCGCAAGTTGCACACTTCTTACAAAACGTTGTGAGCCTGGGTCATCCTTTCTCATTCCAGCGACCGTCCCGTCCAGTCACATTTATCTGTTATACTGTTTTAGATATTCTCACTGGATTTCTTCTTTGTTTTCAAAAGTTTTATAACTGACAGTAAACTCTATTTTAGTACTTCCGAATGCAAGGGGGAGCCGTTTTTAGGTGCAAAAATCTACAAATGTTAAATTACTTTTCTACATAGCTCCCGAAATTTTGTAGGCACTTGTCATAGCGTAGCACAAGTTTTTGTATGCCTTCTTCATAGAAGGTTGCCGCCTGTGTATTCAACCATGTGGTAACGTGTTCTTTCAGCTCGTCATAATCGTGGAAGTGTTGATCACCAAGAACAGATTTTAGGTGTAAGAAGAGATGAAAGTCGCTAGGAGCGAGGTCCGGGCTGTATGGAGGATGATCAAACGCGTCTCAGTGAAATTCCCGTAAGAGTTGTTTGGTCACATTCGCCGTGTGAGGTCGGGCATTATCGTGGAAAAAAAAAACTTTTCACAGGAATCCTCGGCGCTTATGTATTGCGCGGCGCTATTTCTTAATGGTCTCGCAGTAACCATGTGCATTGATTGTTTGCCCTCGTGGCAAGAAATCAATCAGCAAAATGTCCTTTCTGTCCCAAAAAAACGGTGCACATGACTTTCCGAGGTGTCAAGATCTGCTTAGGCTTAACCTTCGTTGGGAATAAAGTGTGCCTCCATTCCACTGATTGCCGTTTTGTTTCAGGGGTGTCGTACGATACCGAAGTCTCATTCGCCGTGACTATTCAAGAAAGAAAACCACCGCCTTCTTTATTGTAGCGTGTCAAAACCTGAAGTGCACGGCCCATCCGTTGTTTTTTGTGTTGTTCAGTAAGAATTTTGGGTACCCAACGTGAGCAAAGTTTTCGAAATTTCAGTTTTTCAGTAACAGTTTCATGAATTAGTAATCGTGAGATTTGCGGAACTTCCATAGCAAATGACACTAATTGTAAACTTACGGTTGTGCTTAATCTTCTCTTCAATTGTGTGAACCAGTTCATCAGTAACCACAGACGGGCGTCCACTTCGTTGTTCATTGTGCATTTGATCACGTCCTTCATTGAATAATCTGACCAATCTTCTAACCACTGAATCACTCATAGCATTTTGTCCGTAAACCTCGCAGATTTGCCGATGAATTTCCTTTGGTTTAACTTTCTTTGCATTTAGAAAACGAATCACAGATATAATTTCACACCCGGCGGGATTTTCAATTACGCCTGACATTGTAAAGAATCACTACAAAGCACACGTCGGCAGCAGCGATCTGAAAATGGCGTACATGTCTTCTCCTTGAGACAGAGTAAAAGCCGCGCATGCTCGGAACTGCGATCGTAGCGCTGCCGCGGATAGAAATAGAAACGGAACTTACTTTGTTGACGACTCTCATATTTATGAACAAGGGCCCCGTATATAAACAATATTTTCCATTTCTATCGTCAACACCAAGCCAGTTAAGACAGTGCACTTGTGTCATGAAGTCTCTGCTCTGTTAACGCCAAGGGCATCGACATACCAAGCAAGGTACACTGAGAACCGTAACTAATTTCGCGTTCATTGTTGTACACAAAATTTGAATGGCTTTTCTTGTGAGAATATACAGGATGAGCATGAAGTCTTTCTACGATTAAGAAATATTTATTTCTAAGGAACTATGCTAGATACTCGTATATTTATACGGTTTGTTGCAAATGGTAGCTTAACTCATGAAGTTTTTATAGATACACTTCTACTGTGATCCGACAGCATTTGATTTCTTTTCTCTTTCTCACGTTACAGGCAGCGTCATTTAGGAGTGCTTCTGTAACAACAATGTGTATGCAGCAGAAAGTGTAATGTGTTCTGTGGTTTCGTGAAACACGGTCGCCTATTACAGTACAGCGACAGTTCAGAAGTTACATACGGTCGAGATCCGCCATATGTCAAAATCGTCAAAGGATGATATGAAAAATCGCAATGGACCGGCATTGTTTGTGAGAAGGCAAGAGGCGGTAGACCTGGAGTGAATGACATTGTTGAAACCATGACTAGAGACAAACTTCAATGCAGTCCGCGGAAATCGACGCGTCATGTTTCAAGAGTAACATGCATACTTCGGAGCATTGTGGTGGAGATTTTACACAAACAGCCGCATTTCCATGCATACGGCACGGAGTGCAACTTCTGCAAGCTCTGCAGACAGATAATAGGCCCAGATGAGTTTGCTGCGAACGTGATGGAACGAAATAATTCAGACAATGAATACCTTAAAGAAGTTTGTCTTGCTGATGAAGTGACTTTTCAAATCTCAGGGAAAGTAAACAGGCACAACGTCTGAATATATGGGTCGGAGAACCCACATGTCTTGGTACAGCGTATGAGGAAAAGGTGAATGTGTGGTGTAGCTTAATGTAGAATTGCTGGACCGTCATCTTCCACTGAGCCTATCATTATGGCAACAGTTTACGTGAACATACTGGACCTTAACTATGCACCTCAGTTACAGGAATTACAACCACGGGTAGTGTTGAAACAAGATAG
The DNA here is from genome assembly GCF_023898315.1 of Schistocerca nitens. Classification (NCBI taxonomy): domain Eukaryota; kingdom Metazoa; phylum Arthropoda; class Insecta; order Orthoptera; family Acrididae; genus Schistocerca; species Schistocerca nitens. The sequence continues at coordinate 364,840,803 of NC_064620.1, read as the reverse complement.
TGCATAGTGGCTGTTATTTGATCCCAAGTTCTTGGATGAAACGTCCCCGCAGATGGACCGATAAAGACGGTCCAACATCATGGCAACCACGTTCAGAAAACGTAACCCCGCTCGACCTTTCTCCCTGGTGTAGTGTTAACGGGATAAAGTGTTCAGTTCACCAGCTCCTGAATATCGCTTAGAAGTTCTATGGGCAACAACGGAGAACATGCGCAAATGCATCCATAAAACAATTTACATGTTAAGCTTCCACTTGCAACAAACTACAAGACTGTATGTAGCATAGTTCCTTGGAAATAAGAGAAAGATCTTATGCTCACCCTGTACTGTAGCTTCTGCAAACAATGTATTCGTAAACATACTTCAGAGGCTATTTTATGTAATGTGGAACCTCTAACATCGGATCCATACAAATTATAAAAGCGCGCGCGCGCGCGTGTGTGTGTCTGTGTGTGTGTGTGTGTGTGTGTGTGTGTGTGTGTGTGTTCAACATCTCTTCCTAAACCGCTGGACCTATTTCAACCAAACTTGGTACACATACCCCTTACTGTCAGGTAATAATCGCTCTTGGGGTAAGAACCTCCTACCTATCATAGTTCAACAGTTATGACGCCATAAACAGTGAGATGCGTGAAGAACTGCCGCATCACCCATGACGTTTAAATGTATTACTTCTTCGCTACTAACCGTATTGGCAACATATTTCGCAGGCAGTATCCACATACGTCGTTGAATGTACCTATACACATACAAAACCGCATGACACATAGTTCAAGAGATACGACATAAACGCTGGGATGCGCGAAAAACTGCCGCATCATGCATGAAGTTTTAATTCATCCATTCTTTAGTACTAAAACTTTCCTACAGTCGAGTAACTTACGGAAATCCCTGACACATGACAGCGCTTTCGACGGCTTTCAACTGCCAAGCGCAAACGGCTGTAGGCGAAAACAATAGCTGTTTGTAGAGATATGAAGAGGCGTTGCCATAGAGACGTTTACAAAATCGCTTTGTAGACACGCGAAGCAGTTGTACTTATACATTTGTACATTAAGCATATTTCTTTGTACGACTGTTCCATAATTTCAAATGTGTTTTCACGAATACATGGAAATGAAATTTTTTCGTTATTAATTACCAACACCGCTAATTTTTTATTTCCGTTTCTAACAGAAAATTGGCAAAATTAATACCTAAGCAATGTCGGGTTTGTTAGCTAGTATGTATATAAAAATTCTTAAAGATTTTCGAGAATTCGCAACACGCAAAGTGGCGATCATTTTGCTTTATGCTTAATACTCGAGACTTTATGCTTTCATTGTAGCAATTAACTTTCTGAAAAGAAGAAATATTCTTTTTTAAATCGGATGCAACAGATCACAAAGAGGCGTACACTGTCATAACTGATGTCACCGTTAGTTGTGATATTCTGCCTAGTAAATATCAGACGACTGTACTAAAACTGGGCTGTGCCGGCAGACTTTTTCCATTGTTTCAGCATCTTTACCGACAAACTGGACGAAAAGTTTCTCTTCAGACAAGGAGACGCATTACGATATATCACGATACTTTTTTTGTAGCACGCTACGAGGGACACAACCTTTATGTTTAACTTGTGACAGCAGTAGCCGAACATGTTTTCTCAACAACAACAAAACCACACAAAGTATGCTTTTTCACACTTTGAGTTACAGGCACCTGTGAGGGATAGCTGCACTCCACTCTAAAGAGCTCTGGCGGAGAGCGGGCGCCAGGAGAAATCCAGCTCTGGATCTGCTGCACCATGGTCTCTTGCACACGGCACGGAGGTACAAGCAGCCCAATTGGAACTCTGCCGCAAGATAAGGTGAGTCATCCGGGGGTCACACCGCAGGCCACTCGCATTTTAAATATTGTACCGCTATCTATCGGCTTTTCTGCCCGATCTGATTGCTTCTCCGGGACAGCTGTGGATGTATTCGGGCGAAAGGTAGGTATTGCTAGTAGCTAGCTAACACAGTTGTCCTAGTCGGGAAGGGCAGCTTGCACTGTAAAAGGATGCAGCTCATCTGTGGCTAAGAAATACTGCGGTACCTTATAGAAACCGGCTTCGAAGCGTATCTACAATTGCGCCTATGTGATCATTACATTTCATATGCCTACAAAATAGTTAAGTCGTCTTGAGTAGTAATGGGGGAATATGTAATAATTACTCGAGAGTAGGTAAACGTCTTAGCCAAGCTCCCTTATAATCAATTTTTATAATTGCTTACCGGTTTCGGTAAGCATGGTTATCATCTTCGGATCTCGATGAAATTTATTACATGTCTCTTATACCAGTTGTACAAGTACTCTTTTTAAAAACATCTCCAGGTATGTGAGAGTCACGATGAACGATGCATCGACAAGTCAAGGTTAACACCAGAGTATGTAGAGTAATTCTCGAAATGCTCGTGTCCCGTACCACACAGTACCGTGCACTCTATGCTAGCTGCAATGAAGTACACAGTAGAGTGTGGTATGTGACACGAGCATTTCGAGAATTACTCTGTATACTGCGGTGTTAACCTTGACTTGTCGATGCAGTTTCATCTCGACCCTCAGATAACTGGAGATGTTTTTACAAAGAGTACTTGTGCAACTGGTATGGGAGACATGTAATAAATTTCATCGAGATCCGAAGATGGTAACCATGCTTATCGAAGCCGGTAATCAACAATAAAGGTTGCTTACTAGCGATCTTGGCTAAGAAGTTCACCTTCTCTCAAGTCTAATTCTTTGACCCATTTATTTGTATGAGTTACCTAATTCCAGTTGTAGATCACTGATGTTGTAGATATAGGATACTACCTTTTTTTCGTATGAAGCGCACAATTTTACATTTATGGACATTTAAAACGCGTACCCAATCTATACACCATTTGGAAATCTTTTCCAGATCTAAGTGAATATTTGTGAGCCTTTTATATCTGACGTTACATCATTATCGGTAAATACATCATTTTCGAAAGGTCTGAGATTATTATTGTTATTGTGCGCTGGTTCATTACTATATCAAATGAACAGCAAGGTCCAACACTCTTCTTTGGGGCACGCGTAGGTTTCTTCTTCTCCTGTCGCTGACTCTCCGTCCAAAACATAAGAAAAGCTGTGTTACGTCTACCAAGAAATCTTCGCTTCAGTTACGTTTAAGACTCCGTACGATCGTAATTTCACTATTAACGTTGCTGTGGTTCTTGCGGTGAATGGCCCTTGGACAGCATTCCTGCGCTCTCCTGGACAGCGGAAGGTGAAATGAACGATAACTGCTATGCGTGAGGCTTTCTAAGTAAGACTGAGGAAGGACCGAAGACAGAGGCTTAACGCCTCGTCAACGAGAACTTCAGATTGAGGAAGTCCAGTGGACGAGACAGGCCACGACATTACGGAGGAACCAACCGGTTTTCGCCTTAAGCGTTTTAGGAAAATCGCGGAAAACGCTGAATATAGACAGCCTGAAGTGGATTTGATCCGTCGTTCTTCCGAATACTAGCCCAGTGTCCTACCACGGGGCCAACTCGCTCCGCCGGAGTAATAATTCGTCTCAGGCCAGCAAACGAAAGAAGTAAGAGACGGACCACAAGTGGAATTGGACGAGGATTATGAAGGGAATCTGCTGCGGTCGCAGGTTCGAATCCTGCCTCGGGCATGGATGTGTGTGATGTCCTTAGGTTAGTTAGTTTTAAGTAGTTCTAAGTTCTAGGGGACTAATGACCTCAGAGGTTGAGTCCCATAGTGCTCAGAGCCATATGAAGGGAATCAACCACGGACCTGTTGAGGAAATCGCCCAGGCCTGTGTTTGAAATGAGGTATGGAAACCATCGAAACCTAAATCGAGATTTAAGCCGCGAAGCGTCCAAATACAAAGTCCAGTGCTGCAGGACGATCGGTCGGTTAAAAGTGTGTTAAAAGTTACACGAGTAACAGTGCGTATGGCTCCACATGGATTACAAAGATAGCTTAGGTAATAACAGCGCCATCATATCACTACAATTAGCCATAAATCGGACCGACACGGTCCACAAGTACTCACTCTCACACTCACACAAGGAACAATAATCGGTTCTGCTTAAGACGGAACGGTCTGTGTGAGACGAGACACGCTAATACGCGCAAGCAAAACAAACACTGTCTCCCATTCAACGATCACTTTCCTCCAATAATACAGTTGTTTTAAAAGCTTCAAACGCACAACTGTTGTGCCATTATCAACGGGTAGCTTATATGCTTATTTTCAATTAATGCCTGATTTGCGGTACATTTTCGTATGTCCAGGTGGGTTGACGATCTCAGATATATGCAGAATATTTTGACAGCTGATTGAACGGTCCTCGTGAAGTGGTGCCAGAAGTGGTCTCTGGAATGATCCGCAACTGCACTCCAATCCGTGTGGGTGCAATCCAGATAGCCAGCGCCCTGAAGACCGCTAGACCGCTCGCAGCAAGAAAGAAAGACGACTCCGTCATGCGTCAAAATACTGTGCATACATCTGAAATTCTCGATCCAATTGGGAACTGAAAAATACGTCGCCTATTTTCGATCAAGGTCGTTGGTAAAGAACATTTCCGCTCAGACAATGCTGTCCCAAAATTTGCAGCGTTTTGACGAGAAGTGGATACAAGAGGAGCCCTGGCGTTTCCTGTATTGCACAGTGCGGGCGCAGACAACGTAGCGCTGGCTGCGCGCCACTATCTTCGACCAGCGGCCGTGACCCCCGTCTCCCCAACGGATCTCTGCTCTTGCTGATGCGGACACACTCTGCAATTCCGCCAACTGCTACTGTCCAGTCCGAAGGATGATCCGTTAAAGGACCCAAAACTCTTACAGCTCCTCTCTAGACACAGTATACCAATGTTGTTCTGATCCGCTCACCAGACAAATAACGAGAGCTATCCAGAAAGTAAAAAACGTATTGGTCTATCGCGGCGGTGGGCGGGCTACAGCCGCCACGTTATTGCCATAATGTTTCTATACTCAATACGCATCCAGCGGTGGTGGCGTGTGGTCGGTGTATATGCTACTTTGCTTTCTGTAACGTACTGGCCGGCTGAAGTGGCCGTGCGGTTCTAGGCGCTACAGTCTGGAACGCGCGACCGCTACGGTCGCATGTTCGAATCCTGCCTCCGGCATGGATTTGTGTGATGTCCTTAGGTTAGTTAGGTTGGTTGGTTGGTTTGGGGAAGGAGACCAGACAGCGTGGTCATCGGTCTCATCGGATTAGGGAAGGAAGTCGGCCGTGCCCTTTCAGAGGAACCATCCCGGCATTTGCCTGGAGTGATTTAGGGAAATCACGGAAAACCTAAATCAGGATGGCCGGACGCGGGATTGAACCGTCGTCCTCCCGAATGCGAGTCCAGGTTAGTTAGGTTTAAGTAGTTCTAAGTTCTAGGGGACTGATGACCTCAGATGTTAAGTCCCATAGTGCTCAGAGCCATTTGAACCATTTTTGTAACGTACTGAAATGTGCGCTGCAATAGAAAATCCCTCCATTTGTGAGGTGCGATCTGTTATTAGGTTTCTGTTGGCAAAAACTTCAAACCAACTGAAACGTATCGCAACGTTCGTGATGCCTACGGAAAAGGAATAACGAGAGAAAGCCGACTTATGCAATGGTGCATGGATTTTAAAAATGGCCGTACCATTGTTCACGATGAGGATCGCGGTGGTAGGCCCAGCCTTGTGGCTGACGAACTTGTGAAGAAAATTCGTGAAAATGATCGTTTCACGATACGGAAACTTCACTACATTATCCCGAAATTTCATTCAGTTTGGTGGATGAAACTGTGCCGGAGAACCTTGGCTGCCACAAATTTTGTGCTAGATGGGTTCCCAAAATCCTAACGGAAGACCACAAAAAACATAGACTGACTACAGCACTGACCTTCCTCGAAGATTATGACAAAACCGGTAGCCAAGAGAGAAAGAGAGAGAGAGAGAGAGAGAGAGAGAGCGAGAGAGAAGCAATCACCGATGACGCCCCAGCTCGTATTTCATTACTTTCTCTACCACTCTCTTTACTTAATATAAAGTTTAAGCCAAGTAACAGCGAAAAAGAGAAATGTAGTATGGAAAAAAAGTACGTATTCAACAGCAAAACCAACCACACCTACAACGCACACAACCCGCAATATGAACGAGTCAGCCAGGGTGGCCGGCTACTCAGGGGTTCCTACGGTAGGGCTCTTCGCTCCAGAGGCTACACAATGGGGCCGGTAGTCCGAAGAAGCCAACAAAACTTTTTTTGGATCTGTTATTGCGTATTTGGCACCTAGCGTTACGCATTTAAACAATATTTTCCCCTTTGTCATCGCCATCGATTCCACTCATGACACTGCACAACCGTTAGAAGGCTGTTTCCGGCTTGTAATGGAGCAATCATTATTGAGGCTATTCCGTTAACGAAACTGCCATCGACGTAAAAAGGTATGGTGAGAAGTTCACTCCGTGCACACTGTCGTCTAAGAGAGTGAGTGACTTTCCTTGTGAAAATATTTTCTGGGTAGGTGTTTTATATGCACCGATAAAGTTTTTGTGTTACTAACGTTCATACATAAGGTGATACTCTGTGGTTACTAATTATTTTGATGTCTCATGTGCAAGATTGTAAGACTTCCAGCCGCTGCTCTCATTCTGGTATTCCCTACCGAGCACATCTGATGTGGAATACTATGCTAACTTGTCGTTTCGTCCATGGCTTCTTTTTATATCTGAGACGATTATACTGTTTGAGTAACGAGGAAAATCTTTAGAGCATATTTGTTTATCCTTAATTTCCAACGCGAACAAAACCATATATCTTAATCCCTCAAGTATGGTTGCCGCCAGTGGCGACATCAACACATTTTTCGAGGCAAAAAATCTTTGCTATCTAAAATGACACGTTTGTCAGACCAGCCACTACGTATCACTCTCCTCACCGTGTCCACTGAGGCATCTTCTTTTGTAACTTACAAAAGTGACGTCATTGTTACGGCGACCGCCAAGTTATGCGTTATAATCATAAAAATCTTCTAATTCAGATTATCTTTTCTATGGTTGCAAATTACGCTGGAGCCCAATTTTATGGAAGTTTCAGCGAATTAAAATAAAAATCAGAGACCCTCGCAGATTGTCAGTTCTGTTAGTTTAAAAACTGTGTTCATAAAATGTCGACTGGCACCTGGTTGACGCGATGACAGAATGGCTAAAAGTGTACAAAACAACCTTACATAGAATCTGGATAGTATGTTACTCCTATGTATATCAAATGATTGCATTTGATTAGGACAGTAAAAATTTGAAACTGGAGCATTCACGGCGAAGAACTACGAACGTTGTCGATGCATTTTTATCTGAATCAAGGTATTTAGACGTCATGGTTTGACTGAGATAGTGCAACTGCCTCAAACGGCTCTTTACAAAAACTGATGTCAAAATCTAAGTTGAGCAGTGCTCTCGTATCAGGCTGGGTGGGAACAGTTGATGGAAGTTTTTGCCACCAAAACCTGTGGTCTTTGTGAATAAAAGATGGTTCTGACTTCCAATAAATGTTATTGCCATCAGGCATAATTTCTAGACTGAAAATCAAAAGCGAAAAGCGATGAGGGCTGACGCAAGAAAAATGACTGGTATGAAAAGAACCGGATAATTTCAGGCAAAGGAGTGCTTGCACCTATCTCAGGCTGATTAATACAGCGTAGAACTCAACAAGCATTAGACCACTAAGTTCTCGACGGCTCTCGTAATGAACCCTTCCAATTCTTGACGATCTCTTAAAAATGAAATCATACGATGAGATACCCAATGAGTGAGACGGCCATGTGTAAAAGCTTTTGTCTGTATCGGATTGAGAGTAATCGATCGACACGGCATGTGCTTGTCCCGGAACTGTCCGACATTCGCGTAAAAACTTAGTGGAGACCAGCCTTGCTGTCGTATGAGCGCCTTCTTCTAGCCCTCCACCTTGCCTCTCGTCTCCTCAGGCGTTCCAAAATATCCCTCAGGCGTTCCAAAATATCCAAGTATACATCCCCTCTGATTCTTCTCTAGGTGAACAGGAATTAGCTAACATATGAGCGACCATTTTCTTTTTTCTTTTAAATATAAAGGGCAGTGTGTGATGTCTGGGGAACGAGTGTCGCAGAAACGGCGCGACCTGTTAGATGTCCGCGAGCTGTCATCAGCAGAGCTTATCGAGAGTGGACGGCTGACTGACGCCGCCAAACAGGCGACAAGGCGGTGGGCGTCCTTGCACAAACCAAGGCCGAGGACGGCCAGGACGAGGCTGGCCTGCCCTGTAAAGGAGAACAGGAGGCATTCTGTGTCACCACGGACATTACGCTGGGGAACAGCAAATTTTGCGGAGCCCATCATTTAAGTCACTTTATCTTAGAACCTGATTTGTAACACACGATATCGTAGTAGTAGTAGTAGTAATAGTAGTAGTAGCAACAGTACTTTTAATCATCCGTGGATCTGTTTTACAGAGATAATGGACATGTTATGGTATTACAGTTTTGTTGTTGTTGTTGTTTTCAGTCCGAAGACTGGTTTGATGCACCCTTCCATGGTACTTTATCCTGTGCAAGCTTGTTGGTCTTCGAATAACAACTTGTATCCTTCTGAATCTGCTTAGTCTCCTTCTACGATTATCACCCCAGCCCCACGCACTTGAAAGGTGGCTACATTGAGTCACAGCGCCAGAGATTGCGCCCCAAGATTATTATTCCGCCGCCTCCACTGGGCGCAATAGTAGTTCAGAGGATGTCGAGAGCAGTCGTTGTTCTGTTAGGCGAGAGAGCAGACGATCTGAGTGTTGACTGAAATGTTGTACTGTTCGGGTGGTGTACTGTACAGATGGAAGAAGATGCAATTGTCAGAATATATTTGAGAAAGGAGATGGGCTTTTGATTTATGATCCTGGTGTAATGGAATATTTTCGTCAATATATAATGAGGTAAAAAGGTATTACAGTCTTCTTTAATAACAATCCCTCTTGCTCACAGGTAGTCAACAAATCATCTGGCTCGTGTTCATTTATTAGACTTGTAATTCTGGCTTCTATGTGCAATTATAGTATTTATGGTTTTTCAATTAGTTCATTGTAAATGGTGTTTAAAATATTTTGTCGTATTGAGAAAGAACCGAGCCAGATACATGTACGTTGAGTCACACTACCGCACACAGAACAGTTACACTTGTGTTTGTTGTTTCGTAGTTTTTATAGTTGCAGGGGACTTAATTAATCATTTGTGTTAATGGAAATTCCTTGTCATTCTTTATTTTTATTTTATGCAGTCAGATTGCGTGCTAATAGTAGTCAGGGCCAACCGGTTACGAGACTTCGTAACCGGTCACACAGCTAGTAAAATTATTGCATTTATTCATTAATATTAGTCTTTTCTTTTTAATTAAGCCCCCTTGCACACTTCACACCAATACTAAACTTATCATTCCTTGATGTCTCAGAATGTATGAGAACAACCGATCCCTTGTTCTAGCCACGGTGTGCCAAAAATTTCTTTTCTCTCCAATTCTGTTCAGTACCTCCACATTAGTTACGTAATCTACCCATTTAACCTTCGTGCTCTCCTGTGGCAGCACCTAAAAACTTACAGTTTAAGAAGAAAAAAAAATGACTATCTATGTAGGCATGTACAAACTGGTCTAGCTTGACAAGAATTAGACAGATAAGTGACCATGGGCTTACTGTGGGAACTATTACGACATTTGCCTGAAGTGATTTCGGGAAACCACGGATAATCTGAACCATGATGGTTGGATGGAGATCGCTTTCTCCATCCTCCAGAATACAAGGCCAGTCTATTTAAAACAGCGCAACTTCACCCAGTTTCTCCCTAGTCACTTACTGTTTTGCAACAAAGTTAATAATGTAAAGAGATAGTGCTGCATTGTTCATTCATTTACTTAATACGTACTTTTCAAAACCCATTTTAATAAGTTTGTTTTTGCAATCTCTTTTACATTTTTAGGCAATTCAACTTAAAATTTTTACCACTTGATATTTTTGTTGTGCATAAGTGGTTGATAATGGACAATTTAATACTCCAGCTTGATTGTTTCTTCACTGTATACACGTTTCGACTTCAACACATCATAACAATGTGTCAGACAGATTTCATGAAATGTTGAAACTGGTGTATGGCGATAATGATGTAACTCTGGAGACTGTTCACAAGTGGTATGAAAGATTTAAAATTGGAAATGAGTCAGTAGAAGAAGAGCTAAGTTTGGGACGTCCATTAACCTCAAAACCAGAAGAAAATATTCAAGAAGTGGCAGAAATTGTTCGTTTCAATAGGCGAGTAACTATTCGAGAGCTTATTGAAGAACTTGGCAAAACCTATATTTGCAAATGAGGCGAGTGAGTGAAAAAATTGTTCAAAAACTTTTCAGTTATGAAAACAAGGAAAATCTTGTTTCATTTTTCACGGAGTTCAAAGAGCGTCTTCCTTCAGATCATGACCAAAATTGTAATTGGAAATGAAACTTGGGTTTAAGGGTATGACCCTGGGACGAAAATTCAGAGTTCCCAACGGAAAATCAGTGAATCCCGCCCCCTACCAAGGCACGTCAGTCAAAATCGAATACAAATTCACGCTCATTTTTTCCGATATTAAGGGCAGAGTGCGATCAGAGTTCGTTCCAAAGCGAACAATTGTAAACGCCGAATTTCACGACAGCGTCTGCAGTGTTTGCGAAACAATGCACGAACAAAGAGCTCAGAAAAGTGGAACAATGGCTTCCTTCGTCATCACGACAAAACGCCGTACCACGCTTCGCTTTTGATTCGTGGGTTTCTGGCCGGAAAAAGTGTTCCTGTCTGTCCACATCCGTCTTACGCAGCGGATTTAACACCATTCCACTTCTGGCTCTTTCTAAAAATTAAAACCGGCTTAAAAGAAAACGTTTTGACACCATTCCTGACTTTGAGGGGGTGACGACAGGGCCGCTGAACAACCTTCCACAAGAAGCCTTCCAGAAATACTCATTGTCGTGGAATCAGCATTGTAACAACTGTACTGTTAGCCAAGTACCTTGAAGGAGATGAAAATCAAATTCCATGTAAGCACATTACTTTGTTTCTAGAAAAATTATTGACCGTATCTGTCTCTCTCTCTCTCTCTCTCTCTCTCTCTCTCTCTCTCTCTCTCTCTGTGTGTGTGTGTGTGTGTGTGTGTGTGTGTAAATCCTTGTGTTATGAAATATCAGACCCGTTATTGTTTTGCCCCTATTATGTCCCCCTGAAAGGATTCCACAGCTGAGAGTTGAGTGTACATATGAATGGTGTGTAACTGGCTGTTACAAATTGACAGGACTCTAAGTGCATAACCTGCCGATGTCACTTGGCTGCAGTATCGTTGGGTGTTCACACTATTTCAAGTGAAAATTTTTATTTTTCCTAGAATGTATGTATTTGTTACACAGCTTATAAGGCTGCTACCTACACTTGATTTAACAATTATTTTCTGGCTTTTGTTTTTTATATTCATTGTAACTTTATAGCACACTGACCAATTGTAAACTTCCTAAAGAATGTTTGTCTGATTTCTCCTCCAGGAGGTTTCTTGTTTTTTTTTTTTTTCGGTTACTGTGATGTTGCTACCATCAGCGAACAGAATTTCTTTGCCATGATTAACACTATGCGGAAAGTCACTGACGGTCCTAATACGTTGCTTCGAGGAACACGTGTATCAATGCTTTTTGGTTCTGGCAAATGCTACTGTCCTAAAAGACAGGGAAAAGCGTGACTAGAAAGCAGAATGGAATAGAGTTGTCTCTCGCACGGGTCAGGCTTCACATTACATGACGTCAACGGTTGTTTTAGGACACGTCGGCATCCAGGATACCGCCTTCCCTGCGGTTAAGCATAAATATAGTTCTTGGTAGCAGTGTCCTAGAGCTACGTTTCTTGGGAAATTTGCTGCAGAGAGCACCATGAAAGCACTCCACATGTTTTTAAAATGACATGAAATTTTCCATTGCAGCGTAATTGTCCACGATAGAAGGCAAGAAACGCACTAAAGTGGTCTTTAGATCATAGCAATAAATTCCCGTTCATGTCTTGATCCATAGATATCTTGAATTCCAACCTCATCGAGAACGTCAAGGAGCGAAAGCTTGGAGCTCGCCAAACGCCAGCGGGTGAAGAGCTGGTACCATCTACCTCCTGCGACAACGAACAAAGGACGTGTGGAATCCATGATTCGACGAATTCTTATTTTGCTGGCATAAGCACTACATTCTGGGTGATCGTTGTTAGTAGAGGCGTAGTTCTGATCTCCAATATACACTCCGTTTTGTGATACAAAGATAATCATTGGGAAATGGACCCACTCTGTGAGTTCACAGTGTCAAAGATGGATTTACTTTGCTCTGAGTCTTCTCAGGTCCAATGTTTAGGTGTCAAGGCTTTTTCTGTTTTATTTGGCACCATGTTCTTCAGACAACACTGTTGGTTTGTGGAACAGGTGACAAGAGACAGCTTATCTGAGAAGAGGGGCGTTCACACCAACTTTCGAGTTAGATCATTGATGCGACTACTGTCGATGTTGGTTTGTTGTGCCTGAGTAGCAGTGTCGAGTACAGAGGGTTTTTGATTACGTTAGGGGCAAAACACAGGGCGGACAAGCTATTTACAACTTATACGTCAACAAGACGGCAGTTACAAGAGTCGAGAGGCACGCAAGGGAAACGTGGTAGGGAAGGGAGTGAGACAGGCTTGTGTCCTATCCCTGAAGTTAGTCAATCTGAACATGAGCAAGCAGTAAAGAAAATCAAAGAAAAACTTGGAGAAGGAACTGCAGTTCAGGGTAAAGAAATAAAAACCTTACAGTTTGCCCACGACATGGTACATCTGTCATCGAAAGGCTCTGAAGAGCTGCTGAATGGAATGGACATTGTCTTGAAAGGAGGATATCATCAAAAGCAAAACAAGGGTAACGGAACGTAGTCCAATTAAATCAGGCGATGCTGAGGAAGTAGATAAGGTAACGAGACACCACAAGTAGAAGATGAGTTTTGTTATTTGCGCAGTAAAACAACTGGATCGTTAGCGCCAAGAAACCCATTTCTGAAGACGAGAAATATGTAAACATCGAATATACACTGCAGTGTCGGGAACTCTTTTCTGAAGGTATTTTTATGGAGTGTAGCCTTTTATGGAAGTGAAATGTGGACGATTAACATTCCAAACAAGAAGAGAATAAAAGCTTTTGAAATGTGGTGCTGCAGAAGAGCGCTGAAGATTAGATGGGTAGACCATGTAACTAATGAAGAAGTACTGAATAAAACTGGGAAGAAAAATGTGTGATACAACTTCTTTAAAAGAAGGGATCAGTTGATAGGCCACAGTCTGCGACATCAAGGAATCATCAGATCATTCGAGGAGTGAAGTGCGGATAGAAAAGTTGTAGAAGAAACCAAAAGATGAACACAGTAGGCAGGTTCGAAAGGATGTAGGGTGCAGGAATGAAATAGCTTTACACAAGACACAGCAGCATGGAGAGCTACGTGAAACCAGTCTTCGGACTAAAGACCACAAAAACAACAACAACACTAATACTTCACTTAGTTTGGTAAGGGATGCCCGATATTCTCACAATAAGAATTGTTCCGTTGCTGGATACGTACCTGTGGCATTAACACTTCCGTGTGCACCTATAAACAGAGCCTGTTGTCAACTTCAAGATAGCGTTTAGCTGAGTTAATTAGATGAAAACCTTGGACAAACCACTGCCGCAGTAACATTACAAGTAGTTAACTTTTGATATCTTGGCAAGTGCAATATGCAAACTTTCAATTTATGGGAGGAATATCTCGGCCATTCAATGCAGCAACTACTATCTAGATTCAGTCAAGGAAATAGAATGACATGTCAGGAAAATTCAACATTTTGTGAATGATTTTATGTTGTTGTTGTTGTGGTCTTCAGTCCTGAGACTGGTTTGATGCAGCTCTCCATGCTACTCTATCCTGTGCAAGCTTCTTCATCTCCCAGTACCTACTGCAACCTACATCCTTCTGAATCTGCTTAGTGTATTGATCTCTTGGTCTCCCTCTACGATTTTTACCCTCCACGCTGCCCTCCAATGCTAAATTTGTGATCCCTTGATGCCTCAGAACATGTCCTATCAACCGATCCCTTCTTCTAGTCAAGTTGTGCCACAAACTTCTCTTCTCCCCAATCCTATTCAATACCTCCTCATTAGTTACGTGATCTACCCACCTTATCTTCAGCATTCTTCTGTAGCACCACATTTCGAAAGCTTCTATTCTCTTCTTGTCCAAACTATTTATCGTCCATGTTTCACTTCCATACATGGCTACACTCCATACAAATACTTTCAGAAACGACTTCCTGACACTTAAATCTATACTCGATGTTAACAAATTTCTCTTCTTCAGAAACGATTTCCTTGCCATTGCCAGTCTACATTTTATATCCTCTCTACTTCGACCATCATCAGTTATTTTACTCCCTAAATAGCAAAACTCCTTTACTACTTTAAGTGTCTCACTTCCTAATCTAATCCCCTCAGCGTCACCCGATTTAATTAGACTACATTCCATTATCCTCGTTTTGCTTTTGTTGATGTTCATCTTATATCCTCCTTTCAAGACACTGTCCATTCCGTTCAACTGCTCTTCCAAGTCCTTTGCTGTCTCTGACAGAATTACAATGTCATCGTCGAACCTCAAAGTTTTTACTTCTTCTCCATGAATTTTAATACCTACTCCGAATTTTTCTTTTGTTTCCTTTACTCCTTGCTCAATATACAGATTGAATAACATCGGGGAGAGGCTACAACCCTGTCTCACTCCTTTCCCAACCACTGCTTCCCTTTCATGTCCCTCGACTCTTATAACTGCCATCTGCTTTCTGTACAAATTGTAAACAGCCTTTCGCTCCCTGAATTTTACCCCTGCCACCTTCAGAATTTGAAAGAGAGTATTCCAGTTAACGTTGTCAAAAGCTTTCTCTAAGTCTACAAATGCTAGAAACGTAGGTTTGCCTTTTCTTAATCTTTCTTCTAAGATAAGTCGTAAGGTTAGTATTGCCTCACGTGTTCCAACATTTCTACGGAATCCAAACTGATCTTCCCCGAGGCCCGCTTCTACCAGTTTTTCCATTCGTCTGTAAAGAATTCGCGTTAGTATTTTGCAGCTGTGACTTATTAAACTGATAGTTCGGTAATTTTCACATCTGTCAACACCTGCTTTCTTTGGTATTGGAATTATTATATTCTTCTTGAAGTCTGTGGGTATTTCGCCTGTCTCATACATCTTGCTCACCAGATGGTAGAGTTTTGTCATGACTGGCTCTCCCAAGGCCATCAGTAGTTCTAATGGAATGTTGTCTACTCCCGGGGCCTTGTTTCGACTCAGGTCTTTCAGTGCTCTGTCAAACTCTTCCCGCAGTATCGTATCTCCCATTTCATCTTCATCTACATCCTCTTCCATTTCCATAATATTGTCCTCAAGTATATCGCCCTTGTATAAACCCTCTATATACTCCTTCCACCTTTCTGCCTTCCCTTCTTTGCTTAGAACTGGGTTGCCATCTGAGCTCTTGATATTCATACAAGTGGTTCTCTTCTCTCCAAAGGTCTCTTTAATTTTCCTGTAGGCAGTATCTATCTTACCCCTAGTGAGACAAGCCTCTACATCTTTACATTTGTCCTCTAGCCATCCCTGCTTAGCCATTTTGCACTTTCTGTCGATCTCATTTTTGAGACGTTTGTATTCCCTTTTGCCTGCTTCATTTACTGCATTTTTATATTTTCTCCTTTCATCAATTAAATTCAATATTTCTTCTGTTACCCAAGGATTTCTATTAGCCCTCGTCTTTTTACCTACTTGATCCTCTGCTGCCTTCACTACTTCATCGCTCAGAGCTACCCATTCTTCTTCTACTGTATTTCTTTCCCCCATTCCTGTGAATTGTTCCCTTATGCTCTCCCTGATACTCTCTACAACCTCTGGTTCTTTCAGTTTATCCAGGTCCCATCTCCTTAAATTCCCACCTTTTTGCAGTTTCTTCAGTTTCAATCTGCAGTTCATAACCAATAGATTGTGGTCAGAATCCACATCTGCCCCTGGAAATGTCTTACAATTTAAAACCTGGTTCCTAAATCTCTGTCTTACCATTATATAATCTATCTGATACCTATTAGTATCTCCAGGATTCTTCCAGGTATACAACCTTCTTTTATGATTCTTGAACCAAGTGTTAGCTATGATTAAGTTATGCTCTGTGCAAAATTCTACAAGGCGGCTTCCTCTTTCATTTCTTCCCCCCAATCCATATTCACCTACTATGTTTCCTTCTCTCCCTTTTCCTACTGACGAATTCCAGTCACCCATGACTATTAAATTTTCGTCTCCCTTCACTACCTGAATAATTTCTTTTATCTCGTCATACATTTCATCAATTTCTTCATCATCTGCAGAGCTAGTTGGCATATAAACTTGTACTACTGTAGTAGGCATGGGCTTTGTGTCTATCTTGGCCACAATAATGCGTTCACTATGCTGTTTGTAATAGCTAACCCGCACTCCTATTTTTTTATTCATTATTAAACCTACTCCTGCATTACCCCTATTTGATTTTGTATTTATAACCCTGTAATCACCTGACCAAAAGTCTTGTTCCTCCTGCCACCTAACTTCACTAATTCCCACTATATCTAACTTTAACCTATCCATTTCCCTTTTTAAATTTTTTAACCTACCTGCCCGATTAAGGGATCTGACATTCCACGCTCCGATCCGTAGAATGCCAGTTTTCTTTCTCCTGATAACGACGTCCTCTGTAGTAGTCCCCGCCCGGAGATCCGAATGGGGGACTATTTTACCTCCGGAATATTTTACCCAAGAGGACGCCATCATCATTTAATCATACAGTAAAGCTGCATGTCCTCGGGAAAAATTACGGCTGTAGTTTCCCCTTGCTTTCAGCCGTTCGCAGTACCAGCACAGCAAGGCCGTTTTGGTTAATGTTACAAGGCCAGATCAGTCAATCATCCAGACTGTTGCCCCTGCAACTACTGAAAAGGCTGCTGCCCCTCTTCAGGAACCACATGTTTGTCTGGCCTCTCAACAGATACCCCTCCGTTGTGGTAGCACCTACGGTACGGCCATCTGTATCGCTGAGGCACGCAAGCCTCCCCACCAACGGCAAGGTCCATGGTTCATGGGGGAAGATGATTGACACATACATAAAATTCGGGGTAGGAAGTTAAGTAAAGAAATACGGAATATAAACCTCACATCGGAGTTTTCACGAAAGCGACAGAGGGGTGCAAAACCAAATCAAAGCAAACTGCAGAAATTTGGAAAGTTAAAACATCTATTGATGTACTTACAAAATACAATCATTGAATAGAAAGGACATACGGCAAAGTTTAAATACCCAACTCCACGCGTAAAATTAAAATGTCCAAATGCGAGAGCTCTTAGCTGAATGTAACACAGACACTGAAAAACAAGAAGTATAAGAATAATACCTGTAATGATAGAGAGACCTTTTTTAAAGTGAGAAGTGCTGTGAAATTTTACGAATCACGTGAAACATACTGAATGTAATACAAACATCAGGAATTATTTTTTGTGTATCTTTACAGGTTTTATGAGAGTAGATTAACGAATAGGTAATGGAAAAGAATTCAACAACAGCTTAGGTCACAGGTATAAGATGTCCAGTGGAAAGATAGTACGCTCAAGAATCGGAAATAACAAAATATCCGTAGCCGAATGGTTAGTGCAGCTGCCTTCAGCCTGGACGGACCTGGGTTCGATTCCTGGTACGTCCTCGGCCTTTTTTTTTTTTTTTTCTAAGGAGGCGAGGTCTGGAGCTCAGCCCACTCTGCCTCGTGAAACCAGATGAAAACTGCTTGAATAAAGAACCAGCGGCATCATCAGGATGCTGGCATAACGGATGAAGGGATTGGCAGCATACCGATCACATGTCCTATGAACATAATTCGCTCATCCTACTGCCTTTTAGCCAGTAGTCAGCGAGTCGGAAGAGGCCTAAGGTCTAATACGTGAGTGATGTTCATGTTTTACACATTTATTGTAATAAACCAACACAAGCTGCTGATATTTTTATTTGTTTTTATTGTTCTGCAATTGGTTTCAACCTTGAAGTCATCATCTGGCATTACTTTTAAATTTTTTTTTATCTTGAGTATCACACGTCCACAGTTTTAAAGTGTAATCCACGTTTATTGACCACTGTTCATTTATGTGGACATGGCGTACGGCACGACATCGTCGGGTTTGGAAAACAGTTCAAGTACGAGTTCCAAATTTGACGCCAGTGGCACATACATACAGAGTGATAAATAATCCTGAATTACATTTTAAAATTCAACAGAAACTTTTTGTAAAGTTGTTCCAGATGATAACCTTCGTCGAAACCAGTTGTAGAACATAAAATTATAAGAAAAAATTCAGCAGCTTGCGTTTGTCTTTTATAACAAAATGTCTTTGTGAAAGCTTTGCAACACGGTTTTACGAGTATAATAGATTGTACTTTAAAAATAGAAAAAACTAATAAATAAAAATAAAAATATGTGAGAGAATACAAGGGCAAAAAATTATAAGAAGAGTAACGGCAACATGGGCGTAAAATAAATCGGAAACATGAGAACATATGAAAGCGCTTTAGAAAAACGGCCAACACAAACAAGGGAAATGTGTAACCTCGAACGTTATGGTTCAAAAATGGTTCAAATGGCTCTGAGCACTATGGGACTTAACATCTGAGGTCATCAGTCCCCTAGAACTTAGAACTACTTTAACCTAATGACATCACACACACCCATGCCCGGGGTAGGATTCGAACGTGCGGTCGTAGCGGTCGCGCGGTTCCAGACTGTAGCGCCTAGAACCGCTAGGCCACATCGGCCGGCTCGAACGTCATGAGTAACACGAAAAGGTGCTTACAATATAAACATCTCATCCGAAAAACAGTGATACGAGCCACTGGCATGCAAAACAGCGGAAACTTTGAGGAACTTTGATAAAGCAAACAGCCAAAATATGGATATAATAAGATCAAAAAATACGTATTTCAGTCTCGTGACTTAATGTTACATTTCCCTCTGTTTAAAATAATTACACTATTTCAACAAAAATTACTTTACTGACCTAATAATGCATAACAGCTATTCAGTCTTCAAAGTGCAGCTGTGGGATTTGAATGAAGCCGTCGAAGCAAAATTGAACAGAACAATTTCTATACACTTTTTCAAACTCAACCGCATTCAATCAGTCCCGTATCAACAGCGCACCAATTACATTTTCTAACGATGATAATAGTATTTCGTTGTTATAACCTGCCTTTTGCCAAGCGTATTGTCAACGTAGGCTTTTACTTGCGATTTTTCAGATTGCAGTGTTACAAAATCAACGATCCATCTCATGTGGAGCCTGTATTGCCTGTAAAAGCGCACCTCAAGAGTAAGGCAATGTTTTGCTGTCTTCGGTATTTTCTTTTTGGTCCTATTATATCGAATCCCTGTTTCTTCGTGTTACCAGTTCCTCTCTTAGCCTCTGAATAGGTGATCACCCAAATGTCTTTCGTGATAAGACGCGCGATTTTGCAGTTTTTTCCATTAAACACTGCTTTTTTGCTTCGCCTAGTGTCAGATGTAGGGCTATCGCTTCTTTATATTCTACGCATAT
This sequence comes from Schistocerca nitens, assembly GCF_023898315.1. Lineage (NCBI taxonomy): Eukaryota > Metazoa > Arthropoda > Insecta > Orthoptera > Acrididae > Schistocerca > Schistocerca nitens. Next base: position 364,821,090 of record NC_064620.1, on the reverse strand, counting down.
TTTCGTACGGCTCTGAGCATTCGAGGTCACGCATTCCTCTTTTAATTAAGAAACTGAAGAGACAATGTAAGTGTTTTTCTTATTATCCAGATAGAACTATAAAAAGACAGTTTGTTGGCTCCTTGTGTCGACCTGCATGCATAGAAAAATGTAAGACTTCTGTGTAAACCAAGTTTCGACTTACCAGATCTACCTTCTCACTGACAACCGTATAACAAGGGTATTGCATTTTCTGTTCCAAAGAATCTACACTGACTGAAAAAAAAAAAAAATCGCAACACCAGGAAGGAGTTGTGCCCCGTAAACTAAAGTCTGTAGGCGTGTTTGCCGGCCGAAGTGGCCGTGCGGTTAAAGGCGCTGCAGTCTGGAACCGCAAGACCGCTACGGTCGCAGGTTCGAATCCTGCCTCGGGCATGGATGTTTGTGATGTCCTTAGGTTAGTTAGGTTTAACTAGTTCTAAGTTCTAGGGGACTAATAACCTCAGCAGTTGAGTCCCATAGTGCTCAGAGCCATTTGAACCATTTTGTAGGCGTGTTTCTACTTCTGAAAGGTGATGTCTATTCAAATTATGTGCGAGTCACATTACAGTGGCGCTAGAAGCGAGGATGAAAATGAGATTTTTTTTAAATACACGCTTAACGGTCGTGACCGTTAGTTACCTGTGAGATTGGACGTGGTGAGTTGATGTTACTCAAGAATGCCTTTAAGATGACAAAGACGCTATGACCGTGACCTCACTAACTTTGAACGAGGTCGTGTACCAGGACTACGAGAAGCATGATGTTCCTTCTGCGATACTGCAGAAAGACTTGGCAGGATTGTAGCCAGTATACGTGATTGCTGGCAGCGGTGGTCACAAGAAGACCGGGCATTACCGACAGGGAAGACCACCGTGTTCGGCATATGGCTCTCGTGCATCGTACTTCATCTGCAGCAGCAATCTGAGTGGCAGCTGGCACCGCAGTGACACAACGAACTGTTAAAAGTAGCGAGACATCCCTACACAGTGCATTCCACTGACTCCAAAGAACAGTCATTTGCAACCTCAGTGGTGTCAAGCGAGAGCTCATTGGAGGGCAGGGTGGAGGTCTGTTGTGTTTCCTGATGAAAGCTGGTTCGCTTCGGTGCCCGTGATGGTTAGAAGGAACCGAGTTGAGGGTCTGCAACCAGTCAGTCTGAGTGCTAGACACGATGGACCTACACCTGGAATTATGGTCTGGGATGCGATTTCATGTGACATCAGGAACACTGTAGGGAAGCAGCCTACTCACGCTGTATGAAATTCACATCAGTCTTTACATCGTGTGCCAGCCTAGTCTGCTGTAACTAGCTCTGACGTCATAAATGTTTCGCAATACTTTAAAAATCAAGTAAATAACCTGAAACGTTTCTAGCATGTCAGGAGTAATACTAAATCAATATGTGTTGAATATCAGTTCAATAACTTTAACCATTTTCGAAATTTGGACGTTTTTCTGTAAAAATCATTGACGCATCAGAAAAGAGCTAGAAACTTAAAAATTTGTATTTAGACTCCTTTTTCATAATAATTTAGTAGAAACAGTATTTTGGATCTCACAAATTAAAATTTTAGTTGAAATTCATGATTTTCTGGTTTTTGTCTTAAAAATTAAGGAAGCAAGATAGATTAAGTAGGCGAATAAATAAGGCTAGGATGTTTAAATTTAAGTAGAAGGGAGATCCGCTATAATCATAAAGTTGTGAGAAGTTTCAATTGAATGACTATAAAACTATAGCGATAGCGTATCTCCAAAGGGCAGCTTCAGAGCTCGTCTACTGCATGTAGTGTAATTAAATTAATTCTCTCGCCCAAAATATTTGACTCAGCCACGTCAAACTTTTATTATGATTACTTACCTGTGTGCTGATTGCACATTTAAATTGAGAGCTTCATCGGCCATCAGCAAAGGAAGCGATGATTTATTCAATAACTTAATGTGGTGCATTACTAGCGAGGAAGTAAGGCCCCAGTTCTCTCCAGACGCTGATTAGCGCACCATCTGTGCCGGGAGTCAAGTCGCGTCGGTATCATGCTATAAACAGCCTCCGATGCCGTAATAAATTACTCGGGATACGCGTAACCATGAAATCGTTTTCGAGTGAAGTGTTAATTCTGGGATGACTTTAATGATCTATCTTCAGTTTGCGTATGTCGTATTTTCACGTGCCGCCGTGGGACAGACATTCCACCATTATTTAGCGTGGCGTTTGATGAACATTATCATCAAATTATGGCGAGCATTCACTTAAACATTTAATTTGAACAGTTGTATCAGCGCATTAGACTCTGAACTGCTCTCTTAGTTGGATTGTGTGGATCCTTTTTGGTCTGTGACTTTCAGAATATAGTGAACATTTTTAGAGAATCGTTTTTGATTATGAATCCCAGACAATCTCCTAATTCCTCAGAGTTATAAGCTGTAGCTATAAGTGTATTTCTCAGATGAATTGGGCACTAGGAATTCTAATTACAGGCTTCACGTTTTGCTAATCACTTTCTGGTTGCCAATATTGTAGTTAGAGAGCCAGTGTTGAGAAAGGCAAACAACAGCATTAAATAAATAAATAATAGGAACATTTTTATAAACAATCATTCCACCCGCCGCCCCACATATGGTTAATCGGCCGGGAAATGCATCTTTTCTACATTACATTCACCATTTTATATAACAACAAATTAATCCACCAACCGCCCCACAACACTTGTGGTTATCCCAAGCACCCAGATTACAAATTTGTACGTCAGTCTGGTGATTCGACCTGTTGTGCTGCCATTCATGAACAGCATTCCAGGGTGTATTCTCCAACAGGATAACGATCGCCCACATACCGCTGCTCCACAGAGTGCTTACATGTTGCCTTGGCCTGCTCGATCATCAGACCTGTCACCAATCGAGCACATAAGTGGCATCATCGGACGACAGCTCCATCGCCATCCATAACCAGCATTAACCGTCCCTCTACTGCCCGACCGAGTGCAACAGGCACGGAACTTCATGCCACAAACCGACATCCAGCGCCTGTACAACACGACGCGCACACGTTTGCATGCTTGCATTCAACAATACGGCAGTTACACCGATTATTAATGTACCAGCATTTCAAATTTTCAATGGATTATCTCACGCTAACATTAATCTGTGACCCTGCAATTTTAATCTCTGACATGTGTTACCTGGACAAACGTATTCCAGAAATTTCATTACTCTTCATTAATCATGTTTTCGTGTTACGATTTTTTTCCGTCAGTGTGGGTGGGTTGGGTTGTTTTGGGGGAAGAGACCAAACTGCGAGGTCATCGGTCTCATCGGATTAGGGAAGGACGGGATGGTAAGTCGGCCGTGCCCTTTCAAAGGAACCATCCCGGCATTTGCCTGGAGCGATTTAGGGAAATCACGGAAAACCTAAATCAGGATGGCCAGACGCGGGATTGAACCGTCATCCTCCCGAATGCACTGTGGGTGGGGAAATATTCTGTGGCTAGCAGCGATTATCGGGTGCTGCAGAGAGCGCTTTGAGGCCCAGAGAAAGACAGTTGTTGCCAGGCGGGCGGAATCCTTGACAGCGACGACGCAAACACGTGGCCTGGCGTAGCGTGGCGTTATCACGAAGACCGGCCCGACCGCAGCTGCGTTCGCGCCGCACGCCAACTTTCGCAAGCGTGCTCCCGCTGGCTGTTTTACTCTGCGTTAAATGCTGCCGTGTTCCCTAGCATCGGGAAGCTGTAATAACGCTTTGAGTCGGAGGCGTCACTGCCTTTCTGCATCGCATGACGTCGTCAGATGTAACTACCGCTGTTCTCTGTACAGTGTATCCTGCCCATAACGTAGAAATCAATACCCTACGAATCCGACACAATCTTATCTACCTGCGGGTTTCCGTCTCCAGTTAGACGAAGAGTTCCTAACAATAAAGGTGTCTGTGAACTGCTGAACAATTTGTATAAAATTTTCTCTGTGTTTGACGGAGTCTGAACACAGGCAAAATTTCATGTAAGGACGCCGCCGCGAAAAACTTCAATGCCATGAAGTACGATTTCAGCCATCAGTGAACATAAACATATGATATTACCACTATATATAAGAGGCAATTTCCGAGGTTGGCAAATGTTTGCAAAACACGTATCTGGTAGTATATCATTACGACTGTATACAGAATATGCTAAAGATCTTCCTCTTTTACCGAGCGAGGTGGCGCAGTGGTTAGCACACTGGACTCGCATTCGGGAGGACGACGGTTCAATCCCGTCTCCAGCCATCCTGATTTAGGTTTTCCGTGATTTCCCTAAATCGTTTCAGGCAAATGCCGGGATGGTTCCTTTGAAAGGGCACGGCCGATTTCCTTTCCAATCCTTCCCTAACCTGAGCTTGCGCTCCGTCTCTAATGACCTCGTTGTCGACGGGACGTTAAACACTAACCACCACCACCATCTTCCTCTTTTCTTAGATGATGATGATGATGATGATGATGTTTGGTTTGTGGGGCGCTCAACTGCGCGGTTATCAGCGCCCGTACAAATTCCCAATCTTTTCTCAGTCCAATCTTGTCACTTGTATGAATGATGATGAAATGATGACGACAACACAAACACCCAGTCATCTCGAGGCAGGTGAAAATCCCTGACTCCGCCGGGAATCGAACCCGGGACCCCGTGCTCGGGAAGGGAGAACGCGACCGCGAGACCACGAGCTGCGGACTCTTTTCTTAGAATCAGTGTAGTGCTGAAGGAGCGAAATATTCCTACCGAATCGAAAAAAGCGCAGGCCACTCTCATTTTGAAGAAGATTCGACGAACAGATGCACAAAACTATAGGCCGGTATCTCTGACGTCTGACTATTGCAGAATACCGGAACGTATTTTACGCTCGCGTATTATGACGTTTCTGGAGATCGATATTCTCCTCTGTAGGAATCAATATGTGCTCAAGTTGCGAGTGGGACAAGATACTGAATAGTATCGGTACAAAGTACCCTCCGCCACGCATTCTATAAAGGCTTGCGGGGTGTTTCTGTACGAGGTGTATTTTCAAAAATTTATAAGAATTTTATTTTTATATCAAAGCCTGGACTTCAATATACTTTTCAACACAATTTCCAGCTATATTAAGGCACTTATTGTTCGTGTTAGCAGCTTCTGAAATCTGTCCTCATAAAGATATGGTGCCCAAAGTTTTAACCAGTCCTGTTCTGACGTTTTGATATTCTGATCCTCCTCGCAGCGCTGGCCGATTATGTGCCTCTTTAAGTGCAAGAACTAATGATGGTCACTAGATGTTAGGTCAGGGCTACATGGAGGTTGATCGTTTCCAACTATACGACACGATGGTTATGCATTTGGTTAATGCACTAAATGCTCGAAATGAAGAATTTACTTAAGACTTCCTCGTCGTCACTTTCGAATGTAATGTGAAGTCACGCGGTGGGGTAGACATACCAGTGTTCCCTCATTCGGAGAATTTGCGCCCAAACAGGTGTCCCAACTCGAGAGTCAAAGAGACCGAGCCGCCCTGCGGGGACAGGCTGCATCAACGGTTCGTTCCCTCCTGCTGTCATGTTGGCCACTGGGACCTGCTCGGGAACTGCGGACGCACACTGCAGTACGGTGTCCGAGCCAGCTCCATTCGATTGCTAAACTCTGATGCCTTCACTTCGCAGACATTAGTGTTGCGGAAGTTACCGCCATTTTGCAACTGAAGTGTTGTCTCTCATCACCTTGGGAGCGGCCGCGCGTTAGGTTGTCCATGGAGATCATGATTCGCGTTCGGAAGCTTGCACCAGTCTCACTGGCTGCTACCGATCAATTAATTACACACTTGCGACGTCATAAATTGCAATGAGGTAAGTTTGGTCGTTCGGCCTCTGCTGCTGCTTTCGTCATGCGGATCTCATGGCTAGCATCTTATTCTCTCGTTCAACCATTCCTCGCTCTCTATGCACTGGACTGAATCCTGTTTAACATCAGTGTGTTTTGATGTATTTTCTTCTTAATATTCCGTGTCCTACAGCGAGATGACTTCGTGCCAAGTGACTCAGATTCGTGAGTGCAAGTTAGTAAACTTGTGACAGGCTACTACTCATTCCTGTGTTTTACAGCAAAACATATGCCTATTTTATCACATTTACTGACTACCACGTTCTGTAACTTTTCCACTGTCCCTTTGTCACTAAATGAAGCTATCACCTACGCGACGAAACATCTACCAAGAGAAGAAGTCCCCACATAGAGAACTAGTCCGTCACCTTCATGGTCGTCCGCCCCGGTAGCTGAGTGGTCAGCGTGACAGACTGTCAATCCTAAGGGCCCGGGTTCGATTCCCGGCTGGGTCGAAAATTTTCTCCGCTCAGGGACTGGGTGTTGTGTTGTCCTAATCATCATAATTTCATCCCCATCGACACGCAGGTCGCCGAAGTGGCGTCAAATCGAAAGACCTGCACCAGGCGAACGGTCTACCCGACGGGAGGCCCTAGCCACACGACATTTCCATTTACCTTCATGGTCCAGGGACCGTAGATCAACAGGTAAGAGTAACTTTCTGGTTGAGAGGGAAAGCCAATAAACAGAACATCATAATGCATCAATCAATCACTTCAAACAAAAGCCCAGCGTTTACATACAGCATAAAATAATTTGAAGAGAAACAATTAATAAGGACGTCCATATATTAGACTTCCGATCAAGATACACTAATGGCCATTAAAGTTGCTACACCAAGAAGAAATGCAGATGATAAACAAGTATTCAATGGTCAAATATATTATACTACAACTGACATGTGATTACATTTTAACGCAATTTGGGTCCATAGATCCTGAGAAATCAGTACCCAGAACAACCACCTCTGGTCGTAATAACGGCCTTGATACGCCTGGCCATTGAGTCAAACAGAGCTTGGATGGCGTGTACAGGTACAGCTGCCCATGCAGCTTCAACACGATACCACAGTTCATCAAGAGTAGTGATTGGAGTATTGTAACGAGCCAGTTGCTCGGCCACCACTGACCAGACGTTTTCAGTTCGAGACAGATCAGGAGAATGTGCTGGCCAGGGCAGCAGTCGAACATTTTCTGTATCCAGAAAGGCCCGTACAGGACCTGCAACATGCGGTCGTGCATTATCCTGCTGAAATGTAGGGTTTCGCAGGGATTAAATGAAGCGTAGAGGCACCGGACGTAACACATCTGAAATGTAACGTCCACTGTTCAAAGTGCCGTCAATGCGAACAAGAGGTGACCGAGACGTCTAACCAATGGCACCCCATACCATCACGCCGAGTGATACGCCAGTATGGCGATGACGAATACACGCTTCCAATGTGCGTTCACCGCGATGTCGCCAAACACGGATGCGACCATCATGATGCTGTAAACAGAACCTGGATTCATCCGAAAAAATGACGTTTTGCCATTCGTGCACCCAGGTTCGTCGTTGAGTACATCATCACAGGCGCTCCTGTCTGTGATGCAGCGTCAAGAGTAACGGCAGCCGTGGTCTCCGAGATGATAGTCCATGCTGCTGCAAACGTCGTCGAACTGTTCGTGCAGATGGTTGTTGTCTTGCTAACGTCCCCATCTGTTGACTCAGGGATCGAGACGTGGCTGCACGATCCGTTACAGACATGTGGATAAGATGCCTGTCATCTCGACTGCTAGTGATACGAGGCCGTTGGGATCTAGCACGGCGTTCCGTATTACCCTCCTGAACCATTGATTCCATATTCTGCTAACATTCCTTGCACTCGACCAACGCGAGCAGCAATGTCGCGATACGATAAACCGCAATAGCGATAGGCTACAATACGACCTTTATCAAAGTCGGAAACGTGATGATACGCATTTCTCCTCCTTACACGAGGCATCACAACAACGTTTCACCAGGCAACGGCTGTCAACTGCTGTTTGTGTATGAGGAATCGGTTGGAAACTTTCCTCATGTCAGCACGTTGTAGGTGTCGCCATCGGCGCCAACTTTGTATGAATGCTCTGAAAAGCTAATCATTTGCATATCACAGCATCTTCTTCCTGTCGGTTAAATTTTGCGTCTGTAGCACATCATCTTCGTGGTGTAGCAATTTTAATGGCCAGTAGTATAGAAAGCAAAGAAGTGAAAGAATGAAGACATTAATAAGGAGGTCGATATATTATCAAGAGAGAAAGCAAAGAAGTGAAATAATGAAGAGATTCTGAGTAGAGAGGAAAAGCAAGGTGAAAAAGCGGTAAGTTCCAAGCAGTCCGTAGTTGGCCGCATACGGAAGGGAAAAAAAGCTCCCTCCTGCAGTATCGTCTGGCGTTTGACAAGCTCGTGGAATGTTTGAGGCGCACTGCCCACTCACCAGCCGACGCCTCGATGCCTCCCTGTCGCTGAGCACGAGCCGTCGCATCGCAGCGAGGCCGACAGGTGTCGGTTTGCCGGGCGACGTCTGCCACGCGTTTGTGCTCAGGCAGCCCGCATGTGCTCTCCGTGACGCAAGTGTTATCTGATGTCGTCCCCTCCAACGTCGATACAGGTGATCACCAATTTACGTCAGCAATGTTCGGAAACGTGACAAGCGCGCTAACTTGAATTAACTTTGATCTTGTTTAGCAACTGCTATTTGCCGGACCCTTCTACTCTCTGCACGCACATAACAAAAAAACGTTTCAGAATACCCGTGAAACGACCGGCGGATTGAGGAGCCGGCCGTTAACAGACGGCAGCTGACGGCGTAGCGATAAAACAACAGACGTCTAAGAATTTCAGTTCACGCTCGTATTATATAGAAGCAAGATATCTGAGCCACAAACTTTTGTAATACTGATTAATACCGAATGTAATTCAACTTCACGCAGATAGGAAAAACAAACTGGGGGGGGGGGGGGGGGTCTCAAATGGTTCAAATGGCTTTGAGCACTATGGGACAACATCTGAGGTCATCAGCCCCCTAGAACTTAGAACTACTTAAACCTAACTAACATAAGGACATCACACACATCCATGCCCGAGGCAGGATTCGAAACGGCGACCGGTAGCGGTCGCGTGGTTACAGACGGGGGGGGGGGGGGGGGGGGGGGAGCAAAATACACGAAGGAATTATCCGAATGGGATGGAAATCGGTACGTAAGATGTACTTGTACAGGCAAACGATTACAATTTCAGAAAAAATGGATGATTTACTCAAGAGAAAGAGCTTCACAAACTGAGCAACTCCACAACGCGTTGCTCCACATCTGCCACTAATGCAAGGAATTATTCAGCTTAGCATTGATTGATAGACTTTTTTAATATCCTTATGAGGGGCATCGTGCCAAATTCTGTCCAACTGACCCGTTTGATCGTCAAAATCCCGAGCTGGTTGTAGGGCACTGCCCGTAATGCCACTAAAGTTCTGAACTGGGTATCTATCTGAAGACCTTGCTGACCAAGGCAGGGTTTTACCAAGCACGAAGAAAACCCACAGTGTGTGGGTGGCATTATCTTGCTGAAATGTAAGCCCAGGATGACTTGCCATGAAGGGCAACAAAACTGGGCGTAGAATACCTTCGACGTACGGCTGTGCTGTAAGGCTGCTGCGATTGACAACCAAAGGGCCCCACTTAAAAAAAAAAAGTGGCACACCAGACTATTACTCCTGGTTGTTCAACTGTATGACAGGCGACAGTCAGGTTGGTGTCCTACCGCTCTCCGGGGCGTCTCACTGACTGGAGCAGAATTGTCTTCAGTGATGAGTCCCGCTTCGAAGTTAGGACCGACGACCAGCGAAGACGTGTTGGTAATATCGTTGTCCGTAAAACAGACCCGGCTTCGAATTCCGGTACGCTGGTTTCAAGTTCTTTTCTGTTCGTGAGATAATTAGGTTAGAGTAAATATGTAACTGACGTGATACACTGAAGTGATATGTGCTCTTCTGAAGCTATGCGTGAATGTACAGTAACACGTTCTACATTATTACAGTGCTAAGGATTTGCACAGAACATCGAAAAAAGCTAGGAATATTTCGGTCTAAATATGCGTTATTCATGCACCTATTGTGTAGCACGCATTTTGCTCGTGAATAGCAGTGAGCTTCATTTTTCATTTCCAAGCTGTTGTTTACTGTAGGGCAGTGTACTGCAAGCAGCTGCAGGAGAAAAGATTAGAGTTTACCGTAAAGTCCCGTCAACAATGCGATCGTTAGAAACGGAACACAAGCTCGAATTAGGGAAGGCTGAGGAAGAAAATCGGCCATGCGCTTTTCAAAGGAACCCCAGAATTTGCACTGGTTTAGGCAAATCAGGGATAACCTGTATCTGGATGGCAGGACATGCAGTTGAATCGTCCTCCTCCCCCCCCCCCCCCCAATTGCGAGTCCAAGTGCTAACCACTGCACCATCTCGCTCGATAGCAGGCAGCTGAAAACGAACTCAGTTGTAGCTGTTCTGCAATATAATTTTTCTGTACCAATTAACTAACTATTTGACACATTGCATATCTTAACAACGACCGTTAGCAGCAGCAGTGTGACAGGGATAAAAATCTGCAAAACATTGTATGATGATCATCGGACGCAGGAACTCTACGAGGGGCGTTTGAAAAGTCCGTGCAAAGTCCGAGAGATGGCACCACCGGAGTGTATCGAGGTCTAGTTTAGTTAGTAGCATCTTTGGAAAGAACGCAAACTAAGTTTCAGCCATATTGGTCTATTTCTTTGTGTTTGGCATTCGTGTGAATCAAGGAAGTCGAGTGATTGTCAAAAAAATGGACGAAAAATAATTTCGTGTGGTGATTAAACGTTACTTTATGAAAGGCAAAACGTCTCAGGAGACTAAGGAGAAGCTTGATAAACATTAAGATGACTCTGCACCTTCGATTACAACAGATTGTAAGTAGTTTCAAAATTTTCGGAGTGACCATATGGGCACAAGTGATGCTGAACGTTCTGGACGTCCTGTGGAGCTTACGACTCCAGAAATCATTGATAAAATCCATGATGTGGTGATGGATGACAGAAGAGTAAAGGTGCGTGAGATTGCTAGTGCTGTGGGCATCTCAAATGAATGGGTACATAATATTTTGCATAAACATTTGGACATGAGAAAGCTATCCGCAAGATGAGATCCGCGATTGCTCACGCTTGACCACAAACGGAATCGTGTGAAGTGTTGCACGGATAGTTTGCAGCTGTTCAGGATCAATCCGCAGGACTTCAAGCGTCGTTTCGTCAGTGTGGGTGAAACATGGATACATTACTATACTCCTGAGACCAAACAATAATCTTACCAATGTGTTACCTAGAGAGAGTCTGCAACAAAAAGGCGAAGACCATTCCTTCGGCCGGAAAGATTATGGCGATTGTCTTTTGGGATTCACAAATTATAATCCTCATCGACTATCTGGAAAAGGGCAAAACTATTACAGGTGCATATTATACATCGTTATTGGACCGTTTGAAAACCGAGCTACAAGACAAAAGCCTGCGACTGGACCGCAAAAAAGTCCACACCAGCGCACAACTCAGCAGATGTGGTCGCAAAACAATTGGAAATTGGATTCCAACTCGTTTCACATTCCCCTCTATTCTCCAGACTTGCCTCTCTCGGACTACTATTTGTCCCCCTATTTGAAGAAATGGCTGGCGGGACAAAGATTTCATTCAAACGAGGAGGTCATTGCTACTTTGCAGGTTGGACAATTCCTATTATTCGGAAGGAATGAACATATTAGAACAGCGTTGGACGAAGTGTATAAGTCTAGTAGTTTTTATTTTAGCACGGACTTTTCAAACGCCCCTCGTATGTAATTAAAGTATGCAAGCATCACAAGTTGAAAAAACTGACACCATCTTTCCGCTATACTTAGTAACCACATTCTGCACGAATCGCCGTTGTGGGCCACTGCTACCAAGCGGCAGAATAGTGTCAACGTGTGTGTGTGTGTGTGTGTGTGTGTGTGTGTGTGTGTGTGTGTGTGTTGCACGCGATCCTAGCGCACGTGCTCCCCTGTGGCCCGTCCTAGCGTGACGACGTGTCGGAAAGTCCCCACGCCGGATCCGCGTCAACTACTCCCGTGACCTCATGGTCCCCTGGCACACTGGAGTATAGGCCACCCGCAGCGCGACGCCACAAGTTAACGAACCTCACGACCCGCATCCGTTGCTGGTGCTGCATTACCCGGTGGCATGACGCGTCTTGATCGCATCAACGGACCAAATACCACATCACTGACTCACCACGGCGGGCGCACACAAAAACTGTCTGCCTCCAGTGTAAATATGAGCGTCGCTGCGACCCTTGGCAGTACAAAGGAACGGAAAAAAACTTCAGATACGGTTTGATCTCGTCCTCACGAGGGCAACGAATTACCTTCTGCCTTGACTCCTGTTCATTCAGCTACTCGGGATATAATCAGGGAGATTATCCGCTAGTCACTGTGAAATATGCGGCATGGTTGTCAACAGATCGCCATTCATTCATGGATGATATGATGGATCGCCATACGCCGTGAGTATAGATACAGATCTAGAAGAGCGATTATTGTTTTATGAGCATTTGCGGTATTATTAACCAAGCAGCATGAGCGTTGCTGTAACGAGTATTTAGTTTCCTCACTGAAAACAATAGACAGTTTTGCAAAAACAATTGGCGTCTTTACATTATCGCCTGCCAAGGAACCTCCACCTTATAAAAAAAATTAGACCAGCACGAAGGAACCAAGATAAAAGTGTGTATTTATGCCTCATGACAAAAAAAAAGTTTCAGATCAATAAGACCACATGTGCGGTAAGCATCAGTTGCAAAAGTACATCAACAGTTGTTGCTGGAGGGCCTCGACGAAGCAGCTGTTGACCAATCATATCGTACACTTGTTCCTTGGATACAACCGTATGGCAGGCAAGGGAGTAAAGGTTCCATCGTCCTTCAGCGACACTCTTCGCCACATGTGACTGGAAAGTGTACTGCTGAAATAAGGCTCTGGGAGTTGCCTGAGAGAGGGGTAACGATTGTTGTTCAGACTGCCCTCAGTATGATTCGAGATAGCATGCTGAATCCAATGGACTGGCGAGCCACTGAACAATGTACGCTGACATTACAGTAGCTTGAACTTGTATGTGGCTGACATTGTACGACTCGTCGTAGGACGTAACATTTTATCATTCAGCACACCTGCGAAGGCTTTCGTGTACTCATAGCAGTTTGAGTCGGTGGTTATTTCTAAATAATGGAAACTGAGATAACGGTAAGCGTGATCTCAGTCTAGACATCAGCAGAAGTCGATAGAATATCGACGCTGACAGGACGACAGCCACAATCATGTTCCAGCTTCGAGAAAATTACTGTAGATGGATCTTTGAGGCCAATTACGGCCACACTCCTAGTATGGCGGATATCCCATACGTGAAGAGTAGGGCCCGGATTTTAACAACTCATGGTTTCTTCTTGAGCTTTAAGGTGAACTTTACACTAATTTGTACACGAATCCAGACAGTGTCGTGTACAAAATCTGTTTTTACTATGCATATTTCGGCCTGCTTTTGCCACAAACACAAGAATAAAAACATGCCAATCCGTTACACAGAGTTGCAGAAGAGATGCGATCAGATTACCCCGATGTGGACAACTTAGTTTCCTGTGGCAAGAAAATCAATTTTAAAGCTCCGTTACGGCTGCAGAATACAAGGAACAAGCGTCTTCTCTGTCCCTGCGCCTCATCCTGTTCTTACACGATGAGGGTCTTGGCTTAATGCTGCTGAGTATTATTGCACCAAAGACACCAAAATGAGGACAGCATTTTGCAAGCTTGATAGCGATGAATTAAGTGTTCAAATGGTTCAAATGGCTCTGAGCACTATGGGACTTAACTTCTGAGGTCATCAGTCCCCTAGAACTCAGAACTACTTAAACCTAACTAACGTAAGGACATCACACACATCAATGCCCGAGGCAGGATTCGAACCTGCGACCGTAGCGGTCGCGCGGTTAATTAAGTGTTCTCAAGTCTGTAAAAGAGGTCTTCACAGATACCACGTCTGTACACTTTGCATACACGAAAACCAACTTTTCAGTGGTGTCGAAAGCCATCACACGACTGGAACGTGATGCTGCTCAACTGTGTGATGCCCTAGGTGTTGTGTAACAAGTGTAGACTGAGTTGGGTCGAGCTCGTGGCAGACAAAGTGAACAACAAACTGCAAACTGTTCTACAGCGGAAACATGGATATTCTACAACGTACAAAATAAGTGAGTCTTTCTGGGAATTCCACAACATTTGAAAACAGTGAACCAAAGCTGGAGCTCCAGTGACCTCGCCGCCTTCAAATACGCTCCTCCTGTGATGTGGAGAGGAGCTATTCCAGACAGAAAACTGTCTTCGGCGACGAACGTAGATCTCTGAAAACAGAAAACCTGAAAATGCACCCTGTGCGCCAGTGCATTCATTGAGAAACTGAAAATTGATAGAACGTTTTAACAAATTGGGAATACTTTAAGCAAGTGGTGTGCAGTAGTAAAAACGCGGTTTTATTGTTCGGATACGTGTCATTGTTGTGAATGTACTTTGCGCTTTTTTCCCATACCAATGCACACATTTCAAAACCAAGTGCTAGTTAGTTTAAAAAAAAACTACAAAAATAAATTACTACACTCACAATTTCTTCAGAAATGAATTCTGTACTGCACGGTGCATAAAAAAATCAACAAGGACATTTTAAATAAAATCTATAGAGTTATATTTTAAGGTCACATTTTTATAAGTTTTAGGTCATAAATGCTTGCATATTTCACTGTTTTTTTTTTTTTTTGTCCTAACATCTGGGCTCTACTGATGATTCACGACGTAGCCCGACGGCAATACGTCGCCCAAGAGTAGTTCGAGAAGACGGAAATTACTGTCACTGTCAATAAAGAAGGGGCCATAAATGCTTGTATAGTGTTTGCACTGTGTCTCGCGGCGAGCAGGTCATCGAAAACGAGCCCGATGTACTGTGTCGGTTGCATTCCTTACGAACGGGACGGTCCTCGCACGAACATCGAGATCTGAAAGTCAGCGCGGCAAAAGTTAAGCACCAAAATAGATGATTTGGTTCATAAGCTTAGCGAAATAACCAACAATCGATAATGCGTGAGTAACGTATCAAACCGTTAACCGCGAGAGTTGTGAAATGAACGTGTTCAGTGTACAAAAAGATGTTGGTAGATCCCATAGTGTTATGCACCATGAGAGACGCCGACTCTTCCAACGGTTTTCGTCACTCGGCAAGGAAGTAAGGAAGATTAGAGTTTAGAGTCCCGTCGGCATCGAGTTCATTAGACAGTATCACTCGGGCCTGAGTTCAATGAATTCTTCGGGTTTTACACAGATAAAGCAATGGATTAAAAACTGTAGGTATGCAATAAGTGAGATCAACTGTACGAATATGGAGGGATTTTATTCTCACTCATCGAGTTTACAGATATTAAACTGAGTATTATTCCATAATTTTAAATGGTTCTTCATAGGAATATTACTGATGAAAAAGTCTGTTGAGTCCAAATTTTTGCAATGGTTGGTGAAGCGATATGTCCACATTTTTGCAATGGTTGGTGAAGCGACGTGTTAACAAACCAGTAATAAAACAATTTTTTTTTTACATTTAATAATTATCTCGGTTTTGCTCCATGTTTTGTATTATCAGTTGTATAGACTAGCAGAAAGATAATCGAAGTCACTATCTGAATATCTTTCAGAACCATTTATTGCGTAGGCCACGACGTATGATGGTTGTTTTAATCTTAAAGCCGGTAAAGGCCGGTCAGTTCTTAATTCTTAGGATTTATGCTTAGTAGTATCTCATTCCCTTGGCAATATACCGAGCGAGGTGGAGCAGTGGTTAATACACTGGACTCGCATTCGGGAGGACGACGGTTCTAACCCGTGTCCGGCCATCCTGATTTAGGTTTTCGGTGATTTTCCTAAATCCCGCCGGCCCGAGTGGCCGTGTGGTTCTAGGCGCTACAGTCTGGAACCGAGCGACCGCTACGGTCGCAG
This sequence comes from Schistocerca nitens, assembly GCF_023898315.1. Lineage (NCBI taxonomy): Eukaryota > Metazoa > Arthropoda > Insecta > Orthoptera > Acrididae > Schistocerca > Schistocerca nitens. Next base: position 364,805,092 of record NC_064620.1, on the reverse strand, counting down.
GTTCGAATCCTGCCTCGGGCATGGATGTGTGTGATGTTCTTAATGGTTCAAATGGCTCTGAGCACTATGGGACTCAACATCTTAGGTCATAAGTCCCCTAGAACTTAGAACTACTTAAACCTAACTAACCTAAGGACATCACACACACCCATGCCCGAGGCAGGATTCGAACCTGCGACCGCAGCAGTCCCGCGGTTCCGGACTGCAGCGCCAGAACCGCTAGACCACCGCGATGTTCTTAGGTTAGTTAGGTTTAATTAGTTCTAAGTGCTAGGCGACTGATGACCACAGAAGTCGCATAGTGCTCAGAGCCTAAATCCCTTCGGGTAAATGTTGGGATGATTCCGACGAAAGGGCACGGCCGACTTCCTTCCCTAATCTGACGGGACCGATGAACTCGCTGTTTGGTCCCCTCCTCCAAATCAACCAACCAACGAATATTGGTAATTTCCACAAATCTGTTCTCCCAGAACGGCTGTTTCACTTCGTTCTATTGGACTCAGGAGGCCGAGATTTAATAAATAAAAATTTTATTCCATTCCATTTCACGATATGCCACGGTCCCATTGCTCCATCCAGTATTCCCTCGTCCCGTGTACAGTCCTGTCCTATCATACAAGCATCGCTGTCGCACTGTACGAGAAAAGTGAGTGTGAGGGACGACTGATTATTCTATTCCCGTTTCGAATTCGCTCTGAAGCACATACTGCACCATTTTTTGTGACGAAGCACCCTGGTTTTTTCTTTCTATTTGCTTTGATGGTATTTCACTGAATGATCTGGGCGTTGTGAGTCCGGTGCGCACGCCATCTCAGTAACTGGATGCTGGTACATTGTTCTGTCTGGGTTTGGATGCATTCGGGTCATTCTTCACGGATATTACAATTTACACAAGCATTAGTGTATACTGATCACCAGAAAGATTTTTTGAGCGTAGTACTATCAATTATATAGGGACGGCCTCGCAATATTTCAGTACGGATGCACAACAGTGTCCGAACCCTCGGGTAAATACAGTTAGGCTGGATTAATGGATAGAGGGTGCTACTCTATAGTCCGTGGCATACGGACATACGGAGATTTGGGTCGGACGGGGGTCGTGCTCGGATGGACAAGACAGTCAAGGGGACCGCTCGCACGAAATCCGGGTTCGACTCCCGGTTCGTCGCAAATTTTCATCTGTCGCCGTTGAGTCGCTCAGTGCCTCACTGCACTTAAATACCGCATATTTCTTTCGTCACTTTACTATCACACTGTTGAAAAGTTTGATGTTTTACTGGCTGGTGCCTGCCGAAATGCTTCAAGTCTAAATTTCTCTTGTGCTGAACGCTGGATGACAGTTCCGAAGGACGACTTAGTTGGAGAAAGAAACTGTTTATTGCTGCAATGTGGGAAACGTTTGCACATTCGGATAAAAATTTTAGGAAAATGGGAATAGGTCATGCTGAAAGGAGATATAATCTTCTCCTGAATTGTGTCTTAAGTTTCTCACAGCAGCAACGATATGTAGCAGTAGGAATCGGCGATGACACCCAAAGCTTGCTGTGTAGCTTATATTTTGAGTCAAGTGCCTTACGAACTTTCGTAACCGTCTCGTTGATTTGCAGCTCCTTGTATTGGCCAAACATGCAGAAACTTCAAAACAAGATATTCGGAACATCTCAGACCTTTAAAAAGCAACAGCTCCCATAGCACATTTGCTGACCACCTTGTAGCCAACGATCACCACCCAACCACAATAGAAACAGACTTAAGAATACTAAAACCCAGCCACAGCCTATAGAGCAAACTGACCATTGAGGAAAACTTCCATATACAAAAGGCAATAGCAGAAGGAAAACAGGTCTTGAACGAATACACTACACTCTGCAAGGGCACACTATTTAACACATTAAAGGAACTTTCCAAATAAAAACAGCACAAAGAGATAAAGCCTACACACACACACACACACACACACACACACACACACACACACAAAGATAAAATGCAAACAAAATTCAAATTTGGCGCCGAACTGTCTGGTGAACAAATGAACACTTATTGGGTGGGACACATAACAAACCACAATCACACTGTGTTCTGGTATAGTGGAAAGTGTTTTACTACGTTATTTGTAGAAAATACTTGTTATAGTTACGTTTGCATCACAACATCTCAGCATGATGCGGAGAATGGGAGTGCTTGCCACACGAAAACGTAAGTAAATACGAAAATAGGTGCGGAAACATCGCATAAAAGTAAATTACATTCTAGAAGATAGGTTAACGCCCAGCAAAAAATTTTCTCATCAACATCGTTTCGTTGCAGATGACAAGCTCCCTGTAGTAATTAACACAAAAGTGATCCAGAAAATTCATGCACACCAAATGTAAAGGTACTTACAAAAAGAAACGATCTGTTGTTTGAACTAAAAATGCACATAGTTTTATAATCATTTAACAAAAATGTTCACATTGCAGAATAAATAAAAACGAAAACCCACTGATGATGGCACAGTGGTGCCGAAACACGTTTGGGTACTGAGAATAACAGTGTTTTGCATAACTGGCGGACCTCACATCCAGAATTTTTTTAGCACCCGTTCTCCATTTCATTATATGCAGTGCAGAGCGCTCATTTCTGTACAGCCCCAAGGCCAAACTAACTAAATAACAACTGGTACAATTCCAGTTTTTGCATTGACATTTTCGCCTGGTGTAACGTACTGAATATCAATCCACGAAAGTAGAAAGCCACATGCTAGTACACCGACCAGCCTTGTGTATCTTTTTCTGTATCAACTCATATACATTTGAACGAATCCTGCGCGGATACCGATACTTATTATAGTTAGAATATGAATAAGTTCAGAACAAAGGTTATGAATTTCACATGACCTACGAGTTCTTCTTTCTCAACCTGAATTGCGTTGCTGTCCATAGTCACAACAGAGCGATTTAAGGCCCAAGCGACATAAGCTGAGAGGGCCCCACAGACGTGCACGTTATACAGTGTGTATCACAGATAGTAGCGAAAACTGAAAGGGGTGGTGGTGTGCGAGGGAAAGACTGAGGGGGGGGGGGGAGGAGGGGGTGGCACCACATGGAAAGCCCCTTGTGTGGAAAAATGTTCTCGAACCGGCCCTGGACCGCAGAACTAAATACTGCCGATGGTCGGAGAACTGTATCGTGTGAATCCCCCGGGATCGAAAACAACGCCGAGAAAAAAGCAGAGATTGATCAGAGTTAGAGTCTTCTCGTCGAATATTTAAACTTCGCTGTTCGTTCCATAACGAAATTAACGGCCATGGACAATTTCGTGCAACAAACGCCAACTTGTCTCTTAGAGAAGGGGATGGATTACAGGATCACTTGACATATTTATTTGTTCTTAATTTTTTTGATCCCTCTTTGGAATACGATGTCACGCCGGTAATTAATGATGCTATGACAATAAGTTGGACACCCATAGCCGTAACTTGGTTGTAACTCTGAGTGGGCAAAAGCGAACAACGTAATCTTAAAGATTTCCAGTGAAACTAAAATCAACAAAGGAAAGGAAGGAAGATCAGAGTTTAGCTCTCAGTTGACAACGAGGTCATTGTTTGGATTGTTTTTGCTTACGGATAGGGAAGGACGTCGGCCGTGCCCCTTCGAAGGAAACCTCCCGCTTTCTGCCTGGAGAAGTTTAGGAAGGTCACGAAAAATGTAATTCTGGATTGTCGGACGCGGATTTGAACCGTTGTCCTCCCAAATGTGAGTCCGGTTTGCTAACCACTGCGCGACCTCGCTCCGTAAAAGCGAACAGTCTATTTTACAGTCTGTTTTTCAAATACTTGTGCGAGGAAGTGATCACAGTGCCACCGGGTGTTCTACAAAACAGTTCTATTAGGTGAGGTAATTAAATTTTTCCGGGTCTTATAACGTTTGCAAACCTTGGCTTGCAAATGCAAATCAGAATGGTCTAACCAACTACCTGATTACAGAGGAAGTGAATATTGCAAACATGGCAACTGACAGTTTCGGCGTGGCGCCTTCTGATCACTTGGTGAAGGAAAAAAAACAAAACAAGAAGCAGCGTATCACGTGAGCAGGCAGTGCCACGAACTTGAACGGCCAACGTTTGGCCTGTTTTCGCAGCGTGCGCCGATAGACTCCAATTAATGTCAGCAACTTTGATATCTGTCCAATGACCGGCAAACGATCAGGCGAACGGAGGCGAGAGACAACGTAAAAGATTAGACCGAGCGGAAAAGTACTGTCCAAAATAAACAAACCTAAATACGGCGCGCTACTTTCGAAATATCCAGCGTTGTTTCTGGCGATAGGATCGATGTTCATCACCACGATGCTACAAAGCTGTAATATAATTTATAGAAGCAAAATGTCAATAATATGAACCCCAGTCAGGAGATAACATTCACTCGATTCCTCGTCTGGCCATCTGCACACACGTTTGTCATGTTTTCCCTAAACTGTAGCCGAGTGATGGGATGGTTCCTTCAATACTACGCTGTCTGGTTTCTTCCACTTATAGATGCTGAACCTTATTGGACATGGTCATGGTGTGACTCCAAAAGAAATGTGTGAACTGCCTGCCGCTGATTCCCTCTTAGCTGGGTCATTCCACTTGCCATTCTGCTGTTCTCTCAACTGTGGTGGCATCGAGCTGCTTCACGTGTAGAAGAGATTTTGATAACTAAACGAAAATTACTCGTTTGCGACAAAAATTTTGGGCGGAACAATTGGAAGAACTTTGGGAAGAAAACAAGAAAGGAAACACAAATGAAATTCTATAAAGTTATGGCCTCTCGTACTCTTATATATGGTTCCGAATCACAGACGGTAGAGAAAAAAGGCAGCCGATACGAAGTTCATGAGATATGTAAGAGGTTGCAATAAAATGTATAAAATAAAGAATGAAACGATAAGATGTGAGTTAGAAATCTTTTCAGTTACTGACAAGGTAGAGGAGAACAGAATGAAATTGAAGGATCATGTTGATATAATGACACAAAATTGACTGCGAAACAGATAATGAAAAAGGCCGACTGGAAAGAGAAACCTTGTAAGAGACGGATGGAAACCAGAACGGGTGAAAACGCCTAATCCTTGCACAATTTTGGTAAACATTTTTGGAATACAGTGATCAATTAATTGTTATATTTAGATTAAAGTTCAGTCTTGATCACGTTATGTCTGTTTTAATGAGTAACCGGTTTCGGTTTTTTTTCTATAAAACCATCATCAGACCCATTGGCTCCCTTGGGTTGGTAGGTGGAGCTCTCCTTGCTGCTGTGCAGTCAACTGATCTGATGATGGTTTTATAGAAAAAAACCGAAACCGGTTACTCATTAAAACAGACATAACGTGATCAAGACTGAACTTTAATCTAAATATAGCCTAATCCTTGGTAGGATATGAGGATGATTTATCAAAACACAGGAACGCTTAAGATCAACAAACAGACAGAATGATATATAAATTAGATATATTCACTGAAACAAAAATTAGATATGTTCACCAAAACGAAATGTTTGAAATGAGAGCTACCTTCTTACATGCTATACAAGACTGAGCCACTAAGAATAGTTATTTCTAAAATAACGTGGCTCGAAAATATCTTGCTGCAGTTCAAGACAAAACAATAAAATGCCACTTAACACAGGAATGGAACATTGAAAATGCGTCCAGCCAGAGATCCGCGTTGGAACAAATGCCCAGACAGGGATAGGACGACTAGCTTACCGCGTCAGCGTGGAAGAAGTCGCCACGCCCGACAATAGATATACAAAAGGTTGCACCGTTAGCAAAATCGTGACCGAAGTTATCGCGAGCGATTTATTCAAAAACTGCGGCACTAAACCTAGCTGCTCGGTCAATGGCTGCTACCACGTAACGAAAGTAAACACACAGATACCGAAAATGGTAGCAACATTCGCTTTAGTGCCACCAGAAAGTGACTCCAACCTAGAACTGCAACATCATGAGCGTGAAAGTGGCTCTCGGCACTTTTCTCAACTCGGATGCGCCCCACAAAGGGCGTCCGCCGGCAGAAAGAAGTTCCTGCGAACAATCTAACATGCGATAACAGTTACAATCTGTTCCGGCCCCGTTTCCCGGATCAGCAGTTGGAGGGACTGATGTGGCGCCAAATCTGCGAAAGTGTGTAAGTCTTGTATGCTTGCGCGATGGCGCAGCAGTGTCGTGTCCATAATTAACAATAATTAAACTGTGGTAAAGAAAATTTCTACACCCACACCAGTCGATAGTTCCCTGTTCAACCGGGTATACCTTGACCGCCGTGGTTACTTTGACCACTCATACACCAAAAGTTTACCAGCGCTCTGCTGGCTCTCAATTGGGTGTTCAGTATATACTCTTTGGTGGGAAAGTTACTTCAATATACGCTAAATGGCACCATGTAGTGTCGATTTTCTTGCGCAACAGTAGACGAACCTGTTGCGAATTTTATCGTATACGAAAAGGTGTATTAAGAACTGGTTGCGCAAAATCCACCGATATCATTTAACTGCAAAGCGACCCGTGTTTTCAATTACATCATGTATGTTACTCGATTAATTCTCAGAACAAACCGCTGATTAGTTTTTTGTTCGCATGTACATATGTGCCACTATATCACGAATTCTGAGGTCATGTGCATGATACTTCTGTTTCGGGGTTACTTTGATCACTGGTCTTTGTTACCCCACGATTACAGATACATAATTTATTGAACGCTAATTACGGCAATGACAGTGTAAAATTAAGGAATACACACATTAACAGTCGGCATATAGACAAAGGCTCATTTGTAATTATTGATATGCCTGTAACTAAGGAAAACAAATGTCAATCATATATTGCTGAAACTGCAAGCTGTTGTGGTTCAGCCAGTGATTCGGATATAACATATAATGTGAAATACCTCCGGAAACAAGGAATGAAGTCTGTTTGGCCGTAAGTGCCAGATACCATTTCGATAAATGAAGAATGGATAACGTTAGCTGGCCGCTGTGGCCGAGCGGTTGTAGGCGCTTCAATCCAGAACCGCGCTGCTGCTGCTACGGTCGCAGGTTCGAATCCTGCCTCGGGCATGGCTGTGTGTGATGTCCTTAGGTTAGTTAGGTTTAAGTAGTTCTAAGTCTAGGTGACTGATGACCTCAGATGTTAAGTCCCATAGTGCTTGGAGCCATTTGTGATAAACTTAATTGTAGCTGAAACGAGGATTTAGGATTAAGGTGGATGAAACTGAAGGTATTATGCACAGCCAAATTTGAAGATACGTGTGTGGTACTCCATCCTAGCATCTTTCATTACATTTATAATTTTGGTGATGGATTACAACTTTTGATTTCTGTACCGTAGTACGTTTTTTTCTCTTATGATGCTTAACAAAACACTTAGAAAACATTAAAGCTATGTTTTTATTTCTCGGTGGTCAGTATCAATGTGTCTTTTAACAACTGTCCGCAAGTGGAATGGTAGCTGATAGCTTTGGTAGAAGTATAGGCCGGTCAATGTATTTCCAAATCCATGCTAACTTTGACCACCACCATTTCTTCCATTACTTCCTCTGCATTTTAGAAAATGTGTTGTACTAATTAGTATGTAGTTCTTTGATACAAGCCGCTATGTTCACTAACATAAATATCACAGAAGTTAAAAAACAATCATGATAATCACATTTGAATCTGGAAGTTGGTCAAAGTATACCAAGTTTACGGTAAGTAATTTTATTGAATTCCTAATTAATAATTCGACTGATGTCATATGATTCATAATTTGGGAAGCAACCTGACTCTAAGGTTGGAAATGTAAATTAAATTTAACTACCATCCCTCTCTTTGTCAGGAGACTAGACAGCGCTGCGGTTGTGGCTTCTCCACGCCTCACGTATGTCGGAGAAAAGTCTTGGAATTACTCACTACTCAACTCCACGTGCTTTCTTTTACAGCTCGCTTGCGTGATACGCTAAACGTCGAGTTAATAAGTAAATGCATGCTGTGGAAATCAACTCGCCGAACACTTCATTACCTTCCTAGTTTATCGAAACACCAGAATGAGTGCTGCACTGTATAGATTTTATCAGTGAATCGCTACAATAAGACTGGCACCGGTTTCCGAAATATGACTGACAATCAAGACACTTATGTCTGCAATGCGCAGACTGTCGTGGTCATCAAGCAATATTGTCCTTAAATGACAATGTGATAGGAACAGTCCGTTGGCATTCTCTGAGTAAAATAGTGTTTTCCATTGATGGGACGGAGAGAGGCGTGTGCTAATGGAGGGGAGGAAAGACAGGAAGAAGAGCAGACGGTGACTTCTGATTAGAAATGGTGGGAGGATGGGTGGAGGAGACGAGGTGGACGAAATTAGAGAGAACGATATCGGGTGGCCGGCGCAGAGCGCTAATCTAAAATGCAGCTGTTTACTCCTGGTATACGTTGCACTGCCGGCTGAAACCAGACCAAACCGACCCAAAATTGCTGCAAAACTACACTGACGGAAGAAAATTGCAGCACCGAAAAAATAATCGGCAGTAAAGAGATTTCTGGTATACATTTGTCTAGGTGCCATATTTAAGTGCTAAAACATTGCAAGACCACAGGCTAATGTAAGCACGAGATAAATCATTCCAAATATGAAATACTGGTACATTAATGACCGGTGTAACCGCCAGACTGTTGAACGCAAAACGCACATGCATTGTGTTGCAGAGATGCTGCATGTCAGTTTTTGCGATGGTGTTCCCTGCCTGTTGCACCTGGTCGGTCAATATATGGATGGTTAATGCTGTTTGTGGACGACGCTGGAGTTGTCGTCCGATGATGTCTCATATGAAATCGACTGGAGAGAGATCTGTTGACTGAGCAGGGCAAGACAGCATGTCTACACTCTGTAGAGCATGTTGGGTTACAACAGCGATATGTGATAGAGCGTTATCCTGTTGGAAAATACCCTCTGAATGTTGTTCATGGATGGCAGCACAACAGGTCGAATCACCAGATTGGAGTATAAATTTGCAGGCAGGGTGCGTGGGAAAACCACGAGAGTATTCCTGCTGTTATTCGAAACCACACCACCGACAAAGACTACAGGTATAGGTCCAATGTGTGTAGCGAACAGACAGTTTGGCTGCAGGCCCTCAACTGGTCCCATCGTAACCAACACACGGCCGTCAATGACACCAAGGTAGAACAAGCTTTCATCATACAACACAAAATACCTCCACCGTGCCCTCCACTGAACTGTCGTTTGACTCCACTGCAGATGCAAATGGCCGTGATGTGGGATGCACGCTATAGGACGTTTCGCTCGGAGCTGTCCTTGAAGTAACCGATTTGTAACAATTGGTTGTCACAGTAGTGACAACTGCTGCTCAAATTGCTGCTGCAGGTACTGTGTGATGCGCCAGAGCCATACGCCGAACACGGTGGTCTTCGCTCTCGGTAGTACCACGTGGTCGTCCGGGGCTTGGTCTTTTTGCTACTGTACATTATCATGGCCACTAATGCCAGCAATCATGTACAGTGTCTACATTCCTGTCAAGCCTTTCTGCAATATCGCAGAAGTAACATCCAGCTTCTCGTACCTCTATTACACGACCTCATTCAAACTCAGTGAGGTGTTGTTTAAGGCGTCTTCACTAACATCAACTCACCACGTACAATCTCAAAGGTAACTAACATTCACGACCGATAGAGCGCACATTTACAGCAAACCTGATTTGCATCCTCACAGAAGTACTACTAGCGCCATTCTTATGAGACTGGTTCGAAATATGAAAGGACATCATCCATCAGACGTAGAAACACGACTACCAACTTTCGTTTATGTCAATACGATTCCTTCTTAGTCTTGCGATTTTTTTCCGTCAGTATGTCTGATACGTGGTAACTTTCCTTAAAATATGGAACGTCGCAAACCACTACCACAGGAGTTCCGGATGGTAGGTCTGAATAAACGTAACGTCCTGCGCATCAAATGACAAACTGTAGCAAGCCTCGTTATAAATACCGGAAGCCGCATGCAAATAACATGCGCATTATCCATAACTTGTACCTGGTCTCGAAAAACAATGGATTTTAAGCAACACAGTATGCAGGTTCCAGACAGAACTTTATAATTTTCACTTCGAAAACTCCAAAAATTAGAATTCTATCTTTCCGAGACAAGGCAACATTGTTGCTTGCAGACGACGTTCATCCGTTCCTTAGACGAAAACTGTATGTGAGCGTTGGCCTCACTGAAACTTCGGTCACAGCGAAAACTTGATATTACATACTCAGGTTATTCTACTTTAAAATAAACTATTTTTCACGAAGATTCATCCTATTTGACAATACTGTCCACATCTACATCTATCCTACGCAAGCCATTGCGGTATTTGGCGGACGGTACATCTGGTACCACTATCTCCCCCCTGTTCCATTCATGAAAGGCGTGTGGGAAAACTGACTGTCGGTAAAGCTGAGTATGATCCGTAATTTCTCTAACGTTCTAGTCGTGATCATTTCGCAAGACACAGACAGACAACACTGTAGTAATTTATTTTTATGGATTTGGACTACTAAGGATGACATGAGATTTTCTTATCTACTTTCATTCTTTCCAGTAGTTTTCAGTTCTTTCCCTAATCTTTTATCTTCTTTCTTTCGTCCCTACTGACATGTCTTTTCTATTTTTCTTCTCAACTTTTCTTTTTCTTTTATTTCTTCTTCTGTTACTTCCATTTTCCTCGGGTCACCCACCACTTCTTTGATCCACGTCACTGATATTTTTGGGACACAAATTCTTTTTTTTTGTCATCTATCCTTTTTTAGGTGTCCACAGATTACACCACCTTTTCCTCATTGTGTCTGATATTCGTTCTGCAGTGGGAGGACGTGAACGATAAAAACAAAATTTAGTGTTTTATGAAGAAATGAAACATTTGAAAATACGTGGAAAATTACTCATTTGAAATTTGATGCACAGACCACCTTATTGTTGATAATAAGTTTGCCTTTGGTATGGTTAAGCATATCATGCGTTAATAATTGATCAAATATCGTCAGATCTTCGGAATTTACTCGATCGGGGTTTTAGCACAGATGGTCAATGTAATACTTCTACAAGCAGAAGGACACGCATAGAAACTAGTGCGTCAGTTGTTTGTACTCGGTATTAGTGCTAATTACATTTATAAAAAGAGTGTGGAGGTCGCGAAGAAATGCACCTATGCGAAAGAGATCGCGTACAAAAAAAGTTTGAGAAGCTCTGCTCCAGATCACTCAGGACCACAACACTCATTAGCGGTCCAGTCTCACGTTGCCCAGTTGTTGCAGACGTAACTGTTGAAAAATGATCACAATAAACTGAAAGTGTATTCAGGCAACAAGTGCGCGCCTTCATCGTGTAAAATGTCGAACTCGGGGCCCGCGGCGCGCAACGGGACAGCTGACAGGAGCTGCTATCAGCCACTGAAGGCCAGCGTGACGTGACACGGCTGCTATCAGTCCGCCAAAGCCCAGGCCCAGCACTGCGCAACGCAGAACAATAAGGGGTCACGGGGATCCTCCGTTGTAATCGTAGCCCGGCGGCGAAGCGCCCCCCCCCCCCCCCCCCCAAACACACAGCGCCGCCGTGTTTCTACCTTAAGACACTGTAGGTCTTCTTTTCGTGCGATACTTCACGTATCTATTCATCACCCGCAGCGCGGCTGTTGTGCACCTTAAGTGAATCCCGTGCAAATCTCTTCTAGTACGTTGACTATTGAACATTATTAGACTACATGCATCAAATAGCTGCTTATAATAAGCAATCTTCATTTACGACAGACTGTTTCGGCTTTATCGCCATTTTCAAGTATATGAGATTACAATTTTGGTGTGAACATGTATGGATGTCAATCTCAGTTACATTAAAGTAGCTTTATTGTACTCACGTCTAGACTGATGTGACGTCCATAATTACGTCGTTAGTGGACTGTCTTATTACTGTTACTGTCTTAATAAGATGATAAATGATGTCAATATGTTGAAAATAAAATGTTAATTACGATGTGACAGTAGTCTGACAGTTCCACTCTTACGACGCTATATGTTTACAGACTGTGCAGATTAACTACGATATTATTTTATTAATAAAATTTCTTACCATTGTCTTTGATTGTTGCATATGTTTCTTCCGATTTATCTATTTTCGTGTTCTAACAGTTCATTAAGTTTTTGAGGTAATACTTGTGTCTAAATTCTGTATATCCGTTTAATATTCCATGTGGGTATTTTCTCGGGTATATATAGATACCTAATTTTTCAAGAATGTTCACTGCGGAACCTTTATGTATTATGTGCGGAATGTGGAGTGCATTTTCGATCGTATCAATAGTGTTATTTTGATTTTTCAAGTGTAGAAAGAAGCTCGACTGATTACAGTCGCCCTCTCTAACGTGTTCTTTAACGTGAGATCACACGTGACATATGTAACAGCCTTTACATTGATCAAACAGGAAGAAATTTTAACGTGAAATCTAAAGAAATGAGATTAGCGATTAATTTTACTTCAAAATTTTGGACCACGTAATAGATGAGCTGAAAGCATTCCACTACCTTGGAAGCAAAACAATGCATGATGGACGAAATAAGAAGTATATAAGATCCCATATTCCGACGTCATAGTCGAAAGGAGTGTGACCAAAATATAATTTAAATGTTTATTTGACACTACAATAGCGAAGCCATAGTCACAGAACATTTTTTTTCCTTTAAAAAAAGGGATTACATTACCGGTTTCAACTAACTACGTCGTCATTTTCCAATGTAAAATGTCAGTTGGAGAATGTATAATGGCAATGTATGGTCATAATTCCCAATATCTATTCTCCAACTGATGTTTTACATTTGAAAATTACGACGTAGTTCGTTGATACCGGTAATGTAACCCCTTTTGTTAAATGACACAAATTTTTTTATGTACAGTGACTATGACATCATTATTATAATGTCAAATAAGCATTTAAGTATATAAGAAGCAGACTAGCACAGTGAAAGATAGCTTTCCTTGCTGAAAGACTCTTCTAGTATCCAAAAAACCCTCTATTTCAAACAGAAGTTCCTGAGTATGTACCGGGTAATTATAATTAAAGTGCAACTATTCACAGATGTCCCTTGTGCTCCTCAATTACCGTATGGCAGCGAAACTGACTAGATATTCTAATGCGTTAATAGACAATTTTGGCCAACAGGTGTAAATCAGGCGCTGTGAATGCAAGAAAGACGTGTAGAAATGTTTCCATATGTAATGGATTAGCAACGGGACTAAGCAGAAAAGGTCAAACAAATGAGATAGGCATAATGTTGATTTTATTATTATCCGCCGCTTACACTATTTGTTCATCATGAGCACCAGAAACGTCGACGAGATGCTGCATCCGTAAAACGACGTGATCAATAGTTGCTCGCTGCAATTCTGATGGAATATGAGCAACGTATTCTATATTGAACTTCAGTTCAGATATAGACCGAACGTGTCCGTAGTAAACGCGTTCTTTTAGATATTCCTAGAGCCGAAAGTCACATGGATTCGTGTCAGATGATCTTACATGCCATGCTTCTGGAACACCTCTGGAGATAACAGGTTCATGGAACGTTGCATTCAGCAGATCTTTCACTGGGCGACCGACATGAAGTATTGCTCCATCTAGTATAAAAACAGTGGTTTCCACACAGTTGGGCTCTTCCAAAGCAGTAATCACATGCTGTTGGAGGAGGTGTCAGTAAAATCACGGTGCACATGACAGACCCTCTCGGTGTATTCTCTTCAAAGAACAGCCGACCGAAAATAAAGCGGCTTCTTAATCCAAACAACAGAGTCAAATTAATGACTCTTCGTGTGGTTTCACAGTATCCCCAATTCGGCAGTTCATTGTATCCATTGCACCCTGTAATGTAAAATGTGGCTCGTCACTCCATAGAATATTGCCCGGTCACATGCCGTCAACTTCTATCCGTGTCATAAACCGAAGAGCATAATCAGAATGTTGCCGAGGAGCAAGAGGTTCCAGTTGCTGCACCGTTTGGATCTTGTACAGGTATCAGTGTAAAATGCTATCAGCTCCTTTAAACCAATCATGATATCGGGTCTCTCCTCAGATCTTTCAGTCAGAGATACTGTCTCAATGCAGCACTGCAATAGCTGAAGTTCACGTAAAACGGTTTCACTAACAGCGCACGGTCTCTCTTTTCGGTAGCCATACTCTTCACCGCTTGTCAAATGATAAAAAGTGTACAGCACCAGTTTCGCACCTGGTGACCAAATTTGGAAATAATTTTTTCCAACCGTAAATCGGTTCAGCATTAACGCATTAGCATATGTACCCAGTTTCGCTGCCATACGATGGTTACATCCCACACTGGACTCCATGAGCAGCTGCACTTTACCACTTGGTACTTCCGGGGCACAACACTTTATGGGATTATGTACTGGAATGTCGTAAAACCGGCTAAGAGAAAAATCGAAGCGTTTCAGATGTGATATTACAGAAGGGTGCTCAAAATTAAGTGGACTTATGAGGTACGAAAAGAGGTGGTCCTCCACAAAGTCGGCAAGGAATAGAATACATGGAAAATGTGACCAGAAGATGCAATAGGGGAAAGGACATACATTAAGACATCAGGGAACTGCTACTCTATGGGTGTGGTACTCCGAAATCAAGAGGTTGACACAGGAGTGGAGGTGGTGGCGGACAGCATCAAACAAGAGTAATGGACAACCCCTGCTGCCGTGACACCTCTCCCCCCCCCCCCCACCCCACGCCGCAAAAAAATACTGTTTTTAGTGAGAAAATCTTATTGGAAGACCTCGAACTTTGATTTCCAAGTATGTGGTGGCTGTGTACCGTTCCCCATCACCAGACTATGCGCTACTGTATTGTACTCGATTCCAAACCTGTCAGCCGGCCCGACATGTGACGCTGTTAGAAAAAATGGTTCAAATGGCTCTGATCACTATGGGACTTAACATCTGAGGTCATCAGTCCCCTAGAGCTTAGAACTACTTAAACCTAACTAACCTAAGGACATCACACACATCCATGCCCGAGGCAGGATTCGAACCTGCGACCGTAGCGGTCACGCGGTTCCAGACTGAAGCGCCTAGAACCGCTCGCCCACATCGGCCGGCCGACGCTGTTAGAGATCCGTCAGTCCATCCGATGGGGTCGTCGAACTCGGTGGTCCCCTACATTCTATTTTAGATGAGCAGACCTTGTGCCGCCAGCTCGTCTACCTTATTTTTATCCGTAACTAGGCAATTAGCGTTCTGTAGAAGCACTCATCATGATCATCCACACGACGCAGATACAGGCTTGTTAGGAATTTATCCTGGAAGGCAAAGACGTTCATTTCCTGAATATGGGACTTAATTAGCTTAGCTGAAAGAAACGTACAGTACTAAAACATTTATGTGATGTAACGAACGAAAAGGTGCAATACGACCCCAAAAATAAAGTGATAAGCGTACAAGGAGGCGCAAGTGTGCTCTACAAAGTCACTCACAGTAACATAACAAAGGACAGCGCCATTACAAAAAGCCTACAGAGAAGGATCCTCTGATCTAGTTGCCACAGACTACAAAAAGAAGTCCTTGAACACAACCACAAGTAGCGCTTAGTATTTTTTATTTATCGGTTTCGTTCTTCAAATGAACAAGAGAATCTTCAGACTATAAAGTTTAAAATTGACTGACAGCACTAAATGTCATTTACTACTGTACTTTAAACGGAAGTTCAAGTACTATAGTGCAGCCAGTTTAATCTTTAGTGACGTCAGCAAACTTTAACCTGTATATTCTGACGACGCCCATGTTTATTTGAAGAGCAAAACCGATTCATAAAAAATACTTAGTGCGACACGTGGCTGCCTTCAAAAACTTAGTTTTAAGAGTCGTTTCTTCT